>NC_136254.1:33595000-35092500 GCF_053564925.1 Oryzias latipes | reverse complement strand
CGTCTCATCTTCAAACAGGATAGAAGATCAGGAGAATTCTAATGGAAAATGTTCTATTTGGAAGCTAAATAAACCAAGTTAACCAAAGTATGTAAATGTAGACGCCTTTGGAAGCCTTTGTACTAAAACAGTGTATGATTTGAATCAAAGGACTGCTTCAGATTATGAAATGTTAAAACTGGACAGTTTTGACCGTCCTTGGCTCTAGTTTGGTTCTGGTTTTGGTATTTTCGATTGGCCTGTTCAACCTCATAAATCTACCATAGCTCTCAATGACTTTCATGAAATAGAACTATCTTTACGTCAACAACAAATTCTTGCCTTGGGGGGCAAGCCAACTCCCCACCCGCCTGGTGGTGGGGTGGACCCCAATGACCGGCAGAGGGGTGTTTTCAAAACAAAACCTGCAATGTTTTCCAAATGATTTCCAGGAATGAGTATTAGGAACCTCCTAACTAAGTTCCAAACTGAATCTTTGTCGGGGTCATGGGGGTCATAGGATAGGCTACCCCAACAGTAGCCTATCCCAGCTACTGTTGAGCAAATGGGGGAATATCCTGGACAGGTCGCCAATCTGTTGCAGCTCAGGACTTGATGGGTTTTCTAAAAACATCCCAAAAAGCATGTCGTTAAAGACATTCAAAAATCTTCAGGCGGGGAGCGTCCTGGTTTTCTTAAGCCAGCTCTTGAGTCAGCTTGTTATGTGGAACCTGCTTGGGCTAAGTAAACCAATACACAGAATTTCAGGCTTCTGCTCACCTTTGTCGATGTGAGTCTGCATTCTGGTAACCTCCCCCAACAAAACTACGTCTTCATCCTGGACGAGCCCCCAAATTGTTAGTTCTCCTGAGCCGCTGGTTCTGCATCAAACTGTTTCTCCCAAACCTTTTCTGAATTTCTTTCATTCCAACTTTTCCACATGAATCTTGGTCACACAAATCTATTGGACTCTGAAGGATGTTGCTTTATTCTGTTAGCTTGGTTTATGTTAAACTCATTTGTATATATCTTTCAAAAACCAAACATATTTTTTATTCTTTGCAGCTAAGATGATTCCCCTCTGTAGCGGTGCTATGACAGATGTCTGTTGATTCTTTTTATCATTCACTGAATTTATTTGATGCCCTGCAACAGACTGGCAAACTGTTGAACAGCACCTTTACCCAACGGTAACTGGGTTTGCTCCAGTGTGACCCCAAAAATGAATTATTGGGTTCTGAAAATGGATGGAGGAAAATCATTTGACAGAAAATCTAGACATTTGTACTTTTTTCTTTTTCTTTGTGTTTCCTCAAAGAAAAAAAATTGGTTTCCTCTAAAGGGCCATATCTTCATTGGGATCGATCAGTCTGTCTGTCTGTCTGTCTGTCTGTCTGTCTGTCTGTCTGTCTGTCTGTCTGTCTGTCTGTCTGTCTGTCTGTCTGTCTGTCCGTCCGTCCGTCCGTCCGTCCGTCCGTCCGTCCGTCCGTCCGTCCGTCCGTCCGTCCGTCCGTCCGTCCGTCCGTCCGTCCGTCCGTCCGTCCGTCCGTCCGTCCGTCCGTCCGTCCGTCCGTCCGTCCGTCCGTCCGTCCGTCCGTCCGTCCGTCCGTCCGTCTGTCTGTCTGTCTATTCTCTTAGTAGGCAAATAAACAGTCTTTTCTATAGTATCACATTTATTGAAGCATGGTTACATGTACATCAATCAACTACAAAACTCTCTTTTCTCACTCGTGTTCATAGCAACCAGTCACATAAATTTGGAAATATTTATCCATCCTGTAAAATTTAGTATGTAGTGTGAAATGTAGTGTTATAATGAAATAAAATAACATAAATAATAAATAATTACAAATATCATTTCTCAGTATCAAACAATTTACTAAGAAAAGATGTCACGACACTAAAAAAAATCACACTACTAAAGTCATCGTGTACAGATTATAATTTGATGCTGTTTAACATTCAGCCTGTTCTCTGCCAGAACCAGAACATTTAAAGGTCAAGTCCTGATTCAGACACTTCAGACTTTGGTGGAAATACCCATAAAACTAAGTTGAGCCAGACTATTTTAAATAAACCCATAAACATTGGACTTTAAGGAATTGGTTCTATTTCTAAAAGTTTCTTCATGAGAAACAATGAAAAAATCCTGATCCTAGCATCAAACCCTAAAGTACTAAAGGTTGCAGTTTCTTTATTCACCACCAGAGGCTGGTTTGAGATTTCTCAATGACTTCCAAGAGAAAAATAACCAACTTTTCGCTAACAATTATTTATTTACAGTCTGGTTATCTTTTTAAAGGTCACTGCTTTAGTTTTGATTCATGAAACCATTGTCTAAAGCAGGGGTCGGGAACCTTTTTGGCCAAGAGAGCCATAAATGCCACATATTTTGAAATGTAATTTCGAAAGAGCCATACAATAATGTAGTGTACCTTCCCCACACTGAGGCACGGAGACTTAACCTCTTTTAAAGTTCTTTATTCCGATTACTGCAGACCGCAACAAACGCCGTACAATTAATTCAGCAACTCCTGAATCTCTCCCGCCGACACGAGAGCGCTTCTCCCAACTTTATATTCCCCTGCTCCCGCTCCAGCCCTCCCATTTCCCTTATTCGGCCCATAGTTGAACCCCATTGGTCCAAACTACCTAACAACAGGCTGAGCGACAGAACTGAGACCCAATCAGATCTCTGCTTGACGCGTTCAATGAACTCCAGAACTTTTAACGCGGCCCAACAGCCATCCAACTCAGTCCGCGACAATTTGTTTAAAACTAAATATACAAATGAATATGTGCATTTGATGTAATTTCAACATTTTTAAAGTACAATAAGTCTGTGGATTCTTTTTAATAACATTGTTATGCTGTTGCTAATAAATGAGTATTTCTCGTGGTAGTTTTGTTGATTGTCTAGTCTGGTTGATACGTGGTGAGTTTCTGCTTCATGCAGGCGTTGAGACTTTAAACGTGATCTTAGGTCTGAATGTTTTGTAGATGTGAGACAGACTGCTCACATGCAGACGGGGAGCCAAACACACACTCACACACTGCAGTGAGTGACGGGCAGCGGGTTTTACGTTTTTACAATCCCTGCGCGATTCACCTGCTGTCCCCACAACACCCCCACCCTCTGCTTTCTCCCTCACACATCCCGTCCCCGCATCTGCGCGCTCTTTCTCAGAGACGGGGGCGCGTAGTTTTAGGCATGGCAATTCACAGGTTTCCAGATGGTACAAACTCTGTGAAATAATAGATAATTGTAAACTGATAGCGCTGGCGCAGATTTCTCTCTCTAAGCACCGCTACTACTGCGCGCCTCTGGCATCGCATCGCGCCGAGGACTGGTCTAATGAAAAAAAAAAACTATAATTAAAGATTTGTCTGCGAGCCACATGTGACCATCAAAAGAGCCATATATGGCTCGCGAGTCATAGGTTCCCGACCCCTGGTCTAAAGCGTCTTTTGAATCAGACTTTTTAATTTAGGGAGCAGGAATTTTGATCGATGGGTTGAGAAACCTTCACTTTACTCTATGGCGGACTCTTTCTTTCCATTTTATGACTGAAGTTGGAGACCGGTCCAGTGTAAATATGTCTACGCTTTGTTTGTGGTACGTCTTTTCCTTTGTGTCATCATTTCTCTCCTTTGTATGAAGAGCACAGGAAGAACAAGACTGCTTGGTACACTCAGCCAGGATGCAGAGAAGAAGCTCTCACAATACTGTAAGTCTCTTTTCTTTGGTGACCCTAACAGAGAAATGGAATAGCTTTGTCCAAAAAACCTTATCAGCAGCACTACGGTTATGGCCATGACGGTGTGGAAGGCCCTCCGCTTTGATTTGTCACTTCCCAAACCCGGTCGTCTGAGCACGCAGAAGATAGCTAAGGTGCAATACAAGACCACCACTACATTAAAGCCCAGAGCAAAAAAGTAGAAGTCACTAGGGAAGGAGGGAAACATCTGAACTCCAACCCCCAACAGTCCAAAAGACAACAGGAACACACAAGCGATGGCCGCGTTTCTGACCCGGACCCCCTGGGCCTGTTTCAGCCTCATGTAGGTAATGGGGTGAACTACAGCCAGGTAGCGCTCTATACACGTCAGGAAGTGAAATAAGGTCTGCAAAGAGTTGGTCCAAAACACACAGTAATATGAGAACTTCATCAAGTCCAGACTGCAGTAAAACAAGTTACAGAAGTAGGAAAAAAGGCCCAACATGTAGGTCATGTCCACCGCGGCCATGCAGTAGGTGAACACGTCAGTGTGGCTGTTCGGTTCTGGAGCCGAGCTCTTCTGCCTCCACCGTCCGAAACCCAGACAGAAGATGAGGACGCAGAGAGGAAAGCTGAGGAGGACGTTGGTGAATGTGAGGGAGGTGATCATGAGGATGGAGAGCTTTTCATTAAAACATGAGAAATCAGCGGGATAGAGGGAGGCGTTCTTTGAACAGCTGATTGCAAATGTCTGGAAGATGGTGGAGGAAGAGTTGACCGGCATTTTTATGGATGTCAAACTGCAACCGAGAGATGGGAGACAAAGAATTCCAGTCATTCTCACATGGTTTCCCAACAGAAAAATACAGTTTCATCATCTGCATACGCTGAGGAAAAATGGTAACAACAATAAACTATTGTTGATGTTAACATGTTTGTGAATTTAAGGGATCTTTCTAACCGAAACAGATGTTTTCTGATAATGTCTATGTCAGGGGCGGAGCTATGGCTGCCCCCCACCAAAAAGCTTTACCCCACATTTGCCCCCCCCCAATTTTTGAGTCAATATTAACATCATTATTGACAAAGATAGACAAATAATCAGTACAAGCTTCTCTAAGCATTACAAAAATAGCTAAAGCAACATTTTTTATTGAAATAAAAGCGTTAACAATAATAAAAAAAATTCAAAAGTATTTTTGATCCCTTCAGTTGTTATGGCCTTCCGCTCTGGTGTTTTGCCATCTGTCCAAAGTCTTCTGCCCCCTTCCCGCCCCCATATGAAATGTTCTAGCTTTGGTCTATGTTGATGTTGAATTCAATTTTTGAACTTATAGAGAACTACGATGAAATATAAGTAATACAAAATAAAAGAAAATAAATGACGGTTCAGTGACCAGCAGACACATAAAAGCAAAAACTAAACTGAAATCCTGTTTTTTCCTCCAAATAAATTCAATGTTTTTGTAAACCTACATTTTTAATTTAACAATTGGACTTTTAATTTACTACTTAAATGTTAATTTTTGAGCATTGACATATAATGTAAAGCAGTTTTGTGTAAAATGTGTTAAGCATTCTATGAAATTGTTCAAGTCTAACATTTGCTCTTTTGCATTGACATGAAATATAGTTTACTGTTAAATTTATTTTGTTAAACAAGAAACGTCAATTTATTTCTAATAGGTTCATACATGATTGCACTATAAAAAATTAGGGAAAAATCTGCTCTTAAATGTGTATGCCTTTAGAAAACAATAATTATATAATATTGTAGCGTTTTTTGCATTTTTAATGAAAAGTGGACAGAAATTTTAGCTTTTTGATCCTGAAGAGACTGAATTTCTGTTGAGTTTGTTACATTTAGAAATAAGAGTTGGCGTCTATAAAACATGTATAAAACATCTATAATCATCTTAAAGTTTGGAACATTTAAAAAATGTGTTTAAACTGCATTTTATATTAAGGGGAAAACATTTTTTATAATAAAACCATTCAGGTTTGAGGTGATAATAATTATATTTTAAAAGTCCGATTTTCTGCTGCCAGTCTTTAAAAATGTTTGAAAATGATATTTTCTATTTTCTTATAATTCGTGAATCATTTCATTTGCAGCTCTTTCAAAATAAAGCACATACTTACGGGTCAGAGTGAGTTTGTTTGTGTGAGGAGGACACGTCCTGTCAGACGAGCGATGACAGACGGCTCCTCTGCTCTTTATTTCTTCATTTGCTTAATGACGGTGACGACAGCAGACAGTTTGCATGATGGAACATCAGCCGTCAACTGTTTGTATTCTAATGTTGGTAAATCGATGCTTAGACACAAACTGTCCTCCTGAAAATATTTTCTAGGCTTTGTCTTTTGTTTGTCTACAACCTCATTCAATCAGCCGCCACTATATTAGGCACACCTGTCCAACTGCTCGTTAACGCAATTTTCTAATCAGCCAATCACACGGCAGCAACTCGATGTATTTAGGCCTGTAGACTTGGTCCAGACGGTCGGCTGCAGTTCAAACCGAGCATCAGAACAGAGAGGAAAGGTGATGGAAGTAACCTTGAATATGGCATGGTTGTTGGTGCCAGGCTGGTCTGAGCATTTCAGAAACTGCTGATCTACTGTTTTCACCCACAACCAAATCCAAAAAAAGTTTTTTTTGGTGAGGGCCAAATACAGAAAAATGAGCAAAGGTCCGGGCCGCACACAAGAGGTGACATATTGACTCATGATTACTGTGTATTTTTAACTCACCTATAATGTGGAGAACATTGCTCTCAGTGGAGCAGTGATGCTGATCTGTGCCACACGTCAAAATGAAACATTCACTCAGACAATGAAACCTCATTCCTACCAGGCAGTTCAGAACGGCTTTATTGAGCTGCCATTTGCTTGAATTTCTATGCTCGTTCAGCACCTGTGTACGAAGCGTAGCTGCCCTGATGTAGGGACCGAACTCGATGCCGCAACAGCGAGCTTGGCTGCGCGCGCGGCTGCAGCACCTGTGTCTTGTTGAACGATAATTGCTTTCTCGGAAGGTTGCCTATAGTTGGGCAAATCTTTTTAAATGCTTGGTCTCATAGTGCCGACGGACATTATACTCTTTCATGACGGGAACATCTTCAGTGCAAATCAAACAGACACACTTTCTGTTAATTTCCTTAAAGAAATATTCATTTTCCCACCGTGTTTGAAATCTTCTACACTCACTTAATATCTTGCGTTTCTTCAGTGCTGCCATTTCTGGTGACTCGTGGTAAATATTCTTATTTGCTTAATTTTGTTTAGTGGAGAAACATCTTTCTGTGACCGAATCCATCCAGTGTTGAAACTGAGAAGTGCAACAGAGTTGAGCTCAAGCGCCATTTGCTGCGGGCCAATAAAAACAGACCTGCGAGCCGCAGTTTGCCCGCGGGCCGTAGTTTGGACACCCCTGCTCTTGGGTTTACAGAGAATGATCCTAAAAAGAGGAAATATCCAGTGAGCGGCAGTTCTGTGGAAGGAAATGCCTTGTTGATGCCAGAGGTCAAAGGAGAATGACCAGACTGGTTCCAGCTGATAGAAAGACAACAGGAACTGAAAGAATCACTGGTTCCAACCAAGGTCTGCAGAAGATCATCTCTGAAAGAACAACACGTCCAGCCTGGAGGCAGATGGGCTACAGCAGCAGAAGACCGCATCGGGTACCACTGCTGTCAGCTAAGAACAGGAAACTGACGCTACAATTCACACAGACTCACTAAAACTGGACCATAGAAGATGGAAAACTGTTGTCTGGTCTGATGATTCTCATTATGTTTAAAATTTCATAAGAACTTTTGTCCATAAGGGTTTCATCCTTTTCGTTATAATCTGAAGTTAAATGCTTTTGCAGTTACATGAATAA
Organism: Oryzias latipes; assembly: GCF_053564925.1. NCBI lineage: Eukaryota > Metazoa > Chordata > Actinopteri > Beloniformes > Adrianichthyidae > Oryzias > Oryzias latipes. Next base: position 35,084,916 of record NC_136254.1, on the reverse strand, counting down.
GCAAATCAAAATTGAACCAGTTAGGAATTATGTGATGAGTACTGCGAATGATTGACAGCTCAACAGATTGTTCGTAAAGAAAAAAGCTCTCAGACTGACGGGGCTCCCAAACATGACAGAGGAACTTCTCTTTCTGCTCACAGATATTCCGCTGAGTCACACAAAGCAGAACATGATCTCACAGCCGCAGGATTTCTGCTTTGCATGATTTGAATCACCATCATCTGAGCTCCACAGATCATTTGAATCAAGTCAAATCTCCACCTCAGTTTGAACAAACACATCAGTGATGGATCTGGATCAATCTAGTTTTTGGAGGAGCTCTTCTTCATCCACAAGGTTTGGGTGAACCGGATGATAAACGGAGTGTGGAAAGAGGAAACGTCAAGAACAATTTCTAGCACAAAAGATGTGCTTCAAGGTCAGCAGTCCAAACATTCGAACCACAGGTGTGAGTTCTGATTCAGTTTTGGACATCTGTGAGCCTGACGGCTGTTTCTGACAGACCAAAACCACCATTGGCTCAGGAGCAAAACTTTCCTGAAGAACCACAAAACTCTGAAGAAGAACTCAGTACAGGATAAAGATGGAGGCGGGTTCTTAACCTGTAGTGGATCATTGGCACTGGAGTCTTCTCCAAACCAAACAGAAAGGAAAATGACAAGATAAATCAGGATGTCCCCATTTGACTACAACTGACTCAATCAAACGGGAGTGGAAGACAGAAACGTCTTTAGTTTTTTAAACAATTTAGAAATGAAACAGACTGTCACCACCAAAGCCGCTGGCAACTAGACTGTGTCCACCGGCTACTAGACTGTGTCCACCAGAAAATAGACTGTGTTTGCCAGCACCTAGACTGTGTCCACCAGAAAATAGACTGTGTTTGCCAGCACCTAGACTGTGTCCGTCGGCAACTAGACTGTGTCCGCCAATGCCATTAGCAACAAGTCAGTGTCTGCTGTGGTTGCATCCATAACTATTTTTCTTTTAGCATCCAGTGTCCAGCATCAATATGAGTGTGGGGGGGGGGTTGCTGGTGTGGACAGGTTCCCAAAATGTGGCAGGGCATTTTGAATGTTTTACAATATTCTTTTTTTGTTTTTAATTTAAAAAGGATTTTATGTTCAGCATTTTGAGTTACATACGAATGAAAAATGCTTTATGAATAAAGTTTGATGTGATTTGAACAGATTACATAACTGAAGGTGTTTAGCAGGTTTGGTATAAAACCACAGACACTGAACAGAGAAGCTGTTCTCCGCACAGGGAGGAAGATGAAGAATCTGAATGTTTTCAGACAGGAACTGATCCTCACAGCCAGCAGTAGAAGATCTCCATCAGTCCATCGCTGCAGACAGGTCAGGTTTTTTTCACGGTGAAACTACGTAGAAATGTTGTCAGTCACTTTTATTTCTGCCTCTTTTCCACTGTAGGTGTTAAGTCAGACCTTTTTAGTTGCTGTATGGTTCTTTTTCACTTCTTAATGACAACAATGTTTAGGTAAATATGGACTGTTGAGCTGTCCACATCCTGTTTCCATGGTAACAGTGCAGACATGACAGGAGGATTCGTCAATGATGAGAAACGTGTGGACAAAGAAAACCCATCATGGCCGTCCTCATGTTCCCATCGGACCTTTCACCCCCGTTCCAACAACCAAACACTCCTGTGGGAATAGTTAACCAGCAGTATCAGAAGATTCTTTATTACATTAAAAAAGACAGAACATTAAAACATAACTAAAACATGTAAGTACTCATTTCTTATTTCATTTTTATGTATTTCATATTTGAGCATGGTGTAAGCGGCATAATGCCCTTTGGGGTGTCCATCATCTGAAATGACTGGACTTTGTGTAGAAGAAACGTCCTTCATTTTTTGTTGGACAGCGTGATGGAGACCTCATCTGGCATGTTCCCTAACCCCTAACTAACTAGTTTTAATGCTCCGGTGGACGCTGTATCGTCTATCTATCTATGAATCAGCTGTTGTCATGGCTCTCCAGCTTTTCTTAACACGGATCATCGAGCTGGGATTTATCCTTAAGTTTTAAAAAGATTTTAAAAAATGTTTGAACGTGGTCATTGAAGCTCATAGGAATCATCATCCAGAGTTCTTCCTGCAAACAGACAGTTTTCCGGTTCGGTGCAGAAACAGCAGCGGCAGAACCAGACTGCTGGGCACCGTCAGGCAGATTGATGAGTCCGTCAACACACAGGAGTATTCAGAATGAACAGAAATCAGACTTTCTAACCCCAAACAGAGGATAAGCCCAAGAAACCGAAGGATCAGCGCCACCAGAATGAACAGAATCATATTGAAAGCCCTTTGCTTGGTCGGGTCGACCTTCCCCTGGTTCCTGCCCATCTCCCTTGGTCTTTTGCGGGTCAAAACCCAGAGAGCAGACAGGCAGCAGAAGAGAATGACAAATATACAGACGGCTAAGGATGACAGAAACAAGGCGATGGGAAAGTTTGGCAAATACAATTCCATGGTCCCCACCCAGCACAAGGACTTCATCCAGACAAGGACGCTACAGATGTTCCTGATCCAGATCCCGTGTCTCCTGCTCAGCTGCATGTATTTGATGGGGAAGACTACAGCCAGGTAGCGGTCCACACAAGTCAGGACATGAAATACAGCTGCTGCAGGAAAACAGACACTGAACAGAAGGATTCCTGCCAAGGCCAATGCCTCATTTCCGTGGAAGTTGCTCAGAGTAAACAGGATGGATCCAAAAACGTTGATGATCTCAAAGACGGCCATGTTGTAGGTGAAGAAGTCGGAGTGGCTCATTGTCTCCCGGGCAGCGGCCGAGCACTGCCGCCTCCATCGGCGGACACCCGTGGACAGGATGAAGACGTAGAGCGGGAGGAGGACCACGTTGATCAGGGTGTAGGTGGTGTAGGCAGCGATGCTGCCCACTGAGCTGTGGCATGCTGAGAAAAAATAAGCGATGGAGGCATTGAAGGGCGGATGAAAGGCACGGGACGGGGAGAAGTTGGTGGACATTCTTGCTAGCGACAGAAAGAGGAGTTACACTGAACCAAAATCACCAAGACTGGAAACTAAGCAACTTCAGTCCAGAGACCGTAAACCAGAACCGCCCTTCCAGTTTGGGTTGAGATGGTTTCTGTTCTTGATAAACGCCTCTTCCAAAACTTTCAAAACAAATATCACCGGTCCATTTTCTAATGTCTAAAATGTGTTTGTTGACATTGAAATAGTTTGACTCTGGTCAACAGGAACATTCAGGAAACATCCAGAGATTGACCAGCCGATGCTTAGACTGTTGGATTTTTCATTGGTTCCACTGACGGTTGAGGAACCGCTTTGAAGGTTCCAGCTGTGGTTCCTTCAGGAGTCCAAGTCAGTTTGAGCGGGGTGTGTGGTGGACCGGCGCTCCTGTAATGCTGTTACAAAGAAAATAGATATCATGAAGACATCAGAGCAATACATTACCACGCAGGACGAATTCAGACATTCTGAGTCTGTAAAGAAAAATAGATATGAAACTCAATCTACAGAAAGATTGGAAGCCTCCTTGACTTATAGTTGATTAGAATCAAAATGAAAGGACCAAATGTCTGGGTGATAAAACGATGGGTTTTCTCAGATAAACTTATAAAATTATTTGCTTTTTCTGTCATTTGAAACATATTTTTGATCTCCTTCTATAGAATTGTTTAAATCCAACACAGACACAAAAATGACTTTTCAAGAGAAAGCCGGCGGAGCGGCAGAACACGGGTGAGTCCGACCTCGTCAGCAGGCAGATGAAGGTGAATCCTTCTGCAGACTCCCACTCCAACAAGACACATGCATTTATACCAAAATTCTGACTGCAATAAACAGAAAAAAGAGGCTTTGCATATCATGAAACCACCACTGAGCAAATATTTAAATCTAACCTGACAGTTAAGACAGATGAGAGCTGACTTAAGTACACATAAACGTGTTTGTGACAGAAATCTAAAACCCCAGATCATCCACATAAAGCAAGACAAAGAAAAATCCACATCAAGTATTTTCTTTTTTATGTTTACCTCCAATGCGTTGGAAGTTGGTCTTGGTCTTAGAACCCGGTCTTCTTCGGGTTCTCCCTCACTCAGAACAGTTACAGGACTTTTGGATTTTAACTGGACTCTACCAACTCTGTGGGTATTTAAACAAAACCTTGTTGAATTTGTTCTGCGTCAATGTCCCAAACGTTAGTCTCAGTTTGGTCCATCAAGGAACCAGAAGAGTTCTACTCTCAGGTTTGAGGAGGTTTGTGTGAAGAAGTCAACTAGAAACCCCTTCAGGTAAAGGACTAAAGCTGGGTAGACGTCAGCACAAAAATATAATATAAATACAAGGGGGTTTGCATGAATATATACCTCCCATGTCCAGAGCTACATAAACCCCTGTGGTACCAGTAACATCTGTCCACCACTAGAGGGCCTCAGCTCTCATCTGTTTGATCAGCTGCTGGACAGGACAAGTTTACAGTAATAAATAGAGAAGTATATAAATCACAACAAATGAACAAGTGAGCAGTGAACCAACAAACATTTAAATAAATAAGGTGGGTGGAGTTGAATTATTCTGTCCACAAGACAGCAATAACTAGCAAACGCATTTGACGTGGCTGTGGTCTTTTATCAAACAACACATGGTTGACTGCGGGTTCATTGATAGTTTATTGAACAGGACGATGTCCGTCACCAACGATCACAGAGAAAAACAGGGTTTGTATCAGTTAATAGAACTGTCCAAGTCATCATTGTGAATGAAAACCAACTTCTCTGGTTAAAGGTTAATAAATGAAACATAAATCATAATAGAAATAAAGCCAAACAGTTAAAAAATGAGACGTAATGAAAAATATTTAATATTTAATCATGTTTGTTTCTTTTAATAAGTAGAACAAGACGATTCATTCAGTGAAATGCAAATTTTAACACGTAAAGAAGAAATGTGCTCGACTTTTGAAGAATCATTTAAATCATTGAACTACATTTTAAATTGTTCATCAATAAAGACTTTAAAAATTGTGTTTTCTTAGTGTTGTGTTTATTACCTTACCGTCTACCTGCCCTCTAAGTTATTTATCAACCCTTAACATCAGTGATAACCTTAAGGCAAACAGCCAAAAAGGAACCATGATTGGAAATTCAGAACCACGGTCAAAGCAGACGATTCAGGGATGTTTCACATCCAACAGAGTCCATGTTCCCACATTACCTGGGATAAAGAACCAAATCTATTTATGTATTATTTTTTTAAAGCACTGCTATGGAAGTGATCCCCTAGTGGTCTTTCAATTCTCACAAAAATCCATTTCCATTTTTAAAAAAATGAAAGAAAAGAAGACGCTATTATACTCAGTTCATTACCAAAAAATGTGTTTCTGTATTTAAGGTAACACAATCTGTCTCAGAAACACTTAAGGATCCTTTCAACAGTTACCAGCATTTTTGACGTCTTTTACAGATACATCATTTTATAAGGCAGAAGGAAGCACAGCTGAGTAGACTGACGGTAAAGATAGATTAATAAATAAAAACAATTTCTTAATTAAATCTTTTAATCTTTTTTCCAGTCATGATCAACTAAACTGCTTCAGGATGCCCCTTTTTTGCAGGAACAGCACAGGCAGAACCAGATTACTCGGCAAACACAACCAGCATCCAGAAAGGAAACTGATGCAGTGGTTGAAATTGCCGATTTCTACGGAGCGGAATAAGGTCAGGCTAAAGCATTGCCCCGCAAACCTAATCAGCAGCACTACGGTGATGGCCACGACGGTGTGGAAGGCCCTCCTCTTTGATTCGTCACTCCCCAAACCCGGACGTCTCAGCACGCAGAATACGGCGACTGTGCAGTACCAGACGACAACCACAACCAAGGCCATGGTACAAAACATCACCTCACTTGGAAACATGGGGAGCATTAGCCCCGCATAACCCACCGTTGCAAAGCAAAACAGGAAAACACAAGCGATGCCCGCGTTTCTGACCCGGACCCACTGCGGCTGTTTCAGACTCATGTAGGTGATGGGGTGAACTACAGCCAGGTAGCGCTCCACACAAGTCAGGACGTGGAAAAGTGTCTGTCCAGTATAAGAAAATATCAAACTGTGATATGCAAGCAATATTATGATCAGTTTACAGACGTAGAAGTTCAGGATGTACAAAACCAGTCCTAACACGCAGCCCACGTCCACAGCTGCCATGCAGTAGGTGAACACATCGGTGTGGGTCGTTGGTTCTGCTGCAGGGCCGGTCCACTGCCTGAAACCCGTCCAGAGGATGAAGATGCTCACAGGAAAGATGAGGAGAACACCGATGACCATGAGAGGCATGATCAGGATCATGGAGATCTGCTGTTCGTCAGTGCATTTAAAAATGACAGGGTAGAGGGAGGAGTTGTCGGCACAAAACGTCGGCAATGCCAAGGATGTGTTGAGGGGGGGGTTGACAGCCATTTTTAGGACTTCAATCCTGGAAAAAGAGAGAAAACATGTTTGTTTGTTTTTTACTAAAAATCCCTGTGGTTGCTGGTTTGCCATCTAATGCTGCTTTCACACCGGGCTCGGAAACGTGCGTTCGAGCGGCCACTTCCAATCAAAAGTCTATGTAACTGCGCGTAAATGCACGGTACGGGCTTTCTCGTTGAAACTCTTTTGTTCACACATCGCTACGCAAGTTTTTAAGCCCATTTTCAGGCTTTATGTACAAATGTGCAGCCAATAAACTTTGATCACTCACTCGGATTTGGTAGTGAAGCGTAGATAGCATCCTTTTTGATTCAAAGAAGTGCCAACGGTTAAAACCGTGATCGCTCGAGAAACACAGGTGTCATCAGCATATTGTGAGTCATTGTTTTTATTTGTCCTCAACTTTACAGACCCCCATAAAACTTTGTGGCACTCTGTCTAAAAAGATTCAGAAACCAAAAAGGAAAAATGGTTTTTGAGAAACAAACAAAACAACCTACAGAGAGATGGTACAACGGCACTGTAGGCGATTTTATCTTACACCTGAGGTAGTAATTTACAGATTACATCATGTTGACCTGACATCAATCCTAAAATTGACCTACCAATGGAAAGGCAGCGTTTAAAGCCCAAATATACATTTTTTTATGCTTGATTTAACTTACATAAAAAGTAAACGATACCTTTTGGCTTGCTTAAATAATCCTGGCTAAATAACGGTAGATTCACTGAAAAGCATAAACTTTTTAAAAAAGTGAGACCACTTACTGAGCAGGACTTTAGTCTGTCCAGGATCAGCTGCTCTGTGACAGACAGGTCCTGTCACAGAAACTACCGCTCTGCCCATCAATTTTGCCTAATGGCTAAAGAGCTGCAGGCGTTTTGCATTATGTAAAACCACTTATGTACCCCTGATACATTTAATGTGTCTGCACAGAAATAACTAGGAAACATTGAACTTAAAAAAATTATTTAAGTTTGAGTTGATTATCTTCAAATGTCCAAAAGGGAGGTGAAACTTTGGCGTAACGTCACTCAATCTGCAGGCCATTTGCCGATGAAGCCATCGCTCTAAACCAACAGCTACATTCCCTACCTTTCCTTCTCAGCCAATCACAATCCTATTTCTGCATTCCAGACGGTTTCACCACGCCCCCCACCTCCTCCACAATTATTGGTCATGGACTGGTTCCTAACCACCATCAGTCAAGGCTCTGCGGTTTGTTCATCTATAGTCCGACTTTGTCCCACCAGCAAACAGGACGCCATCCACCCAGAGCCGAACCGCCACCAGCTATGGACTTATTTCATGAGCAGTTTTCTGGAACACATATAAATCTTAATTCTTTTTGCATTTCAAATATCGCTCCTTATTGAAATCAGGTCGTAAATGAAATGATTTGTGTAGTTTTGAAGCTTTATTGGCATATTTTCAACTGAATCTCCTCTATGGTGAACAAAAAGCTAAATCTAAAGGTGCTCAGTTTTTATTATCAAAGAGAAACAAAAGGTTTCAATTCAAGACCACCGAGGTGGTGGGGTTGGGGGTGTATTACATGTTATGTATTTATGATTAAATAAATATAATTAAAAAGTAAATGACAACTGTGAGAAAAAGAGGCTTTGTAACTTTCAAAAATACCATCATCATCCAGGTTTCAGTCTTTAGTGGACGTTCATTGGAGAAAGTGGAGTGTTTGACCATTTCAGCCCAGCAGTGATGTCATCACAGCAGCAATGTTTAGAATGGAAGCTGATATTATTATTTATTACAGGCCGATTCATGAATACAGACACTTGGAGCTGCTTTCTCCGAAGAGAAAAACGGATGAAGAAGAACCTGTCCATGAAAAAAAAGAAACAGTGGAACAAATCTAAGATAATCGTAAAGATGAATTCTCAGAACCTGCAGTGGCTGTTAGTGTTAAACCCAACATTTTAAACTGAAAAGGAAAATCTGAAAATCTTTAAATATTTGTCCAAACTACTGTGGTTTAATCTCTGCTTAAGAATCAAACTGGAAAGTGAATTTACTTGTTGAAAAAATATTCAAAAATGCTCAAACCAAGTTGATAAAAATAAAAATCTATTTAATACTTAGATATGATCAACATTCAAGGAGGGCAGGTTTACTGTAGGACTCGATTTATACAAAGAAAAAAATCACATTTCTACACAGAAATAAAGAGAAATTAAAGACACAGAGACAAAAACAACAATGTAAATCACTGAAATCATTATCAAGAATAAAAATCATGAATCCTTTAAAAGAGGTCAGGATAGAAGAATGCAGATAAAAGACCTTTTGCTGAGCTAAAAAGAATAGTTTTTATCCAGAACTTAATTATTGAGCAGAAATGCAAAGTTTGTCTGAAACCCCAGATTACAATAAACACCTAATAAGATAGAAGGATTGAAAGATAAACACAAGATGAGAGGCAGGATGGTCCTCCAATCAGTAGAGGGCAGTCTCAGCAATGAAGATGAGGGACCTTAGAGGCTCCAAACGGCAGGAACAACCGGGTCCAGAGAAAGAAAACAGATGATCCACAGTTGGTCAGGGACCAGCCATCCCATACAGATGAGATGTTTAGGTTGAACCGGGTCAAAACTAACTCAGATCAGGACAGAAAAACAGGTAAAACACCCAAACAGGACAGAAACCACAACAGGTAGGCTTGAGGCTCGATGCAGGCTGGCACCAGAGAAGATGGTAGAAGAAGAGTGATGTCAATGATTAATTCATAATCATGACTTTACTGGTTAAACTATAACAACCCTGTACATTTTATTTAGTTACTTCAGGCCGTTTGCTCTGCATTTCATTTGTTATTTTCTGTCTTCTCTTTTCCTGACTGACATTTTTGAGCTTGGCTCGAGTTTTCCTTCCTGTTGGAGCTGCAGCCCGGCAGCTTTAGCACGCCTTTCCTCTGCAGGAACAGCACCGGCAGGACCAGACTGCTCGGCACACACAGCCAGCAGCCAGAAAAGAAAGTCACGCAGAAATTGAATTCATAGTTTTCCTCGGAACCCAACACAGTGATGGTGAAGCACTGGCCAAAAAACCTCAACAGCAGCGCCACGGAGATGGCCGCGACGGTGTGGAAGGCCCTCCTCTTTGATTCGTCATTCCCCAAACCCGGGCGTCTTAGCACGCAGAAAACGGCCGCCGTGCAGAAACAGACGACGACCACAATGAAGGCCAACGCAAACAACAACAGTTGTGTGGGAAAGACGGGGAAGAGCAGCGCTCCGACACCCGCCAGTCCACAGCATGACAGGAAAACACAAGCGATGGCCGCGTCTCTGACCCGGACCCCCTGGGCCTGTTTCAGCCTCATGTAGGTGATGGGGTGAACTACAGCCAGGTAGCGCTCTATACACGTCAGGAAGTGAAAGAACGTCTGGCCACAGTTAGTAAAGAGGATACAGTAATAAGCAAAAGTTATCAAGGTCACATGACAGATCTGCATGGCGTAGAAGTAAGACAGAAGTCCCAAAGCGTGGCTGTTGTCCACCGCGGCCATGCAGTAGGTGAACACGTCGGTGTGGCTGCTCGGTTCTGGAGCCGACCTCTTCTCTCTCCACCGTCTGAAACCATACCAGAAGATGAGGATGCAGACAGGAAAGCTGAGGAAGAAGTAGGTGAATGTGAGGGAGGTGACCAAAATGATGGAGGTTTTTTCATTGAAGCATGAAAAAAGGACGGGATAGAGGGAGGAGTTCAGTGAACAAATGGGCGGAGACATGTGGAAGATGGTGGAGGAAGAGTTGACCTGCATTTTTCACGGTTTCAAGCCTGAAAAAAAAAGACAAAGACTTTCATTTGTGGTTTTACGATCTAAAAGATACAAACAGGTATCATCAGCATATAATGAGAACATTTGAATTTTAATCAGAAAGTCTCACAGACTGGAAAAAAACATGGCTACCCTTCTAAGCTGAGCTATGACCTAGTGTAGGGTATCCACCCTGGAAGGTCATGGGTTCAAATCCATGCCTGAGTGATAACTAAAGACCCTTAGAAATGTGACCCACTTCTTTCCTGCTTTGCCCTCAGCATAAAGTGGTTGGACTGGGGGGTTAAACCACCAAATGGTTCTTGTGTCTACAGCTCGCCACTCCCCCAGTGGGCAAATGCAGAGAACAAATGTCCAACATCCAGGTGTGTGAAAACTAACGGGAGTTTAAAATTAAAAAAATTAAAATTAAGTCATTTTTGCACGTTTATCTAGAAATATTTATAACTTTGTTATCTGTGTTTGTGTTTTTTCTGTCTGCGCCCGAACCCATCTTCGGAAGACAAATATTTAAAACATTTTTTTTAAACAAAAAAGGATTTTCCCAAAAGCAAATATTTGACTTTATACAATAATTACCATGAAAAACAGTGAGACTCATTCCTGGTTGTCAGTTTAACTGATGCAAATACTGAACATTGATTTTCTATTACAGGCAGGCAGTGATGTTCAAACAAACGCGTACAAACACAGAATCATTCAAATGGAAAAATCAAACTCAATAATGAAAACATAATAATAAAAACTTCTGCTTTAAAAACCGTTTACACTTTTTTCTTTGAATAAACTGAACTTACGTGTTGTGCTTGCGTTTATTTTGGCATTCGGCGGCTCGTCTTTTAGGACAACCTTTTTCTGAGTAAACAGACGTGTGGAAGAGCCAGATGGAGCCGGCTATCTGCATCATGCAAATCCACTGTTATTGTTGGGTTGGTTTTCATTTGTGAGTGTGTGTTTTTTTTGACAGGTGCGCGTCTATGGAAATACTTTACCCATAAATCACTTTTCTTGACTGTTTTTGTTTTACTGTCACAGAAAATGAAAAGCAAAAAAAAGCCTAAAGATGGTTATAACTTGTTATAATATTCTTTGTAAAACAAACATGACTTAGTAAAGGAAACTGTTTAAGTGGTTTTTATGACTTATGACTATAAATTAAAGTATAAATATAAACATACATGATGACACGAGACCACTTCACATGTTTTAATCTTGGACTGGAGGAAATGCTCTGTTCTCTGTTTTGTTTTTAACCATATTTTAATTTTGGTTTGTGTGGGAGGGGTTGAGTTACTTCAACACGTTGTTATTCAATTGTTGTTACATTTGCAATAATGAAGGATGTAGAAAACAATTTTTTTAAATTCTTATTATTCAAAAGAACGTTACAGTAAAACAACTGTTTTATAGCATCCCTGTCACCCCAAAAGGAATTGAGCGGGTTTGAAAAATAGATAGATAGATAAATAGACAGAGAGACAGACAGAGAGGGAGGGAGGGAAGGACGGACATTTTTAACACAGAGGGATTTTTTTCACTTAAAATCTAAACCAGTTGTTTTTATTTCATTCAGACCCATTCCAAGGACAATGGTGTTTTATGTTTTTTTTTCCTCTATATCATTATTTTTATGTGGTCTATTCGACGGGATGACGTCAGACCCCGGAACGCTGACGCAGCGTTTCCCGTCGGACTGTATTTGTAGGCGCACAGACGCACCTTGAACTTTCCCGTCTTTTCCTCTCTTTTCTCCCCTCATGAAGGATGTCTAGCCTCGCGCGGCTGCTCCGGGCCGCCCGCCCCGCCGGCGGATGGGGGTCACGCGGCGCACGCGCAGAAAACCGCCTCATTTTTGGTCCGATAACGAACTTTTTACGGCGGAGTTCGGCTTCGGTTCCGCCCCCAAGTCAGACCGACTCTCACAGAGCCTGTTCCGGTTCTGCCGGGACGGTCCGGATCGGCTGCGCCTCCGGGTTCTGGGGGGACACGGCCACTTCAGGTACCGGCGTTGGTTTGTGGTTCCGGGAGTTCGGTTCGGTTCGACACCCATCAGCTGCGGAACAATAATTCATAATATTTTTGTTTACACACTTTCAAACAAACAAAGATTCGTGCGCATGCGCGCCTGATCTAAAAAATTTTACTTTTTATTTTAGACATTTTTTTTAATAATTGTTTAATTGACCTTACATCTTAAATATTTTATTTAATGATCATTTTTTAATAAAATATTTCTATTTTTTGTTTTGTTTTTTCATGGTCCTAAATTTTAAATATTTTTTTATTTTATTTTTTCTTCTTGACAGCCTTTATATTCATTTTCACTTTACATTTGCTGTTGTTTATTGTTTGTTTTTATTCCATCCATGTTTGTTTCTATGAGACCTTTTTCAACCAATCAGAGATTTAGTTTGTTGAATCTGGATTCAAACCTGATCTCAGATCGGCTCAGTGAGAACAGAAATCAGTCTGTCGCTGCTCAGAGGTGTGCACGTGTGTGTGCACGTGTGTGTGTGTGTTTCAGTGCCTCAGCTGATCTTCGGCGGGAGGCTGGACTTCCTGGTCTTCGACTACCTCAGTGAGATCACCATGTCGCTGCTCACCGCCGCCAGAACCAAGGCGCCTGTGAGTCCACTCTGGGAGGGGGCGGGGCTTCTGTTCAAAATCTGTTTTTCTCCCCCCTCCTCTTTTCATTTGGATTATGACGTTTGTTTTAGGCCAAATAAAAAAAACAGGAACTGGTTTCTGCAAAACGTTATACAATAACGATTGAGTTGTGGGCACAAACAACCCCGCCCCCTATTCCCATCACCCATAACTGAGAGCTCTCTGTTCACACCGTCTCCTGCTAGCTGCAGCCCCTTCCTAACATTAGAGATATCAGATCCATCCAGATGACCAGTGTAGATCCAGATTCCAGCTCAGACCAGGAAAACAAAGGCGATCACGGATCTATTTGTCTGCATCAGAAAGGGGCGGAGCTTGGAGCTTAAGGCCCCCGTCACACATAGGATCATCTTTGTCATACAGGATTTTTTCCCTCCGATTCACAGTGATTTGAATGAAGAAAGGGTGGAGAAAGGCATTTTAATCCTATTTGTTTTTAATATTTTTCCTCCACTAGAACCTGACAGATCATTATTCCCACCAGAGGGCGACTTTAAAACGACCCTTAGAGCAGATAAAGGAGAACATTTCGTCCTGATTGTTTATTGAAGCGTTTATTTTGGTGAGCTTCCGTCATGAAGGAAACGCCAGCGTTGCAGGTTTCACTGAACTCTGTGCTGCAGAGCTGGTCTCTGCCAGCAGGGGGCGTAAGCAGCCTGTCTCTGAACTCTCCTCCTGCAGAACCTGGGTTACGCTCCAGACTTTGTGCACGCCGCTCTGGCGCCGTTCATCAACGACATCCACAGGAAAGGTGAGCGCACGCCTGCAGAGTTGTTGTTGGGCGTCCTGTCTCCATGGCAACGGTTGAACACGCCGGCCCCTTCTCCCCGGCAGGGATCCGTATCGTCAGCAACGCAGGCGGGGTGAACCCTTTGGCGTGCGCCGAGGCCATACGGGAGGTCGTCAAGAAGGCGGGGCTTAACCTCAAGGTCGCCGTGGTGACGGGCGACGACCTCATGCCGCGGGTGTGACATCGTCTGCGTGGAAGTTTAAACGTGTGGTTTTTCCCGGTGGTCTCATGTCTCCTTCCTCAGAGGGGCCGCATGGCGGAAGTCCAGATGGCGGACGGCGAGGGCATGCAGCCGCTGCCGCGGACGCTGCACAGCATGAACGCCTACCTGGGGTACGCCGGCCGAGTCGCTCTGCGGCCCGGGCCGCCGCTGACGCGCCTCTGTGTGTGTGCAGGGCCCAGCCCATCCGCCGCTGCCTGGACCTGGGCGCCGACGTGGTGGTGACGGGACGCTGCGTGGACAGCGCCGTGGCGCTGGGGCCGCTCATGCACGCTGTAGGTTTGTCAGCGGAACCGTAGGTCAGGCGGCTTCCATCCGTGCAGGACCTGCAGCAGCTGCAAACATGTCCTCCGCATGTCCTGCTGATGCACAGCACACGTCCGTCAGACGAGGAGCTTAAAGACCTTTCTGTGTTTTCCTGCAGTTCGGATGGAGCAGAAGCGACTACGACCTTCTGGCAGCAGGAAGGTAGAAACAGCTCTTCCTGAAGCTTTGCTCCACTTTCCTGACATCCAGACGCCTCCATGTTTGCATCAGAGCTCCGTCACTCATGGGGTTCAGGCTGAGCATCAAACGTTTCACTGATCCAGGATCCGTCTGCATGAAGCCGTTTCGTTTCAGAATCTCTTCACATCATCAGCTGTGTGTCTAAAATGGACTCTAGAGGCCCAAAGTTTACGGAGATTTTAAGACCTATTTCACTGTAAAACATGAGTCGTACTAATAACTGGAGGTTAAAACATAAATCCTGGAATCAAACTTTAGTCTGGATTCTGTTCTTGAACTTTAAATCCATCAACATTTTTTACAGACAAAACATCTGAACTCTGTTCTAGCCTGGTTCTTGTTTTCTAGTGGTTCTAGCAGAACCGTCTGTTTTGGGTCGATTCTTGTTGGATGAACCTCCTGGTCCAAGCTTGATGAAACCGGAGCATCAGACCCATACCATCACACTTCCTCCTCTGTGTTTGACTCTGGAGCTTTCCACTTTATTTGAACGGGGATTCTGCTCGAGGAGCCGAACGTTTCAGATGTTGGTTCATGGGTTTTACTCAGTAACTAGTATTTTCTGGTCCAGATGAGCTTCTTCTTATTATTCTGACGTCTTCACACGGACTTTCTTGGTGCGACTCGTCCGGTCCGCGTCCAGATCGTCACCGTTCAAACGGAGACTTTGACCCGGATGCAGCTCAGAGTCCTTTAAACTTTCTCTGGAGGATAGACCCACATTTCTGCGTTTAATGATGCTCCGTCTGAACTCCATCTTTAGTTTCTTATAAAACACAACTTTCGGCTGTACAGCGGTGCTCATGTGGAGCTCAGGAGGGTTTGAACCCTCACCGTTTGGGTTGGAACATCTGTGTCAGCCTCTGGGGCACAGACAGCTTTAAATTGTTCAAATCCTTCCTTTTCTCTTGAAATTACTTTTTTACATAATTTCAATGTGTGGACAATGTTCAGTTTTGGATAAACTAACATTTTTTTTTAACATTTTGTCATTTCTCTGTTTACTTTTGTAACATTTCCAGCTCTTCATTGGCCGTTTCCACCAATTAAAGTTTTCTGAAACTTTTAACCCGTAGTGTACAAACTGCTACAAACTGTTACAAGTGTTCTTCATATAAGTAAATATGTTGACTAAACATTATGGGCACAAGCACAGAGCCCTGTGGTACGCCCCTCAGTACCTTATTGTCAGTTTGGGAAGAACTTTCCTCATGGAAGGCTTCTGCACTACAGGTGTCGTTTTTTCCTGTCTGGTTGTTCTGAACAGCATGTGATGATGAAAAGCTAACGGCAGTCGTTGTAGCTGTTGCTGTTGTTTCAGTCTCGCAGGTCACCTGATCGAGTGTGGCGCCCAGAGCACAGGCGGCATCTTCACCGACTGGCACAGAGTTCCTGACTGGTGGGTATCAGCTGGGCGGGGGTCCGGTTCTAAACGTAGATGTTCTACTAAACGAAAGACCCCCCCCAAAGGGAGAGAGGAAAGAGGGGTTCAAACCCTAGAAGTCAGGCCAGACCATGTTATCTCCGGGTTGTCCCAGCTCTCACCTGTCTGGACTCCTCTATACCAGCATCATGGTATAGTAGCCCATACCATGATGCTGCTGCCACCGTTTTATCTGAGAACAAATCAAGTTCATTTCCTGTTTTTTCCTTTTACGCTAAGAAAATTCAGTCAGAGCTTGACGTGAGCTTAACCTTAGGTCTGAGGTGAGCTGTGCCCCTCCCCCAGGGACGTGATGGGCTTCCCGGTGGTGGAGTGTTCGCCCGACGGCTCCTTCGTTCTCTCCAAGCCTCCCAACACCGGCGGCCTGGTCTCCTTTGGAACGGTGGCCGAGCAGCTGGTGTACGAGATCGGCGACCCGCGGCGATACCTGCTGCCCGACGTCACCTGCGACTTCAGCCAGGTGGTCCTCCAGGAAGTATCCGGTACCGCCCCCCACACACACACCAAAGGCTTTCATAGCTCTGTCAGAGTGACCTTAAACAAACTCATCTGGGGCTTGACTCTGGCCCCCGACTGAACCCGCCACCCTCCTCTGAGCCTCCATGAAGCTCCTTATCAGCCGCTGCTTCAGAAACCAAACATGTGTCCCGGCCTGAACCCGTGGAGAGCTCCTAACCTCCAGGCGAACCCCTGAACGCGTCCTGTGACCCGCCGCTGAACCGCCGCTCTCTGATAAGACGCCTCGTTTCTGCTCCTGCCGGTAATTAATTCCCCTCTTCTGGATCTGTGGAGACGAGGCGGGTTCTGTCCTCCCACGGCGCTTAGAGTCAATAACATCACAAATCACTTTAGTTGTATATAAACTCTGGAAACATCCCCAATATTTCACACCACTCTACAAACCTGCTGCTCACCCGGGTGCAGATCCGCCCGGCGACGCCTCCTGCTGCTTTCCCATTGGTTCAGAGAGCCAAAGAGGCAGGTCATGATGCTGGACTGGATTCCATTCGAGGTCTTCTCTGTTCATCTGCAGCTGAACTCACTTTGACCCAAAACAAACGTGGTTTTCATCACATTTAGGAGCCGTTTTCCAAAAACCGGACCAGGTTTTAGAACCACACAGAACATTTCTCTAATGAGACGTGTCCTCAAACCTTTAGGAACCAGACCGAACATCTGGATCTTCATGTTCTGCCATCAAAACCCGTTTAAAATGAAAATAAAGACCCGACAGAACCGACGGACAGAACCGTTCTGATGGGAGGAGACTGAGTGGAGAGGACGACCGCTGCTGTCAGGGATGGACAAACATTTACCACATTGAGCTTCAATCGTAGGCGACGTCTGAAGCCGTGGTCACATGCACCCATAGGGGGGGTCGACCCGTACAGGTGCAGCAGGTTTTCCGGGTCGTCTGGACCCGTATAGGGTCGCAGGATCGCAGGGGGTTAAAAAAGGAAAAGTCTAGACGACACGCCTGCGTGTCCCCTGCTTCACCCGTACGCTCCGTTCACACCGCCCTCGTAAACGCGCGTTCAGGCGACCACGCCACGCATTTTAGGGCATCCGTGTTCAAAATCTCTCACCGTCACGCGTCAGTGTCCGAGTTCCTGCAGCCGTTTTTGGGGCTGTGCGTACAAAACACGCGGCTACTGAACACGTGTTAGAAGTTACAGCAGGTCGAACTTGATCCTAATGTATGGATGGCGTCCTTTTTGAAAACTGACTGACCAGATTTACACGGCTTTGACACGGTGGAGGACAGTAGATAAAGATGAAGAAGAAGCCCCGATGAAGCCTCAGACCGATCTGCAGAATCAACTGGTTCTGGTGTTGCTGTGTGAACGCACGTCTGATCCCTCCAGAACCTCCAGAGCTGCAGGGATTCTAACCCTTCCATCAGATGACAACACCTGACAGAGATCTACTGTTGTCACCTCCTGCTGTGGCGGCGGTTCTGATGGACTCGCAGCGGTTCTGATGGACTCGCAGCTTCACCTTTGACCCCGAACAATCCCGCCTGGTTTGCTGTTGTGTGTTTCAGGTTGTGTTTAGATGGTTTAGTCGTAAACTATGCGCTGCTGTCAACTTTCAGGCCACAATATCCTTGAGAAACCACAACAGCAAACCGTTTATGGAGCTCGGGGAACGGCGCCGTGCCAGAACCGTTCTGACTCAGAGATGAGCGCAGAAATGTGACGACACCCACTGAATGTGAACTCTGCAAGTTGTTACTAAAAATGTAAATATTTCTTCTAATTGAGCCCGGTTGAACTCTGGAGTCCGGTCTGACCGCCGCCCGACCCGACTCTGCACTCGGCAGTTTATCTTTAAACGCAGCCGGGCGGGAAACCCGGCCAAAGGCGAGTTCTGGGCTCGGTTCACGCAGGGGTGACGGAGCCCAGCGCGGCGTCCGCTGCACGTACGGCGAGGTAACGGGTGGTGCGAGGGGGGGACGGGGGCCAAAGCCGCTCCCCCCTTTCTCTGCTCTGAGAGTCCGGAGGCTGAAAGAGCAAACGGAGAAAGATTCAAGACTGTTTACCTCAAAACAAAACGTTTCCCCTCCAAAAAGATTATGGGAAAATAAAAGTCTGTTTATTTTTAAGGTTTGATTAAAATAAAACCAGTAAAACTGAAGTTTCCTTAATGCTGTTTTATTTTATTTTATTTTTTTCTTTCTCATGATTTCTCTGACATTTATTTACAATCGTAGTAAAAATAAACGAGGTCCAAACAGGAAGAGCAGTGGCGTCCCTCAGGGATCCGTTTTAGGACAAAACAAACGGACTCCTGAATGATTCTTTCCATCAATCACTAAACTAGTAAATCCCCTTCCATCAACATGAATGCAAAGTGCCGGACATAAATCCTAAATGAACATACATTACAAGTCATGAAACTCTTTGACTGCAATAAGAGTCATTCTGAAAATAGATAAAGAACACTAACTTCACTAGAAAGTAGAACAACATTCTCCTCCAGGAGGTCGTGACAGAAGCAGGAGATGGGAAGACCTGCAGGTCTTTGTGGACTCAGTTCAGGTCCGAGTTCAGGATCCAACAGTCAGTCAGACTTTTGGACAAACCTGGATCCATAGGAGAGTTCAGAGTGTCTGAAGAGCAACTAGAACTCAGAGGAACGTCTGGACTAGAACGCTGAAGACCTCCGGCCTGGACTCGAACCAACGGCACCTCAGGAAAAACAGCATCGTGGCTCGGCATGGTGGTGGTGGTGTGATGGTGAGGGCTGCTTTGCAGTTTCAGAACCAGGACGACTGAAAGTTCTCACAGGAAGTCCTGATGAATCTGTTGGTTTGTGAGCTGAAGAAGACTTGGACTCTGGTTAAGGTTCTGCACGGTTTTGGTTAAGGTTCTGGATGGTTCTGGTTAAGGTCAACCTTGAACTGCTCTCCGTGCTGCACATTAGCGGCTAAAAAGAAGGAAATGATGATGAATTCATCAAAGTGAAACATGGTTTTGTGTCGGATCTGTTTTATGGTCCGGTCGATGGTCTGGCTGATGATCCGGTCGATGGTCCATTTGATGATCCGGTTGATGGTCAGTCTGATGATCCAGTTGATGGTCTGGCTGATGATCCGGTTGATGGTCCGGTTGATGGTCCGGTTGATGGTCCGGCTGATGGTCCGGCTGATGGTCCGGTTGATGGTCCGGCTGATGGTCCGGCTGATGGTCCGGCTGATGGTCCGGTTGATGGTCCGGCTGATGGTCCGGCTGATGGTCAGGTTGATGGTCCGGCTGATGGTCCGGCTGATGGTCCGGCTGATGGTCTGGTTGATGGTCCGGCTGATGGTCCGGTTGATGGTCCGGTTGATGGTCCGGCTGATGGTCCGGCTGATGGTCCGGCTGATGGTCCGGTTGACTGTCCGGCTGATGGTCCGGCTGATGGTACGGCTGATGGTCTGGTTGATGGTCAGGTTGATGGTCAGTTTAATGGTCCGGTTGACAGTCAGGTTGATGGTCCGGTTGTTTGTCCAGGAACAGAAGGAGGAGCCGTCAGCGTCCGTGGAGCCAGAGGATTCCCTCCTCCAAACGACTACAAGGTGGGCGTCTCCCGTCACGGGTTCCTCTCTTTCTGGCGCGTCGCTGATGTTTCCGTCCTGGTGAGCAGGTGTGCGCCACTTACCTGGATGGCTTCAGAGCCACGGCGGTCTGTCCGGTCGGAGGTCCGAGGGCGGCGGAGAAGGCCAGGCGGACGGCGGACAGCCTCATCAAACGGTGAGAAGAAGGGGGGTTTCTGGGAGCTCCGTTTACCGGATCAAGGCTCCTCAGCGATGAAGGTCCGCCTCTCCACTGCAGGACGCGGCGTCTGTTCCAGCTGCTGAATCTGGACGACTTCAGCGCCGTCAACGTCCAGATCCTGGGAGCTGAGGACACGTACGGCCACAACGCTCGCAACAAGGTAAGGCTCGCCGGCGCCGCGCCGCCAGCATCCTGCAGCCTCACAACCACCAGCCGGGTCCTTCAGGTTAACGTGTCACATTTCCACCCTGAAGGAAATCTGCTCTGTGTTTTCACTTCAGCGGTGATTTGGACAACTTTGTTTCTGATTCAAGAAGACGATTCCGCCCTAAAAATACCAGAAATGTGTAGATTTATAGCCATGATCTATTTTTGAGTGAAGATGGATTTGGATGGACTTCTTTCCAAAACCAGACCCAACGCTGACAGGTCGGTTCCTTACGGAGGCCCTGAAGTCCAAATCCCAAAAACAAATCACAAAAATCACAATGAAATTTGAAAAAAGCAAAACAAACCAGAAAAATAGCTTCACATTCACATAGTTCTAAAACTAGGAAACCAAATCAAAAGGAAACATTTTGGAAAAGCAAAGTCATTTTCAAAAATCAAAATGAAATGTTTGATAAATGAAAGGAAACAGGAAAAGGTAGTAATTATGGGATACCATGGTTGGATGATGGTGTTTGAGTTTTAAAGAAGAGGAAAAACATGAGACTTTTTACCTGAACTTTGGTAAAGAGGGCGTGGCCACAAGCTTTATGAAATATTTTCAGTTTAAAGATATTGACAAAGAACTTTCTGATGAAAAGGTGAACAAACCTTTTCCAGATTCTTATTTTCTTTTTGTTTTTAAGAGCCTATATCATAAAAAAATCCACTTTGTTTTAGCTTTTTAGCGTATTATAAATACTCATTCCTCACAAAAAACAACGCTAAAGTAGTATTTTGATCCATTCACACATCTTAAAACCACCACCAGGCCCTCCAAATCCACGGAAACGGGCGGTTCCTCACATTGTGACATCACAAAGTGAGGAACCGCCCCTTCCAGGAAGAGACTGCACTGGCAGCTCCGCCCCCAGGCTAACAGACACACCCACTTTCTCTGTAGAGCTAGCATGATCGGCTAAACGCTTTTATTTTCTAGCACAGTACGCAGATCCATCTTCGTTGCAATGCTAATGTTAGGTTGGGGTGTAAGCTAGCAGGAGAGAATGTAAACAGAGAGCTCTCAGGTGTGGGTGACTGGAGAGTTAAGATGCTGACTTATATTTACTGTTTTTTTTCTCGGAAATTCATTTATTTCAATCGGAGTAGATCTGAAATATGAAAGCAAGTTATCAAATAAACAAATTAGTTTTATTTTGAAATCCCTTCTTGCATCTTTTCATGCAAAAACGGCTTTTCTGTTAATATTTCTAAAATGAAAATGACAGTTTCATAGAAAACAGTCCTTATCATTATAACATCAACGCTTCACGGCTTTACAACACATTTTAAATATTTAACATGTATTTTGTGATCATATGTTTCTGTGTAAAATATATTTTAGGGGATTAAAGATGTGACTGTTGAGTAATCCAAATGTTGTTTTTCAGCTCCATTGAAATGAAAAGCAAACAGAATATTTTTAGTTCATTGTCCGCAGGGGAGATGTTTCAAAATAAAACAAAGTATGAACAATAGGAGTCGGAAAGAAGAAGAGGGAGGAGCGCCGGGATTCCCAGCCTCCTGAAGAAGCTTCCTGTGTTTGCAGGAATCCAGGGAGGCCGTCATCTGGATGTCCGTCCACCACAAGCAGAAGAAAGCCCTGGAAGTCTTCTCCCGGGAAATCGCCTCAGCGGGAACCGGCATGGGTACGACGCACGCCGTGGGCCGTGGGCTCTGGGCGCGTGGGCCCTGGGCGCCGTGGGCTCTGGGCGCCGTGACCCGTCTCTGCACAGAGGCGCCTTTATGACGAGCCGAGGATCAGAAACCAGTTCGCTGTCTGAGTTCTGGTGTTTGGGATGTTTTAGCATCGATTCCCCGTCGTCTGTCAGTTAATAACTGTAGATTCCTGTCAGCGACTGCATGAATGTGAAGACCTTTGATTTGAAAGAGTTCTAGTCTTTATCTGAAATTGATTTCATCCTCATCAAAGACGTTTTCTGCTAAGTCAGATGATTCCTCAGAAGCTCGTTTTCCTCTGATATTCCATAAGCATTTTCTCCTCATTCCATGGTTCGTTCCATCGATGGTTTGAATTCCTCCGTCTCTGGTTTGCCAGTTCACCTTTAGCCTTAGTCACATGGCCCGTTCAGCGGTCGACCCATACAGGTCCGTGTCCCTGATGCTACAGACACAGCCAGCATTAATGAACGCGCCTGTAGCATATGCTGCTCACACTGGACTGTCGCTAACCGGTACCAGCACCAGTACTAATGTTCAATGTCTGCTGACTCCAGGCTTTCTCCTCCGATTTTTGAAAGATCTCGGCTCATTTACAGACTTTTCATCAGAAGTTTTCAATGGAGTTTTCTCTGGGGCCGACGTGAAGGCAGCGTGAGGCTTTAGGACTGTCCTTCTAGCTATCGGTGGTAAATGTCTTCATGAGGACGGTCACTGCATCCAATCAGTTGGAGGTTATTCCAGAAGATTAACTGCAGTTCAAAAGTTCTTGTTCTGGTGTTGAAGTGGAGGAATGAATGGATTATCCTTGGTGTTGGTTTTGGTGGGGATACGCAGACACACAAAGCTGAGCTCTGTTCCTCTGATGTTTGCGGCTCTGGATTCCTGCTGCAGTGGGAGTCTCTCCTCACCGGCAGCAGATAGCTGGGGCTTTGACCTCCTGAACCACGGTTTGGTGTTAGCGACCTCAGGCTTTATCTGGTAGTGAACTCTGTGTGACTCCTGCAGATTCATACGGTCACTGTGTAGAACCAGACGGGACAGAACGTCAGGGCTAAAGCTGTCCTCTTCTCTCTGTGGTTTAGCTCCTGGGCTCACTGGCATTGTTGGAGGACGACCCAAAGTGTGAGTTAGTAGTAAAAACCCAGAACCATAAAAAGGCCTGTAAAAACCTCCATAAACCTCCATGTCACGTTTTATGTCCCACAGGTCTCCTGTTCTGAAGCCGTTTTTCTTCTTGCAGCCCAAATCTCAGCTAACGGTCAGTTTGGTCCAAACCACTCCCACATGTCTCATTTTGTCCTTTCAATGTGTCCAAAATAACCAACACTTTAGAAAAGAACCCAAACACCTTCCAGTTCAGTTCAAGCTAAAACCCCTGATGTCGTTCCAGGTGGACATCCACCTGGGTGGAAAGCTGGTGGAGTCCCTCACAGAGGCTGAACCTGACACACCTGTGAGAGATGAAGCCCCTCCCACCTCAGCAGAAGACACACCTGACACAGGTGATCAATGACACCCGGATGATCAGTTTCCTATTGACACGCTTCGATCATCGATACATGTGGGTTTTGATCCTCAGCCAGACTACCGTGTTCTTTGTATAACTGTGATAAATGAAGGTGTTTTATGAAGTCGTTTCAGGGTCATTGAAGTGGTTCTAGTGTTTCATTTAGATCCTGGTTGACTCTGAAAGGCGGTAACCAGGTCTTGTGTGAACGTGGCGGTCTTACAGGGTGTCTGGATAAAAGCAGAGTTCTGCAAAAGTCAGTAGAGGAGTTCTAGTGGAGACTGGATGGGTTTTTGTAAGGGTTTGATCTTTTTTTGTTGTTGACCACCTTAACAGACATACTACACTATGGTCATGGTCCACCAATGTGGCCCCTACAGACACGGCTGTACTCGGCCCCCAATATGAGAAACCCAACAGATATTTGTAAAGCACTTTTCTACCTTGTTAGAAGACCTAAGGCGCTTTACAGTCCCAGTCCCATTCACGTACCGATGGTGGCTCTGCTGCCAAACACCCGGTCGCTGACCGATAACCAATGTGGGGTTCAGTGTCTTGCCCAAGGACACTGCGACACATGGGCGGTCAGGGCGGGAACCTAACCTTCGGATCAGACTGCTCTACCTCTGGCTGCTCTGGTGTCTTCACGTGTGAAGAGCAGCATCAGTGTCTGGTCCTGGACCACATGATTGCTGTGAACCATAGTCATTGGGGGGGCTGACCTCAAACAGACGTCCTATCATTTTCTATCCGGTTCACAAACAGAAAGCAGGACTAAGGTGACTAAAAAAACACCTGACAATATTCCCCCTCAGACTCAGAGAAGGTCCAGTGGGGGTTTGGTTTTCCTGTAGTCCTCAGAGGACCAGCGGTACCAACCGATGGCTCAGCTCTGGACTCTGGACAATCTGGAACTGAAAAGACTGAAAGGAATTAGAGGCTTTTTCGACGAGGCTTTCTTCAGGAGTGACCGAGCTCTGACTATTGTCTGAAGATGTTCAGGAGGAGGAGTTGAACACGGTGTCCACGGCGGGTGTTTGAGAAGAAGATTGTTACTGAGCCCAGTTCCTCACCCTCAGAGTCTCTAAAGACACCCGCTGTACCCTTTGAGCACTGAAAGAAAACAAACGTTGTTTGCTGGGATTCAAAGTCTTTTCAGAGTTTGTTGGGACCCAAACTTCCTTTGAGGGTCTGAAACCCAAACTGAAAGCCTGCATTCAAACAACCGGACCAGGGAACAGAAACCAGGACTTTAACGGGCCTGTTTGAGCCAAATGAGTGTTTTTTTTTTCTGTTCAGAGCTGCCCAGCGGACCACACAGCTACAGGCTGGAGGAGCTGGCGTTCACCAGGAGCGGAGACAAAGGAGACTCGGCTAACATCGGTGAGGAGGAGACCAGCAGCACGAATTCAGACTTAACTCCGTCAGTACCAGACTGAGACGCTGCAGCTGAAGTTCTAGAGGACTTTGGACGTCTCACAAACCTTTAAAGCATTTTTCAGCTAAAACCTTTTCTCTGCTTTTGATCTTGTGTTTTTCTGTTTGATTATTTAATAGTTAAAAGGGAATAAACTACGACACATTGATGTTTCTGCTAAAGCCTCATAAATATACCCTTTATTTAAGGTTCTTTGCCTTCAGACACCGGAGGACACAAAGCCGGCGTTACTCCTGTTCTTTAAACTACGATTTTTTTGGACCGTTTGCACAGTTACCGTAGTTCCAACGGATTCTGAAACAGCTGCTCTGAAAGCTTGGAGCTGATCTGTTTTCCTTTGTTGCAGAGTCCGTTGGAAGTACCGTAATTGCACAAACCGTCAAAGGGTTTAAGTAGTTCACAGAACGTTATTTCCTGTCACTGGGTCCATCTCCGGTCTTGACTGATGGGTCTCTGTCTTCCTGTCTGTAGGGGTTGTGGCCCGTCATCCCCTGTTCTTCCCTTACCTGAAGCAACACCTGACCCCCGCCGTTGTTCACGAGTACTTCTCCCACCTCATCGAACCGGGACACCACAGCGCGGCGGTCACACGGTGAGCCAACCAGTGTCTGTCATGAAACCAAATCCAGCTGTAAAGTGTTGAACCGCATCCGTGTGTTTGGAGGAAATCCAGTCGGAACAAAGGCGGAGCCTCATAAACGTGTCAGCGTCGGCCGCTGTGGTTGGACAAGTTACAGCCACTATCAACAAGAACTTCTCATGTTTTGGTGATGCATGGGTGACACGCATGACCGCAGTCGCAGGAATGTCCCTGTCATGTGACTCATCACATCCAGAGTCCAAATGTTGAATCAGTGTAAAACATGACTTGGCTTTGAGAAGTCACATTCACTGTAATCTAACACCCCAGTTTACTGGAAGTGACCGTTTGAACGCCCCCTTCTGATGTGGCGACTGCTTTCAATCTACTGTTAGCAACACGGGGAACCAAAGCGGTTCCGTCTACAGGAAGCTGAGGACGGCGGCGAGCCGTGGCTCAGAGCTCAGCGTAGCGAGGAGCTGGAGCTCGTGAATCTCGCCCACCTGGACCTCCTCTCTCGCCCTGATTGGCCTCCTGCTGCCTCAGACACCTTGGTGGAGCACCTCCTCCTCTCGTTAACCCTGCAGGAGGTCCGCGCTTGCACACCCACACCTTAAATACTTCCAGACGGCTTCCAGCCCTGCGCAGGAACCTGACGGAGACACGTTTGTTCTTTGTCCGTGTGGGGGAGGCTTCATTTAGCCTTATGGGGGTTTTCACCTCTGCTGAGGAAGAAAGACGGTCTCACAAACACAGTTAACCCTATCGACCTGCTAGCGCTAGCAGTTTTCTTCAGCTTCCTGGACGTTTTCCAAACTGGAAGGGTTTTGGAATTGAGGCGTTCCACTTTGTCCTGCGGCAATCGCTGTGCGGGGGAGGGGTGGAGTCTCTGCGCTGCGTTTGTTTCAGTTTAAGCACAAATGTAACCTAAAGAAAATATGGACGTTATCTGAAGAAAACCGGCTCAAACGTCACGTTTAGCTCTTTTGCTTTGATCACAGCAAGCAGAAAATCACCTGGTCGGAATAAACGAGGGAACGTTTTCATTGCTAACCTTTGAAAATTCCCGTATGCTTTAAAGTTTTACTAAACTAAGTTTTGACGACAGAAAGGAGTCCTAGAATAGAGCCATGTGGAACACCACCTGCTGATCTTTGTATCAAACCTTTTGTTTTGTGGGGTCAATTTGGAGAATTATTTTCAAAAAATACTGGCTAAACATAGTTATTTTTTTAACAGCAATTGTAAAAATCGTTAAATAGGTTTTGACTTTAACAACAGGTTTATGTTCGCTACAGATTTGAAAACATCAAACAAAACGTTCAAGAATCATTTATAATTTAATATAAAAACATAAAGATTTAATCACTAGATTATATATTTTTTAAACTAATGAAAACTACTCATAGAACAGAATAATAATATATTTACCTTTTACTGAAACTTTCTTTCAGTTACTTTGAATGGTTTTGTGGTTGAATCAGTGTTGGTCAAGATCTGTTTTCTTCAGCTTCCTGGCGTTTTGTGTTTTCAGGTACACTCTGCCTGGAATCCACGCACTCAACTTTGTCCTGCGGCGATCGCTGGGCGGGGGAGGGGTGGCGTCTCTGCGCAGCGACCCCCAGGTAATCCCCGCCGCCTGAACTCTTAAAACTGTGTGTGGGGGGGGGTTCTGAGCAATGAAACGACCTCCAGGTGTGAAGAAAGTGGTGGATTGGAGGCAAACATCAGAGAGTCGGACTTTACAGAGCCGTAAAAAACGTGGCGCCTTTTGGTGTTTCAGGGTAAAGCCTACGGACAGATGCTGCTGGACCTGAGGCTCAGCGGCCTGCCGGACCTGAAGTCCCTGGTGGACTGAGGACCGGCGACATCCTGGAGGTGTGGTTCTTCCTCTGACTGAAGCTTCTCTTTTCAGACGTAGATCAGTGTGTTTGCTCAGAACTGTCACATGTACCTGTGGGGGCCGCTCCAGGGTTACCGGGGGGGTCGGTGTTTGTTTGGGAAGCAGGAAAACCTTCTTTGAAAGCTGTGGAGTGACCAGATCTGTCGCCACCAGGAGCTGATCAAAGCGGCCGCAGGTCCTCACGGCAGCAGCAAACGTTTAGACAGTGTGGACCTGAGTGGAGACCTTTGACCCCCCAGGCCTGCCGACCGGTCCTCAGGCTTCCCTCTGCAGAGGATCTGCCCCGTCTCCAGATATTGGAGGAGACGCTGGCTGCGTCTTTCACCTCCCGGTGACCCGCGCTGATGCTGGCAGGAATGTGCGGCGGCTCTCAAAGCCACTGAGTCCTAATTGCATCCAGACCGGACCTGAAGCCGGAGCCGCCGCAGCTTCCGGCCTTTTTCAGCGCGATCCCCCGTCCAAACCTGCCGGGGCGTCTCGGGTTCCCCTCTGGCTCCTCTTTCATGTCTGTTCTCCGGGAGCTCCAGGCCTGACCCCTCATGTTCCAGCAGAATCACCGCTGACCTCCGCGTGTCAAACTTTCCCCTGAACCGGTGGAGCTGCTGTCAGCCGTCTGCTGGAGACGAATGACCAGAAAGCCCAGTCTGTATTAAAACCATAAGAAACGTCAGAAAGACAAACTGAAGCAGAGAATAAATCGTCATCCACTGTAAAGGGGGAGCCCGGTGTGCTGTTTCCCCACCAAACACAAATGAAACACAAATGTTGCCACTTTACATGAAAAAGGCAGAATAATGAGCTGTGGGTTCACATCTGTCCAACATCCCGCCTCCACAACAGCATTCCAGGCTGCAGCTCTGTTCCTGGCAGCCTGTTTGGCGTTTATGATGGACGTTCTCACACAGGTAGATTCAGACTAATGACTGCCGTTCCTTTGGTTTGGGCTTTATTGTCATCTATAAGGAATTCCTTTGTTACGGTTCCAGAACAGAAAACTGATCTGATCTGTTAAAAACACGAAATGCAGTTTAGTTTAGGCTCAAATGGAGGCTGAAGGAAACCGGCTCAGACGTCACGTTCAGCTCTTCACCTTTGATCACAGCCAGCAGAAACTCACAAATACAGGATTTGGAATAAACGTTTTGGTGCTAACCTCTGGAAAAAAAAGCAGACAGGAGTCCTAGAATAGAGCCGTGTGGAACACCACAAGCTTATCAAAATGTTTGTTTTGTGGGGAATATGTAGGGAATTCTTTTTAATGAATACTTGCCAAATATTTTTATTTTTTAAACAGCGATTGTGAAAACGTACAACTTCAAGCTAATTTTTTTAATCATCAAATTGTTTTTAATTCTTTTCACTTTCAGATAAATATTTGTAAACAGTTTTTACGTGAAAACATCAATCAAAACGTTTACAAATCATTTATAATTTCAAATAAAAACATCATGACAAAAGTAAATCACTAGATTATATTTTTAAATACTAATGAAAACTAGTCATGGAACAGAATATATTTACTTTTTACTCAAACTTTCTTTCATAACAAAATGATGTTTTTTGTTCATTTTCCTAATCATTTTTTTGAATAAATAAAGTTCTTTTCTGAAGGATTAAATGATCTGATTTCATCGTATTTGTCGTCACGGACAGATGCAGGAAAACGTTTGACCTCTTGAACCTGAAACTCACTTTTCCTTTGGTTGGTTTCTGGTTTCAGTGAAAGTTCATTTCAAACGTTCACGGCGCCTTCATGACGACTTCCTGTTGACGTTTGTCATCCTGGTTTTGATCATTTACTTCATTTGTGAATCATTCTGTCAGATTTGAGAAAAGAAAATGTCTGAAGAAAAAAATAAAAGCCTTTGATGTGACCTGAGAGGCATTTATTTACATGCATGGAGGCGCCGAGCATGATGGGACATTTTAATCAAACTCAGAGCTGGCACTGGTTTCCCTCTCTGTTTTCCAAGAACAAAAGAAAACCGATGCAGAGAACTTTGGTTACAGAAACACAGAGAGACCCCCCACCACCACCCCCACCAGATGGAACCAGACTGGACCTGAAAGCCTGCAGACAGAGATGGAACCGCTGAAAGAACGGCTTGGTGGCAGATGATGAATGGAGCTGAAAGGTGTGTGTGTGTGTTCTTGTATTGCTGTCAGTCTGGGGACTGCCAGCACTTTTGTACACATCGATTAATCTTCAGCAAAGAAAGAAACTCCAGCTTCTCAGGTTTATGTGGGTCAAAGCTTCATCAGTTGAATGTCTGCTGAAGTAAAAAGCAGGAACACATTTACATGTGAGGCCAAGTTTTTAAATCTTCCCTTTTTATTTTTAACTCTTTAACACACAGAATCACACACTCTGTGGCTGCTTTCTCAGCTTCTCTCTGTATTTCGTGAGTATTTACTACGACTAAGCACCGCATCTCGACGTGAAGCTGCTTTCCTCGCACTCATTGCATAAACAGTTACGATAGTTCAGACAACGTGAACTCTGGAACTGAAAGTCCAGAGTTCACGTCCCCCTCACCATCTTCTGATCTGCTTTCAGAGTCGTCTTCATTCTAACGATGCCGTTTTCAGCCAAAATCCAAAAACCGGCGTCGTTTTCTAGGACTTAGTTCCTGCAGAGCGGCAGGTGTTTATCAGAAATTCACCAGGAAAACAGAGACGGTCATGGATCTGTTGGTCTGACAGTGGATGATCAGAATGGAGTCCAGCCTACTTATGACATCACAAATACGATCAAACAACATTTTTTCATCTGCTCCTGATTCACAACGATTTGAATAAAAGGAAAATCATAAATGCAGTTGAAAGCCTCATTTTCCTTCTCTTGTGTCCATAGAAATGCCTCAAGAACGTGTTGGAAACAGCATTTCTATTGCAGTGGGACTTTAAAGGTTAACGAGCTTCCTTTACAGATCAGCTCAACGTTTCACATGAATCCAGACATAAAACACAAAGAGTTAACCGGTTTCCTCCTGATATTCAGATAAAGACAAAGGATGTTTAGTCAAATGTTTGAAATGAAGAAACTAAATTTCTGCTCATTTAGTTTAACAGTCCAGAGATTTTTAAGTCAAATAAACGACATTTATTTTGAATCAATAACAACAGACATTGACTTGAGGCTTGAATCTTCATCCATGAAGGAATCTTTGGCGTTGATCAAAAACTAGGATTTCTGTCCGTTTCTGTTTCCATTTTCCTGCTTTTGAAGCATTTTGTGGAAACGGGAGATGAAGTAAACACATCTGTGCGTTAATCTTTCACATCTGCAGAAAAATGAGGATCGTGGACGACTGTTGAGCTGTCGGGGAAAAAGTGACAACAGAGTGTGTTGCATTTTGACATTTAGGGGTTTATTTTAATATTTAAAGCTTAAGAAGAAACTTTGTCTGTGGGAAGAATGTGTTTCCAAGCACAGAAGAATGACTGACTCCAGGGAAGGACTCCTTTCTCCGGCGTTGAATCGTGTCCGTCATGCTGTCACGGCCCAGAAAAGGAGATAAATCACATCTCGTTGCTCATTTGTCTTCTCCTTTGTTCCCGCCTTCACGGCCTCTTTCTGGCCTTTCATCGTCTTCGTCGCTTCGCCTGGACGTGTGACGCCGTGTGACAAATCACCGCAGGTTTGAAACCTAAGGGGAGGAGCTTATTCACACCTGCTTCAGCCTAAAACAGTGTTGCTAAGGAAAACTTCACGGCTGAAACGGCAGAACATCCACTCATCGTTTGTCTTGATGTCGAGGCTGGAGCTTCAGCGTTCGAATCCTCCCGACTCCTCCACCACTGACGCGGCTCAAGAGTTCCAACGGATTCTGGAGGAAGGCGGCTTTGCACCGACACGCAGCATGTGTGTTGTGTGTCGGTGCAAAGCGTCACAATCGGCTGTTCAGGCGTTTATCCTGGGAGCTACCAAAACAAGCTGACACAGGTGAGATCTGTGAAGGAGAGTTCTGGATGTTTTCAGGCTGTACACTCCTCTCTGTCTGTTTGTCAGACAGACTCAACATTTTCACACATTTCTTCTTTAAACTCCCAAAAGTCAAATGAGTCCAGGATAAAACAATCAAAGATCCATGTGGGTTTAGTGAAACAAACACATTCAGAAACGCCGCCAAGGAGATCCATGGACAAAGTCAACCGCCAATCAGAACTGTGCTGAAAAAACACAATGAGAAGATGCAAAGTTACACAAAAACAAACACAGAGACCAGGAAATGTCATTATTTTACGTCTCAAAGCAAGGCGTTGTCTTTGCGTCTCTCTGTTTCTGCCAGTGAGAAAATGGTCTCCATGGTAACGGGGTGCAGCAGGTCAAGTCTCACACCTGAGCTGAGGTGTCTGCCTCCAACTTCCCAGCATCCTCTGGCATCAGAAATGAGTCCGGAAAGTTTAGAATTTCTGTTATAAAGTTGTTTTTCTCTAAACAAACAGACCAAATGTTCAAATCTGGACGGTGAGACGTTTGTGTTTAAAGAATGTAAAGCGTGTTTTTGCTGCAGCATGAACCCAAACCCTCCTCCAGAGTGAATGAAGGTCTTAAATCTGCTTTCTAATCCTTGGAAAAGTGCTCTCCAGCTCCTGGGCTTCTCTCCTGCAGCTCCTGCAGGAACAGAGGAACCTTTGTCTGCCGCTTCAGTCGTTTGTCATAAAACGTCT
Organism: Oryzias latipes; assembly: GCF_053564925.1. Lineage (NCBI taxonomy): Eukaryota > Metazoa > Chordata > Actinopteri > Beloniformes > Adrianichthyidae > Oryzias > Oryzias latipes. Next base: position 35,052,753 of record NC_136254.1, on the reverse strand, counting down.
TAAACATGCAGACGGCGAACGCGGCGACTCCACGCCGTCTGGACACGGGCCCGTGTGTGTGCGGGAGGCCATTTGGGAGCGCGGCTGCCACCCTGGTGGTGATGATGATGATGATGATGATGAATGGGTGCAGCAGCATTTGCTGAGCCGGTAACGGGGAGAGTGCGGTTTCTGCCCTGAGGGAAAAGTTTCCACTGAAAGTCAAAGTCCTGAGCCGCCAAACGCACCAAACATTTCACCAAAACTGGAACCAGAGGACTTGATCAGGAATTCTTCAGGTTTTATTTGAGAAAAGCCTTTCAGTTTATGCTGGTACTGGCAGGAGGGAACAGTGACTCATACTTACCAAAATAAAAGCACAAACAGAACATTTCTTTGTTTATTAAACGTAAATTCAGCCATCAGCACAGACTGAAACTTTGCAATGAGAGAAACGGTTCCAGTGTGCCAGCATGCAGACCCTGATCCAGACCCTGTGAGTCATCAGAAGTTCTCCACATCTCCCCTTTTCATCGTCCTTTCATCTTTGTTGGAGGTTTTTGGAAAACGTTGAAGAATAACGAAGAAAGACGATTTGGGGAACCAGACTTCAAACAGGGTGGTGGATCAACAGTAGATGGTTCATTTGTCTGGTTTAGCCTTAAACTAAAAGCGGCCTCCATGAAGGTCCACGGCGACGTCACACGCTCTCCTCATGTGCAGCACTCACGATTGTCACCCCTCAACCGTTTAAATAAAGTTTTAACCTTCTCAAAGTCCCGCTCCCATCATCTTCTGAGCTGTTTTCAAAGCGTTCCCGGTGTTTTTTTTCATTACGATGAAACGTTTTCTAGGACATAGTTTCTGCAGAGCGGCAGGCGTCCAGCAGAAATTCACCTGTGAGTTGTGGGGGGGTGACCCCGCCCTCTTCCCCTCCCCGTGTCACACCCGCTACGTACATTTATATGGCACCAATGAAAATGGGTCGTACCTGAATAAACATGAAAAAGTGAGAGACGACGTGGTCTTTAGAAGAATGAACCACGTTCAAACCACGGAAGAAGTTCCACTAAACCACGCAAAGAACACGCAAAGAACACGCAAACCAACACAAAAGCCAAAACAAAATTCGTGGGTCAATCACGTCATTTGAACGTGATGTGTGCGCCGTTTACGTGATCTAAAAGTTAAACATTGGTGGTTCATGCATGAAAAGTCTGTTAGACAAACGTGGAACGGTCCTGGAAAGACATACATTTGTGTTTGGATCCCGAAAAATCACACACAAATGCGCAAATTTACTGAATAATTGTGTATAAACTACATAGAATATGTGTGATTGTCAACCAACCATAAATGTGGAACAGACCCGTCACTCAAAACCCTCGACTGACATCTGAGCACATCGACAGACGCAAAAAACGATCAAAAATGACGTAATCAGGCATGGATCACCAAAGTATAGTGGCTCCGCCTTTATAGGAGCTCTGAGCAGGGAGCTTGTGGCCCCCCCGTACGTCATCTGACTAAAGAAATGTGATCTAACCTAAACCTTTTAAAGGTTTTCCTCAGAGTGGGTCCTTAAAGAACCATCTACCTCTACAGACATGTCCCTTCCTGTTTGAGTCTGGGTCTCTTTTGGGGTCCTCTCCGCTTCGGTTGGATGAGGGGGGGTCACTCTGAGGACCCGTTTGAGTCCAGACTCAGAACACCAGAACCCAGATCAGTGACAGGGTCACATGACCGTTTACCAGTCCTGGTCAGCCGGGTGGTTGACTGTCCCGCTGGAAAACCAGATTTCTCCAAATGATGAAACTAGTTAAAGAAGCAGAAGACTGGAAAGAAAAAATCCAAGAGTTTGTTAAAGTTTTTTATTCTCAGTCAAAGTTAATGGAAGCAGAAAATTAAAAATTAGGTATTTTAAAAAAAATGTTCTTAAAGTTTTGTAACCTTTTCCTGCCATAATACTAGTTTTTGACTTTTTTTGCGTTTCAGTATCTTTTGTATTTCCATAATTTCCTTTTTTATTTTGAACTTTTTTCTGTTTTTTCTTTTTATTTATTTATTTCCTAAAAGTTCCTGTTTGGATTTTAAACTGCCCCCAGTCCCCCACCCCGCTCAGGCCTTGCCCCCCTCCCCGCAGGAGCAAAACCCCTCAGAGAGCGCGCGCGCGCCTCAGACCTCCACTCTCCTCCATCATGCTGGACACGCTCATCTTCCTCCTGGAGAGGCTCTTCCTCCTCGCGCACATCAAGCTCTCCAGCCTGCTGCCCCCCCATGCCAAGGACAGCACGCGCTGCGAGCGCGAGGACCCCCCCGGGGGCGCGCAGAGGTTCCAGCGGGGGGACCTGCTGGAGGTCCCGCGGACCCTCTTCACCCACTTCGGCATCTACCTGGGGGAGAACCGGGTGGCGCACCTGATCCCGGACATCCTTCCCGCGCTCACCGCCGACAGCCGCCAGATCCAGGAGATGGTGACCAACACGCGCCTGCTGCTCGGCGTGCTCTCCAAGCGCGCGAGCGTGCGCGTGGACTCCGTGGAGGACTTCGCGTACGGCGCGCGCATCCTGCTGAACGCCATGGACGGCGCCGTGCGCCGCGCCCCGCTGCCCGCGGAGGAGGTGGCGCGGCGCGCGGAGCGGCTGCTGGGCGGCGTGGCCTACAGCCTGCTGTGGAACAACTGCGAGCACTTTGTCACCTTCTGCCGCTACGGGAGCGCGCAGAGCCTGCAGACGGACCAGGTGAGCGGCGCGCGCGCACAGGTGATGCCCGGAGGAGCGCGCACCTTGAAGGCGCGAATCTGATCCAAAAGCTGAGGAGGGAAGTCCAGGGAGATGAGAAGATTCAGCTAAAGAAGCAAAAAACCTGGATCTTCTCATTTTCTACAACGAGAAACGTTCATGGAAACTAAAAATGTGAATAATTTAAGGAAATTCTTTCACGAAGTTCTTTAAAAACGTGAAGATTTGTGATAAACATCAGAAGATCCTGCTGAGGAGCTCCACACCAACACCCACTGTTTGTGGAGACATGAGCTCCTGCAGGGGGAGCGGGGTCCTTCCCGCAGGGTGGGTCGGGGGTCTGTCCCCCTGGGGTCAGCGGGGTCCGTCCCGTATGGGCTCAGAGCTTCACCTGAACCCCACAAACCTTCAGTTCTTTTGTTTTCACTGAAGGTCGAAACATCTCCAAAAAAAAAAACCTTAATCATAGTTTCTATGAAAATCTGAATCTGGATTTTCAAGATTTTCCAAATCCTCCAGAATCTGGTTCTGGAGGTGAAGCAGGTCTGAAGGGCAAAGCAAAAGGCATCAGGTATGACTCGGCAAGCCACAGATCAGGATGCAGCTCTTTTGCTGAGTCATTGGATTCTCTGCTTGTTGCTAAACGTTCACAGAGCAGAAACGTCCTCTGCAGCTGCAGCCTCATTCATGCTCCTGCAAACATCTGGATGCAGATGAGGAGGAGCAGAAAAGCGCAGAGCTCTCCTCTCTGACGACACGGCTCTGCGTTTAGTCTGACCGCCTGCTTTTTACCCCAAAAAATCTGGGTCAGTCCTAGAGAAGTGCTGAGAACAAGAGAAGCATTGAGACCCCAGACGCCTGCCAGGAAGCAGACAGCAGCAGTTAGTGCACAGGGAGGAGGAGGAGGAGGAGGATGAAGCAGCAGGGCAGTCCTGGCTTTTCTACACCACAGAGTTGCTCCTTAATTTGCTTTGGTGTTTGTGTTAAAGCGACACACAGGCAGAGGGGCGGGGCCTCCAGGTCCACATGCTTTAGCCGCGTGGCGTCCAGAAAAGTGACTTTCATCTTTAATGAACCTCACATTCATGAGAAAGGCCTCTGTTTCTGCCGGATTGGGGGATTGTCCGGGATGTTCCTACTATATTAACTTGTCTCTCTTTGGCTGTATATAAGAACCGCCTCCAATCAAATCAAGTTAATTCATTCGCCAGTTTTGCGCGATACAGACGCCACCATGTTGGAGCCGGACGACGTCAGCAAGCAGTGATTGGTCAGAGTCAGCATGAGTTATCGTTTCTATGGCAACCACACTCGCCAATCAGGAGTGACCTTGTTGGAAGCCCCCCCCCCCCCCCCCCCATCACACTGTTTGGCGTTAATGTAGCCCTCTTTCAAGTGGTAGGGGTGTGGACGACTCAGACCAATCACTGATTATTGGCGACGTCTGGTTCCAACAGGACGGCGTCCGCATCGGTAAAAAGCTGATTTGATGTCACACGTGCTCGGTCCAGGTCTCTTATACAGTCAGTGGCCTCACCGTACAAAGACTAAGACCATTATCATTTTAGTTACGGTAATAAAAATCTGGGAAAAAGTTTAAATCTGATATTTAATTATTGATTTTTGTCTTCGGTTTCACCTCCCATTGTTTGTTTGCTCATAACGTTGAAAGACTACATTCTTGGTTTGTTAGCTTCCCTGCTAGCATTTGCTAATAAAGTTTTGACGTTGTAATATCAGCAGAATTCAGAAATGATGTCAATCCAAACATTTTCTAATAAGGAGTTGGTTCATCTCAGCATAAAGTCAGATTATGAAACGTTTACTTTGATGTTCTTAAATGTTTTTAAAGGTTTGGTTCTGTGACTCCTCCCTAAAGCTCATCATCTTTACAGACGACATGCTTCTCTTCTTTAGCAGACTTTGAGGGGTCAGTAGAGGATTTTTGAGTCCTCTGAGCTTTTACTTTGATGAACAGGAAGTACTATTAGCGCACACAGGATATTGTAAACAGAGTTAAATGTTTTCTTCTATTTAAACATATTTTCTACTTTGTAGAAATAATCTAAATGTAGTTTTTTTTGTCTCTTTGTGATCAAACGTTCTGCCACATAGTTCAACTGCTAAATGGGGCAGTAATGAGGAGCAGATGGGGGCTCACCTCCTTCTCCTCCTGCAGCTGGGGGTCCCGTCTGCCTCCCCCAGGCTCATTAAAGGGTGACTGAGGGCAAACAGCAGGACGGATTTACCCCTGAAGCAGGGATCCACTCACTCCAAGTTACAGTTACATTTACTAAAGTATTACTTTAATTGCACTTTTGAGAGTAGTTGTACTTGACCGTATCTCACTATCAAGTACTTCCGCTACTTTTGGCCAATCTCTCTAGTTTCTGTAGTTTTCTTTGTAATTTCTCCTACATTTTTTTCTAAACATTAGTGAAAGTTTAATTGTTGCAAAACAAATCAGTAAGTGAAAAACTTTATTCTAATATTTAGAAACAACAGAATTAAAGTACAAATCACTTTTTAAAACTATTGAGTAGTTCTTTTACCATTTACTACTTTACTTTAGTATTTTGAAGTATGGCTACTCTCATATGAGTCCAGTTTTTGGTCTCCTTAACCAGTCAGCTGCTTAAACCTGGTAAAGGGTGTCCGACCCAATGGCCCCGCCCACATCTCCAATCAAGGAGATGACCATCTCCTTCTGAAGTAACTTCCCTTCAGTCCTAAAGGTCCAAAACTGTTAACCCCCCCAATGTTTGCCATCATTACTGTGGGCGGTTCCTCACTCACAATGGGGGAGGGGCTCTTTAGGGTTTATTGTTGGACTTAGCGCTGCCTTTAGAGGAGACACAGAGGGAGGGGTGGTCCAAACTTTAGGGGAAGACCCAAGACCTATGGGGTGAACAGAATCCGTCTGACTCCCGTCTCCTGCTCTCTTTAGTTCTGCGCCTGGCTGAAGTCTCTGATCCGGGACCGGAGAAACGTGGCGGTGACGGCGCTGCTGGGCCTGCTCTCCATGGCGTGTTTGGGGGTGTCCTCCAGCACCGCCCTGCCCACCCTCCTGATCCCCTTCACCCTGTGGATGGCCAGCTAAGAGTGGGCTGAGGCTCCTCAGTCCACGAGGACCGGCAAACATTTGGACCTCTGTAGGTTCCTGACGGAGAACTGACCATCTTCTCCACAGACTGACGCTCCATTTATCCCACGACTGCTAACCGACGGACCAAAGATCCAGGTCCAGGCTGGTCCATCCGGGTCAGGGGTCTCCTTCAACCCACGCCAGAAATCATTTTGGTTTGTGTTTAGCCACACCTCCTTTTAGTCTGGGAAATTTTGACGTGTTTTATCCAGAAGTTATAACATTTCCTGTCCTAAGAACACAGAACAGTATCCCCTAAACCCTAAGGTTCACCAGAAGGTCCAGTTCTTGGTCCAATCCAGAGCTGTAAAGGTGACCCTGCTCCTGCTCTGGGTTCTCCAGGTTTGTGGAAGTCCTGAAAGTGACCAATAAGGAGAGAGTGTTTCAGGGAGGAGGGGCTTAAGGAGTCAGGAGTTCAAACAATCTTATTCTGAAGGAACCTGGAGGAGCCAGAGGAATTTCAAAATAAGATGCAGAAGAACAAGAAGTAAAGGATCCTGTTGGAAGGGATTTGTGTCCAATTGTTCTACCTGATCTGCAGAGGTTCTAAATCCATCACAGCGGATCGGATGAGGAGCAGAATTCTCCTGAAGCTCCCGTCTGCGTGAAAAGATGTGCCTTATCTGCAGGAGAACCGTTGGTGTTTGATGGATGCTCCTGCAGGAGAACCGTTGGTGTTTGATGGATGCTCCTGCAGGAGAACAGTTGGTGTTTGTTGGATGCTCCTGCAGGAGAACAGTTGGTGTTAGTTGGATGCTCTTGGGGAACGGTTGGAGCTCCCGCAGTCTGACTCATGCATGTCCATCAGACTTTTTTCAGTGTTTATTTCAGAGCTGCTGCCTGGTGAAGCTCCTCTGTGAATGTCTGTTTTTTTTGTGTGTGTACAGAACCCGTTTCCATGGCGAAATTCAGTTTTTATGTAAATAAATAAACAGAAATGTGTTCTGTTCTGTTCTCTGTAAAACTCAAACCCCTCACATTCTTCTGTTGAGGCTCACAACTGAATTCCTTCACTTTGTCTCCCTCTACAGGGCGAGTTCAGGACTGAATCTGCACCATCCATTTATTGGTAGTGAAGCTTTGTCGCCCTCTATTGGGGGCTTGTGGAAACTGCAGTGCCAAATCAAAACTCATTGACTACAGAATCTAATTCCCCCCCTAAAAAAAATCACCTTTGAGACCATCTGAAAACTTAAACTCCTCCTAGGGATTTCCATTGATTGCCTCCAAACTCTTTGAGCACTATTGGGAAAAAATGTGGGAAATCTAAGACATGGAGAAGCAGATAACCTCAGCTTTCGGTTCCAGAAATGGAGGTATGTTTCAGGGTATGTCAAGTTGCCATAGCAACTCATGCTCTGAACATAACCTGGTCTGGAGCAGGTTTAGTTGAAGGTTAGTTTGTTTTCAGAGAGGTGAAGCAGCATGGCGTGTCCATTTGAAGATGATTTAGTGGATGAAGAAGCTCAAATAATACTTTTTCCACCATGAGAGGATGATAAGACCACATATGGATGTTGGAAAGATAAACTTTTTACTTTGATCTAAATTAATTATTTGCTTCAGTTAAGAGAAATCTTTTTTTTAGTTAAGTCAACTTAAAAATAACACATAGTTTTCAGACATTTATTTTACTTTCATTCAAATTAATTCAATTAAGTAGGTGTAACTCTGGTCCTGCTGTTAGATCAACACCGCAAGGGATTGTGGGAGATCATTCCCTTTGCCTGTCTGGACGGATTTGGGTTTAAGTGTGGGTTTTTGACCTAATCTGTTTAGTTGTTTAGCTGTTTTACTGTGTTTTGTCTAGTTATTTGTCCAGTTATGTTTAATTCTTTCTGCACCATGAGTGAGAGGGAGGAAGAGGAGCACCACTGGTGCACTGTGGTATTCGTTAGGTCGTGTTGGTTTGCGGCGCCTTCTGTCCGTGACACCAGGGTTCGAATCTGGGCTGCTCCCTGTTCCCTTCTCTACTTCTGTGCCAGTCCCAAGCCCGGTTAATTTGAGAGGGTTGCGTCAGGAAGGGCATCCAGCGTAAAACATTAACAAGATAACCATGCAAATCGTCCACAATGAAAAGGCTGATTCACTGTGGCAACCCCTGAAGGGACAAGCCGAAAGAGAAAGAAGAAGAAGTGCACTATGGTGTAAGAACAGAAGTTACAGTCAGAGTCATGATACTTCAATGAAGTAAATATTTTGAATCCATGCTATCATTTATTTTAATTTTTTTAAATTAGTATATCTGCAGGCTCAAACTTAGACATATGAGAGATCAAGAAGTACAATAAATTAAGATGGAAAAACATTTAATTGAATTGGAGTAAAATGACATTTAGTTAGATAAATACGTAAATTTGGGTTGTAAAAAAATATTGAGTTGGATAGACGTAAGAAATTAGGTTGATTACAATTAATTCAATTACTTGTTACCAATTGAATTAATTTAAGTTGGATAAGTTATATATATATATATGCGTCACAATAAAAATAGAAATGAGATCAGAATAGTCCATTCTTTTTCTCAAAGCAGAAACTCTTTCTTTGCTGATGATGCAGCCGTGTTACTTTATTGATGGATGTATAATCTTAATACGCCGTCATGAAAATCACAGACTCCGTCTCACTGAAGTATAGCGCTCTCTTTTTCTCTCCACGCGTTTCCATGGTGACTTCAGAAATCGGCGATCCATTGAGAATGTCTTTATGTACCTGCTGTGCACGTGCATTAACCCAGGGTTACCAAGTCCAGCGTAATTACGCTAACTCATATCTGGTCTGTTGGAACCGACATATGCAGAGTAAGCAAGTTCAGGCGGATTTCAGCCAGAGTTCAGGGTTAAAGTCAGGCTAGTTTAAACATGCTTCCTGGAATACCCCCCTTGTGTTCAAATGACAACAGAACAACACATAAAACATGTCTACAATCTTTACTCTTCCATTAAAATAGATAAATAAAATAAAAGCCATGCGGGATTCAATCTAAGATTTAAAAAAAATAGTAAATAGGAACATTTTCTGGGACTTTTATCCTCCATGTGGTTTCACCGTTTGGACTAATGTGGACACAATATTTTGTAATCAGAATGAACATGATTTGCTACGTCTAAAACCAGTGTAGTTTTGTGTCTGGACGCTGTTATTTTGCGTCTCTGCTTTGAGTTCCAAACATTTTCCTTGTTTTTTCGGTTACTTTTGTTGTCTTTTTGTGTTGTGTTGTTGTTTGTGTGGTTGTGTTGCTGTGGAGCGGCACCTGTGCTGTCATTCTCTCAGTTTTCCAGGATGTCACCTTCCATCTGAAGTTCTGGTTCAGGTCCAGCCTCACACGCTCCTCACAGCTCAGCTGATCCCGGCTCCTCCCACCTCCTGGTCAATAAGAACGGCAGGAGGAGGCGGCTCCTCGCCTCCTCGCCATGTTTCCTCTGCAGCTCCTGGCACTGCTTTTCATCTCCTCCACGGCTCCTCAGCAGAGGAGGAAGGAGAAGAAAGAAGAAGAGGAGGAGGGGAGGAAGAGCAAGCATGACTTAACATTCCAGAGAGGAGACCTGCTGGAGGTCCCGCGGACTCTCTTCACGCACTTTGGGATCTACTTGGGAGGAGGAAGGTGAATCGGAAGATGATTTTTCTCTTTTCTTGTCCTTTTCGTTTTGTTTATTTTCTTCTTCTTGAGTTTCTTTCTTCCATTGTCTGGTCTTTTATTCTCGTTTTGTTTGCTTTCATCTTTCATGTCTGTCATTTTTCCTCTTTTTGCTTCCATCTCCTCTGATTCCTCCTCTCATCTTCAGAGTGGCTCACTTCATCCCGGACATCATGCCCGTCGTCTCCGGCGACCATTTCCAGATCAAGCAGATGGTCACCAACACCAGACTCATCCTGGGAGTTCTGGCGAAGGTAAACAAGAAGATCCGGTTGGTTCTGGTTTTAGTGACCATTCATGTTTTGTTAAACAGAACAACAGAGTAATTTAGAATAATCTCTTCCTTCACTCGGTAATCCATCCCTTGTTGGAGTTTCATGTTTGGCCAGTAGGAGGCAGCTTTTTCCAGCAGAGATTTGATTGGTCTCAAACGTTTTGGTGTTTTTCAGTGTGGCAGTGTGAGGGTGGACTCTGTGGAGGATTTTGCCTATGGAGCAGAGATCCTGGTGAACCCCATGGACAAGGTGATCCTCTGAAGCGGCGGCCTCGCGTTCGACACCATCCACTTCAGAGAAACCCGAACTTTGGACTTGAACCACGAGCGCTGAAACCTTCTTAACCCCAGCTCAGGGAATCCGGGGATTACAGATCAGGCTGTGGCGCCGCCGCTGCCTGCTGGGGTTTGTCAGTGACAGGATTTTCTTCTGTTGCAGATGTGCAGCCGGGCGGCGCTGCCGGGTGAGGAGGTGGCTCAGAGGGCAGAGAAACTGCAGGGGGAGGTTCCTTACAGCCTGCTGTGGTACAACTGCGAGCACTACGTCATGTACTGCAGATATGGCACCGTCATGAGCTTCCAAACCTTCCAGGTGAAGATCTGTTTGTCCTGCAAGAACCAGAGAGAATGAAGAGCGTCTGTCAGCCTGAGCCTCAGGATGAAGAGTCAGGCTAAAGGCTACAACTATAGACCACGACTATAGACTCGGCCTATATACTACTATAGACTCTGACTATATACTACAACTATAGACTGTCACTATATACAACAACTATAGACTACAACTATAGACCACAACTATAGACTCTGCCTATATACTACAATAATAGACTCTGACTATATACTACAACTTTAGACTACAACTTTAGACTAAAACTATAGACTCGGACTATAGACTACAACTATAAACTCTGACTATATACAACAACTATAGACTACAACTATAGACTACAACTTTAGACTCTGACTATAGGCTACAACTAAAGACCACAACTATAGACTCGGACTATAGACTACAACTATAGACTCGGACTACATACTACAACTGTAGACTACAACTATAGACTACAACTTTAGACTCTGACTATAGGCTACAACTAAAGACCACAACTATAGACTCGGACTATAGACTACAACTATAGACTCGGACTATATACTACAACTGTAGACTCTGACTATATACTACAACTATAGACTCGGACTATATACTACAACTATAGACTCTGACTATATACTACAACTATAGACTACAACTGGAGCCGGTTTAGCTTGTGCTGGTTTGCGGCGCCTTCTGTCCGTGAAACCAGGGTTCGACTCCGGGCTGCTCCCTGTTCCCTTCTATACTTCTGTGCCGGTCCCAAGCCCGGTTGCTTTGAGAGGGTTGCGTCAGGAAGGGCATCCGGCGTAAAACATTGCCAAGTTTACCGTGCGACTCGTTCGCTGTGGCGACCCCGGATGGGAAAAGCCAAAAGAGAAACAACATAGACTACAACTATAGACTACAACTATAGGCTACAACTATAGACCACAACTATAGACTCAGACTATAGACTACAACTATAGACTACAACTATGGACTACAGCTATAGACTCGGACTATAGACTACAGCTATAGACTCGGACTATAGACTACAACTATAGACTCGGACTATAGACTATAACCATAGACTACAACTATAGACTGCAACTATAGACTCTGAATATAGATTCAGGCTAAAGACTTAGACTAAATACCGGGCTATAGACTCGGACTATAGACTACAACTATAGACTCTGACTATAGATTCAGACTAAAGACTTCGACTCATGACTAGGACTAAAGACTCGGGCTAAAGGCTGTTCTGGTGGAGACAGGAACGGGTTAATTAACCAAAAGTTAGCTAACATATGAGCTTTCACAATCCAGTGGGGATTACAGGGAGAAAGTGTTCTCACAGGCTCATTACAGAACAGAGAAGAACAGGCAGAACGTGTTCCCAAAGCTTAAGAAATGTCTGATCCAGATCAGAGCTGCAGGCCTCCAATGAAAGCTCCCTTGTTTCTGCAGAACAGGCCGATTGAAGCAACGGGAGCTGCGCTTGACGGACTAAAAAAACGTCATCGACCTTATGGTTTCAGAGGAAACGATGGGATTAATGCAACATGATTTTACCTCAGCAGTACTCAACAAAAGGCTAAAAAACAAGCTTTAACAGTGAAAAAGGAGCAATTAAACAGTTTTTTCATAATAACTTGTTTGCCTGAGGTGTGATTGTGATCCAGAAAACAAAAGCATCTAAACAAAAGAAGCGTAAATAATAAGAAAATAAGACAAAAAGCGGGTTCAACATTGATCTGTTTTCATGCAGTCACAGTGAAGGGGAACCTCGGACGAGTGATTTATCATCGGAAAAGGATCAGAATGAACAAGACGTGCAACATAGATCTGCCAGAAAACCAGAGAAACTGCATCTGAAGAAACAAAACAACAACAGAACAAAAACAGCCAGAAAGCCCAGACAGGAAAAAGAATAAATCTCAAATACATAAACAAAACAGATGAATGTAAAAAAAAAACTGAAAGTAACAAACAGAAATGTTTAAAGTCATCAACATGTTTTATTTCCTGCTGTTTCTCCATCAGTTCTGTAAAACTCTCAGGTCTCTGCTGCTGAGTCGGCGTGTTGCTAAGGCGACGGCAGTGCTGGGGGCGTGTCTTCTGCTGTACCTGAAGACGGTGAACACCTGGAGCATCCTGCTGGCTGTCTTGGTGCCGTTCCTCATCTGGATGGCCTCCTGAGCTCACACCTGCAAGAATAAAAACCCATGAAAAATCAGTCACCGAAACAAGGAGAGCGGCTCTTTAAAAGTAGAGCGAGTCTAAAACACCACTTTGATTGAGTAAAGGTGTCAGATTATTGGTTTTATTTTCATCAATTATTATCATTCATTCATTCAGGAACTGTAAATAAATTATCTGCTAAGATTTTAATTTTGTAAATATTGCTTTTTTTGTTCTAAAAAACGATTTAATTCATTCACAAAACTTTTTTGATTATATTAATTTAAATGTATTAAATTGGATAACAATTTTACCAGGCAATAAGGGGGCTTTACCTTAATTTAATGTATCTTTTGTTTCATATTCTATTTTATAAATAATTTATTTAACAAATCTATCTTTCATATTATTAAAGACGTTCTTATTTCTTGTTGGTTTCTTCCTTTTGAGTTTCCTTTCAACTGATATTGTTTTGTTAGTTTTTTTCCCGCCTCCATCAGCTACGAGCACGCTGATTGGTCAGAATCATGTGAGCTTCCTGTCAATTAAACTCCTGTTGCCGGGTGACGGCTCGGTCTTTTCCCGGCTCGGCTTGGCTCGGTTTTAGGGATTCTTGTGTGAACCGTCACGAAGGGATTTTGGCGTGGATTTTTGACGGAGAGGAGATGAAGCTGGCAGACGGTAAGGGTTAGCCGGGCTAGTTAGCCGATGCTAACGGCGTTAAACCGCCCGTTTAAGGAAACACTGCGGCGCGCGCTCACATCAGAGCACCGCTAGCTTAAAAGTTAGCAACCTCGCTGTTTTACATCTTGCAAGTAAAAAAAAAAAAGCCCTAAAAGTTGTTTTTGCTCCTTAAACGCTTTTTAAAATCTTAATTTGAAAGAAAAGCGTAAAAATGAGCAGCCAAACTAGTTAGTTTGGTTTTAAAACTCCTCAAATGAGGGTTATCGGTAAGATAAAGGGACTACACTTAACTTATTTGATCACATGACACTTCACGTGTCCAAATAAATGTTAACAAAAAAATCCAATTTGCTTTAAAATGTATATAAATAAAGATTTAAAATCGTATTTAAAAAATAATATTTGTATTAAAATTAGATTATTGATTATTAGTCATAGTAAATCTATTTTTATCGTACCACTTATGAAGCCTAATTTATTTGTATGCTATAAGTCACATTTTGGAGTATTTTTCACATTTTAGTTTCCGTTTTTTTTAAATTGAAATTTATTGGTCATTTTTATTTTTGTGGATTGGGGGGGGGGGGGGGGGGGGGCGTTTCCATTGCAAATTTGGGAAATGTGTCATTTTCAACACGCCTTAAAACCACCTCCTCCAAGCAGAAAATCGTATTCCGATAAATGCAAGGTTGTTGTTTTTTTTCAAAGTTGTGTTTTCAGAGTAAATTGTTGTCGCAAATCCACTGATCATAATTTATAGTCAGTGGAAACACAGTTGGTGTAAACAGACTATGCGCTTGGAAAACACGTCAGTGTATTTAGAGACTGCTAATAAGGTGACATGTAAGGTGAAATGCGTTCAGCAAATGCTCGTATTTTCACCTTAATAATCTTCTGATCAAACACTTGAATTTTTTAATTCTACAGCAGATTTTCTCTGTGATGTAAAGACTTCATATTGTACCGTAACCCTTTAACACTGGAGCGTGACTGTAACTCCAACGTAATGCCACCAGATTCTGATGAGGGGAAAAGCAGCTTTGCACTGATGTGCACCACTTCACACCACTGAATCGTTTATGAAGGTGGCGTGATTCCAGCAGATACTGACGTGTCATAATCTGCCGGACACACGTTTATACTTAAACGGTTGTCGAGTTGCAGTGGTTCAAAGAATGTGTGTAGTTTGCTGTTGCGAGTGACATGTACGGTCTCAGAGAGCTAACGCTCAGCTTCCGTGTTTGACGGACAGACAACGGAGCGTCCGACTCTGAAGTGAGCGAGGATGCCGACCTGCTGAGCAGCAGGGAGGACCTGAAGGCGTCGTGCGCCAAGGAGATGGCTCTGCTGGCTCTGATGGAGAAGACGGGCTACAACATGGTGCAGGAGAACGGGCAGAGGAAGTACGGCGGCCCGCCACCCGGTGAGACACGCCCACAGGTCCAAACACGTTCTGTCCTTCTATGCTGCCTCCCTGACCAATGCTGAGCCGTTCAGGGTGGGAGGGGCCGGCGCCGCCGCGGGGCTGCGAGGTCTTCGTGGGGAAGGTTCCCAGAGACATGTACGAGGACGAGCTGGTGCCGCTGTTCGAGAGCGCCGGCAGGATCTACGAGTTCCGACTCATGATGGAGTTCAGCGGCGAGAACCGCGGCTACGCCTTCGTCATGTACACCAGCAGGTGACCCGCTCAGAACCGAGCCGGCCGGCGCTCACCCAGAACCACAAGGCAGTGATTGCTGTGCTCCTCCAGGGAGGAGGCCGTCAGGGCCATCCAGATGCTGGACGGCTACGAGGTCCGACCCGGAAGGTTCATCGGCGTCTGCGTGAGTCTGGACAACTGCCGCCTCTTCATCGGCTCCATCCCCAGAGACAGGAGGAAGGAGGAGATCCTGGAGGAGATGAGGAAGGTGAGGTGACTTCATCAGGACCGCCCGCTGAAATGCATGCTTTTACTTTGAAAGCCAACATACAACAGCAAAATAATGTATACAATTATGGGATCGATTTCTTTATTTTCTCTGTAAAAGCACATTTCAATGTTTCTGGTCTAGAGACATTCTGTCCTGCGGGTTCTGATGCTGTCTGCTGTTCCTAAAACTCAGCTCTGTTCAGACCAGCAGAACACGGGCTTTCCTGACCCAGTTTGGTCCAGTTCAAATCCCAAACTACGTCCAGTTCACCCAAAACACCAAATGATGGCTTTGTTTTCTGGTTCAGATTTTCTGCAGCAGAATCTGACAAAATGTTCTGATGTGGACAGAACCTGCAGATGTGTGTGTGCGACAGCAGGTGGCGCCGCAGCTCTGCCAGATGTTTTACAGCCCATCTGCAGCAGAAGAGACGCGGAGCCACAGATGTGAACTTTTGTGTGTGTGTGTTAGGTGACAGACGGCGTGGTGGACGTCATCGTGTATCCAAGTTCCTCAGACAGGAACAGAAACCGCGGCTTCGCCTTCGTGGAGTACGAGTCCCACAAAACGGCTGCCATGGCCAGGAGGAAGCTCATTCCAGGTGAGCAGATGTTCTGAACAGTCCTTACGGTGTTCCAGGTGTGCTAATGCTTTTTGGTGTTCCAGATGATGTAGTTCTTTCAGCTGGTCCAGATGTTCTCCTGTGGATCACGTGTTTCCATCCTTTCTCAGGCTGCGTGCAGTTTGTGTCTGTGTCCAGCGGAGGGCGCTGGAGCATTGAACGCAGCCTTCAGGCGCTCAGATTGTCCTTCAGAGAAAACCTAAAGAACTGAGACAGAATGAATGTTTATTTTTAGAAAATTCATTGTAAATATTTTACTTTTTTCTCTCATTGTAGTTTTTCCATGACAGTTTTTGTAGATGAATATTTAAAAACATGTCGTTGTAGTGAAACAGGTTCCTCGTCTGCAGGAGGCTTCATTTCTGTGGTTCCATCAGTTAAAGTCGTGGTACAAACAGAGCTTCAGTTCCTCTCAGCTTCAGGCTTTGGTTGTTGGTGTAAAGATGTTTGCTCTCCTGGCCTCTCAGCCTCTTCTGGCCTCACCTGATTGAACGCAGGAACCTTCCAGCTGTGGGGGCATCCCATCCAGGTGGACTGGGCGGAGCCAGAGAAGGACATGGAGGAGGAGGCCATGCAGCGCGTCAGAGTCCTCTACGTAAGTCCGTCCTGCTGGACAGCAGGTTCTGAGGAGGGTCTCATGCTGGTGGTCCGAGTCCAGCTGCTTATCACAGAGACTCAGACATGGAGGAAAATCTCGTAGATTTACAGACGTAAGAAACTCGGTCTGACTTGGACGTCAGATCAATGATTAATGTCTATCTAGAAATGTTTTTTTTTTGGCACTTCCTTCTCTGAAGTTTAGACTTTTTTATTTTATTAAAAATTATTTACTATTTCTGGTCAGTTGATCCTAAAAACAGTTTAAATTCTCTGTAAATGTTCTGACGGATCATCATGGACAGAGAATGTCTGTGGTCTTTCCTGCTGACCAAATATGAAAACTAGTCTGAGACCCCGCCCCCTTGTGTTCCAAACAGGAAGTTGATACTAAAATGTTCTTAATTTCCATGTGGTTTAAGTCCAAAAAGTAACGATCTCAGATGTAGATCTGGTGGATTCTAACGTTAAGAAGCAGGATCCTGCTGCTGTTCCTCAGAGATCTCAGCGTTGGGTTCTGCGGGTTCCTTCAGCTGACTGTCCTGTTGGTCTGAAGGTGCGGAACCTGATGCTGGACACCACGGAGGAGACCCTCCGCAGGGAGTTCTCGCGCTTCAAGCCCGGCAGCGTGGAGCGCGTCAAGAAGCTGACCGACTACGCCTTCGTCCACTTCCGCAGCCGCAGCGAGGCGCTCGCCACGCTCGCAGTGATGAACGGCGTCCAAATCGACGGCACCACCGTGGAGGTGTCGCTGGCCAAACCCACCGGGAACAAAGAGCCAGTGGGGGGGAGGAGGAACAGCAGCAGGGGAGGAGGAGGAGGAGGAGGTGATGAGACGTTTCCTCTTTGGCGCAATGGCGAGATGATGAACGGACGCTCTTCACTCAGAAACCTGCCCCTGCACAATCGCATGGGAAACCCCTTTTGTGGTCCCGGAGGTGGAGGAGGTGAGTGTGAACTTCTGAATTTGTCTGCAGGTGAAGCCGGCCTGTTGTGAAATGTGGAGGAAAATATTCATATTTGTTTTTTTTTACTGTATTTTCAGCACTAAAAGACGCTCTTGAATGCCTTAGATAATAAAAAACGACAGTGTTGCTTCTCATGCTTCTAGAATCGTCTATGCTGTAAAATAACTGATGTTCTTTTCTGTTTGATGGATTTTTACTTCTTCTGTTATTTCCATAAATAAAATCCAGCAGCATAAATGACGGTGGAATCAGGATTAACATGTCAGGCTGATGAGGGTAAATGTTTGTGGGGTGGGGGCTGATGGGAAACAGAGAGAGGAGGAAGTGAGGCGTGAAGACGGCAGTTAATTAATGAGGAAGCGCTGCTGCCTTCAATCAGGAGTCTGACACCAAACACGCAGGTTAACGAGGAGCCTCGTTAGTTCATTATAGCTAACAACCAGGAGACGCATCACTTCACAGCACAGATCGCCACGGCAACCGTTATGATTGATTTTCTAAACATCCGTTGACCAAGATGGATTTCCTGATGGTTGATCGTTTATCAAATTTCATTCAACAGAAACGAGCTTCACCTGCAGAAATCAAACCTTTAAATCTAAATAGTTTCTGTAAAATGTAGGCTTTTACTTTGAAAAGGATTTTTTGTTTATACTATTAGATTAAGAATTTCATTTATTTTCATTGTATGCACACAGAAATTATAATGCTACCGGAGTTTAAAAAGAAAAAAAGTCAGGATTAGAAATAAAAATACATTTTAGAAATAAAAAATCTAAAATATATAAAGTCTAAAATATATACATCCAGTGTCACCGAAGGATAAGAGACTAGTTAAGCAAAAGACTGTTTTTTAAAATAGTTTCTTTGGTATTTTCATATATTTGAATCAATAGTTTATATTGATATATTTTGCTGGAAAATGATGGATAACGTGTTTGAAATCATGCACTTCCTGCTGCATTTTATTCTTTAAAAACGCTGACTCATGTTTTAATAGATTGAATTAAAAACTTCATTTTTTAAGTTTCCAACTGTAGAAAGTTTCAGAGATTCTGTTGCTTTGTGTTCCTCATCATCACAGCGTCTTAGGAAGGTTCAGCGGCTTATCATCTGCATAGAAGTTTAATGTGAAAATTAGGCCGGCACAATAAATCTCAAATTTATTATATTGCAATATCAAGCTGTGTAATACGCATATCACCAAAGTTGGTGAAACTTGCAATAAATGGTTCCGTTAAATGTGCTAAAACAATCTTATGGCATCGGATGGACGCCTACACGTTGTTGACCAATCGGAGCCCTTTTATGTTAGATGTTGGCCTCCTATGCAGACGAGGGTTAACTTTTCTTCAAACCGTATTAACGGTTTTAACCGGTATTAAACCTTTTCATTGAAATGGAAATGATGTTTTTGGTTGTTAGATATGTTATTTGTTCATTTATCGCAAGTTATATTGTCATCGCATTTATCACTGATATCGCATATTGCTTGTTTTCAAATGATCGTGCAGCCCTCATAGAAATCTAATGAGTCCTACTACAAAACCCTGAGGTACTCCACAGCTGTGTGTTTAGGAAAGCACGCCCCCAAGCTTAATGAAGTTCTCCATCTTTGTTGGCGGGGCCCTAAAAGAGCCGGAGCGCTGCAGGCTGCCTTTGCTCCCATGCACCCCCCTGGCCCCCACCAGCCTGCTGTCGCTGAAGCCCAGTCAGATCAACTCGGCCGTCACGCTGCTGGAGTACCACTGCCGCAGGAACTGCTGGCCCCCGCCCGAATACCACCTGTACTCCACGCCGGACCAGGACGGGAACCTGCTGCTGCTCTACAAGGTGTTCACACGGATCGGTTACACAACCCGCTACTGTTCTGCTGACATTTCTCATTGCCTTTGTGTTCTGATGCTTTGTGGCTCGGCGCGGACGCGGCAACCTTTGTGCGTCTCTGTAAATGTCAGTGCAGACGCTCGTCATGAACTCCTCAGCTTGATCTTTCCTCTTCTGTTCCCGGAGCTTCTTCTGGAGACCCACCCCCTCCACCGTGCACACACACACACCCAGCCTCCTGCTCAGCAACACACACACACAGTGTCCTCCCCGCCTTGGTTCCTGATCAGACCCCCACCCCTCCACCGGAACAGCTTCACTCTGAAAGCATGACGTCTGTGTGTCTGTGCAGGTGGTGATGCCGTCTGCGCAGGGGACCTTCATCCCCGACAAGCTGTGTCTGCTGCTGGAAGACGCCAAGGAGGTCGCCGCCCACAACGCCCTCTGGAACCTGGGTACACACACACGCATGCACGCACACAAATGCACTTCTACAAAGAAACAAACACATGCACACAGACACACACAGGGCGTGGGGTCCCTCGTCCAGTTTTCATGTGCGGTTAACGGTAGAAAAAGTTGATGGATGTTTTTTTCATAAACAAGCTGTGACCTCGTAAACAAACTCCAGCAGATGTTTGAGGAACCATCTTGATCTCCAGCTGACTCACTTTGATTAGCAAAGTTCAGAACGCAGCGGCGCCACGGCCCTCCTTCAGATTCTAGGTCACCTGAACGCCGCAGGACCATGTTGTCACGGAGCCACTGCTCTGACCCGTTTGCAGTATTGGCAGCTGAGCTGCTGAAAAAGCTGATGCAGCCGGAACCTGAGCTACCTGCAGCTCCCTGGGAGCCTGCTACTGGCTGCCTCTTCCAGAAGGTCTGTGCAGAAGGAGATAAGCGAAAAGTAAAGCAGCACCTGGAGAGCGACGGCAAGAACATCCAGGATTTATAAATCTGTGCTGCCCCACCTGGACACCATGAGCTTTTATTTTGAAAGTAATCTGCAGATTCACACGACCTGCAAAGCCTGAGGCCCAAACCATCGCCTCCTCTCCACCGTGCTCCACAGTCAGAAGGAGGAGGCTTGTTCCAGACGTCTCCTGTCTTGTCTCCTTCTCTCCAGACCTCTACTTTAGCAGAGCCTCCTGCAGGTCCCCCAGCTCCTCCTCCTCCTCCACCCTGTCCCTGCCCGACTCCAGCTCCAGCATCCTGACCTGCGGCGCCCAGCCCTTTCCCTCCTGCCTGTCTCCTCCGCCTCCGCCTCCTTCGCCTTTCCCCACCTTCTCCTCCTCCCCCCAGCCTCAGAGGCTCTTCATGAACTCCCAGTCTCTGTTTTACTGACGGTGAGTTTGTCCTCCTCCGCCCGTCAGAGCCGCTCCGGCTCTCAGGTGAAGCTCCTGCTTTCTGTTCACCTGCAGGAAGAAGAAAGGCGGGGCTTCCTGTTAGTTATGAACGAAGTTCGACGCCATCTTCATCCCTTCATCTCATGTCTGTGTTCAAAAAGAAAGTAAAGTTCCTCCCGTTCCACAAGCTCCTCCTCCTTTGGTTTCACCTGCAGCTCCGCCTGAGCTCAGAAAATCCGCTTGGGTTCAGTTTTCAGGGAAAATCTGCAGATTTTTGACAAACAAAAATCCATAAACATATTTATTTTCAAATAAAAAAATAATGATGATTAGTTGTTTAAATAAAGCTTTTAAAAATAGACATTTTTTTATTTTTTTTAATTTAAACACCCATTTTTACATGTGATTGGTAGAGTTTAAAGGTAAATTCAATCTTTTAAAAAAAAAAGTCTTCGTATATTTTGAAAATAATTTGTTTAGTTCATTTCTGAAGAAGACTGTAGACACTACTGACATAAATGTTAAGATGCATCTTCATCATCATCATCATCAGAGGAGGAGGGGCTTTTGAACAGAGGAGTTTGATGCTGTATTGCAGTTCAAATGAGAGTTCTGCGTTTCTATCGATGGTTCAGTTCTTTTGATGATTCATGAGGCTTTGGTTCATCCATCGCTCACATGTTTGTTGGAAGTTCTCTGCTTTCAAAAACTGTTTTCTTCTTTTCTCAAACAACTTTTCTTTGCTTTAATTTTAGTCCAACTTTCAAATTGACGTCCCAATCATAACTGTGAAAATCAGCCGTATTTATTAAAAACCCAAAGACTGAAGCAGATAAAAAATCAAAAAGTAAATATTCTAGGTAAAAGTGATCATATGTATTTAAAAAATGCTCAAAAATCTATAACCAATGGAAAGAAGTGTTGATTATTAAATGTTCAGCAGATGAAGATAACATCTGTCTGTTGGTCTTGTTTATTTGTCTGTTGTGTGTTTTGTGCGACAAACTGAAATTCTGAGGGCCTGAACAACAAAACTGACCCACTGCGTTTGTGTGAAACTTAAGTCTCCGCCGCCTTACGGGTGGAGACGGCTGTCTGCAGTGAGAAATGCTCAAACCTGTACCGGGTTCACAGGTTGTAGACCCGTACTTATGATGTGGGTTTGTGCGGTTGTCTGGGTCCGTGGAGGGTCGCAGCGGAGTGCTGGTGTGTGTCTTGCAGCTACCTTGAGGCTCATACGGACACCTCACAGGTTGTCATGACAACGGAACGTACCATTGTCGTGCGTGTGGTAAGTGCATCGTGAAGAGTTCGTAAGGATAATGGAAGTTACACGCACTTATGTCGTACAGGTGATGCTGCCGTATGGCGTCCTTATCCCACACTCTAACATTAACCCTTAACGTGTTGTATACGTTTTAGCTACGCCCTGTCACCTGCAGCATGAACGGTCTACAACCTTAATATTTCGTGGGCCCTGACCATGTTTGAACACTTTTTACCTGCACAGCCCGTATCCACCTGTAGGGACATCTGGCACTAAAGCTTTAGGAAGGAGGAAGGAGGTGAGACGCAGGCTTGTTGTACAGTTTTTTGATCTTTTTCAACTTCCTAAAGGAGTTTGTTGTTTCTGTTCATGCAATACGTGTGCGCTCTCTGCGTGCAGCCTGACTAGTTAGTGTGGACGTCCTACGGGAACTGCGTATCCCGTAGGCACAACTAGAGTGTGGCGTACGGACACGATACAACAGCATCACCTGAACGTCATAAATGCGTGTAACCTCCATTAGCCTTATGAACACTTCACGATACACTTCTGATAATGGTACGTTCTATTGTCATGACAACCGCTGAGGTGGCCGTATGTGCTTCAAGGGACCTGTAAGACACACCTCTCCTGAGGATGCAGCGGCTCCTCTCTATGATCCTCTACGGACACGGAAAACCCAAAAACCTGCAGCACCTGAACGTGTCAGTACATGGACAGGTACTGTGACTAAAGCTTTAGAAGAGCAACTAGTGTTTTCTATGTTTACAGTTAATATTTTCAGGTACTGACTTTGTTAACAGATATAAAGTCTCTGTGAGTTTTTCTACTAGCTGTAGTGAAGTTTCAACCGCCCCCTTTCCTGTTACAGATGAATTGTTGTTTTTAAGCTTTTGTGTATCGAGCTCTGTGGCAGCGTCCTGGTGGTCGCTGAAAAAAACTCCTGGCTATTCTGCATCCGCTGACGGATCCACACTGATGTTGCTCTAAGCTCCTGAGGAAGACGGCAGATATGCTTTTCTATTAGGAAACCCCTAAGCAGGGACGAGTTCTGACTGTGTCGCCTCCTCATTCCAGTCATGGATCATGACCTGGAGGACGTTGACTAGTTCACCCACGTTGGCACTAGGACCCTGTCTGGCGTCTCTCCCCGTCCTCAGCTGCGTGCAGCTTACATGGAGCGTCTTTGGCTCTCTGTCAAAGATCTGAGCCCAAACTCTCTCTGCTTCTCCCTGATGCTCGCGGTCCTCCATGCCTGTTATCAAGTTCTGCCTTTAACCTATTTTTAGAAACATCTACTTCCTGCAGTGGAGCTGGTTGCTCAATCAAGCACCGTGTGTCTCTAATGAAGAACTCGACGGAGTAACCAGGCCACACACAGTCTTCAGATCTGCTGGCTCCTTCCTGGATCCTTCTAGAGCTTCTCTGAAGGTCGTCTAAGGTCACAGAAGCTGTTGTTTGTGAGACCTTCCTCCAAGCGTATCCGTCCTGCAGAGGCCGGTCCTGCATCCAATGACCCGGCAGCCACAGTCCTCCAGGAGGTCATGACGTTAAAGGAACAAGTAAGGAAAGTTTCACTGTTCAGATCTGGGCATCTTTACATTTGATGCACAGAAGATGAGAGAGAATGGACAGGAAGTGATCAAAGCATTCATGTGTTTTCCATTGATGGATCTCACAACTAGATCACCTGATCATTTACTACAACATCCAACCATTTACATCAAATGCTGCATTCACGCCCCCATTTTATGTCTGGATCTGTCTCTTCTGTGCTTCTTTACTAGAACTTTATTTGTTTAAGGCTAAAATATGCATGATTTTTGATACCAAAAAGGAATTTAGAGAGACTTTAAGAGAAAGGGTAACTTTTCAAAATGGTGGCCTTCTGTTGGTTTTATCTCCATAGCAACCATTTCATTTTTGGTTGCTGGGTGGTGACGAACAGGTCTATGTAAGTTTTAGAAGAATCTGCAAAAGTAAACTTTTGGATTTCCTTAGCAACAGATCATTTTTGTTACCCACACCCACATGAGCGATATGTCATATTTCTTCATTCAGCCTGAGCCAACGATTAATGTGTTCAATTTTCTCAATAGTCTGGTCAAAGTGTGCGAGCAACAGGGGGGGGAATGCCTCTCCTGCAAACTCGCCACGCTAACGCCGTGAAAGTCTAGGCCAACATTTTCTCCAAGTAGCTGCCCAATGTTGGTCAAAGAGTTAGTTAGTTAGGAGGAGATAAATTAATATATTTAAGTTAAAATATTTGGTACTAAAGGTGTTTTTTTAATCACCCTGTGGTCAGAAGTCAGTGAAACTGTGGTCGTTGACCTAATGTTCGTGTGAAACTTCATGAAAATCGCTTAAACAAAGTTTTCTTTTGAGAGAAAATGTTTACACTCTACCACCAAATGCTGTAGGTCCTGTGCGCATCCCATAATAATGACAAAACTCCCTTTGATTACGACGCCTCTGTTTTGGTTTCGTTTGTTGATTTAGAATTTTTATTTTGGAGCCACATAAGAGATTCTGGACTAATTCATTCTGGATACTAGCTGCCTTCAAACTTTGGTAAGTTTTTGAGTTTGTGGCAGGGGGTCAAATGTTGCTCAAAGGCACAGAAAGACAGAAGAATCTGGTCCTCCTGTCCCAGACGGAATGAAAATAAAGTCACACAAGCAGTAGAAATCAATAATAGTTGCACTTGGACGTTTATTGATTACTTATAGCCGTGACGAAGAACATTCCTTCAACATCGTCGTTCATGCAGAAACGTTGAGCAGCTTCACTGCAAATCATGTCAAAAACTCTCAAAACTCTTCAGATTTTCTTTAAATTATCAAATAAATGAAGGACAGAAAAGTCCTCTCACCAAGAATTCTTATTTTAGGAAAGAAATGTAAATCTCTAAGACATTTTTTTTATTAAACTAAGATTATTTAGGGCTGCACGGTGGCGCAGTGGTTAGCGCTCTTGCCTCACAGCAAGAACGTCCCTGGTTCAAGTCCCGACTGGGGGACCAGAACCAGAACATCAATGGGGGACCTTTCTGTGTGGAGTTTGCATGTTCTCCCTGTTCATGCGTGGGTTTTCTCCGGGGTCTCCGGCTTCCTCCCCCCGTCCAAAAACATGCTTCATGGGTTGATTGGTTACTCTAAATTCCATAGGTGTGAGTGTGAATGGGTGTGTGATATGTGTGGCCCTGCGACAGACTGGCGACCTTTCCAGGATGTCCCCTGCCTTTGCCCATAAGTGGCTGGGATAGGCTCCAGCAGCCCTGTGGCCCCGAAAGGGATAAATGGAAGAAGATGAAAAAGATTATTTAGCTACTGATCAACTTTCTTGATAAGACGGGAAATAAGACATTTTTTATTTGAAACGAAGATCTTTATTTACACTTAAGATTCCGTTTTTGCAGTGAGGCTGATGATCTGACCTCCTTCATGAATGACTCAAGGAGAAAAGATTGAAGAAATTAATGAACTTTCTTCAGCAAACGACAGAGAGCCCAGTGTTTAACCCTGAGGAACTCCTAATGGAGAGGTAGTGACTTGGTCACTTGGAGGATTTTTTTTTTTTTAACTTTTAAATGTTTCTTCGGGTCTTGAAAGTCTTCATCCCTTTCGTCATCATTCTTTCTTCTACTTTGTTTTCCTTTATTGAAAAGATCTTTTCTCTTTGCGTGTTTGGAGGAAAACGTTACCTTCACCTCACAGGAAGTCTTGTAATGTTCACACTTCAGTGCAAACAGACGTGTTTGGATGGAAAAAGCATCGATCCACCTTCATCATTTTCTTTGTTCTTCCTCCATCTGTGTGGATGAAACTAAAATACAAATGAGTCCGCATGGAGGCGAGCCGGCAGCAGATGGATGAAGGACGCGTTTTGACCGCCGGCGCTGAGGAGGAGCATTCATCACGAGTATTTAACTGACTGGATGTCTGTGAGACTCACAGAAGTATTTTTTCAAACAGACCTGCTGCTCCTGATGGGATCAATAGCAGAGCTTTAATTTTTTACTTTAGAAGCATGTTTGAGAGCTGAGAGGACGACGGTCTCAGTGCAGGGAGGGGCTGCCGCTTTGACTGACAGGCGCTTTGACAACCCTCGTCATCATCGGAGCAGGAAGTCCTCCGCAGAGCGACAGAGCAGCGTCGCCCATTCTGACAACTGTCTCTGGGAAGACTGTCCCTCGGGCTCGTTGCTCCACAGACCAGCAGCCCCCCCTTCTGTGCTGGTGGTCTGTCCAACCCCCCCCCATAGCGTTATGTCTTCTCTGCCTGACGTTTACTTTACTCTGTCTTCAAATCCCTTTTCTCTGTAACCTTCACCTTCAGTCTGGAACACTTGAATAGCTTCTCTATGTTTTAGTCTATCATGTATTTGGAAATAAGAGGACTTTAGAAATTATTTTGTACAATCCAAGTTACATAAATGGGAAAAAGGATTAATCAATGGACACATTTTCTTTAGACTTAAAACACAACCATTTGTTGAGTTATGGTGTGCGTGTAAACAAGTTCTATGCCTAAGAGAAAATCCCTTCTGTATAAAATCACAGAGGTGTTGATGCAAAGCTTTGTGCTCAGTTTAGATTCATGTTTCAGTCGAGTTCAAGAGGACTTTGAGATGAGTGTGAAACGGGTTTGAGACGTCTCAACGTTGTAACTTGGACAATTAATAAGTCGCACATCTTTACAGAAAATTGTTGCCCACTGACAGAACCCAGTGGCTCAACCCAAACATGCATTTGTTGCCCTTAAAAGTTTCTGTCTTTGCTTCTTCAGCTCATCCTTCACCAGGTTTCATCAACAGTTACTCTTTATGCTGTTGGTTCCTTCTCTCTTTGGCTCCACATTTCAAGTTTTTCTTCAGTTTTTGGTTCATCTTTGGTTTTGCTCCTGTCCTCTTGTTTCTAAATAGATGATGATCGAGGCTCATTCCTGAAAATACTGCATGTAAACATTATATGAAGTAAAAATCATCCAAATCTGTCAGATCAGAGAAACTCTACTTCATGTATGGATTGATTCTGCTGAAACCTGGTCTATTCAGGCTCGTTTATTCACTACACAGTGAGATTTTATAGGCTTTCCCAGTGAAAACAGGGAAACTGCCCCCCCCCCTGCATTTGTTTATTCACTTTTCACATGGAGACTGTGGATGATTCACTGCCCCTCAGAAGAATCTGCTGTCACCCTACAGGCTAAGTACCTTTAAGGAGAGAAGAAGTGGTTCATACCTGACTGGTTCCAGGAGGCGCCGTTCTCAAAGCCTTTTGGGTTTTTTCACTCAAGGACAATCTTTCAGCTTTAGTCTGACTATAGATGAACGTGTTAACAACTGCTTCTGCTTTGGTGTTTGTCTACACTTGAGTTGACCACACCTCCTGGAAATGCACCTTTGGGGTGGTATTGTCCAATATTTGCTTTGACTAAATGGGCCAAAAGCACAAAGAAGGAAGCTGGATCTTCCCACTGGACTCCTGACTGTCATGTACTTTCATGTACTTTTATTCTTTTCTTTTATCTGTACGTCATTAGGTGATCTTTATTTTATCTAACTCAAACGGCTCTTTCCGTCTTTGGTCGTCTTACGTTCTATCTGCATTCACACCATTGGTGAAAAGCACCAGGGTTCATTTGCAAGTGAACCAACCCTCTCCTTACAGGTAGACCCGACTTTACTGATTTAATCCTCACAAAGTTCAGGGAAACTTTCAAACTTTACCAATGAATCGGGCTTCAGAAATTCTGACGTACTGCATGGGTTGTAACTGTAGAGCCGGGATGGTTCGGCTCAAGGATGAAAATCACAACAAAACCCAGATGAATTCAATGGGAATATAGTTACAATGCACATTCAACAGATAGGAACACAAGCACAAATACAACTCCTTCAGTTACTGAGAAGTTATTTTGTTCTGTCTTTCCCAGGTAGAGTTCATCCAAAAACAAGGGTTCGTATGAGCTTCAGAGATGTTTGTTCATTCCAATATCCAGTGGCTGAGTTTTGTGTAGGATGTTTGGTTTTCTCCTCTTACTTTCTTTCTTTTCGTTTCTTCATTCTTGTTGTTTCTGAATGTGCTGACTTCCTACACTAAGCCCAACTCTGTCAGTGTTCATTTTCCTTTGTGTTCATCTTTTCATTCGTTTTCATACAGTCATGCATCATAATAAAACTGTTGGCCCTGACGAAGCTCTGAAGTGAGAAGGCGCTGAGGTTAAACAAGGTTTTCAAAGAAAAACAGAGGCATTTATCTCCCAGGACAAACGTCACCTCCGCCCCCCACCTGATGTCATCTAAGCTGACACTTTCACATCGATCCAGCGGGCTGGCGGCGGGCTCATCTTATCACTCCGCTGGACGCCGTTTCCACTCCGTTTGGCCGAAGTCAGAGTGAGTGGCCTGAAGTGACCCGAGCGCCCTTGATGGACGTGGTCATCAAACTGTCAGGATTACAGCTCGGTGCTGCCTTGCAGCCCCCAGTCTTCATCTGGAGACAGTTTCTCATTCAGTGCTGAGGAGACACGCGGCTCCGATGACATTTAGCAAAACTGTGAATTAAAAAACAGATGGACATGAAGGCACGAGGAAGAACGATGACAAACCGGATCTAAGCAAAGAAAAAGAAAACAAGACCGAAAATAAGAGTTTTGAATATGAACCACAGAGGAAAGATTCAAACCACAACCTGGGACTTCAAGATGTAACGTGTGATGCATAAACATAAAGATCTTTAAATAAGAAAAACTGCCACATATATAAAAACAAACTCACCTCAAGTCTGTAGGGTTAAACGGGAGTTCAGAGCCATTTTAGTGCCATTTAACTCACTTGAGTTTGACAGTACTAAGTCAGGATAAATGATTTACTTGGTCAAATATCCTCATTTCCTGTTATCCAACCTTCATCAACCTCATGCTGGTTTTTTCAGGAAGACTCTTTTCTATAACCAGAAGATCTGAGGTCTGTGAAAGGTGCTGTGACCTGAGAAGTTCTTCAGTTTGCACCAAGAGTAAGGTCACATATTTCAAAATTCCGCTGAGCGACAACCAAAAAGCGAGTTTTTCTGTATTTCGGCAGGTGGTTGCACGGTGGCATTTGTAATCGGGAGGCGGCAGTCACTTTTTTGCACGCCGTGTGTGTAGGAGTCATTGATGATCTTCATCCTATAAAGACTCGTGCTGTCGTCTTGAATCTTCGTTTCTTTAGGTCCTGGGACATGTTGTCTAAAACTTGTAAATTGGCAAATTGCAAATGAACAGTGGTGCAGAATGGCCCACTTCTCACACACCCACAGGCTACGAGGTGGCTGGCGACCAATGGTACTTTTTATGGACGATTGCTGTCTAGACACATTTACCAGTACAGATCGTCCAATCAAACCTGCTGGCGGTCGGCGATCCGGCTGCCACGGCCCTGCGGTCACCCAACTGTTGTCCAATTTCGTAATGATGTCATTCTCGATGCCTGACGACTGCCGCATACATTCATGACCACGTCAATGATTTTCAAAAAATCAGGCGGCGGCAGCTAATCTTGAAGATTCTGCCGATACCTCTTTATTGCGCTTTGGTCGTTGTATTTTTTACCGTAGCATATGACGAGGAGGTCGCTGTTGAACTTTATTCTTTGTAAACTATTGGGTGAAGGATTTTCTTATCTTCCCACCATGATTTCTTTAATAATTAAGTCAAAAAATTTAATCTAATTGTTCAAAGATGTTGACCGGTGTTACCTGCTGACATCAGACTGGAGAAAGATCAACTCAGACAAGTGACCAAAACTCTGGACTCATGTTGTCAATATTTCTGTTTGATGGTTTAGCCTGAAATGGTTTCTGAACAGATGGACGACTTTTATCAACAAATCCTGGAAGACGAGACAAACCTAAATACATTTACAGTTGATGTCAACGACTGTACTGTGTGTTTACAGACAGGTGTAGCATCTTCAGCGTCTTTTTTATCTTAAGCAAATGTTGTTGTCTTCTGATGAACCACTGAGCTGTTAGATGATCTTCATAATCGCAGGAATAATCTCCTTTACGAGCTGCAATTCTTAGGGTTTGTCAGGAATGTGCTCTTCTCCGCACTCCCGCCCTGTTTAGGGCATCCTCATCTGCCCCTCAGCAAAGCTCCTTCTCAGAACCAGAGACTCATTACACTTAATGAAAACGCCGCGGCAGCTGCTAAACGGCCTCTGTAAACTCCGCAGAAAACGCCGTCTTTGCAGCAGGACAGCTGCTCAGCCTGGATTTACTACCCAGCATAAACCTGAACAGTAATGACTGCACTGTCATTGATTTCCAGCGCCGTACTTCCAAGTACTCCGGCATGCTGATGGACAATTCTGCTTCATTCGACTTAAAACGAGACGATGGAAAGGATAAAAGCACAAAAGCGCCTGACTCTAACAAGACCCCACTTAAAGACGGCGACTTTATCTAAAGGTTTAAGTAAGCCCCAATATTAGAACCGTTTGACTTAAAAAAACATTAAATCCTTCAAGATTAAGTTATAATCTACTGCATTTACTCTTTCAAAGACGATCTGCAATCCATTCACTGGGAAATTCTAGGTATTCATTTTAAAAAATATGTGCGAGCCAAAATGTTGAAATACAAGGATTACATAAATACAGTATGTAACCTTTTAACACCATAGCTTTAGCTCCAGGGTGGACATTCTTTGAATTACTGTAACTCATCAATCATTCATGCAAACAATGTAACTCCAGTGGATTCGGAGGCAGAGAAAAACAGCTAGCGTTGGGCTTTAGTGGTAGCTCTAGTGTTAAAGGTTAAAACACTTTGTTTTGCTTTCGTACACAAACCGAAGAGGACCAGACCTCCTGAAAACCACAGCTGTAAACTGACCTGTCCCATTCTTCCTCTGACCGTCTGCACCTCATCAGTGCATTTTGTTTACCAGGCAGATATCCTGTCAGATTTTTAGGGTTTATCTCATTCTCCTTTTCCAGCTCAGTGCTTCAGCCGCTTACTGCTCTTTGCTTTCCTTGTTTGGTTCAGGCTCGGCATTTGTACTGAAGCAGACTGCACCAGAGTTCAGTGGTGAGTAAACCAAGACCCTGAGGGCAGGACAGGGTTTAAACATCGGATTTGCATCAGAACTTTAAAACTGAAGCTGACTGGTATGGATCAAATGTGACAGTGTGAATGCACCACGACTGAGAGACTAAAGTTACAGCAAAGAGTTATCGCTTATGGTGTAAAATTTACAACAAAATGGGTTTATGGCTTCTTATAACATCTGATTTGGGTCATGTGACACCTGTGTTTGTACCAGGCAGATTTGGAACCCGTGTTGACCCTTAGTCATGTGCACCCATGCAGGGGGTTGACCCATACGGGGTTTTTGGGTTGCCGGGTCCGTGATGGGTCCTAGAGAGGAGCGGCTACATCTCAACAGGAGCCCTGGTGTGTCCTGCAGTTGTCTTGACCATCATACGGTCGACTCAAGGGATGTCATGAAAATGGAATGTACCATTGTCATGGGTGTGGTTAGGATATCATTAAGAATAATGGAAGTAAAACGCAGTTGTCGTGCTGTCGTACGGTGTTCTTACTCTATAGTTGGTACGGTGTGATTACTGGTGCTTTACAGACGTAGGGGGTGCTCATGTGACTCGTAAGCCCACGAAGGACGTTGATATACTCCTGTAAGGGCGGTTGTGGCAAAAGCCTTAAGCTTTGAGGTCAGTGATATCAAGGGAAGATGAGCTGAATGTGAGACGACATGGTTGATGTTCCTGCAGACACTGAAACAAAGAGGAACCAGTTCATTTGGAGACTGTCTGTCATTTAGACATAACTGCCTGAACAAAACATGTCATGTTTTTTCTTGAGGAGGAGGTGGATCAACAGGGTCAGGCAGGTGATGGAGGCTGTTTTTTTAATGATCACAGAGTCTCACCTGGCTGGAGGTTTGCTGGAACCTGATGTGGGGAACAGCGTTACAGCATTTAAACGGGGCTTTAATCTAAAGAAGATAACAGATATTTTTCCTGCTGCAGACCTTGTTTAGGTGTTACGTCTAAAACCAGTAACTAGGATGGACTCGTTGACCTTTGCTCCATTAACTTCAAGTGAAAGTACCAACAATACACAAATGAAAACCAGAGGCAGACTTTTGTCATTTGAAGCTGGTGCTTGAATGACCCCTCTATTGGCCTCAAAGACTTTGAGATTCAACGTCAGTCATGTGGGGCTTTCATCACCGTTGTGCTCCACACTCTAAAATAACACAACGGCTGTGGGTTTACGGTTCAGAATATCTAAAAACCTTTTCCTGGCTTTAGAGTTTTCTTCTCCATTGACTTTCTCTTCAGTTCCTGGTGAGCGATCTTCAAAAGTCCAACAAACCTCAGCAAGTCTCAGCTGGATTTTCATCTCTCCTTAGATTTGCATCTACAGTGTCAGACCCCCCCCCTTGATGAGGTCGTTATGATCCATCACGTCTGACAGAAGTGCTGAACTGGAGTAAAAGTGGTTTGATGCAGCAGAGTTTTGGTGATTGATGCTCCAATAAACCGCCGTCGCGGCTGGAAGAGACGGCCGGAAGTGAGAGATGGAGGTTCAGGTTTTTATAGCCGCTGCTGCCGCGAAAACAGATTCCTGCTGCTGCTCGTTTTATTCCAAAAAGCTGCTGCGGCAGAAATACTCCACCCTCTTCAGGGTGAAGCTGACGCTCTCCATCATTATAACGGACAGCCACTGTAAGCCGCCGGAACATTACTTCAGGTGTTCAGGCAGCCTTTGCTCAAACTCTGGAGGGAGGGTTCGTACGCTGACGGGAAGGATATCTGTTTAGCTTCTGTTCTCCACTCACTGACCCAAACACTCTGGATTCAACCCCCCCATCACAGCTTTCCTAACTGAACTTCAGACCCAGTATCACCTCTGAGGAGGGAACCAGCAGATTCCTGACGTTTGTGCTGCTAAAACGATCAGATGTGTTCATGGAACGGTTTGATTCTCGTGCTTCAGAGGATCATGGCAACCAGATCCAACAAACTTTGTAACATCACAGCAGAGTGAAATGGACCAGGTTTACAGAGTTTAGGTCATCATTAGTGAAGCGGACTCTCCAATTCTGCTTAGAGTTAAACAGATGTGAGTGTTAGTCAGCCGTAGACATCAGCCAGCAGGTCCTGTTCAGACCTTTAAGGACTAGTTATCTATCTGTTAGGTTAGTGTTTAGAACTGTTTGTGTTCTGGCTCACAGCACAGACACACAACACAGACACATGACCGGGCCGTCTGGTCTCCTGCAGCATCAGAATCTCCGTCCTGCTGCTGTGGATACATTCTCTCTATCTGCCTCATTTTCCTGGAAAGCTACACTCCCTGACACGGCTCAACAGCAGTCCCTGAGGGGCTGTGCAGAGGCGGCTGCCTGAATACCAAACAGCGGGAGGTCTGACACCGAGCCTGAGCCGGAGAAACACAACTAAATAATGACCAGGCCTCCTGCGGAGGACGCACAGGCGAGCCAAAACACCGGCAGAGAGCCGCCAGACGGAAGTTCACGGTCCACTAAAGACAGTTTGTCCTCAACAAAGAGCGGATAATTAGGTCTTTAAACTCCCATCATTCTTCAGGAGGTTCCAGAAGTTAAAGGTCACCTTTTTGTTTTAAATATAGAAAAAGTCCAATCAGGGATTCTGGAAACTCGAGTTTAAATCTTTTTACCTTCATTTGAGTTACTTTAGAAAATGAAAGAATGATCGTTGGAATTTTAATTGTTTACAATTTAAAAAAAAAAACTTAAATCATAAGAATAAAAAACAACATTTTGCCTAATTTTTTATTTAAAACTAAGACATAGTTTGTGTTTGAATTCTTGCTAGGAAGTGAAACACCTGGAAACATTTGGTTGTTCAACCCCTTAATGCTGAGTATCAAGCAGAGGCATTACAATATGTCTTATCTTTGATGGGACTCTAATTTGGATTTGAACCAAAGACGCCATTTGACCTGTTCTGATGAGCACACTCTTTCATTTGAGGGTCATTTATCCCCCCAACTCATGAGCAAAATGAAGGCTGCTGAGAGAATCCTGGACTTCCTCTGACGGAGACCTAATGAAACGTCAAAGGATCTCCGTGTTTCAGAAGACGATTTCTTTAAATTAGGTCTGGAAGAGTAGAGAGAGGAGCCCATGGCTGGTTTGGAGCGGTTCACGCTCCTGCTCAGCTTTTCTCTGCAGCAGCTCCACCGTGGAACGCTGAGCAGATTCAAACCTCTGATCAATTATTAAAAGGCCTCCTCCTGACACGAAGTGTCAGGGATTAAACGTAAGCAGTGACTGGTCTGAAATCCGTGTTTGTACTCGGAAGAATCTGAAGATGAGATGCTCGCTGTTGAGATTTCCATCATTCTGTTTGTTTAAACCTGCAGCAGCTTCTGTCTGTGCAGCACTTTTCTGCTTCATCGTCATTATCCGAGCGGAGCGGAGGAAAGACGTGAGCAGATTAGACTGCAGAGAAGGTTTGGTTTACAGGGAGGAGGAGGAAGAAGAGGCATCTCCTTCAAACTTCTGGAAGTCTCCTTTAAGTAGTTCTTCTCTGCTTTGGGCCAGAGAGACTCTGCCTCACCGTCTGTCCAAGACCCGAATGAAGGAGGATTTCCTTGAAGGATCACAAACGTCAGACGTGTTTCAGAGCAAACGCTAAATCTCAACAACAGTGAACAGCAGTCATTCACAGACACAAGAGGCTGACAAGAACCTAGTTACAACACGGAGGATCGATTGCTTCCAGAAAGGACCTCAAAGAGAAAGAAAAGACACAGCAAGCTAACCGATGGTCACTGCGCTTCCGTAAATCAGTCCTTTATTTGCAGTGTGTCTCAAATGCTGTGGACTATCAAAAGAAAGAAAAACGATAAACTACAAAGACAGAAAGCTGCAGCTGAACACAGAAAACAAAAATAACTGCAGGAAAACTTTCCATATAATACTTCTTTTGGCGAGACCTCCTTGGCCCTGGTCCAACTTTTCAGATGTGAGTTTTCTCTTTGTCCTCCTCCAACAGTCCTGAAACACACGTAATGGGTTTTTGGGTGATTCTAAATTGTACTTAGATGTGAAAATGACTGTCTGTCTCCCTGTGATGGAACCGCCCGGTGTGTAGCCGGTGTGTACCCGGGGTAGACACCAGAGGGATTAAGACGTTTGGAAAACGCGTGATTGGATGACAGAAGTCTGTTCATTCTGCAGCTGTCGTTAAAACATTGAGTAGGTTGTCAAAACCCCCATCCAGTCCATACATCTGCAGCGTTTGGTTCAAGGCTCATTAGACTCGGTCATAAAACATAGAAAACATTCATCAGGAGGATAAAACATTCACTGGAGACCGGCATCGCCCACACACGCTGACAGCTTCCTATTTATAGCCCCGGGCCTTCAGGGCACAGGACACCTAGTGGTGCGTCCCATTCCAGGCAGCAACACGCGGTCTAGTGTACCACCCGTTACGTCCAACAACACCTAAGCTAACATCACGACCGCCAGAGGTTTCAGAGGTTTGTCATTACCTGTAGTTCTTGGAAATAAATCAGATAATGGACCGGAACTATCTGGAGATCACATTTCTGTCGTCTGTTCGCAAATATCCGATTCCTTCCAGCTTTCCCCATTTTTTTCTGGAGTTGTAGACACGGATGTACGTCAGCATTCTCGTCTAGATGAATGGTTTCTCCTTAGTCCTACATGAACGTTGAATGTTGGATCGGGCGGCCTGGGGAGTGCTCTGACCTTTGCTGTGAGCTTTGGGAGCCGACCGCCGGCCAGGACCTTTGAACAGGGCATCAAATCCCATCTTTTCAAGTGTCGTTCCTTTTAGAGACCATCTAAGCTTTAGGATTGAGGAGACCACTGCCTCTTTAATCTTCATCTCCCCTCTCCAAAGAGACATGTCCTTTATTTATTAGTCCTTTCAGTACTGCACTGGCTTTTATTTTGGAGGGATTCAAACGTGTCCTTTGAGGTGGAATCCTCCAAATGAATGCGGGTCGATTATGTTGCATTTAGGGACTCTTCGTTACGGCTTTGATCTCAGGTTTTTTATGTTTTCTTTGGGTTTTTTATCCTTGTCGTTTCTTTGGTTTGTTTTTAAAGCTGCTCTTCGTTCTCTTCCTTTGGGGGCGGAGTCTGTGAGTCTTCTCCACACCTGCTTTGCAGGCTTGGAAAGAAGAAGCGACTCTGCTTCCCGGGAAGAAAAGCTCTCTGCTCCTGCAGGGACTGTCGCTGTCTCCTCGGTGAGACCATCAGATACGGCGGCCTGTTATCACCGCGTTTGCCTAATGAAGCTGTGACCGACGGAGGCCCGACTGGGAGGAGGGGGCCTGAAACTACCCCGGCATGCCTGATTCCTTTTATTTATGGAATTCATTAAAGACAAAAAGGTCACATTTACAGTTTGGATCTGTCGTGTTCTGGTTCTGACTGGACATGGTCCTCCTCCTCCTATACTTCTCTGTTGACACTCAAGGCGAATGCAGACATTTCTGTGTTTGTTTCACTTGCTTTGATGAACAGGCTGCACCATCAAGATGCACCAAACTAATAAGATCCAGTTAATAGTTCTGATCCAATCACACTTAAAAGGGGGTCAAACTCCAGAACCAGAGTCCAGCATGTTCTCCAGCTGACCTGCTACCGTAGCTTCTTACTGTCAAGACACACCTGTATCCAGGTCGTCAGCTGCATTAGAGTCCAGCACCCCTGATGTAAAACCGACATACGGTGTGAAGCCCTCTGACAGGATGTGATGCCGCAGACTGAGACCTGATTGGCTGTTGTATCTGTCTGCTGTTTAGAAGCCCGTGTGATCAAATCTGGAAGCAGATTTAACCAACCCTGACAACACAAACTGATAAAATATGATTCACGGAGACGCTGCTGTGATGTACAACACTGTCAGCCGTTGAGCCAAGTAGATACCAGAAGACGTGAGAGGAACAGACTGTGATGGATTTCTATTTGTTTTCTGCATAACTATTGGAATTACCTTGCATCATTTTAGGCCTGTAGAGACAGTCTTGCAGGTTCTGAAGGCCACCACTTCCCTCTAAGCCTTAATCGTAACCGTCCTACGGGTGGATACATACACCTGTATGGCCACGCAGGTGACCTGCACCAAATGTCATGGTGGTAGAACCTGTCTGTACATTTACATCAGCATCGAGGACGTTACATTTGACCTTAGTGCTGTTCACGTGATGAGACAAAGCATCGCTGATGACTAGAGTGTGGTGTGAAGACACCGTACGTCAGCATTACCTGTATGTCTTACATGCGTGTAACTTCCATTATCTGTATGATACCTTTAAGATACACTTACCACATGTCCAACAATGGTACGCTCCATTTTCATGACAGAAATGATGCAGCCACTCCTCCCCACGACGACCCGGACAACCCAACAAACCGACCAAAAACCCACATGTGACTAGTAAGGCTGAAGACGTTTGAAAGATGACGTGTTTGAGACTTGACCTCTTAGCGATGGTGTGCGGTCCTGAAACCGTACAGCGACGTTGGGTGTGTAGTGGGGCAGCGTCAGCATGTAGAGCTGAGTCAGCAGCTTTTGTCTCGGTGTCTTTTTTAGGATAAACAGTGACTCTGATTGTTGATCCGTTTGTTCAAAGCCAGTCTGGTCACTTCGTAAACCTCAGACAACTTCAAGCTACTTTTTGAATACTTTGATTATACACATGTGCAGGAATTTCCCTTTTTTTTTGTTCTTCTTGCCCATTCATAAATATTTGGAAGATTCTTCTTGAGCGTGAAGGTTTTTAGAGTCTTTGACTATTGCTTGGTCCACGTCTTTCGTGATGAAGGGATATAAAAAAGGCGGTTCATTGGAGTCTTTGGTATGACTCAGCGCCTCATCATTTCTGACAATCGCCTCGTCCTCATCCTACCTGGCTCTGTCATCCGTTCAGCCTTATCTTGACAGCTGCTATCAGGGATAAATGGCATCCGTTCTGGTTCCTTCCATGCAGAGGGAGACTTGTATCTGCTTGTTCTTTGCTGCGGCGCCTTCAAACTGCGATCATTCGTATCAGTCGGAAAGTGCAGCTTATTTGTTGATTTTGGGTTCGGCTCTGCTCTGAACTCCCACCTCGGAGGTGAAGCAGCCTCACATCCATCAGTCTGCGCAGCTGCCGCCGCATTTGCTTTCATCTTTCAATGCAGACGAAGCTGCAGCGCCGTGGAAACGGCGGCGGCGCTGTCGGGAAGCGTTCTGCATGGTTTCTCAGCCAGGATGTTAAATCGAGAAGTTAGTCTGCGATGGAGCAGAGAAACGCCGTACCTGCAGATGGTTTCTGCTCTGGAAAGTCTGTCCTTTCTAAAGTTCTTAGAGTTTAAATTAATTTGAGAATATATCTTCGATTTATTGTCTGCGGGATGATAAAAATACTTTACGTAGCCCAAAGATCAAAGACCTTGTCTTTGGAGCGATAAAGGCTTGTCAATCTGAGGAGAGCGTCCCTCCTCTTTGTCGTAACTCGAGGCTGTAACTTTAAGCCCGACGCCGCTGCAGATCCCATCACACCTGCTTAAGCAGCTCCGCTGTCAGCAGATACGCATCACGCTTTAATAGCGCCGGTAAATCGCGTTCACATCGGGAAGTTCTGAGCACGAGGAACACGGCCGGTATCTGATTGGAATCCAATAAACCTCCAGAACCATTAAAAAGACTAAAATGATTTAAAGAGGGGAAGCCGGGGGGGCGCTGGCACTTTCTGATACGCCGTCTTTAAATTTAATTCACCTCAGCGCCCCTAAGAATATTTTATGTGGAACAATTCGGCGAGTTCCTGCTGGTGACCCCCAAACCTTCGTCTGACATTTCCTGCCTCCTCTTTCTCGTCAGGAGCAGACGAACAGGACGCCTTATGCAAAATGAATGAGTGACGGCACAACACCGGGGCAGAGGTCAAGGGTCGGGATCAAACCGTGACGTCAGCTGTGGGAGTCCGAGCGACCTCGGAGCTGCCGGCACTCATGTGGAGGATGCAGCGCTCGTCCTCCACCCTTTCATTTCTCCTCCTCCGTCTCCGTGGCAACACTCACCTTTGCTGAGTTAACACTTCTGCAGACAAAAAGTCGAGGTGTGTCCAGGGACGAGATTTCTTTGCTCTTCTCAGGTTTAGCCTCAGATTTTGTTCCTCGACACTTTGTATTATGGGATGTCTGCTCATGAGAACAAGTGTTATAAAGGTCAGCAGTGATTTTAGAAATACAGACTCAAAATCTGTGCAGAGAATTTTGACTTCATAGATTTATAAGCAACAAGTGATCAATTAAAGAAAGGAAATGAGTAAAAATGTTCAACCCAAAAAGACGACTTCATTCAATAATAATGACCTTTTTTAGTTTATAATGTATTCCAAAAGTCTTTTTTATTGTTATTTCCTCATATATTTGCCCAAATTGCACAAAACTCTTTATATTTTATCTTAAAGCAAGCTAGCATTCATGCTTTGCTCTAGCTAACACTAGCATTAGCATCAAAGGCTCAACAGTAAAAAGGCTACGTTGAGAAATTAGACTTTCCTGATCACACAAAATAAGAATTTTGCAAATAAGATCGTCAGTTTCCAAGTTAAAATATCCTTTAAAAACCAGAAAAAACGTACACGACCAGTCCTGGCTAGTTTGATGCCCTGGGTGAAATGCTGGGCAATGCCCCTCCCCCTATTCAAGCCCCGCCCCCAATGACTCTACGTCATTGGGGGGTACGCAGTACGTTACTTAACTGTATAAGTAGTATTACTTATTACTTGTAAAGTTTAATTCAGAGTTAAGGTATAGTTAGTTCAAACTGGAAGGAGGTTCTCTCTCAAATTCTGACCATACTTGGCCCCATTCATTCTGTCCTTTACACAGATCAGTTGTCCTGGTCCCTTTGCTGAAACAGCCCCAAAGCATGATGCTTCCACCCCCATGCTTTACAGTAGGTATGGGGTTCTTTGGATGCATCTCAGCATTCTTTCTTACCATAGTTTTATTTTGGTTTGACCTGACTGTAGGACATTCTCCCAATCCTCTGCTGGATCCTCCAAATGCTCTCTAGCAGACCTTAGACAGTTCTGCACATGTACTGGCTTTAGCAGGGGGACACGTCTGGCCCTGCAGGGTTTGAGTCCCCGGCAGTGGCGTCTGTCATTCACGGGCCGTGGGTGTAGAGGAAAAACTCGCGACACGGCCCTTCCTGCGTTTCCCAGGAAATCAGCTGAGTTTCAGCTGTGTCAACCCCCCCCCATTATATAGTCTTTCCATGAAAGTCTCCCAATTATGAAATTCACCTGTTCTGGATGTATTTTTTGTCTCTCATAGTTAAGGTTTAACAATGATGGAAATTACAGGCCTCTCATCTTTTTAAGTGGGACAACTTGCACAACTGATAGTTGACTGAATACTTTTTGCCCCACCATGTGTCAGTGAGTCCATAGACACAGAAAAAAACTAAACTACACCAAAAAGCATCTAGATACCAAAACAACCTCATGATTGTCTGCATATTTCCCATTTAGGCTTCTTAATTTTCTAATCTACACGCCTCCAAAATATTCCGTGTGTATTTTCTTAAATTTTGCAGCATTTTTACTCATTTTGATACTTTCCTCCATATGAATCCTCAACCTCTGACAGAAACGCACACAGGTTTTTGTGTTGTTACACAAGAACGATGTGTCTTTTCTTAGTAAATATTGTGGTCGTGGCCAAGGCTTAAGCCATGACTGAATTGGGAATTATTGTAATAAATATATGGTTTTATTTAGAATTCTGGGTAGACGCGTTAGTTTGGAACTCTTACGTTGACAGTGATGGCGAAGCGCTGTGGAAGACATGATCGATCATAAATACAACTCCACAGTGTGATTGGCTCAGCAGTGTCATGTTAACTTAAGTTCTTTTAGAGGGAGGCGTGCTGGACCGTCCGGTTCAGGACCGTCGGGTTGAGTGGCTGTTGTCTGTCGTGTTTCTCGGTTCAAGTGTTTGACCTCCATTACGGTCCGCTCCTCCGACGCTTGTCTTATGCTTCCTGTTTGTGTTTGCGGCGTGATCTGCCGTGCAGCCTCGGCGATGGCTCGTAATTGCTCATGTGTCACTATGTAAATACCCCGTGAAGCAAAGGTCACCTGGAACCGAATGTCAGCCGGTGACGGGCCGTTGCTGGGGATGAAGGTCAGCTACTGTGGCGACCAGACAGTTGGGCAGCGTGCATTCACACGTACGCGGAGAGCACTATAGATAAGGTCACGGCTGGTTTTGACTCTTTTGACCACATGAATGCAGCCTGTTCCATATTAATCAGCCTAAACTGCAAATGAATATTAATAGAGCTTAAAGGCTCATGCATTTTTATGAGTGGAGCTGTGATGAGCTGCTACCGACATCCAGCTGTGCTGCAACATGACTCGACTTCTCCACATACCTACAGTGCATTAAGCAGCCTCCACTGGGGGGTCGGGACAGCACAAGCTCCTGACGGCTTGAAACCCGACAGCAGTTCCAGCCGGAAAACAGGTTTTCACATCACAGAATAACATTTACCAAACATAGCATTCAGAGAACGGCTGAGCCTTTGATTTAAGCATCTGGGACGGGAACATCGATCCAACTGCTCCTTCTAACCGTCATCACCTCTGGAGTGGGGTGTCCTAAGATGAAGGGGGGGGGGGGGGGGGGGAGTGAGTGAGTGTCCCCTCCCCATGATTTTCCTGCATTGATCCAGCTGCAGATGAAAAACCCAGCGATCAGCCTGCGGCCCGACATAAAGTCTGCGAGCGCGCCCCGGGGGACGCCACATCCCGGCGGCGTGGAGAAAGCGCTCCGATCAAACAGCCGTGCAGTAAAGCAGCCGTTTATGAGCTGCTGGCGGTGTTGTGACGGCGCAGCCTCTCCATGAACGCCAACACACGGGCCCGTAAATCTGGATGATGGCGTCGTGATCGCCTCGTCAGCTTTAGGAGGTTTTAATGAAAATGTAATCAGAGGAAGGGTCACAGACAATAACTCACTGCTAACAGAACGCTAACAAGCTGTGGCCGCTCCCCTTTCAAAATAAAGCTCACAGTTTAGAAACCCAACAAGCTGTGGCCGTGCACACCTTTCAAAATAAAGCTCACAGTTTAGGTATTTTCTCCACAGATAAAACATTTATAAACTATTTCCTTCAGGCTAACTGCTGGCGATATGTCAAAATAACATTTTCAGTTTTTACTCAGTTTCTGAAATAAACTGCAGACGTTTGGATTGTAACGTTTCAAGTCTCTCTTTTCACAAATGTTCCTCCAGAATGGTTGATAATTGTCGTGAAAACCACAACTTTTCACCCAGTTTGGTCGAATCCCGTCTGATAGAAAGGTCAGCGACCTCTGATTTCCTGTGGGATCTTCACGGAGGGCAGCAGCTCAAAAACGTAAACCGATTGGGATGATTGAACGACGATTTACCGATTATCCAATCATACGAGTGAAAATTGAATGCAGCCAATGAAAGATTGTTGAAGAACAGACGGTGTTTGGGTTAAAATGTCCTTTAAATCTGTTGTTCCAGGTTTTGTTGATCGGTTGCTCTATTAAGGCAAAAGATCAAACCCTCCCCGATAATTGTCCAGGACGGGGAGGGGGGGGGGTCCACGTTTTGAAGCCTTTGTGAAGCTTTTGCAGCAGCTGAATAGCCGGCGGTTCCCGCTGAGAGGCTGAATGTTTTAATGCTCTTCACTGCAGAGCAGCTGAAGGCTGAAAGGCTGCTAGAGCCTCTGACAAAGGCCGCCTTCCTGAGGAGCTGCAGGAAGCGTGGATGACCTTTGTGATCCGGGGGTTTGTCTGTTTGTTTAAGGAAGGTCTTTCATGCCGTTTAAAAAGATGATAGGCTGTC
Source organism: Oryzias latipes (assembly GCF_053564925.1). Classification (NCBI taxonomy): domain Eukaryota; kingdom Metazoa; phylum Chordata; class Actinopteri; order Beloniformes; family Adrianichthyidae; genus Oryzias; species Oryzias latipes. The sequence goes on along the minus strand of NC_136254.1, from coordinate 35,010,071 downwards.
AAGTGACACTTTGTGTGTTCATCGTGTGTCAGAAACAAGGAGGACAAGAGACCAGGAACTGATGAAAAAACATTTACCTTAATTGCCGGGTTATAGATCGCACCTGATTACAAGCTGAACCCTCCCAATTTAATGAGGATCAACCACTTTTTACATACATCATGTTGTGGCAATTCAATTGGCACGTCACATGGGTGTTTCTTTTATTGCACCATGACTTAAGTGTCTAACAACTGAAGTGAGGTCCATGCTGTTTGGCTGCTTGAGTGTTTATCAAAGCAATCACGCTTGTTGCTAGACACAGAACTATGCAGACAGTCTCCCCTCAGAGACTGCTGGAGCGCTGCTGGCGGCCGATAAATAAAAGCATAAATCAGCCGCATCATTAAATAAGCCGCAGGGTCGAAAGTTGGTGACAAAAGTAGAGGCTTATAGTCTGGAAAATACGGTATCTGAAGCCTAAAAGGCAGACAGGACAACTGCGGTGGTCCCAGTGCATCTGGTGCATTGCAGCGCCAACCCTCCTGGATCAAATCTGCTGATGAACTTTCCGGCAAACGTGGTGGCTCTTTGTTTCCTGCGGCGCCCGCTCACCGTCCTTTGGAGCGGCACACTAATTGCAGATTAACTGCTGGCTTGGGCTAAAAGGCTAAAACTCTGGGTTTGCTTTGGGAAAAGAGGCGCACGCTCTGTGCCGCGACGGCAGGCCGGTGCTGTCGAAGCTTTTAGGGTGGATTTTAATGGATGGAATAGTTCCTGTTGGTGAAAGGACGCAGGAAGACGTAGACGTGCGCCATCCCTGAAGGGTTTCGCCGTTGGAAAGCTTCAGCACAGACGGATTTATTGGCTTTTAACCTGCAAAGTGCCTCGTCGGTTCGGTTCTCCCTCGTCTGACCTGAGGATCTGTTGACGGAGACCCTAATAAAGTCATGTTCTTCTTCCACCCAAAGCTGCATGTAAATGCTGAGAGACCTCCTGCTCCTGAGGGTTTCTGGGGCTTTATCGCTGTAACACAGGGGTCGGGAACCTATGGCTCGCGAGCCATATATGGCTCTTTTGATGTTCACATGTGGCTCGCAGACAAATCTTTAATTTTACTTTTTTTTTTTTCACTAGACCAGTCCTTGTCTGGCGCGATGCGATGCCAGAGGCGCGCAGTAGTAGCGGTGCTTGGAGAACAAAATCTCTGCCAGCGCTATCAGTTTACTATTATCTATTATTTCACAGAGTTTGTACCAGCTGGAAACCTGTGAATTGCCGTGCCTAAAACTGCGCGCTCCCGTCTCTGAGAAAGAGCGCGCAGTAGCGGGGACGGGATGTGTGAGGGAGAAAGCAGAGGGTGGGGGGTGGGGGTGTGTGGGCACGGCCAGTAAGGTGAATCGCGCAGGGATTGTAAAAACGTAAACCCGCTGCCCGTCACTCACTGCAGCGTGTGAGAGTGTGTTTGGTTCCATGTCTGTCTCACATCTACAGAACATTCAGACCTACGATCACGTTTAAAGTCTCAACGCCTGCATGAAGCAGAAACTCACCACGTATCAACCAGACTAGACCATCAGCAAAACTACCAAGAGAAATACTCATCATTTATTAGCAACAGCATAACAATGTTATTAAAAAGAATCCACAGACTTATTGTACTTTAAAAATGTTGAAATTAAATCAAATGCACACATTCACTTGTATTTTTAGTTTTAAACATTTTGTTGCGGTCTGAGTTGGACTGGGTGGGTGTTGGGCCGCGTTACAGGTTCTGGAGTTCATTAAACGCATCAAGCAGAGATCTGATTGGCTCTCAGTTCTGTCGCTCAGCTTGTTGTTAGGTAGTTTGGACCAATTGGGTTCAGCTATGGGCCGAATAAGGCAAATGGGAGGGCTGACGCGGCAGTGAGGGAATATAAATTTGGGAGAAGCGCTCTTATGAGGCCAGAACAGTTCGCTCTCGTCTCGGCGGGAGAGATTCAGGAGTTGCTGAATTAATTATACGGCGTTCGTTGCGGTCTAGAGTAACCAGAATAAAGAACCTTAAAAGAGGTTAAGTCTCCGTGCCTCAGTGTGGGAAAGGGACGGTACATTAATGTATGGCTCTTTCAAAATTACATTTAAAAATATGTGGCGTTTAGGGCTCTCTTGGCCAAAAAGGTTCCCGACCCCTGCTGTAACAGATTCTCCCTTTAAAGGCCTGACGTTCCTATGTGTTGTCATAGTAACAGCGGCATCTCTATGATAATTATTTCCAGCTCTGATCCTTCTGTTCTCTGCTGCTCTCCGAAGACTGATGACGATGATGAGCCTTCATCCTGCAGAGATCTTCATCTGAAGCTGCTTCCTGCGCGTTTGTCAAAGTTTTTCATCCAGTGAAACAACAAATTGGCTGAAGTCATTTCTGTTAAACTATAAGCTTTAAGTGAAAAATGACCAACGTAAGAAAATAAATGTTTTATTAGTGTAAGAAAAAAACTAGGAAATACATGAAAAATAAAAGGAATTATGGGTAATTTATACAAAACAGATGAGTAAAAGTTAAAACTCTGAATACAAACAAGAAGATGAGGTTAGGAAATGATGTGGAAAACAGTGAAGCTGATCGACTGAAACGGCAAAGACCAGAGACTGGAACCACGCTGGTTAATAGCAACAAACCTTTGAGGTTCTGTAACACAGCCGCTGGGGGGGGGGGTTCTACGTTCTACGTTCTAATGCTATGTCTGAATTCCCACCCTGTGCACTATATAGTGCGTTCTCCATTTGTAGTTCCTTCCAAAATCCAGTGTCCTAGAAATTTCCTAGAAGTCTCTGTAGAAAACCAGTGTGGATCGATGCTCACTAGATCGGTGAATATAGACCACAATGCATTGCGTCAGAACAATTTCTGCAAAAAAATGTATTTAAACGTAGTTTTTAAATAAATCGTTTTCCTCTTCAGTAGACAGTGGATTTATAAATGCCAATAATCGTCGCTAAACGCTCATATCGATTAGATTTTGACGTAACAACGACGTCATATTTGCCGTTTAAGAAAAAAAAGTAGTGGGGATGGTGTCAGAATATAGTTTTTTAGTAGTTTGGGGTTATGGTGAGAACTGGGACAACGTAAGTCCATAGGCTGTGCGACTGTGGCGCCCTCACCAGGCTGAGAACATTGTTCATGGACTGAAAGGTTCTGGTGGGTGACATCAAACTCTGGTCCACTTTGATCAATGACAGCGATTTCTACGGCGATTTATTTGCATTTAGTGCAACAATCCATCAGCACAGATTCGCCTTACGCCAGGTTTACACGGGTCCGTCGGCGGTGCGTCTCCTTTGCGTGGGGAGTCTGTCTCACCTCCGTCAGTTAGTTTACATCGCCTCTGTTACGTCTCCGGTCCGTCCCCCAACCCCCCCAGGGGAGTGATCTGTCCTGCCCCCCCCCCTGTCGAACAAACTGCATGTTTGTATCATCAATGATGTGTTTTTGTACTTCCAAAATTCAACTTTTGTCACTGAACACCGGCGTTAACGTGTATTACTGCATGAACACGTCACCTTGAATGTGAAATAGCTTTATTTTGACAGTGCAATGGGAGTTTTTATTTTGAAACTCCAACCTGTTTCCTGTTTCTCTGCAAAGTGGAAGCACCAACGGACTGACAAAGCAGACATTACGTGAACAGAATGAACGGACTCTTGTATGTGTTCAGCATGACCTCAGAGAAAAAATGCATTTTCTCTCTGCGGGTTCGTCTGGAACAAAGACTTTTTGGGAGAACAGGCTGCATATGTCTTATTTTAATGATTTCATTGACTTGCTGTGACAGTACCACATGTTTTTAGAGTGTTAACAGCTTTGCACTCACAAACCCCTCAGGCCTTCTCTGTTTGGCCTTTTCATCTGATGACAAGTGAAGGCGTCGTTTCTGAGCTACAAAGACGCTATGAAGGGACGAACATGGAAGAAGTGGTGGAGTGACGACAGAAATCAATGATAGAAATGTTGAACACATCTAGCGAAGGTGGATGCAGAAACACTTGAAAAGCAACCTCTGTGTTCACGGAAAGGATGAAGAGACGGCGTTCAAATGAACCCCATGCAAATCGGTCTCCTTGATGTAAGTCAATTCAACAAATCTGCTTCTTAAATCTCAAAGATGAGCTGCTCCTCGACAGCTCCTCTCTGCATTCCGGCGTTGATTCATTATCTAGGAGTGAAGGTCTGATGGGAAAAGATCCGTCTGTGATGTGAAGGTGGGACCGCGGGACGCCTTCATCAGAGAAATGCAGTCATTCAGCTGGGATTAGATCAATGAAGAAACTGATGATGCTTCTCTGTTAGAAGAACCAGCCTAAAACATCTGAATGGCTCGAGTACATCCGTCTGCAGGGAGTCCGTCACAAGAAAAGCCATGGGTCAGCCTGTCTGCTCACATGGTTTCCGGCGAGTGTTTGTGGTTTTCAGGGTTCGGACTGAATGCTCGCACACCGGATCTTTGGATTTCAGGGGTTCATCAGTCTACTGAGGGCACAAAGGGTTTACTAAACACCTTTCACCAAATGTTGGATTACAAACGAAGCAAATCGTGACACAGCAGGACAGTTTCTGATAGGTTGAATAGAGTCTGGAAGAAATCAAAAGTTCTACTCGGATGTTTTCCAGCGAGTATTCATGGTTTTTAAGGGTTTGGATCTTCACACCAACCCATTGACACGCCAGATCTTTAGCATTAGTGTTTTGTCAGTTTTGAGGAAACAAGAGTTCTTAAAGGATCCACCAAACTGGAAAAAGGAAGAGGAGGTAGCGTTGTTCGTCCAGGAGAACCTGAGGGTCCAGAGACCAAAACTTCTGGAATCAAATGCTAGATTTTAAATGAAGCAAAATTGTGACACAGCAAGACATTTTGAGAGGTTGGATAGAGACTTGACGAAAATCAAAAGTTCAGAACAGAACCGCCACCTTATTGTGGTGGAGGAGTTTGAAACCTCAAGGGATCCTAGGAGCTAAGCTGTCGGGGGCTACCAGGGGCTCAAAAATCTGGAGTCCCTTAGGTATCTGGACACGACACCAAAGTGTAGCAGCTTCCCTATTCCTTTGGATCCATCAACGTCGTGGAGAGGGGCGACCATGGGCAACAGCCTGCCCTCTATTATTTCCCCACCCTAGCTAGTATCGGATAGGTCATCCATGGTCATCAGAGGGCTGAAGGCGCTGGAGGGACGGGCCATTTGAGCAGCCGCTGATGTCTGTAGACGGCATGAAAGATCACCTGAACTCTGGAAAGTTGAAACTTTGTGGATCATTCAGAGTTTGGAACAACTTTTCCAAATCCATCTGCTGGTGATGGAGTCTCTCAGGTGTCAAAACTTAAAGCTAAGGAGAATTTACAACTTTCTATTTTCCTGAAGCCCTTTTCTTCTCTAAGCGTGGACGAAGAACTGCACCTGAAGGAGACATGAAAGATTCACATCCGTTTGAGTTATTCTGACCACTAAAAAAGTTTCTAAATCCTTGAAAGATGGAGGAAACTCTGGAGAACTCTGGGGTCCTCTCCTGGTCTTCTGGGGGCTGCAGGTTCTGGATGAGGCTCGGACACGGCGGGGGTTCTGCTCTGATCTCCTGGTTTCTGTCCTCCAGGGTCACAGGCAGGAATCAAAGCTGTTGTTCCGGGTTTCAAACCGCCAGCGTGGCGCGCCGGTAATTTCTCCCTCACATCTCAGCTTTGATGTGAGGCTCTGAAGAGCCAAGGTGTGTTTGAAATTCTGCGTTTGAGCCGAGCTCCAGAGGAGGAAGTTTGAAGAAGATTTAAAAAAAAACACATGCAAGAAAAATTTTAAACTCTCCAGAATGTTTTAAAACAACAGATGAGTTTCTGAACCGACCTGAAGCTTTGATTTTTGAAACTGAAAACATTAAAATAGTTTCACATTTTCCCATGAAGGTTTTATTTTTCTTTTAAATAGATTTTTATCAGCTCTGTTCTTGGATTCATTTGTCTTTAGTTCCCCCTGCAGTGTTCGTCATAGTGGGACGGGTTGACTGAACCCTCAGGCGGACGCCATTGTTGTGTTTCACACGGAGAACGGACTCAGTGAGTCGGGTTTAAGCTCTTTAGGTGAGACGGAAACCCGTTTACTACGACCCAGAGAGAGTCCAACGACGACACGCATGAAGACGGAGAAGAAACCGTCAAAGCTTGGCTGGAAATGAAGCAGAGGATACTAAACTCCTGTTATCTGCTGCTGTCATGGAGACAGACATGACCGGAACCTCACACAGGTGACAAAACACGCACATCCGTCCTTCCATCCGTCTTGGTTCAAAGGCCTCTTAGAAAGAAGTCAGCAAATGTCGGAATTTTCTGTAAATAAGCAGAACATCTGCTGGTGGTTTTACCAAGAATTTCTTTTTTAAGAAAAAGATTCTAGTCACTCGTGCTCTGAACTTATTCCAATAGAGGATTGTGGGTAATCTCAGCCCCCTGTGGGTTCAAATGGGGAGTTGGTGCTGCACAAACTCTTCGTGGAGTTGATTGCACCACAGCGACTCCGAGACCTGTGGATTGACAAACTGCAGTTGATGCTGAGAAGAAGACTGAACGTTGAGCTTCCTGCACAACTTATAGAAGAAGAGCAACGAGCACAAGAAGGATGAAGAAGTAGAATGTGAGTTGTAAATGTCCAGTGGAGCAGAATGGCCCTCTTTGTATTTACCCCACCGGAATGAGCGATGGATAATAAACACTGTAGCTGATATGAACGACGCCGTCCGGAGGCATTTACACATCGAGTGGTCAGAGGTGCTGCCGGCTGGCCGGCGATCTGGCCACCACTGCCCTGTCGCCGGGTAATGGCGTCATCCTCAACTTACTGCCACTGTCCTCATTCGTGACCACGCCAACGGTTTTCAAAAAAACACACGGAGGAAGAAATCCTAGAGATTGTGCTGATGCGTCCACATCCCACGGGGGCAGCTGTATTTGTGACCGTAGCCTAAAACACGCTTTTTTAAATGAGATTATTCTGCCAATGAAAACATTTCATACAGGACAGAAAATAAGACGATTTGTCTTAAAACTAAAATCTTTTTTAATTTTCTGAGATTCAGTGTTTTTAGTCTGTCTGTCTGTCTAAATACATAAATACATTTGTGTTAAAGCTACTTATTAAAAGAGCAAAGTAAAACAGCCGTTGGAACAGCTGGTAAATGGTGTATAGAGTACTTCTATAGCGCTTTTCTACCTACAAGGCCCAAAGCTTTACAGTCACACACACATTCACACACTGGTGGCAGCCACCCTGCCAAACACAGGCGCCGGCCTACCACCATAGGCAAGATGGGGTTCTATGTCTTGCCCAAGTACACATCGACTCATGGGCATGCAAGGCGGGAATCGATCCTGCAACCTCACGATCATGGGTCGACCGCCCTACCACTGCTCCACGCCGCCCCCAGTTCCTGACAGAGCAGATCCAGATCCTTTCAAACGGCAGACAAATGTTTTAGTGTGAGTCCAGCGAGGAGGAAGAGGGGTGGAGGTCACAGAACAGAAAGCAGGCGGGAAAAGATCACAGGGAGGAGGATTCAGGACGTCAGAGCAGCTCACAACATTCACTCTGACGTTCTCTGGAGAAAAGAATGCGGCTGAGATACAAGCGAAGGACTCCTGCACCTCCTCATCAGCAGAGGAGCAGGAGGCGCATGCAGCCAAGCATAGGTCGTCTGTTTCCTCCTCTTCACTTGTCGGCTTCCTGCAGACGTTGACTTGATTCATCTGTGGGTGAAGGTCGTCGCTCCTCCTAACCGGCTGGAAATCAGGGACGAAAGATGATCAATAACTGAAGAGAAACTTGAAGAGGAGCGCCTCCTGATGGATTTCAATTAAATCTGTGCTGGAGAAATGAAGAGGAGCGTCTGATGGGGAGGAAGAGGAAAAGCTTGTTTAATAACAATCGTGTTTCTCCAAACGCTCCAGCGGCGGTTTGAGCTTTGGGGGAGCGTCAGCCTGTGGCGACAGTCCTCCGGAGATCAAACAGCTTCTTGAGCGGATCAATGGGAATATTTGAATCGATAAATAACAAACAGCCAGGGGGATGTTGTCTGGCTTTGACAGGAACTTTAATCAGGTCTCATCTGAGGACGCCCACGCACAGACGCAGGTTTGACAGCCAGACTCCCCATTTATCAAGGAGGAGGACGCTCCCGACGGATGATCCGGCTCAGAAGAGTGACGACGAGGAGAATGTGATCCCAGGAAAAAGTAGTTTTAGATGAAAGATTCATCAAAACACGTTTTAGTCAAATAGAAAAACTGTGTTTGAGGCTAAATGATACATTTAAAGATCTGTCCACTATTCTGAACATCAAGAAGGTTTTGTGAGGCACAGATCACCTGACCAGCAGAGGTTAAAGGTCAACCAGGAAATCCTGTCTTGTCCAGTCAAAGGAAAAACAATTCTGGTAAATGATGGAAGAAGCATCCATAAAAATAAAGATATTTGAACTTCAGATGTTGGAGCAAATAAGGTCCACAGCAGAGCTGATGTCCCACTGAGTATCCTCTGATGTCCCTCTGATGGCCCTCTAGTGATCCTCTGATGTTCCTCTGATGATCCTTTAGTGATCCTCTGGTGATCCTCTGGTGATCCTCTGGTGATCTAATGATGTCCCACTGATGTCCCTCTAGTGATCCTCTGGTGATCCTCTGAGTTTAGCAGGTGTCCCACATTCTCACCCTCATCTGTCAGGAGGAAGACATTTTGGAGAATCTACCGACAGTAACATTGAAATGATGAAATCTTTTTTCTTTATTTTGAATCTTTTTCGATGACATTTTGGAGATCTAAACTGCAGAATGTCAATTGTTTTCCAGTTCTTGACTAACAATTATTTTAAGACACGTGAAAGTTTGATTGAATTTGTTCCTCTTTTATTTGACAGCCGTGTTTGTGAAGGTGAAACAGGACTCCATGCTGCTGCTGCTGCTGCTGTTGCTGCTCTTTTCTTCTTCTTTTCTGTTAATTGTGTTTCCATGCTGCAGCAGGCAGACGTGGCGATAAGGACTCTGCCTTCAGTGGACTATCTTCTTCATGATTGTGTTTGTATTTCTCCGTCCTCTCCTGAGTTTGCCTCATAACAGCCCACAGCCCACTGATTAGGTTTCACTGCAGACCGTGTAAATAAAACGTGGTTTGATTGGAAAAGGCCGTTTTTCTTCCAGCGCTCTGGAATGAAGGCGCGTCCACCACATTCTCAACGCTCTTTTCACTTCTGTAAGCATTTATTGATAAGTGCATAGAATATTAAAACACATTTTAATTAGCTGGAGTTGGACCAGACTCAAAGAATTTAATTATTCTGGGTTTGATTGAAAAAGTTTACCTTAAAGTATAAATATGCAACATTTGAATCGTTTAGTGTACTATAGAAAAGTTAAACGTAGAGCCATTGAGGCAGAAACTGCTGTGAGGTTCTGGTCAAACTCCACCTGACAGTCAGAACCTTCATCGTCATCCACAGACCATGACTCAGCAACTCTGCAAATGTTTTGTTTACGTCTGACTCCAAACTAGGTAAAAAACAAATATTTTCCACTGATTCAGAATGAAGCGTTCAGGCGACAAATGCTAGCTTGGAGCTAGTGCCAACGTTAGACGGGACGTTTGGAAATGATTTCTACAAATATTTGGGTCTTTGATGAAATTCCAGCTCCTGAAACTGTTTCAAGTTGGAGGAATGTTTACGGTTTACTGAAAATGCAAAATCACAAAGAATTTATGAATTTGTGTGTCTATGTCTGTGCGTTTCTGTATGTGTATGTGTGTACAGTTTGAAATAGTTTGTGTGTAGCGGTGTGTTTCTATGTGTGTACAGTCTGACATATTGTGTTTATCACTGTCTGTGTGTGTGTATTTGTATATTAGTGTGTGTGTTCAGTCTGAATTCATGTGTGTGTGTTTTGTACTGTCTGTGTTTGTAGTTGTGTATTAGTATGTGTGTGCGTGTATGTGTGTGCAGTCTGACATAGTGTGGCTGTGTTGTGTATTTGTGTGTTTCTGTGCTTCATTTCATTTTTCATTCGTATCATAAACTGCTTTCTTCTCCTCCTTTAATAATTGAAGATCTTCATCATCTCTGTGTTTCTCCTCCTCCTCTTCTGCGTCCAGTCCTCCCCTCCCCCTCCTCCCCCCCCCCCCCCCCCCCCTCGTCTCCACCTGAACCCGTCTCTGCTTTGTCCTCGGGGAGGGAGGCAATGAGGGCAGGGAGGGTGTTGCAGCAAGTGTCCGGACGCCTTATCCATCATGGTGGACCTGCGGTTTTCCTCACACAACAACACAAAAACACACATCCATCCTCACAACCTCAGCAGTTTCTACATCTGGAAGGAAACCTTTGGTCCACTAATCAGAGCTTCAGCCTCGACCCGGACCGGTTCTGGTTCTGGAACCTCAAATCCTCATTTCTGTTTCCTGTCTGCTGAGTTTCAATAGTTTGGTTTACATCACAATGTTGTTCCGTGGTTTACGTCGTTGACTCCATCCACCTATCCATTCATCCATTCATCCATCCATCGTTTGCTCTACTGGGACCTGTGGGGGGCTCTCCTCCGAGCTCCTCCCCATCTCTAGGGGAGCGTCTTGCCCCCCTATGAAGGAAGTTCATTTCAGGTTCTTGGGTTCTGGACCTGGTTCTGGTTCTGTGACCAAAGGTGAGGAACGATGATCAGCCAGTAAATGAACTGCTTTGCTTCATGGCTATTTTTCTTTCTGAAACCGCATAAATAAATTTTGTATTCTGTATTACTTTGCATTGATATGAGATTTCATTATTTACATTGTTTTACTTGGAGTTGGACCTATGATGAATATCTCTCATTCTTTTCTCCTCTGAAACAGATTTGATTAAAATCGTGTCTGGGCTGAGTTTCTGTTCTTCGTCCGGCCGTTCCTCCTCTTCATCATTTGCTGAGCTGCTAGTCTGGAGGGTTTCTCTCTCTTCTTCCACCAGAGATATGAAGCTGCTCTGCTGAGACTGGAACTGTTTGTAAAACAGTGACTCATCCTCAGAAAGGCTTGAATAGCTGTTTCTGCTTGTTTTCCTCATTTCTACCGTTTCATATCCGCTCTGCATTTGAATCAGCCACAGATGGAAAATGACAAAAGGCTTGAGGGTGGGGGGCCCCTGAGGACCAGCACGTCTAAAAACATCCTTCATAGTAATTACACGGAAATGGTCTGAAAAGATGCACTTCAGAGGAGAATTTCAGCTGTTTATGGAGAATAAAATGAAGGTTTGCCTTAAAGTTTGACAGGGAAAAAAATCGTAGACGAATATTCGCCAGGCGTTATTCGCCAGCGTTTTTCGCCACGTTTTTTGTGTTCACACCCAGGCGATTTTCGCTGACGATGAGCCGAGCGAACATACAATTTCCTTCCCTGACATTAGATGGCGCTTAATGTAAACAGAAATGCTCCTGTACACAAGGTGGCGCTGCGCAACTTTACGCTTCTTAAAGTCGCTTTTCACTCAGAAGAAGAGAGCAAGTATTTACGCGCTTGTCAGAATAATACAAAGAAAACATGAATATTTCAAGCACCAGTAGCTCCAACTGGTGCTTGGTTCGGGGATATTTTAGAATGTCCGTCATTATTTCTCCGTGGCAGTGTTGACGCTACTTGGCGTCTATCTTCTTCGCTGGTATGTGTGCTCAGCAAGGCAGTTTTGTGTTTGAGCGCCCCCAAGTTGTGTTTTACTGTAGCTTCAGAAGCTCCAGACACGTGTGCAAAAGCGCCGTTCTCATTGGTCGAATAGATTTCGACGCGTGGCGTTTTTTCGCGTCGGTGTGGACACTCTCATTGGTGCCTTTTGTTTAGTCACGAGGCATTAAACATCGGCAAAAATCGCGCGCGAAATTTGTCCCGGTGTGAACAGGCCTTAAGAGATAAATTCTCACGTCTGTAAATGAAAAAGGACGTATATTTAATTGCAGGAAGGTTTTATAATTCCTCTAAAACAAAGAATTTCAGTCAGAGAAGACTTGAACCATCAACGGTTCTGCCCTGACCAACTCTGCTGACAGGAAGTGAAGGCGGCGGTTTTTACCTGATGGTCGTTGTGTCTTTTCGGTTTGTTCTTCGGTGCAGAGACTTCTCTCCACGTCTCAGAGCTTTGGGACGGTGGAAGCTTCTCTGAGGGAAACGACGAACATGAGGTAACTTTGCACTGAAAACCTCAGTTTGATGACGAATCTCTGATTCCCTGTTGGGTTTTTTGACTCGAACAGACTTCTGAGAAGATGGAGGAGCATGAAAAGACGGAGATTCTGAGTCTGAACCTCAACGAGAAGAACGAGTTCTGACTGAATTCAGAGGAACTGAGGAGAAAATCCTGCATCTGTTCAGTTCATGTTTGAGGGTCTCTGTCTCATCAGGAAACTAGACGGGATGGGACGGCCCGGGAATTTCTTCATTCCCACAGATGTTTGGCTGAAGCTCTACCCTATTATGGGATGGCCAGAGGACATGCGGCTTGGGGACCATTTGGTGGTAAAGTGTGACATTTGGGGATTAAGTCCCAGCTAGGGATTTGAATCCCTAACCTTTGAACTCATGGAGCATCATTGAGAAGCTACGTAAAAAAAATAGTTACAAATAAAGTTTGTAGATTTTGAACAGCGTTAGCGTGGTTAGCTCACAAAAGTGGCGTTTCTCTACCGCTCATATTTTTTGCTGGAAATTGTAAAACATTGTATTAATGAATTCCTGTCTCAAGCTGAACAAAATGATGGAACATACAACATGAACATAGAATTTGTGGGCGTGGTTAACAAAAAACCTCTGTTGCCAACGAAACCAAAAATGTACTTTTTGCCAATTCTTCCAAAAACAGCATAGATCTGTTCATCTCCTTCAGGTAACCAAGAAATAAAATGGTTGCTATGGAGACGAACCAACAGAAAAGCTGCCATTTTGAACAAAAAAATACGTTTTTTTTTCCCCTAATTGTTTTTTTTTCTAGGAATTTGTCACGTACAGCCCTGTCGTATGGTTGAAGGGGGGGGGGGGGGGTAGTCCTGCCTGTCATATGCCGCAAGTAAATAAAAGTACTACTACTGCTATACTTCACGTCTCCATCACAGGGTTTGACTCTCTTGTAATTTGGCTTATGGCTTAGAGCGCATGTGTCAAACTCAAGGCCCGCGGGCCAAATGTGGCCCGCCATGTCATTTCATGTGGCCCGCAGGTAGGGCTGTGATGATGACCTCATCACCACATCCCTGCAGTGTTTTTTTTTAAAGTTTTGCATATGGTGCATGATTGGAACTATAATAAACACATTAAACACGTTCATCTTTGCTGATTATTTCCTCTTTCTGCTAGTCCTGTGTTCAGACTTTCCTCCTTTCTTTCAGACCGTTCTCTCCTTCTCTCCCACCGCGCCTGTCACTCTCTCTCCTCGCCGCGCTCTCACTGCCTCTGCTGCACGCGGCTCCCTTTACACACACGGGCGCCGCTTTCAGAAGCACACATCCTCATTCTACAACAGAAGTTTGGTCTTGTGAGGAAATACGACAAATTTACTGCTTTCTAATTGTTAATTTCCATTTGTATTCATTTCCGTTACTAGCTGTGTGCGTTCTTGAGTGCGCGACACGGCCGCCCGCCAGAGGATTTTGTGTTGGGGGGGTTTATTACAGTTCTCAGTCACTCTGTAACACCAAACATGAACGCGCGCTGTTAGATTTCCATGAATATCACTACATATTTTGTTTGGGAACTATTTTGTGCAGCGTAAAGTTACGTGTCTGTATAAATAAAGGCGGAGCCTCCTGCCCCGCGTTCTTCATGGTGTCAGGCTTCATGGCTACCAGAAAGGTGACAAAGTGTCTGCAGTCTGTTTATTTCTGGGCAATATAGAATATTCTGAGAAGATGTCTGTACCAGAGAGCACAGGTGAAGGCTCACCTGCAGCTAGAGAACGGTCCACTGCAGAGGAATCAACACGCACCCCCAACACACGTGTGCGCGCTCCCTCCTCCCAGTCCTACACACGACGCAGCGCGCTCACACAGTCACAGTCAATCTACATCACCTATATAGTTAGTTCATTAGTTAGATAGGTAGTAGTTACTGTTATTTGTTAATAAAGAATACTGCGTTGTAATTGTTTTTATTTCTGATGCGGCCGCTGCGTGATTTTGTGGTTTTTTTTGGGGGGGGGCTGCGGTTATCCGCGACACCACGCCCCCTGTTGGTTCATCACCGCGGTGATAAAAAATGCGACACGTCACAGCTCTACCTGCGAGAGCATAACAGTTTTTCATTTCTTAAAATAAAAATTGTTGTGTATTTCTTCATATCTAGGGGGAATTGGAATTGAAATACCAGATTGGTCAACTATACATTAGGACTTAAACACTGTTCATATAACCTGACCTGACAGAATCAAATGTAAAAGGATTTATGCTAAAGTAACAAGCAAACATGTTTTCTATGCAACTGGAATTGTCAATTTAAAAAGTTATAATAAATAAACAATTAGTTATTTAACATTAAGGAGTTGTTACATTTATTTTTCATTACATTTAGTTACATGTAGAAGTTATATCTGGTCCTTTGAGGACAGACACTATACTGGTGTGGCCCCCAGTGAAAATGAGTTTGACCCCCCTGGCTTAGAGGCTCCAGTGTTGTGCACACATACTACCGGAAGTTTAGACTTGATCTATAGGATTTCTGTCAAATTCAAACTTCCTGTTTTCCCTTGACGGAAATTTTTTACTCAAAGAAGTAAATTCCTTTAAGGGGGCTGATTAACACTCAGATACGTCATTGGCCCGGTCGTGGGATGTTCAGCATTTCATGATGTCATCACTTTGCTCCGCCTTTGAGCGTTTTACTTCTTCACATCTGTGCTTCCGTCTGTTTTCTGGCCTTTCTTTGCTCTGCATTCCATCGTTTCCTCTCTGTGGTTCCCTTTTATTCTCCGCTCTATGGAAGTCGGTGTGCGTTCACACTGAAGTGAACCGCACCTGAGTCCACTTCCATGACCCCAGCTCACCGGTTAGCCATGTTTAACGTGGTCCATGCCTGTGAAGGGCAGAGCTCTGAACTCTAAAAGGTGACATTTGTCCGGTTCACTGCTGTGAGCTCAAACTGATGCTCACATCATGACCTCCAGCAGACGTGGCTGTTGGGTCGGTGGTTCAGGCTGCAGGACAGCCGCTCCATGTGACCCGCTGGTCTCCATCCGGACGACTCTGAACTCTGCAGCTCCGCTTTATTCAGATCTCACATTTCTGAGCAGAAATCACTGCATTTTCTTTGCTTCTTTCAGAAGCAGCCAGGCTGCAAATTGTTTCTAAAGCAGAGAGAGAAAAGAGCGTCGCTGCAGATGACAACAGCCCGACGCCAAACTGAAGGCTGCTCATTGTGTGGAGACGGCTGACAATCAGGACCAAGAAATGACAGCAAACACAGTCAACCTTTTCAAACCCGACACGCAGGAAAGAGCGGCGATAAGCGGCAGAAAAGGTTGTTCCAATCTCTGGAACTTTTATCAGTTGGGAGGAAAGAAAAGACGCGTTCAAGTTACACATTTGAACGCCCCCCCCCGACACTTGATGCCCCTCCCCCCGCGGCCATGGCTTCTGCTACTGTTCGGCATCACAAAACAAGAGGCTGTAAATAATGACTGAGCGAAACATAAGAGAGTCATTCAGATTCTACAGAGACGTTTCCACAAAGGTCATCATGCAAACATTGACTCTACCGATGTGCAGCCGATGTTTTACACTAGCGGGTTCTGGAACCTGGCTGGGTTAGGTCTAGCTGGGTTCTGGACTGTGAGGACGGTTAACAAACTCCAGCTCACAAACTTCTGTCTCTCTTTATGCGCCGCGTAGTTCGGTGCGGCTTTCATACGACATCATTTCTAAAATAGCCCCTTCATGTCCAGTGTGCCCTATAGTGCGTAAAATAGATCCATTTATTTATTTATTTTTGTTTGTGAAAGTATTTGTTCAATAGAACTGATCTGGATTACATCTGAAAATTGTTCTAACACATTTGTAAAGAAAAATTGACATTAAAAAGATAATTTCAAGGAGGTTTTTTAAGGACCAAAGATTTTAGCTCCCGCTTCGCTGGATCCCGGACAAGCCCCCACTTCTGTTCCAGCTCAGTGTGGGACATTAAAAGTGGAAAAACCTTTGGAGCTGACATAAAGAGACAAATCCATAAAAAAAGCCTCTGCATATTTCATGATTGGACCACAGAGTTCATGGGAAAACTTTTCTGTGCTGCTCTAGGCTGGTTCCTCTAATCATCATCGGGAAAACCGATGCCTGCTGTTCCAGCAGAGCCACAGATTTGTTCTCACAAATGATGAAAGTGGACCGAGTGCAACAACACACACAGCTGTATGACTTTAAAAAATGTCCTTTATTTGCTTTAAAGCATTTCTCTCCAAAACCATTGATTATGCGCCTCTACACAGAGCTCATTTAGTGTCATTTTTCCCATTTGCTGCCCCACTTTTGCTGCTTTTCACGTCTCCATCACAGGATTTGACTCTTGTGTAATTTGGCTTATGGCTTAGAGGCTCCAGTGTTTGCTGCACATTTTACGCTTCCAGACTTCCAGGGTGAGGACTTGAAATAGCTTTCTCTCACAAAGAACAAGGGTTTTTAGACACAGAAATATAGTTTGTGGAGTACAGTATGGCAGCAGGAAGTCTATATCTGCTCTGCTGGCAGACCAACACCTCCTATGGAGCAGACCCCCCCCCCCCAGTGGAGGTGCAGGCTGGAAGCCAACATCAAGGGAACTTTAAGACCACGAGGACAATGCAGAAAAAAGCACCACGCCACGGAGGACGAGTCTGCTCACAGGCCTGGACATCAGGGTTCAGTCGGAGGGCGAACGCCGTCACCATGATCTATTGAAACGGAACCAAATAGAAAAAATAAACCCCAAAAATGAGGATCTAAAGAAAGCTGGTTGGAGTCTGCAGAACTATCTGTAGATTTCAGTGCACCTGGATAACGCACGCCGTCTGACATGACGTTACTCTAAGACTGTTTACGTGAATCAGCTGATGGTGACGCGGAGAAAAGTGAATTTTCTTATCGGCTTTGCATCGTTGTGCAACACTTTGCTAACAATGTGTTGCACAACGACACAAAGCTGCTTTTCTCCTCGTCAGAATCCGCTGGGGTTACGATGATTGCATGAACGGGTGAAGAGTTACGGTGGACTGCAAACACCGGAGCTAAAGCTCTGGGGCTTAATGATTGAGTTTCAAACGCACCCGGGGTCGTGGAGAGGAGTGGCCGTATCCTAAGGTCGGTGCAGGTGTGAGGCCCGTACGGCCACCTCAAGGGAAGTCATAAAAGTGGAATGTATCCCATTGTTGTGCACGTGGAAAGTGTATCGTGAAGTTTTTTTAAGGCCAAGGGAAGCTTCATGCACTTCTGACGTACGGGTGATGCTGTCAGACGGTGTCTTTACGCCAGTCGTAAACCTGAATGCTGCTCTGACGTTATTCAGACCTCTTTGACCTCAGTCCTCAGTGACTGACGCTTGTCTTCTGTGTTCTGCAGCGGCTGGATCCAAATCCTCGACTCGTGTCAGAAATCTTGCTGTGCTTCTCCTCATCCAGGCTCCAACACTGGTGGATGTCTGGTGTGTCTGCTGCTCTCTGCCTTCAGTGCTGCTCAGTCAAACCAGCAGCTTCAGCTGGTGGAGATTATCTTCATGCTCGGCGATGCAAACATGATTAGGAGTTCAGGTTTTTTGGAGATGCATTAAGGAGTTCCGTCTTTTTCCATCGCTCGGTCTTAAACCTCCAAGCGGAGCTGTTTCTGCCAGGACGGCCTTCTGCCAGCCAGGGAGATGATCCCGAGGCCCAGTGGTGGAGCAGAGCAGGCTGAGACCGAGCAGGAGGCGTGTCCCGGTGCGTCAGGAACAACAGCGGAGCGTCGGCGCCGAAGCTGTTCACCTGCAGACAGGTGGGTGGAAAGCGGCTGCTTTAGCTAAAGGAGAGTAAATCAGATGAGATCCCACCTCCTCCTGCATCTCTGTGAATAATCTGCTTATGTAACAAAAGCATCAACGTTCTGATCCGGAGTCTGTTTTCCTTCCAGATCCTCCTCTGCGTTTTTCCACGGCCTCCTCCTTCATCGCCCAGGATCAGTCTGCCGTGGAGATCTGTTTCAAAACAGTGAAGTTCTGCGTCTTTTTATGGTTTTTAGGGTTTGCAGTAAAATGAAAAAACATCACTTGAACTCTTCATAAATGAACTTTAGCCCCTGCTTCTGTTCCGTCAGCTAAACGTCCTGGAAGGTTGGTAGTTTGAATCCACAGGCTTTTTTCCAACTGTTTTCACGAAGTGTTGACTCCATTCAGGCTGCAGATGAGTTTCATGACTTCAGCAGCTTCCAGAATGTTTTATCGCAGAAACAGAAATGTCTGATTGTTTTTCTGCAGCAGAAACTTCAGAAAAGGAATAAAGAAACGTTTTTCCACGATCGTGTGTTTGGTTGATAATAGAATCTTTTCCACGTCTTTTTATTGCAGTCCTTGAAGGATGTAGAGCAGAGCGGCTGAGGTTCCTCGAGGTTCGTACCACCACTTCATAGGACGTCATGAGAACGGAACGTACCATTGTCGCGCGTGTGGTAAGTGCACTCTATGCACTTGAGACGCCACTCTCTAGTCGTCTGTTAGGTGTGAGAAGCGGCGCCTTACAGGCTGAGCACAGGTGCACGTGATGTGCAAGTGCCCGTAGGACGCCGCAGCAAGGAGCGTGCACGTGTCACGTGAACATCACTGACGGGATCCTTTTGTAGGGTTTGAGGGGTTAAAGAAATGAAAGGTCTGAACTTGAGTCTCAAGTCTTCGCCCTCGCCGAGCCTCACGTGTCACCTGACCTCTACGACCTGTCGCCCGCAGCACGCCATGGATAAATGTAGTTCACCAAACGTCTACGGCCTGAATATGTGCTTTGATCAGCTGTGACCAACAACCAAGACTTTGAGGAGATTTTCTGGATCAAAATCTGGACCCAAACAGGAAATCCGGTGTAAGCTAAACCTGAACTGGTTCCTTCTGTTCATGAAGGAAGGTCTGCATCTGAAATATGATGAATTTAAGCAGCAGTGGTTCTTGAGGGGAGGGGCCAAAGCACCGACCTGTAGGAACGGATGGGACTCGAACTTGGATGACCTCCTTGACTCGTCTAAAGAAGACCTGGACCTGCCCCGTCCTCTAACAGACGTCTGATCCGCTCCCTCCATCCAGTCACGTCTAACCTCTTGGTTCCGTTTGGTCCGTTCAGAGCAGGAAGTTCTGGTTTCTGCTCCACATCAGAGGCTGCAGTCAGCTGGACGGACGTTTGCATCCAGCAGCCTCAAACCCTGCAGTGAAGGAGGGAGAGGATGCCTTCAGCTTCCTGGAGCTGCTGAAACGGCTGGGACGTTTCTGTCCTCCTCCTCCTCCTCCTCATCCTTCAGCATCGCTGTCTTCAGGTGTTTTTTTCTGTTTGGGTCTCATTTTCTGGTGAAACTTTTAACCAAAAACAGAAAAAGAAACGAGTCAAAAGGACAACGAGGAGCTTTCTGGTCAGAGCTGGATCTCCTGTTTAGACGTCTGGATCCTGTCGTCTTCCTCATTTCCTGTATCTGTGCCTTCATGCCGCTCCTTCACCTTGCTCCTCCTCAGATGACCCCCCCTCTCTTCATCATTTCCCTCCTCATCCTCCCTGTCTTGCCTCCTGTCCTCGTTCTGCTCTGCCTGATACTTCCTCTGGTTTCTCAAAGGCGCCGCCGCTCGTCTCCCTCCTCTTCCTCTGCCCTCCTCTCCCTCTGCCCTGCTCTCCCTCTGCCCTCCTCTCCCTCTGCCCTCGTCTTGTGAGGAAGCTCTAACGAAGCCGTTAGCAGGCAGATTCCCAGACGACTGGGACGAAGCATCAGAGAGAGTTTGGCTGTTTTTTTCTCCTCCTTCATCCTCTGCCTCCTTCCTTTTGTCTCAAACATGAACTCCTGCTGAAATGTGGAGGACAGAACATTTGTTCAGGAAGATCCGGACGTTCTTCACCAAACAAAAGCATCCCCCCCCCCACACACACACACACACTTCTTTCTGAGGAAATGTGAAGGAAGCATGAGTTAAACACAGACTGCAGGTTCTGGCTGTCGCCCACAGGAAGATGAAGAGCTGCTCTTTAATACATGGGAAGCATCGTCATGGTAACGCCGTTAAAGTCAACAACTCCTGAAACTGACCCCAGGTGACTTCCCAGTGATGTGGGCGGAGTTTGGAGGAGAGAGGTTGGAACCTCCATGAGGATTCAGATGTGTGGATGGCAGCCTCTTCCCGAGGTCAAAGGTCAACTAAAGTTCACGTTCGGTTGCAAAGGAGAATAGTGAAACAATCTGGTCCTGAGGCGGGACGGAATCAAAACCAAGCTGGGGGGCTGCTGACGACACTTCCATGGAGGAGATTTTTAGAACAAATGTTGAAGAAGGTTTACAGATGCAGGTGTTCATGGGAAATGAAGCATGCGGAGGGCGTGGCCAGCAGGTAAAAGGGGCGTGTCCCCACCCCCCTCACATTTGAAATTAGAATACTGTGAAAATGTAAAACGTGACCCTAATTGGGGTGGCAGGGCGGAGGGGGCGACTGGGGGCGAGTAGCAGCCGCTCAGCCCGTAGGGGTGGGTCTAAAGGGGGTAATGGCTCCTTAGTGTGGAGGAGGAGGGGGGTCAGTGGGATTCCATCTTTTTTTAACTTCCTGGTTTGTGGTGAATGTAGTTTCTAGCTTCCTGACATTTTAACAACATTTCTTTACAGGAAAGGTTTTTCTTTTTTCAGCGGTTAAGTGGAGACGTAAGGCTGGAAATGTCAGCCGCCGCCTGTGACCCGTCCGTGGGGGGGGGGGTCGTCTCTGTAAAAGCCTGTAATGAGCAGCTTCACAGCTGAGAGCGGCTAGAACACACGGTCCTGCGCCTGCAGGCGGCACTCAGGGCGGCTTTCAGGGCGGCTGTCGTGTCCTGGTTTCTTCTGACGTTCATGTGGCTGGAGCCCCCGGGGGTGAGGGTGGGGGTGGGGGTGAGTTAAGGCCGACAAAGCTTTCAGAGACGACAGACAGCAGCTGGATCTGCTCTTCTGTCTGCTCTTCATCCCATCATCATTAAGCTTCACTCTCATCTGCCTCAGCATCTCATCCATCTTTCACCTTTCACGGATCCCTCACTCTGTGTCAGGTGCTGATGAAGACTGATGAAGACCGCTGTGAGGATCCAGTCCAGTCTGGAACGGGGATCCATTCTGGGCTTCAGCCGGTCCTCCGTTTGGACTCTGACGGTTCTGACAGGAGGAAGTGAAGCCTGAAGCGTTTATCAACGGACCAAACATTTTGAGCTTGAAAATAATCAAAACATCAGACTTGATCAGGTTCCATTTAGGCGTCAATCTAGATTTTTTAAATAGATTTAACATTTTTACATTTTGCGATCATCCCCCGGTGGTTATCTGAGGGACTGCAGCATTCTGGAACTCTAGAAATGCTTTTATTTAGAGAAAGAAAGACTCAAACATGACGATCCACTCTCACAGGAACTAAACCTTAACTTTATTTTGGGAGGGGGGCTGGAGGGCTTTTTAAATATTTACAGTTTTCTTTGCTGAAATGACATTTTTATCCAAACAATGTGGCGTTTTACTCGCCAAAGGCCTCCCATGTGTCTGGTTCTGATTGAGGGCCGTCCGGCTGTTGCAGAAACATCCAGACTTTTGGACCCGGCGGTCGTCCAGGTGGGACAGAACCCCCCCATGTGGCTCCCTTGTCAGATGAAGCAGAGCATTCCTCTGTTAGGACATTTGGAAGATTTTCTTGTTTTTGCATTCAAACCTCCCTTCCTCCATCCCTCCTTATCTGCCTTTCTACCTTTACCCCCCCCCCCCCCCTCCCCCTGCGGCTGCTTGTTGTATGACAAATGCTGACAGGAAAGGGGGGGGCTGTGAGGCCAAAAACAAGGCAGACGGGTTAGGAGAAACCTGTGAAACGCCAGCAGGAGCAGGAATCCAGGCAGCCAATCAGAGCGCAGCTGCCGTTCACGGATGAAGCGGGGATCCAGAGGGGCCGTCAATCCTCGGCACGCCGTCAGGCGGACGCGGCCACAATCGGTCAGAGCGGCGGTTTGTGACGAGGCCGCGATCACGTGACGCTGGTGAAACAAACGTCTGCAGAGATGAGAAGCAGACGTCTGGTCTGTCCTCCAAATAACCACGGCGTCCTCCACTCAGGACGCCGTTCCAGGACGCTGTTCCTTCATTCCTGCTCTAAAGACACGAGCTACCACCACTAAAGTCCAGACTGACCCTACAGGCGGATCCGGCTGTCTGCAGGTGGAAAATCCAGGTTGTAAATGGCTCAGAGAACCAGTAGAGAGAAAATGTTCATGCATTATTTCTAGGGTCATGCTGTGGGCCAGAGGTCATACAGAACACTTCCACAACACGTAACGGTACGGAAGGGGAAGTAGGTGACACTCAGGTGTGTCGTGCTGATTTGTGACTTTTTCAACCCCTCAGATCCTGCAGACTGAACAAGGGGCCGTTCACGTGACACATGCACGCTCCTGGCTGCAGCCTGACTGATAGGAATGAGGTTTGTGTGGACGTCCTTCAGGCGCTTCCAGATCACGTGCACACTCCGTGCATTCATGCGGTTAGTATGGAACCAGAACTCACTCCTCCATGATCATGGAGACTAAACAGACTCACCTGATGAATGTGGCCGTGATTCTGGGTTTGTGACTCATATGATACATTCTGTGCATAACTGCAGCTGTGTTTCCATCCACTCTGAAATTGTGCAAAATGCGATAATAACGTAACACGACATTTTCAGAAAACTCGTCTTTGGATGAGCTGGATTTTGAATTTGAATTTAATTTGAAAAAAGCGTTTCGGCTCCGGTTTCAAATGTCAATAAGTTAATAAGTCCCGTGACCAACAGCCAGTCGTCCCACAGCGTCTCACGGCTCAGCAAACGTTGGGCGTGTCATCATGTCGTGTGGAATTGTTGGATCCACAGCTCCTCTGGAAAACCACCAACCACCATTTTCCAAAACGGCTTCATCCGTAGCCCCTCCCACGTGTACGGAGCTCGCCGCTCCACGGCCTGAGGAAGACGCCGACGTCTCCTTTGATGGATGATGATGAGCGCTAGAGCCGCGGCAGAAATCTGAATGGATCTGCTGTCAATCAAAGAATATTTCACATCCGTCGCCGTGTTTCTGAATGAGCTTTAGTTGGTTTTGTGTTTATTCACGTATTTATGATTGAATGGAAACAGTCTGACTGAGAAATTATGTTTTGTTTTTGACATTTCTAGAATTTTGATAAAGTTTTGCACATATGTGTGATGGAAACACACATATTTGTACACAAAGCAGCTGTGTACAAATATTTAAAAAATACAGAATATAATTTAGGTTCTCTTCAAATAATGGAAATGAAGGGTTGTGTGTAGATGATGCGTTTAAGTGCTGCTGGAATGCTGGGTCTTTAGGGTTTTCTGATCAGCATCTTTGAACTTAGACAGTTAATAATATCTGGTAAAAACACTCCTCACCTTTTATTTTGTAGTTTTGCAGAGCTACTTCCTCCTCGCGGTGGACCCGCCCCTCACAGCTCCTCCCCGGGTTCTGGTTCTCTGTCACGGCGATAGCGGGTAGCCCCGGGTCCTCCTCCACACCCGGGTCCTCCCCCACTTCCGGGTGGATGACAGCCAGAGAAAGTTAGAAACCAAACTTGCAAAAGCTGCACGTTTGCTATTTTTATTGTCCGTTGGTTTCAGAGGAAATGTAAACGCTTGATCCCTGCAGAAAACAGCCAGCTTATGTTGTGTTTTGGTTCCATGCCAGGATTCAGCTTTGAAATCAGCAAATAATGGTAAACATACGGACTATAATTGGTCCTGAGGGACTTTTGGAGACAAATAAACGAGCTCAAACAATCTCCTTCATTAGATTTTCCTGCAGACTGAAGCCTGAATCTGTCAGATTCAGCGTCACAGCCGTGTCCTACATGTACCCGTACCGGGGGTTGACCCGATCGGGCTGTGCGGGTGGTGGACAGCTTTAGGGGGGCGTGGGGGTGTCTTTGCCTTCATTTGAGGCTTGTAGGGACATCTGTAGGGAGATCATGAACATGGAGCGTACCATGTGGTAAATGGGGGGAAAGGTGAGGCTGGAGCGGCGTTCTAGTTTCAATGTACAGATGACATCTGAGGTCCTGCGGCGTGAAGTGACCATCAGACACGGTCAGGTCGTCTGCCGACTTTGTGTTTTGGGTGTCAGAGCAAAAATTCTTCAGCATGAGTTCAAATATCTGAACTTTGAAAGATTGGTGTGGCGTTAACCAATCAGGGACTTTGCTTTGACCCGAGTCCCAAACCAACATGGAGGACAATCTGATGGTTCCTTCCCTGAACTTAATTTGTCCTATTTTCATGGAGACAGTAATGAAAAGTTTCTCTTTTTTCCCTCATGGACTGATGACGGACAGCTGTCCGTCATTCAGCTCCTGCAGTGATGCTCCTCCTGCTGGGAGAGTCTCTGAATGATGTCATGAACCACACATGAAGATGGGATTACCTACCCATGAGCCCGTCAACATTAATGGACTGACCTCTCAGCGTCATCCATCCCTTCTCTGCATTGACTGGATATTCGTTGGTTAGTAGCCCCTCCCACACGCGGCTGTAGCCTCTAGCTTAGAAACACAGTTTTGAATTTGTCGTGCATCTAAACGGAGGAAAATTCTTTCATTTTGAACGGAAGTTACACGCATTCCTGACAGTTACATGATGCTTTCGGACGATGCCCTCACGCCACACTCTAGTCGTGAGTAACGGCGGGTTGTTGTGGTTTTCCAGCAGGAGAAGGAACATCGTCATAAGTCGTAAGTGTACTGGGAAGTTTTTATGAGGCTAGTGAATAGTACTTGTATTTATGATATTCAGGGATGCTGCCGTGTTCTTAGGCCACGTTTCAGTCATTACGGTGAAATACTGGCTTCTCCTTTACCTTAGCATGTTGCATACGTGTCCTCTATGCCATGTGGTCAGGGCACGGCTGTAGATATAACATGTTCAGTGAGCAGTCTGTGACCTTGATGCAGTATTTGCTGCGGTTGACCGCCTCTCACCTGCAGGCAGCCCGTTTCCACCTGTTGAAACCAAAACTTGACTACATGAACTCCACACATTCCTTCATATGTAACTTCATGACCCACTTTCAGATACATGTAGGTTGTTCTGATCTGGTTCATCCAGACTAATGTTTAATATTGTTTTATGAGACATTAGAGAATCCCTTTGAACAAAAGCAGACCTGATTTCTGCATCAGTGCTGATAACAGCTGCTTGTGGTGCATCTGATCACGATAAACCTGTTTGTCTAAGGCGACACTGTGTGGACAAAAGCCCTTTCAGCTCGCTGTTGGCCCCCAATCCAAACAGTCCAATCTAATCTTATCGTGGACCTCAACTTAGGATGAAGTCAATCTTTAACCAAACCTCAGCTCCGGTGAGCGCCGCCTCCAGCACTCAGAGAGAAACTCCGACTCACACAGAGTGTAGTGTTGCTGAATCCTCCTGAGACCAGGTTGAAACGCAGAAACAAGACAAAGATATGGAGCAGAAAAACCTAAAAGACTTAGTATCCCACCGAGGAGAACTTCACGTCTTTTGTTTCTGGATTTGTTGGCAGCAGAACAGACAGAAGCTGGGAGTCAGCGGGGACGGCGGAGTTGTCCAAACATGAGCTAAAGCTGCTCCGACATTCCTGCAGTTTGTGCCGCGGCGGCCCAAAGAGACGCCGTTCTGCTGTTTGGCAGCCGCTTCCAGAATGCTTTTCATCAGACAGTTCCGATTAAACGCTTTACTCCACGCACAAAATGAGGGGGAAATAAGAAATGCTTCGGTCCTTTGAACATTCTGCCCAAAAAAACAAAACATACAGCGCCGTGGAGAAAAGGAATGATGGGAAAGACGGCTGTAAACAAACAAAAACAATCCCAAAGTGAGCAGACAAAAAATGAACGTTTGGTTTTTCTATCTTCAAACCGGCTTCACCGCCACAACGTCAGGATTCTGGAGGATCAGATTCAGTTTCATCAAGGCGGTCTACCCAACAGGTGCTGAAGATCATCAATGGTTCAGGGAGGATGAGACCAAACCAGGACCTGAACGGTTCTGTTACGATCCAATCGAATTAAAGCCGACAGAAAAACAACCTTATTGATCATAAATGGAGGCTAAAGCAGCGGATCACTCAAAACGTTTGTAACTGGAGCCAGAAAACAGAAACACAAAACTGCACTGTTGTTCAGTTACACTGAAATCCAGAATTGAGTCTAAAACTTTAATTTTAATTTTTTTACCCGGACAAGCCCCCAAAAAACCTTTTAACCCCCCCACCCTCGGGTCGATCTTTGAGGTCTGCAAACCCAAATCTTCTGGAAAATATTTCAATGATTTTTCTCTGAAACGAAGACGAGAAACGAAAGAAACAAATGTGGAAAAGTCACACACGGATCACACAAACACACAAATAAACACACTCCACAAACACAAAAAAGCATAAAGAGACACACACAAACACACACCCAATCCCAAAAACATAAAGAAACACAAATTTAAAAATAAGCACACAATAAAACACACAAATACACAAATCCAGATACAAGTATAAATAAACACAAGCAAAAAACAAGCACTCAAAAAAACCTGAAAACACAAGAAACACATACAAACGAAGGCACATATAAACACACACAAATACACAAACCACACAAAACACACAGTTGTGTCTCACTGTGATGAAAGTTGGAACCACAGAGTGAAAACAGACGTTGACTCCGCCCACAATGCTGATCTGAACGGTTTAACGGTTTAAGGTGTGTCCAGAACCCTCAGACTGGACGGGTCGTGTTTAGGACCGATGGGACGATGACAGGAACCTTTCAGAAACTCAGAAATGTGGAAGAACAAGATTCAGTCAGTCGCTTCTGGATGCAGGATTCTAAGGTTCTTTAGGGTTCTACAGTTTGTGCATTCTATTAACGCAGAATCATCCATCCGTCCGTCTGTCCATCCATCGATCTGTCCGTCCGTCCTCCCATCTCCTGCAGGAGGACGGTGGGGTGATGTGTAAAAAGGGCCAGCAGACCAGCGACATAAATGTCAAAGCTGCAGAGCCGCTCAGGTGCTGCTGAGTCGTCTTAGATCAGCAGCAGCTTCTGGATCACTGAGCCTGTGAGTCATTAGATCGATGTCTCACCTCAGATCCTCTGGTTTCCTCTGGGGGTGCTGCTGGACGTCCCGCCGCTGGACTGTGACAGTCGAAGCAGCATCGGTCTGGGACAGAATCCCATATAGCTGTGGAGCAAAGTTCTGATGTTTCTGGTTTAAATTCTGGTAAAAACAAAATGCTGAAAGTGTTGAAGGGTTTTTGTGAAGTTTGAGAAACGAAGATGAATCAGAAACGTTAAAACATCCAAACTCTAATTTACTGAATCATTTTGAAACATTTCAATGACAGTAATGGACATTTTTTAAGATAAGAATCCTCTTCCTCACTAACTCTTCACTGGTTTAGTGAATTATGTTTGATCCTTTTCTCCAGTGTTTTCATTGATTAGAAAATATGTCATCTTCACTTTTGTTTACCTTTAATTTATGGCATAAAGCTCTGGGGTCAAATCAGGATTAGCTTTAAGTAAAAAGAAAACCAGATTGTAAATAAAAAACAGAATAATATTGAAAACAGTTTAAATGAAATGTACACATTGTTGGAAATTTGAAGAAATAATGAAATCTATAAACTATAAACCTAAAAGTAAAAAAAATAAACAAAAAAATGTTCTATTAGTAGCTGCTGTTCTGTATTTTTAATTTTGGTTTTTCGTTTCTCTCCCTCCTTATTTTCAGTCTTAATTAACAGTTTTAATTTATACTTCGTGTTTTTGGAGTGAAGCACAAATTTTAGTTGGGGGCGGGGCTTGGAGCCCATTGGCTACCAGGACTTGATAGGCAGACATATCCTTTGGGATGGACTTTCACTGTCTTACAACAGAGACGGGAGGACCTGATGTCAGTCATGTCCCAGGAGCCAATGGGCTGAAAGCCCCGCCCACATGTAAAATAGGCTCAACCCACTGACGTGGTCAGAGCTCTGAGTGTGACGTCGTCCATAGAACATGGTTTACTTCCTGCTCCAAATGAAGTCAATTCTGTCGCCATTTGCTGTTCAGGAGCCGCCATGTTGGAGCCAGATGTCGTCATGAGCAGTGATTGGTCCGAGTCGGTCTGAGTTCCCATGGCAACCACTCTCACCATGCAGGAGGGGGCTTTTTTAAAGACCACACCCCTTCCATTTGAACGTGAGCCACACAAAACAGTCAAGACGTTTTTAATGTGGGGGCCAACAGGCTCCACCTACTTTTTTTGAGGCGTCTGATTGGTCAGTTTATAACTTGAAAATGTGAAATACAGAAGAAATATAAAAAAGAGGATCATCAAAGAGATCTGAAAAAAACAACAGTTTTGATTCAAAAATACCTTTTTTGTTTCATTTCTTTACAGTTAAACAGTTTCCAGTTTTTCCTTCACTTTCATCCTGTTTGACCCCTTATGACCCCCCTCCCCGTGTCTGTGTGTGTTTATTATCAAGGGCCAGGAAAAGAGAAAGATTCCAGCTGCTGTGGCGGTTTTTACATCATCACTTCCTGCTGCAGAAACTCTCCGTCGGGCTCATTTGTCTGCGTTTTCTCCTGTAAGACGTTTTTCCTGGTTGTTGGGCCGAAGACATTCGCTGCAGGAAATGCTCTGTGAGAGCGTTGAGGGGATTTAAGCGTGTTCCTGTTCCTGCGCTGCAAGCGTGTGCGGGGATTTCCTGCCGGTCTGAGCGTGAGCTGGCTCTGCAACGCCGTCCCTGCAGCAGCTGCGCCTGTTTGCCTCTTATCTGTCCATTTCAGCCGCTAACAGCACCAGGCGGCGATAAGCGGCAGATGCAGAGGAGATAGACCCAAGGAGGACCAGAGCAGGGAAACAAGGAGATGATGCAGCTAGCATCTCCACGCCTGCTGCTCTGCTTTAATTCAGTTAAATCTCAGCGCTGCCTCTGAGAAATAAAGTGAGATGGAAAATAAATTAATTGAAAAGAGCTGGGAGCAGCCGAAACCATTTTTCACATGTTTGATTGGAGGTAGATTGAATTTGCAGGGAGGAAAGAAAGGACGACTGGGGTTTGCCTGTTTCTGCTCCTCCATCTCTCCCATCGTCTCACTCGTCGCTTGGACGGCGCTCAAAGCGGAAGCGAAGCGGGAAACGCGCCTGAGCGGCCGGCGAGCGGCGCCTGATGGGGCCTGAGAGGAAAACTGACCTCACACACTAACGGAGAGGAACCGGTTCAGAGGCATCCATCATCTGAATGCAAACCAAACTGAAGCTGAATCAGGTCCCACACTGACGTGTTTTCTCTGTCTTCAGGTGAGGAAGATGATGAAGAGCTGATTGTAGTCAAACTGCTGAAACAAAAGATCCTGTTGTGTCCTAAACGAGACAAACAAAGAAGATGTGACATCATCAATATCTTGCTTTGGTAAAAGGTCAGAGACACCAGTGTTGGAGGGTTTACTGTAAAGAGAGACCAGTCCGGGTCAGTCCAGGTCACTAAGGTTATCATGGTAAGTCCAGATCAGTCCAGTTCAATTATAGTCAATCCAGGCAAGTTCAGATCAGTTCCATCAATCCAGGTCAGTTCAAGTTAGTCGGTTAGTCCAGTTCAATCCAAGTCAGTCCAAATCGGTGAATCCAGGTGTAAAGCAGGTGTGCTTAAATCAGTCCAAGTTAGTTAGTCCAGGTCAATGGGTGTCAGTCCATGTCCATCCACATCTGTCCACGTCAGTCTGGGAGAGTATAGGTCAATCCAGGCCAGTCAAGCTCAGTCCAGGTGAGTCAACAATTCCAGCTCCAGAACATTCAACCATTTACTGCCCCCGTGCTGGCAGATCTAGAATAGTCAGCTCTAGAACAGTCAGTTTAATAACAGTCAGTTCTAGAACAGTCAGCTCTAGAATAGTCAGATCTAGAACATTCAGCTCTAGAATAGTCAGATCTACAACAGTCAGTTTAAGAACAGTCAGCTCTAGAATAGTCAGATCTACAACAGCCAGTTCTAGAACAGTTAGCTCTAGAATAGTCAGCTCTAGAACAGTCAGTTTAAGAACAGTTAGCTCTAGAATAGTCAGATCTAGAACATTCAGCTCTAGAATAGTCAGATCTACAACAGCCAGTTCTAGAACAGTTAGCTCTAGAATAGTCAGCTCTAGAACAGTCAGTTTAAGAACAGTCAGCTCTAGAATAGTCAGATCTAGAACATTCAGCTCTAGAATAGTCAGCTCTAGAACAGTCAGTTTAAGAACAGTTAGCTCTAGAATAGTCAGATCTACAACAGTCAGATCTAGAACAGTTGCCTATTGAACATGCAATGGTTTGGGTCTGTCCTGTGTTTTCAGTCTATAGGTATTAAAAGAAAACTATCAACTATCATCAGTAAAACATCATTAACGTGAACCAAACAGTGTTAACTCTAACCTCCAACGTTTAAATTAAAGGAGGAGAGTAAAGAGGTACAGACTGATCCACAGCAGAACCAGGACCCCTTCAGGGACAGTGGAGAGTTTGTAGTGAAGGCTGTGAGTCGGTTCCTGCGGTTACAGACAGAATCTGCAATGAGGACAGAAGAGTGACAGCTGAAGAAGATAATGCCTCAGGCTTCTCATTTGACTGTCAGAAGACTTTCAGCTTGTCCTCTCTGCCACGTAATAGAAGAGCCTGAGCCATGAACGTCCAGAAAGTGTCTTCAAATGAGTGTCTGCATCTTTAATGTCCATAATTCTTGTTCCGCTGGGTTTCAGGTTGGCAGGATCTGAGCCTTCAGCTGTCAGTTTACTGTCACCAATGATGCCCACTCGGCCCCTCCCACTCTTCTCCTTTAACCTACCGCTGACATTAAGGTCGGTAACCTTCCTGGAGTCCGGTTCTTTCCCATCTTCTCTCTTACTTTGGTAGGGCTTGAGGAATCTGATCTTGGACTTGTGGTCTTGTCTGCTCCTGACAGAGAAACGTGTGGGTCAACGTGACCAGAGCTTTGAAAGCCGTGCATGTGACGCACCATCACAGATCCTGGCTGGTTGGGGTTGGCTGCAGGCAGATGTTGTCATTTTGAAGTGACACAGATCCGAGACTCAAATGTCACTACGTTCCTATAGGAACACGGTCGATATTTTCAGACCTTCTCACGCAGAAAAAACCGGAGGCTGTGCAACAACGTATGTTGACGATGCAGAAGGATGACAGTGGAAGCCACCTCAGTCACCTGACCTCGAACTTACCCCCCCCCCCCCATTCACGCCGCGGCAGCAGCAGCACATGGCAGCAGGGTTCTGTGAGACGCGAGGAACCCGGTTTTAACACGAGAAAGTATGTCCGACGTGCTTCTGACCAACGACTTTCTGTTTAAACGCAAACATTTAAATAGACGTGTGGGAAACAACCTGCTGCTGAAACAACACCCATGACGTTTTCAGTTTAAAGTGATGCTTTTGAATAGATGCCCATGAATCCACCTGCTGCTGAAACTTTTATGACATTTTCAATTTAAACAGACACTTTTGAAAAGACACAGCTGACAAGGCCTGCTGCTGAAACACTATTGTCTGGTTTAGTGTAAACTCGTACTTTTAAATTGACTCGCTTGACACTGCGGCTGAAACCCCCTTGTGAAGTTTTTAGTCTAAACTCATACTTTTAAATAGACACAAATGACATGGCCTGCTGCTGAAATGTTGCAGTGAGGTTTTAGTGTAAACTGACACGTGAGTTTTTCAATTTTAAACTCGTACATTTAAGTGAATTGACTTGCTGCTGAAACTGACCCAAGACATTTTTTTAGTTTAAAATTATCCTCTTGAATAGATGCCCATGAATCCATCTGCTGCTGAAACACTCATGGCGTTTTCAGTTCAAACACACTTTTCAATGGACACAAATGACATGACCTGCTGCTGAAATGTTGCAGTGAAGTTTTAGTGTACACTTGAGAAAGGACTGGAGAGAAACAACCTCCCGCTGAGACGCATCCATGAGTTTTTCAATTTAAACTCGTACATTTAAATGGACACAGATGAACCAACTTGCTGCTGAAACGGACCCAAGACATTTTTATTTTAGACTGATGCTTTTGAATAGATGCCCATGAATCCACCTACTGCTGAAACACTCATGGCGTTTTCAGGTCAAACACACTTTTCAATGGACACAGCTGACAAGGCCTGCTGCTGTAACACACCCAGAACATTTTTAGTTCAAACTGATGCTTTTGAACAGATGTCCCTGACACAACCTGCTGCTGAAATATGACGTTTTCAGTTTAAAGTGCTGCTTTTGAATAGATGTCCATGAAAAAACCTGCTGCTGAAACACTGTTGTCTATTTTAGTGTAAACTCGTACTTTTAAATTGACACGCTTGACATGTGGTTGAAACCCGCTTGTGACGGTTTCAGTCTAAACTCATACATTTGAATAGACACAAATGACATGACCTGCTGCTGAAATGTTACAGTGAGGTTTTAGTGTACACTTGAGAAAGGACTGGAGAGAAACAACCTCCCGCTGAAACGCATCCATGAGTTTTTCAATTTAAACTCGTACATTTAAATGGACACAGATGAACCAACTTGCTGCTGAAACGGACCCAAGACATTTTTATTTTAGACTGATGCTTTTGAATAGATGCCCATGAATCCACCTGCTGCTGAAACACTCATGGCGTTTTCAGGTCAAACACACTTTTCAATGAACACTGCTGACAAGACCTGCTGCTGAAATACGGCTGGAAACATTCCACTGTGTATTCTGGGTGACAGGATGAGCATCATCTCCTCCGTCTGGATCTGTGGGGTCCTGCTGGGATCATCACAACCATGTGACGTGTTCTTAGAGAGACTTTCTTCACGTAAAAGGTTCAAGTGGGATCTGTTAGCAACAGTTTCTCTGCCGCTCAAACAATGGGCTGAACCGCCGCCGCCGCCTGCGGCTCCCTTGTTAACATCCGACGTTGAACGCTGTACATTATTCACGGGGACTCCGGGCCCCACAGAGTGGGGGTGTTTTACAAAGTGGTCTGTTTGCTGCAGATAAAGGAATGTGGGTCAGAACGCGCTCCGGAGGCGTGGCTCATTTACCCGTTGGGGCCCGGACGGGCCCGTCTCCATGATGACCTCCACGTTCTGCCTGTTTCACATACCGTAACAGGAAATCCTGCTCAGAAGGTTCAGCTAACGGTTGAACTTGTTGTAGCTCCTGCAGGTGATCATGTGACTCCTCGCCGTGGGGGGGGGGCCTGCAGGCACGCCGAGCCGTCTCCGTGACGATCTCATAACCAAGCATGAGGAATCACTCCAGGGACCGGCAACTTCCTCTGAAGAAAAATCCGCTTTTTCTAAACCTTTTTTTTTATTTGCCTCATTAAATATTCATTTGTGTTGAGTAAACACAGCAGGGATTACTAGTACTACAGTACTTTCACTTCAGTATCACTGCTTTCTCCTTTCTCACTTGAAACGTATTTAAACTTTTTTTTTTCAAAATTTGCTATAAAAAAGTGGATTTAATCCTAAAACACTTGAGGCAAATCTGAGTTCAGTTCCTTTTGTCTGCATTCTGATCAGGAAGGAATCCTGAAGAACGAAGAGGATTTTCCGGTCAGTCCTCAGTTTTCTCCAGAATTCCCATCTCCTCCCTGAGATTCAGTCTTTCAGGTTCCAAATTTGAAACACGTTTTGGTCCCAAACCTTCTTTCAGGATGTCATGATACTTCTATCATCGAGGGAATTACCGCCGTCTTTGGCGCCGGGTCGTCTCGTTTCCTTCATGTGGGGGGGGGGGGGTTTCTCCTGGGGGAATCAACTTTACTCTCAAACTTCCTTCTATTCGTTTTCCGGTGCAGAAACTTGAAATGTATTTTTCTTATCAGGGTTTTCATTTAAATCCTCTGGGGTTTGGGAGTTTGGGACTCATCTCCATTTTCTGGGGGGGGGGGGGGGGGTTCCTGCAGACATCCCCCCTCCAGGCTTCACATTTGACAGCCATAGTCCCCCCCTCCCCCTCACAGACACAGTCTTTTTACTGCGTGTTAGTCGTTCATATAACGCTAGAACAGCGTCCGGCAGAGCGTTTTCTCTGTAGAACAGCCAGCTGGCTGCTCAGACCTGACTTTGTTCGGTTCATTCATTCATCCATTCGTTCATTCATCCATTCATTCATTCATCCATTCATTCATTCATCCATTCGTTCATTCATCCATTCATTCATTCATCCATTCATTCATCCATTCGTTCATTCATCCATTCATTCATTCATTCATTCATTCTTTTGACGGTTGTTAATGACGATCCCTGCCCCCCATTGGTCAGACATCTTTAAGGCGGGGCAACTTTACTTCTACAACTTTACTTACTTCACTGATTGTTTTTTAGGTTCCTACCGTCTGCTGTAGTAATAAACTATAGGATTAAGGATCACAATCTTTGCCTTTTAGTTTTTAAAGTTCTGAAACACCAACAGTCGTGTCGTCCAGCGCAGTGAAATGAAACATTTGGACGTTTTTTTAAGGTGTTCATTATGACTTTTTAATGGACGCCCTGCAGCCAATCAGAATGGAGCATTCACCCGGACCTTGAACTTGACTTGTTCATCCAGCTGAAACAGAAGTCTCTCACTTTGAGAAACGGTTGCCATGGCAACGTAGCATGAAGGCTGGGGTCCTTGACTTTGATGACATTGAGCCTGAGAGTCAGGAACTCCTTAACTTTGATCAAACGTCAGAGTAGAAGCGGTCGAAAGGGCTTTGGACCTCACGGTTCTAACGGATGACGGAGGGCTGACGGAGCGAATGTTCATCACAGAAACCTGACCCCACCGGGGGCGTCAGCCGCTCCCCGAGCGCCAAACCATCAAAGGAAACGGCGTGAAGGAGGAGCTGCTGCTGGTTATGAACAACATTTGAGTCAATTATAGCAAACGTTTGGACCAGGGGCGGAGCTACAGGGGAGCTAGGGGGGGACAGCTGCCCCCTCCAGCTAAAAGCTTTGGCGCTGCCGTGGTTTGAGTTTCTTTGTATTAGTTTTTGCTTCTGTCATGTCACTGTCATGATCTGAGTTCTGTTTCCTGTTTTATTTTGAAGGTTTCCTGCATGTCCGGTTCCAACTCTCCTGATCGTTGTCAGTCCTGTTTTTTATTTAAGTCTTCGTCCTTCGGCTGCTCCAAACGTCTCTGTCCTGTTTACCTGCTCAGCCCACAGTGAGCTTTTGGTTGGTTTCCCTGCTCTGCAGCGCCGTTTGTTTGAGAATAAAGCCTTTTCTCCAGAACCGTGTGCCTCCCGTCTCTGCATTCTGGGTCCTTCATGCTCACCAGCCCCCCCCCTACCTGACAGGCTCACACCTGCCCCCCAAAATATGAGGTATTAATAGGCTCATTATTGACAAAGATTAAGAAATCTTTAAGCAAAAATAACAAACATTTTTGAATAAAATAACAATAAATGGTCAGAAAAACATATTCTTAATCCTTTCATTTGGAGTGGTGTCCTGCCCCCCTCCTGCCCCCCATATAAAATGTTCCATCTCTGCCCTGATTTGGACCCATGTGGTCCTGTCTTCCTCAGTGTCAGTCCTGGAGAACTGCAGGTCTGTCCAAAGCCGCTCGGTGAAGGTTTCTCTGCGTGGTTGAACAAACGTTCCCTTACGTAACGGCGCCACGGCGCCAGCATCCAGAAGTAGGACACCCAGCGACGCTGTCATCTGGGAATTAGAGCCCCCACACAGCGGCAAACAAAGCACACATGCTGCATTAATAACAAGCTGCTGGCGGTTTGATCAGGAGCTGCTGCTGAACGTCTCTGTCAGGACGTCCTCCTCTCTGGATTCATCACACCGTCCCAACGCCAGACAGTCGCTCTGACGTCCCGCCCAAACGCCACAGAGACACCGCCGCTGACAACACCAAATTGCTTTTTGTACTTCTTAAAAATCAATGTTTCCATTTTGAGTCGGCATCGATCGGCCCAAACGCCGCCGGGCCTCTGGTGAAGGTAACCTTACACCACACGACCCCGAACCTCCGCCCCTCTGCCCGTCAGAAGAACTGGACTCAAACACAGACTCAGACTAAAACAACTTCTGTCCCGATGGACCTGCAATGATGGTCTATGGATTTACTGAATACTGTTGTCTGAAGCTCTAATGTCCCAGAGATAAAGTGAAGTGAAATGCCAAAGGTTGGACCAAACAGGTCCCAGGCAGCTGTTAAAGTCCTTCTCTGGTGGTGACGACCGCTCTGCCCCTGCACCACAGCTGCTCAAACAACAAAAAACATTTTTCTGTTTCGTGTCATGTTATGACTCAAGATGGTGCCATCCGAGAAGGTCAGAGGTCAAGACGTACTGTGAGGGTCACGTGCACCAAAAGCTGTTAAGTTTCATTTCGTCTGTGCCCTTTAGACTGAAGTTTCCTGGTTGCCATGGCAACATTGGAGTCAATTCAGCTCAGAAAAAATCTTGTTTCTATATGGGGGGGTGTGCATCATTTTTCCTATAAACCCTTGAAAAAGCATTTTAAATCTTATCTCTTGTGGATCTCAGACCCCCCCCCCCCCCCCTCACCATGATAATCCCCCCTGCTTCGCTTGACACCCCCTAAGCTGCTTGTCTTCAGCGCCTCTTAACAGGAAGCCGCGCGCGTGTTCAGCCCTTAATTCTAATCCTAGCTTCCAGCGCCGGCCGCTAACCGGAGCAGATCCACGGGCCTGGATGCCTCCACCCGTCCCCACAGACCTGGTGGGATCCCCCCCAAAAACATGGTTCAACTGCCCCCCCGGGGCTTCCTTTGCGCCGTACGGATCACGTGACACCAGGCGCATGCGGCACTCGTGTGCGAACAAGGAGCCAGTACTCACACCGTACTGACGACCAGCGTCATGACTGCGGCTAATTTCCATGTTCCTCACGATTAATTCATGACACACCTACCTACACACCACAATGGAACGTTCCATTTTCATGAGGTGGTCATTCGAGACTCAAGGGAACTGTAGGACACACCTCCACTCCACTCCACAGGCCCAGACGACCCACCAACCTGCAGGACCGGTACGGGTCAACGGCCCATGCAGGTCATGTGACTAAAGCTTTAGCTTGAACCTAAAGTTAAACGGTTTTATCAGTAAAAAAACTCCACTTCAGTCCAATAAAAACACATTTTTGCTCCAAGGTTAGTCTCTAAATCTGCAAACAGCAATTATCCAGACTTTAAATAATGACTGGATGTTTTTTTAGGTGCATTATTGAATCTTAAACCAACATTGTGGATCGCC
Organism: Oryzias latipes; assembly: GCF_053564925.1. Classification (NCBI taxonomy): domain Eukaryota; kingdom Metazoa; phylum Chordata; class Actinopteri; order Beloniformes; family Adrianichthyidae; genus Oryzias; species Oryzias latipes. The sequence continues at coordinate 34,972,591 of NC_136254.1, read as the reverse complement.
TGAATAAAATGTTTGCATTGGAGTCTATTCCTGCTCAGAAAAACATTTAGATGTTTTCCTTACAAGCCTGCGCCGACAGCCATGACACGGCCCGGCCCGCACTTCCTGTATGTCAGCGCAGGGCGACACGAGCCCTCAGGGGGCAATAAAGGCAGAAACGTTAACACCATCCCAGGAGGAAGATATGGAATCATTGGGAGAAAACGATGATGGAGCGGAGCACCGGATTGACATGATGGTGATATTGCAAGAAAGAATCACATGAAAATGTCATCAAAGCGCTGATGATGGCCGACTAATGAAGGGAAGGGACGCCTCTGACGACGGAGAGGCGGGGGCTCGACGCTCCGGGGTAGAGAGGTGGTGGGGGAGGCAGCTGAGGATGATGGGAGGGAACGCTGTGATGAGTTTGATGAAAGGACACAGCAGTGACAGCGGTGTGCAGGTCGGCGGCACAACCGCACACGCTTTCCGGACGGGAAAATGAATTTTCATGGAGCCGCCCCGGATCAGGAGCGCGGCGCCGTCGCTGGGATTTCTGTCAAACCCCAAATTATAACCTGGATCAAAAAGAGGCCGCTGTTAACCGTGTTTTCACCTGGGGGGTTCTGACTGTAAATGAGAGCTGGAGGGAGTGACCCCGCCCCCTGAGCTTCCAGACAGGAAATGAACAGCTGGTACTCAGTCATTCCATTATTTAGAAGAATTATTCTGGTTCTGATTCATTTTTCTTCTTGATAATCCTCATTTTTTCATGATAGTTTTATAAACAGACCAATCAGATGCCTCAATAAAAGTAGGTGGAGCCTGCCGGCCCCCACGTCCAACGTTCAAAACCTTTGATGGATTCTGTGCAGTGTGGTTGCCATGGAAACTCCAACTTGGACCAATCACTGCTATCCAACATGGTGACGCCTGTATCGCGGTGACTGAATCAATTGACTTCATTTGGTTGGAATAAACCATTTTCTGAACGAGAAATTCTGAAAATTCCTCGTTTTTGTTCCTTCTTTGATCATTGATGATAGAATAGAATAGAATAGAATAGAATAGAATAGAATAGAATAGAATAGAATAGTATAGGTCTTTAATAATCCCTGAGGAAATTTAAATAGAGTAGGTGCATGTTTTCACTCATCAGATGCATGAATCTGACTCCTCCCAGTTTTATTGATATATTGTGGGCATTAATCCCGGACAAGCCCCCACTTTTGTTAGAGTTTTTAGACTTTTTCACTGAAGGTTACATGAAAACTAAATAAGATTAAAATGTAAGTTTAACATTTTGCTGTTTTCAACACTAAAAGCAGTTTATATAGACTTGTGTTCTTTCTTTTGTGTTTGATAGTTTAAACCCATCATGTCCAATTTAGGCCATTGTTAATATTTATTTAATTGTTTGCTGTATTTTTATTTTATTTTCCTTGTGTATTTTTATGTATTTTTCGTATATTTGCTGCTGTTAATTGCTGCTACTTTAATGAGTAAACAAAAAATATATAATATTATAGCCAGTAGTAATTTATTCTTGGGTTCTTCAGGATAAAAAATAAAAATTTGTGGTCAATTTTGAAAAAGCAAAGTTCAAAATCATAAAAAAAATCCTGCTAATCCCAAAACATTGGTTGAATTTTTAATTATTGCAAAATCCCACCGGGTCTAAAGTTTGCACTGTGAGTTAAAATCTCTTAATGTTGACCTTTAATTCTGTTCTAAACGTGTGTCATTTTCACTTTTCTGCTTTGTTTGGAACAAAACTTCAACCTAGACTCACAAACTAAAGCCCAAAGTAAGGAGGCAACTTTACCTTCAAGGAATCATTTCTTTGTTTTTGGTTCATTTTGTACGGTGGCCCTGAAGTGCAAAGCATTCAACAAATCACTCGATACAAAAACATTTTTAAGAACACAACAACAATTAAAAAAAAAAAAAAAAAAAATTAAAAAGCAGCATTACATTTTAGAAAACAAAACAAAATTTCAGAAACCAAAACTTGAAAAACAAAAATGACAAAAAAAAAACATTTCAGAAAACAAAATTAATTTCCAGGAAAAAAAAGAAATATTAAAAAATGAAAACATTTCAGAAAAAAAAAGTAATTTCCAGAAAAAAAATGAAATATTAAAAAATGAAAAACATTTCAGAAAAAAAATGAAATTTTAAAAAATGAAAAACATTTCAGAAAAAAAATGAAATTTTAAAAAATGAAAAACATTTCAGAACACAGAATGAATTTCCAGAAAACAAAACGAAATCTTCAAAAATGAAAAACATTTCCAAACCGGAAGAGGCAGGTACTATGGGACAACGCTGATTGGATGATGATTTTTGTCAATCATTTGAACTGAAAAGTATTTTAAATGAAGCAATGACGGATTTTATCGTCCAAACAACAATGTACTATAATAATCCACGTATTTCCCATTTATATATCAAATAAAAAATGCAGCAAACTGTTAATGAACTTTAAAATTATTTTTTTAACATTTCGCCTGACACACGGTCACCCGGAAGTAGTTTGTGAGCACTTTTACTTTGAACGCTGTGCGCTAATGTCTACGGCTGCGACGTTCACGCTGTCAATCATCTCTAGGTAAGAATCAATTCTGTGATCTTTTCTTTTGTCAGTCACATGTCTCTAAGGATGTTAATTTTAGGATGTTAAAGTGCTGCTTTGAAAAGATAATTTATTTTTATCTTGCGCATGCGCAAAAAGAACCCCATGGAGACGAACCGTCTTCACATGATAGCCGTTCCCGTTTTTGGTGACAACATGAGAGAAAAAGCTCCGAGCCAGCCTGATTCTGTGATTTATACAGTAATTACAGTAATTATACGGCATCAGTGTTGCTAAAAATCGACTTTAAGACTGAAATCAGTAAACAAGTTCTTATGGGAAATAATATTTAAGTGCATTGTATATTTTTGAACCATGCATATACACATATACTGAAACTTAAAATGAACTTTAAAGTTTATAAAATACTTAATTGAATTAACATGTGATATTTCTGCAGGTGAAGTTTCTCAAAGCGAAGTTCCAGAAAGGTTTGCGCTGCAGAAGAACAGATGGCAGCTCTACATGGGAATACAAGAAGACTAAAGTCATTCATATCATTGTGCAGTGTACAGGCAAGTCACCATAATTTATGTGCAATGTAATCAATAAATATTATTTAACCTTAATATCTAAATTTTTTTTTTAAATTGCAGGTCCTTTAAAAAACGTCTTTAACCTGCTGCATAAGCCTGATTAGTTGTAAATGATGCAGTGGGGAGTGAAAAACGAAGCACAATTCCTGGCTTTAGCGTCGGGCTGATGATCTGGAAATCACATCTGAGGAATCGCATCAAACACTTGTACAACTCCAAACAACTTAATGTTCCTTTAAGCAAAACTCCAGTTTAAAATGTTCATATTAGGCTTGCTTCATTTAGGAGTTTTTCCATGTTTACCATTTTAGGTTTTAAAGCTTTATTAACAAAGATGATGTTTGATTTTCAAAGCTGTTGTTTAGAAATGTTTTTTTGTCAATGAAAAAACTGAATGCTGACGTGAGGATTGTAATAATGGGTATGAAAATAAACAAATTTGTTTCATAGCAATGCAGTATATTTATTGAAAACTTAACATGAATATGTTATTCAGTAACAGAAACAAAGAAACGGTTGTGGATTTTCCTTTATGGGCTTCTTCATGCAGTCAATCAAATGTTCCGTTTACAATCAGCATTTACTCAGCGTACCTGTCAGTCACATTTATTAGAGGAAGAAATGCATCTGGGAAAAGTCTGTTTGTGCTTAACAACTATATCAAAAAGAGTCATGTCAGGAAAGGTTTGTCCACATTGCTGCTCAGCATCACATCCAGAGGAAGATGCACAGGTAAGGGGACCCCAGTTCCTGCTCGTACATGCTGGCAGCTTCCTCTGCACTGGACTCCAGCTCCATTGAAATCCCTGACAGAGATAAATTAATAAATTAAAAATCCCTGACAGAAAAACATCAGCTGCCGTTCATCTTTCATTCAGGAAAAAGTTGAGTTCATCAAAATGAGGAGAAAATGGGTTAAACCAGAAATTCATTAGGGAGGGGTCAAAACACCAAACTCAGAATAAAATACATTATTTCAGTCTTATAAAAAATACATTCTAAAACAATTTGGTATTCCTCCTCTGCCTGAAAGACTAAAATGTTTTTTTTTAAAGAATCTTTTTAGACTACAGACTTTGCCACCTTTAGTTACACACCTGGACGTGTGTGATGATGAGCCCATCCAGTCATTTACTGTCATGTTTCTGTGCACTGACACACTCTAAAGTCACAGATCTTAATAGTGTGAATAAGAAGCATTCATAAATGTTATTCTGAGACACAAACTGCTGCAGTTTACCTGACCGCTTTGCTGATTTATGCGGCTGGTAAACCTGTCTGAGAATCCTGCCCACGTGACCCCCCCTCTCCAGCTGATGAGGTAACCTGTCATTAACGTATGACTGAAGGATCTTGGATCTGTCTGTAAACACCCACTTAGAAATCACGTTTAACGCTACATTTATTAGATCAAACAAATGTGCCTCCATACCTTATCTGTGGATGGCGGGACTGCATTTCCTGATGTGCGCCGTCTTTAACACCCGTTTCTTCGCAGCTGCTGCTTTAGACAGAATCCTCTCACGACATTTTGAAACATTTGTAAACCTGGTTGGTGTTGATATTTCTGGGTGCGTTCTGTCATCACATCCGCTAAATATTCAAAGATTAACGTTTATGTTAACGTTTTACCGTCCCTTTCTTTGTTTACCTGCAGAACGGACGTCATCCACACAAACTACTTCCGGGTGACCGTTCTGCTTCAGACGAAATATTCAAAAAATAATTTAAACCTTCATTATCTGTTTGCTGCATTTTTGATTTAATATGTAAATGGGAAATACGTGGATTATTATAGTACATTGTTGTTTGGACGATAAAATCCGTCATCGCTTCATTTAAAATACTTTTCAGTTCAAATGATTGACAAACATCATCATCCAATCAGCGTTGTCCCATAGTACCTGCCTCTTCCGGTTTGGAAATGTTTTTCATTTTTGAAGATTTCGTTTTGTTTTCTGGAAATTCATTCTGTGTTCTGAAATGTTTTTCATTTTTTAATATTTCATTTTTTTTCTGAAATGTTTTTCATTTTTTAATATTTCATTTTTTTCTGAAATGTTTTTCATTTTTATGTATTTCATTTTGTTTTCTGAAAATTATTTTTTTTTCTGAAATGTTTTCATTTTGTAATATTTCTCTTTTTTCCTGGAAATTAATTTTTTTTTCTGAAATCTTTTTTTCTTTTTTTCTTTTTTCTTTTTTATGTTTTGGTTTCTGAAATTTTGTTTTGTTTTCTAAAATGTAATACTGCTTTTTAAATTGTGGCTGTGATCTTAAAAATGTTTTTGTATCGAGTGATTTGTTGAATGGTTTGCACTTCAGGGCCACCGTAATTTTGTGACGGCCCTCAAACCGTGGACCTTCAGGTTGCAGTTAAGTCTGACATCTTCAATTTAGAGTTTAAGGATGGCGACATAACCTCCGGAAAACCCAACAAACTCAATATTATGATTAAGGGAAAGTTGACCACATGGGTTTCTCAATCTATTGATAAAAAGTCCTGAACAGTTCAGGTTGTTTGGTGGTTCCAGTCTCAGTTTTCTGGACAAACATTTGGGGCTAAAGGTCCTGTAAAAGACCTGTCTGTACACTCGATGGGTCACCAGACTTCAAATCAAATCAAATCAAACTTTATTTATAAGCTCAAACTCAAACTTTATTTATTTATAGCGCCTTTCATTTCAGTTAAAAACACAAAGCGCTTCACATAAAAGCAGATAAAACAGTCATAAAAACCGAAAATTGTTAAAAACAGCAAACAAAGGACAATCACACAAAGATGGGACCCATTTTTGTGTGATTGTTTATGGGTTTATGGGTTGTTTATGGGTTTGTGGGTTTGTTTGGACTCAGCTAAGTGAACATTTCTTTTCGATGAGTGCTACAGATGAAGTACAGACATGTGAAATAACAACTCCTCTTTTCTGTTAGTTCTGTTTTAGGTCCAGACACGTTGAGTCGGAGAGTTGAATCTGAAAGTGAGGAATTGTTGAAAACCTCGACCTTCCTGCTCCGCTCGGCTGGTCGGGGTTCCCACCTCCTCTTCCTCTCTTTGGCGGATGTAAAGGAAATGCAGAAACCACGAGCGGCGAGCAGAGAGAAGTACGTGGAGCGGACTGAAAGACGCGTTTGTACTTGAGAGTTGAAGGAAACGGAAAGACGAGCAGACTGCAGGAGCTGGGCGGTCTCCCTGGAGGTTCATAAAACAACCAGCAGGAAACAAACGTCTGATGTGGATCTGAGCGAAGACGCTCATCAGAGCTGTTTGTTCAAAAACGTGATGCTCATACGCATGCTTTAAGAGGAAACCACGCTTACGCTCTTAAGGACGGAAGCCTTTTAGGTTCAGTGTTGCAGCGATACATGTTTGGTATGCAGGTTCTGATAACGTTTAGTACAAATCTCCCTCAGGTTCCTTTAAGAACGACGTTTTCATCCAGAAACATTCAGGAGAAACTCTTTGCAGATGATGCTGTTCTGTTTGCTCCGGTCGTGAGACGTGAAGTAGAGAACTCCAACGCAGAAGACCAGAGCCTGGCTGCTGGAAAAATGTAGGATATACTCTGGGAGTGTTTGAGCCCAAAGTCTGGCTTGTTTGAACGCCATGGTTCTGAAAAAGAAGCTCCACGAATCACAGGAAGAAGACAGTCAGGAGGACGCAAAAGGAAATACAAAGTCCATGGAGAAGATGAGAGGAACTTTGTACTCAAGTCCCTTTAAACATATTTTCCTGTAGTTTTGTAAACGAAGAACAGAACGTGAGAACCGGAGGAAGAATATCGTGGACTAAAATCGAATCCATACGTTTACAGTAAGCGTGACGTCATCAATAGAAAAGTCACCATATTAGTGCAGTAATTTGCAGAACTTGCTCTACAGAAGAAAATATCATGAAGAAATGAAAATTATCAGGAAGATGTTGAAAAAAAAGATATCAGATCCAGAATGGTTCTTCTGATCAATAGATTGTCTCTGAAACAGAATCTTAAGGTTTTTTAAGTTTAAATAGTTTTATCCACTGACTGCTCTGGCTGATGCACCCCCCACCCTACCTTCAGCCTCACTCGTTTCGTGCACCTTCGTTCCTCCTCTTCCTCTTTGGACGCTGCATTCATTCTCGGTGTGACAGATGCAAACCGGGAGACGAATTACTGTGCAGAGACAGGAACATGCAGTTTCTCCATATTTGGTGTGTTATTAAATCTGACGTGTCGATGCAAACGTTCTGTGCGTCTGCCACACCGTCGCTCTGCACTCAGACTCGTTTTTAGAGCTGCTGCTGGGAAAACAAGTCGACGCAGGTCGGAGCTCCTCGTCATCATCAGCACGTCTGGAATCAGAGTCGCAGATGTTCAGGAATAAAGTCTGCTTTGTCTCTGAAGGGATAATAATACATTTTATTTATTGCCAGTTTCATTTCAATTCTAATCTCAAAGTGCAGAGGAGGATTTGTCTCTTAAAACAGAGCTTTAGGATTCTGAGCAGCAGGTCTGAGAGTTTTTTGATCGGTTCAGGTCCCTTTGGTGAGGAAAACCCCTCTAAACGAGCGTGTGTGGGGTCTCTGCCTGAGGGGGCAATCAATAAATATCAATATTAATGTAGCGAATGGAAGCCGGGAGCAATGAGCCGCAGCCTGCAGCCCCAGAAAACATTAAGTGGAAGCGGTGGAGCTGATGGAGTGATGGAGTGATGAAGGCCCGACTTCATCGGTGGCTCCTGAAAGACGTGATGATGATGATCTGTGGTCCAGAGAAACTCGACATTATGGTCTGTTCCCCGCACACACGGCCTGTGTTCCTAATGATCCCAATGGGTTCTGTGATGGAAACGTTTCACAGAAACCTTCCACCTGTATCGTAAGTTACAACAAAACACAGTTTCCTTCACCACATTTGTATTCTATTTTTTATCCATCGTTCTTCTTCAGAACCGCTGAATCCCTTTGGGGGTGACAGGGTTGCTGGAGCCTATCCCAGCTACCGTTGGGTGAAGATAGAGTTAACCCCGAACAGGTCATCAGTTTGTTGCAGGGCCACGCACTCTCACATTCATACCTAGAGACAAGTTAGAGACACGGATGAACCTGTGAAGCATGTTTATGGACTGCAGGAGGAAACCAACACGCGAGGAGAACACGCAAACTCCACACAGGAAGGTTCCAGCCGGGATTTGAACTCCCGCCGTGAGGTGACAGTGCCGACCACTCCACACTCCTTCTGTCAAATCCCCTAAAATACTTTCATTTTCATCCATTTCACATGTGACACGTGTCAGATTCTTCTTTTTTTGTCTCTGATTGTGTGGACCAATCACACGGAAGTTTCCTTTAGTTTCTTTGTTATTTGGTTGTTACATGTATTGGTATTTTGATTAAATACAGACAGAAGTCAATCATCGTCTTTAAAAGTCACCTTTCCCTTTTGCACATAAAAATTAATAGATAACTATCTTGTAGCCCAACGGCGTCTAACTTCAAAATTAATTGAAAATAATTCCTAAATATGAATTCACCCGTCTGAAGTTCTTTTTGGAGTCAAAATAATGACTTTTAGGCAGGTGGTTGTCCATAGCAACCATTGAGTTTTCTTCTCATGTGGGTCTGATAAACATGTGTGAACATTTTTTGAGTCTCTGGGTCACAATAATTTTTCCATCTTTCTTTAGCAACCAGTTTACGGTCACCACATCATCAATTTTAGATAAAACACTTTATAAAACGGTTACGGTCATACATTATTGGTCACAGTTTCACTCAGCTGCTAAAGTCAGAATCTTTCATTGGAGTTTTGAGTCAGTCGCTGTATAGAAGGACGTCCTGTTCTCTCCCCACCACACCTTTGTCTGCTGTGAACATCGCCACGCTGTCGGTGAAAAACCACTGCTGGAAAACGCCGCCTCATTCCTTAATCGTGCTTTAGAAGAGCATCTCTGGGTGCTCGGCAGGTTTTGAAAAGACATTCTGTGGATTCACTTCTCTCAGCCTCGGGAACATTTCACAGCCAGACGGTAGACGGAGTCCAAACAGCGGCACGATCTGAAAACAAACATGCTTCCTAAGATCCATACAACAGCGAGAACAGGAAGATCCCCCCGACCCAAATCCACCGTGGATGACCTCAGGTGGTGCAAACGAGATCAAAGTTAAAAAGAGATCAAAGAACAAAACCTACAGGAGACGCCAACCGCCTCAACCGCCTCAACCGCCTCAACCGCCTGAACCGCCTCAACCGCCTCCCGAGTGGAAACTTTTGTTGAAGAAAAGGTTTTTCTCTCCAGCATTTCTCATGAGCTCATAGTCCCATCAACCAAAAACACAACCTGAATGTTTTCCTTATTTTAAATGGTACATTCCAGAAAACAAGCTGCTGAAACGGTGAATCAGGGGTCCTGTTGATGATGTGAGTAACTAATTTATCCTCAGATTTCACAGACATGTCAGCAGCGTTCCAGAAACGCTCTAGTTATGGTCTGCTGTTCTGACTGTCGGTTCGACCCTGCCGCGTGAAACGCCGCCAGCTCGGCGTGCGAGTCGGTATCAGAGGAGACTGACCGTGGTCAGGAGGCTGGTTCAGACAGGAAACCGTTTCCCTGGGGGGGGGGGGTTCTGCATCCCATAACCTGAACTCACAGTGGCAGAAGTTTTTAGTAGAGTTTTGTTCTGAAAGTTGCTTTTTTTTCATTTCTTTGTGTCTTTTGTCTTCTTCAGACGTGCAGAGGGAGGAGGAGCTCAAACAGAAGTGTAATTATAGATACTGCACTTATTTAAAGCGTCGTGTTTCTAAAGCATGCAGTCATTTTACAGCAGACTTAGGATCCGGGTTCATTTACTTTCATTTACTTTCTATCTGGAAGTTAAAACTCGTCTTGGTTGAGTTTGTTCAGCATAATGTGAATCCCAACAGAACGGCGTATTTATATTCATGGAATGATCAACATGTAGATTCCTGTTTCAGTGGGAATGAATGGATCATGTTTCCATTCAAATCCAATTTAAATGCAGAATCTGAGCCCCGTGGCGTTTGGCGTTCCCTCCCGCTCGCCCTCTGATGACATGAAGGGGTCGGGGATCTGCTGTCGTGTGTCTGCCGAACATCCAACCCGTAGGATGTTAAACAGATACTTGACACTCCCAGCATGCCTCGCTCCTCCTGCTTTGAAAAAAGCTCAGCCAAACACCTCTGGATGACGGACACATCTGTGTCCACACCAGTCCAGCTTTTGTTGGGGACGTGTCTTCATGTGAGCTCCTGTCACCGAGGCTGACGGAAGCCCGAGCAGATCCAGACGACACGGAGACGCCGGCGTCTGATGGCAGGCAGACACGCCGGGACGGAGGACCTAAAACTAAAATAAAAGGTTTCTTTTCTGTTCTGGCCGTCCAAACGTCTGTCCTCTTCAGGTGGTCTGGATGCTGCCTCCAAAGCAGGTCAGCCCAGATGTTCACGCCCCTGGAAAAGCGGTCCAGCTCCTCCAGAGGGATTATGGGATGTTGACTCGTGTTTTCAGTGAATTCAGCTTCAATAGGGCCAAACGTTTGGACATTGATAGTTTGCATTTGATCCAAATATGACATTATTTTCTCTGTCTTCTGACAGGAAATACAGAAATCTCTATACAGCAGATGATCTTTATACAGTCTTGCTGTTTGGTAGATTATTTAATGCCATTTTTAGCATTTCTTTTACAGTTTATTCTGTTCTGCTTGCCAATCAGAACTTTGTTTCTATGAAGGTTTGAAGTTTGAGTTTAAACGAGAAAGAAACGTGTGAAAATGTTCATGTCTATTAGAGAAACGTGTAGAAAGTGTGCAGTGAAGTTTTTGATTCAGATTATGCTGTTGGTGCTTTTTATTCCATTGATTAATTGATTGATTTCTAGCAATTTTAAATACACAATGGGAAAAAGACAATAAAAGTAAATACAGACATATCAAATCTGTTTAATATATTAATTCATAAATTGATGGTAATAAATTAAAAAAAGTAACTGGTGGTAACTTGTTGACATTATCATCACTACCAAACACACACAGACATATGTACATATATACATACATTATATGATTGATCAATGAAGTGATTCTATTCCTACCAGCCAATCAGATCGGTCGGTCTGAAGCATGTTGGTATTCCAACCAAAGTGACCAATACTATTAGAACTCGTTTCATTATGAGATCAATCATGAGATAAAGCAGCAACAAATAGACGTCCATCAGAAAACAGGTTTTCTTTGGTAGAAAGGCGCAGGAATCAAAAAGAGGGGGGGGGGGCTCTGAGGATGTGGGGGGGGCAGCAGACGGGCTGTTTCTGTGGCATGAAGCCTTTTTTCTGACTCAGCTGGAGGTCCTGACGGCAGAAATCTGTCTTCTGACGCGTCCGGATGCACAAACGTCCTGCAGACGCTGCTGTGGATCCGGGAGGAAGCTCTTCCTGACGAGTGGCACATGCGTGTGAATTCTCACATGTGAGGTTTTACTGGCAGTCGTTCTGTGGCAGGTTTCCTGTGTGAGTGATGTCTCTGGAGTTCATTTGACAAAAGAGCTCAACAATCATAATTAGGAACATTTTCTGCAGTGTGATGATGACCCCCCCCCCCCCCCTTTAATTAAGTGTAAATACTGTTTGTTGATCCCGGCATTCCGGGCTGCGGCGTTCCAGGCTGCGGCGTTCCGGGCTGCGGCGTGCGCACGCCGGCCTCCTTCACACAGACGTGCTTAACACAGACATCACTGGTAATTGGGCCTCAGAGTGCCCCCCCCCCCCCCCCCCCCCCCATGTGTGCTGGGACGTTCCATCAGGCCTTTCAATGAGCTCTTTACGAATCGATCGGCTGTGTGGAAAGCCATGCAGCTGGTTTGTGAAGCGGAACGCCACGGCGTTCTGGTGAGGGCTCAGGCGTGTGCGCTGACCTGCCGTCTGTCCTCACGCCGTGGTTTTACGTGTTCTCTGTTCCTGAGATCTTTCCTGTCAGGAGACGCTTGTTTAGACGAACCAAAGATGGAACTCAAATAGAAGCGTTCAGTCATGACTTCATTAGTCAGTTTGAACTCAAATACATGTTTGCTTCCTGCTAACCGTTAAAAGGCGAGCTGGATTTATGACAGCAGCTATGACATCACGTCTAGCAGCTGGAGAGGAGAAGCCCAACCCTGTCAACCCTTTATCATCGGAGACGTCAGCAAAACAACAACCGTTTCAACCGTCCTAACTCTTTGGGCTAACAACGTGATTCCAGCGGATTCTGAGGCTCTGTGCTGATGAGCAACACTGTGTTAAAATGCTGCTCTTCTCCACGTCAGAACAGTTTCGTAGGAATCACGTTGATCGCATAAACAGTTGAGGAGTTAGGCTGGTTCAAAGGTCGTCAACACTAGAGCTGAAACTCAATATCAACACAATATCAGCACAATATTAACACAATATCAGCACAATATCAACACAATATCAACACAATATCAGCACAATATCAACAAAATATCAGCACAATATCAACACAATATCAGCACAATATCAACACAATATCAGCACAATATCAACACAATATCAGCACAATATCAACACAATATCAACACAATATCAGCACAATATCAACACAATATCAGCACAATATCAACACAATATCAACACAATATCAGCACAATATCAACACAATATCAACACAATATCAGCATAATATCAGCACAATATCAGCACAATATCAGCACAAAATCAACACAATATCAGCACAATATCAACACAATATCAACACAATATCAACACAATATCAGCATAATATCAACACAATATCAACACAATATCAGCACTATATCAACACAATATCAGCACAATATCAGCACAATATCAACACAATATCAACACAATATCAGCACAATATCAACACAATATCAACACAATATCAACACAATATCAGCATAATATCAACACAATATCAACACAATATCAGCACTATATCAACACAATATCAGCACAATATCAGCACAATATCAACACAATATCAGCACAATATCAACACAATATCAGCACAATATCAACACAATATCAGCACAATATCAACACAATATCAGCACAATATCAACACAATATCAACACAATATCAACACAATATCAGCACAATATCAACACAATATCAGCACAATATCAACACAATATCAACACAATATCAGCACAATATCAACACAATATCAGCACAATATCAACACAATATCAGCACAATATCAGCACAATATCAACACAATATCAGCACAATATCAACACAATATCAACACAATATCAGCACAATATCAGCATAATATCAACACAATATCAACACAATATCAGCACAATATCAACACAATATCAGCACAATATCAACACAATATCAGCACAATATCAACACAATATCAGCACAATATCAGCACAAAATCAACACAATATCAGCACAATATCAACACAATATCAGCACAATATCAGCACAAAATCAACACAATATCAGCACAATATCAACACAATATCAGCACAATATCAGCACAATATCAACACAATATCAGCACAATATCAACACAATATCAGCACAATATCAACACAATATCAACACAATATCAGCACAATATCAACACAATATCAGCACAATATCAATACAATATCAGCACAATATCAACACAATATCAGCACAATATCAGCACAAAATCAACACAATATCAGCACAATATCAACACAATATCAGCACAATATCAGCACAATATCAACACAATATCAGCACAATATCAACACAATATCAGCACAATATCAGCACAATATCAACACAATATCAGCACAATATCAACACAATATCAGCACAATATCAACACAATATCAGCACAATATCAGCACAATATCAACACAATATCAGCACAATATCAGCACAATATCAACACAATATCAGCACAATATCAACACAATATCAGCACAATATCAACACAATATCAACACAATATCAGCACAATATCAACACAATATCAGCACAATATCAACACAATATCAACACAATATCAGCACAATATCAACACAATATCAACACAATATCAACACAATATCAGCATAATATCAACACAATATCAACACAATATCAGCACTATATCAACACAATATCAGCACAATATCAGCACAATATCAACACAATATCAGCACAATATCAACACAATATCAGCACAATATCAACACAATATCAGCACAATATCAACACAATATCAGCACAATATCAACACAATATCAACACAATATCAACACAATATCAGCACAATATCAACACAATATCAGCACAATATCAACACAATATCAACACAATATCAGCACAATATCAACACAATATCAGCACAATATCAACACAATATCAGCACAATATCAGCACAATATCAACACAATATCAGCACAATATCAACACAATATCAACACAATATCAGCACAATATCAGCATAATATCAACACAATATCAACACAATATCAGCACAATATCAACACAATATCAGCACAATATCAACACAATATCAGCACAATATCAACACAATATCAGCACAATATCAGCACAAAATCAACACAATATCAGCACAATATCAACACAATATCAGCACAATATCAGCACAAAATCAACACAATATCAGCACAATATCAACACAATATCAGCACAATATCAGCACAATATCAACACAATATCAGCACAATATCAACACAATATCAGCACAATATCAACACAATATCAACACAATATCAGCACAATATCAACACAATATCAGCACAATATCAATACAATATCAGCACAATATCAACACAATATCAGCACAATATCAGCACAAAATCAACACAATATCAGCACAATATCAACACAATATCAGCACAATATCAGCACAATATCAACACAATATCAGCACAATATCAACACAATATCAGCACAATATCAGCACAATATCAACACAATATCAGCACAATATCAACACAATATCAGCACAATATCAACACAATATCAGCACAATATCAGCACAATATCAGCACAATATCAGCACAATATCAGCACAATATCAACACAATATCAGCACAATATCAACACAATATCAACACAATATCAACACAATATCAGCACAATATCAGCACAATATCAGCACAATATCAACACAATATCAGCACAATATCAACACAATATCAGCACAATATCAACACAATATCAACACAATATCAGCACAATATCAACACAATATCAGCACAATATCAACACAATATCAGCACAATATCAGCACAATATCAACACAATATCAGCACAATATCAACACAATATCAGCACAATATCAACACAATATCAACACAATATCAACACAATATCAGCACAAAATCAACACAATATCAGCACAATATCAACACAATATCAGCACAATATCAACACAATATCAACACAATATCAGCACAATATCAACACAATATCAACACAATATCAACACAATATCAGCACAATATCAACACAATATCAGCACAATATCAACACAATATCAACACAATATCAACACAATATCAGCACAATATCAACACAATATCAACACAATATCAACACAATATCAGCACAATATCAACACAATATCAACACAATATCAACACAATATCAGCACAATATCAACACAATATCAACACAATATCAACACAATATCAGCACAATATCAACACAATATCAGCACAATATCAACACAATATCAACACAATATCAGCACAATATCAACACAATATCAACACAATATCAGCATAATATCAGCATTGCGCTGATATGCGTTTGATTATTTGCATTAGCTATCAAGGAATTTGGGTATTTCAAAAAACGCCAACAGTCATTCATCGAGTAGCCGTGAGGAAACTGGGACTGGAATAAATCCTATTGATTATCCTCATTGATGTTTTATTTTCCCAGTGGTTTTGGTGTCTCCCCACAGATGGTGCTCTACAAACGAACTGTCCAATGTGTTCCAATGTTTTCCGAGCTGGAAAGTCATTATTCCGATCATTCCAACAACACTTGAACGCAGCGTTTCTCTAAGTTTGCATTTTTTCCTGAAGGACATGGACCTATTGATGCAATTGGCAATAAATGAGAACAATGCCACGGAAATAAAAACTCCAAAATGTTCTTACTTAATGTAGATATCAGTTAATATGAATCAGTTTTCAATCAAAATATAAGCATTTTCTTCATGCAGATTCTATGTTGTGTCTTTCTCTTAACCCTTGTGCTATCCTAGGCACTTTAACATTGGGAGTTGGGTCATCTAGACCCACTAGACAGTGCTCTGAACCTTTTTTCTTCAATGATTTGTGATCTTCACAATCCATGGATTACATGAAATCTTTCCACCTTTATCCACATTTGTCATGGTAGGGAGAACACGTCAATGGAAGGGGGGGGGGGTCATCTAAGATAGAACAAGGGTTAAAAGGTGGATTACCAAAACACACCAAACCTCTGGTTCGGCCCTTGTGACAAATTTTAGAACCTTTGTGGCCCAAAAGTCAAAAAGTTTGCCCACCCCTGTTATAGAGGATCTTTAGATCTAAGTTTAGGTTCCACTTGTAGTTGAAACGCAACCTGAAAGTCTTCAGTGACAGAAGCAGTGACAGCTTTTTGGTCTCAAACGTTGGGACGGCTCTTCAGCAGACGGCCTTGGGCTTTAATCAAGACTCGGGAAAAACCATCAGCATCTTCAGAAGTGAAGCGCATTTCCACAGGCCGGTTTCTGGGGGTAGTTTGAGGCGTGTGGGGAATCCTGAGTGTCTGTCCTTAATGCTCGGCTGGCTCCATCTTCAGAGGAGCCGGTGATGGTCACGTGCGCACGGCGAGCCTCGCTTCCCCCTGAATTATGGCCGCTCCGACACACATCCAAACGTTTCCTCACGTCCCCGTCACAGCACAGCAGGAACGGCCGCAGCCGGCGTGACGCAGAGCCGCTCTGACGGCTCCTGCAGACGCAGACGGCTGGCAGACGCAGGACGCGGCGCCCTGCGTCTCCTCGCCCTCTTTCAGCTGCAGAGCGGCTCCCAGTGGTTTTTCAGAATAGCTGACGGTGAGCAAACAACCCGATTGTCCATCCATCAAACAATATTCCTGGCTCTGACATTCCCAGCCTAAGCTGTGGTTTGTGTTTGAGGCGAGCAGAGGCAGAACTCTGCATCCATCATGATGCTGTGGCAGCAGACAGGACAACCAACGCTGGTGAAAGCCTTTAGAGCCGCTAGAAAAGTCTGTTTGGAGATCCACAGGACCATTTCTATTATATTATTCCAAAGAAAATCTGTTTTTCAGGGCACTGAGGTTTAAAAAAATGAAGTTTGATGTAAAATCCTGATCCAATGCCTGCAGCACGGAGACGTAGACTTCAGGTATTTGTTAACACACCTGTGGGGCTCCCATAACCCTCACTGCAGTAGCAGACCACACTCTGATTGGAACTGGAGCCGTTTATGGGTCCACCTCAGCATGGAACCAAGACTTCCAGATGGAAATTCAACTATGACCCTTGTGCTATCCTATGGGGTCCAGATGACCCGATCCTAACATTGACGTGATACTTTTCAGAAAACCGTATGGGAGTGGCTTCAGACTGTATGGGAGTGGCTTCAGACCGTATGGGAGTGGCTTCAGACCGTATGGGAGTGGCTTCAGACCATATGGGAGTGGCTTCATACCGTATGGGAGTGGCTTCAGAACATATGGGAGTGGCTTCAGACCATATGGGAGTGGCTTCATACTGTATGGGAGTGGCTTCATACCCTATGGGAGTGGCTTCAGACTGTATGGGAGTGGCTTCAGACCGTATGGGAGTGGCTTCATACCGTATGGGAGTGGCTTCAGACCATATGGGAGTGGCTTCATACCGTATGGGAGTGGCTTCAGAACATATGGGAGTGGCTTCAGACCATATGGGAGTGGCTTCATACTGTATGGGAGTGGCTTCATACCCTATGGGAGTGGCTTCATACTGTATGGGAGTGGCTTCATACCCTATGGGAGTAGCTTCAGACTGTATGGGAGTAGCTTCAGACTGTATGGGAGTGGCTTCAGACTTTATGGGAGTGGCTTCAGACCCTATGGGAGTGGCTTCAGACCATATGGGAGTGGCTTCATACCGTATGGGAGTGGCTTCAGAACATATGGGAGTGGCTTCAGACCATATGGGAGTGGCTTCATACTGTATGGGAGTGGCTTCATACCCTATGGGAGTGGCTTCATACCGTATGAGAGTGGCTTTAGACCGTATGGGAGTGGCTTCAGACCGTATGGGAGTAGCTTCAGACTGTATGGGAGTGGCTTCAGACTTTATGGAAGTGGCTTCAGACCGTATGGGAGTGGCTTCATACCGTATGGGAGTGGCTTCATACCGTATGGGAGTGGCTTCATACCGTATGGGAGTGGCTTCAGACCGTATGGGAGTGGCTTCACTTCTGTAATAACTATTATTGATATTTGATCCAAACTTTGATAAAGAGATGTTTGGAAAAATGACTGAAGCAACAAACCAGCTGGAGGTTTCTGATCAAACCGGATCAGGACGGCGTGGTGACCAGCGGTAAAACAGCTTCAGCGCTAAGAATATGGGATAAAGACATTCTCGGGGCTGATGTTTCTAAAGATAAGTGGTGGGCGGATTGGGAGAGTTTTAATCAATAATCTGTCAGGAAAAGGAGTCCGTTCTCCCCGATGTCTCCATTCCTGCTTCTTCATTCCATCACAGATGACTGCTCTCACTGCAGAGAAAAAAACAAGTGAGGCTGAAAATGAGTTTTCGTTGTATGCACGCTCCGTGTTCCACAGTGAACAGTGCAGTAATGTAATCACATTGCATGGACTAAGGCATGGAGGAGGCCTGGTGCTCCTTATAGATTATTTACGTGTCTTTAATGCGAGGACTCAAAGGCATATTTGATGAAGTTCCCTTTAGTTCCACATTCTCACCGTTTGGGGGGGAAGTTTGCCTCTGATGATGGAAGCGGAGCAAATGTAAATGAAGGCGGTTCGTTCACATTACCTCTCATTCATTTAAGCTATGAAATTCATTATGCAGGTTACCATGGCAACATAGCTGGCAGCCAAAACTGAAGTTCAGTTTATTGAACAGAAAATCTAACAAGAATTTAAAGAAAAGACAAAAACTCAAATTAAGACAAAGACTTGATTTTTAGTTCAAGAATGAATATTTACATCTTTAGCATGACCGTGGTTGGTGATTATGAATAGAAACCAGTGGAGTGGTTTACTTTGAATTGAAAACTAGTGGGTGTAGTTTTTTCTCTGATCTTAAACTAGTGGGTGTGGTTATTTATTTTTCTGTCTGATCTGCGACTCTGTGTTAATGAACGCCAGGAGGCGGGAAAAGCTTTCCGTCCAAATCACCAAAAGGTTTTTGGAAGTCTACGAGTCGTGAGACTTGATCCTCCGTGATCGTTGCTTGGGCGACCTCGCTGGTTTTCCTCTGCTACTATTTCCTGTCGAGTTCATGGCTCGTTTCGGACAACAGCGCCCCCACTAGAGCAGCTGGAGGAGCTGTGGGGGTGTTTCCATGTTCTCTCCTGAGAGGCTGGAGGTCAGCAGCAGTTCTGCAGACACAGAAATGTGTGGAACAGCTGGATGCTGGTGAGTCTTTCCATTTTTATCAGCAAATAGAAACATGGATGGAATCTTTGGGATGTTTTAAGATGAATCAGCTTCATGTCTTCTATATTTTTATCAGGCGTTGGTCTTTTAATGATGACTTTGTCTAAATGTCAGTCAGGGAGCCTTCACGGACTCCTTCTTCATGTCGCGCTCTCCTCCCTCCATCATCACTTCTCTCCTCCTCCTCCTCCTCCTCTTCCTCCCGGCTTTGCTCTTCCCTTCATCCTCCCGAAAGAAGAAGTGAGACAGTGAGGAGGACAGAGACCCCTCCTCCTCCTCCTCCTCCTGTCGTCCCGCCGCGCGTCAAGCGCTTCACTCCGGTCTCTGTGTCCGGAGCGCACGGACGCATTCGCGGGGAGCGGGAAGACAAACGAGCTGGCCGGGGAGGGTTCGATCCCCACTTACTTCGTTCTGATGAGGTCCACAGCCGAGGACGTGGGGGGCGATGGAGGGCAGGGGCTGGGGCGGACTTCAGTCCAAACTCCTAATGTCTGATTTTAACAAGATCTGACGGATTACGCGCGAGAATCCGGAGGATTTACCGTCGCGCGCAGCTCTCTGTATTTTCTTATTAAATTCCCGATGGCAGCGGAGAGCCGCGCGGCAGCCCAGACCAGCGCGCGCGGGAACCAGAGCGGACCGAGCCGGCATCCGTGAGCGCACCAAACGCACGCGCATGGAGGAAGTGCACGTGAGTGTCAAATCATTTTATTATTTTTTTTAAAGAGGAAAAATACATTTTTGTTGAACACAAAAAGAACGAAAACTTATCTTGGAAGTTCGATGTATAATGAAGCGGCACACTCACGCGCCGGCGCGCGCGCGCACAGGTCCGGTGTGAGGGCTGATGCCATCAGGCTGCAGGTCTGAGATGCGCGCAAACAAACGGCGCAGCTGCAGAGCGGATGTGCTGCTCAGTGACAGAGAAACAACCGGCGGGAAGAGGATGCTGAGATGTTTGCCTCTCATCCCTCCACACCACTCCTCCTCCTCCTCCTCTTCATCATTTGGAGATGAGGAAGGAGCCCAGCTCTTCTCTGAGGACCATCTCACCCTGAATGGATCCAGGAGCTGACAGCTGCTGTGAGTTTCAGCTGATGGTTCTGGAAGAAGAACTGCTTCATGGAGCTCCGGTTCTGGTCTGAACGTTCAGCCCGGCTGCAGCAGTGGACGGGGAGAAGTCCAGAACGGGCTGACGGCACATTAAATCGTCTCATTACAGAGAAAACTTCATGAGCCACAATCATCACAAACGAATGCATGTGGACGGCACGGCAGCACATTCCTGGAAACTGGAGATTCCTGAAAGTGATGTGGTTCTGTCATCGCCGAACCTCCTGTGAAGACCGCCTCTGCTGAAACGGAATTCCTGCAGGACCCACAGGCTCAGACGGAGGCCGAAACGCTCCAAACTGAGACAAACATGAGGACAAACCAGACCACAAGTCAGAAAGAAAGGCTTCTTCACCTCCGTTTAGTGAATGGACAGAATATTTTTAATACATAAAAACTGAAACGGTTCATTTCAAACTAAATGAAATAAAAAACACAGAAGAGCGCCTCCACCACGAGTCCCAGCAAATGTGACCAATCAGAAGACAGCCCACCCGAGCGGCGGGAACCAACGTGGCCCTGAGGGCCCAGAGCGACAAGTGCATCTGTTCACGCTGCTGCGCAGCCGGAAAGGGCCCCCCAGCTCTCCGGGGGGGTGGGGGTGGGGTTACAACCTGCTGCAGACGGCGGCAGGTGTGTGCGGTGCGGAGAAACACGCAAAAGACGTGTTTGTTTTCACATCTGATCGTAATCTCCGTGCTAACGAGCGGAGCCGCAAATGTTTGAGGCCGACTGAGCACTTTATCAGCAGCCACACACACACACACACACACACACACAGAGACACACACACACACACCGACACACACACACCCCCACACACCCACACACACACACACACAGACACAGACACACACACACACACACGCACACACACACCCACACACAGACACACGCACACACACACACACACACACACACCGACACACCCCCACACACCCCCACACACCCACACACACACACAGCAAATGAACTAATGATTGCTGGCAGCTGAGCTTCAAATGCATCGTTCCCCCTTGAGGCAGCAAATGTTCTGTTTGTAGCCCCGCCTTATGTGACATTTTAGCTTCTGTCAATCATTCTGACGGCCCGCCTCTCGTCCCTGAACATTCAAAATACATGCAAGCACAAAAAAACCACACACACACACACACACACACCTCCCCCATTTGAGCGTTGGAGGCTGGCGGCTAAGTCATGTCCCTTGGTCTGTGTGCGAGCGGCGCCACCACGCATGGCGGCGAGTGCGAGGTGGAAGTTTCAGCTAACGTCACTCCGCCTTTTCCTCCTGCGTTTGTCCCTCTGACGTCACATGACAGGAGCTGCTGTGGAAATGATAGTTCTAGGATGAGCAGATGATGGATTTTCCCACAGTTCACCTGTAAATTCAGGTGTTGGGGGGTAAAGTGACCGGTGGCACCAACCCGGTTTGCCCCTCAGAACCCGGTTCTGGTCCTGCAGAGCGGCATCGTGGAGCGTCCTGCACATTCAGCAGTTGGATTAAAGAAGAGAAGGGCCAGGACGTCCAGGCTGGTTCTGGTCGTTGAGTCAGGTGCAGAAACTGTTTCCTGCGCCGCAGCAGGTTCTGACAGGCGGCGTGTTTGTTGCCACACCGCAGCAGGAGATTAGAAACTGTCACAGATTTGTTTTCTGAAGAAAACCCAAGAAAATAACCTGAAAAAGCAGGAGGTTCCTGTGGACGGATTTGGTTCTTTGGTGACGGGCTTTTCATGAGGCGCTGACCTGATGACATCAGAGGTGGACGATTCAGTTCAGTTTTATAGTCCAACATTACAACACAGTCGTCTCTACGGGCTTCACTAATCATACAAAACCTAAAATCAGTCATAAATACAGCAGCTGGTTGATAAACCAAACTAAAGCCGCTGCGTACGTTTAGCGGATATTGCATGGATGGAAATTGGTCACACGTGAATTTACATGGAGACAGAGAGAAAAGTCGTGGTCTTTACGTCAAATGTTCACTGATGTATCACAAATAAACCACAAAAAAAGAACACGTAAACCAACGTAGACCATGAACCGAGTAATTGTTTCGCTGTTTATGTGTAACACATCTGTGCGTCAGTTATTTTAACGTGGCATGTGCGCCGTATACGCGATATAAAAGGTAAACATCGGTGGTTAATGCGCAAAAAGACTGTTCGGCATGTTCTACATATGTGGAACGGTCAGGGAAAGACACACATTTGTGTATGCAATCTTGCAAAAGATACACACTGTTGCGTAAGAGTTACGTAATAATTGTGTGTAAACTACGTAAACTTTGTGACATCACAAAGTGAGGAACCGCCCCTTCCAGGAAGAGTTTTGAAGAGTCTTTTCTATGGATCTACAACCAACGGGGGCCCAAAAATGGTACGGTTCGGTCCGGCTTAATGGGTCCATTTATGGTGGAAACGCTCAAAATACCGGACCGGACCGGAGCCGTCAGGGGAAACGAGGCATTTGGTTTCTACGACAGAGGATGGGAGGAAAAAAGTGAAGAGTTTGAATTTAGACGGATGCATGTCAAACGTTTTTGATGAAGCTGTTTTACAAAAATCGGTCTCTTTTTTTGCGTGATTGCAGCCAGAGGTCAGAAATCTGCAGGTCTTTTCAGAAGAACAGAGCAGCAGTAACTGGATTCTGTGGATGAGCTCTGACATGTGAATTCTGGCTAAATATCCATGAAGATGAAAAAATCAACGTGGACTCGGCACTCAGGAGTGTGTGCTGATTCTGTGATGCTCTGATGGAAAAACCGGAGAACTTTATTAATAAGAAGAGCTGACAGATCGATGCTGCTTGGTTTTAGTTGACTGTTGTCAAACATTTGTAGCTTTGATTCTCTTAAATGTCAAAACTGAAAAACACTCAGAATCTGTGTGTGTCTGACTTTTTTGGTGTCGTTTTTTATCACGGTTATGTCGTTTTGTGACGATTCCATCATGATAAATAAATCCTCAATTTATTTTACTGCACAGTTTTACTGTTTCTATGAATTCTCTTTGTTTTATTTATTTGTTTGTTTAAATCTAGTGTACAGAGAAAGTCCAAACCAGTTTTTAGCATCCACCTTAAAGGTTAAGGGGAAACTTCAGGGAAAACCTGCAGTATGTCACATAAATGCATAGAACACTAAAGCCTCGTTTCCACGGAGTGGTCCGGTCCGGTCCGGTTTAGAATGGTCCAGGCCATTCAGGTGAGTGTTTCCACTCAAAGTTGGACCATCATGGTGTGGGGTGAAGCTAAAGACAACAATGGAGGTCATCCAGCAGCTCATTTTTCAGCTTCCCTTTGGTTTTTTGTAGACACAAAGCCTTTCGGGCGGTTTGAGAGAAGACTGCAGGCGGCTAAGAGGAATACAGCCACTTTCCTGGAGCTTTCTGAGACCATTATGAACCTGTGGAGCCAATCAAAGGGTTCCAACAGTGGCCATAACGAGTCCGTTCTATTTTCTATTGATCTACAGCCAACCAAAAATGGTATGGTTCGGTCCGGCTTAACGGGTTATGGAAACGCTCAAATACTGGACCGTACCACTTAGTGGAAACGAGGCTTGAATCTACAAAGAAAGTGTAAAGCAGCTGCAAATATATTACAGAGGACAAAGCTGGCATCTGGTTTTTAACCTCCACTTTTAGGATTAAGGGTAAAGTTAAGGTAGCACGCCGTTCTTTAATGAGTCTTCCATAACATCAAAAGAAAAAAAAATTATATATTATACAGAGGAGGAAGATGGACTTTCCCCTTAAAAGTTAACGGAAACAGGAATCCATCAAATCAGACGCCAACTTCCAGTTCGTACGTTTCTCCGACGGTAAACCGCTCGGTGGTCTAATAGAGTTTGGAGATCACTGTCATAACACACTCTATCATCAGCATACAGTGTTTGCTGCAAGCTCATCTCTTTCTGATCGCCGCCTTGTTAGCCTTATAGTTCACTCATCTGCTGAATAATCTGCCGGTTCTCTGTGACACGCCATGTCATCGCATGTTGCAAATGATTGTGTTGAGACAAAAGTCCAGGAAACTTGTTACCGTAACTTGCATGGCGTGGCTCACCGACGCCACCAGGCGCCTTCAGCTTCGTCCATATGACCTTAAAGTGGTTGCATGATGGTCATTTATGCTCCAACATGTGGAGTTTCTACGACCAGAAAAGCTGGTAAATCCCGTTTGAAAGGCATTTGTCAATAATTCCCTGACAAATTCAGGTCAATGAAAAATAATATTTTCAAAGAAACCTCTTTTATGGTTGTGTATGTATAATATACTACAGTTTTTACCTGTACTCCTGAAGCTGCTGGACTTTAGGTGTGGTGAATTTCAGGCTGTCCTCGCTGTGGAGTCGTGTTTAGACATAAACTCAATCCAGGAGTCAGGGATGTGTTTGTGTAGGTGGACGTCCCCGTGTTTGTGGTGCTCGCTGGAGCGTACCATCAGCGTGAGAAACACATGGCGGGGGGGTTAATTAAGGTCTGCTGTAATATTTCTCATGTCAGCTATCACAGAGCACACAGGTTTACTCAGGCTCTGTTGTTTCTGCTTCCCTTTTAACTCTGTTTGTTCACAAAGCCAATTTCCTGTTTGTTATTTGACCCTTTGTATGTTTTTCTCTGCCTTAATCTAAATTGTGAATTAATAGAGTAGAAGTACGGAATATAATGTCATATTGACATTTAGTTCAGTCTTTCTTTTTGGGTTTATGTATTAAAGTTTTACGTTAGGACTCTATTTTTTCCTTTTGATGACCTTTTAAAATTTTATAGACCAGTTTTCATGCTTTAAGAAACCAATAGTAATTTAAAACAACTATTTCAGGTCTGGTTGGAGCATCCAGGCATTAAATGCCACTTTTAGTTTCTTATCAACAGCTTCAGTGAATCTATTTGAGCTCCGAGGCGGCGAGCTAAGCTTCCATTTTAATAAGTCAACATACACTGCTGGCCTTGTAAACCAGCCTCCAGATTTAGTTCCTATTTGGAGTTTATCCTTCATGATTATGTTTGGTGGCTTCTCCTTGGAAGGTCTTTATACACTCCAGTGTCTGCTGTTGGTTTGTCTAAGAACAGTGCAGTAAAGAGGAGAACGTTTGCTTTCAATAAACCTGGAAGCATTTGTGCTACGTAAACTCTAAAGACCGTTGCATAAGTACAGACTGGTACTAATACCAGCGTATGCCGTACTCCTGGTATCGTATAGAAACGTCATTCATTCATCCTCTGAACCCGTTTTGTCCCTTTTGGGGTCACGGGGATGCCGGCGCCCATCCCGGCCCCTGATTTCAGTGCTTCATTTAGTTTGTTTCTGACTCGTCAATCACTTGTATTCTGTTAAACCAGTTATTGTACCTTCCTAGAGATTGTGGGCGGGCTTATGGAAGAATGGGTGGGGCCATAAAAGTGGGCAGAACTTCATATAAAATACAGAATAGCAAAAGGTGCTTCACCGCTAAAGATCCTAATTCAGTGGTTGATAGGAGTAACGTGAACAACGCTCCGTAAAAAAGACAGTCGTCGTGGCGATGAGCGGGGAAATACGTGTTTACTTCTGCGTGTGTTTAAGTAAGTAAATAAGTAAGTAAGTAAGCGTACGTCCCTCATCCTTTGACGCTGTTTGAATGTTTTGGAAAAAATCGTCGTGGTTTTTGAAGCCCGGGATCGAACCCAAATCCGGGTTTGGCAGCGGATAAAACCCTTTCGGTACCGATCCGATCCGATCCCCATGTTTACGTTATTATGCGTAGTGCCTGTTGTTGCCAATATGCTACAAACCACTTTGGTGATAATAAATAAATCAGCTGTTTGTCATTTTTTAAGGATCACAAAGAAAGTCAAAGTTAAATCAACATGACGGGTATTCCATCATTAAAACTAGACCTAAATGTATAATTACTACATGTGGTGATAATAAACTACAGCCTACGTGTTTCATGGGTTAACATGGGGGGGATTCCAATGTCTGTGCATCAAAGATTAAACATATAATTAGATCTGCTACTTCCACTTCTTAGATCTAAGCTCCCAGAACGTCACAGTTTGTGAAGAACCTTGTTTCTAAATCCTCTTGTTGTGTTGTTCATTGTGTAGTTGTGGAGCAGTGTGTGCTCTTGCCTGTATATGTGCTGCTGTGCTCACCACAGACGCTTCTGGAGGGGGTTGCTGAGGCGGCGCTCTCAGTGGGATTGGATTGAATTTGTCCGACCGACCTGGCAACGTTGTGAAGCATTTAACAGCAGGGGGGGGGGGGGGGGGGTTCTCTGACAAAGATAACAGAGTGGAGAATACTTCACCTTCTGACACTCTGATGGACTCCACTGTGACCAAAGCCGCTGTGAAGCGAGGCCGGATGGACGGAGACTCCGCTGGTCTGGGTTTCAAAGTCCTGAGCTTATTAGAAATCATGATTCACATAACGTCTATTACAGACCAACCAAAGAGGAAATCAAACTAGGAAAGTCTCCATGGATGTGACGCTGGGCCCCCTGCTGCCTTTGTTCTGGTCACGGAGCCGTTCTCCGTCATTGGTTAGCTCTGGAGGGCTGTGACGTTTGTGGCACGTCGGCAGTAAACCTACTGTCGGCGCGTCCGTCTCAGCAGCCTCAGAGGTCAAACGTGTTTGTCCACAGACGACAGCAGAACAACCTCTGTGCCACATTTCACAGCCGTTTATGGGGAAGCGGAGGAGGCTGAGCGCCGACAGGCCACGCTTTTTATC
Organism: Oryzias latipes; assembly: GCF_053564925.1. Taxonomy (NCBI): domain Eukaryota; kingdom Metazoa; phylum Chordata; class Actinopteri; order Beloniformes; family Adrianichthyidae; genus Oryzias; species Oryzias latipes. The sequence continues at coordinate 34,944,963 of NC_136254.1, read as the reverse complement.
TACGCCTCCTGCTCTCCAGCAAATCTTTGATGGAACTGAATGTGTTGCAACGTTCTCTGTGGTCCTGAAGACACGCTGATGTGAAGAGCAGCTTTTGTTAGGGACAGCAAAGATGTTAAAGCCCTTCAGTGTTATTTAGATTATCTGGAAGTGGGCTCTGCCCCATTAAGAGGAAATATTTACACCTAGAATGACTTTTGAGTCAAGCTTTAAAACAGTGAAGTCTTGTTTTTCTAGGACATAGTTTCTGCAGAGCGGTGCATATGCATAATATATTTGAACTTCCTGTTCGTGCCTGATGTGAGTCTGTTAGGGTAAAATGATATTCTACTTTGACTTTGTTGGAGGACTGTAATCATGCGACCGTCTGATTTAAGGGTGTTTTTTTTCCCGGATGTTCCTGAACGCCTCAGAGGTGAAGCATCTGCAGACTCCTTGGTGTTTTTCTGTAACCCGCCCTGGCAGCTCCTCTCTGGTGGAGGTAAAGTGGTTTTCTTGGTGTGAAATGGTCTCGTTGGACACAAACGTGTTTCCATTTTCCCTCGTCTGAGCTGCTTTGGAGGAGTTTTCCTGCTGGGTAACGCTGACATTTCCATCCTGACTCACTCCTCCCTCCATTTCCTTTCACTTCACCTCGCCACAGCTTTGACGCTTCCCAACGAAGCCAAAGCCGGGTGGCCTGGAGGGGAGACGTTCGAGAGCAGCTGCAGAATCCCCACGCTGGAGATTGAATCCGTCTGCTGTCGCTGTTTATTACCTGCTTCACTCTCCTGGCTTCCACCTGCTCACCTTCCTCACCGTTCTTACCCAGTTTCCCCTTTTTCACCCGTTTTTCATCCTCTGTTCTGTAATCCTAAAGGTTAGAAGGAAGCAATGACGAAGACAAGAGAAACTAAAGTTTCTAATATTTTCATGCATCTAATAAAAGGCAAACAAAATCAGCAAATAAAAGAATTCTCATTAACCTGTCATCATACAGAGGAATTACAGAGGAATCTCATGTGACACGGATAGACGTACGCTTTGCTGTTGCTGCTACATTTTCGTTATGTGACAGATAAACTTGGGGTTTTTCGTTGACTCGTTAATTTCAAAACCCTAAAAGTCCAGCGTCTAAAAATCACCTGTCTCTCTTCATCAGGTTCATCGTCTTTCCCACCTTGACTGGACGCCAGATTTTCTAGCAGTCATTAAACTGCACAACAGCCGTGGTGAAAACTGGATTCTGATTGGCTGCTGGATGTCCATCAAAAAGTGATAACGAACACAAATAATCAGCTTCTTGTTAAACAATGATTTAAACATTTAAAATAAGACAAAGTGCTACTAATTGATTCACTATGTATTGCCTTCGTCAGGGACCATGGTGTCCATTATCAGAAATCTATTGTGTCTAAAAGCTAAAACTGAAGAAAATACTCAAAACCCAAGTTAACAACGTCTCCAAACCAAACAGAAAAACACATTTCCCTCATATTCCCTCCAATCCAGTCATGTAAACCCCCATGGGCCTCACAGACGGGCCTCAAACGTCCAAAACAAACACCCACGCTGGAGCCAACGCCTAACGAGGCAGCAGCACCTCTGGGTCTTTGGGGGCTCCTTTTTAAATGACTGTCCGCCAGCTTACTAGCTTACACCACATCAGAGGATCCACTCACATCAGCTGTGCATGAGCGGCCTTCACCTCCTGTGATAGAGGCCAGCGCTGTAGAGAGCCACCACCCAACAGCATAAAACCCAAGGACCCCGTCCCCGATCCTTCAGAGGCCGCTCCGTCATCAATCTGACTGTCAGCCAAGACCCTTGGATTCGTTTTTAACCCTGTAGGGCCACGACATCGAAGAGGTGACAGAAAATTCTAATTCTTTGGACTTAAGATGTTTTAAACTCTAGAATGAAAGCCACCATAAAGATTTGGAATATACAAATACAGACGGTGTAAATGAGGATCCATCTGAGTGATTTGGTAAGTTTTAGTTTATAACAATGTTAAGGCCCGTACACACCGGGACGAACTTCGCCCGCAATTTTCGCTGACGTTTAACGCCTCGTGACTACACAAAGGGCACCAATGAGAGTGTGCACACCGACGCGAAAAACGCCACGCGTCAAAGCGTCACTTTTTAAAAATGCCTCAGGTTCGTTTTTCTTTTTTTGACGCGTCGCATCGAAATCTATTCGACCAATGAGAACGGCGCTTTTGCAACCGTGTCTGGAGCTTCTGAAGTTACAGTAAAACACAACTTGGGGGCGCACAAACACAACACTGCCTTGCTGAGCACACATACCAGCGAAGAAGATAGACGCCGAAGAAATAATGACGGACATTCTAAAATATCCCCAAACCAAGCAGCAGTTGGAGCTACTGGCTACTGGTGTTTTCTTTGTTTGATTCTGACAAGCGCGTAAATACTTGCTCTCTTCTTCTGAGTGAAAAGCGACTTTAAGAAGCGTAAAGTTGCGCGGCGCCACCTTGTGTACAGGAGTATTTCTGTTTTACATTAAGCGCCATCTAATGTCAGGGAATGAAATTGCATTTTCACTCCGCTCATCGTCAGCGAAAATCGCCTGGGTGTGAACACAAAAAACGTGGCGAAAAACGCTGGCGAATATTCGTCCCGGTGTGTACGGGCCTTTAGATGCAAAAATGTTGACATGACTGTTCAGGAAAAAAAGCACCTTATTTACCGTCTGTGCTAAATGTCATCCTCCCATTTTGAACACAGTGTAACTGGATGAAGAAAAGAATAACGGCATCATCAGAAACTAACGCACGCCGTGGAAGCCTGAACCATCCAAAGCAAAGTGTAACGCACATTCTGCTAATACACACTTCAAAGGCCATTGACCCGCTCACCATGGTCACTTACAGAAGAAAGAAATACTTTCTAGTACTTTATTCTTGTTATTTCTTTTATTCAGATCACTTTTTTCACAAAAAACGTGTTAGGGATGTTTGTTATGTGGTGCGGTTGTTATGTTACCGTGAGCCGGCATCTATCTCGACCACGGCATCAAAGTAAAGTGTTATATCTATGCTGATGATCATGATAGCGCAGTGATACAGAACATTTAAGCCATGTGACTGGAACTACTTTTTTAGGTGTACACTAAAAAATCCACACCCAGCAGCCAATCAGAATCGAGTATTCACCCGTATAAAAATTATTAATTATATTTAATTATTTCAATTCAGAAAGTAGTCATTTAAAACAGGAAATTACAATAGAAGAGTCATTCTCAACAAAAAGTTTTTAAAATTAACAAAAGTGTTCCTGGAGTCAGCCATTTTGAAATGAGCAGGAAAAGACCCTTGTACTGCCCCTAGTGGCATGATGATGCATTACATGGAGTGAGTTATTTACTATATGGGTTTATAAAGCAGGTTTTGATGGTGCTGATAATCAAAGTGGTCTCAGAAATGCATGGATTACATATGATACCGGGCAGACTTTCAGGTCAATCATTACAAACTCTGGGAGGGTCCTCCACAGGAGACGGTTCACGGTGATTTTTCATGATGGATGCCATCAGAGATATTTTGTAGTGAATCATCTCATTTCCCTCAGCGTGTTCAAAAAGCCCTGTGATGAGAAAATCCAGTCTTTTAATAGACGGCGACCGTGTAATGAGGGGTTCAGACGTGTTCAGTGGAGTTGCTGTTATCTTCTAAACGAGCTGAAGATCACAGGAGGCTTTAACCTTGATTTATTTGTAATAAAAGAATTGGCGTTTCTGCAACACACGTCGCCTTTGGCAATGACTTTGGCAATTATTCTGTCCACTGAATCAGAGAGGAAAGTGCTGAAGCTTCCAGCTCTGCAGCCCTGAATGTTCCATAGGTTCCAGTTTGTCCCAGAAGAAACCCCCCCCCCCCTGCTGTCCACTCCTGCTTGTTTTGTCTAAAAACGACAAAGTGAGGGACACAAAAATACAATTAAATCTGTAGTCAGTAAAATATAAAAAGGAGTGGTTTTCAGTAAATGTGAATATTTATGCGGCTCTTTTTTTGCACATTCAGGAAAATAATCCTGGAGATTCCTGGTTGGTTCAGACTGAACTTCTCTGTTCTCTGTCTGCATTTAGATGTGCATCACTTTCCTCTGATTTATTCATCACTCCATTTTCTCACTTGCTTGTAACTTGCAGCACCTCTATTTTTGTCCTCGTCTCAGGGAGGAGAGTGAGCGAGCGGCAGGACGCCTCGCTGAGCTGAGTGTCTGAAGGCGCTGAGCGTGGAATTCAGTCTCGGTGAAAAACCTCCACCTTCTCAGGACAGCTGTCTGCCGCGGTGACAGGTGGAGACGTTCTGTCGCCTAACTGAGCCCAAAGTCATTGGGAGACGCCCAGGCAAACGGTTTGGCTTATTTTGGGTCACTTTGTCCAAACATGACAGTAAGCCCACGTTACAACCATTTCTACCAAGATGTCTGACTGAAGGTTTAAAATACACAACTGGAAAACAAGAAGACCTGGTGTCTGACGCCTCAGTCACATGACCTGTACCGGGGTTGTCCCGTTTGGCTGTTGTGGGTCGTCTGGGCCTGTAGGGCGTCGTTGAGGGGAGCGGTTCCATCTTCAGGAGAGTAGAGGTGTGTCTTGCAGTTCCCTTGAGGCTCTTAAGTCGTGAAAATGGAACGTACCATTGTCACGCGTGTGGTGAGCGTATCGTGAAGTATTCATTAGGCTGATGGAAGTTACACCCACTTTTGATGCATGGGTGATGGTGTCCTGACCCCACACTCTAGTTGTTAGTGAAGCGTGAGTATTTGCCTCCTTACTGACCATACGTTAATGATGCACACGTGATACGTAGGACGTCCACACAAACTACAAATTGTCCAGAGTTCAGGGACTTTCTGGGCCTTATGACCGTCGGCATGTTTCTGTGTTTCATCCGTGCTTCTTAACTTATGGCACAAACAGATGAACCTCAGAGATTTTTACAACCATCTGTTCTTTTTTGCTTTTTGTTTGTGGTTTGGATTGCTATCGTGGTTCCTGTTTTTAAAGTTGACTAAACTAGACATGCAGAGCTTTTCCTTACCTATTTTTTTAACCATAGTTTTAACGGCCAACAGGAACCCAGACCCATTTTTCCTTAAGAAAATAAAATGCTTTGGAATATGCCACAAACCCATTCGTGGTGTTCTCTTATGGGTCTTATGGGTTAGGCAGTTGGTCAGAACTGGGGATGCCCGTTCTTGGTTTAAAACCGAACCGTATGTTGCTGGATTGAACTGAATCATGGAGAAAGTGAATGGTTGCATCCCTACTGCTGCTATTAGGTCTACATATAACCTGTCACACATGTTTTGTGCTAAATTTAAGACGATGTTATTGTTTTATGACATGCCACCAGGCTTATTATGAGCCAATAAGATTTTTTTCATTGCTACTTCCTCATAAGCAAATTAGAAACAAGATTTTTCAGAATGTTTCTGTTTTGTTGTTGTTGTTTTGTTACATACAAATGAGCCAAAACAAAATCAAGACCCAAAAATCAGGGTTGATACCAAATCCTGAAGAAAGTAATTGGATGCTTTGTTCCAACTGGAGAAAAATATCCAACAGAAGATGAATCCTTTTCTAACCCTTGTGCTATCCTAGGCCCTTTACCATTGGGAGTTGGGTCATCTAGACCCACTAGACAGTGCTCTGAACCTTTTTTCTTCAATGATTTGTGATCTTCACTGGTGTCCATGGATTACATGAAATCTTTCCACCTTTATCCACCTTTGTCATGGTAGGAAGAACACGTCAATGGAAGGGGGGGGGGTCATCTGGACCCCATAGGATAGCACACGTGTTAAACCATGTTTCCGATCTTGAAGGAGCCTGTCAGCGTCTGTCATCCACACTCTTGTGAAGTAATCCCGATGAGCTAAACTCTGAGTTACTTGAATGCAAACTGATTCTGTAAGTGCATTGGAACAGATGCTCTTAACCTGAGTACTTTCACCATCGTGCCGCTTCTCTCATTACTTTGAGTGAGTCAGATTATTATTCACTGAGTTCTGGAATCTGTTCTAGCTGTTTGGTTGGGGGTCATTGACGGACCCTCAGCGTTCTGCCAATCCATTAATCCTCCTACACTCTGCTGATCCTGTTGGAGAGTTCCCGCCTGAATGCAGAGACCAGGAGAAAAGATCAAACTCTGAGATCGGCATCAGGCTCCACGGTCAGAAGTTCTCCACCGTCCTGAGCGGCACACAGACTTAGGGATGCTTTAGACTCAGACAGAGCGTGGCCTCTGCAGCAGCTTAGGTGTAGACCTGTGACGGTCAGGCCGTAATCCCCACACACCAGCTCTGAATGCCAACGCGACGCCAGCTGCTGGCTTCACATCTGAAGCTCTGACTTGGAAAGAGAAGTTTGCTTTGACCTGCTGAAGCTCATTAAAGAAGTGCCAGATATCCTTTTGGCGTCCTGTAAAACAGCACTAGGTCAGTTCAGCGGGTAACCATTAGCTAGTCTATAGCACAAGTTAGTCACCATTCAATACAATGGAAAACAGTAACCAACCTACAGTCAGGTTAGATGTATTACTCCTGACTACTATGCCTCATTTAGAAAAAAAACATTATTTATGCGGCTGGGCTCCACAGAGGAGCACTCGTTTCCTTCCACGGTCCAAAAACACGCCTCATTGGTTGATCGGTTCTGCTTGATTGTCCTTTAGGTTTGCATGTTGGTGAGTGGCCCTTCAACAAACTGGTGACCTGGTAGTTGGAACAGGCTCCAGCAACTCTGTAACTGCCAAAGGGATTCTGCAGGATCTAAAGATGGATGGATGGATGGATGGATGGATGGATGGATGGAAATTGTGTTATTATGTGGGTGTCGTCCTTTGGTTGTCAGACAGGCATTTGATCACAATGACCACATGATATCTTCACTTCCTGTAGCGTCCACGGGTCATGTGATGACTCAGTCATTGTAAATTCTTCCTTTACCTTCAAGAGATGTTGAAGTAAGAAGAACTGCTCGATACCTTTACGTTATTCCTGTTTTGAGCTGTTCAAAATTTTTGATTGGTTTAGAATTTTACAGTTTATTCGTATTTTATGTAGTTTATACCCAATAATTATGTCAATCTTACCCAATCGTGTGTGATATTTGGGAGATGCAAATGTGTGTCTGTCCACGACTGTTCCATGTTTGTCTTGACTTTTCATGCATGAACCACCGATGTATAACTGCATACACGGCGCTCATATCCCTTTAAATTATGTAATTGATGCAGGAATCCCTGATGAATTGCAGGTAAACAGATTATCACGCACAGTTCATGTTCTACGTTGATTTACAGGTTTGTTGCGTGTTTTATCCGTGTTTTTAACGTGGTTCATTCTTGATAGATATGTGAAAATTTCATGTAAAGACCAGAACTTTTTGCACTTTTTCCACGTATACTCACGTATTACCAGTCTTCATCCATGCATCATGTGTAGATTGTATGCAGTGGCTGTGTGACACTTGTTGTTGGTTTACGGTTCAGATTTCCTGCTGTTTGTCGCCTCTGAAGGGACTCTGGTTGTGGTGGAAGGATGGAGTCGTGTGGTCCATCCGTAGAGGCGGGGTTGGTGTTAGTGAGTGTAGATTTTGGGCTCTGCAGGTTGAGTCCTGCCTGCAGTCAGTCCAGGAGCCGCAGGTGTGGGCCACCGTTTATCCGAACGCTGGTTACGTTCGGCGGTTCTGGAGTTCCGCCTCAGCTGACATGATGTCATGAGACACTGCCGGCTGGAGTTCTGAAAGGACATTAAGAGCTTTTCCTGCTTTTGTCTTTTTCCACTGTTCTTCTTTGAGAAATGGATTTGACTTTTCTCTCTTTCTTAACCTTGCCCATTAAAACCGTCCCTTTGGCAGCAGCTAGCCGGGCTTCAAAGACTCAAAGTGCCTTAGGATGTGTTCACATCTGAGGCATTGAGGGTTTGTTCTCTGCTGGAAAATCCTTCAGTTTCATTTGGCTGCAACATTGTTAGTTTCACTGTTGAGGATTTTGGTTAGCTTAACCCTTTAACTCTGGGACTTCAGCTCCAGTGTTGACGTTCATCAAACTACAGGACTTCTTCAACCATTTACCATAATTCTAACAGAATCTGATGGAAGGACAAGCAGCTTTGCACCGATATGCAACACTTTACAGTAGAAACATTTTGACCCAAACAACGTAAATCTACTGATTATGAAGCAGAGAAAAGCAGCTTTGTGCTACAAAACACAAACTGTCACATTCTCCTTCACGCTGGTTTTAGACTCCACCCACTGATTGCATCAGGTCCTGGGCCAAAGCTGAGTACCTGATTGGTCGACACAACATGAATCCTTCCCCAAAGATCAGATGGTGGAACTGTCAAGGCGTCTGTACATCGACTTAAACTGGACGCCAGCGCTGCGTGATTCGCTTTACAGCACATGTGTCAAACTCAAGGCCCTGGGGGCCAAATGTGGCTCTCCATGTCATTTTTATGTGGCCCGCGAGAACATTAAAGTTTTTAATTTCTTAAAATAAAAAATAAAGATTGGTGTGTATTTATTCATACAGCGGGGAAAATAAGTATTGAACACGTCAACATTTCTCTCAAAAAACATATTTCTGATCGAGCTATTGACATGAAATTTTCACCAGATGTCGGCATCAACCCAAGTAATGCACACATAGAAAGAAATCCAAACATTTATGTCCATAAATGAAGTTATGTGTAATAAAGTGAAATGGCACAGGGAATAAGTATTGAACACATGAAGAAAAGGAGGGGTAAAAAGGTCTGGCAAGCCAAGAAAGCAGCTGGAGTTTGTCAGTATTCAGAAGGTTAACCTGCCCCCTATTAGTGCAAAGTAATATCAGCTGGTATAGTCCTGATTGATGCCTTTTAAAAAGGTTTCTCACCAGCAAGGTGTTAGACAAGAAGCACTGCATGATGGGTAAAAGCAAAGAGCTGTCCAAAGACATACGCAACCTAAAGGCCCGTACACACCGGGACGAATATTCGCCAGGCGTTATTCGCCAACCTTTTTACGCCACGTTTTTTGTGTTCACACCCAGGCGATTTTCGCTGACGATGAGCCGAGTGAACATGCAATTTCATTCCCTGACATTAGATGGCGCTTAATGTAAAACAGAAATACTCCTGTACACATGGTGGCGCTGCGCAACTTTACGCTTCTTAAAGTCGCTTTTCACTCAGAAGAAGAGAGCAAGTATTTACGCGCTTGTCAGAATCAAACAAAGAAAACATGAATATTTCAAGCACCAGTAGCTCCAACTGGTGCTTGGTTCGGGGATATTTTAGAATGTCCGTCATTATTTCTTCGCGGCTGTGTAGACGCTACTTGGCGTCTATCTTCTTCGCTGGTATGTGTGCTCAGCAAGGCAGTTTTGTGTTTGAGCGCCCCCAAGTTGTGTTTTACTGTAACTTCAGAAGCTCCAGACACGTGAGCAAAAGCGCCATTCTCATTGGTCGAGTAGATTTCTTTTTTTTTTTTTTTTTTTTTTTTTAACTTGTCCTGTCCAACAGCTAGGCAAACAGATGAGAGCTGAGGGCCTCTTGTGTTGGACATATTTTATTCTAACAAGAGGGGTTATTCATCTTCAGACAAACCAAAGGTATGTCTGAATAAACCCCTTTTGTAATTGAGGCCAAACTTTATTAATTTCAATCATGTTTGAAAATCTTTGGTGTTGGACCGGACGGAAAAGGAAAGAGGGGAACAAGAGAGAGGGACGTTAGAGAGAGGGGGGGGTAGGAGGGTGATAATAGGAGGGGAAGGGGGGTAAGACCATGAAGCAGCATAGAGCAGGCAGGTTTACTGGTTGTTTATCGTTACGGTACGGTTCAAATGTAGTACAAAAAGGGCGGGGCCTGTTCACACACACTCAAATATTATCAACACACCTGCTAGCCGCAGAAATGTCCACATGTCAACATGCACACAAAACAGATAGTGTTCACGAACGCATACTTATGCCTTTAAACCAACTAGTGTGAAATCTTTCATTCATTCAATCATGCAAACTATTAGTGCAAAGGTGAGCTAACACCTGTGCTCAGGTGAGTGTTTATGTTCTTCTAAAATGGATGGTGGAATGTGAAAAGAAGGAGGAGGAGCGCCCAGCCACCCCCACACCCATACCCCCGCCGCAGCAGCAGCGGCAGCCGGAATTCCCCCAGCGCCACACGGGAACAGGCAGGGAACAACCGCCCCCCGGGCGACCAAGACCGCCACCCAGGCCAGGGCCAGCAGGACCGCCGCGAGGCCCCCAGAGCCAGAGAGCAGGGAGGCGCAGAGGGAAAGAGAGCGCCGCCCCAGCCCAGCCAGGAAAGCAGCCCCCCGCCGCGCCGGAAGAGCCCAACGCAGGGCCCCACCGGAGAGGGACGCCCACAGCCCCAGACGAGCACCCCACCACCACCCAGGAGTTCCGGGCATCCCCCCGCCCCGACCCCAGGTACGAGCCAGGACCCCCCAAGGGAGACCCGCTCCGCACTCCAGGCAGCCACCCACCCGGCCCACGGTTGGTCCAGGTAGGAGCAAGGCAGGGGCCCGCCGCCCCCGCCCAGGAGGGGGGAACCCCGGGGAAAAAAGGGCGGCCCATAAGGGATGTTATAAATATGGCCCGACCAGGCTCGGCCATGTTGGAAGTTTGGCGGGGCCCAGCGCCCAGGGGCAAGGACCAGGACCCACCCCCCAGGGACACGAACACCCCCGGCTCAGGTGTAATATGAACCCCCCCACCGCGCGGAGAGAGCACCGCCGGGCCCAGGGAGCCGGCACCCAAGGGACACGGCCGCCATCGCCAAGGGGCCCACACCCCCCACCAGGGACGGGGTAGGGGACAGATGGACCCAGGTCCCACCTTCCTTGTAAAATGTGTGTGCGTGTATGGGTGTTTGAGAGGGTGTTTGTGTGCATGTGTGTGTGTTTATGTTTGAATGTATATATTGAAGGGGGAGGGGTGTGTGTACTAAGGGGGGTGCAGTTAAAATTGGCGAGTAGGGCACTAAGGGGACATCTCCTGATTACTCACAGTGATGTCCCCTCACCCTCCACACCAAGGGGCCCTAAATGTCTAAGGTGCGGTTAAAATTGGCGGGTAGGGTGCCAGGAGGACATCTGCTGCTTGCTGGCAGTGATGTCCAAGCACCCCCCCTACCAAGGACCCTACGTGTCTAAGGTGCAAATAAAACCGAAAGAGGGGGGGCCCACTCCATACGGCAACCATAGGAGGGGGGCCACTCCCAAGTAGCCCCCCCCCAAGGCGCATCGCAGGCTAAACCCCCCACCCCCTCACCCTAATATGAGGTTATATAAGGAAGGGGGTAAGTTGGGGACAGCTGGTAGACTGTCCCCCGGTGGTCAAACAGCCGTCCCCCAGCCCACCCCCAGCAAAGGGGCCAGGGCCACCCAGCCCAGGGGCCCACCCCCGGAGGCGCCGACACCCCAGGCCCGGCACCACCCACCCCACACAGAGAGAGAGGAGCCAGAAAGCGTCGCCCCCCCCCGGAGCAAGCCCAGGCCCCCACCCCCAGACGCCGGCCCTAGAAGAGCTCTGGTCAGGCCTCGACGGGACCGAGGAGGCCAACCGGCCGAGGCAACCACTGATTGCCTCAGCGGAGACCCCGACCCGCTAGCCCCCCCGACCCGTACTAATAATGGGCCCCCCCTCCCCCCCAGAACGCCCCCCCACAGGACAGGGCCGACAAGCCCCCCACCCCACCCCACCCCAGACCCCGCAGCCGAAGCGGGTGACACCCAGAGCGACCGGGGGCCCCGAGAGGGTTGTCCCGTCCCGTCCCAGAGCCAGGGAAGGGCCGATCCCAGCCCCAGGTGCAGATGGGCAGCCCATCCGGCGCCGCTGGGCCCCCCCCACCCGAGCAGGGCCCCCCGCCAACCCCCCCCAGCACAGGCAAAGGGACCACCCCCCCAAGCCAAGCCAGACCACCACCCCACCCCCCCACCACGCACCCCCACACCCAAGCCCAGAGGACCACGCAGCGCCCCAGCCCGCCCCACCCAGGCACCGGACCCGACCCCCCGACCAACGGAGCCCCCCACCGCCCCCGCCAGGCACCGGAAGCCCCGACCCCCACCCCAAACCACAGCAGAAGGGCAAGGAGCAGCGACGACCAAGCCCCCCACCCCCTAAGTCATGGAGTCAACCACAGGAGACCAGAGAGACTGAATTCTTTCAAAGTTACTTGAGCTTTGGGCTGACATTTTTTCCAAGCTGATATGATCAAACAGCAGATTTCTGTGTTGACTTATGTTTATATTTTTCTTGTTTTTCCAATTTATTAAAATAGTTTTTTTGGCAATACAAAGAGTTATGAAAATGATAGATGCTAATCCTTCTTCTATATCGATGGCACTCATGTCACCAAGCACACAAAGTGACGGTGAGGCAGTGATTGAAACCTTAAGCCAGACTGATAAATCGGCACATACCTGCTGCCAGAGAGCCCTGACAGGAGTGCAGAACCACAGTGCGTGCATGTAGCTGTCGGGTAGATTATTATCACAGTGCTCGCAAATGTCTGAGTTACTGAGACCCATCTTGAACATCCTCTGTCCAGTGTAGTAAATTCTGTGAAGAGTTTTGAGATGGATTAGCTGCAGATTTGGACTTTTTGTCAGTTTAAAGGTGTTTAGACAAAGTTCTGACCAGAAGCTTTCATCTGTGCTGATGCTCAAATCTGCATCCCATTTTTTTGTTGGAAGGGCAATATTGTTATCTAAATTACATAAAAGTTTGTATATTTTGGAGAGAGTTCTATTCATTGAAAAATTAATCAGAGTGGTAACTACATCTGGTAGCTTTAAATCGTCGTCTTTAATTTTATACTTTTTAGTAATACTTGATTTAAGTTGCTGATATTCCAAGAAGTTATTTATTCCATGTTTGTCTTGAAGTTCCTGGGGGGTTATGAATCTTCTATCAATAATTACGTGCTCTAGTTGTTTTATGCCCCCTGCTTGCCAAGCTGGGAAGTGAATCATTTTTTTGTTAATAAGGATGTCCGGGTTGTTCCAGATGGGTGTCATTTTGCACGGTTGAATTGATGATTTTGATATTTTGAGAAATTCCCACCAGGCTGTTAAGGTGGCATTTATATTAATGCTTTTGAAACAATCCTGTTTTTTAACTGTTTGGCTAATAAATGGTAGCTGTGACAGGTTGATCTTTCCACATAACACCTGTTCCAAGTCTAACCATGAGTTGGTTTCTGGATTATTTTTTAACCATTTTAAGATATATTGTAATCTATTTGCAAGAAAGTATTTGTGGAAATTAGGTAGTTCTAATCCTCCACAGCTTTTTGCAGATTTTAAAGTTTTTAGACTAATTCTTGCAGGTTTGTTGTTCCATAGAAAGCTTGATATGGATGAGTCTAATGTTTTGAACCATTTTAATGGCGGTTGTGTGGGAATCATTGAGAAGAGATAATTAACCTTGGGTAAGATTTTCATTTTAACCGTGGCTACCTTGCCCATAAGGGACAGAGGCAGGTTGGTCCAGCGTGTTAGATCGTCCTGTATGCTTTTCAGTAATGGGGTGTGGTTTAGCTGCACCAGTTCTGATAGTTTGGGGGAAAAGTAGATACCCAGATATTTGATATTTCCTGTTTTAACTGGAATTGTGAGTCTTTGTTCCATATTCCTGTTGAGTGGTAATAAAACAGACTTATTCCAATTAATGGAATAGTCTGATATGGAGGAGAATTCATTTATGATCATTGCTGTTTCATTTACAGAATGTAAATTCCTTAAAAACAGTAATATGTCATCCGCATAAAGACTAATTTTATGATGGCTGTGTTTGGTTTTTATTCCTATAATGCTCTCATTCTGTCTTATTGCTGCAGCTAAAGGCTCAATGAATATAGCAAAAAGAGAAGGAGAGAGTGGGCAGCCCTGTCTGGTTCCTCTTCCAAGAAAAAACCTGTTTGAAGTCTGTTTATTAGTTCTAACTGATGCATTGGGGTTGTGATATAATATTTTGATCCAATTGATGAATGCTTCTCCAAAACCAAACTTATGGAGGGCAGCAATAAGGAACTTCCAATTAACTCTGTCAAAGGCTTTTTCAGCATCCAGCGATAGTACCGTCATTTCCTGTTTTTTAATGGTGGCAAAGTCTATTATATTAACTAGTCTACGGACATTATCATCCGAGTGTCTGCCTTTGATGAATCCAGTCTGGTCGAAGTGAATTATGTGAGGAGTGATTTTTTCTATTCTCTGTGCTAGTGCTTTGCAGATAATTTTTACATCTGCATTGATTAAAGAAATGGGGCGATAGCTTGAAGGACTAGTGGGATCTTTGTCTGGTTTTAGAAGAAGAATTATGTTGGCTGAGTTCATGTTAGGTGGCATTGATTGGCTCTCATTAATAGATGTGACAGTTTTATAAAATGTTGGTGCCAGTTGTTCCCAGAATTCTTTATAAAACTCAGCAGGAAAGCCATCAGGCCCTGGTGCTTTACCATTGGGCATAAGTAACAGAGCTTCATGAAGTTCAGACGGCAAGAGCGGAGAATCTAAGTTTGTGATTTGATCCTCATTTAGCCTGGGTAGGTTTACATTATTAAGAAATGAGTCAATACTTTGCTCTGACGGATTGATCTGCGGTGTGTACAGGTTTTTATAAAAGTTTTCAAATTCGTTATTAATTTTGACCGGGTCATGGGTGACATTTCCTGTTTGGTCCATAATAGAGGTGATTGATGATTTTTCTCTGTTAATTTTAAGCTGATTAGCCAGAAATTTGCCAGATTTATTAGAGTTTTCAAATCTTTCAAGTCGTAGCCTTTGTATTTGAAATTGTGTTTGTTTATTAATGATGTCATTTAACTGCAGCTTTAAATTTTTCAGATCTCCCAGAATGTGCTCCTGTGCAGAAGCAGCATAAGCAGTCTCCAGGGTTTTGATTTTATTTTCTAATTCTAATAAATCTGCTTTCTCTTTGCGTTTTTTGTGCGTTGAATAAGAAATGATTTTCCCTCTCATGACTGCCTTTGCTGCTTCCCAAAGAACGCACGGTGGGATGTCTGGAGTATTGTTGAAGTCTAAGAAGGTTGCCCACTCTTTTTTAAAGAATTCAAGAAATTCCTGGTCCTTTAACAGAGACGTATTAAACCTCCAGGTTGTACCAGAGGGTGTGGATTTTTCCCTAGAAATGTTTACAGAGACTGGTGCATGATCACTGATAATAATTGGATGGATATTGGAGCTTTGAATATTTTTTAAAAGAGAGTTACTGATTAATAAATAGTCTAAACGGGAGTGTGAATAGTGAACTGGAGAAAAAAAGGTGAACCCTTTAGTGCTTGGGTGACATGAGCGCCACGCGTCGCAGAGACCCAGATCATTCATGTACTGCTTTAGAATACTTGCAGACCGCCATGTACGCTGGTTTGCTGCTGTGCTGAGTCTGTCAAGTTCAGGGTCCAAAACAAGGTTGAAGTCTCCTCCTATAATGATTGTGGAGTCAGAGTGAACTGAGAGTGAGGTGAAGAATCTGTGAAAGAAGGAAGAGTCGTCAACATTAGGACCATAAATACTCACTATACAATAGTCCTTATTCTGAATGGATATATTAATGATTACAAATCTGCCTTCTGGGTCAGTAACTGTATCCTTATGAGTAAAATTAAGATTTTTATTAATTAAAACAGCAACTCCTCTTTGTTTGGAGTTGTAACTGGCAGAGTATATAACTGGAAATTGTAAGCAGCACATAAGGTGATTCAAAGAATTTGATAAATGGGTCTCCTGCAGTAGAGCTATATCTGCTTTTAGACCATCCAGGTGATTTAACACTTTCAGTTTCTTTGGCTCAGAGCCAAGTCCACGCACATTCCAGCTAACGATGTTAAGACTGTTCATAACTGCTCTGACTGAAAAGGTGTAAAGCTAAGTAGTGCTTGTGTGCCAGTCCGTGTGCGCGTGCCCGCATTTGAGAAGCGCTGTGCGCGTGAACGTTTTCTGGCTATGTGAGCTGTGTGTCGCGTGCGTCCTATGAGAGCCTGTGTGAGGTGATTGCAGTATGTCAGCGTGTGTGTGCGGGATCGCATGTGCACGCCCCTGTGTGCGCTTGTGTGTGCGCGCGCCCGTTCCGTGCATAAATAAATACTTACCGAGGATGAGTTGCTTCCAGGTGATTTACATATAATGAGGGGGGAGAGGGGGGGGGGAGAGTAAAGGAAAGAAAAAAAGAGATAGAAGGGAAAACGAAAACAACAACAAAACAACAATAGAAACATCAGTGGGACTGAGGTGACGAAAAAAAAAAGACTGTTTTCCTGAGATCGAGGTGTGGATTATTGATGATCCGGTTTTCCATTCATTGAAGTAAGTTTAGCGGGTTTCTTCTGGGCAGCGCAGATGTTCTCAGCGCGGATCTGAAAGCCTTCAGCACAGCCAGGGGGTGATCTCCGGGTCCCGGAACAGCCGTCCGTCCACGTACAGTTTGTCAACGGCCACAATCGCTCTCGAACCAGCAGCAAGATGCTTCCTCCTCAGCGGGAACAGGATCTTCCTTCTACGGAGGATTTCTGCCGGGAACTGGTCATTCACGCTGTAATGCGTGCCTTTCAGTTCCCGTCCGCGGCCCTTCACCAACTCCTTCTGTTTGAAATGTTCGAATTTAGCCACAATAGGACGCGGGCGCTGGTGGTCGGACCTTCTTCCTCCGAGGCGGTGAACCCTGTGGAAGGAGATCTTCTGCACCTCCTCCTTGGGGAGCTTCAGGTGGACCTGTAAAAAGGATCTCACGGTGGCTTCGGGGTCTTCTCCTACCTCCTCTGGAACCCCCGCGACCACTAGATTGTCCCTCATGCTCCTCGACTGAAGATCCAGGAGGGTTTCCTTGATGGATCGGTTCTCCTCGGAGAGACGGGCGGTGTCACTGCTCAGGGTCTTCACGGTCTCTCTGAGGGCCTGGTTCTCCGCTGCGAGCTCCCGCACCTGCTGCTGGCTGAATTCCAGAGACTCCCGCAGACCTTGAAATTCTCTATGGAGGATCTCCAGCAGATTGAGGCGGCCATCAAAGCTGGAGAGCTTTTTGTCAATCGAATCCAGGATATCGCTCATTCCGCTGCCTGGAGAGGACACAGCCCCGGGAGAGTCCTCAGGCCGTTCACGCTTGGCGGAGGGGGTGGTGGTGGCGGTTCTGGGCTTCACCATGTTGCAGGTATTAAAACACTCGTCAATGAAATTCTCCAGGTCCTCCAGGCTGACAGAAGCTTAATACTCTTAACAGGTTATGTTAGTTAGCAGGAAATGTTTTAATATGGCGGAAAAATGAAACAAGATCGAAAATGTTTGTTCAAATGCTTACGCGCCGCCAAGTCGACTCACCACACTCGTCTCGCTGGGTCTCGCGATACTACAGCATCACCTCACCCATCCGACCATAGCTTAATCACCCACCCGAGTAGATTTCGACGCGACGCGTCGAAAAAAAAAAACGAACCCGAGGCGTTTTTTTTTTGACGCTTTGACGCCTGGCGTTTTTTCGCGTCGGTGTGCACACTCTCATTGGTGCCCTTTGTTTAGTCACGAGGCGTTAAACGTCGGCGAAAATCGCCGGCGAAATTCGTCCCGGTGTGAACAGGCCTTTATTGTTGCAAAACACACTGAAGGCATTGGTTACAGGCGCATTTCTAAACTTCTGAAAGTTCCAGTGAGTACCATTGGGGCCATCATTTGGAAGTGGAAAGAACACGGAATTACCATAAACCTGCCACGGCCAGGTGCTCCTGGCAAGATTTCAGACAGAGGAGTCAGAACAATCATCAGAAGGGTTCTCCAACAGCCCAGGACCACTCGTGGAGAGCTTCAGAAAGACCTGGAATCAGCAGGTACCGTTGTGTCAAAGAAAACAATAAGTAATGCACTCAACCGCCATGGCCTCCATGCACGCACACCACGCAAGACTCCATTTTTGAAGAAGAAGCATGTTGAAGCTCGTTTGGAGTTTGCCACACAACATTTGGATAAACCCATGACATTCTGGGAGAAGATACTCTGGTCAGATGAGACCAAAATTGAACTCTTCGGATGTCATAAGACACAACATGCTGGAGGAAAAATGGCACCGCACATCCCCCCCAAAACACCATACCAACAGTCAAGTTTGGAGGTGGGAGCATCATGGCGTGGGGCTGTTTTTCAGCAGGTGGTACTGGTAGACTTCATATCATTGAAGGAATAATGACTGGAGAAAAGTATGGAGACATTCTTGATCAGAATCTGCTGTCATCTGCCAGGCTGCTGAAGATGAAAAGAGGCTGGATCTTTCATCAAGATAACGATCCCAAGCACACGGCCAAGGTAACACTCAACTGGTTGAAGAAAAAGAAAATAAAGCTGCTAGAATGGCCCAGTCAATCACCAGACTTGAATCCAATTGAAAATCTTTGGAAAGAACTGAAGATCCGGGTTCACAGAAGAGACCCCCGGAACCTTGAAGATTTGAAGGCAGTTTGTGTGGATGAATGGGCCAAAATCACACCTGAGCAATGTATTCCACTGGTTTCTCCATACAGGAGGTGTCTTGAGGCTGGAATCACCAACAAAGGTTTTTGCACTAAGTATTAAATACATTTCAGTAAGCGTGTTCAATACTTATTCCCTGTGCCATTTCACTTTATTACACATAACTTCATTTATGGACATAAATGTTTGGATTTCTTTCTATGTGTGCATTACTTGGGTTGATGCCGACATCTGGTGAAAATTTCATGTCAATAGCTCGATTAGAAATGTGTTTTTTGAGAGAAATGTTGACGTGTTCAGTACTTATTTTCCTCGCTGTATCTAGGGGGAATTGGTCTTGAAATATGAGATTGGTCAACTATACATTAGGACTTAAACACTGTCCATATAACCTAACCTGACAGAACCAAATGTAAAAGGATTTGTGCTAGAATAACAAGCAAACATGTTTTCTATGCAACTGTAATTGTCTCTTTAAAAAGTTATAATATGTAAATAATGAGTTATTTAACATTAAGGAGTAGTTACATTTATTTTTCATTACATTTAGTTACATGTATAAGTTATATCTTTGAGGACAACCACTATGCTGATGTGGTTTGACACCGCTGGTTTACAGGGTGAAGTACAAACATGTTAGTACAGTAGTTGTTAGTACTTCTATGTACTTTATTTTGTGATATAGCAGAATAATTTAAAGATGTGGGGGTTTGGGATCTGACTGGTTGCTGGGTTCCACCCTCTGGAACCCTCAGCGTCCAGCAGAACATGAGGGAACGTCTGCTGCAGGTTTGAGCTCTGAGCCGGTCGCTCCAAACCTGAAGTGGGTCAAAAAGTCCTCAAAGCGGAGGAGGTAACTGCATTTTACCAGCCTTCTTCGTTCTACGTTTTGATGAAAATACCAGGATTGGAACCGTTGAAGGACGGGTCAGAAGGGATGAGCCGGTTCCTCTGGTTCATGTCTGGTCCGTCCCCGCTGGGATGATGCGATCCTCTGTGGACCTCTGTCAGTGAGGCTGGGAATGACTGGGCGGTGATGTGGATTCATTAAATCCTCTTAATGAGCGGCTCATGGAGGGCTCCGTGTCTCACTCCTGGGATTACTTCTCAATCAAGACGCCATCCTCCGTCGTCTGGCTGCCTCCCACGTGGCGAAGCGTCATGACAGAGCGCCGGAGTTTCACCGAGCTGTCACATTCCACGGCAGATTTTCAGAGAAGCTGCCCTCCTGATGCGCCGCTGACCCGGATTCTGCGTGCTGTGACTTCCTGCGTCAGAGCGCGGCGCGCTGCGGGCTGACGGATCTGTTAGCGCCTCCGTCCGTCCGTCTCCTTTCTCCTTGCTGCGTCCCGGTTGCTCTGGGACACGGCTGTTCACATCCTGATTGTTTGTTCCAAACACCCCCACTGTCAACAGGCATTATGGGGAGAACAGACCCACCAGCACCAAGCGGCGGACGTTTCCACGTTTGGAGGGTTCTGTTGGGTTCAGAGTCACAAATCAGAAATGTTTCATTGAACATTTTCCCACAAAGACAAGAAGCTCCAGCCAACTAGGGCATTCAGCAGCGTGGAGTCTGGATGTCAGAGTTTATGTGCAGATTTGTTCTCTTTGCTTTTGACATTTTCATTCATTCTGGCCCTCAGCAGGGGGGGCAATACTGGCAATTTGGGTATCATCCCATATCAAGTCACTACAGGGCTCGTGTAGCCGATACCGATCTCGAAATGCCAATATGCTTCTTGAAAGGTGGAGATTATAGAACCATTTTAGAAATGCATTATTTTTGTTTATTAAGTGTATAATAAGACAAAACAGAGAATTTCAGCAAATATGAACTAATTACAACAATCTCAACTGAACATACATCAAATACAGAACATATAAATTATTAATGACATAATAGAATAATAACAATATGAAGAAAACTGTGCAAAAATAGCATTGTGTAACAAAAATATAAGAATTCCAGCCCCAGAAAGACGTTTTTTTTTTTAAATAAATAAAGGCAGTAATAAAATATCTAAGTCACTAGTGACGGTGTTGATGGGGTGAGTGTCCCTGCCCCAGGTGGAGGAGTTTAAATATCTTGGGGTCTTGTTCACGAGTGAGGGAAGACCGGAGCGTGAGATTGACAGGCGGATCGGAGCGGCGTCCGTAGTTATGCGGCCTCTTTGTCGGTCCGTTGTGGTGAAGAGAGAGCTGGGCCAAAAAGCAAAGCTCTCAATTTACCGGTTGATCTTCGTTCCAACACTCACCTATGCTCACCTGGGTCATGACCAAAAGAACCAGGTCCAGAATACAAGCGGCTGAAATGAGCTTCCTCCGTTGGGGGCTGGGCGCTCCCTTAGAGAAACGGGGAGGAGCTCGGTCACCCGCGGAGAGCTCGGAGTAGAACCGCTTCTCCTCCACATCGAAAGGAGCCAGTTATGGCGGCTCGGACATCTAGTCCAGAACGCCTCCCTGCAGAGGTGTTACAGGCATGTCCCACTGGGTGGAGGCCCCGGGGAAGACCCAGGACACTCTGGAGAGACTATGTCTCTAGGCTGGCATGGGAACGACTCGGGGTCCCCCCACAAGAGCTTTAGGAAGTGGCCGGGTAGAGAGAAGTCTGGGCATCTCTGCTTAGACTGATGCCCCAGATAAGCGGAGGGAGATGGATGGATGGATGGATGGATGGATGGATGGTGAAAACAGTACACAAAAGTAATACTGTAACATATATGTGATAGAAACAACAACAAAAAGTGAGTTGCAGCAAGACAGGTGGAGGTGCGTTGTTTACATGAACCCAGTGTTGCCAGATTTGGCAGTTATTTGCTCCAATTGGCTGTTTTTGACCCAATCTGGCAACACTGCAGACAGATGGATGCTGCGCTTGCCTCTGTCAGTCAATTCAAGCTCTTTGCAGTACGTATGAAGAAAACTACACACTACTAAATCCTCTGTTGCTAAGGAAATCCAAAAGTTTACTTTTGCAGATTCTTCTAAAAATCTCAAAGACCTGTTTGTCAACCCAAGGCAACCAAAAAATGAAATGGTTGCTATGGAGATAAACTGACAGAAAAGCAGCCATTTTGAAAATTGTGTTCCTTCAAGAATTTGTCACATGCAGCTATGAACAGAGTGTCAGGGGCCAAAGGGGGAGAGTGATGGGCATTTAGCAGGCACTCAGCCAGTGAGGGCAGGTAAGAAAGGGGGTAATACAACGCCGCCAGCAGCTTAGATTCAGTTGTTATTTTATTCTGATGTGTGAAATCCTCGGCTTTAAACTGTGACCTCGTGTCCGTGTGGCGCGGAGCTGAAGCCGTCACAGATGTTTCCACGGTCCCTCCCTTTTCAATAATTCGCTGCCCCGGGCTCCTGCCTGCATCTTTTTAGCACATCCGTGTTTAAAATCACCAGCGGAGTCAGAAAACGTTCCGGGTTTTGTCTCTCTGTGGGGGAACGGCTGCTGGAATTTGACTTCACCTCCTGGTCTGGAACATCTCTGCTGCTGTGGGAGAAAGAAGTGAAACTGCTTCAATCGTTTCTGAAATTAGTCAAGCAAGATCCAACAAAACAGGGCAGGAGAGGTGACCGTTTTTCCATTTCCATGTGAAAGAAAGAACGGCTGAAGGACGTGCTGTTCCGGATCCTTCTGTGCTCTTTTTTCTGACTTTCTCTGAGAACAAAATCCTCCGTTTTATTCGTCCTACGAGTGTTTGGGACCTGAAAGCATCAGTAAACAGCTGATTGAGATCACTTCAGATTGTGAGTGGGGGGTAAACGCACACCTAAGCCCCCCTCTTTACTGCCAGAAACAGTAAAGAGGAGAGGGGGGGGTCAACGCAACATTTTTCACTCCACTTCAAACAGAGAAATTAGTTTTTCTAGATTTGTTGGGGATTTGTTGTGTCTGAAGGCAGGAATCTTTCTGAGCTCCAAACTGCAGAAACCTAGGATTCAAGTGACTGTGGGAGGGGCAGAGTTACTGATGCAGCATCAGCTGATGACCCAGATGAAGTCAAGAAGGAAGCTGTAAACTGGCTTTATGTGGAATCGATTCAAATCAATGGATTGTGACGACGTCCTCTTGACTGAGAACTTTTCATCTGAAACAGTAACTTCTGGTTCTCTGTAGGCGGCAGCATGGCTCAGCGTCTGGGTGTGGGAAAGTTGTGCAGGAAACCAGGGTTTGATTCCCAGGGGGGCACCGTGAGCTTCATCCAGTGAGGGTCCTGAGGCAACACCTTTTGGGCCACTGCCTCTCTATGCAGCCGGCACAGGGAGGCCCCCAGCCTGGATAACATACAGGGTTTGTGTCAGGAAGGACATCCAAACCCCTGATGGGACCCCCCCCAACAGGTGATCAACAGCAGGTTCTGGTGCGTCTGTTCAGTCTTGTCCTTCCAGGATGGTCCAAGGCCTTTTTTATCACCTCTTAACTAAAATGTTTGTGTTTTTCTGTCAGGGCAGCGTTTTCCTAATAGTCACATCTATGGTAGATCTGAATTTGTGACTGTTGTTGATTAGAGCTTTTCTCGGTTAAGCTCTGATAGTTGATGCTGTGTTTGTGGACAATAAAGCTTTGAATCAAATAACTTGACAGCTTGACACACAAATTTATGTGTGTCAAGCTAACAGCCCTTCGTGTTTCACTAAACTCTGTATTGCTATATGTTTGGTTAAACATGGAGGCTCTGGTGACTTTAGGATACAGCTAATGGACTTTTACTTTGTTTGTCACCAAAATGAGTTAAACAAACACCAGCAGATGGAAGGCAGCCAAAGACGCCTTTAAACACACAGTTTATGTTCGTCATTCACAGCCAGATCCGCCTGAACACGAAGACATTGTGTTTTAGGGAAACAAAGGAAACAATCAACTTTATCAGATGAGATTGATGAGGAGAAAATGTTTTCGGTCCTCAAATTCAGCAGCACCGGCTCAGATCTGGGAATCAGCTGAAAGAAACTCAAAGCTGCCATTGTGAGTTGAGAGAGTCTTTGTGGAAAGTTGTATCCCGGTGCCGATGCAAGATTAATGTCTTTGTGCCCAAAGAGAGAAGCAGACAGATTGTGTTTGTGTTGTTTCCAGGAGCTAAAATGAGCTTCCCGTCCTCCAGTGTGTGTAGAGACAGCAGAACCCAAACGCCGTGCCTCCGAGCTCGCAGAACGCCGCCGCCTTTCTGCACAGCGTTGCTGCGGTTATTTTTAGGCCGGCGCTGTGTGTGGAGGGGAGCAGGTGTCAGCCTTTAGAAGCGGCGCTGCCTCATTTTAGAAATGAACTTGTCACATGAGCGTTGTGTTCGTTTAACCTGAACGCCACGCTTCCATGTTCACACTTGACCTGCAATGGTGAGGAGAGTTTGGGTTTAATGAGGCGGGGCCTAAAACCCCCCCAACCTGCGGGAAAAGCTGCTTCCGTTGGGGAATCCGGCCGACACGTGACCCTAACGCTGACTGCAGGCAGAGCTCTGATCAGACGGAGCGGAAGTCCTCATGTTTGACAAAAAGGGACCGAATGGTTCGTCTCAGCGACACGGTTCCTCCTTCCTGCTGGGGGGAAGAGTCCCAGCAGATGGTTGAACTTTCCCTCTCAGGGCTTTGTCCTGAACACTGTGATGGATTCTGGGAGATTAGTGCTCTATGAACCTGGAGGTGTTTGACCGGGTCCGTCGGGACCTCCTGTAGGGGAGCGTCCAGAGGTATAGGGAAATGGAAATGAGAAAAAAACACATATGATCCTAATTACTGGCACAGAGGACGAGTCTTTAGCCTTGGTCATGTGGGGGGGGGGGGGGGCTGCAGGTTACTGGGTTGTCTGGGCCGTGGGGGGTCGTAGAGGAGAGGGGCTGCATCTTGATGTTCCTCTTTGATCTTCTTTTGATCTATCATCAAAGCCTTCCCAGAGGTCTCATAGTTATGAGAATGCCGTTTTTCTGTTTACACTCTCTCCTGCTAGCTTACAGCCGCTCACGACCCCCAAGCTAACATTAGCGGTGGATCAAAAAGGTAGAGCAGTGTCAGATCCATCCATCCGTCCAGTTCTGATCCAGATTCCAGCTCAGAAGTGGAAAACAAAGACGTTCATGGATCTGTTTTTCTGATAGTGGGTCCATTGAAATGAGGCGGAGCCGGGAGCTTGTGGCCCTGCCCAGCATATTTTCTGCGACACAAATACCAATGAGTTATATCAGTAGAGGAGACATCACGGGATTCCTCATACAGAGGAGAGCACCGCCATCTTGGTGAGGTCAAGTCACTGCTGCAGTTCAGCATTTGAACACATTTTTTGCATAATACCAGTTCATTGTTTGGGTTTCAACTGCCAAAATCAGAGAACTGAGTCCATGAAGGAGGAAGGTGTATCATTTCACAGGTAAGTACTATAATTCATTTCTTTTAATGCTGCAGGGGCTTTATTAATAGAACACATGTTGACATGTATGATGCTGCAGAGCTGTTATCAACATGCTGGTTGATGTACGGATAAATTGCTGTCACCATAAATGTACACTTTATTTTGCTAAACCTGTATACAGCATACTAGGCTATTATAGTAATATAGATTTATACATTTCTGACTCAGTGACTGAACTTTTCACTATTCACTATTCAGACTTAAGGAAAAAGTGGATTTTAGCAATAAAAAGAGTTAACCCAGATGGATCACTGTGGTACCAACTAGCAATACAGTTTGGCTATGTTCAAAAGATTTGTGGAAACACATTTAGATAAGAGGCCAGACTGTTCGCTTGAAACCCGACACCATAACATCTGTGTTACACTAATTGATCACTAACATGAATCAGTAAAATCTATTGTTTTTCTTTGTTGTTGTTGCTTTTGTAGGGTAAATCTATTGTTCACTTTTGGACTTCTTTTGAATATTTATTTTATTTTATTATTATTAGTATTATTATTAATAGACTTATTTTTATTATTTATTGACTTATTATTTATTTATTGTTTGTATTGACTGAATATTGATTTATTATTATTATTAATATTATTATTATTATTGTTGACTTATTGTTGGGTTTTTCTAAATAATTTAAATTACATGTCAAAGAGGTCTAAAACTCCTAAATGTTTAGAAATTATTTTTAAAAATTGTTTGTTATCATTTTTTTATTTGTAAGAAGACCTGCAACAATGCATTTTCATTAAAGTTTGAGCTTTTAAGGCTGACTGTTTCTCTTCTTTAACTACAACAAATGATGTATCTATATATATATATATATATAAATATAATATATTTACATATATGTATAAATATATATAAATTTAAAAATATATATAGTATATAAAAGCTATTTAGACACCACTAAAAGCAATAGAAATCATTGTCATGTGGGCGTCGTCGACCTCACAAAGATGGCGTCGCGCTCCGCCACCCTCGGCCAGGCTTCTAAAGCGGGCGTGTCTCCTCTAGTGATATAACTCATTGCACAAATACAATATATGCATTTTTTCATGTGCTCCGGATTCACAATAAATAAATACTCATCTTAATTTTCTTTCTTTATGTTCTCTATCATCATCAAAATGTCACCAGATGACGTTAAAAACACAAAAATAACCGTTTTTTTTTACGGCGTGGCTCTTCAAAGCCACTGCAGGTGTGTCTCATTGAAAGTGGAACGTTCCATTGTGGTGCGTGTGATCAGGGCATCGTGACGTTTATGTCAGGCTAATGGAAGTTTCTTGGACTCGTGACGTCTGGGTGCAGCTGTGGTGGAGTGTCCTTCAGCCACACCCACTCCAGGGGCATCCAGACTGGTGGGGAGGTCAGTATTTGTGAAGGCCAACATTCTTTGAACCGTTAAAACAGCATGTCATTTGAACGAACTATTCAGGGAAAATGTTATTTGCAATGGCAGAACAGAAAATCAGTGAAGCACATTTTTACCTCAATAACTGAATTTTAAAGACCAGACATCGCTCTGGTCCAGTTAGCTTGATGTCGTTAGCATGTCTCGTCTTCTTGATGTCAGATCTATGCGGACACACATGCTAATTTTTTTTCCCAAAGTTGACATTTTAGAAACGAGCTAGAAAGTGTCCCTAAAGGAGCCTGCAGGCTGGTGGAAATCCCAATGCAGGCCGCATTTTGCCCATGGGCCGGACTTTGGACATGCATGTGATATGGGATGTCCACACAAACTCCACTCGCCTTGTTTCCTCCCTTTCAACTGTGAGGAGCGCGCACGGATCACCCGGACGTCACTGACAGGATTATTGTGCGGCGTCTCACCTGCGTCCCCCCAAGTGTTCACTACGACCTTTTCTCTGTGTGTTCGCTGAGCGTTCTACCCCCCCGCTGACCGCCCGTCTCCAGCCTTCAGGGCAGCTGGGGCTGCAGCTTTTCATCCGGCTGTGATCAATGTCTCCTAAAGACGTCAATGTGAGGAATGAGGAATCTGATCTGTGACTCGCTTCACTTCGTGGCTCCAAACACAGAAATAAGACTTTAGAACAAAGAAAAGGTAAACGGTACAAA
This sequence comes from Oryzias latipes, assembly GCF_053564925.1. Lineage (NCBI taxonomy): Eukaryota > Metazoa > Chordata > Actinopteri > Beloniformes > Adrianichthyidae > Oryzias > Oryzias latipes. The sequence continues at coordinate 34,917,971 of NC_136254.1, read as the reverse complement.
GCCTGACAAAGGTTTTCCTTCACGATGAAACAAACACGTCAAGCGGAAGATGAAAAATGACTTCAGACACATCAGAGACACAAAATCCTAATGACGCTGAAGCGGCGGGCGACCTGAGGTGACAGCAAACTTGGCGACCTGAGGTGACAGCAAACATGGCGACCTGAGGTGACAGCAAACATGGCGACCTGAGGTGACAGCAAACATGGCGCTCCACAAACGCACTGAAGGACGAGATGAAGCCGTCACCTCTGCAGGGATCCGCCGTTTTCCAGAGCAGTTTGGCGTTCCTGCTGCAGGGCTGCCGTGTCTGGTCTTTCCTCTCTGGGGTGTAAACGCGTCGGTCAGGTGACGTCCCTCTAACCTTGTTCTGTGTGGGGGTGCAGGTTGGCACAGGCGCCCGTTCTGTCAGGCCGGCCGCGGCGGCAGAGGGCCCAACGCCCTCGGACAAGTCGCTTAGCGAATCAGCTCAGTGGAGTGTGAGGGAGCGTGCGCGTGGCTCGGCGGGGGCCGAAGGCGTGTTCCCATGCGCGTGTGCAGGGGGGGGGGGGCGTCCCCGTGAGGCTGTGGGACTGGCCTACATCGTGAAACGGAGAGGTCACAGCTGCTTGTGAGTGTGAAGAAGTTATCGCTCAGCTGGTGTGACGTGTTTTCACCTGTGAACGCCGTCTGCGTCTGCGCCTGCGTCTGCGCAGGAGACGCTGTTCCCCACCAACCAAAACCACAATTTTATCCTGAATTATAAATATTCCTCTAATTTCTGGACAGATTAAATTATTTCAAGTCTTTTTTTTTAAACAAGTGATTTTATTAGTGACATGTTACCTCCTGAGTTATTGTGTCATCAATAAGTTTATTATGAATTCATTTTGATAATGTGTGTTTTTAAAGGAGACGGTGACACTGATCAGGCAGGAAACAGTACATTTCTACAAATGAACAGGACTTTGCAGAGGTTGAAGTGTTTGATGCAATCTTGTTTTGGAGGAATGCAAACGGTGGATTACTTTAAACTGCATGAGTTGAAGTTGTGCACTTATGGAGCAACACTTGATCCCTTTCAAAGCGCTTATCCACAAACTAATGGGGATTTCTATTCCAATGTCATCTGCCCATGCAACCTTCATATGAGCAGTCTTTGGTGGAAAATAAAAACATCAGACAACATTTGAAATCACAGTTTTTGATGTCGACGCTTTAATCAAAACTTTGTAAGATTCAGGTTGTGTTGGCAGTTGTTGAGAAATAAGACATTTTTCTGGGGATTTGTCACCAAAATGAGTCGATCAGTGATGGAGGATCAATCTGACGGATCAACGACTCACAAAACAAACACACAATTCCTCCTGTGTAGCACATGCTGTTGGAACGGTTGCTACATGTTTGTGTCTTTACTCATGAATTACAATAAAATGTGTTTAACCGCCAGTAGAATGATGACAAGAAGACAGTAAATAAAGACGCCTGCATAGAAATAGAACAACTAGAAAACACTCACAGTCCTTTCATGTAAACTCCCTAAACCTAAGATGAACATTTTACAGATTCGGTTTCCGGGACGACTTCCCCTCATGATGGCAGACAGTCACATGACGTCACATCATTGATCACAACATTCTCATAATATTGATTTATTATTCATGATGTGCTTTTGCTCAAATTGTCGACTCTATTTGAAACAAAATCATTTTTTCAGGATTTAGTCTTATTTTTTCCATCTACGGAAAACGCTTTGATACTTAAACATGAAAACGAGAGCCTTCACCAACACTTTATTGACAGTTTGTTTGGTTTATAAAACATTCTTCTACCATAAATGACATTACAGCAGAAGAACTCGATTTTTCTGGAATAGATCGCAGAAATCCGTGTTTTCTGAAACTTGTTAGACTCGTTAAACCTGAACCCAAAAGGAACCCAAATCACTTAAAAATCTTGGTTTTCAGGTTGTATTTCAGCCTCATCGATGACCTTCGCCCTAAATTCTGTAACTAAACTCGACGGTAAAAAGTCGGTTCCTCTCCTCCGATGTCACTGATTTACAGATAATCTGCCAAAATAAAAGCGTCTCTCTGAGCCAAACAGTACATGGACAGTAAGAAGTCACAGCATCTGACACTGCAGATGAAATGAGGTAATCAGATTAAAGCAGGTATATTCTGGTTATGTCAGTCTGATTGTGGTCAGTTTTCTGACATTGGCCTGGAACCAAACCAAACCATTTTTGTGTCATGTTGGAGCACAGCGTCTCTGCTCCGTGGGACGTCTGCGGTGCAGAGCAGACCTGGTCTGTGGTTCCAGACCCTCAGAGTTCTGGCGTTCTTCCCCGTGACGGCGGTCCTGATGTTCTGCTGTCTGTGCTTACAGGCCGTCTGCGTGTGAACGCATGTCAGGAATGGAGCTGCGCGCCGATGACATCTGACATGGAGGCTGTGGGAGCGGCGAACACGACGCAGGCTGGACTCCGCCTCTTGGCCACGCCTGACGACGGGCCCAGTCATCTGGATTACCGGGATTACGCCCCGTTGCCGGCTCTGCCCACGGGCTTTGAGGGCGTCAGCTTCCCGGAGGACCCCATCCGCCTGCTGAGTGTGCAGGTACAGCCTCACACACACCTGACCAGGTGTTTTGGTTCCGCCTGAGCCCCTCAGAGGCTTGTGACCCTGAAGGTCTGTGACGGGCTCAGACGTGGAACCACCGGTACCGAGCAGAACCTGCTGCTGCGGCTGCAGGACGGCAGCTTTCACATCATCTGCTCTTGTCTGTTTGAAGGTGGTGTTGATCTTGGCCTACAGCACCATCATCGTGCTGGGGGTTCTGGGTAATTCTCTCGTCATCTACGTCATCTATCGCTTCAAGACGCTACGGACCGTCACCAACTTCTTCATCGCTAATCTGGCCGTGGGTAGGTTTGCACACACGGCTGCTCGCCGAGCACACGCCGTCTGACACGCCCTGCCGCGTTCCGTTGATCTAAAGGTGAAAGGTCAGCGCACATGTCAGCCTCCACTTCCTGTTGGGGGGTTCAGAGGGAGGAGCTGAGGTTTGCTTCCACTTAATGCAGCGGTTGATGCTGAAGGTTTAATGACGGTTGGATGTTTGAGGAAAGCCTTTCTCCTCATGGATGGATCTCAGTTCTTCTGGGTTTGTCTGGAACCAGAACTCATGAAGCCCTTTGATCTTCCTGGCGGTTCTGTGTTCATTGAATGTTCCAACGCTGGAATGTTGCAGACAATTATCCATCAGATTTTGCGGTTCATGTACCTTTTGCAGCGTGTACACCTGAGGGGCTCTTCACAGAAGAAGACCCGCCCTGAACAGGATTTATGGGACACTTTGACTGAATAAACACACAAACTCTTATCTGTCTGTTTAATTATGGAAAAAGAAAAAAGCTTTCAGTTTGTTTTTAATGAATCAACTCATTATTGTTCTGCTAAAAAGTCCACCTTTAGTTAGGTGTTTAGGTTAGTTTATGAAAAAACTCTTTTGGATGGAAATGAAAAGATTGAATTAATATTGAATCACTTTTAGTTGAAGGTTGGAATACAAATGATTAAACATTTGGGTAGAGACAGCCAACCTCGTGTCCCGAGTATAGAAGAGAACTTAACAAGTGACTCCTCCCCCCTGGTGTTACAAACAGGAAGTACCTGCAAAATCCTATAGACATCTATAGAGAAAGCCATTATTTAGTCTGATTCCTTACTTAATTTTATTTTTTAATGATATTCTTCTGTAGTTCAAGTTATTCAAGTCATACACTGACCAGTCCAAGTGGGTGGAGCCTGCTGGCCCCCACATCCAACATTCAAAACCTTTGGTTGACAGATTTCGGGTTTCAAATGGTAGAGGTGTCCGTCCAACAAGCTCGCTCCTGATTGGTGAGAGTGGTTGCCATAGAAACGTTAACCAGTCACTGCTTACTGATATCACCTGGCTCCAAAAAATGGCGACTGACCTGACTTAAATTGGTTGGAGCCAGAACAAACCATTCTCTTTGGATGACTTGGCCCGGTTCTGTGATCCGGTCGGTGGTTCTGACTTGTTCATGTCGTTCATTTAGAGCTACGCGGCTTTCAGATCTTTTCCGGTTCTGCGTCTTTGCAGATGAATGAAGCCCCATCAGGTGGGCGGGGCTGTTAGCGGTCCGGTTCTTGGATGGACGTTAAAGTTCCTCCGGCATCATAATCAACCATCGACTGTATCTGAGACCTGGACTGAGTGAGTCTGGCGTCCCTCACAGAAAACGGTTTCATTCAGGCTCCAACCAAATCAAGTCAATTCAGTCGCCATCTTTGTGTGATACCGACACCGCCAGATGACATCAGTTAGCCGTGATTGGTCTGAGTCAACGTTACTATGGCAACCACTCTGGCCACCACTACCATCTGAAAGCGACCTCGAAAACGTTTGGAGCATTGGAGGTGGGGGCCAGCAGGCTCCACCTAATTTTATCGAGGCATCTGATTAAAAATGTGATTTTTTTTTTTTTTTTTTTATAACTTTTCATTTGATTGGTCAGTTTCTAACTTGAAAGATGTCCCATAAAGAGAAAATAGGGGCAAAACCCCCCCGAAAATGATCAAGAACATGTTAAAATAAGGTTGCAGATTCTACACGTACTTCCTGTTTGGAGCACCAGGGGGAGGGGTCACTCAGTCCAGTTCAGTAACATCAGGAAGGAAAGGACAGACTCGTTTCCTGTGAGTGTGTCAAAGACCAAAACACCTTTTGACATGAACAGATGCTCATCCGACATGAATCCACCCACAGAAAACGTGGACGTTTCCTGCTGAAGCCAGACGCCGTCGTGTTTTCAGAGCGTCTGCTGCCAGACCAAAGTAGAAAGAGGTGTTCGAGTCCCAAAACAAAATAAATAAATGAGGATGAAGGAGGGAGCATCTCTGGAGGAGCCAGCCTCACAGGTCTGCTAGTTTCTGTCTCCAGCCTGAAGACCCCCCCTCCAGACATCTGTCCCAGGAGGTGAAGTGGGTTTTATGGTACGTAATCTGCCTGGCAACTATGACGTAATCTGGATTACAGCTGCTACAAATCTGCATTTATTAGATCTGCAGGACAGAAAGATCCACTTTTGCTGATGTGACAGAAAGTTTTTGACAACATTAGCTCCAGTCATTTTATAAGATCTTAGTTTTTGGAGATTTTCACTTATTTGAACTAATGAAACGAACGTAGAATTAAGAGTTTGAGCCAAGATGAGTCAAAGCAAATGAACAGAAGCTGATCTGTAGGCGGATGTAGTTTGCAGAATCTCCACTGTGGCGCAGTGGTGAAGCGGTCGAACTCAGATTGGAAGTCCCCTGGTTCGGTTCCAAGTTTGGAAATCTTGGTTGTGTGATCGAACCGCCACACGGCTTGGAGTCCTTCTCTCTGTTTGATTGCTATAATTTTCTTATGTTGTTAACAGGAAGAGAGGAAAGTGATCCCGTCTTACTCTGATCAGATGTCTCAGATTTTGCTGATTATAACGTGTCTGTGTTAACAGACAGAGTCAGGAAGTGGTGCTGTGTCCGCGAACACTAGACAGGAAATTGCCGGTACCCCGTGGTGTTCCCACCGGACCAGAACCGGACCGGCAGGACGCGTTCATCTGGATATATGTCTGCCTCCCACGGTGGAACAGGGCTGCTGTGGAACATCAAAGCGGTGCGGATCCCCCCGTGGATCTCTCTCCGGGTGTTTCCTTCACAGCTCTATCAAAGACTTGGTGTCATAGAATTCCATCCAGGCACAAACCGCATCTATTATTTCTCCTCCGAACCACAATCGTGTTCACAGCGGCCGATCCTCCGGGTTCTGAAAAAGACGCTCTCCACACGGCACTTCCAAACCCGACTCCCTGAGTGCTCAACGTTTAGCTAGTTGAGCTTTCTGGCTGAGTTCAATGAACTCAAGAAGAACAGTCGCTCCCTTCTTCTTCTGTTTCGTCGCCAGCGTTCGAGGACACAGCGCCACCTACCGACACTTTATCAACACAGACACGCAATTAGCGGCTAAAGCGGCTGCAGCAGCTCGTCACATGTCCTCAGTGTAAGATGTCTTAGTAACCTTTGTTTGACCTTCATCAGAGTAAAATCCCTGTTTTCCTGTTGTCAGCATATACAACATAAAAGCGATCGAACAGAGAAAACGATTCCAAGCGGTGTTGTTTTCATTCTATCACTCATGGTAGAGACTTTCATTGTCTGGAACGACATTAAAGCTGCGTTTAGGTGACGCTCTTTTGTTTTTCTGCGCTGTAATCCAGTCGGGGAAGCTCTCTGTTCTTATGTCAAGGACAGACACAGTGTGCACCATCAGAATGAACGCACAGCTGGAAGTGGAGGACGGTTGCTTCTGTAGCGTGCGTTCATTCTGATAATACACACTTCAAAGGCCTTTAACCCTCTTTAACCTTGGACACTTAATAAATATTCAACCAGTTTTTAGTCCTTTATTCTTGTTATTTTTTCGGTTTAGATCGCTTTTCTTTGCTAAGTGGTGCAGTGCGTTGTCACGGTAACATGACAACACATCGACCTCGACTGTAGCGGTGACAAATATGGAACGGCAAAAAAAAGATAGAACTGTCTGGAAACGCTACCGGGAGCTGAGCTTATTAATTCAGGAGTTTTTCAAGTTGTTTTATTTGGTTTCAAATAGTTCTGGCTCCGATTTGACTCCACAAAAACCGAGATCCCATTTTACTGTGAAATCTAGTGTATGAATAGAGCGGCTGCAGATATTTCACAGAGGATGAAGAGGAACCTTCATCTCAAACGTGAAGAGAAACTGGAAGCTGAAAAAAAAGAAACAGCAAATGTTGTCGGACATGAAACGGGTCGTGAAGACGGTGAAACGGTGACGACCACTGATCTAGACTGAGGATCATCTTAGGACCTGCTTCAGCAGACACCAGCCGTTACACAAGGTCACATGACAGTTTCAGCGCTTTGGGACGTTTCTCCTCCGTCAGTTGGAGGATGCAGAACTCAGAATCCAGAACCCTGCTGGCGGCGTTCCTAAAGGTTCTCTTCTCCTCTCCGGTTGGGGTTTATGCTCCCCAGACGCTGACAGAGCTTCAGAGTTTTTCCTCTGTATTTGGTTTTTATTCAGATGTTTTTGCTCACTCCCACCCCTCCATTAATATTTCACAGCTCAATTAAGGACCATAAATACATTTACAAATCAGATTCAATAGAAGCAGCTGCTTGTGTCCACATGTGGATGTCAGAACTCCTGTTTTTTTGGGCATTAATTGACATGTTGTTCCTTTTAGTGGCGACACGTTTCACCTGACGTCTATTATCTTTGCCCCGTTCCTGTGAGTCACGCCTGAGCTCATGAAAACCTCTGATTTCAATACATGGAAGCGCTTTCATGTAGAACATTTCAGCCTTTTAAATAAAGTGTCTACATTTGGAGCAGTCCTGCCAATTTCAATTCCATTAGTCTGTTTGGAAGCTACATTTTTCATTTGTTTGATGGGCTTTTGCCCGAGAATCATGAATAATTTTTCTGGGTTTTGGTTGGTGTTTTTAGGTCATGAGTGAGAGCAGAGAATTAGCTGAGTCATGTGAGGATGCTGTGAGTGCTGGGCGTCAGAGAGGCGGTGACGCCATCTGCCCGGAGAGCCGCCGTCGGACCGCCGGTCACGTGACCGGCGTGTGAGCGGCAGCGTCCCGGTGGGGATCGGTTACAGCTCCAAGCACATGAGGGGCGGGGCTTCACCTCCAAACGGACTGACTTCAGCTGCGTCTCCTCCAGACTGAGCTTTAATCCACAACAGGCTTTTGTCCTCCATTAAAATCCAAATAATCCTCAGCGATGTGAAGCTTAAAACCGTCTGAAGGGAAAAACTAAATGCATATTTCAATTATTTTGACTAGTTAAAGTTTAGAGAAACCAAACCAGGCTGCTGCTTCCAAATCTAAATCATCAGAAATATCTTTAAAGCCTCTTGATTAAAAATGTCTTTTATATTTACTATATGTATTTAAATAAATAGATGGTTCAGATTTGAGAATTAAAAGGGGGTTTCAGCTCCTTCAATCCGGAACAAGTACACACCAGCATGTGTTGCGTGTTCCAGACTGGCCTAAACGGGCATTCCTAACTCAGTTTTTAATGTTTACATTGGACTGACGCTACCCAATACTGCTGATGAAAGTACAGTTGGTGGTTCAAATCTGGTCCAGGCGTCTCCTTTCACAGCTCTGTTCCCAAATGTGGAGAATTCCAGCAGGACACCAACCGCAATTATTCATTTCTCCTTTCTGATCAATTTTCCAACGGCTGGTACTTCCATGTTTGGAAACGGACGCCGTCCATCCAACACTAGCCGATTGGACAAAGCTCCACCTGGTTTAGCTTTGAACGCAAGTTCAAAGGTCGTTAGTTTTGTTTGTGGAGCCAAAAAATGGACTTAAAAACGTGTGAACTGGAGTTTAGGACCAAAATACACGTTTATATAGATTTCTCATGAAATGTGGTCATTTAAATGCATGTTTCTGAGTGAAAGTAGGACCACATTTACCCAAAACATTCTTTCATTGAAGGCAATAACCTGTCCACTAAGGAAATGAGAGTCGTGTCTGAAAGATCTCCCTCATCCTGGTCACGTTCTCACAAAGGCGGCTGATTTTTGGAGAATCCTCTAGAAGTCGTTTGTTCTGCTCGTCTCTACTTTACTTCATGTCTCCTTACTTTCCAACCACTGATAGAGAATTCTGGGTATTTATGGGCCGACTGCGTCAGAAGGATGAAAGTCTAGAAGAGCGTTTCCTCGTGGAACGGTGTCCTGCATTCTTCCTGTCCTTTTTCTACGGAAACACACTTCCAGGCTGCTGCAGAGCTGCATTATGAGCTGAGCCAGGTGAGTTCAGGCTGGCCAACATGGAGAACATGCTCTGATATCCCATAAACAGAAGCACTGGTCTAGATGTGCATGTCAACCATCCGGTTACTGAGGTGACGTCCCACAAACACCCATTTGTCAAGAGTCACATTGACTTTTGGCTTCTCTCTGGGTCGGCTCCTCTGATCAGTTCTGGGTTGTTTTCTTTTATTAAACATGTTGAGACACTGAAACATGCTGTGAAATCCATCAGCTGATGCCTTCTTTGAAACAGTTTTTTGGAGCGAGACCGCAGAACCTTTTGGAGCCATGAACTGTCCTGAAGAAGAAGCCTTTTACTGTTGACCGCACTCGTCTCCCGAACCAGCCGAGGCCCTTAACCCACACCTTCATGTCAGCATCCATCCTTCTCCTCTGACGGTCTCTTCAGGAGACAGCCGGTACATGCAAAGGTGGTACGGGATCGTCCCCGAATCCTCCCGGATCCTCCAAAACCAACAGACTTTTATGACTTTTTTCTTCTTCTTTGACCCTCAGCGGATGATCTAATGGTCCATCTTTAGCTTCAACAAAGTCCTCCAACGGACACATGATTGGATGTGACTGCTCCTCTGGGCTCGTAGGAGCAGCCCAAGCAAACACGGAGTCCTTTGAACCCCTCCATGAGAATATTTGGAAGCAGGGCATGGTGTCAGAGCGTGTTATCCCAAACCCAGAGCCCTTCATGAGGTCTGCTGCCGACTGCCTCTTTTGGTTTTTCTCTAACCTATCGAGACTCTTCAGGCCAAATTCTGACAGAAACAGCAGGACATTTGGGAAGATGGCGGATGAGAAACGACAGGCTGGAAGGAAGAGACGAGAATCTCTGAGTCACATGAAATCCTGGTTCAGACATTTGCTTTTCCCTGAAAAACACAGTCTTTTATGGAGAAAGCCTTTTCCGTGGCATTAAACCTCCTTTTCCCGCCTCTGATGCTCATAAAAGGTCGATGTCAGACACTTGTGGTTTGAATCCATCAGTCCTCTGGAGCAGAAGTGTTTCAGCGTCTGAAGAGCAAAGCTCGAGTGTCTAAGATGCTGCTTGACTCTACCTGGCCTCTCCATCTCCATCCCAAAGTACCGCGGCCTGTTCTGGTTGGCTGCTTCTTCACGCTCACCGAGTCAGAAAACGCCAGAGTCTGGTTTCCTGGAATGACTCTGATGAGCAGGAAAGCGACAGAAGTGACGTGGAGACGGGGAGTCCACCTGACTGAGGTCACCTGCTCTGCAGGACATGAAGAGACTAAAGACAGAGCATGCTACTGATGATGTCATGCAGCAACATCTGCATCTCCAATGAATGTCTGTTCAGTGTTACGTTCACATCGCCCTTGGCAACGCGCAACGATTCCAATGAAAGTCAATGTTCACACATGTAAATGTGAGTTCTAGGCTACTGCCTTCAGAACTCTTTCCTTCAGGCGGCTCGGCACACGTTTGAGGTCCGTCTTTGGGGTCGACGCACAAAACCAGCGTAGAAAGTTGCACCAGTTGAACTTTGACCAATCAGGGACTCGGGTTTGGTGGTGACGGGTGGAGAGCGGCCAATCACTTATAAAGAGAAAATATTATCTGCAGTATGTGCCCGGCTGGATTTCTAAACGTTTTTCATATATCGGAATAGAGCTGGGAAAGAAAAAGCCTGGATTTAAACCGCCACCGTGTTTCAGACCAGGCCTCCTCCAGTTTGACAAATCTGAACACTTTTTGGAAGAAATAAAACATTTACAATGTTTTGCCCCATTTTGAGCTGATCTAACTCACTAAACTGTTCATTCACATTAAAATGTTTTAAGAAAAGGAGCTGAAAACCTGTAGAAATGGTGGTTTTCACGTGTTCTTCTGTCATTTTTCAGATTCCATTTCTAAAGAAAATGAAGCTCTAAATTCAAATCACTGTAAATCAGGAGCAGATGAAAAAATGACATTGAAAAAGATGGTGTTTGAGACGGAGAAGAAATGCTGGGTGGGACCGCAGGCTCTTCCCTCTTAGCTCTCAGATGCAGGGGGGAGAAAGGGGTGGGGTGATTCTGCGGCAAAGGTCCCGCCCACAAGTCAAAGGTGAAGCTCCTGCTGCTCTGCAGAAACTATGTCCTAGAAAGTGACACAGGTTTTTTATTATGAAAAACCATAATTAAAAGAAAACCACAGAAAATTGATGGGATTTTAACGTGTTTCTACTTGTAAGGTTGAGCGGTTTAACTTTACAGTGAGTGGAGGCGGGTGTAGTTATGTGATACGCCACCTAGTGGTTACCTGGTGAACTGACATGGCTTCAGGTGAACCTCCTGTAGTTCTTCTTCAGAGATCCAGCTCAGCCCAGACCTGCTGCCCCCTCCTCACATTATGGAGTGAGGTTCTGCTGAAGCCCCTGTTGTTGTTTCATTCTCTAGGATCATTTTTCATGTTTGAAATCTTTCTGAAGGTTTTTCAGAAAGATGCCTTTTGTTCGTTCTGCCAGTCTGCCGAGTGTCTCAAAGTTAATGAGGCGGCAGAGAGAAAACTCACAAATGAGCATCGTGTGTCACTTCACAGGCGGGGGACGTGTGAACGCCGCCCGTCCACGCTCGCCTCGTTAGCCATAAATAAAGGTGAGAGCGAGCGCGTGGAGATGACGGCCTCCGCAGTGGGGAAGCATCTTGTTTCAGCCAAACTGTCACGATGGCGATCCGTCACTGACGGACGTTCAGCAGAAACGATTGGAGACGTTTTTACTCACCAACAAAAACATTGTACATGTACATTAATAGGCATCTATTCAAAGAGTCATGGGATTGATGCTAATTTGCAACTGTAGTCCCCTGGCAGGTACACAAGAAAATAGTGAACCAAATATCCAATCGCAAACACTACACAATCGTAATAAAAGCATGGCTTTCTGCAATCAGACGTTGTCATTCTAGTCCTCACACTCTTACATCACACGAGCGGTGTCACTGTTCTGGTCCGGCTGCGGTCCTGAAGGTGGTTCAAACCCAAATGTTCCTGCAGAACCGTGTGGACCAGCAGAGAGCCGCAGGAGTCCTTCACCGTTTGGATCAAAGGCAGCAACCGGCGCTCCCATTTATCGGGACAAACGGGGCTTTCCAGAGAACGATGCTTTTCTGTCCGAATTCCTGCTGGTGGTCAGACAACAAGCAAAGCTTTGAGATGTCCGCCTGGTTCTGCTGAATTCTTTCCTGAGCTGCAGAGATTCTGACATCAAATTCAGCCTTTTGGTTCAGTCTCACAAGAAAATGGTTTTACTTTAAACCGGAAGAGAAAATCTGCAGAGAACCAGCAGAATACACACAATCATGAACACACAACAGTACACACTGACACAAACACACAAACACACATAAATATGGAGACACACATGTAACAAACACATACACATAAAGACACACAAACACACGTTTGGAACAGGACTAACAATCTCACAACTGATCAAAAGTAAACACAGTTTTTGCTAAATTTCAAATCAAAGTTGTTGTTTTTTTCTGTCCTCTCTTGTTGGTTTCTTTCTCTTGCTTTTCAGTGATACTACTCAGACCAGTGGCCTTGTGGTAGAGTGTCTGCCTTGTGGTCGTGAGTTCAAATCCAGTCATACCAAAGACTCTCAAAATGGGAGCCATTGATCCCTGCTTGACACTCAGCATTAGGGGGTTGATCAAAATGATGGCTGTGCCCCAGGAGATGGGTCAAATGTGGAGAGCAAAGATTACTGGACTTTAACTTCTCCGTCTTTTGGTTTGGTTTCTAAACTACAGTTTGTTGTAAATATACTGAGATGAATCACCTGAATAGTTTTTGTCACGGCCGACTAAACTGAAGAGTTTCTTGAGATACCAGAGCATCCGTCAGAAGATAAAATGATGGTTAGGAGCTGCAGGAGTGACATGTGGATCACGGGTAAAGCAGAAGACACAGGACAGATGGACACGGTGAAAAATAACTCCTCGTTTTAACCAGAACAGCCAGGTTTAGGTCCAGAACAACTTCACCGTCATCACGGGTCGGTCATTCAGGTTCACCTCAACTATCGGCGTCTAGGCGGTAGAGATGGCGCCTATTTCCTGATCTGAAACAGGAAGTTGGTTCCACCTGATATTTGAAGGCTCCGCCCCTTTCTACATTGAGGAATTCTAGGAACAAGCAGTAATCCTGCAGATTATGTTCCCTTTGATGAATCCTTCTGTTCGGTGAGGCTTTCCGTGAATCACAGGATTTATCCCCATGACATGTTAGTACGGATTTATTGACATATTTTGGGTTCAGGAGGCCGTCCCTAAACGGCGTCTGCGCTGCAGCGCCACCAAGGCCTGTAATCTGTGTGGACCGGCCCGGATCTCTGTCAGCGCCGTCGGCTGACGTCTGCTCTTCTCTGCAGCCGACCTGCTGGTCAACACGCTGTGCCTGCCCTTCACTCTGGTCTACACGCTGCAGGGCGAGTGGAAGTTCGGCAGCACCCTCTGCTTCCTGCTGCCCTACGCCCAGGGGCTCGCCGTGCACGTCTCCACGGTGACCCTCAACGTCATCGCCCTGGACAGACATAGGTGGGTGGAGCTAAAATAGGTGGGTGGAGCATGGTTGTCCTCATGCCCCGCCCACATGATGATTAAGGTGTGATGAGAAAGAAGAGGATGAGTGGAGGTAAATGAGGTTTTGGGGGCTTTTAACAGAAGACCGCCATCTTTGTGAGGTCACCACAGGAAAAGGAACAATAAAGTTTTTACTTGTTGTCTGCAGACAAACAAAAAAATGTATATTTAGGTTATAGGTCAAGTCATCGCCTTTTTACACCAGATGCACAATTGGAACAGTAATATTATGGGAGCTATGATGATGTCATGAGGGGGCGGGATCATAAAAACACTTTGAGGAATAAAAACGACCAGGTTGGACTTTTTTCTTTTTCTGAAAGTGAAGTTTGTTTAAATCAAAGCAAACTTTATTTCTAAAGCACTTTGTATGCATCAGTAACACAAAGTGCTTTAGATTGAAAAAACATTCAACCTAAAAGGCAAAAAAGAACTAGAGACGCGTTTCCAGAAGAAAATGCAGGGTTGGTGCTGAATTGCTGAATGAAAATGAAACTTAAAGGGTAGAAATTGGCACAAAAAATAAAGAAATTATCAAAGTTAACCATAAATAAAGTGAAAACAGCACAATAACAAAAAAGATGTGTTTGTGAAAAATACCAGAGCCGGGTATCGAACCAGCGAGCTTCTGCACCAAGGATTCCCCATTTCTTTCAATGGAGGCAAAAATCCTGGAATATCTGGAAAAGTTCAAGGATTTGAAGGAGCAAAAGTCAAAGCTGGAAAAAGCTGAAAGAGCTGAACATTTATTAATTGAATGGTTAAAATAGATGAAACACTGTAGGAGTTAAGCACCAAAAAATGGTGGAAGATACCAGAATAAAGAGAAACAGGAAAACAATGGATTGAATACTTTATAGTATGTTACCAAATAAAAAATTGATGAATTAATTTCTTTACTTAAACTAAAAGTTTTTATGATTTGACAAAATTGGAATTACAGTTTTTTTTTGCTTTGTAAATTTCTTAATTGGAACATTTACCCTGATTATAAGTTGAATTATTTTTTTTTTTACTTTTTTTTTTTTTTTAGTTTGTTGTTCGTAGATAAACTGACTTTTAGCATGAAGTTCTGTTTGTGCGTATTTGAATGCAGATCAGATCGGCTCTGATGCGGCTCGTTGTCATTTTCCCCCCCAAAAGTCCTGCAGAAATAAATAAATAAATAAGTGGAGAGTAGATTTAAAGTGAGACTTATCATTTCTGGGTAAAATCCATCAAGTCAGATCAAAGATAACCTCCACGCTTTGCTCTCTTTGTGCCCATCGACCTCTAAATGACAGAAACGTTGCTTCCATCCCCTCCATGCGCTGTCTGGAAAAGAGGATTATGCTGCGGATCTGCATGCAAACGCAGCCTCTGCCGGCCGCCGCTCTGAGCCGGCCGCTCGGCCTGCTGGGAGTGCAGTTGCAGTGGAGGTGTGTGGAGCTTCAGCTGAAGTCGTTTGGATGATTTCAGCGGCGTGACTCCGGAGACGACGTTTACGGCGCAGAACTTCTGGATTCAGGATTAAAAAGTGAATCTTCAACGTAAACAAACATCCAGTAATGAAACCATGTCTGCAGACTGAAGGGCGCGTTTGCTCAGCGCACATCCAGAGAGACGGTGCTGATATTAAAGCACCTCCACATGCATCTGATGTCACATGGAACGTTTGAGTTCTACTTCTGTTTTAAGGTAGACTATTAAAGTTTCATGCTTTAATTCAGTCCATTTTTATTTCCATAGCCAGTCTATATTACTGCACAGTCGTCTAAAGGGGAGTCCAAGTGTGAAATATCCTCACTTTACTCGTTAAGGTAAATGTGGAGTTTTACAACTTCAGAAAGTTTGAGTCATTAGGTGTTTGAGTCAGTACAGTCACAGGTCACTCAGTTCTTTAAGGTAAAGTCCAGAGTGTCAGCTGTACGCGTCTTCGAGTGCGGTCCGAGTCTCCTCTTCATTCTGTTGAGGCTCTGTGGTTGTATCGACAAGTGTCTCCACTTCCTGAGGAGGAGGCCTGGAGGTGTTTTTTGGGCCAAAGTCAAGTCGTGTTTCAAGTCTTTAAGGAATGGTCCAAGTAATTTTCAGCATTAGGTCCAAGTCCCATCGTGGATTCGTTGGGATAAAAGTCTAAGATTTAAAAGTCAGGTCTCAGTCTTGAGACCAGGTTGAACCAAAAGTCTCCAGTTTTTCAAAGTCTTGACTGTTAAAACTATCAGAAAATCGTCAAACTACTTCAAAGCTGCTGGTTGTAACGTTGATTTTACTGATTGTTTTTTATTTAATAAGCTCATCTTTCAGTTAAAGAGCTGTACTACAGTACCTGCAGTACAGACCAAAAGTTTGGACACACCATCCCATTCATTATGAATGGGAAGGTCTGTACTGTACATCGGCACCATAGTTTTAACTTGTCAGCTTCCTGGTCCAGTGTTGGGTCGGGTTCTGTCTCCTGTGGTTGACCTCAGCCGTAACTCCACCAACTGTCTGCTGTCTTTAGCTAGTAATCGCTAACCGCACTAGAAAATTCCCTTCTTTAGATCAGTGGTTGTGTTGTCGAAGACGGCAACATAAGTCATACCCACAAGAGAAAGCTCCCATCAGAGGAGCGTGCCGTTGAATAAATAAACAGGATCATCAGACATGGAGCCACACAGACTGCAGGTTAAAAGACAACATGAGGAGGCCAAAGCTCTCAACACGTCAGACGGTGCAGCTCCTCGTCTGCTCCTTCATCTTTGATTCATCAGTGCGCCGGCGTCCGTTTTCTCCGGGCTGACAGCCGGCCAGACTCAGGTGTGTGCGTCTGTTCCAGGTGCATTGTGTACCACCTGGAGACCAGGATGCGCAAAGACGTGTGCTTCGGCGTGATCGCTCTGACGTGGGTGCTGAGCGCCGTGCTGGCCAGCCCTCTGGCCATCTTCAGGGAGTACGGCTCCTTCACGCTGGAGCCGGGACACACCATCCAGGTGGGTGCACGGTGGCAAGCCCCCACACCTCCACCTTCATCCTCTGCTGCCCCCAAACCTCCACAAACCTCCTCCCATTAACCCTTCTTCTCTATTTCCTCACCGACGTCTCATTTCCATCTATTTCCAGCAAGGAGTCTCTCTGAGCCTGCTGTCATCTCGCTCAGAGGGGATTGTTGGGTGTCTGAGATCAGATTTGTTGTGCATCAGTGAAACAAAAATAGAGTCAAACTGAATCCAAAATGAAATTAAGTCTGTGACATGAATTCTGGCTGCAGTCTTTTCTCTCCAATTTTTCTTCCTGATTTAATCTCATTTGATTTAATCCGAATAAACAATTCAAGTCAAAATTCATTCCGGTAATCTAATCAAAGTGAAACAAAATCAATTTGACCCAAGCTTCAACAAAAAAACTAATCTAATCTCCTTAGAAATAAATCTAAATGGACCAAGTGGAGCAAACAGAAACGGTCCTGTTACACGGATTCCATCCACAACTGAGCGACTTCTGGTAGATTTAGGAAGAACGACGTTTTAAATGAGCCTTCTAAGAAAAAACAAAACAATCAAGTTGACTGAGCTAATGCAAACGTTCCACTTTACTCTGTCTGTGAGTCACGGACCAGAATCCATTTGATGCAACATTCAAGTTTAACAAACGGTGGAAACTTTTAGGCTCTGCAGGATAAAAAACCTCTCCAATCCAGTCGGAACAAACATCACTGATTGGTAAAGTGAACAAATGTCAGGAAAGAAGAAAAACCGTGTGGTGTGTTTGATGTGCAGTGATCCAGACTGACCTCCATTTATCGTCTCGTGTCTATACGGTAAATCCATTGGGGGGGCTCCGGCTCAGTGAGCAATATTCCTGTCCTTCAGTCACGCCGACCATTGATCGCTGGTTTCACTGATATGTTTTCCACTAACCCACCAGATTGAGAGGAAGTTGACTTTTAAATCAATAAAATGTCAAAAATGTTCAGACTTTGGTGCAGAAGAAACCTCACATGACATTTCCAAATGTCACTTGGAGAGTCTGAACATGCTTTCTATTAGATCTCTCTCAGACAATCAATGCTGTCATCAAAAACAATGATAAGTGATAAAATGCTATTACATTAACACACACAAAGATGTTCATGGTGTCTGGAAAGTACAAGAAGCACCATGACTGTGTGATGGTCTTTTCTGACTCACCAGTCTTGTTTTAAAACACATGTTCCAGTTCTTGTTCTTTCTTTTCTGGAGTCTAAAACTCACCTCTCTTGTCTTATAACAGATGTTCCAGTGGTTCTAAGATGGTCCGTTAGCTTTTTTCTAGTTTCTAAACCCCCAGTCCTGTCCTGTGACAGATGTTCTAGTGGTTCTAAGATGGTCCGTTAGCTTTTTTCTAGTTTCTAACTCCCCAGTCCTGTCCTGTACTGGAGGTTTCAGTGGGTCTGTGATGGTCGTCTTCCTGTTTTCTTATTCCAGCTCTGTCCAGCTCATCAGTCTTGTCCCAAACACGATGTCCCAGTGTTGCTGTTATGATCTGCTTCCTGTTCTCGTATTCCTGCAGTTCTTATCTCACTTCCCTGTCCTATAACAGATGTTCCATTTATTACGTGGTGCTTGGTTCTTGTGCATTTATTCCTACAGTGTCTAACTTACCTGTCTTGTCTCCTAACATCTGTTCCAGTGGTTCTGTAGTGGTCTGGTTCTCGCTCTCTGATAGTTTCTAACTCCCATTTCTGATTCCAGTGTCTCTATCTTCCATTCAAAGGGAGTTTTCCTTCTTTTTGGTTTGCTCAGTACAGACCTTTAATGTCCTCCGATGGTCACTTCTACAGACTGTTATTGTATGTAATGAGGACTAACATGTATTTATGAAATATTATATGTTTTTGTCATAATTGGAGAAACGTTTTTGACGTTCCCGACAAAAGCTGACGTATAAAAGATAAAAAGCAGTAAATCAGTCAAACCTGATCAGGGATGACATGTTTTGCAGTGAGGCCAGTGACCGGGCCTAGAACCAGTTCTGAACAGAGTTCTGTTAACGCAGTTGTCTCCTCGTCACAGGTCTGCACGGAGAAATGGCCCGGAAAAAGCACCGACGGCACCATCTACAGCATCTCCATGCTGATCCTGCAGTACTTCCTGCCTCTGTCCATCATCTCCTTCGCCTACGCTCGTATCTGGTCCAAACTACGGGGCCACGTCAGCCCAGCTGAGGGCGGCGCCAACAGCAGCGCCGGCTCCGAGCGCCACCGTCGGCGACGGAAAACCACTAAGATGCTGGTGACCATGGTGGTGGTGTTTGCCGTCAGCTGGCTGCCCTTCCACGCCTTCCAGCTCGCCACCGACATCGATAACAAGGTGCTGGACATGCGTGACTTCCGCCTCCTCTACACCATCTTCCACGTGGTGGCCATGTGCTCCACCTTCGCCAACCCGCTACTCTACGGCTGGATGAACCGCAACTACCGCGCCGCCTTCCTGGCAGTGTTCAAGTGTCGCCGGGGGGCGGACAGAGGGAGGAGCGGTCGACTGGACATGGTTCATCCCATCAATGGAGGGGGCGGTGGGCGGGCGAAGAAGATAGTCCTGGAAACCCAGGAAGCCGTTTCTGCACACCTGGACGCCACAGATGTTTGAGATCGTCGGGGAGTCTGAGACAAGGAGAAGAAATACAGATGGTGGTAAACTTTTCTCCCGTTGAAAACAATAGATCCACGCAAGGACTCAACACGGAAGAGAGGCGAGATAAAGCAAAAAATAGAAGCGGCGGAGTGGGAGGCAGCCAGCGGTGGGGATTAAAGATCTCTGAGAAACCCAGAACAGATGAGGCAGAGAAGACAATCTGGGATTAGATGGACCCTTCAGAGGAGACATGCTTCTTTTCAAACAATTCAAGCATTATCTTCTTGGGGACGTGACCTCAACATGGAGAACACGGTGGATGGATTTGTGTTTAGGAGGGAAAGATGGGTTTCTAATAGGCTTTAGGCCCGTCTTCACATGCTGATTCAGATGCTGTCAAACGGCTTTTTGAGCTTGGAAGGACGCGTGATGCAAACTCGCCAAAACCTCAGACTTCAGAGCACGGAGAGGCGTTTAAAATAAAAAGGAAGAAGGACCAAAATTAGACCTTACAAAAGGTAAAAAATAAATAAAAGTGTCTCATTTCTAAAGCTTTGGGATGGGAAGCTTTTGTTTTATTGCTTGTTACACGACAGTAAAAAAAAAAAGCAAAAGAGACGAGGGCAGGAGAGGAAGGAGCGCCGAGGGCATCAGTGGGAGGCAGAAGGAGGAAACTGGGGGCTAATGAGGCAGAGAGCTTTCACACCAACCAGCTGTAATTGGGTTGACAGACGGGCAAAAATATTTGGAAAACCAAAAGGTTATGTTGGCGATGTTTTTCTTTCTGGTTTAACTGCTGATGCCTGTTTGTCCCTGACCACCATCGTCTCATGTTAGACTCTGAAAAGGAGCAGATGGTTGTTTTAAAATGATGATAAAACTTTCATTTAAGGATAATTAGATGATCTTTGGGGTTCTGCCGACATTTGAACATTTTATTTTATAAATAAATAATCATTTTGGAATAGATTTGATAAATGATCCACCTTAAAAGGAGAACATTCTCATCTATTTGGCTGCTGGGGCTCATAACTGGTTACTAAGATGATTTGTGTAACAAAGACTTTACTGCATTTTAATTTGGACACGTATCTATTGTTATATTCACTCAATCTATCAGGGGTCTCTGTTAGAGCTACTTTAGGTCTTACCAGTAAACTGGTGTTACGCTGTCTGCTGTAAGCCGCTAAGTAGAACCCAGTAAAGGAGGTTTTAGTTCCAGTTCCTTCTCAATGCTTGACGTTTCCTAAAGAGTCATTGGCCCACAGATGCAGTGGCACTTCTGGCTCGAAAGGCATTTTGGGCAAACCACTCCAGATCGACCCCCCACCCCTTACACTTTTTTCTGAGAATTTTAGTTTTTTCTTGGAAATAATTAAACAGGAAACCATTTATTTCTTTTGTTGAAAAGGAGTTAAAATGCTCAGCCAGGTGAGACTTGCGGTGATAATTACAGGTACTGAGAATGACGTCTTTGTGCCTTTAATTGTCTTTTGTGCGACTCCTCATGCTGCCCCTGACTATGACCTGCAAACCCTCGTCTACATCAGTCAGATGTTCCAACCTTCACATGGAAACTCATTTTTAATTTTAACCGGATTTGTGATCCGCTTGTTACCTAAACTGACCTTTGCTGAGGTTGTCTTGTAAACGTTACAGACCTGCTGGAGGTTCATCATCTCTCTGTGTTTGGAGTTTTTAACCAGCATCTATCAATGTTAACTGCTTTTCTAATTCACTAAAGCCTACAGGCTGTGTTGAAATAATTCACATAATATTAACTAGATGGTTGATAATATTAAGCTCCCAGCCATGAGTTTGTGGTAGAAACACAAAAGGTT
The DNA here is from genome assembly GCF_053564925.1 of Oryzias latipes. Classification (NCBI taxonomy): domain Eukaryota; kingdom Metazoa; phylum Chordata; class Actinopteri; order Beloniformes; family Adrianichthyidae; genus Oryzias; species Oryzias latipes. The sequence goes on along the minus strand of NC_136254.1, from coordinate 34,897,075 downwards.
TACCACTCCGAGGATCAGAATTGGACCTTACAAACAAAACTTCTGCTCTGAGATACTTCAAACATCAACAGTGCTCCAAAGTATTACAATTAACCCTTGTGGTATCCTGGGCACTTTAACATTGGGAGTGGGGTCATCTAGACCCACTAGACAGAGCTCTGAACCTTTTTTCTTCAATGATTTGTGATCTTCACTGGTGTCCATGGATTACATGAAATCTTTCACCTTTATCCACCTTTGTCATGGTAGGGAGAACACGTCAATGGAAGGGGGGGGGGGTCATAGGATAGCACAAAGGTTACAGCTTTCTAGCTTTAACAGTTTTGTGCAATTTATCAAAATAAATAGATAAATAATACGGTGTAATTATTAACAGATGAATCTATTTCTATTCTAACGATCCAACCAGATCGATCTGTCTGAAGCAAGTTAATAATCAAATCGACCTATACCAATATAAAATAAATTAGATAAATTGATACATTTGGATTGAGACGCAGTAGGTTTACTTTACTTTAAAATAAAATCGATCACGTGGATCACAGCGGACAACACTGGAAGTCACGCTAGAAGAAATTCTGACTAAAGATGTTCTGGATCGCATTGTACAAAATGAACCAATATTGACTATGAATCGTGCCGTCAACCCCTAATGATGACATGAGTCGAATCCCTGTTACAATGAAGAGTTACAGCACTGATAAATAAATGATGCAAACATTAGCATTTGGTTACAAACACAGTTGATTTGTACATTTACAAAAGGAAAGATGAAATAAAGGTTTCTCTCTTAGTCAACGTCCTGCAATTGTGATGTTTGTGTGAGGTCCATGGAGGATGAAATCAGATGAAACTTTTGATGACCTGGCTTGGTTTTCATGGATTTGTGTTTTTAACATTACATAGTTACATTACATTAGTAATGTAACATTAGTTACAGTCCCTCACAGTGGATTTGTGAATGGGAATTGCAACAGAACATCCTAAAGTCTTAGTCTTGTGTTGCCTTAACCCTTGTGCTATCTTCCATTGAGGTGTTCTCCCTACCATGACAAAGGTGGATAAAGGTGAAAGATTTCATGTAATCCATGGACACCAGTGAAGATCACAAATCATTGAAGAAAAAAGGTTCAGAGCTCTGTCTAGTGGGTCTAGATGACCCCACTCCCAACGTTAAAGTGCCTAGGATAGCACAAGGGTTACAATTGTAAAAATAAAATGCAACAAATCTCTTAAAATCGACACAGATTTTTTGTGTGTCTCCATTAAGTTTCTGGTTGTCAGGAAAAGCAATAACTGTGAAATTAAACTGTCTCTGGTTGGACACAGAAACTCAATTAAGCCTCCCTTCTAAGCAGTGACAGCCACTGATGTCGTCAGCAGCATTCAAATGAGAATTTTGAAATGTCTAGAAACACAACGGGGTTCTAACTACCCCACATGTACAAAGCATCAATCCATTGGCGTTAAAACTCAACAAATTTCTCTAAATAGTCACAAATATGGGATATGCGTCCCATCTCCAACAGGTATAAGTCTAGTTTTTAAAGGTCTAGAAATATAAAAATGTGGGATAACTTTGAAAAAAAAAGTGACAGAAATATTGTAATCGCTTAAAGACGGTGTGTCATATGATGTATACCATAGAATAATTATTCAGAGGATTTCCCACCAAAAGTTATTTTCAATCCGTTTTTTATCACAGTTTTTACTTTAACCAACCCTTGTGCTACCCTATAGGGTCAAGATGACCATTGACGTGTTCTCTCTACCATGACAAAGGTGGATAAAGGTGGAAAGATTTCATGTAATCCATGGACACCAGTGAAGATCACAAATCATTGAAGAAAAAAGGTTCAGAGCACTGTCTAGTGGGTCTAGATGACCCAACTCCCAATGTTAAAGTGCCTAGGATAGCACAAGGGTTATCTATTTGTGATCTGTGACAGCCTAGTGACGTAAAAACCTAACACGTCCCTAAAGACAAATGGGTCAGAAGCTTCGTACGGTGTGTGGGGTAAACTTATGTTGGCTTTTCTAAATTGCTTTAAGACCCAAAGTGTTTTACCGTCACAGTACCAGTCACTCCGCTGCCGGAGCTCTAATATGTTTTGTTTGCCGTAAACAACAACTAATTGTTAATTATTAAGTGTACTTTTTTGCCTGACTACATTTATTAAGATTGAGAACCAGAAATCTTGGACATCACAAATATATAAACTCAGATTTTCAGAAACCGATCTTGACTGTCCACCCTAAAACGGAAAGGTTTGTATTTGTATTTATTTAATAAAGGGACAAACAAAAAACAATGTGGAGTGCTCCAAAAAGAGAAACACTGTAAATACGCAGGATTGTAGCCTTAGCTGATTTTCATCCTCTGTCCTGTGTTGACCACGGCCAGCCACCAAGAGACTGTAGATACAATAAAATAAATAAATAAAAATTTACATTATTGATATGAAATTGCATGAAATGAAATGACATTAAATTAACATTAGATTAAGTTTAATAAGGTTTAAAATACATAGCTCCCCATGAAATACATCAATAAAATTGCTTAAATTAGAACAATGCTACAAACAACTATGACCACTCCCCCCCCCCCCCCCCCAATGTTTTCTGTTGTCTTTTGTTTAGGAAACAGTTTTATGGCATTTTCCCTAGTGTTAGTTTAGTAAGTTTGGTTTTGTGGAGGGCTGTCAAATGCTTTCTGGGGTTGTGTTCCAAGTTTGAGAGGCTGCTAAGGAGAAAACCGCCAGTCCAAACAGTCTGTGAGTTGGAATCCAGGCCGAGTCACAGCAGACTCTAAAGATGGGACCCAACGCCTCCCTGCAGGACACTCAGCATTACGGGGTTGGATCGGGTGGTTAAACCGCCAAATGGCTCCCGAGCGCGGCTGTGTCTGCAGCTCACCGCTCCCCCAGGGCAGGGGTCAAATGTGGAGAGCAAATGTCCCACACCAAAGTGCAACTACTACAAAGTACAGCTACTGGGGCTTTCACAGGTTGTTACGGCTCTAGTGTTGATGCCATACTAGTAATCTGATCGGTTGGGGTGTTGTTCTACTCTCTTCCTTTCTAGGTTTCTATTAATCACCTTGTTTTTGTCGCCTCTTTAGCACCTTTTAAATTGTCTTTGATGAAGAAGTGTCCACAGTTCTGTTTCACGGCAGCGGGAGAAGCCATGGCAACCCGACATCGCTTCGCATAATAAGGTGGAATTGAATTGGGATGATTAAACAGATTCATTTCAATATTTAGTAGATTGATTTAAATTACTTTTCCTGCGCCGTTAATCACTGAAGTGAGATCATTTCAACCTGATGAATGTGACGGCGTCCTCCTCTGCAAGTGACCTTCACGTGTTTGAGAAGCTAAACTTTTGGGTCCATTTATGAAAATGACGGCTTCCTCTCTGCGGGGCTTTTGTCGCCTGATGGGTGATAATGAGCTGCAGACTCGCAGCATGTGCTGCAGCTCCACTCTCTGTTGTCTGATCGGTTGGTTGTCATACGAAGATACCCCGCCAATTTCCTCATAGCAAATCAACCCCATTGTTCAAATGTCATTATCATAATGAGCCTTTTAACGCGGGTTCAGACGGCCGTTTCCTGGTTTTCTCCCTGCTTCAACATTTGGGTTTGAAGAGTGTGACCTCAATGGACGGAAAGCTCTCTTCTGAGATGGTCCACAAACGTGTAAGCGGGGGATCAAACCCTCGCACAAATCCTTCAGTTTATCCTCACACGTCTCTGTGAGCTGGACTCCCACAATCCCTCTCTTCCGTCCCGCTGAACTCGTTTATCTCTGCCCTCGTTTCCTCTCCTCGTCTGTGTGCTCTGCATCCACTGTGCTGATGAATGCATGCCTAAATAAGCTCACAAAAAGAGAAGAAAATGAACAAGGAACGCCTGTTCATCTGCATATGACCAAGTGCTGAGTCGCTAACGTACTAGATGTTGATTATGCCTGCTAATTATACTGAACTGCAGCGTTGCATTTTAAAAGAGCTGAAATATTTTTGTAATGACTTCAAATTATTACCATAATGTGCTTTAGTTAAATAACAAGTGTCTGAAATGAATATTTAATTTACAAGACATTTTGATTTGGATTTTATTATCTAACAGGGCAGAAGAATCTGAAAACATCTGCTTTCATTCAATGGTTGACTGGCTGTTTCTGAGCCTCCACATGTGAAAACATTAGACTACCTATTCAGGCTTTTGTTTCAAGTCAAAAATCTCTTTTATGTATTTATTATTTACAGTTAAAATTTTAAATGTATATTTGCAGTTGGAGGCATGTAATCCTTCTGTGTGGAGAATAAGCACAAATATGAGTCAGATACAATTTCCCATCTTCGTCTTTTAGGGAAATTATCTGTATTTAATCACCAAATATGTAACAAATTTACAGTTTTTGCTCACAACAATAAATATAGATTAATATATGGAATTTTATGACCTTAAATGAATGTTTAGACCTTTAAATTATTATTATTTTTTAAAATATAATTTAGCTTTGAAAGCTTTTTCAGGGTCAGAAAGCTCAAAATCTGAACATTTTTAAGGGGATTTTTTAGCTGCATTAAAATGACCCAGCTGTTTTTTTTTGACAGATTCTTTTTGAGCTTTAGCTCCAGTGTTGACTTTGAATTACTGGAACTCTTCAACAGTTTACGCACTTAACGTAATTCCATTGGATTCTGAAGCTAAAAAGCAGCTTTGCACCCATTTGCAACACTTTACAATAGTTTTTTTTACACAACTGTTGTGAATCAGCTGATTCTGACTTGAAGACAAACACCTTTGGTATGGCATTAATAGTGTTGACTGTTTGCTGTCACCAGCATTAATGGGTTACGTGGTTAGCCATTCATCTTTTTATTAGTTATCCTATAACTAATCCTGGATTTGGATAAAAACATTTCATTGACGAAAACACTGCCCTTTAGAAGAATAAATATTATTGAGCTAACTAGCTAGCGAGGAGCTTTAGCTCCGGTGTTAACCTTCCATAAATTGTTGTAATTAACGTAATTCTAACAGATTCTTAAGCCGTTGGAATTACTGTAGTTGCGTTAAATGGTTGAAGAGTTATGGTAGTTCAAAGAGCGTGTTATTCTGCCGTTGTCGGGTACAGCTTTCATGTTAAAGGGTTCGTCTAGCTGGGCTAAAGAAGCTAGCAGGTTTGCTCAGCAGTTTTTATGTAACTATGAATCCTGGACTGAAAGCATGCTGCTTAAGGACTACCTAGTTAACTAACTATGTAAGGTTGGATTGATTAGAGATCCATAACCTGATCAAATCCTTTTGTTCAGATCTGTTGCTAACCTAGCTAACTGTCAAGCTAATGAGCTGCAACTTAACTCTTTTGGCCAAACCGGTGAGGTTTTTGGTTTCCAGAATTTTATTATTGAACACTTTGTGTTAACATTTTTTTCCTTGTCTTCATGCTAACCTGGTTTACATTTTTGTGTCAGCAATCACAGTGTGGGGCAGGTTTTCCCAACAAACTATTATTATTTAAAAGCTTGTAGTTTTTTTCATGTTGTGTTTAAACTGCCTTGTCATTATAGCATTTTGCAAAATTTTGCATCAGAATAAAAATGCTAAAAATGCTCATTCTGGCGAAAATGACGGACGCTGCTTGACCTTTATCAAACGTGAATGTAAACTTCTGTGTAACTTGGCTGTAATGTTGAATATTGTAAAATTCTGTGTACATATTGCCTATGTGAATGACTGTAACCGAGCACAAACTGTTGGTCATTATTAAGTCCAACAACACATAATACTCTTAAGCACAATGGTACCTCTGGACTGCTTTGTTATTGCGTCTGTGCACGAGTATAAGTCTTGAAAATGTGGTTAAACTGAGCCGTACCAACTGACTTCATTCTTTGGCACGTACAGTACACTATTTATTTATTAAGGGGAGACGCCAGATGAAAGGAGAGAGTTGTATCACAGATTCTCATTCAATCACAATATTTAGGTAAATGTAGAAAAATAAAATCCTTAAAGCATGAATTTAAAGTACGGTAATCCAAAAATACATCTTGTAAGAAGTTTTGCTGTTATTGGTTAGGCCTTAGTCCCGACTGCCCTTCAGGGTAGATATGGGCTATTTGCAGGTGAAAAATCAGTGTAGTTTATGTGGGCGTCCTAGGGGCATGTAGGTGTCACGTGCGCACACTGTGCATGCAGCATTAGCGTGGGGTCAGTATGGAGCCAGTACTCGCACCTCACTAATGACTAGAGTGTGGCACAAGGACATCGTCATTAGCCTTCCTGATACATCTACCACACACACGACAATGGTACGTTACATTTTCATGACGTCCCTTAAGGTGGACATATGAGCCTCAAGGGTACTGTAGGATACAACTGCGCTATCCGTAAGGTGCAGCCTCTCCTCTCTACGAAACTACACCATGGGAAAATCCCCAAACCCGCTCCACCCATACAGGTCAACCCCTGCACGGGTCAATGTGACTTAAATAGGTTTCACGTCCTTGTTGGGTAAATATTTATTCAAGGGTATCTGCAATTCAAAGATACCATCGAAAACGGTAAGATCTAGCATGATAGAGAGCACAAGAGATTAAGTAAGTGCTCTACTGTATAACATGTCCAGAGTCAAAAAGCCATTTCCAGGTCTGAAACAGTGCTAGGCTTTTGTAGGGGGTGTAAGATTGTGATACAGAAGCTTAGACAGGACATCAGCGGTAAGATACTGACCTTTTTAATAAAGCTTTAGCTTTAAACAAATAAAGTCTAAGCTTTAAAGCTCAACATACTTTACAGTCACAGTCCCATTCATCCACACGCACTGATGGTGGCTTTACTGCACTGGCGGGAAACTATAACCACGAGAAGCAAGATGGGGTTTAGAAGGACACGTCAACACATGGGTGTGCAGGGCATTAACAGAATCTGCAATTCTCTGATCAGGGGTTAACCGCTCATCCACAGCTGCTACAAAAATTCAACTTCAAATATTTGAACAGCAAATATTTGACAGTTGGAGATTTAATGTACCATTTTATTTGGATATGCGTACCTGATATGGGTAGAAGTACCTGAATGTAAACTCTGTGAGGCCGTATACTGAAAAGCCGGAGACTATTTGGACACATTTTTACTAAAACCACCAAAGCTGAGAACATATGAGCCGAAGAGATTACATGCAACCGGAATGTTAACTTTACTGCTAAGATGAAACATAATTTGACATCTATGATTAGATCATTTTTACCAAACGAAAAAAATGAAATGTGATTAAAAAATGGTTGGAACTGAAGCAGAGGTGAAGGACTACTGTTACAGACAAGAATAGTGCAGGAACTGTACATTAAGACAGACAGAGGCCTGCCCAAAGGTAGGATTAAGAGTAATTGCTTATTTCAGTCAAAGTATCCTTGCACGTTTGGAGCTGATGGGATAACAGTTGATATTCAGAGATTGGTGTTGACCCTTTTGACCAAATACTGGGTTCCAATCTCAGTGTGGGGGATAATGGCTGTGGCCAGCGGGAAGGTGTTATGAGCTGTGGAGGCGGGCCGGATGCTGCCTGCTATGATAATAAAAAGGCAATTTTCTGTGGAGTGTGTTTTCAAACTGAAAGGGGAAAAGAGACGGAGGCCAGGTGGGGGACTCGTGGTTGAGTTGAAGTAAAAATTGCCTGATCTGTGGAGGGACGTGTTCTGAAGGAGGTTAATGCATCGTGATAGAGAGTTCACAAGCAAACAGAGTGAAGATTAGGGGCTTTACGTCTTTGAAAAACATCTTAAAAGAAATGCACATGGTGGATTTTTGTGTGCGTGTTTTCAGTGTGTCCCCTCTTTTTACATCATTTCAGAGACATTTTTTTGACAACAGGGTCAGTTTTAAAAAATAGACTGGAAGTTGAACATGGAGTCCTGTCCAAAGACTTGAAAGATTTGACATCTCTAGTTTATAGTGGTCATGTTTTTGTACCAGATGGTTAACCTTCCACCACCGTGAGTTATTTCATTTTCTCTCTGCATGGAACGTCTGAGGAGGTGGGGCTTTAATTTGAAAAGCAAAAGGATATAAAGAATCTGCGTGTAAATGAGGGGGTGGAGGGAGGTTTCAGGTGAGATGTGTGACCAAAGGTGTAGATGACTGTAGTGAGAGCAGGTTTTCCGTCATGCAACCCCCTAAAATCCTGCTGACTGTTGAAGAAGCCCATTGGTACTGTTCACGTGATCCGTGTGCGCCCCCTGAGTGCAGCCTGACTTAGAAATGAGGAAATTAGACAATCAGAGTGTAGTTTGTGTGGACCTCTTACGGACGTCCTACGGGCACTAACGTATCACGTGTATGATCCGTGTGTGCAGCATGTGTTTGCGGTCCATAAGAGGCCAGGCCTCCCACCCTACTATCAACCGGAGTGTGGCATAAACAGCATCAGCCGTTTGTCATGAGTGCGTGTGAGTTGGATTAGCCTTACGTATACTTCACGATAGACGCACCAAACACTCGACAGTGGTATGTTCCATTTTCGTGACGTGAGCCTCAACAGAACTGCAAGACACATCTGTATCCCTTGAGATGTAGCTCCTCCTGTCTACAACCGTCCACGATCCCTGACACCCCAAAAATCTGCAGCACCCGTTCTGTCAACGGAAGCATGTGGCTAAGGCTTGAGCTTAAAGCTACTTCCTGATTTATCACATTAATCTTGTTTATGTTCCAACATCTCCAGACTTCGCCTTTTCTTCTTCATACCTGCTGAAGACCAAATGTTTTTTTAAACTCTCCATAAACCATTGAATCAAAGGAAGCTGTCCTTTTCCATCATTTTTATCAATCGTCACCTGGAGAGACGGGTTTTGGTTGACTTTAAATAGCAAGGTTACTTTCTCAAGTCTCAGGTGGTCTGAATAAAACACACGTTGGGAAAGCTGCAGCAGCTGCTCAAGGCCAGCAAAACTCAGCAGAAGACCAAATGTTAAAATAATAAGATCAAGGACACAAAACCTCAGAAATACTGGAAAACTATTTATGAATAGAAAACAAAAATAAGCAGAATTTAAATCATCTGACTCCAATTAGCAAAAACCCAGCCAGATTCCACAAGTAAGAGATTCGGACAAGGTAACCGCTTCTTGAAATTCTTTACTCTGCATTCAGTGGCATTTAAAAAGGTCACAACATCTTGTAAAACCAATTAATTTAATACAGTATGTTATTTTTGAAGGTTTTTACCTCACAAATATCGTACAAGAAATGATTGTTGTAATGTAAAGTAAATAACTACAAGGAGTCTAAGAAGAAAAAACGGATTGTGCAATAAAATTCTTTATGTTTAAGAACTTATCCTCACCCAGGTGACTCAGTAAAATACAGGTTTTTTTTTTTGACATAATAGTGTCCAACCTTTGCTCTCCAAATTGGAACCATCCCATTGCAAAGTTGGTGCAACACTCCAGATCAAATTGTCCAACCATCAAGTCCAAGTCTTCGTGCTGCTAAACAGCGAGGCTTCCTGAAGCCATTCATGGATTTGAACCCACGATCTTCTGGTCTCAATAGGACACCGTACCAGTAGGCCAATGTTTTCCACCAATCACGTTTTTCTGATTTAATTATCCTTACTTGAATCTAATAACAATGAACTATTATTGTGTTTATTCAATTAAATGAAAGCAGTTTCCATTAATTTATATTTAAGTTTGGAGGAGGGTAGAGATAGGCTCCAGCAACCCCATGACAGGATTTAGAAAAGGAATTGATGGATGGGTGGATGGATGAATGGATGAATGGATGAATGGATGGATGGATGGATGGATGATGGATGGATGGATGGATGAATATATGAATGGATGGATGAATGGATGATGGATGGATGGATGGATGGATGGATGGATGGATGGATGATGGATGGATGGATGGATGAATATATGAATGGATGGATGAATGGATGATGGATGGATGGATGATGGATGGATGGATGGATGAATATATGAATGGATGGATGAATGGATGAATGAATGAATAGATGGATGGATGGATGGATGGATGGATGATGGATGGATGGATGGATGAATATATGAATGGATGGATGAATGGATGAATGAATGAATAGATGGATGGATGGATGATGGATGGATGGATGGATGAATATATGAATGGATGGATGAATGGATGATGGATGGATGGATGGATGGATGGATGGATGGATGGATGAATATATGAATGGATGGATGAATGGATGAATGAATGAATAGATGGATGGATGGATGGATGGATGATGGATGGATGGATGAATGAATAGATGGATGGATGGATGGATGGATGATGGATGGATGGATGGATAGATGATGGATGGATGAATATATGAATGGATGGATGAATGGATGATGGATGGATGGATGATGGATGGATGGATGAATGAATGAATAGATGGATGGATGGATGGATGATGGATGGATGGATGCATGGATGGACGGATGGATGGATGATGGATGGATGATGGATGGATGAATGAATGAATAGATGGATGGATGGATGGATGATGGATGGATGGATGGATGGATGGATGGATGGATGATGGATGGATGGATGATGGATGGATGGATGGATGGATGGATGATGGATGGATGGATGGATGGATGAATGGGTGGATGGATGATGGATGGATTTGAAGGAGACATTGTTTTACTGTTGGAAATGTGTGCAATCTGAAAATAATTACAAATAAATTAAGTAAAATAAAAATTACAGAAAGAAAGTAAAATGTAAAGTTTTTTCTTGAGCACGTCTACAATTCTCCAACACAGATCCAACACACACACATCATTCTCCTCTCTTTGGTCATGTCTTACATGCTGACAGCAAACCATTACTCTGCTGGTTGACTGACCCTCAGCCTCCAACCCAACATGGAAAACAAGGTGACGAATGCGGGCGAGCTGCCACACGAGGAAGAGGAAGAGGAGGAAGCCAAAGCTAAAGGACACAGTGGATTTTGTTGGGTGAATGAAACACCTGGATGTGCTGCTCAGCACCGACTCAGCGTGTCCCTGCTGTGGATGTGAAGCGTGCAGCCAGGTCCACTTCACACTCTCAGAGTGGGCGGGAAAGCATTAGTGAGCGTTTATCAGCACCTCAACAACACATTTTCCTACTTCATGAAAACTGAAAGAGGGTTGAACTGGTGGACTAGTTGAGTGTTTTGTCAAATGTTAACTCGTTAAAGAGAAGCCAAACCACGTTTGGAATGGTGACGTAAACTGCCACAGCTAAGAAAATCTCTACACAAATAAACTTATTTCATTAAAGTAAAATCTTGATATCAAAACGAGTTTGGTCTTTTTGTCAGAAAGATGCTCTGCTGAACGGAGTGTTTTCTGTTCTGGACTCCCAGCATCCTCTGTGGTTCTGGGGTTGAGTCTGTCAGAGTCCCGCTCCCTCAGGCTCCTCTCCGTGTGAAACATGTCAGTCAGTGTTAGGCTGCTGTGCCCAAGAGAGCATTAATAATATGCTTCCATCACACACGCTCAGACATAATCCTAATCATGCCCCAACACACACCCACACACACACACACACACGACGGTCAGTGTGCACACAAACACAGCTCTGTGGGAACTTCACAGCAAACAAGCTTTTCATCTGATCAACACCGGACTCCTCTCACCCGTCTTAATTAGTAATCAGTCTCTTAAAAGGAGGTCAGAAGAACCAAATGAACGAGAACACAAAGACTGGAAAGAAGCTTTAGCATTTCTGCAAACTGAAAGCTCAGGATGTTTTTTCTTGATAAACATTTTTGAAAGTCATCACTCTCTGCTGCTCAAGCCAGGAGATGACGGCGGTAAGAAGAGATTTCACAGAAAGTCTGATGAATGAAGCCAATGGTCCATATTTGGTCAAGTTTCTTCTTGGAAACCATTTGGAGACGTGATTAATTCCTCCTGCAGCTGTGCTGACAACCAAGCAGAAAGTCCTCATTTACGGCTGACATGAAAACACAATGATCTCTGAGACGCAGAGACGGAGAAGCAGCGTTGGAGATTCTCCAAGACCCACGCCGACGAATATGGTAGTTTTGGACACGTGTAGAGAAAATAAAGCCTAAAATGACATTTCTGAGTATCATTTATCCAAAACGTCTATCAGGAGCTGATGAAATGATGGCGTCTAAAAAAGTATGACGTAGGAAATACAGTGGGCGGTTCACATTACACCTGAGCCGGGGGTGTTCGTGTCCCTGGGGGGTGGGTCCTGGTCCTTGCCCCTGAGCGCTGGGCCCCGCCAAATTTCCAACAGTGGCCGAGCCTGGTCGGGCCATATTTACAACACCCCTTGTGGGCCCCCTTTTTTTTCCCCCGGGGTTCCCCCCTCCTGGGCGGAGGCGGCGGGCCCCTGCCTTGCTCCTCCCTGGACCAACCGTGGGCCGGGTGGGTGGCTGCCTGGAGTGCGGAGCGGGTCTCCCTTGGGGGGTCCTGGCTCGTACCTGGGGTTGGGGCGGGGGGATGCCCAGAACTCCTGGGTGGTGGTGGGGTGCTCGTCTGGGGCTGTGGGCGTCCTTCTCCGGTGGGGTCCTGTGTTGGGCTCTCCCGGCGCGACGGGGGGGCTGCTTTCCTGGTTGGGCTGGGGCGGCGCTCTCTTTCCCTCCGCGCCTCCCTGCTCTCTGGCTCTGGGGGCCTCGCGGCGGTCCTGCTGGCCCTGGCCTGGGTGGCGGTCTTGGTTGCCCGGGCGACGGTTGTTCCCTGCCTGTTCCCGTGTGGCGTTGGGGGGATTCCGGCTGCCGCTGCTGTTGCGGCGGGGGTCTGGGTGTGGGGGTGGCTGGGCGCTCCTCCTCCTTCTTTTCACATTCCACCATCCATTTTAGAAGAACATAAACACTCACCTGAGCACAGGTGTTAGCTCACCTTTGCACTTATAGTTTGCATGATTGAATGAATGAAAGATTTCACACTAGTTGGTTTTAAGGCATAAGTATGCGTGCGTGAACACTATCTGTTTTGTGTACATGTTGACATGTGGACATTTTCGCAGCTAGCAGGTGTGTTGATAACATTTGAGTGTGTGTGGACAGGCCCCGCCCTTTTTGTACTACATTTGAACCGTACCGTAACGATAAACAACCAGTAAACCTGTCTGCTCTATGCTGCTTCATGGTCTTACCCCCCCTCTCACTATCACCCCCCCCCTCTCTAACATCCCTCCCTCCTCTTCCCTTCTTTCCTTTTCCGTCCGTCCAATACCAAAGATTTTTAAACATGGTTGAAATTAATAAAGTTTGGCCTCAATTCCAAAAGGGGTTTATTCAGACATACCTTTGGTTTGTCTGAAGATGAATAACCCCTCTTGTTAAAGTAAAATATGTCCAACACAAGAGGCCCTCAGCTCTCATCTGTCTGCCCAGCTGTTGGACAGGACAAGTTAAAAAAAATAAAATAAATAAATAAATAAAAAAGGAAATACAGTGGGCGGGGCTAAAGTCTTCCTGCTCTGCTCCATTCTGATCATCCACCGTCAGACAAACAGATCCATGAACGTCTTTGTTTTCCTGCTTTGAGCTGGAACCTGGATCTGAACTGGATGACTAGATAGCTGCAATGTTGCTCGCCATTTTTGTTGCACCGCTAATGTTAGCTTGGGGTTGTGAGGGGCTGTAAGCTAGTGGGAGTACGTGTAAACAGAGAGCTCTCAGTACCAAGGCGCACTGTATTGAGTTGTTTACTTTGGGGAATCGGTGGAGCCATATTTGCTGGTGGGACTGGTTTATAAAAAAATACATGAAGACACATTTTTTCACATGAAGAATTTTTTAAACACAATGCATTGTGGTCTATGTTGGTCATTCTAGTGAGCATCTATGGACACCGCTTTTTCACAGGGACTCATGGGAAATTTCTGGACTTTGCAATATTAAACTCGGACAGGCCTGCAAACTGATGAACACGATGTGTAGTGTACTTTGTAGTGAGTAGTGAAGGAATGCGGATGCAATCCATGACTTTTACAACTACCTATAAACTATTAATGACAAAACGTATCAGCTCCTTTGATCTCCTTTGATCCTCATAGATCAGTCAGATTGTGAATACAGTTATGGTCATTTATTATGTGAGCATTTCTACATGTTCTCCAGCATCTTTACCGCCCACAGAGACGTTCCATTGTTGACTCCAGAGTGTTTTATTTATGCCAGTTCAATAATATGAAAGGACGTTGGGTCCTCGTTCGTCTTCTCCACGTGTCCCTGAAGAGACGCTCTTCCCCAATCAATGCCAATAATCCAACCAAAGGCTCACAGACACTTAAGGGGACATGTTTTATTCATGGAAACTGGATGCTTCATTTCTCCCTGAAGACTCTCATGAATGAACAGACGTTTATTTGTCTTAATTCTATTCTGCTCTTAGTTCTCTGCTCTGAGCTCCTCTCTGATTGGTCGGATCCATCAGGCCAGCTCCCCTTCATCGCAGCGTTTTCCATCTGATGCTGTCTTCAAAGATAACCTTATCTGCTTTTAGGAAGCTGTTCACACTGAAACCACTTCTCTAATTGTTTTTTTGTTTCATTTTTACAACATGTGGTGGATATTTTTATTCTTTAAAGTTGTTTTTATATTTGCTTCAGAAAGAATCTGTTTTCAAGGAAGAATGCAAAGTTGATGAAACGGTTAAGCCGTCAAATAAATCTCAAGCAGCTGGAAGTGAAGCTCCCTCAGGAGATCCGTGAAATGTGAACAACACTCTCTGCTCGTTATTTAGGGTTTCTGTCCTTCTTTTTGAAGTGGTAGTTTTCTGCACTGAGCACAGTTTGTTCCTAAAGATACGTGGAAATTGTCCTGAAAGCCCCCCCATCTGAGTCCAATCATTATCTCACTTGGTGCAAATACTTTCTCTGCTTTATTGAGGTTTTGCTGGGCAGTAAATTTGAAAATAAAGGATCTTAAACGAGACATTTAGGGAGAAATAAGTCTTACTACTACTGTGAGTGTACACCTCAAACAGTGTCTGAAGGGCAACTCTGAAGTTGTTCCTGAATGAGATTGAATCCTTTAGTACCAGAGATGTCATCAATGATACAAAATAAACTAAAACTGCAGTAACTTTTCATCCTCTATGCTTTTCTTTGCTGAAGAATCTGTTGGAATTTCTTTAATTGGGTCAACAAAGAGTTCCAGTAGCTCAAGGAACGTCAACACTGGAGCAACAATGAAGCTAACGGGGTCAAAGCAGTGGGTGTGGCTTATTTTTTCCATGGAGAAACATGGATGTTTCACTGATTTCTATCACATCGCTGCCTCCCTGTGTAATTGAGCTTTTTATCTCTTTATTGTAAAAGTTTCTTAATTGGAAATACCTAAATAAGTCTGTGTTTTCCAGTTCAAACTCTTCTTTGAGCTTTTCAAATGTTTTGTAAATGTTTCCATCTGTTAACGTACATCTTGCAGTCAATCCTCTATCTCTCCATTTCTTAAATGTGTTTTATTGTTCTTCTTTTTGTCCGTCACACCAGTTTTAGGTTCAGGTCTTCTGTTGGGTTCTTTGCCCTCAGCCCATTGAAGTGTCTGGTTTTCAGCTCTTTCCTGCTTTGCCACCTTTTTGTTGCCCCGTGGTTTTGTCCTGTTTCAGTCGGTTTTTTAAGTGTTCTATTTTCTGTCACTATGGACGGTCTCCTGCATGTTGGGTCCTCCTCCTCCACTTCCAGACACTCATTCTCTGAACTCCCTGACTCTACAAGTATTCATGCAAATCGCTTCATTTCATCAGATTCTGAAGGGAGAAAAGCAGCCTCCTGCTGGAATTCAACCCTTAACTTCTGCAAAGTGTTGAATCAAGTGTCAGAATTTATTGGAACGATCTAAATTGCAGACAGACTTCATACTTCACAACACTTGACTAAAGAGGCAACTTCAAAGAAGGAGGACTGGATCATTACAGTCAATATATTATGAAAATGAGCATAAATGCGCGACTCCAATCAAATCATCATTCATACCAGTAAATGTTTTGGTTTTTTAACATTTTTTGGGGCTTTTCTTAGTGACTTTATTTATTTAAAAGTTCTTAGCAGGATATCAGAAAAAGAACTGAAGATACATTGAAGATCAAATGTTGAGCCTTGTTTACGGCGGGAATAAAATGTATCTGTTTTTAATGAAGTAACGACTAAAGTGTGTAGATTTCTAGTGATTTATCATTACAGAAAAAGTTCACATTTGATGAACTTTAATATCATAAACGTTCAAAAGTCAAAACTGTGGAAGACAAAGTCCATCGTAAGATGAATATATTGCTAAAAATAGCTGGAAACGTACTCGTCTACATAATGTTACGATAAAAAAGGTCCACATGAACGACAGAAAAACACGATTTATTGATCAAATCGAAGTGTGAACGTAATTTCTAATCTTCTTATCCTAGCCATAAATTTTGAAACTGGTGTTTAATTCCTCCAGAGACGTTTCCCTGCAACAGAACGGACAGATGTATGGCGGTACACAGACACGACCCGATGCAGTGCAGTTGATGCGATCCATCATCCCGTGTGGGGGGTCTGATTACAGCCTCTGCACAGCTGCTACAGATGTTCCAGAAGGCCCATGAATGAATCACAGACGCATCGATTCCAGAGAGAATGACCCGTTCATGACAGCATGGTGAAAATCCAAAGTTTTTCGTCTTTCTGCAGAAACGTTTCTGCTGTTTTTTAAGGAGAAGCTTCCAAAGCAAACCTCCTTTTCCTCAGTCACAGGCAGACATGAACCACCTCCACCCGGTTGATGAACCACCTCCACCCGGCAGATGAACCACCTCCACCCGGCAGATGAACCACCTCCACTCGTTTGCTGAACCACCTCCACCCGTTTGCTGAACCACCTCCACCCGGCAGATGAACCACCTCCGCCCGGTTGATGAACCACCTCCACCCGGTTGATGAACCACCTCTGCCCGGTTGATGAATCACCTCCACCCGTTTGCTGAACCACCTCCACTCGTTTGCTGAACCACCTCCACCCGGTTGATGAACCACTTCTACCCGGTTGCTGAACCACCTCCACCCGGTTGATGAACCACCTCCACCCGGTTGATGAACCACTTCTACCCGGTTGATGACCCACTTCCACCCGGTTGATGAACCACCTCCACCCGGCAGATGAACCACCTCCATCCGGTTGATGAACCACCTCCACCCGGTTGATGTGCTGCTAGTTTGGGTTTGGATTGACTGGAGCTTCACTGAACGCTAAAGAGCTGCTCAGATTTGGAGTTTCTCTCATTTCACAGCGTAAAGACACAGATCTTCAGATTTGTTCACTGGAGCAGCTGAGCGCTGCAGCACAGTGGGGGTTCTGCCTGCTGGGGGGGGGGTCCTCA
This sequence comes from Oryzias latipes, assembly GCF_053564925.1. Lineage (NCBI taxonomy): Eukaryota > Metazoa > Chordata > Actinopteri > Beloniformes > Adrianichthyidae > Oryzias > Oryzias latipes. The sequence goes on along the minus strand of NC_136254.1, from coordinate 34,879,699 downwards.
GCAGTAGGTCTTGTTTGTAGACGGGAGCCTCCCAGAAGTCACGGTTTCTACCGAGTCTGCGCCGCCGTCTGTCGTTTCTAGTTAAATCTCCTTGAAATGCAGCGCAGCTCAGAGGGTTTGAGGCTTCGCTCGTCTCTCAGGTCTGACCCCATCCTGACCGTGACCCCCCCCCTGCTGCTCAGCTGATCTGCACATTAGCTCAGTCTGTCTTGTTGCCAGACCTCCTCAGCAGCTTCATGGTCTTTCTCTGATGATATCATTAGTCTTTCATGATGTTTCGTGATGGTGACGGGGCGTTTCCTCTGTGGGGGGGCAGAGCGTCCACACAGTGGCACTTCAGTCAGGACTTTGCCTGTCTGAGGGGCCCGGACGGAGTGACCCCCCCCCCTCCCTCCCTCCTCCCCGGCGTTCCAAGAAGCCAGAAGCATAGACTTCTATATTGTTCAGTCATTGTGTTGGTCAGAAGAAGCGTTTTTGGTCTGCATTAACTTTCATGTTAGCCCAGCGGCAACAACCGCAGACCCTTTGGTCTGCGGTTGTTGCCGCGGTGGTTGCCTTCACAGGGCGGTTTCTATCCAGATGTGTGGCTGAGGGATGAACTGGTATGAATCGATTTCCAGTATCCATTTACAAACGGGTTCAGAAAATGGATGAACGGGCAGCGATGAGGACCTGCTGCATGAGTGGCTGCAAACACTTCACATGTGAGGGAGAGCTGCAACATCCCATCATTTATGCGGATGTCCCGTTCCGCAGCTTTGAATTTGTTTTCAGGTTTTCTTGGTGAGAAGAACGGAGGTGAACGCTGCACAAACACACACAGATTCCCAGCGACAGGAGGTCTGATGAAAGGACCAACATGCAGAAATCCTTTCAGATGCTCTTTTCTAACAATGAACTGCAGGTTTTCATAGTTTCCTGGAAAACACCCAGAGGCCTCTAATTAACGTGTGTGTGTGTGTGTGTGTGTGTGTGTGTGTGCGTGTGTGCAGAGTTTCATGGTTCCTCAGACAGAAGCTGGGATGTTCTCTCATTTTTCCATAAATTAAACTCATGTACTCGTTAGAGTCTGTCAGGATCCTCACCATCCACGGCTCAATGGTATAAAAAAAAAAGAAAGTTTTTTCAGTTTGTGAAGCTTCACTGACTCCAGCTCAGACCCCCCACCAACAGCACTTGATCACAGGCTTCTTTCTTTGGAGTTGAACTTTGCATCATGAAGTTCCAGCTGAGAGCTCCTGGTGCTGAATCCACGTCTTCACACCTCTGATGCGTCTGACATTCGCCGAGCAGCAACGCTCCCGTCGCGCTCACACGTGCCGCCCTGAAACTCTGCAAACTCTCTCTGCCCCCGCAGATGCAGAGCTGACCGCGTTTCTCACCAGGAGGAGCTCCGGCGTTCATCTGGGCGGCATCGCCGGGAAGCAGACTGTCTGGTGGAGTTCAGGGGGCTTTCAAAGCTGCCTGAAGGGGGGCACTGACGCAGGAAACGACGCTGCACAAGGTCTTAGTGCCCACTGTCATTACCGGTGGATATCGGCTGAAAAATGGTCAAACATTTACGGATCAGGCAGGTGGCCATCAAGAACCCGTAGAGAGGAGACATTCATGCACGTTTTCTACAGACATGCTGTGAGTGACATGTCGGGGTAAACGCTGACACAACACGTAAGGGGGGAGTAGGCGAGACGCAGGCCTGTCGTACGGATTTTTTCATTGTTTAAACAAAGTGTGGTTTGTGTGGGCGTCCTACGTGCACTTACGTCTCACGTGCACATCCTGTGCGTGCAGCATTTGCGCACGGTCAATAAGTGGCAGAGCCGGGTAGTTTGATATTTTAGACACATTTCGTGGTACAAGGACCAAACCAGACATGGACGTACGTTTCAGAGGAGCCACGAAACATGGCGGCCATTTGTAAAGATGGCGGCAGCACACTTATTTGATACAAAAATGTTCAATGTCTCTTTGCCTCAGTCTCACTGACATGTGCTGTTCAAGCACAAAATGAAAGAAACGCTTTGAACTTGAAAGGTACCTATGAAATCCTATTATATGTATATTACATGTAATTTATAAAAAATTGAAAATCTTAGATTTTCTTGTGGCAAACATGCTTTTTTACTCCATGCCAAATGTGGTGTTTGCACAACATTATTTTAATATCAGGCCCCACTAAAAGGGCCAGTTCTTACAGCTTACTAATGACCAGAAGGTGGCGCTAGTCCGCTCCACAACAGCATCGCCTGTACATCATAAGTGTGTGCACCTTCCATTAGCCTTACAAACACTACATGATACACCTGCCACACACACGACAATGGTGCGTTCCATCGTCATGACGTCACTGAAGGTGGTCGTACGAGCCTGAAGAGAACTGAAAGACAAACGCTCCGTAGAGAGGAGAGGCTCCCTTTAAGCTCCTGTCTATGACCCTACAAAGGCCCAAAGAACCCAAAAACCCGCCGCTCTGGTATGGGTCAACCCTCCATACTGACACACGTGACTAAAGCCTCCGTTTAAAGGCTCTCTGTCTCTGAACCCGTCCTCAGGCGTCTGTCTGGTTCCACTGGCCTCTTCTTTGTTGGATCATGAAGATCCAGGTTCTGCTCACTGATGAGAAGCCAGGCTAGTTTCTGAGAAACTGAAGCTGCTCAAATGATGTTTAGCATCCGTCTTGGTTACAGAAAATACCATAATATATGAGAGTTTTAGAATAAACGGAGGTCAAACATAAAAAAAGCCTCTGAATTGTCCTCCCTCCTCCTCCTCCTCCTCCTCCTCCATCTCTGCAGATATTTTCTCCCTCGCTGCGAGTTGAAAAGTTCAGACGCTTTTTCCCGAGCAAACTGAATATTTGCAGCAGAAATAATCCCAGAGAGAGACGAGGTCAGCGGCGCTGGAGCAGAATCATCCAAACAACGAGGTTCGCTCCAATTTCTTCTGAGGGTTAGGTGTTTAAAGCGAATCCTAACCAGAGGAGTGTGGAAGCCAGCATGAACCTGTGGTTACGGAGCTTTGCCGAAGGAGTAAAAAGCCAAAAAGGCTGGAAATACTTTGCATTCGGCAGAAACAGAGGATTTAGAAAGATGATTTCTCAGGAGTCGCTGAGCGAACGTTCTCCTATTCTTCTGGTCTCAGCTTTGTTCTCCGTCATTGTTTCTGATGGTTCAGCTGAGGATCCGCCTGTCACGTGACTCCGTTTCATCTCTGACATTTTGCTGCGAGCGCTCAGACTTTTCCTGACGTCTTACTTCGGTTCCCTCGTGATCTGACTCCTGACAACCTTCTCTCCACGATCAGACGAGAACCGTCTGCCAGCCAGACGGGGTCATTCCGGGTCAAACTTCACCTGAGAAGTCTCCGACCCGACCGTCACGCATGAGTGAAGGGGCGGGACTGGAGGGACCCGACCTGGCCCTGATGCCGCGACACCTCCAAGGTGATGAGGTCCAACAGAACCAAGCGTGTTTCTTGGAAAAGGTTGATTGGAGCAAACGACCAATCCAGACACTCATGCTAGCTTCTGACTCAATGAGGAACTCGGTTGACCTTTGTGGCTGCAAAGTGTTCAGATTTTGGGAAGACTTTCGGAAAAGAAGAAAAACGGCTATCCTTCAGGTGCCATCTTCAATTTGAAGATGCAGTTTGTAAAGAGACGCTCCTCCAACTCAACCTGTCAGGAACCGGTGGTGAAGAAGCAAAAATGCAGGAGAGCATGGAGGCCTGGTGACGGAAACTTAAAACATTTACCAAATACACTGAAACATGAAAAACCAAACCAAGAACAGAACAGAGCAGACCAAAACAACAACAGAACCCTTACACAACCACTGACGTCAACATGGACGTACAACTAGAACATAAAGGACGCCAAAGGCAAAGGGACACTGAAAGTATCGACTATTGTTGGTCGGTAGATGGAGCTTGATTGCGTAATAGGAGAAAATCAATGGACTGCAGCAGAGGTCAGAGTAAAGATCAAGCAGACCTGACAGTCAGAAACCCTAACAGAGGATCAGTTCAGGGGGTCCTGAGTTTCAATGATCCTAAAAACCTGGTCAGCTGCCTTTATATTCATAGCAGAAACCAGGTTACCACACCTCCACCACCTTACCTGACTTACCTGTTGCTCCATTAAACGTCGGGTGCTGAATGTCGGAGGACAGTCGTTTCTCTGATAAAATCTGCCCCAGGAAACCACGTTTGCCGGATATTCTCCTCTGGTTACGGAAACCAGGTTTCCTGTTTTCATCTTGGAAACTGCGTTCGAACACGTCCAACATGTTCTGCTCACTGATAGTGGAACGGTCTCATTCAGAATGCGTCTGTCCTGCTAAGAGGAGGTCTTAAGCTGCTGTCACCACGCCCTCTGCAGCATCCTCTATGCATAAATGTGCATATCCAGCCTTTTAAAACTCTCACCTTCACATGTCGCTAGTTCCTGTGACCATTTCTGGGCTCTACGGACAAAACGTGTAGCCACTGTAGACACAATGAATGTTGACCAATCAGGGCCTCTGCTTTGGTAGGGATGGACAGCAGGCGTTTTTCATGCATTGATCATGGAGGAGAAATGAATGATTATGGTTTGTGCCCGGACGTAACTCTATGACACCAAGTCTATCATCTATCGGAATAGATCTGTGAAAGAAAAAGTCTGGATGAAGATTCACCAGATTTGCACCAAGACTCTTCCAGCTGTAGGTGGAACTCTACCCGAGGCTTTCGGCATGTTCTGCATGAACGTGTCATTAGGGCAGTGCTTCTCAATTATTTTTTGCCAGGCCCCCCCTAGGAAAAGAAAATGTTTCGCGCCCCCCCTGACCCCCCCCCCCCCCCCCCATAACCCCCCCACACACACACACACACTCGCGCGGTGACAATACATCAGGTCAGTATCTATAAAATTTGTATACCTAAAATTGTATCTTTTAACACTAACAAAAGAAAAAAGCAAAATAAATCCACTTTCAACAAATATTAACTTTATTTAGCCACAGAAACCCTGTTCTAGTCTAAAACAGAAAAGAAGCTGAAAGTACCTGAAATAAAAAAAATCTGTCATTCCTTATTTAAACTAGAAACATTTTGACCAACTGAACCATTTGATGCTGAAAAAAATAATTCAATCAATAAATAATATTAAATCTAAATTGATCTGAAACATTAACACAGCAGCACCAATATATTTAACGTTTTTAGTCTGAAGAAATAGGTAAAAACGTGCTGATTTTTTTTTTCTAAATGACGGATTGTTTATTTCTGATCTCATAAAAGTGCAGCTGTTTTCCTGCATTACCTGCTGTCTTTATGTCTGTCTGACACCAACTAAACCACAGGCAGACAAAGAAAACATGGATGGAAAATAAAGACACGTCATCAAAATGTCTACAATAGTTCATAAAGAATGACATTGTTAGCATGAGCTTAGGAATCTAAGGGCAGCGGTGATCTTGGGCAACAGGCAGCGGTAGCAGTGGTCCGCGTGCCCCGATTCCCCTGGCAGACAGGGCCCACACCACCCCTCCCCTTTCGTTCTCACTCGCGCAGCCGCGGACAGACAGAACAGACAATAGGAACCGAATAGTGGACCAGATTATTTTCCAAGCACTGAGCCGCTGTCACCGCTGCCCCCACGTTAAATTTGCGCACCGGACAAACCTGTGCCTAAAACCGCCACCACCGCGCGCCCCCCCTGGCATCGCTTCGTGCCCCCCCCCGGGGGCGCGCCCCACTATTTGAGAAGCACTGCATTAGGGAGACTCTGTTTCCATGATGCATAATCCACACTTGACCCCATCGTCCAGTTTATCTGACAGAGGAACCTCTTCAGGTAACAGCTGCCAACAACTTTCGAGTCGTGGTCCACGGCTCAGTTTGAGGACCGTCTGACATGTCAGGATGAAAAACTAGATCAGCCTCTCTGCTGGAGTTGATCCACAGCCACTGAGGGCAGAGATCCACTTTTGCTTTTGCCTTTGTGACTCGTCTTCAAGCACAGATGGGACTTTTGTCCGTCACAGCAGAATCCCTCCAACATTCCTGCTAATCCCGCTCTCTGCATCACCAGGGCTGCTGGTTAGCTCTTGAGCTGCTACGAATGGCGCCCTTCTGGTCATGCGGTGTAACTAATTGCCCCCTCCAGGCAGAAACAATCCTTGTGAGTTCAAAGGCAAAAACCGGATGGCCGCATCTCCGTGGTCGATGAGGCGTCCGGCGGCGAGGCGTTAACGGCTGGGTGAAAGATATTCAGTGAAAGCGTTTAGATAATGAGCTCAGTGTTTTAGAGAGGGGGGGCTGGTTGATGAGAACCCCGTCGTCTGCTATCATTTTGACATTTTCTGCTCAAGCAGAGCGGCAGATTACCGCTCTTCTCATTTACATGTGAGCTCCAATCCCAGGTTTTTGACTCCAAGTGAGGAAGAATGAAGCAACAAAGAAAGCTCCATGGCCTCCGAATGCTCTGTTAGTGCAGGTATAGATGTTAACGTGCGTTTAGACAGTCTGTCTCCATGTTCACTCAAGGACGACATGACCCTTCTGAAGATTAAATGAGGCAGTTTCTGCTCCTGATAATCTGGCTGCTGTTTCTCTTTCTTGTCGCTCTCATTCATCCAGCAGATCAATCTTCTCCACTAATGACGTTGTCTTCAGTGTTTACATGCTGCTTCGCTCCACACGTCTGCTGTCGACCTAATCTTTTCTCAATTAGGGATAATCAGGAGACTCCTGCTTGAAAATGAACCGCTAAAGTCCGTCCGTCCGTACGAGCGGATGTAGGTCGTCTGCGGCCAAAATAAAATGGTAAAACTGTGGTTGTCACCTTACAATTACCGGTACGAAGCCCATTGAGACGACTGTTGTTGGGATTTTGGGCTTTATAAATAAAATTGAATTAAATTAAAACCCATGAGGGGCATGCAGGTGGTCCACGTGAAGTATCAAGGTTGTAGACCCCTAAGTGAACGGTGAGAGGGATCGCAACGATCCAATCAGTGCTCTTCACGTGATACGTGTGCTCCTAGCTGCAGACAATCAGAGCATAGTTTGTGTGAACATCCTACGGGGACTTAAGTATCACGTGCACGACCCCTGCGTGCAGTATTCGCATTCGGTCAGTAAGATGCCAGTACTTGCACCTTAGTAACAACGATAGTGTAGCTTTAGCCGTACGTCAGACATGCGTGTGACTTCCATTAGCCTTACAAGTACTTCACGATACACTTACCACACACACAACAATGGTACTTTCCATCTACACAACGTCCCTTGAGGTGGCCGTATGAGCCTCAAGAGAACTGCAAGACGCACCTGTGCACCTTTTAAGATCTGTATGACCCTTCAGAGCAAAACTGGGTCAACTGTTGTTGAGGGTTCATGTGACTCAGGCTTTATCAACGTTAACACTGGAGATGTTGCCAGTGACACCAAAGTAACATACTCTCTTTATACTACTGAAACGCTCTGACTTTTTACGTCATTATCGTAATTCCAACAGATTCTGACTCTGACGTGTCCCTATGCAACAAATTACGTAGGTAAAGTGTTGCATGAAGGATGATTATAGTGGTTGAGAGAATGTCAACACCACAGCTAAAGTTTTTATGGAAAGGGTCAATCACAGAGACAGTATCTGGGATTCAGCAGACTCCCATGATTGGCTGTTTTTGTTGCCGATTCTCTGATTTGGAGCAGAGAATCTTTGGAAGGAAACGGATTGTTAGACCTTAATCAATGAATCAATTTTTTATTTTATTTATTTAACCTTATTTAACCAGGAAAGTCCCACTGAGATTACAAACCTCTTTTCCAAAGGATTCCTGGCCAAGAGGCAGCACACTTTAATACAAAAATACAGAAAAACAAACATCATTAAAACCACATACATCATAAAAAGCAGTTGCACATCATAGTTTCAGTCTCTGATGCTTTGAGCTTCTTCTTAGAAAAATTTAAAGATACCAATTCAGTTAGTTTCTGGTCTTTCTGCAGCAAATTCCAAGCAAAAGGAGCAAAGTGGACAAAGGTTTTTCCCCTCAGCTCTGTCCAGCAAATGGAACAGAAAACAACAACTGGTCTTTAGATCTGAAAGAGTGAGATTCCACACTTCTCCTGTGATTACAGAACAAATGTAGGGAGGCAGTAATCCTAGAAAAGCCTTGGAAATAAAAGGCCTTCAAGACATTTAATCGTATCTGTGCCTTTTGAGGTCTTTAAATCACTAGGATATAGATTACATTTGGTGTGTTGCTGTCATGACTGGCACCTGAGCCGCCGGCGCCCTGTGCAGCTCCTGAGTGAGCCGCCGGACGGCAGAAAACCAATTTTTACATCCCAGGAACCCAAAGGCTGCTTGTGTGATTGACACTTCTATAGATTCCTTACAATGAGGACAAAGAAAGGAATTCACTCAAATCAAAAGTTCATTTTTGACACGTAAGAAAATCTGAAGTGTTGAACTTGTAACAAACTGAAGAACACAAACAGTATTTTAAATGGTATATACTTATAAAGCGCTTTCTACCTTCTTTTGAAGGCCCAAAGTGTTTACAGTCACACACATTCACACACTGATGGCGGCTCTGCTGCCGAACACTGGCGCCAACCTCCCACCAGAGGCAAGGTGGGGTTCAGTGTCTTGCCCAAAGACACTTTGACACATGGGTGTGCAAGGCAGGAATCGAACCTGCAATATTACGATCATGGGTCGACCGTTCTGCCACTGCACCAAGGCCGCCCATGTTTTAAAAGAACAAAGACAACATGTTAAACATGTTAAATCCAATCAAACATTCAGCCAAACGTTGCTTTTACACTCTGCAGCTCACCCTGTACTGAAAGGACACGAGGGAGGCCACTGAACACAACCCAAGCGGGGCAAAGGTGAGTTTCCGGTTTTCAAAATAAAAGGAAAAATTCAAATTCAAATTCAAATTCAAATTAATTTTATTTATAAAGCACCTTTCATGTCACACAGACAGCTCAAGGTGCTTTCCATAAAAAACAAACAAGAATACAATAAAAACAAACCCCACACATAAAGTAAAATAATTAAATAAGCCCCTCATAATAAAACACACAAAAACAAGCATAAGTAAAAGAGAAATAACAGAGCTTAAGAAAAGAGAACCCAGAAGGCGCCGTCCGCCCTGTCCTCCTGTTGGCCGGGGTGTCAGCATCTAAGCAACACAAGCACAACTCATCCCCAGCACCCCCCACCCCAGAGACCCCCAACCCCCAGGCCCGGAGCACCAAACGTGGGCGCACCAGGCCCGGCAGCACGGGGCACTATAAATGGATAAACAGAAGTGTTTGCTGGAACAGTTTTCACTCTGTTACTTGGAGAGATGTGAAGCAGGTCGACTGACGCTGATGCCACCTCCGTGTCCTCATACTGTGTCCTCTAACAGTTTACATGTAACCCTTGTGCTATCTTAGATGACCCCCCCCCCTTCCATTGAGGTGTTCTCCCTACCATGACAAAGGTGGATAAAGGTGGAAAGATTTCATGTAATCCATGGACACCAGTGAAGATCACAAATCATTGAAGAAAAAAGGTTCAGAGCACTGTCTAGTGGGTCTAGATGACCCACCTCCCAATGTTAAAGTGCCTAGGATAGAACAAGGGATAAAAACCATAGATTTTCTTCACAGATATTTACTCATTATATTCAAAAATAATTTCTTATAAAACCTGAAACGCTGCAACACCATTCATGGTCATTTTTACTGCTTTTAATGCAAAATCACAAACTGCTCTTATGTTTTAGAACAAAAAAGTGTCCGACCGATGAAGGGTCACTTTTGCAACCTTCACTTCAGAAGTGGAGCTTGAAGGTCTACCATTGAAAACAAAATGAGGTCTAACTCCAAATATGAAATAGGACTGCAGTGGTGTGGTCTGGAAGCGTGAGAAAAAGGCGCTCCGCTCTTCCTCTAGTGCAGCGCTGGAGTGTGCCTCGGTGCTGGTCTGTCCCCTGAAGTTGGACAGGTGCTGTAGTCCCTCCCACACCTGCCGAGGTTTGCTGTTGGAGAGGTGGTCCTCTATTTGTCTTTGGTAGTCCAGCTTGGCCTTCCTGATCCCCCTCCTCAGGTCGGCTCTGGCGGTCCTGGACAGATCCTTGTTCCCTGACCTAAAGGCAGACTCACGGCCTTTTAGGAGCGACCTGACCTCTGTGGTCATCCAGCGTTTCTGGTCAGGAAAGACCTGGATGTGTTTCACTTCAGTGACAGTCCTCATGCAGAAGGTGATGGATTCCATCCCGGCCTCTACTGTCAGGATCAACAGTCCAGGCAAAACTCACCCGTGTGCACGCACATGCGTGTTGGACGATGTCCTAAAGTTCTGGTGGTATAAGCTCAGCTCATGATGGGATGTACAGTCTGTGACCAACAAACCTGATGGCTCTGGTAGAAGAGAGAGCTGACCGTCCACACCCTCCCATCCATGGAGACGCGTCAGGCAGCAGTGACTGAAGCGACAAGGACAGGAAACTTTAGCAGGACAACAAACGTTTACGCTGAAGGTGACATGAAAATAGGCTGTGGGGGGTGGGGGTGGGGTCATCAGGCCGGGACGGGGTTCAAGGCTCCAGAAGGACAGGAGACCAAAGGCAATAAAGGCCTGAGCGACCTGCTGTAGGACAGGAAGAGATAAGAGAACCAGAAGAAAAACAGTCTTATCAGCTCTACTGAAACACCCCACAGGCACAACCCCCACCCTCTCCCCCTCCCCCAGAAACAGACCAAGTCTGTTCATGACAGAGAAACACACAGAGACACAAAAAAACCCACAGAGACACAAAAAAACACACAGACACACAAAAAACACACAGACACACAAGGCCCTGACCAAACTTTTTCCCATTTTTTAACTTTGTTGTGTCTCTCTCATCCGTCTTCCTGTCTTTTACCTGGTTCAATTGATGTGTCGCCATAGCAACAGCCTCCTTGTAGTTCAGGTGAGACAGACAGGTGTCAGCAGTGAAGGACTGACCCTTCAGTCTCCATCTGGTTTTAAAGCTTTGGTCAGAGAGGGAAAAAGGAGGTTCTGCCGTTCCTGAACGTGTTCCTGCATCACAGCCGTCTGACGTTTAAGAACACGGGTTTGAATCCGGCGGCGCTGCGGTTTGCGCTCAGACGCCATCAGTGAAGATAAACAATCAGCAGCCGTTTTGGTTCCTGCAGGTTTCCTCCTGCTTCTCGTGGCGTTTGGCGGCTAATCCTCACAGGAGCGACTTTGAATGACTTTAATTCCCTCCTGGCTGCAGCTTCATTTCCGTCCAGCATTGTGATCCACTCTGCCGTGAGATTACACGGGAAAGACTGACGCTCAGAGCTGACATTCAATCCCCGGACTCAACTCCTCCTGAGTCAGACGCCGTCTGCAAAAAGAAAATCATCTTTTCTGCAGATTCATCTTTCACAGGATGGAGGACGCAAACACACACATCATGCAGTTTCTACAATTATTTGAGAAGCTGAGACATCTGAAGGTGTGTGTTGCTGTGTTTGTGTGTGTGTGCACTCATAGTGTCTATGTGTACAACCACATTGTATGATCATATGTGTATAACCACGTATGAGTGTGTATTGTCATGTCTGTGTGTGATCACATATATGTGTAATATGATGCAAATAAGAAACATATCATGAAGTCCGGCAGGAGGAGGATCAGACTTGAGACTCCGCCCACTGATCGCGTCACTTAGCACGTCATGTGCTCACAGCTAGAGAGTAGAGGCAGATTTTTTAAATCTGGACGCGCCCGGCGCTCAAATCTCACCGCAGGACAGATGGCGTCCGTATATTGACACTGGACGCTTCTGCCGCCTGAATCGTGTTCGGCGTGAACGCAGCTTCAGTCAATTTCCTTTTTTTTTTGCTTTCTTCTGTCATGTTAACACATAAGTTTAGAGTTTTCTGTCTTCTTCGCAGCCTCCTGGTCCGGTTCTGTTCTGGTTCTGTGTTTGAATCTGTTTTTTCATTCAGAGGGAGCAGAGACTCCATAAAGGAGGAAACAGATGACTGAGTTTTCCAGCCAAGTCAGAATGTCTCCATAATTTTATCATCCAAATCTTAGAAAGCGGCTGATGGAGTTCTGACGCTGCAGACGGACTGGATGTTGCTGTTTGATATTTAAAAAGCTTTTTCTGTGGCGCCGAGCGGCTTCAAAAAAGCGCTGACTGCTGAAGTGTGAGGCCGTCCCGAAAGCCCTGAGCAGAGCGGCCGTCCCTGCATTAGTGGAGGTGTTCACATCGTTTGCAGAGTCACGCCGCCGTCCTCGGAGACTCGGGCCTGTCCAGGCAGAAGGAAAAGCAGAGGGACAGCTGCAGGCCGGGTGTCCGGCTGAAAACCCGGGGATGATGGGAAAGGACAGGCTGTCTTCTGAGTTGAACTCAGGTCCTCTTTTCCTGTCCTTGGGGAAATTGTTCTAGTTGTTAAACACGCTCTTTCAGAGCGACTGAGCCGTGATACTCAGACGTTTGCAGATCCAACAAGCAAATGCATTTCTCATGCTGCCATTAGTCCCGCGGCGTTTTGTCTACAACCATTTTTCAAACGTGTTCTGAGCATCAATGAGGGTCTGACATGGATGGATTACTGAGAAACTCTCAAAACATTAAGAGCAGGAAGGAAAATGAATCCTTCATGAAGTTACGTCAGACGTGTTTTATGAATCTGGTCTCAAAAAACGTCTGGACCAATGAGGACATCCTGGACAGGTCGCTGGTCTGTCACAATCACACACCTGTAGAAACAGTTTAGAGAAACCAATGAACCTATGAAGCATGTTTTTGTTCTGGTTCAGGTCCTCCAGCCGGGACTTGAACCAGGGGGCCTAGAGCGCAAACCACTGCACCACCGTGCACCTTTTTCTACCCCGAAGTTGTCTTTTTTTAAAAGATTCTTTTGCTCTGAGGATGAGTTGAACTTAAGAGCAAAACTAAAGTCAACCCCAGTGACTAAGATGGAAGATGCCACCACAGGGGGGAGGGGGGGGGGTCTGCTTCTCTGACAGAAACTCTGTCCGTCATCAACAAGTTTCAGGGAAAGGCTTCCTCCAAAATCCAAAAGCAGCAACAGAAAGACTTTCATGCTTCCGGGCTGACTTCCGGTAACAACGAAGAGGAAGAGGAAGGATGCGTCCAAACATCCACAGACGGAGCGGCAGAGCTCGCAGACGTCTGCTCAGTCATGACACAGAGCCGCCAAAATGACTGCACATTAAAAATGCATCACAAGCCAATTAACAAGCGTCTGCGGCTCAGCAAGAGAGGAAGAGGAGACGCGAGGAATAAATCAGTAGAGAAGAAGACAAGATGAAGCAGAGACGGCAGACGACAAAAGAAAGAGGAAACCAAGAACGGAATGGGAGGAAACAGCTAGACAAGGTTTTCCTGGTTACATCTGTCTGTTGTCGGCGTCCCGTGGTCACAGAATGAGGAACTTCTGTTTCTCCTGTTTGTTTTTAGCTCCAGTCCCATGAAGACATTCAACGGCGGGAACCAACACTGTGGCAGCAGTTGTTTGCTGAAAAAGAGGCCCCGCCCCCACTTTGACCCACCCTCACTGCCACACACCCCCTTCTGCAACTTCGGCAACTTTTCTGTTGGTTTTATCTCCATGGCAACCATTTTATGTTTTGGTCACCTGGGAGTGACGAACAGATCTGTGTGATTTGTTGTTTTTTTTGGCATTGGGTTTTCTCGGCAACTGAGATCCTTAGTTAGCCACGCCCACATTCCTAAACTGTTTACATCGTGTATTCTGTCTCTTCCTTCAGCCTGAGCCAACAGTTCATGTATGTTGAGGTAAAAAAAAGAGGTTCTGGCACTAGACGTGATTTTTTATTAGATTTAAGATGGTCGATCTCCCTTTATGAAGATCGCTCAAACTGAATTTTTATTCTGCCAAAATCACCAAATTTCACACTTTGACACAAAATTGCTGCCAAGCCGTGGGTCCTTTGGCCATCCCATAATAACCGTAAAACTCTCTTTGGACATCCCTGAGACTTGTGTTTTGGTTTCATTATTGGGTTTTTAAATGAGTAAGGAATTTTGGCCCCATTCATTTTGTGATGTCATCATTTTGTGATGTCATCATTTTTTTTGAAAGCAGAATATGAACAACTTTCTGTGCCGTGTCAAAATAACTTGATTGTCAATACTGCTTGCCTAGTGGGGAGCATCTGCACAGAGACCGGTAAGTCGTGGGTTCAAATCCACAGGCTAGTCATCCCAAAAGCTCTCCTATTAATGCCTCCCCTCCCGGCTTGACACTCAGCACAAAGGGGTTGGATCGGGGGGTTAAACCACCAAATGGTTCCCGTGTCTGCAGCTCACCGCCCCCCCAGGGGAGGGGTAACATGCCGGGAACAAATTTCACACACACAAGTGTTTTTTACAACTTTGAACAACAACAAAAAAACTTTCTTTGCTGAAAAAAAACTCAAACCTTCAAGTCCTGAACTCAGTTGTTTGTCAACAGACACACAAGGAAATGGAAGAAAAGTAAAGAGATGCTTAGAAGATCTGGAATCAAGAATTCAGGTACTTAAAAAAAATAAAAAGAATTCAGGTACTAAAAGGTTTCGTCTGTTTTCCCTTTAGTGAATCTGAAAGACACAACTTCCTGTGAAGAAGTTGAAGTTTGTGCAGCTGAAAAGGTCGGACGATGATCAGACCAACATTTGAAGAGACGGATATCAGGAGGTGAACACAGAAAAAATCCCCACCTTTGAACATTTATTTTTGCTGGTTGCTATGACTACGAGCTTCTGGTTCCTCATGAAATGACTGATCAGATCAACTCCAGGTTAATTAAATATTGATTTTGGAATAAGAGATTGCTCCACTGAAACACAGAGTTGAAGTCCTAACCATTTACCGGCTCTGTGTTTGGTTTAGAGACGTTGCCACGGTAACGTAATCTTAGTTTTCTTCTTCTGAAGAAGAACTTTTGTCTTCAGAAGTTCCTCAGCTTTAGCCTTTTGCTTTGCAGGGAGTTTAAATGATCCACGTGAAGTTCAGAGGTGGGTGGCGGCCGCCATGTGGGTGTCGTTGTGGTGTATTGTGGGGGAGGCCTGTGGTCATTTGGTCTTTTAAATGAGCGAGTTTTCTTCAAAGGGGGGCGGACAAACGTCAGCCGCAGAAGAAGCACCTCTTCTCTAATTGAGCCTCTGGAGGTCGGCTCCATCGGCCTAAATGGGATTCAGCAGTTTGGTATTCTGCCTGCCATGCAGATGATTTATTAAAGGTAACATTCTTTGACTGAAGTGCAGATGCTGTGGATAAAGAGGATCCGGAGGTTTGAGTCCGTGGACCCGCGTCCTGCCACTTTTTCACCAACGATCTCAGAAGCTGAGCGGCTCTGCTTGTCCGACATTGTTGTAACTTTCCATTTTGGGGAAATGAAAGTGAAATCCAGGTTCAGTGCTCTGTACGTTAAGTAAAGAGAACCTGATACAAGCCGCTGAAAACCGACTCCATTAGCATTTAGACTGGTTCCGCCGCTGTAGAAGACTTCTTTTGTGTGAAAGCTCGCGGGAACATCAGGCCTGAATGTCGTCTGCCTGCTCTGGCGGCGGCAGAGACGGATACGCTTTTGTTTGGATGGAAAATATATATTTGTGCCGCATCGGCAAAAGAAGGCGAAACGATGTGGACGCCCAACAGACCCGACGAGAAGGTCAGAGAAATAATACGGCTGATAGAAACCATCAGGAAAAAAACGCTGAACCATTCAAATCAAAAGAATTATTGTTTCTAAGAAATAAAACCATCACTGAAATCAGGACATAATCCATGAATGTGTGGAGAAACAATATGGACTGTGAGCTTCAGGTGTTGTTCAGGTCAGACCAGAGATTGTCAGGTGTCGGGGTGAATTACATTTAATCACAATAACAATAAAGTTGTTAGTAGGCCAATAGTTTGAAGCTGGGGAAACTATGGTGCACTGGGGTTCTGTCCTCTGTTCTCATCTACTTCTACTCTCCTCTATTCTTGATCCTTTAGTTATCATTTAGTCTCCATGCCTCTGTTTTTCCTTACAGAGAAGGAGGATCTAAAGGCAGAGATGCCAGTTTAGTTTAGTTTAGTTTAGTTTCATTTAGTTTAGTTTACTTTATTCTGTTTAGTTTAGTAGCCAGCTGTAGTATTTTACAACTGATTTTAGGTTTTGTACTGATTATCGGTGTGAAGCCCGACTGTGTGGTAATGTTGGGCTGTAAACATTAAATTTAATTGAATCTTACTTTACTGTACAGTCATCTCTTCCTCTCATGTGGTCATGTGACTGGGTTTGTTTAGTGAGTGAAGGAAAAGTCTCCATTGACCTAAACTTTCTCTGGTTGCCATGGTGACAGCTTCCCGGGGGCCCGCACACACGTACTTTGGTCGTCTGTGATCTGCAGTGATTTTCTGCTGATCAGATCACAGTTTTTGTGCCAAACGTCAGGTGTGTCACGTCTCAGAGCAGCACCGTAATGAGATCATTCTGAAAGACCCCCCCCCCCCCAGTTCCACATGCAGCTGACCAAAGCAAATTCTGCAGGAAGACGGTGGCATCTTCAAAGTTCTGTCAGTTCCAGTCACGCTGCGTCCTGCATGAATTAGGGTCAGTAACGGGGTCTTTAAATGGAAAATGACTGAGTTGCTTCATTCAGGCTCACAATATCAGCAAAAGGCACTTCAAAAGGCACTTCAAAAATGTCCCACTTCAAAGGAGAATCATCAAAGGACGGGGGGAGGGGGGTGTTGGCCCGTCTGCGTAATGACAGTCGGAGTTTTTGTCCTGCGCAGCCGGAGGATGAGTGGATGTCAGCGGCTGGAGAGGGCGGAGCAATTCTTTGTGCTCCAGACGATGTTCAGGAAATCAACATCATTTAACTCCGCCCCTTAGAGCCCCCCCGTCCTGCGTCTCCACCTCGATCCAGAGGACCTGGATCAGGTGTGTTCGGTCCAAAGACTGTAGGCAGTGCTCACAGCCTGCACTGAGGTCAGGGACTGGACCCCCGAGTGTAGAACTGCCCACCTCGGGGGTGGAAAGCCATCGTCTGCCTCCACCTGGTGGTGGGATCAGGCACACGCAGGGCAAATGTCACAGTTTAGAGGCATTTTATCACACAACATGTCAACTGTCAACAATGGTGAGAAACGCCAACACAAGAATGACACAATCATTTAAACCACAACAAAAGACAAACAGAGAAAAAAAATGACTTTAGATTCATTTGTAACCCTTGTGCTATCCTATGGGGTCAAGATGACTTTTAACGTGTTCTCCCTACCATGACAAAGGTGGATAAAGGTGGAAAGATTTAATGTAATCCATGGACACCAGTGAAGATCACAAATCATTGAAGAAAAAAGGTTCAGAGCACTGTCTAGTGGGTCTAGATGACCCAACTCCCAATGTTAAAGTGCCTAGGATACCACAAGGGATAAACCAGAGTTTGCGTGTTTCTTCTGCAAAGCCATGAAGGTCTGCAGTGTTTCTGCAGAGAAATAGTTTATACAAGACGACAAACTCTAACGATGTAGTCCAGAACTAACTAGTGGCCTGGATGTTAAAAACCATTCAGACACCGTGCTCACTATTTTGGTTGTTTTAAACAACAGATATGACGTCACTGATTTCACAAAGTCAAAATCTACAAATTAGGATCATTCAATGTCTTTCATATATTGGAATAAAGCTTTGACATGTCACACCACTCCAACTGTAGGTGGCAGACATGTGCTAGTATTGGGCAGCGCCAGTCCAGCTCGTTCTAGAACCTGTGTTCAGAGCGTTCTTCAATGTGCATCACATGCCTGGTGTCCACGCATCCTTAGACAATCAGAGTGTAGTTAGTGTGGACATCTTACGGGCGTCCGATGACCACCTATTCATCACACTCGGCATTCGCGTGATGTCATTAACGACTAGAGTGTGGTGTACGACACCCACTTTCATTAGCCTTACTGCGCCGTGACAATGACGTCCTTTGAAGTGTATATGAGACTCAAGGGAACTGCTCTGCCCTTAACATGCAGCGGCTCCTCTCTAGGAGGACAAATAATCTGTGTCAAACATAAAAAGGGGGAAAAAAAATGTTTTTAAACTTATTAACTGAGTATTTGTGACAAAGCTTTTGTGACAAAGCTTTTCAGGGGAACCGAGGTGACCTGAGGTCTCTTTAAAAGACTTGAAACATGGCTTTTACTGGCTCAAACGCTCATGTGACCAAAGCTTGACTCTGCAAGTCTCATTCATCGTACAGGATCAGTCACAGGATGAGTCGGTCCTGTTTACCATCAGGGAAAGTTTGCCTTTGGAGGACGTGGAGGATGGGCTGCTGGTAAGCTGTGCGTGTTTGGGTTCACAGATTGTGTACTTTGCCACAGCAGGACAACAAACAGCGACGTATCGATCAGCAGGAGCCGTTGCTCAACTCTGATGCGACCTGACGGCCGGCGGCTCTCTGGTGAGTCACAGCTTTGGTGGAGGCCTTCAAAAGATGTGACTGCAGCTGCGCAGATGCAGTCAGACACAGAAGAGAGAAGGATGAAGCAGCTCGTGGTTCTCACCTGCCTGCTTTGTGTGGCTTTCACACAGGTGAGACACGCCTCTCTGGAGGTTTTAAGTGTTGCTTCTTTTTTGAGGATCCCAGAGAACCTTTAGTTTGAACTATATTTCCGTGAGCTTTGGTCTCTTTCTGACGCAGTGACCAGCCTCTGGTCCTCACAGCCCAGTCTCTGTTGTTTCAGGACACCGTCATCGACCCCAGAGGAGCTCGACCGGTGGAACATGGAACCAGAGACGAGAAATGTGCCACGCAGAAGGAGTGGCCGTTCTGTCTCGACGATGACTGGGTACTCTTCCTCGTTTTACCGCCTATTCATTCAACACACGGTCAGAGTAGCTGAAGTAATGGTCCGGGGGAGGAATGTTGTGGTTTTCCTAAAAACCTCCTCAGAGACTCTTTTCCTTTTCACGATTCCCTTCGAAACGGTCTTTGCAGTACGGAGCGTTCGATGAACTTAGCCGTAACGGATAAACGTTTTCTCAAGAATCGACACACAGCCTCGTCATAACACATGTCACCAGGTTTGACCCCCCCTTCAACCGAAAACACAAAGCAAAGAAGGGAACCACTTCAATAAAAACAGAAAAACAGCTGTGAAAACTTTGGATGCACAAGGAAATTCTGCTAAAACAAACAATTTACTGACGAAAATGTCTTCGTTTAGCGATCGCCTGACATGCTTCCTTCAAAGATACAGATGATTAATGGTCAAGGGCCATTGATAACTGATAATTGCACCCAATAAAAGTATGAATATGGGTGTCCAAATGTCAAACAAAAGCCCCAACATTTACCTTTCTTTAAACACTGTAACCATGTTATATTTTGGAGGAACACGGATGACAATAATCTTTAGCATCTCTATACTTATGTTGGACTTAAACTCATTAAAATGTTTTTGGGGTATAAAAGGTAAAACCTCCTGACTTCTGTAAGGGATTCATGTTTGCTTTAGGTTTTGCTAAACGCTCAGTTCATCGTCCTTTAGGATTCGTGGTCAAGTCTTCAAGGTCATTCTGCTCCTTTCCACACTAAACCATCAGAGACAACCAATGAACGCGCTTCCTCTAATAATGTCATTTCCTGTTTTTTTTTATCTTTCATTCGTAGAGAAAAAAATAAGCAGACAGTCTTTGTCCTGCAGCTTTAAATTGTATATTTTAATGCATCATTTGCAGAGATTTAAATGTCACATTTTTTATTTTGTTTATATTTTTTTTTTTGGGGGGGGGGGGGGGGGGTTACTTAAACCCTACAAAAGTTGATTTAAATTCATTTTTCTGTCATTTTCTTGTAGTGTGTTAATTTGACCCCTTTTGTCCACCGTAGGGCCACAAATGTCCTTCCGGCTGCAGGATTCAAGGTCTGATGGATAAATATGACCATGACCTGCTGAAAAGGATCGAGTACATCCGTGACCAGCTGAATCAGCACAAGGGAAAGTATCGCTCTGCCGACCAGGTGTCCAAGCAGACCCACGACTACCTGCGGGAGAAACTCACCGTCGATGCAGGTCAGAGTCAGAAAACCGTCTCTTCTCCTCCTGGATTTGGTGGACAGGAAGTCCCATCGGTTGTGCTATCGTCTCCAAACAGGTCACGACAACAAGTACTTCGAACTGGCCCAGAGTCTGCGTCAGAGAATCACAGAGATCAAAATCAGGATTGACAGACAGATGAAAGTCATGGCCGCCTTGAAGGGGCGAATCAGGGAACAGGTCACGGAAATGCAAAGGCTGGAGGTATGGAGAGAGCGCAACATCTACCTGAACCTAAACCGGTTCATCTGTTGGTGGTGACGTCTGTTGCTGTTGCTCTCTGGCAGGTCGACATCGACATGAAGCTTCGCTCCTGTAAGGGATCCTGTGCAACCTACCATGAGTACCAGGTGGACCAGCAGAGCTACGTCACCCTGGAAAAGCAGGTGGGGACCGCCGCAGTTCCACCACATCAGTGAGAAGACCTGCTTTTGAAGGTCTCTCTGTCTCTCTGTCCATCAGGTAGCCCAGCTGGACTCGCAGACGCCACAGAACATCGAAGCAGCCGGGACGCTCTACGTGATGAAGAGCCGGCCGCTTAAGGACCTGCAGGTGGACAGCATCTACAAATCCAAGGCCGTGCAGGGTCAACAGAAACAGGACCTGTTCAGTGACGTAAGCCACTATTGACCACCCAAAAACACCTATGTGCCATTTTTCTTCAACGCAACAACAAATAGTCACAGGATGAATTTTTGGCTAAAGATGTCTAGGATCAATTTTAGGTCAGTGGGTTGTTCACAATGAACCGATATGAATCGTATCTGCGACCACACATTATGATATAATCCCAAAATGAATCGTCACACCCTATCTTAACCCCCAACACCAGAACTGAAGGTCTAACCCTAACCCTAACCCTAACCCTGATTGTTGATGTTCTTTGAACCACTGGGACTTCAACCATTTACGCAATTAACGTAAACCGAGGAATTCTGACGCTGAGGAAAGCAGCTTTACGTCAACATGCAACACTTTACGATAGCATGCTAGTAGCTTAAAGTGTTGCATATCGGTGCAAAGTGTTTTCTCTGCCTAAAGATCTGTTCAGAATGTTTACATGTACAGAGAGCTCTTAGTCTACAACACTCTGGTCAGATGTTACCGTGGTTCACCTTTCGCTGTCGTTCTGTTTCGCAATTTCTTTGGTGCAACTTTGCGTCTTTTTTACAGGGTATTGTGTTCTTCGTCCTGGTTGGCTGCTGACCTTGTCAATCAGTCTCATCTGTGACATGTCTCCTCTCCAGAGTTCATTCTTTTTTCCTTTTATAATCCTGGACTTTTTTTATGTATGAAAGTTTAAACTTTGAGAGTTGAATATCTTGAATTACCCTAGCTTCTAGCTCTTCAATCACGCACCGCGTAATTCCAAAGAATTAAATATCGACGGAAAGCGTATTTTCTTTGAGTCAGAATCTGTTGGACTTACATTTATTGGATAAATCAATAGAGTTACAGTTTACATTTGGTAGAGTGAGGTTTTTTTATTTTGTAGTAGCAGATGGATTTTCAACACATGACTGAGGGACTTGACATGTGCCAAGAATGAGTCGGGTGTGGTGGAGAGGGAATCTGGTCGATTTTCAAAATAAAACTTCCTTTAGAATCAATTTGGAACAAAAATTGGGAAAAAATGAAGATCATGATGTGTTTACCAACTGTCCCACCAACCGGCCCGTGGCCTGCGCGTTGGGAACCGCTAAATTTAAGATCTCCATCACCTTGCCTTAACAAATTACCATATAAAGTATCAATACTAGAAAATGTTCAACAATTGAAATTACGTTATTCGCGTGAATGGTCAAAGAGTTACTGTAGTTTACGCAAAGATTGTGTGTCTTTTCTTGTCGCAGATGAGTTGAGTTTGATAAGAAAAGTAATTAAAAAAAATCTTTTCGGGATCTTTCCCAAATTGGAACTAATGGAAAACTGTTGGCCCGTCTTTTATCACAAGCATGTACTGGTACATTTCTGAGCAGTTCTGTGGAGATTCTCAGGAAAATAAAAATTGAGGATGGGGTCCAACTGTTTTTACTTTGTGACTTTCCGAAGTCTTTTAAAGTTGAAGTTTAATGTTGACTCCTATTCTGAAGTTTTTACCGCTTTCATTCCTTTCAGATTAAAACGCTTAAGCTTGTCCTGGAGGAGGAAGGCTCCAGCTCGTCTCCCGCAACCGTCTCCAAAGAGCCAGGTACTCCTTTCCCGTCAACATCATCATCATCATCCTCATCATCCTCCTCCAGCTCTGGTTCCTCCAATCCATCAAAGTCCATCACTGAGCTTGGAGGACGTGGCGACACAGACTTTTTCGGTGGAGGGTTAGGAGGGTTTGGCGGTTTCAGTCAGGCGAGTACAGGCAGTGTGACCACCAAAAGTGTCAGTTGCACCACCCATATGAAAAAGGTTGTGGTTCAGACAAAGGCTGGGCCAGTAGAAAGGTACGAGACGGTAACTGAAGGGGGACCAGAGTGCCAAGGGGGAGCTGATCTCACCAAGGGTGGGCTGACTTCCTTGTTCCCCAGTTTGAGCCACACATCGTCCTCCATGTCAACCAAAAGTGGTTTCAGCAGTGGAGCCAAAGGAGGGCTTTTAGGAAATCCGTTTGAGGGCGACCTTGGGAGCGACCTCGGAGCCTTCATGACCGACAACGCAGAGGATGATCTTCCGGATTTCCATGCCCGGAGTCTAGGGAGCACGGTCGTCAACCGGCAGGCCGATTATGTAGGAAAAGGTACCAAAACTACTGACTTGGAGTAAAATCTGCAAAGCCAAGAAAGAAGGAGTCAGCTAGATAGCAAATTTCAGCCTGTTAGCTAGCATTAGCATAAACACCAGACGTTAATGCCATCGTCCCAACTTTTTTGTAGCCTTTAGCATAATTGAGAGCAAAACAAAAGGTGGAAATAAAGAAAATGATGACTTGAAAGCATTTAAACCTTTGGTTGCTTCTTTTACTTTTTTAGCTTTTTTATCAGGGTTGTAGCTACACGCTAACTGTGCCTACCTTTGTTTGCTAACAGCTGAAGTTGCTACTGTGTCATCTGTTGTGCTCCTCGCTAAACAAATTAAATAAAAGAACACAAGTGTTTCTTTGAGTTCACACTGCGTCAGCGTTCTTTACAACAACACAACTTAACCATCTAGCTGACCTAATCAAGCCTTTACTTACGTTCCAATGTCTTCTTATTGTTACGATGGTTCAGTTTGTGAGCACCAGTAGGGCCCTAGAACCTGGTCTTAAAACATGCCTGTAGCCTGATTGTAAATGGGTCTTAAAATGGGGAAAGCTGCTCCACGCTAACTGGCGGTTTGCTGTGTGCCCCTCCTTGTTTACAGATTGTGTTGAAGCCAACCAGAAGCACCTGAAAGGGGAAACAAATGGCCTGTTTAAAATCAAACCCGGCGGCGCTGACTCCACACAGGTGGTGGAGGTTTACTGCCAGCAGGAGGGGGTGATGGGGGGCTGGTTGTTAGTTCAGCAGAGGGAGAGCGGAGCTCTTAGCTTCAACCGCTCCTGGGCCGACTATCGCGGCGGGTTTGGCTCAGTCGATGCTCAGGGCAAGGGCGAGTTCTGGCTGGGCAACGAGAACCTCCACCTGCTGACAAGTCAGGGTGAGACCATCCTAAAAGTGGAGCTGGAGGACTGGGAGGGGGGAAAAGCTAGTGCCGAGTACACGATGAGGGTAGGCTCAGAACAGGAGGGCTTTCCATTGCATGTCTCTGGCTACACAGGAGACGCTGGAGACTCTCTGGCCGCACCAACGTCAGAGAAAGCCTCTGAAGTGACTCACGACGGCATGAAGTTCAGTGCATTTGACAAAGACAACGACAACTGGGGGGAGAACTGTGCCGAGGCGTATGGGGGCGGGTGGTGGTACAACAGCTGCCAGGCGGCTAATTTAAATGGGGTGTACTATAAAGGCGAATATGACCCAGCGACAAACACGCCGTATAAGACCGAGAACGGAGTGGTGTGGTCATCGTTCAAACCCGTCAACTACAGCCTGAAAACCGTTCGCATGCTCATCCGATCCGCCGCTTTTTAACTAAAGAACAGCGCAGAGTCTTAAAAGCAGAAAACCTTAAGTTTCTTTTTGTATTTTGGTAAACAAACGAGTCGAGGTGTTTTTTATTCACCAAAGCGTACTAGGAACCGTCCTCCCACTGTTGACTAGGTTGACAAGGACACTGTTGTTAGCTCTATCCATCCAAAGTTCCTGACCTGATGTTTTCTGGATTACTGAACTCTGTGGATCAATAAATCACCTTTGTTCCATCAATAAAGGTTTGAGAAATCATTCTAGTTGCTCTGGCTGTTTTTTTCCACACACCATGAATTTCACAAGAAATAAAGCCTCAAGAAATGTTCAGTTCTTGTAGTTAATGGAATATTTTTACATTTATCTCTAAATTTTAGTTACCTGTGTTATTCAACTAGGTAAAAGATTCATGTAAAGGTGAATAATGTCAATATATTGTAACATAAATACATTTAAAATAAGCCTAGGTGGACAAGTGACTTTACAGCCACTTTACATAATAACGGAGTTTATCTGCAGGTTAAATTTTGGTCTTATTTCTTATCTCGTCCATTAGTATCATGGTACTTTCCTGTTTGTACATTTTTGTTTCTTCAGTTTAGTTCTTAAAACCAATATAGAATTGTGAAGGTTCTTCATAAGTTCTCTTTACTCCTTATAGGAAAGACTTAAATAAATCTAATAAATTAAACAAAATTCTTCAAAAACAAACCAAAAGCTGCTTCCAAAATCCACCTGATGGGACGTTCAATAAATCAATAAAGAGAAACATCTGAAAGTGGATCTCTGAGGGGTGGACCGGTTCCCGTTGGTGACCTCCGACCCTCGCTGTGGTTTGAACTGGGGCTTAGTTGAAGGTCGCCTGACCTGCTTCTGCTTTCCTGCAGTGTGTTTGAGGCTCAAACAGCAGAGGCAGGACCGCCCCCACATCCTCTGGAACCCCCCCGGTCACGGGTCACCTCAGTGTTCAGCGAAGGCCGTCCTGTGTTCGGATGACGAGTGGGTAAGCAGAGACCCAGAACACTGGGATGTCCCTTTATTTGTGCTTGTGAGTCATTATGTTTATTAACTACAACAAATGACTTCATTTGTGTTCGTTTATTCTGTAGAAAACAAGAAAATATTCTCTATTTGGAATTAAAAATATGGATATATATTTTTTGGAAAGACAAAAGATTTTCCAACAACATTGGAAAAGAAAACTTTTTTTTGAGTGATCCTCACAAAATTCCACACACATGCTGTCAGCTGAAATCTACAACCAGAACCAAAGTTTCATTGACCTTTGCCATCGGAAAGAGGTCGCCATCTTGAGTTTTCAAAACATTTCAGCTTCAGGCCCACCTACAAATTGAAACATCTTCCAGGGATTTCAATCACCTCCTAAGTCTTCGAGCATCATTGGGAAGCTACTCGTGAAAAAAATGGTGAGACTTAGAAGTTGTAGACTTTGAGAAGCCTTTGGGTGGCGAGCTCAAAATATGTTTTCTTTATTGGTCGCAATTTTTTTTTAACCAGATTATTGTCAACATTAAAAATTTGAACTGAATCGGTAGCTCAAGCTGAACAAAACGACATGTCATACAATATTAATGAATTAAGTATGTGGGCGTGGTTAACAAAAAAACGCAGTTGCCAAGCAAATCTAAAAATTAACTTTTGTCGATTCATCTGAAAAATGATGTAGACCTGTTTGTCACACCAAGGAGACCAGAAAATGAAATGGTTGCTATGGAGATAAACCAACAGAAATATTTTTGAAGGTTTGCATGAATCATTCAACAGAACTGGTCACTCTGGATGAATAACAAAAAAAGAGCCTAAAAAGTTGACCTCATAACAACAAGCCTTGGAAAATGCTGCAGCGGCAGCTAAAACAACATCCTGGAGGGATGTTTATAGGATATAACACAAGTGGTGTTGCAAATTATGTTTATTGTTTTTTTTTATTTATCTTCTGCTAAAATTCGGCTAAATCTGGTTTGTATTTATTTGTGAGATAAATGACTAAAGTACGAAATCCTACAATCTCAAATAACGATAGTATCTGTGGAAAATGTTTGCATTGAACTTTGAAAAAATACTTGCTAGCTTTTTTGCTAAATCAATTACGACCACAGATTCCAAAAAGTTCAGACGTAACAAAATATTATCGATCATTATGCAAAAATGGAAGTTCCTCTGGCAAAATGCTGCTTACTTCACCTTTTTATACAGTTTGAAAGAAAGCGTTTCTACGATGAAGGTCACGGCGTTTTTGGTTGGTTGGTGAAATGTCTGGCCCTCTTGTCTCTCCACAGGTTTCTAAATGTCCGTCCGGCTGCAGACTGCAGGGTTTGATTTCTCGACTGGAGACGGACGTGGACAGAAAACTCCAATCCGTGTGTGAAAAAGCAAAAGCGTTAGAGGAAGCCGCAGAGAAGTCAATGATGAAGGTGACGGACGTCTACAACGCCCACCGCAGAGCCCTCGTCCACCGATTCGGTTCGTTGGATCCTTTTGGGTTGAAAAGTGACCAGACTTGTTGAAGTCATGCAGTGTTTTGTGTCCAGTGTCTGAGCAGAAGTTCACGGCTCGTGCCGACATCTTGGCGAAGACGCTAACAGCAGTTCGGGAAAAATCAAAGGTTCTGGATCTAAAAATAAAGGAGTTGAGAAGCAACGTAAAGAAACAGGTGGAGGAA
Organism: Oryzias latipes; assembly: GCF_053564925.1. NCBI lineage: Eukaryota > Metazoa > Chordata > Actinopteri > Beloniformes > Adrianichthyidae > Oryzias > Oryzias latipes. Next base: position 34,852,859 of record NC_136254.1, on the reverse strand, counting down.
CTGTATCGAACTGAGGTGAGCCACAATTTATAGGAAATATGAAACCATTAAGAAATATTTTGTAATTCTAAATACATTTCACATGACCTAAATCATGTTTTGATAAGTTCTGTTTAGTAAAAAATAGATGGAAACCAGATCAGCAATTTTCTGATCTGAGGTCGACCACTCTACCTCTGCACTATGTCAAACTATTAAAACCTTAATCAGTAAACCCTAAATAATGTCTAACAAAATGCATCCTGACGTTAGCAATCCTTAAGTCCACATTGAGTTTTTAACCATGTTTGTTTGGGTTTTTGGCAGAAAAACTGAAGTCAGATCTTCTGGTTCAAGAGTCGAATTAAATATACCAAAAGCTGTGGTCAGAACTTATTCATATTTTGATGAAACATACTATAAAACAACAAACTATGGAAGAAGGTTTGCTTTGTAGCATAGATATCCCAATAGAACCATGAAATTGGGTCAACCTCAATGGTGGAAACCAGAACATTAGTTTAGGTGAATTTTCATTTGGTTATGAAGTTCAAAGGTTGGTCTTCACGGTGGACGTGCGACCCCGCTCCATGTGTCATGGCGGATCACCGCTGCATGTTGTGACGCTGACATCTTCTCTGCGTCCCACAGGTGGACGTTGACATGATGCTGCGGACGTGCAGTGGTTCCTGTCAGTCCAGAACTCCGTTCAGCGTCGATCATCACAGCTACCAGGAGCTTCAAAGCGACTCCATGCTGGAGGCTCTCCATCAGAGGAGCACGGCTTCTCCTCCCCCCAGAGCTGTGAGGCGGATCAAACTGCAGACTCTGGAGAGCAGCCGGAAACCGTCTCAGGACTACAAGTCCATCCCGATGGTGCAGAAAGAACTACTGACCCAGTTTGAGGACATCGATCTGAACCAGTTCTCACTGGAGGAGCAGCTGGAAGAACCTGACGGATGCAATGAGGTGGAATGAAGATCAGAGCAGGTCTGAAACCACCAGAGCAGAAACCTTGTCAGCTGGTCCTGAGAGAACAAAACCTAAGAGGCTTCCAGGCCCCTCTGTTTGTATCTAACCTGACTCCCCTGACCCGTCGGCTCGTCCAGAACATTCCTGCTTCTCCTTAAAATGAAGAGCAGCTGTTGAGTGGAGGATGACACTTGCTGCTCATCCCTTCTTCACCTCGGCATTCCTGCTGTTCAACCTCCCCCTCCAAGAGGACCGGTCATGCAGACACCAACAGCCAGAACTGGAAGACGTCCCCCCATGTAACTTGAAATAAACTTTATTTTTACCTGTGACCCCAGCAGTTATGTTTTTTTCCTCATGTTAATGTTTTTTTGTTTTTGTTGTTTTACAGTTCTGAACACTTTTGGGGTGGGGGGTTAGGGTAAATTGTATCATTTCTGCTTCCGGCCAATGATGTCCGGTACCATCTTGTCAGTGCACCCCCCAAATTAATGCACCTAGGTGCACCTCTCGACCTACCCACATATTGTACCTCATGGACTGTGTAATTGAGTGTATTGTGCTCTTGTGTTAAAATTGTACACAGTGTTGAACATACTACTTTTTTGTAACCATTACCTTTCCCTTCCTTTTGTAGCCCGTCTACACCCACCAAACCGTGAACTGAATGTGTAGATCTGTTGTCTGTCTGATCTGGTCTTGGGTTGAACTCAAACTCAATTTTGTATGAAAGCTGCATACATGACAAAACAATCTGGACTCTTGACGTGTTTCAGATCTACTGTGACATAATCTGTAATATTAAATTCTATTTTGTTTTATTATATGCATTTAGGAACAACTGCTGCAGAAATATGTAACAGTTTCATTGACAAAAACTAACTTTTGTAGTCCTTTGTAGTTTTTAAAACATGTTTTTATACATTATTCTATCTTGTACTATGAATGCAAACTATGAATAGATTCCCACAGAGATAAAATCCAGTCTTTTGAGGTCATTACAGATTTTATGGGGGGGAAAAAAATCATTCTCTTTCTTGAGATCTTTCAATATAAATAAAATGCACTTTATTAATATTCCTCTTATTTTGTTTCTTGCTGTTGATGCAGTGCAGTTTATGGTGCATAATCACTTGGAAAAGATAAATAAGAGAGTATGTTCCACAATATGTTTATTGTGTAGCGTCAGACAGCGTAGTTAACTTGTCCGGATTCACAGTCGTCACACAAACAAGACACGCCAAGTCCACTCATACAAACAGCTGGTCACTTTTTCTATAAAACATTTTATAAAGTTAGTGTCATCTGCAAACATGATTCTTTGGTCGATAAGAATTTTTTCAAACCCTAACTCACATGTGTTTTTGAAGACTTCTAAAATTGTTTTTGTGTCTTTATTTCGTTGCTCAGAAGTAATTTTAGATTTGAGCGTTTCCTGTCTGTGTCAACACTGGACTGTTATCTTGATTCAAAGAAGGGTCTGATCTTCATGCTGATGGCCTTGAGCGAGTACCAGCTGCCCTTCCAGTTCATCCACACCACGCCGTCGTCTGTGCCGTGCTTTGCCATCTGCTTTGTGTAAGCTCCGCCCATATAGTATCGCCCGTTGGGATTGGCTGAGTGACAGCGGTTGTACCACCATCCACCACCATCTTCTCTGGAGCACTGCTTGGAAGGATTACCAGGGTTCCTGTAGATATTTAAAAAACATCAATGACAAAGTTTGAGTATTGAGGTAAAAGAACTTGTTTTGCAAAACATTCACTTTTTCTCCCTGAGTTTGCTAAAATTAACTTTATATTCCTGCATATGTTTTACCTGATTTTTTATTGTATGATTTTATTCTTGCGTTTCGTACCAGTTTTTCTTAACCCCTATCTCACCTTGCTTAACAACACCCAGCTTTAATGATTGTCTTTGTAAGGTCTCTGCAAAGGTTACTGATGAACTGATGAAGTGTTTTTATTCCATTTTGTTCATTTTTTTAAATAAATGTCCCTGACAGGCTCCCTTTTAAATCCTTGTCTCAAAGTATGAAAGCCCTTTTTTATATAAAGTTTGATTTGATTAAAGTCATTGATTGTACTCAACCAGTGAGGTGGGTCATGAATTGCACAGTAACTTTCTAAGTTGTCATAAAGGTACGTACCAGTTGTCATTGTCTCTGTCGTAGGTACTGAACATCATGCCATTGTGAATAGTCATGGTTCGATTTTCCCCAAAGAGCTCCAGGGATCCTTCCAGGAAACAGTTGCCGGCATTACCAGAGTAACCTTCAACGGCCAGTACGTAGTTGGACGTCTCTGACTGGACAGTGAAGCGGCGGTAACTGGCATGGACCTAAAGGTAGACATGAATCCCAGTTAACTGTTAAAAACACATTAGTTCTTGTAAAACAACATCTCAGAGTTTTACTGCATTAAAAACATTCCAGAAAAAGAAACTTAAAAAAAAGGAAGTTCTATCGATTCCTTTATTTGACAAAATAAATCTGAGATCATTAAAAAATGAATTCCAACTTTTTAAGGGCTTACCTTGGTTCCTGTCCAGTCCTCCATTTCAATAAGAACCTCAGTTGGGCCAATCTTGGTTATCTGACTGATGCGCTCGTTGCCCAGCCAGTACTCACCTGTCACATGATGAGAGCAGACGGTATGACAGTCAGCTTTGGACATCAGCAAACGGAAGTTTTGTTAAGACTTTAAAGCTAAATGAAGTCCTACCAGGAATCTCACAGTGACGCTTGGTTGCCGGGAAAGCAATGTTGCCAAAACCACGGCGGTATTCGTCCCAGCGTCGACCGAAATCCACGCTGCCATCAAGCCTGTTCTGGATTAAAAGCCATCCTAGAAAAATGAAGGCACTTGAATATACTATTTACTTGAAAACTGAACCTGGTTGTGGCGGGCGGTGTGTTTCACCTCCATTCTTGGTTGTTTGATCACAGAAGGCCTTGTATGGTGGGTAGAGAGGGTCAGGCTGGATCATATACATTTGGGATTCTGTTCCACCACGGCGGTAGATGTCCTCACACTCCTTACCTGGATCCCAAAGATCCCAAAGAAGGTTTATGTCTGCTCCTTGGCACGTTATTCCAATCCATGAATGTGTTTTGTTGTCTGTACTCACCAGATACCACCGGTATGGGGCACTTGGTAGTACACGGAGTCCTGCACTTGTCCCTCTGGGCTTGAATGGCTGTCTCGAGCTTCTGGATCTTTTGTCTGATCCTGTTCAGAACCCCCTGCAGTCATGACACATCAGAGATTTTTGGTTGGTTTCCGCTTGTCTGCCACTGCTGGACTGAAACCCGGCTCAGACGATGAAATCTAGTTTCTGTTCACCTCAAGCACCCTGATGTTGGATGGGAAAACTGTGTCCACGACTTCCTTGATGTAGGCATGGTTCTCCTCCACTTGATCGGTAAACTGACCCACCACCATGTTGTTGTCTGGAAGCATTAGTGATGGACAGACTGGTTAGTGACGAGTTGTCTGGAACAGCAGATATTTCCATATTTTTTCTCACCGACTACGAGTCTTTGTCGTTCTCTCAGAGAGTCGGACATTCCATTGACATAATCAAAGATCTTGTTTGAGGATTGGGACAATTCATCAACTTCGGGCTTGAGCTCATTAATGACCTAGGAGCAATAATTTAAATCAGATTTGGCACTGAAGTTTATGTTTTGGAATAAAGTTGACACAAATCCTTGTGTTGTTATGGAACTTACCAACTTGACATTTTTTTCTTGCTTTATCAGTGTGGTCTTCAGCTCACAGCCAGTTGGACATAAAACACCCTGGTAGAGAAGAAGAGAGCTTTTTCTTTTTGCAGCTCTTATGAAATGTTTGTTGGTAGACCTAATCACTTCCAACAGAAAGTCTCACACTTGAATGATTGTGTTACCAAACTGGCTTCAGGAACTGGTTTAAATGTTTTCCTACCATCTCTTCAGAGGCATGAGTACATCCTCCAGAATCAGGTTGAGGAACCTTTTCCTGCTTTTTTTGGCCTCCTACAGGGGCCGGGGTAGGCCGTCCACGGTACCTGAACAAGAAGACATTTGCTTAAAACCAAAAAGATTTTGTTGTGTCATTTCTACCTGTAGTGGTGCAGACTTGGAGTTTTAGAAGCTGTACATTGGACTTCCAACCAAACTAGCTGAGGTCACCGATCTGATGAGGCAGAAAAGGGTTTCATTCAAACACACCTGTGTCCCTAAATTTCCTCAACAAATGTCTATACAGCTTTAAACTTTCAGACACATATTGACGACACGTCCCAAACCCAACTTTCACAACTGATTACGTCTTAATAATATTATTATTGATTACTTTTCGGCCAAATAGAGTATTCCTACAATGTAAGGTAGAGTTTTAAGCCATATGAGCCTCATCTGACACACAGAAAAACACAACTCCACCAATGGACCCTAGACAAGAGTGTCAAAAAACTTCCAAAATATTTACATTTGAGTGAGACCTTCACAAAATATCGTAACGATTTGCTTGAGAAAGGCACCAAAAGGTGGTTCTAAAAGGTAAAAAACAAAACAAAAAAAAGATTAAACTGAAAAAACGAATAAAGAACCTCCATCGAAATGACCGCCGGCTCCGGCTCAACCTCTTTGATGTCTGAAACGTTGGCGCTATTTCAAAAATGCAGATCTGCCTCCCTGCAGGTACGCTGGGTTGTTGCGTCACTCTACATACCGTTATCAATTAGGCCTTCAGTTTGAACCAACAGCTAAATGGCCCACCTTTGCTCTTAGCCAATCACCATCATATCTTCACCTTTAAATTCATGAAATGTTGTCTCTCTTTGCATTCTAGGACTCCCCGCCTCAACTCCGTCCCGGAGCGATTGCTTTGGAATGGTCTGATCCCTAACCACAATCAGTATCTAGAATCTGGAGTTTATACATCTATGGTCCCAATTCATCCCAAACACGACAAACCGCCAGAGACTTGATTCATGCACATTTTCCTGTAACACAAATCAACCTTCATCCTCATTGATTTGTTTTCAAGCAAATTCAAACAAAGCACCACCTTAAATGCCAGGGGAAGCTTTTCGATTAAGTTTTCGTAGAACTGTGGAGTTAAGAAAAAACCACCTGCCGCCTCCGGTGATGGGGGGAGGAACATAACGGCTGCTGTACGTTTCCCTGCCTCTGTCGAGTGGCCGATGACCGCGGGCGTCCACGGCCGCTCCATCCACCTACACAGAGAAAATATTAACGTATGAGCTGACACTGAAGACGTCCATAGATTAGCCTTTTGATCAACTCTCCTCAAAATTACCGTCTGATTCTTTGGTTTTGAAGGTTTGTTGTCCTGTGGAGGAGAAAAAAAGAGGCATGAGGGCAGATTTGGCTGCAAATCTTTATTTTTTAACTCTTATGTGACCGCAGTTTGAGTTCTAAAGGGAAATAGCAAACAAACGAGTTATAGGTTCAAACATTTATTTAAAGGGACCATTAATAGATTTAGATTTGCTTTTATTGTCATTGTCCATTGTACAACGAAATTGAAGCATCACCATTTCAATGCAAGAAAAACAAAAATAAAATCTATATTAAATAAATCAGCATGTACAAATATAAACTGAATACATTTCTTCCAAATAAATTGACAAAAAATGTGACAATTGATTCTTTGATTTGTCTTTAAGTTTAATTCAGTCAAAATCGTTTTCGAAACGTTTAAAAGACATTAAAGCATTTTTTAAGAATTCTAATTTTTAGTCTCCCAAAATGTTTTTCCTGCCAATTTTAAATATTTTATCTAATAATTTCCTAAATATTTAGCATCAACGTAAAAAGGAACAGTAAGAAAGACGACGTACTGAATCATAGTCGTCGTACTCCAGCACATCCTGAGCCCAGGCCACGCACAGAAACGCCAGCAGCAGCAGCGCCGTCTTCATCATCTTCATCGTCTGCTTCCTTCCTGACCCTGCCTTCTCCTCTGTGGCCAAAAACGGACGAGATGAGCTTTTATCCTCTGGGTCTGAGTCCCTGCCCCCCCACCCCCAGTCAGATTGATCAGAGCGGGTCGCTGTCCACTGGGACAGTTTGCTCAGCCTGAGTCAGCTCGGTCCGGTCCGTCAGGGAGCAAAGGGTCAAAGTGCAGAGCAGGCAGCGTTCACTGAGAATGGGAGCGACTGAGGAGGGATGTTTAGGCTCCAGAAACTACAGGCAGGGAGGATTAGGTGCAGAAAAAGCTATGTTTACTGGATCACTTTGCTGTTTTTAAAGAATTGAGTTGCTTGTAGATAAAAGAGGAACGCAGGTTTAGAAGCATCTTTTTGTTCACAAACGTGTGGGAAAGTACAAAGACGTGATACGGAGTTAGTGAGGTGGTCTTTTTTGTCTTTTTTCCCCAAAGCGTCTTCATCCAGCTGACATAAAGGAGAATACAACTCAAACAGGAACATTTCTGACTCATCTGACCTCAGTCCCAAACATGAAATGTTTGCTCAAAGAAGCCCCGTCAGGAAAAGAGAGAACATTTGTCCTAAAAGGTCAAATGAGGATAAACATGCAGGGAAATGTTCAAACTGTCTCAAACTATGGCAGTTTCATGTCCAGCTGTTCTATAAGATAACACCACCATCCTGTTCTTCATCAGTATCTTCCTCATCTCCAGTGGAGAACTCTGTGGGAGTCGTTTAGATCCAGGCAGACTGCTGTGTTGGAGATTGTTTATTGGGATTTTAACAGCTGTTTGCTAAATTCATAAAGCAAATGTTATCAGTGTTGGAAGTAAACCAGATTTAATAACCTCATTGACTAAAACACATTAAAACCTTTTTTCACACTGAATAAGTGTTCTTGTGGAAGCCAGTTAACGTTAAGATATTTCAGAATTTACCAAATTAAAAGCACTGGGATGTGAGACACAGCTGCAGAGCTCAAAGACCCACTGAAGAAAATCCTGTTTTTGGTGTTTTAAACATTTTTCTGATGATGGAGGACATAAATGAGAAAGATTTCTGAGGATTTCTTTATTTAAATCATTGTGAATCAGGAGCAGACCAAAAAATTTCACTCCATTCTGATCATCCACTGTCAGACAAATGGATCCATGAACGTCTTTGTTTTCCTGGTCTGAGCTGGAATCTGGATCTGAACCGTACCACTGAATAGCTACGACGTTGCTAGCTGTTTTAGTTTAGCACTGATTATGTTCGGTTGGGCAGGAGGTTGTGTAAACAGATAGGTGGATCATGGGGAATAGGGGTGGGCTAACTCCCCGCCAACAGTCCCACCAACAACTCAGAGGTGAATTTCTGATGAACTCCTACCGCTCTGCAGAAACTATGTCCTTAAAAGCGACATGAATTTTACTGAAAGGACCACTTGGAAAGCTTTGATCAGAAAATGATCACTGAGGCACATTAATGTTCTGATAAATAAATAAAATGTATTTTATACAACTATTTTTTATGAAAAAGCTTCCATATTCTTTAAAAAAATGTGAGCTTGTCTCTGTTTGTGTCTTGTATATGGCATCGTGATGTGTATCATATCACCACACTCTCACCAATAGTTTAGTTCCACATATAGAGAATTGTCACACAGTTTTGAGGGTCACAAGAAAAACAGTTTGCTTTTATGGGATGCTAAATTATGGATTTCAAATGTTTTGGTAATTTGAATTTCTTTTCAAATTGATCTACTCATGGAAGAAAAGATCCATTTTCGTCCCTGGCAATCTCCTCTCAAGCTAAACTTTGCCCTGAATTCTTTTCAAAATAATGGTGTCAAATCTATAGTTTTTATCCAAAAACCGTCTAAACATAATGAGCTTTTATTGTGGTAAAACTGACATCCACATTTTAAAAGCTCCATTTTCAGTTTCACACAACATTTATGGATTCATCACTAATGCCACAGCCAGGTTTTCATGCAGGTTTTTTATTAGGTTTCAATGACCATTTCTACACGTCTATGTGGTACAATCCTCAGAAAAACTCCATTCTGCTGGAAAGGACACGCTCCCCTTTCTTTGGGATTCCATAGTAATGAAGTAAAAGTATTGGAACAGCCAAAGGTTCACAGGGTTGTTGGTGGCGAGGATACTTTTTCGGTGGAGTTATGCCTCGTTCTCCTTTTCGGCGTTCTTGGAACAAACAAAAGGGAGGGACTCGGAGCAGCGAGCAGCCGTCCACTTCAACTCGTCTGCAGAGCGGAAGACAAAGTCAGAAAAAACATTGAAGTAATGACAGTACAGATATGAAAACATACTATAGAGTTCACTGCAGTGTCAGAGTCTGGCTCTGAGGCTTTTCTGCAACAGATTGTCTTGATGAAAGAGGTGCTGGGGGCGTGTCCCAAACCTGTCTCAAAGTGTTACTAATTTAGTTTTAAAGCAAACCGAGCAACAAATGGAAATGTTTTGTTGGTGTTACTTTAATAAATACCCAACTTTTCCCCAAACCAACTGTTAGTTTACGGCAGACGGCTGCTTCTTCCAATCAACCAGTGAAAATCCCAAAGATAGAAGACGCTCTACTCTCAGCTGCTGTGATGTTCTGTCCTTTGCTGCCACCAAGTGGTCGCTTATTCTCCCTGCATCCCTGAAGAAAGGGAATACCTGTTTTATTTTATTTTTTTAATTGTATCTGGTTTAACCCTTGTGCTATCTTAAATGACCCCCCCCCCTTCCATTGACGTGTTCTCCCTACCATGACAAAGGTGGATAAAGGTGGAAAAATTTCATGTAATCCATGGACACCAGTGAAGATCACAAGTCATTGAAAAAAAAAGGTTCAGAGCACTGTCTAGTGGGTCTAGATGACCCCACTCCCAATGGTAAAGTGCCTAGGATAGCACAAGGGTTACAGTGTCTCTAAAAAGCTTGAATTTTACCAGTCCTGGTACAAAAATATTCTTTTGAATTGAATCTGCTTTTGTCTCCAGTTTCAAGATTGATTGTTTATATTTTATCCATAAATCAACAGCCGAATGTTTGTGTGTGTGTGTGTGTGTGTGTTTACAATGGTAGTTGATCTTCAGGCAGCGGTCAGCGTCTCCATCTTTGCCCTTATAGCTCCAGTTTTCGTAGAGGAACCTTGAACCGTCGGACCACGTCCACAAACCAAACTGTGAGTTCACACAAACACACAATAACATAAGATGCACATTCACACAATGACAAATTCCCACAAACACACCTTCACACAAACAGAGAGGAACTTCTTTCTGTACATTACAGTGATTAACACAATCTTAACGGTTGTCACATCGATGTTACGTCCATCTAAAAACGAGACCTCCTGGATTTAACTAAGACCATGGATAAGAGATCCTATTGGATCATCGCTGTCAGGGTCTTTCAACCCTGAATGAGAAATTGTCTGGTTTCCCAAACAATCATCTCTAAAGACTCATCCTGTGGTCGTGGAAACCTGTCTCAGAACGGTTCAAACTTTAGAATCCCGGACAGAATCGATCAAAGAAGACTCTACATCTACATACATGCATGGTGTCGGTTCCTCCGATCCAGGCCTGGGGGAAGTTATGGGTGTCTGCTCTGGTCAGAGACTGGAGGAAGTGGTTCTCCTCATAACTGTGGATCGACGCCAAGTTGGATCCGTCGAACTGACAGTATGCCTGGAAGAGGCGACTTTAGTTAGTTCCTCCTCGTCCTCTTTGATGGACAGACATAAAAACAGAGTCTCCACCCGCCCCGTAAACCTCACCTCAGCTTCGGCCCACGTCTTTGGGCTGTTGATGAAGATGAAGCACTGCTGGCCGAAGCGTGTCCAGTCATCGGGGCAGCCGGAATCCTCTTCTGCAAAAGAGTTATCTTTGGTATTTCTTCAATATGAGCTTCATGTAAATGTAAACTGCAGTGTTATACTGCCTATAGATGGCGCCACCGTTCAAAATAGCTTCCTCACACTCAGTTGTGTATTGTAGGTACACAATACCCTTAACACAAGAAAGTTATCTATACTAATTGTAATGTTTTCTGTTAAATATTGACAATAATCTCAATGTTTAGTTAGGCCTCAATGTGTAGAAACAATAGAAAAAAAGGTTTAAAGATAAAACTAGCTGAAATGATGAATAGACGTTCAGTTTTCTGCCTAAAATAGTCTTTGTATTCATGCTTATTACCTGAACTTGAAGATTTAGAATCATCGTGACTCTTGTCTGGAAAAAACAAACATTATTTTGAACTGATGGGACTCTTTGAGGATCTACACAGCGGTCTCAAAAACAATATAAAGAATATGTTTGTTCTGTTATTAAGATGATGTTGTTTACCAGAGCTTGATGAATCCGAATTTTGATCTTTTTTAGTCTCTTCTGCAAAAACAAAGAAAAAAATTGTTTGTATCTACATATAAAAAAACAACATAAACAATCTCTTCTCATATTTACAGAGTATGTGATGATGTTTACCTGAAGTTGAAGATTCTTCATCCTGCTTCGTGGATTCGTCTGCATAAACAAACAAACATAAATTATTTTTTACTAAATTAAAGAACTCAAAAAAGTGTCACCAAAACAAAAAAAAAATCCTATTTCTATTTTTCAAAATGTGTGTATTGTTGTTGTTTACCAGAGCTTGATGAATCACAGTCCTTCTCTTCTTTGGTCTCTTCTACAGAGACAAACAAACAAAGGATGAAACCATGGAAGAAGCTTTGAGAGTATTAGTTAGATGCCGCTTTGCTTCTGCAAATAGAACATTAGTTTGGTTCTCATTGGCAGCAGTGGGTCAGACTGGGATCCCTGACAGTCAGATTTAGTCTGGGTTACTTTTGTCCCAGAATTCGCTGTACATTTACACTGTATTTGCAGATGATGTTGTGCTTTCTGGCACTCTTTCTGGGAGGAAACTGAACTCAGTGGTTTGTATGTACAGCTGAAGACAATATTGGTTTTAAAATTAACCAACAGCTTAATAGAGGCAACTGAGACTGAAGATAAAAAACTCTTTACTGGCCAATATTTGTTCTTATCCTCACCTAAAGCAATGAGTTTTGGGTTGGGAGCAAATAAATATCATGCTTACAAATGTAGATAAAAGCAAAAGTTTTATCCCAGTTGAATATTTTTAATTGTATCAGCATGATACAAAAAAATGAAACAAGTTACTTCACTTTAGGATTTTCTGTCATATGTATGTGATGATGTTTACCTGAGCTTGATGAATCAGAGTCCTTCTCTTCTTTGTCGTGATGCTTCTTGGATTCATCTGCACAAACATTTTTATTTTAATACATTTTAAACCCTTAAAGTTATGTATTTTTTAATCAAAGCTGCATGTTGTTGTTTACCAGAGCTTGATGAATCAGAGTCCTTCTCTTCTTTGGTCTCATCTACACAGACAAACAGAGAATGTTACCACAGAGAAAGCTCTGGAAACATTAGATAAATGTTTTCCCAGGTGGTAGAGCTTGAGTTCTTTAACTTTTTTTTTTTTTTACAGGTAAAGATAATATAGGATTTAAGATGACCCAATATACTTTTAAAGTATCTACACTAAGCATCCCACCATGTATTTTTTTAGTTTTGCCTTGGTTCAAAGATGATAGGAACTGAAACTAAAAACCACAAACACTTTTTTCCTTACAAATCATAAGGGCTTAGAAGTGTCACAAAACAGAAGTGTTGCTATTTTTATTGATCAAATTGTTTATTGTTGTTGTTGTTTACCAGAGCTTGATGAATCAGAGTCTTTCTCTTCTTTGGTCTCTTCTGCACAAACAAACAAACAAACAGAGGATGAAACCATGGAAAAAGCTGTGGGTGTATTAGATAAATGCCTCATTGTTGGCCATCTTTGTTCTTTTTACAAATAGAACATTAGTTTGGCTCTCATTGGCAGAAGTCTGGGTTTAGTCTGCGTTACTCTTTGTCACAGAATTCTCTGTACAATCAAACTGTATTTGTTTGTATTTGTCTTTTGGTTTCTGATAATCTAGTTTCTACTGTTTGCAGATGATGTTGTGGTTTCTGGTACTCAGGTGATAGAGGTGAGTTTCCTCAGTGGTTTTTGTACAGGTCAAGAAAATATTAGGTTCAAGATTAACCAACAAATTATTAGAGATAACTAGGACTAAATATTAAATAAAAACACACCGTTTACTGGTCAACATTTGTTCTTATCTGCACCTTAAGCACTGAGCTCTGTACAAACTGTGGTTTGGGAGCCAATAACATATTACATGTACAAATGTAGATAAAAGCAAAAGTTTATCCCAGTTCAACATTTTTGGTTGGATCCGCATGATACAAAAAAATTAAACAACCTACTTCACTTTAGGATTTTCTGTCATATGTATGTGATGATGTTTACCTGAGCTTGATGAATCAGAGTCCTTCTCTTCTTTGTCATGATGCTTCTTGGATTCATCTGCACAAACATTTTATGTTACCACAGAGAAAGCTCTGGGAACATTAGATAAATGGTTCCCAGGTAGAGACAGAGTTCTTAAACATTTTCTTTATGGGTGAAGATAATAGAAGATAATAAGATAATATAGGATTTAGAATGAACCAATACATTGAGAAAGTATCAACACTACTATTTATTTTTATAGATTTGCCTTGAATCATAAATGACAGGACCTATAAATAAAAACTACTTATTTCTTTTTAACAAACTGTAAGAACTTATAAGTGTCACAAAACAACATTTTTGCTACTTTCTATTTATCAAAATGTGTGTATTGTTGTTGTTTACCAGAGCTTGATGAATCAGAGTCCTTCTCTTCTTTGGTCTCTTCTACAGAGACAAACAAACAGAGGATGAAACCATGGAAGAAGCTTTGAGAGTACCAGATATGGACGTCTTTAATCTTTCTTTAAACAGAACATTAGTTTGGTTCTCATTTGCAGTAATAGGTCAAACTGGGATCCCTGACAGTCAGATTCAGTCTGGGTCACTCTTTGTCATTGGATTCTCTGTACATTCAAACAGCAGGATTTGCCTTTAAGGGTTTTGAGAATCTAGTTTCTACTGTTTGCAGATGATGTTGTGCTTTCTGGTACTCTGATGGCAGAGCTCAGTTTCCTCAGGGCTTTATGTACAGGTCAAGAAAATATTGATTTCAAGATTAACCAACAGTTTATTAGAGACAACTGGGACTGAAGATAAAAAAGCTCATTTTTTACAGTTCAATATTTGTTTTTATTCTCGCCAAAAGCAATGAGTTTTGGGTCAGTAGCAAATAACTATGTGAGCTACTGTAGACAAAAGCAAAAGTTTAATTCCAGTTGAACATGTTGGGTTGGATCCGCATGATACAAAAAATGTACCAGCTACTTCACTTCAGGATTTTCTCTCAGATGTATGTGGTGATGTTTACCTGAGCTTGATGAATCAGAGTCCTTCTCTTCTTTGTCATGAGGCTTCTTCGATTCGTCTGCACAAACATTTTTTCCCCATAAATTTTCAAACCTTAAAGTTATGTATTTTTTAATCAAAGGTGCATGTTGTTGTTTACCAGAGTTTGATGAATCAGAGTCCTTCTCTTCTTTGGTCTCTTCTGCACAAACAAACGAATAAATAAACAAAGGCTGGAACCATGGAAAAAGCTTTGGGAACATTAGATAAATGATTTCTTAGGTGGTAGAAATTAAGTCCTTCAGCGTTTTGTCTAGATGGAATGAAAATACAGGTTATAAGATTAACCAATAGCTTATAACAGCATATAGATGAATATTTATTTTTACAGATTTGGGTCAGAGATTAGCTGTAGCAATAATCTTTAGTAAATATCATATTGTATTTTAAAAAACTACTTTACTTTTTTCCAAGTAAAATCATTTTGGTTGGGATCTGCTTAAATATCTAAGCTACTTCACTTGGCATTGTGACATTGTAAACTTTATACATTTCTTTTGTATTTGTTGAGTATGTTAAATGTTTACCTGAATCAGATTCATCCTTGTGCTTCTTGGATTCGTCTGCATAAACAAACATTGCTTTTTACAAATTTTAACAACTTAAAAGTGTCACAAAACAGAAGTGTTGCCATTTTATTTATCAAAATGTGTGTATTGTTGTTGTTTACCAGAGCTTGATGAATCAGAGTCCTTCTCTTCTTTGGTCTCTTCTAAACACACAAACAGAGGATGAAACCATGGAAGAGGTTATGAAAGTACCAGATAATTGGTTCATTGTTGGACGTCTTTGATCGTTCTTCAAACAGAACATTAGTTTGGTTCTCATTGGCAGCATTGGTTCTGACTGGGATCCCTGACAGTCAGATTTAGTCTGCGTTCCTCTTCGTCACAGGATTCTCTGTACAATCAAACTGTTTTTTGTGTATTTGTCTTTTGAGTTTTGAGAATCTAGTTTGTACTCTTTGCAGACGATGTTGTGCTTTCTGGGACTAAGGTAGTAAAGTCCAAATTTTCCCAATGTTTTGTTTACAGGTAAAGATGATATATGAATTTAAATGTGTAATGTAGAGCTTTGAGTTGGGAGGAAAAAATCAGAGCTTGAAGAATCAGATTTATCCTTATGTTTTTAACTTGTAAGGGCTAAAAAAAAAGGTAACCAAAAACAGAAATATATATGTTTGAGTTATTTATCAAAATGTGTGTTTTATTGTTTAACAGAGCTTGAGGAATTAGAGTCCTTCTGTTCTTTATTGTCATCATGCTTCTTGGAATCTTCTGCAAAAATAATTATTTTTCATGTCATTAAAACACATTTATTTTTCCAAATTGCATGTTGTTGTTGTTTACCAGAGCTTGATGAATCAGAGTCCTTCTGTTCTTTGGTCTCTTCTGCAAAAATAAACAAAAAACGAAACAATGGAAGACGCTTTGAGAGTTTTACAAAAATGGGTTTTCAAGTGGTAAAAATCAAATTCTTTAGCATTCTTTTTACAGGTGAAGATAATATGGGATCTACATTAATATCTGTTTTACAGATTCATTTGCTTCTGAGATGACTAGAAAAGTAATGAAAAACTCCATGTTTACTGATCAATATTTGTTCCTTTGATTATGAGATGAGATGAGATATCCTTTATTGAGTAGTGGGTGAGAGGTGTTGACCATGACGGATGTTAGCTTGGCCAACATCCTCTTTTCACCCACTTCCTCCACAAAGTCCAGTGGACAGCCCAGGACACAAGCAATAAGCTTTGTTGATATATTGTATTTTTACAATATTGTCTTTTTAAATAGTATAATTGACAAATGCAGATAAAGGTTACTTTCTTCTTTTTTCCAGGTAGAATATTTTTTGGTGGATCTGCATAAAAAGGGTAAGAGGTGGGGAAAGAACCGGGAAAGGAACCATGTGTGACAAATTTCCAAACTTCATTAACCTCAATGTTATGGACACATATTTTTGGTTAAACAGATGTGAAAAAGTGACAAGGTAAAGTGAAAAAGGGAAAACCCTTCATTATCAGTGGATTACCTCTTTACAAAGGTAACGAAACCTTTGACTAAAAAAAAAGATATGGTCCTCCAAAGCAAGCTCTCCCTGGACTGTTTGGTAGTGACCACCTTAACCAGGTGTGTTCAGTCAGTCGCTTTAGTCTGCAAATCAGTGGCCAGCTGTGAGGAAGACAGTTAGGGTTTTGGCTCTTTAGGACCAAGGTTTGGCCAAACTTGTCCTTGAGATCTTTAAAGTATTTAGAGTTGTTTCTCCCAACCAAGTTTCAGAAGGACATGATTGGTGCCTCTGCACTGCTAAACTTTTCTGCTCCGGTTCCTTAGGAATCCCACCCCTTAGCCTCAGAGGAGTTCACGGATTCAGGTGGACAAGGTTATTTACAGGTCCCTGTGTAGTTTAAATATTAGTTCCGTACATTTCATTAGACATTTATACTTGGAATAAAGATGCTTAACCTTGAACTCTCATCTCAAATAAATTATTGTTGGTTACCTGAGCTTGACGAATCTGAACTTTCTTCACTGGATGAGCCTAAAAACAAGAAAACAATGTCTCTGATCTTAACACACATCCAAGAATTTACAAATGCTTTTCAAAAACAGTAAACCTGGAATGTAACATTAAGTCCAATTATTTGACCTCCTGTTCAAGTAAATCACTAAGCTTTCTTTTCCAGTTTATACATTCTTTTGTTTTAAAGTCAGTTTTATCAAAGATCATTTTCATTTTTTTCTAAACATCAGTGAAGTTCTGAGATTGTCACATTATAACAAAAATATTCAACTTGTTTCTTTTCTAAAGTCTTAACTTTGACTTCACAGCTGGAACTAAATCCATTTGATTAGAGAATACAACCTACAGGTTGATGGAAATGATGTACACTGAATAAATTACTGATAAATACTTGAGCTTTAGATTTAAAATGTATATTTCATAAAAAATATCTTTTGTAATATTTCCATTGAAACTGTTTTCTTCATCTTCCTGCATGTTAGTTACCGATCAACAGTGATTCTCAGGAACAGAGCTACGCACCACATTTTGGAGGCGTGTGTCCTGGTGGAACCATGGAGTTGGGGATCATTGCTCCGGTGATGACGTTCACGCACCAGCAGTACCCGGTGGAGCCAGAACACTGCTCTGGAAGGAAGTTCCCGTCAGCGGCACATTGAGGGCACTGTGCTCCGATTACGGGAATGCAGTTTTGCCTTTTGAAGTCGCAGAGGCCTCTGATGTGATCGCCGGAGTCGACCAGCATGGAGCCTCCGTTGTCCACGGTGTCGGTGGGGTTGACTGGGAGGGCTTGAGACAAAAAATGAAAGAAGCTTTGGGATTTTACATGAATGCCTTCTCAAGTGGTAGAGATCAAATTCCTTTGCATTCTTTCTACAGCTGAAGATAATATGGGACTTCAGATTGTTACAGGATCTACATTAATATCTATTTACAGATTGAATTTGCTTCAGAGAAGTCTGGAACAGACATGAAAAGCTCCATGTTGACTGGTCAATCATCTGAAGCAATAAGCTTTGGTAAGCATCATGTTTTTTTACATTATTGTATTTCGAAATAGTATAATTGAAAAATGTAGATAAATGTTCTTTTTTTTCCCAGTTAGAATATTTTTGGATGGACCTGCATTAAAAAAGTGAACAAGCTGCTGAACTTTAGACTTTTCCTTCATATTTACAGAGTTTTTGATGTTGTTTACCCTCCGCTTGCTCTATGGATTCATCTTTTCATTTTTTTCTTTATCTTTTTTTTCTAAACATCAGTTAAGTTCTGAGATTGTCACATTATAACAAAAATATTCAACTTGTTTCTTTCCTAAGGTCTTAACTTTGACTTCACAGCTGGAACTAAATCCATTTGATAAGAGAATCTTGACAACTGATGGAAATGATGTACACTGAATAAATTACTGATAAATACTTGAGCTTTAGATTTAAAATGTATATTTCATAAAAAATATATTTTGTAATATTTCCATTGAAACCGTTTCCTTCATCTTTCTGCATGTTAGTCACCTAGCAACAATGATTTTTAGGAACAGAGCTACGCACCACATTTTGGAGGCGTGTGTCCTGGTGGAACCCTGGAGTTGGGGATCATTTCTCCGGTGGTGACGTTTACGCACCAGCAGTACCCGGTGGAGCCAGAACACTGCCTTGGAAGGAAGTTCCCGTCAGCGGCACATTGAGGGCACTGTGCTCCCATTATGAGAATGCATTCTTGACTTATGAGGTTGCAGAGGCCTCTGATTTGAACGCTGGAGTAGACCGGCATGGATTCTCCGTAGTACACTGTGTCGGTGGGGTTGACTGGGAGGGCTTGAGACAAAAAATGAAACCATGAAAGAAGCTTTGGGAGTTTTACATAAATGCCTTCTCAAGTGGTAGAGATCAAATTCCTCTGCATTCTTTCTACAGCTGAAGATAATATGGGACTTCAGATTGTTACAGGATCTACATTAATATCTATTTACAGATTGAATTTGCTTCAGAGAAGTCTGGAACAGACATGAAAAGCTCCATGTTGACTGGTCAATCATCTGAAGCAATAAGCTTTGGTAAGCATCATGTTTTATTTTTTTTCAATATTGTATTTCGAAATAGTATAATTGACAAATGTAGATAAATGTTCTTTTTTTCTCCAGGTAGAATATTTTTGGATGGACCTGCATTAAAAAAGTGAACAAGCTGCTGAACTTTAGACTTTTCCTTCATACACTGACCAAAAATATAAACGCAGCACTTTTGTTATTGCTCCCATTTTTTATGGTATGAACTCAAAGATATGAATTTTCCACATACACAAAATAACCAGTTCTCTGAAATATTGTTCACAAATCTGTCCAAATCTGTGATAGTGAGCACTTCTCCTTTCTCAAGACAATCCATCCCACCTCACAGGTGTGCCATATCAAGATGCTGATTAGATAGCTTTATTATTGCACAGGTGTGCCTTAGACTGGCCACAAGAAAAGGCCACTCTGAAATATTCAGTTGTATCACACAGCACAATTCCA
This sequence comes from Oryzias latipes, assembly GCF_053564925.1. Classification (NCBI taxonomy): domain Eukaryota; kingdom Metazoa; phylum Chordata; class Actinopteri; order Beloniformes; family Adrianichthyidae; genus Oryzias; species Oryzias latipes. The sequence goes on along the minus strand of NC_136254.1, from coordinate 34,833,494 downwards.
CAGATGTTGCAAGTTCTGAGGGAGCGTACAATGTGCATGCTGATAGCAGGAATATCCACCAGAGCTGTTGCTAGGGAATTGAATGTCCATTTCTCCACCATAAGCCGTCTCCAAAGGCGTTTCCGAGAATTTGGCAGCACATCCAACCGGCCTCACAACCGCAGACCATGTGTAACCATACCAGCTCAGGACCTCCACATCTAGCATGTCCACCTCAAGATCGTCTGAGACCAGCCAATGGCGTCTGGCACGTTGGAGAGGTGTTCTCTTCACGGATGAATCCCGGTTTACACGGTTCAGGGCAGATGGCAGACAGCGTGTGTGGCGTCGTGTGGGTGAGCGGTTTTCTGATGTCAATGTTGTGGATGGAGTAGCCCATGGTGGTGGTGGGGTTATGGTATGGGCAGGCATATGTTATGGGCGAAGAACACAGGTGCATTTCATTGATGGCATTTTGAAAACACAGAGATACCGTGACGAGATCCTGGGGCCCATTGTTGTGCCGTACATCCAACAACATCACCTCATGTTGCAGCATGATAATGCACGGCCCCATGTTGCAAGGATCTGTACACAATTCTTGGAAGCTGAAAACATCCCAGTTCTTGCATGGCCAGCATACTCACCGGACATGTCACCCATTGAGCATGTTTGGGATGCTCTGGATCGGCGTACACGGCAGCGTGTTCCAGTTCCTGCCAATATCCAGCAACTTCGCACAGCCATTGAAGAAGAGTGGACCAACATTCCACAGGCCACAATAGACAACCTGATCAACTCTATGCCAAGGAGATGTGTCGCACTTCATGAGGCAAATGGTGGTCACACCAGACACTGACTGGTTGTCTGAGTCCCCTGACCCCCTCAATAAAACAAAACTGAAGATTTCAGAGTGGCCTATTCTTGTGGCCAGTCTAAGGCACACCTGTGCAGTAATCGTGCTGTCTAATCAGCATCTTGATATGGCACACCTGTGAGGTGGGATGGATTGTCTTGGCAAAGGAGAAGTGCTCACTATCACAGATTTAGACAGATTTGTGAACAATATTTCAGAGAACTGGTTATTTTGTGTATGTGGAAAATGTTTCACATCTTTGAGTTCATACCATAAAAAATGGGAGCAATAACCAAAGTGTTGCGTTTATAGTTTTGGTCAGTGTATTTACAGAGTTTTTGATGTTGTTTACCCTCCGCTTGCTCTATGGATTCGTCTTTTCATTTTTTTCTTTCTCTTTTTTTTCTAAACATCAGTTAAGTTCTGAGATTGTCACATTATAACAAAAATATTCAACGTGTTTCTTTTCGAAAGTCTTAACTTTGATTTCACAGCTGGGTCTAGATCCATTTGATTAGATAATATTGACAACTGATGGAAATGATGTACACTGAATAAATTACTGATATGTACTTGAACTTTAGATTTAAAATGTATATTTCATGAAAAATATCTATTTTAATATTTCCATTGAAACTGTTCTTTCATCTTTCTGCAAGTTAGTTACCAAACAACAATGATTCTCAGGAACAGAGCTACGCACCACAGATTGGAGGCGGGTGTCCTGGTGGAACCCTGGAGTTGGGGATCATTTCTCCGGTGATGACGTTCACGCACCAGCAGTACCCGGTGGAGCCAGAACACTGCCTTGGAAGGAAGTTCCCGTCAGCGGCACATTGAGGGCAGAACGATCCTAATGTGTGAGGGCAGTATTGGTTCGTTAAGTTGCAGAGGCCTCTGATTTGAATGCCGGAGTCTCCGGTGTCCACGGTGAATGTGACGTTGACTGGGAGGGCTTGGGTCAGGCTGAGAACGGAGCAAACTCCGAGGATCACAGCGAGCAGCTTCATGATGAAAAACCTGAAACATGAACAAAACCTTCTTTAGTGGTTCCTGCTGCTGGTTTGTTCCTGAAAGGCAATAAACATTTCCTAAATTAAACACAGTAAAACCTAAAAACATCAACTGTTAAGATACATTTGACAGACAAAGTAAAACTATACAAGTCCAAATGTTTTATAAAACCTAGAAAGCTCTTTGGGAAAGAATCCACTCACTCTCTTGAAGGACTGATGTGTCTGCACCGTCCGTCGTCTGCTTTTATTCTGGTTCCCGCCCTTTGTTCTAGTCTCTTTACGCAGAACCACATTGTGGCTCAAAGGTCTCATGTCTCAATTACAATGTTCCCTTCAGCACATATTGCTTTGTTTTTAGCTTTTATGCAGCACAAAAGAACCACTTGGTTTCGGAGTTCTGCAAACTTTGCTGAGTTGTGTTGCATCACTTGAAAATGACCTTAACCGCATTGTTCCAAAGATCCAGCTGAGCGTCAGTGATGCTCTATTCCAGGGTCGGATGGTGGTTGTTTCCGTAGATCCCACATGGGGACAACTTTTTCTGAAACTGACCTTTTAAAGACCCACTCCGATGAAAATTGTGTTTTTGAGATTAAAACTACATTGCTGTTCCAACAGATCCTAAAGTGGAGAAAAACGCCTTTGCACTGGTTTGTAGCACTTGTGTATCACACGGCCACAATGTACATTTTGCACATTTTCCACTCGGTCTTTCGTGATACATGCATGATAAACGTCATTAATACGCTTTTTTTTGCGTTCGCCATTCGTCGATGTGCGCAGATTTCAAAACGTAACACCAACAGGAGCTCCAACAGCGTCTTCTTGTTAAAGAAAACGTAAAGTTGAATTCATTATTATATAGTTTTATTGAATCTTAACACTGTAAAGTCAGAGCGGTACTACAGAAAAGCGTGTTGGATAATCTGTGGTCTTAAATGTGCTTTACTTTCAGCATGACCGTTCTACTGTTTTTTCTAGGTCAAATTGTCTTTATTAGTTCATTTTTAAGCTTTTCTTGAACCTTCAACTCAATTTCTAAGCTATCTCAAGTATCAGCAGCTAAGTACAATACACAGTCTGGCGATCATGTTACACTACACATCCCTGAAACCCGGCCTCACTTCACACTTTTGTTCTTTTTATTTGCTGTGTCATCCGGCTGGAACAGTCACGAAAGGCCATAAACTTGATTACAATCTCTTTTCTGTATGCTAACACTGTTTAAGCAATCTTTCACTGACAGCTGGGAAACGTTTCCATAGAATGACATTTTCTTTCATTTATAACTGCTGTTGTTTAACGTTCAGCCACTTCTCAGGTCTGTGTTTGAACTCCCACCCCCAAAAATCCGGCTCATGATGCTCCAGAAGACCAGGGGAGTCTTCTTGTCCTTGGTTCCACTCGGTCTCCTGAACACGACCACGTAGCTGTACTGTATGATCTGAGCCAAACGTTCATCTGAGTTGAACTGATGGTTAAAATATTGCATGTTAACTCTTTTTATCCTTTTTCCATAGGTCATGGATTTTATCCAGAAAATACACCAATTCTATAATCTATAATGAAATAATTGTAGTCCACACTTGGGACAGTCCTTTGTGCCCTCTGGGAAGAAATAGTATCCAGTAAAAGAAGAAAATTGGGAAATTTGACACATTTTCCAACAAGTTCAATAAAAAGAGTCCAACTCCACTTTTGCGTTGCTGTGGTTGTATAGCATCAGTGTGTGAATGTGTGTATGTGCATGGAGGAATGGGGGCTCTGAGGCCTTAAAGCAGGGGTTTCAATCTCCCGGCCTCTTGCTGGTTATCCAGAAACCCTGCCTTTTCTGCTGCAGATTACCTGGTTCAGGTGTGTTTATCCGACAAGGAGCTTCGATGGCAGCTTGGTTGGAAAACACGCAGGACACCGGCCCTGGAGGCCTGGATCTGACACCTCTGCCTTAAAGCAAAGCAGAAATATGATATATAGGTTTACACCATTTAACGTCAGGGGATTTACGAAGCAAAAATGAACAATCTCAAAGTTCCAAAGAACATCTCAGTAGATCTCCACTGTTCCAGACAGAAACAGGAAGTATAAAACCGGTGGATCTCTACAAGGATGCAATCATGAAGTGTTGGATTGTTTGAATGATTTGAAACATCCTTAATCAGTTTTTAGACAAATTCAGTTTGTTCTGCAGATTGAAACAGTATCAGCTTGGATCACACCTCATCCTCTGACAGAAACACAACAGCTGGAGATCCAGCAGAACCCCAGCGCTGACAAAGACACACAAAAGACGGCAGAAAGTCCATGAGGAAGAACAATTTGTAGTGACTAAAGAAGAACTTTTTTTGTAAGGTCTCCATCCGTTTATAGAAGACAGAATGAGGTCTCCTACCATAAAAGCTGAGGCTCAGAGAAGGCCAGCTCTATAAACTTTGAAATATTTTAGGCCACAGCATAAACGTTGATGTCTGGCAGACAGGTTTCAGGTTTTGGACGTTTCAACAGCTTAATAATAAACGTAAACCATTAAAGTCACTTTCTGTGAATTGATTCATTCTCTTTCCTGTTTTTGTCTGGGATTTTGTTTTTCATTTTGCTCTGTCCTTAAACCGGCTATTTCTAGTGAGAGGACAATTCAAACACAGCACACAATCACAAACCATCGCGACTTTATCAAAATAAAAAAATCAACCAAGCTCACGTTGTGTCAATGCAGGTTCAGACTCAGTAAATCTGCAGTAAAGCAGCCAAGAGTCAACAGATGTAATTCAGCTGTTTACCTCTGCGTCAAGTTTACACGACTCCAAAGCTCCAAGGAACGTCTGGAGTCCTCTTCATCAGATGGCGACAGCTTGCTCTTCACCGGCAGCGCTGTCAGTGTCTTCACCTCGTCTTTGCACTGTCGAGTCAGAAGAACTAAAACATATATGAATGTAGATTGACAGCTAGAATTTGAGATTGACAGGAAAAAGTCCAGATTGAAGTGGAAGTGAGAACCTACAGCCAGAACTCAACACCGCAAGAGGAGACGCTTCAGAACTGGGATGAAGATGAAGAGTACGGAAGAGTAGCTTCCCACAACCACATATTACGAGAATAGACAGATGTTTTTTGTCTGAGTGATTTTATGTTTTTATGGTTTCTGTAATGTTTTTCCAATTTGTATAAAGTACAAACATGAATAAATATATGTTTTTAAATGAATGAAACGATGTCCTGGATAGAAAATTCAAGCCCTTTTGTCAATGAAGTGTTTCTGTCTTCTACTAGACTCCGTTTCTTTCTTGCGATGGTGGGAATTTCCTGTGGGGCAAAAAAGTGCTGCTTGATTTGTTCATTCAAGTGCAAAAATAAACTTGCTGGACGTGTTACCTTACAAACCTATAGACAACTGCCTTGGCTATCAGCTGAGCCCAAGGCTCTAACCTTTTCACAAAGAGCCGCTTTCACCAGCGCCGATTTTCAGGTATTAATCTGTTTAAAACATCTTTTGTATCTTAAGTTTCAGGTGACATCTATTATAGCAGGTACAAATAGTTCTAGGAAACAGAGAGAAAGAGGAAAGAGCAGGAACAATGTCGGTCGTATAAAAAAACCCGTCATGAGCCCAGCAGAACAAAGATGGTCTACAGGGAGGACCTGACATTAGGGGCAAAGGGGGTTTGGTTACTGATATTTGACTGAATGACACCAATTATAGAGAACTAAAGTCAAACTATAGTTTGGATAGGAAATGTAATAGTGAAGGCTTTATGATGAGTACTTGGAATTTGCTAAACTAGACAGTAAAACTAACATCTACACTCTGTCCTTTGTTACAGCAGGTGTCCTGGACCGGAAAAGTTTGCTTCTTTAAGGGATTTACAGATATCGAGTCATTTTGTTTATGTGAAAAGTCTACCCAAGAGACCTGGTCCAAAAAGATCAGACCTAAACTGTGGTCCAAAAGGCCTCGGTCACATGTCCGGGGTGTTGACCTGTAAGGATGCTGCAGGGGAGATAGTGTCAAGAAATGCAAGATTTCCTTCAACGGTGGGTACTGCTCTCTTCACACAGCACAGACAGGCTCTAACCAGAGAAGGAAAGGAAGTGGGGGGCCCCGCTGCACAGCTGAGCAAAAAGATAAGTACATTAGAGTCTCCAGTTTAAGAAAGAGACGCCTCAAAGGTCCTCAACTGGCAGCTTCACTAGATAGTACCCGCAAACGCCAGAGTCAACATCTACAGTGAAGAGGCCACCGTGGAAATCTGGCCTTCAGGGCAGAGTGGAAAGAAAAAGCCATATCTGAGACTAGCTAACACAAGAAACACATGAATTTGGACAAAAGAACACCGACAGTGGACACATGATAAAAAGGGTTATGGACGGACAAATCAAAGTTTGAGGTGTTTGGATCAAAGAACATTTATGAAACGCAGAACAACAGAAGAGACGCTGGAACAGCGCCTGATGGCATCTGTCAAGCAAGGTGGGGGTAACATGATGGTATGGGCTTGCTTTGGTGCTGGTGAAGTAATAAGTAAGGCTATCACTCCATTTTGGTGGTGACATGGTACAGCATTGGGCCATGTGGACAGCACTTGATTGGAGCAATTTTCTTGAAATAAATTTGTTTTTAGTTGATTACATATTATTTATGTGTAGCTGCTGTAATTATTCATTGTTTGCAGGTCTTATATGTGTGTGTGCAGACAAATTGTTGTCATCAGACCATCAGTTGGATGCAAGGCTGTGTGCAGCCATTTTGTAAAATGTTACAATATAAAACGTGTTCTTTGCAGCTCAGTTTTATGTTATTTTACTTTATTTACTTGGACAGTTTGACATTTCATTAATGGAGATATGTGGCTTTCAAGAAGCAGACAAAATGTAAAAGGATTTATGCTAGAGTAACAAGCAAACATATGTTTTCTATGCAACTGTAATTGTCACTTTAAAAAGTTATAATACAGAAATAATGAGTTTTTTAACAGAAAGACAGACAGAAATGATGTTAAATCTCAGACACGACAGTCATGTTTTTGTAAAGCAGCAGAGATGCAGGGATGTGTGTGGAACAGAGGAAAGCAAACCCTTTATTTTTGCACATCAGTTATGCAGTTTTAGCCTATTTGAATATTGGCAAAAAGACTGAAACCAGGAAGTTCCTTTTTATCCATTTGACTCAGTTTCAGACTCTAAACCACAAAAGTTCAAACTGTCATTTCGTACAGGAACATCTTTGTCTCTAAAGACGATCTCTGACGTCTACCTAAAGAAAACCATGTTTGAGGTACTTCAGCACCACTTTGGAACAAGACAACAATTCAAAAGTTTGTTGTGTTTTTCTGAAAACATGCAAGGTTTTTTGGGGCTCACGTTTTACATATTCTTGCTCAAGGACTCCCTCTCAGAGTTCATTTTCACTTTTCACTACCTCTTTTTTAACTTGGCTGCAGATGGTGACTTCCCACTTCCTCTTTGTAAAATCATAAAAATGTTATTACTGTCATCCTCAGATTAATGTTTTTTCGTCCAAACAGCAAACCCACGAAAAAAGAAAGAATTCTAACAGCGGGGAGTTTTCAGAGAGCCGAACTGAAAATGTTTTGCAGGGTTGATTCCACTGAGAGGCAATCCCAGCGGTGGAGTTTTGCATTTTAAAGAGCAGACATGCCAGCAGTAGTGGTTTGCTTGGTGCGCATATAAACAAATGTCAAAAAAGGAAGCTCCAGACACCATAGAAAGTGCTAAAACAACGGATGCCATCGAGTTTACACGTTCATGAGCCTGAAGGGAGCTTCCAGCAGCAGGTAAAGACAACACAAAGCCTGAAAGGAATTCATTTAGCTTCTTCTGAAAGTTTCTAATGTAATTTAGCGAACAGGTTATTCTTTATCTCCATCTGTGCTGGAGGTCTCTAGAGGAGCACAAAGAGAGCGTTCCTGTTTAGACTGGCATCGTGTCTTCCTACGGTCAGCTTCGTCTCGGGATGAAGCTGTAGGAGAGGCCAGTTTAAGCTGATGAGGGACTGAAATTACTGACATTATTAAATGTGGCAAAACTTTGGAAACTCTCAGTTGGTGGAAATGGATAAACGTTGATGACTGTTGGACCACGGTCACAGCTGATTTCACTGAAGTCTTAGTCACATGAGGGTGATGCAGGTTTTTGGGTTGGACGATGGTTGTCGTAGAAAGGGGCGACTGCATCTTAAAGGGGACCGCAGGTGTGTGTAGCAGTTCTCATGAGGCTCTTCAGCCACCTCAAGAGACATCATAAAATGTGTGTGGTAAGTGTACCGTGAAGTATTTGCATGGGTGATGCTGGTATACGGTGTCCTAATGCCACACTCTAGTCGGTAGGAAGTTGGGTCCTTACTGCTGAATGCTGAATGTGATCTGTAAGTGCCCGTAGGACGTCCACACAAACTACACCCTAACTGATTTAAAGTGCAATTCCCCTAAATTTGAAGTTTGTGAGTTTACATCACTACACGCTTCACTAGCATGCTTCACTTTATGAAGTCAGTGGTAAACCACAATCAATGGCCACGAGTATTGTACTTAGAGCCCCAAAACAGTTGTAGAAACTTTCGTAGCAACTCGTGAACGTGATAGTTTTGAATGCAGAAGCCCGAAAGTAGAAGTGGTCACTTTAGGGCGTTTTGCTGAGACCTGTGTGTACGGAGCTTTTGTGACATTCTACCTTCCTTTTCTCTGTTTCACCTTCCAGGATGACGTTTGGAGCCAGCTGCTGCTGTTCCCTCCTCCTGCTCTCCTGGGCCTTTGGTCAGACCTCAATCACAGGCGGTGACAGGTCGCCATGCCAACGCTGCGACCTTCAGCTCTCCTGTGACTGCTCCCACAGTGGGTTCAGCCATGTCCCCATGGTAACGGACCAGGCTTTGAGGCTGGACCTGTCCTTCAACAACATCACCACAATAACCCGCGATGACCTGAAAGGCCTCTCTCGCCTGGTGGCTCTGGATCTCCACGGTAACCCTCAGAGGCGGGGCCAGGCCTCCAGTAGCATAATCTATAAAATCTAAAAATGTTTTGGGAGATTTTAGTTACCTTAATTTGAACAGAAGCACCCAACACAAGTATTGCAAACATTGAATAATTTAAAAGATAGCATAACCCTTGTGTTATCTTAGATGACCCCCCCTCCCCTTCCAATGACGTGTTCTCCCTACCATGGCAAAGGTGGATAAAGGTGGAAAGATTTCATGTAATCCATGGACACCAGTGAAGATCACAAATCACTGAAGAAAAAAGGTTCAGAGCACTGTCTAGTGGGTCTAGATGACCCAACTCCCAATGTTAAAGGGCCTAGGATAGCACAAGGGTTAAAAAAATAAGCACCAAAAAGGCAATGACAATAAAAGGATTTCAAAGTATGTATCAGGCAAGCAGGTGAGAACCTAGATGGAGGGAAAACCACCAGCAAAGACGAACCGTCTTTACCAAACACATCATTTACAAACAAACACAGGCTCAGCAAACATGACGAGGCGACACAGAAGACGCAGGAAGAGTTCTTTAAATCAACTGTGGCTAATAATGCAAAGTGCAGGCAGCTGTGACTACTTCCCAGGACCCACAGGAGAACGGGCGGAGTCACAGCCATCCTGCACAGAAACGAGAAAAGACTGAGAAAAATATAAAGCAGGCATACCATGACAGTATCTCCAACTGTTTTATTTGTTGAATGCTTCTTTAAAGACTTACGCCCATGAAAATAGTGCTTAAAAGTGCATTTCTGATGATTTCTTGAAACACGATCAGATGAAAAAATGCCGTTGGACAAAGACTACAATCCAGGGGGGACATAAGCTTCCTGCTCTGCTCCATTCTGATCATCCACCTGCCGACAAACAGATCCATGAACTGCTTTGTTTTCCTGGTCGGAGCAGGAATCTGGATCTAAGCTGGACGGATGGATGGATGTGATGTGGCTGCCATGTTTGTTGCACCGCTAATGTTAGGGTGAGGGTTGTGAGGGGCTCTAAGCTAGTGGTAGAGAATATAAACAAAGGGATGATGGGAAATGAAGGCAGGCTTACTGATGAACTCCTGCTGCGCTTTTACAATAAATGTAATAAGTGGGACGTTAAGGAAGTCGTGCATCTGCTGCTATGACAGTTCTAAAGTCAACACTGAATCGAGTTGCCTGAATCAACCTGTATGGATTAAGACCAACTCATTATAGGAAGTCATTCAGTTTGACTCGACAAGTGTTGACTCTAAAGTTTGAACACAAAAACACTGACATTTAAACTTGTGAATTTGCTGTTTGGAATGAAATGGAAACAAGTTTATTTTGAATATTAAAAAACCCACACATTTAAAAACCAAAACTGAACTTTACCATAGAAAAGAATGGTGTTCTTTTCAGTTGTTTAATCTATCAGTTTTCAATAGGGAAAGTAGAAGGAGAATGTGTAGAAAAAGGTGTTTTGACAGACATTTGACCGCCCTCCAGGGAACAGACTGTCCTCCATCCATCCATCAGCGTTTGACTCCCTGTGGAGCCTGGAGGAGCTGGATCTGTCCGACAACCGGCTGACCGTCCTTGACCCCCGGTGGTTCAGCGAGCTGGGAGCTCTGCAGCAGCTCAACCTGCTCAACAACCCGTACAGGTGAGGAGATGAAGAGCTCCACGATGAAGCTCGGAGGTCCCGAGGAGATCCTTCATCCTCTCCTTGTTCTCCTGCAGTCGTCTGGGTTCTCCTCTGTTTGAGGGACTCGTCAGACTGAGGATCCTGGAGTTTGGAGGTCCGGTTCTGGAAGAACTGAAGACAGGAGACCTGAAAGGGGTCACTCAGCTGGACCGACTTACCGTGCGCGCCAACAACCTGATCAGGTTCTGGGTGTTTAGTTTTGCTGTGGTTTTGGAGTCTTTAGCTACGTAGACATTGAGACACAGAAGCAAACTGCTTCCTATTTAAGTTCAACAAAGAGTAACATCTTTTTAGTTCTAAAATGTGTTTTTTAATGTGCTGACCTTGTTTCCTGGCAGATATGAGTCTGGGGCTTTATCGTACATTTGGCCTCTGGGTCAGGTCACGCTCAGCCTCCGTGGACCCTTCCTCACCAACACGGCTTTGGCCTCAGCTGTCCTCACTGATGTGTCCTACCCTGAAACTCATCTAACTCTAGAAGACTTTCATCTGATCGGGAACCAGTCAGCTCAGGCTTTTAGAGGCTCTGCACGGAAACGGATCAGGTGGACTCGTGTTCTGCTTTTCTTTTAGTGCGTACAAAAATAGAGAACTTATGCTTCTTTGTCTGTGGTGGAACTCCCCAGAAAGATAACCTTCCGAAACTTTTCTACGTCTGATGAGTCCGTTGTTGACATGTTGGAGGTCATAAACGGAGTCCCGATCACGGTCCTTAATCTGGAGGAGGTCACTCTAACAGGCGAAGGCAGGTGAGGAACAAACACCTTTGCCCTTCATCATGAGCTGCTCCTGTGTTCTGTAAGGACATGGTGCTCCATGTTTATCCCTCCGTCACATCCACTCATCCAGGGGGTCCTTGTTTAGTCTGCGTCAAAGTGTTTCTTCTGATAGTCTGAATGCGGCTTCCTGAACGCGTGTTCACTCTGGACAAGCAGGGAGGGACTACATACCTTCATGATCACTTTTCAAATGGTTGGTACTTCTGTGTTTTGAGTAGGACACCACCCATACCACACCACTACCAAATCAGAGTCCCTGATTGGTCAAAGTTCAACCTAATTTAACTAATGCTTTCTTGACATCCCTTGAGGTGGTCGCAGAGCCTCAAGGGAACTGCAAGACACACCTGTGCCTCCCTTAAGATGCAGCCAATACTCTCTATGACCGTCCACAGACAATCCAAGAACCTGCAGCACCCACACGGGTCAATCCCTCGTAATGGAGCACGTGACTAACTAAGGCTTAAGAAATGACTTAAGCCGCATGCATCAGTAAATCAGAAGTAAACAGGTAAACAGGTTTCAGTGAGCAGACACAAGAGCTGTCCAAATAAGAGCTCAGTTCAAAAATATCGCCCATAAATGACCAGTTGTTGAAACAGTGTGATTGTTTTTTTGTATGGTTAAGTTAACTTCAGTCTTTGGTTCTATCCTGTCCAAACTAAACTAATCAAAGGTGTGAAAATTCCAACAATTTCTCTGCACAATTGAGCCAAACCTATATAGTTGCCAACTAGCCATAATAGCCAATCAAAGTGTCAGTACTCTGTTTGGACCAATAGGGGGCAGTACGCAAAGCTTTCATTAAACCTTCTCCTCGGTTTTAAATGCGGGAATCACACTTTGTATGTGATTCTAATTTAGTATCATTTATAAGCCCGTGGAATCGTTTGTCATTGGCTGATGGCATTAACACTCATATCGACCTTAAGATAATATATTACTTTTGCACCAACAGCAGCTTATTCATGCATTTACACTCATTTTATGTCTAATACATAGCCAGCTTTTAAACCTGCATTTCACATGTTTTGGACATGAAACTAAAGGAATTCTGTGACCCTACATGTCAATGCTGATGATAAAAGGCATTCTTTCTCAAAATTCTTTAGAATTTTTAGCAATTTGGTTTTTCAAATAAAATGACTTATATTCTTCTGGTTGCTGGAAGGTGGGAAAAAGCCAGCTGGACGGATCACAGGAGCATCGATGAGTTCTTAATCCGGAACGCCGTGGTCCTGGACGTCTTCCACTTCACGTCATTTCTGCAGCTCAAGTTTTTATTGACTTATCCCAGGAAGGTGTCTGTCATAAATTCCCAGGTAAAGAAGAAAACAAGTTTTTGGGAAGAGAACTTTGGTTTGTTTGTTGTTTATCTGCAATTTGTGGCTAAAACTTCATTTCAAAAGTCTTACAAAATCATATCCAAGGCCTTTAAACCTTAGCACCGCCTACAGACTATGAAAGTAATTTATCAACCGTGAAGCAAAAAATAATAACTTTTAAAGTTTTTAATACAAGATGTACTTTATGTGTGCAGGAGACAAATAAACCCAACATAAACCCAACCAAAGTCTAAATTCTATGCTAACGACTAGCATCCTTCAGTAGATGATAGCAACACACATATTCACACACTGATGGCAGAGTCTTTCTGTCCGGCCCCATCCCAATTGAACCATGGATGGGTGCCAGTCCATAACCTGATGATTGGGGACCTGTACGCCTTCTAGGGTTCAATGTTTGGTTTGCTTAACTTCTACATGGTCTGTAACCATGTCTGTAAGAGCATGGATGATACGGTTTCACACAACCCAAACAGAAGGTGGGAGTATCTTCTGTTTTCATCTGTTTACCATCCCTACCTACCTGGTGAAGCATGTTATGGTACCATGCTGAGCTGGTTTGCTTTCATGTCATGACCTTGTACTTTTGGATAACTGGTATCACGGTTATGACATGTTCTTTAATCTTTCAATACTGGAGCTGTCTAATGGCCGGGACTCGATTCTTTCCGCAATTTACGTAATTCTGACGGACTCTTAGCCAAAGCTAAGTCTTGCGTATCAATGCAGAGCTGCTTTTTTGCGCTTCAGAATCCATTGGAATTTCATTAGTTGCAGAAACGATTGATGAGTTACAGTAATTCAAAGAACTTCAACACTAAAGATAAAGCTCAGGTGTTAAAGGGTTAAAGCAAGGTGTTACATCCCAAGTTGTTAAATCAAACCACAAAGAATGTTTTGTTGGTGTTTTTTTTTTATATTGGTTCTCAAGTGAAGGTCAAAGCTTCAATTACATGAGCAACGGAAACCCATAGAAACAGATTTTTTTCTCAGGTGTTCGTCATGCCCTGTCTGACGTCCCAGCTACTCGTGAGCCTGCAGTACCTCGATCTCTCTGACAACCTGCTGAGTGACCTGACTCTCACTGAAAGCCTGTGCGACCAAAAACCAACGCTGAGGGAACTTAGAGTCTTAAACGTCAGCGGAAACCCTCTGAAGGTATTTTCCATGGACCCTCACTGGTAATCAGTGTTCTGAGCTTCATGTTTGAGGCTTTGTCCATTTCTGTCCAGTCTCTGTCCACAATTAGTCGACAGGTAACCAAACTCACCAAACTGACTCATCTGGACATCAGCAGAAGTGGCTTCAGCTCTATGCCCTCCCTCTGCTCGTGGCCCTTCACTTTGAGATACCTAAACATTTCCAGAGCCAAGCTGACAACTGTGACGTGCTGCTTTCCCAAAACCCTGGAGGTAAAAACAGGACCACAGAGTCCAGATCATAGAAAAAACATCTAACTTTTTTTAATTTGCAGGTTTTGGATCTGAGCAACAACAATTTGAAAGACTTTAGAGTGACCTTGCCTTTGCTAAGGGAGCTCTACCTGTCTGGGAACAAGTTCCTGAGGTTTCCGGATGGAAACCTCTTTCCCAATCTGCAAACACTTGCTATACAGGTACAATCATGTCCTATCCCTCTGTAAATCCCCTGTGGTCCCCGGTTAAACACAGCGTTTTCCTTCCAGTCCAACACCCTGAACTTGTTTGGTCGTTCGGACCTCCAGTCATACAGACGGCTGGAGAAACTGCAGGCAGGCCAGAACAAGTTCATCTGCTCCTGTGACTTTGTCAGCTTCCTCCAGACGCTCCTCAAAGGAGGCGGAGACGCCACGTTGACCGATAAAGAGGACAGCTACCGCTGCGACTCCCCTCTCTACCTGCAGGGGGAGTCTGTGAGCACAGTCCACCTCTCCATCCTGGAGTGTCATCAGCTTTTGTTTGTGTCTGTGAGTTGTGGCGTGGCGTTGCTCCTCGGCAGTTTGTTGTGCGTCCTGTTGTGGCGGCTTCACGTCTTCTGGTACCTGAAGATGATCTGGGCGTGGCTCAAGGCCAAGCGTAGCTCCCAGCAGCGACAGAGACGCAGAAACGATGAAGAATCTGAAGCTCTGATTTCCTTTGACGCCTTCGTTTCCTACAGCGAAAGAGATGCCAGCTGGGTGGAGAACTTCCTGGTACCGGAGCTGGAGGAGACAAAGTACGCATCCTTTGTTTTTTAAGGCTACTATTTAACTGTAAGAATGTAATCTTATGTTTTTTGTTGTATCTCTGCAGTGATTCCAGGTCCCAGCAGCCTCTAAGTCTTTGCCTTCACAAGCGGGATTTCCTTCCTGGACAGTGGATCATGGACAACATCATGAACTCCATTGAGCGCAGTCGGCGGACCGTGTTTGTCCTGTCTGAAAACTTCGTCCAGTCTGACTGGTGCCGATATGAACTGGACTTCTCCCACTTCTGGCTGTTTGACGCCAAAGGAGACGCTGCCATCCTGATCTTGCTGGAGCCGTTATCCAGGGACGACATTCCCAAACGCTTCTACAAACTTCGCAGGCTGATGAGCTCCAACACCTATCTGAAGTGGCCTGAGGAGGAGGAGAGGAGGGAGGAGTTCTGGAGGAGTCTTCGCTGCGCTTTGAGAGGAGACGATTGACAGAGAGGCTGATCTATGGCCTAGCATTTGAAGACCTTTTTGGGTCCTCACGGCACCATCTTGGGGCCCTGTCCTGCTTTTTATGACTGTCTACCTTTACTCTTTTTTTTTTAATAAAAACAAAAACCAATGATTTGGAAATGTACGTTTTCAAAACAATCTGCTTCTCACATACATCAAAATTGTCATACATTTTTTACCAAACAAACTTAGTAGTGACAAAACAACATTTAGTAAAACTAAGACCCTCTTTTTAAAAAAGTATAAAATAAATCAATACATTTACACAAAATGAGGGTTTGAAAAAGACAAACCCAACCTAAACTTAAACTGATAGAACTAAAAAGTAGCTTTTTCACTGTTGATCAACTGAGGACAATGTAAAAACACACAACAGTAAATTACACTAAGACATGAGGGGGGGGGGTCATGTATGTAAAACACAGAAAACACATTTTTTTCTCCAGTTTAAGTAAAGTAAACACATTGAATTAAAGAAACACTTCAGGATGTAATCTTAAATTTAAAGGCCATTTTTGTATAATGATAACATGATAACAGGTTGTTATTGCTGCTTCCTGTTAAATAATGAATGCTGATGGAGAACATCTTTTCCTGCATCAGCCTCAGCAATGAAAACTGTAAATCAAGGTATTTGTCATGACTTTAAAATACAATTTACTAATAACATCAGTAAATAGATAATCAAGCAGACACTCATATCACTTTGGATTACTGATGGTATTATATAATTTATTAGTTTGCAGGTAACATATCAACAACATATAAGTTAATATATGTAAAGCATTAAAAGTGTGAAATAATAAATATTAGTTAACTGCTAACTAATACATTTCATAATAGCTTTTTGACAGCAGTTCTCTGTTTTCAGTTCTCTCCAGATCTTCCTCATCCAGGTCACTGTGTCATCATCACCCTCTACTGACCAAATTCATCAAAGGAACCCACAAATCCTACGTGGGCTTCTATTAACACTTTATGTTTTTTAAACTTTTAAAAGATCAACTAAGTCTTTGTGAAAATGTCAATTCATTGATTGTTTTCTGCTAATTAAAGGTTATTATCCGTCTATGTCCCAATTATCTCCATAGTGAGATTAAGCTTTAATGTTCAGTCTGATATGTTTACTATCAACTTCCCAGAGTTCAGTTCAGTTTTATTTATTTAGCCCAATATTAAAATGCAGTCATCTCAACAGGCTTCTCTAAATGTTCAAAACATAAAATCAGTTATAAATGACAATGGCTGATTGATAAACTAAACAGACTATACTAAACGGGTCAACCTTGCCTTAGACCCTCCTTCTCTGTGAGGAGAACTAGGACAGACAGACAGGCGATGTCCCAGAACTCATAGAGAGAATGAACTTCTCTAACTCTACAACTACATGTTTAAATAGTCCAGCAGATGATCTTCATCCAGATGGATTTGGGGGACGGGCCAGAGGTGAGGTCTGGCCAGGTTACATTAAAAAAGCAAAACAAATCATGAAAAACCAGAAAAGGTAGGTACTACGGCACATCGCTGATTGGATGACAATATCCAGTATCGCTTAATGTCAAATAACTGTAAGTTATAATGATGGAGAAACGTCATCATCATTTCCATGTTCCTAAATGTGTTTTTCCCAGAAAACCAGAAAAGGTAAGGACCATGAAACATAGCGTATCCCTTGTTCTATCCTAGGTACGTTAACGTTGGGAGTTGGGTCATCTAGACCCACTAGACAGAGCTCTGAACCTTTTTTCTTCAATGATTTGTGATCTTCACTGGTGTCCATGGATTACATGAAATCTTTCCACCTTTATCCACCTTTGTCATGGTAGGGAGAACACCTCAATGGAAGGGGGGGTCATCTAAGATAGCACAAGGGTTATAGGACGATGGCATCTGTCCATCATTTGACCTCAATGTTGTTTGACATGAAGAGATACTAGATAACATCATTTAATCAGCAAAATCCTATAGTAACTACCTTTTACTGTTTGGTTTTTCTAACATTAAATTTTGTTTTCTGGAAATTATTTTAGTTTTCTGAAATCTTTTAGTCGTTTTGTTTTTTTACGTTTTGGTTTCTGGGATTTTGTTTTGCTTTCTACAATGTACTGTTGTTTCTTTAATATTTGATTTGCTTTTTTAATTGTCAATGTGATCTTTAACCCGTGTGCTTAGATGACCCCA
This sequence comes from Oryzias latipes, assembly GCF_053564925.1. NCBI lineage: Eukaryota > Metazoa > Chordata > Actinopteri > Beloniformes > Adrianichthyidae > Oryzias > Oryzias latipes. The sequence continues at coordinate 34,816,008 of NC_136254.1, read as the reverse complement.
CCCCCCTGGATAAAGGGGGGTGGGGTGGATAAAGGTGGAAAGATTTCATGTCATCCATGGACACCAGTGAAGATCACAAATCATTGAAGAAAAAAGGTTCAGAGCACTGTCTAGTGCAGGGGTCGGGAACCTTTTTGGCCAAGAGAGCCATAAACGCCACATATTTTTAAATGTAATTTCGAAAGAGCCATACATTAATGTAGTGTCCCTTTACCACACTGAGACACGGAGACTTAACCTATTTTAAGGTTCTTTATTCTGGTTACTGCAGACCCCTAACAAACGCCGTACAATTAACTCAGCAACTCCTAAGTCTCTCCCGCCGAGACGAGAGCGCGTCTCCCAACTTTATTTTTCCCGCTCCAGCCCTCCCATTTCCCTTATTCGGCCCATAGCTGAACCCCATTGGTCCAAACACCCTAACAACAGGCTGAGCGACAGATCTGAGGGCCAATCAGATCTCTGCTTGATCGATGCGTTCCATGAACTCCAGAACTTTTAACGCGGCCCAACAGCCAAGTTAAACTCAGTCCGCGACAATATGTTTAAAACTAAATATACAAGTGAATGTGTGCATTTGATGTAATTTCAACACTTTTAAAGTACAATAAGTCTGTGGATTCTTTTTAATGACATTGTTATGCTGTTGCTAATAAATGATGAGTATTTCTTGTAGTTGTTTTGCTGATGGTCTAGTCTGGTTGATACGTGGTGAGTTTCTGCTTCATGCAGGCGTTGAGACTTTAAACGTCATCGTAGGTCTGAATGTTCTGTAAATGTGAGACAGATTGATCACATGCAGACGCGGAGCCAAACACACACTCACACGCTGCAGGAGTGACAGGCAGCAGGTTTTACGTTTTTACAATCCCTGCGCGATTCACCTGCTGCCGGTCCCCACAACCCCCCCCCCCCCCACCCTCTGCTTTCTTCCTCACACATCCCGTCTCCGCAACTGCGCGCTCTTTCTCAGAGACGGGAGCGCGCAGTTTTAGGCACGGCAGTTCACAGGTTTCCAGATGGTACAAACCCTGTGAAATAATAAATAATAGTAAACTGAGAGTGCTGGCGCAGATTTTTCTCTCCAAGCACCGCTACTACTGCGCGCCTCTGGGATCGCATCGCGCCCGAGAAGGACTGGTCTAATGAAAAAAAAAAGGATAATTAAACATTTGTCTGCGAGCCACATGTGACCATCAAAAGAGCCATATATGGCTCGCGAGCCATAGGTTCCCGACCCCTGGTCTAGTGGGTCTAGATGACCCAACTCCCAACGTTAAAGTGCCTAGGATAGAACAAGGGTTACGATGTTTGTGCATCGTGTGAATTGTTAGTGAGATTTGGACTCCAGGGCCACCGTAGTTTCAGAGCTTGCATAATTTCCCTTTGGCCCCCCCTGACTTCTCACAGAGACGTCGATTTGCTGAATTTGATTGATGTTGCAATGTGTCCTTAAAATGACTCCATCAAACTGAGATGAGTTGAGGAGTATATTACCCCCCCCCCCCCTTACAAAACCTCCACGGGTTTTAAAATGTTAAAAATACATATTGAATTGAATGTTTATATCTTTTTAAACATTTTGCATTAAATTGAGAGATAGTGTCACACATCAGCTGGGTGTCCTCCCAGTTCATTGGACACACAGAAAGTCATTCACTTCCTCTTTTCTTGCTCTCTTCCACTTTGGTTCCCTCAGTTCAAGCGTGGAAACCCAAAGCACTGATCTGGAAAACATCAGGTAAGAGTGAAGAGGGTCTTGTTAAACTGAAGATTGGAAACCTTTTCTCAGATCTGTTGGAATGTTCTGTTTTGATGGGTTGTCTGTATTTTCCCGTCTTTCTAATTCTAACACCCGACAGCGGTCAGACTGCAGACCATTGATGACACGGAGACTGCAGCTGAGTTTCCACCTCGTCTTCCCCAAAACACTTTCTTATCAAAGGATTTCTTCTTTGTTCAACAGTGACTGTGGTTTTAAACGCTCTTCTCATGTTCAGTTACATCGGTATCTAATCATTTCTGTGCATTCAGTACTTTTAAAGGTGTAGTCTCTCTCACTTTGTGATCATTCTGTATAAAACTATCTACAATTTTCTATTTCTTTTTATTTTTTACACGCCAGTGCGCGCACCCCGCCATCGACTAGAACGTGGCGTTAGGACACCGTATGACAGCATCACCTGTATGTCATTACATAACGCATGACGTCTTGTTTTGTGGTCAAACGAGGCTCAAGGGAACTGCGAGACACACCTGCGTTCCCTATAAGATACAACTGCTCCTCTCTATGACCCTCCAAAGACCCGGAAACCCAAAAACCCACAGCTCTTGTACTGGTAATACCTCACCCACCCCCTGGATGGGGTCATGTGACTAAGGCCTTTGGAACAAGAACAAGTCTCCCAAAAAACCCACTTCCTGAGTGTCTTTCCTCATAAATCAGAAAAGGTTTTTCTGGATTTCTTCATTAACAGCAGAGCGGAGACGTTCATTTTAATAGATGGAAGATAAAACAAAAAAACTAATTGATCTTTGTTTTGCAGTCGAACATGTGGCTCAGAAGTCCTTGCAGGTCTTTTTAAACTTCATTACAGATTTCAAACAAATCACAACCATCCAGACCCCTCATTCAGGCTTCACAGGGTTTTAGGCCTGTTGTTCTTGTGAAGCCTCACCAGGACCATGAGTGGCTCTGGTTGGACCAACTGGTGGGTTTTTGGCGGCTGTCTGCTCCACACATGAGCGCCGGCGTGGATCCAGCAGCATCTTCCTGTTTCTATGAATGATCCTGGATGCATTGGCTCTAACTTATCTTTAGTGTCGTTAGCATCTGTCGTTTGCCCACAGCAGACGCCGTTCTTCAGCTTCCTCACTGCTTACCTCTCACCTCCATCACAGGCCTCCAGCCACAGACTGGACTCTGGTAATATCATTTCCTGTCTCTCATGGTTCCCCTCTCTTTTCTGCAGAATGAGACGCTCTGTCAGCCGTTTGTGTCCCATGTTCCTCTACCTTGCTGTGTGTTGGGGTCAGAGGTCAAACACAAACGATGGCCGTGAGTCCTGCGCTCACTGTGACCTCCAGCTCTGCTGCAATTGTTCGTTTAGTGGGTTCACCCGGGTTCCTAAAGTTACGGATGATGTTCTGGTTCTGGATCTCTCCTTCAATAACATCTCTGAAGTGACTGACGACGACCTGAGAGGTCATGCATCCCTGAGGGTTCTGGACCTCCAAGGTAACACGGATGGCGTTCGTTCTTCAGCCTTGATTTCATTTGTTCACACAAACGTTTCGTTTTCCCTCCAGGGAACAGACTGTCCTCCATCCATCCATCAGCGTTCGACTCCCTGTGGAGCCTGGAGGAGCTGGATCTGTCCGACAACCGGCTGACCGTCCTTGACCCCCGGTGGTTCAGCGAGCTGGGAGCTCTGCAGCAGCTCAACCTGCTCAACAACCCGTACAGGTGAGGAGATGAAGAGCTCCACGATGAAGCTCGGAGGTCCTGAGGAGCTTCTTTATCCTCTCCTTGTTCTCCTGCAGTCGTCTGGGTTCTTCTCCTCTGTTTGAGGGACTCGTCAGACTGAGGATCCTGGAGTTTGGAGGTCCGGTTCAGGAAGAACTGAAGACAGGAGACCTGAAAGGGGTCACTCAGCTGGACCGACTTACCGTGCGCGCCAACAATCTGATCAGGTTTGTCGGAATAGTTGGTGGAATCAAAACAAAGTGAAAAAATGGGAAACTGGAGGTGATTGACCCAAACAAACTTCTGAGGAATTGAGTTACTGAATTCCTTTCGGGGGCTTTTGGGGGCTTCGGCTCCTTTGGAAGAACAGTACCTAGACATCAGTGACCCAAACAATGGACATGTTCATTGAAGTATTGGTAAAAGTAATCTAATTTGGAAGCTGTTGGTCAGAAGACTGGATGCAGAAAAGGGGCTTTGATGTCCATCTAAACCGTTCATATGGCATCATTTTTAAAATTCCACATTCAAACTCTCTGAATGTTATTAAAATGTTCCAGTTTTTTACAAAAACCACTGAAGTTTTCTCTTTTGGCTCTGCAGATATGAACGTGGTACCTTGGCAGAGATCTGGCCTCTGGGTGGCGTCACCTTAAACCTTCACAGACCTTTTTTGACCGACCCGGCCTTGGTCTCAGCTGTCCTCAATGACGTGTTGAGTCCTGAGACGCACTTGACTTTGGAAGACGTCCATTTGACGTCAAAAATTCCCGCTCAGGTCTTCAGAGACACACACATCAACAGGATCAGGTCCAACAGACTCAGATTTAGTCCCTTTTGAGAAAATAAACTTTTCTGGAAAAGCAGCATAAAGTTGTTCTGTGGCGTCTTTCATCAGATACATGTCGTTCCGGAATGTCACCATCTCTGATGAGTCGGTGGTCGACTTCCTGACGGCCATTAACGGGTCACCCCTGACCTCTCTGTCCATAGACGGTCTGACTGTGACCGGGGAAGGAAGGTGGGTGTGGCTGACTCTGATAAACCATGTTCTGCCAGCTGGAACCCTGAGGAGGAAGCGATCAGGGAGGGCAAAGCTTTGGCCAGAAAAACTAAACTCTTTTCAAACGTTTGTCCTAATTTTTGTTAGGAAACAAAGACATTTTTATCAGTTACTGTGTTTCTAAAGAAACGTTGATAAAAATGATCATTTTGGAAGAACATCAACTTCTATCCAGAAATGTTACTGAAGGCCGTGTCACACAGCCCCTACGTTCGTTTTGTGCATTTTCCACCTATGTAATGTCGTAATTCATGCGTGATTGACGTAATTTAACTGTTTCTTGCGTTTGTTGATGTGTGCAGATGTCCGTCAAGGTTTTGGCCGACGGGCCAGACGTGAATTCAGTTTGGAGTCAAACTGTTTGGTCGGTTGACTTGTATTTTTACATGTATTTTACATAGTTTATACACAATTATTACAAAAATGTTGCGCAATTATAAAGATGCATACACAAATTTGTGTCTTCCTACGACTGTTCCACATACAGTACAGACCAAATGTCTGGACACACCTCATTCAAATGAATGGGAAGGTGTGTCCAAACTTTTGGTCTGTACTGTATGTCTAATGGACTTTTCACGCATGAACCACCGATGTATAACTTTTATATCACGTATACGGCGCACATATGTTAAAATTATATAACTGACACATGAATCACTAATGAATTACATGTAAACAGCGTAATAATCACGCATGGTTGGTGTTTTACGGTGGTTTACGTGTTCTTTGCGTGGTTTATTTGTACTTCTGTGGTTTTAACGTGGTTCATTCGTGATACATCGGTGAAAATTTCCCGTGAGACCATAACTTTTCCCACTTTTGACACGTATGACCAGTTTTCATCCATACCATCTGCACCAAATGTAGAGGAGAGAATCACCACAGCTGTGGCAGCTGTGGCTGTGCAACACGGCCTTTGGGCAGTGAGGGGTTTGGACTGAACTAAGTGAAGTGGGTAGAGAGAAACAGCTTTGTGTTTTTTTAAAGTGTTTTCTAAGAGGATGAACTCATGCTGTTAGGTGGACTCGTGCAAACTGGACTGACCTGAGAAGCATGGATGAATTCCTGGTCAGGAACCTGGTGCTGCAGGATGTGTTCACATTTTTCCTGATTGGAAACCTGTATTTTTTGGTCCAGAACCAGCGGAAACTGTCGTTCATAAATTCCCAGGTAAATTCATGACATTCTTGTTGTGTTAAACTTGGTGTGTGCAGCAAAGGAGCTTATTGGTTTTAAGCTTTGGCCTAACAGAACAAGGTTCTTCAGTAATCTACTCGTGTAATTCCAGTCTTTATTCCAGCATTGTTGACCTAACAAGATCTTTTCTGGGGTTCATGGTTCCTGTTATTAAGCTGACGGATGTGAAAACACAATGTGAGATTCATGGGGAAACTGTGTTAGTGCTGTTTTGATTTGACTTGAACTTAACCTGAAAAACCTCAATAAGACCTTCGTTTAAAGCAAGTAGCATTAGAATATCCATGAAACGTACCACACCATCCCACGACATCAACCTTTGCTACATGGACATGATTGCTGCGGTTATTCTAACATGTGTAGCTTTAATGTAAATATGATGAATTATTTTGTGAAGTTTGTGAAATCGTTTCATGATTTTGTAAAATCTGTGTATTTTATTCTTATGGACCCTTGGGAGATCTTTTTGGGTGAAATTTTTTTGTTTTTACTGATTTCTGAAACTTAAAAGAAATAAACTGAAAAAATTGAAATTGCGATGGTTTCAGGGCCCCAATCGCTGTGAAAGGTGTTGCACGCTGATGACATCATCCATGACTAACATTTTATGAACATATTACAACTGCGTGCATACTGTGCCATGTGCTTGTTTTGAGTGATTAGAACATGCGATGGTGAAGCAAACTCCATCCAGAAAACTGACAAACTTAATTGAAGAAGTGAGAAAATTCAGAAACCTCCATGATACTTCCATGCAGGAGTACAGAGCTACAAAGAGGGCAATTATTTTTGTTTAATACTAAGATAATTAGAATAAAATAACTAAAATAATTAGCATAATTAGTAATTATACTAATTTGGATTCAATAATTATCATAATATAAATATATAGTATAATTCTAATTCTGTTTCGTGGACTTCTTGCCTCTTGGTGGACCTGTGCGTTTGCCAGAGCAGCAAGTGTATGATCCACATGTCATCCACGGTGAAAATACCAAACCACTGAAACCTCGGACACAATCGCGTCATCCAACGCCACTCAAACGTTCGTTGCAGTTACAGCGACGGTCGCCAAAGAAACTGGCCGACCTTAGTATGAACTAGAACGCACAACTGACACGACGGTGGATCTCTTTGAAATACAAACCATGCATTACATGGATGCAGTCTTCAGGGTAGCATCTCAGTTGGACTGGAGCCTTCAAACCCATGTTGTCCTCATTCTGTTTCTGTCTCTCTTCTGCATCCAGCTCTTTCTACTGTCCTGTTACTCAACCAGACTGATGAAGGAGGTCCAATACCTGGACATGTCGGACAACCTGCTGACAGACCTGACTCTGGGGTACATGCTGTGCGACGGAGAAGAAACGCTGCCGGAACTCAGAGTTCTGAACATAAGTGGAAACAACCTGAAGGTGTCGGTAGAACATTCACAAAAGTCTACATGAACTTTGAGTTTTAAACGGTCTGAAGGTTTGTCCGTCCCTGTCCAGTCTTTGCCCACGATAAGCCGGCTGGCAGCAAGACTCACCAAACTGACCCACTTAGACATCAGCAGAAGCGGCTACAGCTCCATGCCCCCCAGCTGCGCTTGGCCCGCCACTCTGCGACACCTCAACATCTCCAGTGCCAAGCTGACGACCACAACGCCGTGTCTTTCCACAAGCCTGGAGGTGATGCTTGCAGCGTGAACCCTTAGTCCTTATAGACCATTTCACCCTATAGCCATGCACGGTTCTGACTTTGCTGTTTGCTGTTAAGGTTTTGGATCTAAGCAACAATGATCTGAGAAGCTTCACTGTGACCCTGCCTTTGCTGAGGGAGCTCCACCTCTCTGGGAACAAGTTCCTGAAGTTTCCTGATGGACGCCTCTTTCCTAATCTGCAAACGCTGGCGATATGGGTGGGAAACAAGTCCGTTCTCACACTCCGGCTCCTTCCTGCTTCTGCATTTCTGAATGTCTGGTCTCGTTCTTCCTTCCAGTCCAACACCCTGAACCTGTTTGGTCGTTCGGACCTCCAGTCATACAGGCGGCTGGATAAACTGCAGGCAGGCCAGAACAAGTTCATCTGCTCCTGTGACTTTGTCGGCTTCCTCCAGTCGCTCCTCAAAGGAGGCGGAGACGCCACGTTGACCGATAAAGAGGACAGCTACCGCTGCGACTCCCCTCTCTACCTGCAGGGGGAGTCTGTGAGCACAGTCCACCTCTCCATCCTGGAGTGTCATCAGCTTTTGTTTGTGTCTGTGAGTTGTGGCGTGGCGTTGCTCCTCGGCAGTTTGTTGTGCGTCCTGTTGTGGCGGCTTCACGTCTTCTGGTACCTGAAGATGATCTGGGCGTGGCTCAAGGCCAAGCGTAGCTCCCAGCAGCGACAGAGACGCAGAAACGATGAAGAATCTGAAGCTCTGATTTCCTTTGACGCCTTTGTTTCCTACAACGACAGAGATGCCAGCTGGGTGGAGAACTTCCTGGTACCGGAGCTGGAGGAGCCGAGGTTGGTCCTTCTTTTCTAACTTCCACATGTTCAAGTCTTTATAGGCTTGGAACAGACAACCTCTTAGTATGTTGCTTCCTGTTGATCTCCTCTGCAGCAGTGACTCTCTCCAGCCGCTGACTCTCTGTCTCCACAAACGGGACTTCCTTCCTGGCCGGTGGATCGAGGACAACATCATGAGCGCCATCGAGCGAAGTCGGCGGACTGTGTTTGTCCTCTCTGAGAACTTCGTCAGGTCGGCCTGGTGTCGCTACGAGCTGGACTTCTCCCATTTCCACCTCTTTGACGCCGGCGGAGATGCGGCCATCTTGATCCTGCTCGAGCCGATGACCAAAGACGACGTCCCCAAGCGTTTCTGCAAACTCCGCAAGCTGATGAGCTCCACCACATACCTGGAGTGGCCTGGAGAGGAGGCGCAGAGGGAGGAATTCTGGAGGAGTCTTCGTAATGCTTTGAGGGGAGAGTAGAACGCTTTAAAGGACAAATTTATTTCCTAAGAGAACAAACACAAAATTCCCCAGTTTAGCCTAAAACTGAATCTCCGAGTGTTTCAATCATGCTGGAAACGGCCTCCAGGGGGAGCTGTCGTTTCGTTATACGGGTTTCATTAAGAATAGATAAACTTTTTCAAACGGCATTCATTCATCTGCTACTCATTCACAACTATTTGAATACAGAAAGATTCTTTCTTGATGTCCTCCATCGTCAGAAAAATGCCACAAAAACATCATTTTTATCGGAGTGGGTCTCTAAAACAGCCTTCGACACACTTTTGGAGCGTTGAGTTTAATGCAAAGTCCCGATAAATTAGATTATTATAGTTATGAAATGTAACCCTTGTGCTATCCTAGGCACTTTACCATTGGGAGTTGGGTCATGTAGACCCACTAGACAGTGCTCTGAACCTTTTTTCTTCAATGATTTGTGATCTTCACTGGTGTCCATGGATTACATGAAATCTTTCCACCTTTATCCACCTTTGTCAGGGTAGGGAGAACACGACAAAGTAAGAGTGGGGTCATCTAAGATAGCACAATTATCAGGACTAATAATTTCAAAGTTTTATTAAATACAACAATGGTTAAAAACAAATCTTTTTTTCCCCACCGCTGATGACACGTAAAGCATTTCAAACAATAAATTAGCCCTAAAACAGACGTGATATGAATAAAATTATAGCATAACACTAAAGAAACCTTCATAACGTGTAAAGCTGTCTGATCATGTGACCGTTTTTCAGTCCGACTTCGTTTATCAAAGGTTGGCAAAAAAACGTGACGGTTCATGAAAAATAAGAGAACTTCTGCAGATGGAGCGAGCAAACAAAAACACACGAAGGGCATCAGCCCGAAGAAAAACAGTTTCAGCCCGGAAAGTTTCTCTTTACTTTGGCAGAATCCTGAAACCTGGGGGATTCTGGGTAATCCACCAGAGGAAACGTCGGCATCCACACTAACAGCACCGGGAATCAGCGTCCTATAGAGCTCACTCCAACGCCGGACAGTCACAGCGGTGTTCCTCAGGGCTCTACTCCAGGCCCAGGGAGAAGTTGATCCCGTGGACCACGCCGATGATGATGGGCTGCCAGGCCACCAAATACCTGAGCCAGTCCAGCAGCTGACCGTACAGGACGTGGGTCTTCTCCCAGCTGGAGGCAGACGAGGAGTTAAGGACAGCGTTTCATTCACAGGTTCAATTTCCTGTCAGCTAGGGGGCAAAATAAGGAGGGCAGCTGAGAACTTCCTCTAGAAATCATAATGAATGCTTCGGTGTTGGAGGTAAAGGCTGTCAGAGCTCAGGAACAGAAAAGGATACGGGTTGTTCATCATCCTCTTCAGGTCCACCTTCTCGTTGCAGTACGGACACGTCTGTTTCTTACCCACAATGCACCAGCCACGGATGCAGAACTCATGGAATCTGAAGTTGTGCAGGTAAGTTCAGGCAGAAACCAGCAAAGTGATCCAAAACGTTCATGCCCTCTGTCCACCTGACTAAACCCCACAACGTACAGTCACTACCCAACTACCCCCCCCCCCCCCCCCCCCCAAACACACACCTTTTCTTCTGCCATCTTTGTCTGTAGATTAGTGCTTAACTGTCTGGAGTATTTGATTGGGCAAACACTTAAATACCATAGATCTTCAGTTGGAACCCCCAGCCATCAGCAACCTTCTTCTTTGCTCTTTCAGGCTTTGGACCTTTTAATTCTGTTATCTTTGTGGAAATCATTGTATTTAAAAAAAAAAGTCCCAGACAACTTTCATCTTGGGGATTTATGGGAGTTTTTGAACCGTTGGGGCATTTCATTAGTTTTACTTTCCGTTATGTTAACATCCTTTTACACTCCACTAGACAGTGGTCTAACAAGTTGGGGGCTCGTCCGGGATTTCTTTAACTTTTTGTGATGGATTTGTTTTATGTTATTTGGGTTTGGAGTCGGCGTTTGTTGGGCTTCTGGATCTACGGTGCGAGGATACATGTGTCCGCAGGAGAGCTGGTAGGTGTCTTCGATGAAGCCTTCCTCCTCCACGTCCACCAGGATCCTCTGACCACACACCGCACAGATGTCGCTGGAGAGGCTCCTGCTGGGCATGCCTCCCTTACTGTAGTACTGCAGACAAAGCAGGGAGTTAGTGGAGGAGTTTGCTTTGCTCCGTCTGCGGACGCATGAGCAGCTTTTCACCCCGATCGTGGAGGCCATGTAGTCGGAGCAGATCTCAGCAAAGTCCCTCCCCATGACGCCGTAGTACAGACCGTAAAACAGCATGACCACGCCCACGTCCATGGAGTCCTCTGCCTTTATCCTGCACACAGGAGCATCCCGGATCCAAGGACCTTCTGACAAACTCTGCTCATGATCGATCAGCGTTTTGCTGTTCCAGTATTGCAATCCTGGATTATTTTAATCTCCTGACACAGACCAGAAGAAACTCACCTGAAGAAAACGTTGAAGCCGAACATGGTGAACATGATGGCCAGGTAACCCAGAACCCCAACGGCATAACTCAGCTTGTAGATCAGCAGGAACCACTTGTAGACCATTCTGGTTGAAGAAAAACTCATGAAGATGTGAGGAGGAACAGCAGTGGAACAGCAGTGGAGCAGCCTGGACTCCCACTGAGCAGCACATGCTGTTGGACAACACCGCTGCCTTAGCGGGCTCGGATCCCCGGAGCGGGAAGGACGTGTGAAGGACGGCTGGGTCAGACGGGACGTCTCATTCTAGATAGAGGAGGCACGTGGGGCGACCCGGGCTGTAATAAATGCCCCTGCAGGCCTGACGGTTCCGGTAGCAACTTTCCGATACATTTGCTCTCAGTGTAATTAAACAGGCAAATTGATTGACACTGCAATAATCTATAAATCTGTTAGAACATCCCAGGTTCTACTTGTTACTGCTGATATGAGCTTTCACTTTGAAAATCCTGCTCCTTCAACAAAAACATGTGTGTTTTTAGTCAAGTCAGTTTATTATTCTAAAAACCCAAAGTTGTGAAAGCGAGAGAACATCCGCTCACCTGGGCGTCCTGCAGGACAGCGGCTTGCGGGTCGCTCTGAAGATGACGTAGCTGGTGACCACGGAGAACACCCCCCACATGGACAGAAACCTCCACCAGTACAGTTTGAGGGTGAAATACAGAGGAACCACCCACATCTGGACCAGAGTCACCAGCTGAGGAGAGACAGGTGCTTTATTACACCGTTATTATACCATTAATACACTAAGTACATATTAATATGCTGTTATTACACCTTATTACACTACAAACATATTAATAAATGTTATTCAATGTTTTTTATCTTTCTTTCAATGTTTTTTATGTGTTCTATGTTATTACACAGTAACTTATATATCACTATTTGTGGTATTATACTATTTTATTGATGTGCATCAGCTTCCAGCCATCAGTGAGCATAAGGGGTTGGATTGCGCCCTCTTGTGGTTGCAGTATGCTACTGCTTTGTTATAACTGCAAGAAAACTGATGGACGACACAAGTGAAACCACATTTACAAAAGATTTATTACAGAAATAAAGATCATTTTCCAAAATTAGTCCATATTTCTTTGAATCGTTTGAATCTAGTTGTATCCTTAAAGTAGATCTTACAACCAATAAAGAGAAATAAAACAAATCAGAAATGGGTGTCTGAAACAACCGATAAAGAAAACATTTGTATTCCAGTAAGTATCCAGATTTCTGTGACCTGTTCCAATGAAAAGTCTATGTAAACCCTCGTAAACGTTTACGCACCAGTTCTAAGTCTGTTTAGGGCTCTACATTCAAAACGCCATTGAGCGCATTGATGCTTCTGTCATTCCACATCACGTCACTAATGACAGCGCAGAATTGTGGGATTGGACCAAACGTCCTCTTAGAGATAAGGTCAGTCTGCTAAATGACCTACGTGACGCAGCTATGTATGGGGATGCTGTGACTCCCAGCTGTGGGTGGGGGCCCCGGGACCTCTGGTCTGGGGTGGGACCCCCAGCTGTGGGTGGGGGCCCTGGGACCTCTGGTCTGGGGTGAGACCACCAGCTGTGGGTGGGGGCCCTTACGTTGTAAGAGCGGTGGTGCCGCTGCTTCCACTGCACCAGCAGGATCTGCGCCACCACCAGCGTGGCGATGAGGATCATCACCATCTCGGCGTGCATGGCCTCGTGGCCGCGGTGCTTCAGGTGCAGGCGCTCGTGCTGCAGCCTGCGGGGACACGGTGCAGAGCTCAGTCACTGTCATGGTTTGATGGTGGTGACGGGGAAAGGGGCGGGACTTACTTCCAGTTCTCCCTGTGGGTCATCTTCAGCAGGTCGTCCTGGAGGCAGAAATAGCAGCAGGTCTCAGCGGCTCCTCAAAGTGGGTTAAAGCGCCTCACGGCGGCTAAAACAGACCAATTCTGGACCAGTGGACACAAACTGAAGCCTCGAAGCAGTTAACACGTTTCTGACCCAGAGTGCCACGTCGGGAGAGCGGCTACTAGTTTACGCGTTAGCCTGAAAGTTAGCCGCGGTGACGTCTTTAAACGTGCTAAACTGGCCAGCAGCAGAGTTCTGAATAAACAGAGTCGATTACCTGAGGATGAACAGCTGCCATCATCCCGTTGCTTCCGCCGCGGCGCCGACGCGACGCTGTTTTGACAGCAAGGGTGGCTACGGAAACCCACGAGGGTCAAAACGAAGGAGACTGAAAATTGCGACGCGCCTGCGCAGAAATGCGGGTCCTGAAGTTCTTAGCGGACAGTTAAACTGTTCAAAAGTGAGTCTTGAAGTAAGCCAAGATTTAAAGAAAAAGATTTAAAGAAATGACAAGACTTGAACAGTAAAGAGGCAGTAAAGAGGCTTTATTTTGAAATCTTGTGTGAAGAGGCCGAAATACTTCCACGTAGAAAACATTTCAGATTTTTTTTCCCCACATGGCTTTTCTATATAAAAACAATTTAAACTGAGTATTTCTTCAAATCTTTGATAAGGAGCAGTAAAAAAAAAAAAATGGGATAAATGTCTGTACTCCTTACACAGAAGCCATAATCGGATCACCGGGCCACAAGCTCCCCGCCCTGCTCCTGATACATCCACTGTCAGTGAGGGGCTGTAAGGCAACTGTATGCATGTGGATGATGGGATGGCTTTCAACAGGAACTGTTGAATTATAATTCTTTTGAACTTTCTATCCTGCAGGTCTAGAAAACCGTTCTAGCGATAGTCAATAAACTCCAAAATGAGACCAGGAATTCCAACAAAAGATTAAAGATGATAGAGACTGTAATTGAATTCCTCCTGGGAATGAGATCCACTTGATCTTAGTGCAGTTGTTGCAGCAGACTTTCATCCACTAGGTCAGGGGATCTTTACTGAGCTGTAGATCTGCTCCACCTTCTACCTGGACTTGTTCCAGCCTCTATAGGACAAAGAGGTGCTGCTGTACTTTAAGGTCTTCAGACTCCAGTCAACGTTGAACAGCTCGTTCACGCCTTTTTGGTCCTATATGTCACCACTTAAAGGTGCCATCAAGTCAGCTTTGTAGGTGTAGACAATTCTTAGGACTTTGGTTCAATCAATGCCATTACCTTTGACGAGGTTTAGACAAAAGTTTAGTTCTAGTCATGTATGACAGACTGAAGGAAAATTAAACCACATTTCAGAATGGTTCCAAAACCAATTAACACTATTCCCTCTAAGAACCTTGATGTAGAGAAAGGACAAAAGATTGTTGAAAGAATCTTTATTAAAAACAACAATTGACAACCTGGATTCCAAGTTCCTCAAAGAACAAAATCTGCACAACATATTTGGTACGTGAACTTCACTCCCAGAGCAGCAGGGGTGGGGCTTAGTCCACCTGTAAGGACAGAAGACCCAGGTTAAAACATGTGGAAGTCCTGACGGACGGCAAGCGCCGCCACACGTCACTCAGACATCCAAGGAAGGTTTGGGCCGTCTCTGGTCGTTAGACCTCAGGTGGAAACTACGAATGGCAGGAAATGACATCATCACAGTGAATGGTAAACATAAAGAGACCCCTCTGGTCGTACACACCTGTGAGCCGCCGGTCCTTCAGCTGAAGGTCACCTGGAAGACATTTCAGGAAGTCACTGAGACTGCAGAAGAAAAAAGATCTGAGTTCTGAGCTACCGCGTTCAAACCATCATGTCCATGCGGTACTACACCAGTTCCCTCATTCTACACACAAGTTAAACCAGGTCCAACTTTGACCAATCGGACTCTGCACTTCTGTGTGGAAACTACACAGCTCTTTACACGGCTCAAATTCTATCACACCACGTCTTTCATATCAGAACAGAGCTGGGAAAGACAAAGCCAACATACGCTGGAGTCACACCAAGCCTTTTCCTACTGTAGGTGGCAGACATGCGCTAGTTTCATGTAGCGACTGTGAACATGACATGCTAAAAGAACATGCGTGTTGTAGTACGGATCACACGCTCTGTGGACGAAGCTTTTCAGTTCGCTCAGACATCCAAGGAAGGTTTGGACCGTCTTTGGTCGTTAGACCTCTGGTGGAAACTACGAATGGCAGGAAATGACATCATCACAGCGAACTGATAATTTATCTGCTACAGGAACAACCTTCAGTGATAAACCACTGAATCATTTCATCCAGATTTACACGACATGGGAATGTATCCATCTGATGTCTGGTAGATTTAAAGACAACAGCAGCAGCGACTAGAGATGTCAAGACACCAACCTGGATATCTGTCACGTTCCACCCAGACAGGAGTGACTCCTGGACTCTGAAAGTCCACCTGAAACAAAAACAGTCTTTATTTTCACGGCTTAATCCAGATTTAACACCAGACTTTAATTTACAGTTCGCTCAGACATCCAAGGAAGGTTTGGACCGTCTTTGGCCGTTAGACCTCTGGTGGAAACTACGAATGGCAGGAAATGACATCATCACAGCGAACGGATTTCAGTTCTTTAAGCTTTCATAACAGTTGAAGGTGTCGAACCAATCACCCGCTAAATTTCATCCAGGATAGAGAACAATCTTTACACACACCTTTGTTTCTGGGTCCAAAAATCAGGTCCATCCATCGTCAAAGACTCCTTCAAACTGAACCAGAAGCCTGGAAAAGATGTCAGAATGTCAGACACGAAGACCAAGACCAGCAGCAGAAGCTACAAGCTGCTGTCGCTCAGACATCCAAGGAAGGTTTGGACCATCTTTGGCCGTTAGACCTCTGGTGGAAACTACGAATGGCAGGAAATGACATCATCATTGCGACCACAACCCAAGGAATCCCCACTTGGTCCAGCACCTACTCACCATGTTCATCGTGGGAGAACGTCCATCTGAAAAACAAAAGAACCTAGTGTCATCTCTGAAATGAAGCAGAGATTTGTGTTATCCACATGGATACCAGATAACAGGTTCTCTCATTCAAACACATACTTCACCACCAAACATGAGGAACATCACAGAAACATCTACAGTGTTCCATACATGTTGGTTGGTTCTGTCAACATTCATTTTAGATTGTGTTTGAAACTTCTCCATGTAGGGTTTAATCTACATCTAAAGCCTCTTCATGACTCGTTTCTACACCAACAGCAGTTTTTCTGTACCTTCATTTGCCCCTCAGACTGGGAGCAGATCCATCTCTGGCTCCTGAGTCACACCAGCATCTCAGGAGCTCTGAACTGAAATCCAGCTCTGGAGAAGACAACGTCCCATCATCCAGGGAAGGTCCGAGCTCTTTAGCGTTCCAGTGGAATCACAGCCACCGAGGCAGATGACGGTCCAGGAAACCAGCCAACCTGGTCTGAGATGCTGCAGGAAAACCCTGAAAAGACAAAGAAGACGAGTTAACATAAAAGACTGTCCCACCAAGCGTCAGGGTCGGGTTTAGTATGGTCTGAGTTTCCACTCAGTTGGACCATCACGGCCAGGTCAGAAGCTCATTTTCCCCAATCCACGTATGGTATTTTATAAATAGAAATTACTGCATGTTGTATGAGAGAAGACAGCAGGCAGTGAAGTGGGTTTAACAGCAGCGACGGATTGTTCTATTTATCCATGGACCTACAACCAACGTGGACCCCCCCCCCCCCCCCAAAAAACGGTACGATTCGGTACCTCAAACAAGAGCTGGGGTCTCAAGGACTCCATTTAAAAATGGGAACGCTAAGGAAAAAAAAAAAAAAAAACATACTGCACCAGACTACAGCTGGAAACAAGGGATTTGACTTCTGTTAAAGTTTAAAGGTTACAGTTAGATAAATGTACAGAACCTAACTGGTTCCTGTTAAAGACCTCTCTCCGCACATTAGACTACATCCATCACAATAATGATAGAATAGGTTATTACACAACAAACCACGTGGTATACACTATCGAAGAAGTTACTTTTGGGTTCGACTTTCTCCAACTCTTAAAATACCCGGATGCGTGTTAGTCTAGATAAGCCTTTTACACAAAAACTAATTATTATTTGGTGGCAATTCCATCAAGTTTAAAATTATTTTAATGTATAAAATAAATAATAAAGGAAGTGCCGTTTCTGGACGAAACCATGTGAGACGTAGCTGAGTTTCATCAGCAGTGACGTCTGATGCAGAGATAATCTACATCCATCCGATCAAAATGAAGCTCAGATTGGCTACAAATGATATCCTCACGCGAGAACACGACGTCAACAGCAAGATTCATGCATTTGTTTTAACGCGCAGAAACACAATGAAGCACAAAGTTACCATGTTTGAGGTCCTCCGTTCGGCTCTGCTCCGTCAGCGGGAAAGACTGAAGCGGCTCCGCTCTTCGCCTTATATCCCTCCACCCGGCTAATCTGACTGTATGCGGCGCTATGGCGCCACCTACCGGATCGGAGGTCTAAGAGGGGATTACAGGAAGAGAGGTTCAGGACGCGTGCGCCCAAAACCACTCTCATCCATAAAACCAGCATAATGATGCGAAAAAATAATAATCAGATAAAACATAAAAATATTATTTAATTAAGACTGTGTTGCCTTTTCTATCTATTGTGAAACTGATGTTATTTGACATTTTTTGGTTTCTATGTTCAACAGAATAAACATGCATACAATTAACTTACTTCCAGTGAAGTCTAAAGGCCTGTTCACACCGGGACGAATTTCGCCGGCGATTTTCGCCGACGTTTAACGCCTCGTGACTAAACAAAGGGCACCAACGAGAGTGTGCACACCGACGCGAAAAAACGCCAGGCGTTAAAGCGTCAAAAAAAAAAACGCCTCGGGTTCGTTTTTTTTTTTCGACGCGTCGCGTCGAAATCTACTCGACCAATGAGAAAGGCGCTTTTGCTCACGTGTCTGGAGCTTCTGAAGTTACAGTAAAACACAACTTGGGGGCGCTCAAACACAAAACTGCCTTGCTGAGCACACATACCAGCGAAGAAGATAGACGCCAAGTAGCGTCTACACAGCCGCGAAGCAATAATGACGGACATTCTAAAATATCCCCGAACCAAGCACCAGTTGGAGCTACTGGTGCTTGAAATATTCATGTTTTCTTTGTATTATTCGGACAAGCGCGTGAATACTTGCTCTCTTCTTCTGAGTGAAAAGCGACTTTAAGAAGCGTAAAGTTGCGCAGCGCCACCTTGTGTACAGGAGTATTTCTGTTTTACATTAAGCGCCATCTAATGTCAGGGAATGAAATTGCATGTTCACTCCACTCATCGTCAGCGAAAAACGCCTGGGTGTGAACACAAAAAACGTGGCGAAAAACGCTGGCGAATAACGCCTGGCGAATATTCGTCCCGGTGTGTACGGGCCTTCACGCTGAGAAAAGCAGCTTTACACTGATATACATCAGATATTTAAACAATTGTCACAAAACAACTGACTGTTTGCTAGAGAGCAAATCCGAGTCTATTCAAAAGATTTGGTCACAGATTAAAATGAAATCCTAAATCCAAATTGCAGTCCAGTACATTCAATGACTGTACATGAGAACTGGACTGATTGACTCCTCCCCCCCAGTGTTCCAAACAGGAAGTACCTGCTGGTTCCTAGAAACCAAGATCCCATAAACTTCAATCAAACAGCTGTTACTCAATCGCTCTATTGGTCAGAAGAACCTTTCTGCATCTGATACCTTTTTTTAACATCTTCTTGATAATCCTCATTACTTTTCCGTAATTTTCTGTAGTTCAAGGTATTTAAGTTATAAACTGACCAATCAGATGCCTCAATAAAAGTACAAGGAGCCCCCTGACCCCCACAGCCAACATTCAAAACCTTTGATTGACAGATTCCGTGTGGTAGGGGTGCGGTCTTTCTTCAAGCTCACTCCTGATTGGTTAGAAATCCTGACTCGGACCATTCACAACGTAATGGCGGCTGAATTGACTTCATTTGGTTGGAGCCAGCAGGAAACCCTTTTCTTTGGGTGACGTCACACTCACCCGCTCCAGTTTTCTCACTCAGTGCTCCACATCTGGTGTTTTCTCTGCTTGGATCTCCCAGGGGTCGTTGACCTGACAGAGGATACGTGTTTGCCAGCATCTCACCGCTTTGGCCCTGCACCACCACATGGGTTTGAACTTTCCATGGCCTTAATCCAGCTCTGTGAACACTTCACGTCTGTCAAATTTAGATGAAAGATTTTCATTCTCTCTGTATTTTATATCTCAGACCTTCAGGATTGATCTTTTCTGTTAAATCCATGTTTCAATGTCACTGACTTCACTGTCAACACGTATTGCATCAAAGCGCCATACGAATAAAGTTTAATTGAAGATGACCCGGTCTGTTTTGAGTCAATGATCCACGTGAGTGCACAGGGCGAGCGACGTTGATTAAAGATGGACTGAAGGAGGAGAGAGAGTGTCAAACCCCTCCTCCAGCACAGACTGACTGACAGACTCGTGGACCAACCGTCTCTCCTCTGGATCTTTGTCCCGATTGGCCACAGAAGGCCTGAAATCTGATCCCCCGTCACCCCCCCTCCCCTCATGGAGGTGGTGGTGATGCTGCTGCAAGCTGCTGGTGTTGCCGTGACGATGATATCCTCCCCCATCGACACGCTCACGGAGACGGAGGAGAGGCAGCAAACAGGACAGAGTCACGAAGGACGGCTTCAGGCCGGGGAAGACGTCCCACCGACCGACTGCCAACCGCGGTGAGCGCCGCGTTAATCTGCTGGATGAGGGGAGAGACGCACAGATGGATGGATGAGTGAGCGCTGGGCGGATGGATTGATGGGTGGAGGAATGCTGGAGGGTGACAGCAGCAGCTGGAGCACGCTGGGTTTTCCTGAGAGAGGGATGAAGGATGAGGGAGGAGAGGAAGGAAGGAGGATGAGATCAATCTGGACCTCCTCAGCAGCAGAACACAAACACACACACACACCCACACACACAAGTGTCTGTGTTTGTGTGTGTGTGGGTGTGTAGGGGGGGTGAGCTTCCAGGCCTGAATGAACACGCTAGCATCCAGAGAGCTAGCATCACTTCCACGAACACGAACTGAGCTGACACACATTCGTCACTGCAGAGACGCACAACATCAGAGATGCTGCAAAAAATACAAACCAGGGGGAGAAACCAGAGCAAAGAGAGGAAGTGTGAGCAGACAGAGCGTTGGTGAAACGCTGGTATTTACGGTGTTTACAGGAGGAAAAACAACAGGTGACAACAGAAAACCAACAGGCCCGTCAGGAAACCTCACATCTTTTCAGGAAGTGAAACAGATTAGGTTTCCTGCAGGAGCGTGGATGGAGAAAGATGGAGATCCTGGAGTGTTGCTTGGTGGGTTTTAAGGCCCGCATGGATCCTCTGACACCTCTGTGACCTGAAGGGGTTTAGAGCTCTCAGGAAACACTTTGAATCAGTTCGGTTCCTGAGCCTGGATATTTGAAGACCGCAGGTCTAAGACACGGCCGTTCTAAGATCCACTCCGATCCTCTTTTGATCCATTTCCACAGCATTCCCACAGGCTTTTTAATTATTAGTTTCAGACTCTGAATTTGAGTGTTTTTGATATTTTCAAGAATCATCTTACAGATAACTTCAGAGCATCTGCCTTCTGGGAACGATCCCAACAGATAAACCAAATAAACCGTTAGATCTGGGATTTTCTGTTGTTGCAGTGGTTTTACGTGACTGTTCTTTGGGTTAAAACCTAAAAACTTAAAAATGCAAAGACTCAGACCTTGAATTTGAATTTTATTGAAGCTGTTGGGTCTCTGTTCACATCATAAGATGATTTCGACGCTGTGGTTCTTCTCCAACAGGCTGCACAAACAGGAGCGACCTGAACAGAACCAGACTGATCTGATGCCACAAAACACATTTACACAACATCTTATAGTCGGTTTAACCGAAGAAAGCAAAGCATTGTGGGACGGCGAGGATCCTCTGGTATGTGTCTGTTGTGGCGTTCTCCTTCAAGAATGGCTCCTCTTGTCTGTCAGTCGGTGTCAGTCTGCGGCGGGTTCCGCGCCGGTTCTGCAGCACAAAGCTGCACAATCCTCAGCAGAGAAGTCTTAGTGTGGGGGGGTCACCTCTCTGCTTGAGCTGGAATCCCCCCCCCCCCCAATGATGTTGTGATGAGGCCTGTGTGTCAGACACGTGTGTGCATGAGGCGCCCTTCATCAGGAAAGAGGGGGCGTGTCCTCCGAGCAGCGTTTGTTTGAGGGGGAGGAGGTGCAGAAACGGGATTAGCCATAAAATCTCTGGTTTCCCTGATCCATAATCCCCCCCCCGCCCATACATGAAATATTCACTGGAGTTCATCTTCTGCATGAAGATGTGAAACAGATGTAGAGACACAAAGAAAGAGAGACGGAAAAAACGACAAAACCCCAAAATTCTGTTTATCAGCTGCTGACAGCAGGTTTGATGTAAGGTAGCAAATGTTGCAGTTCTCCAAATGTCCACAAGAGGCTGGTTTCACAATGATTCAGTTTCCCATTGACTCTGACCAAACATTCACTTATATACAGTTGGGCTTCAGAAATATTTGCAATGTTTATTGCTTTAGTGTCAATGAGTGTGTAAGTCCTTTTGATTGGCAGGTGGGAGGACCCGTTCGTGGACTCAGGAATACTCTGACTCTACTTTAACTGTCAATCTTCAGCACGTTGTGATGGTGGTCAGAGCTCACTTTAGGCCTTCTCCCCAGAATTCCCTGGGTGACGTCGGCAATTCTCCATCTGGTGTTTACTTCTCAACGGTTCTCTGGGTTCACTGAAGACGACAGACTAAAATCCTCCATTTTTAATAGTTTTTCTAATCTCCATGACCAACCAAAGTTTGATCTTCAGTCAATGTTTGTGGAAACGCAGAAGTTAAACTTTAACACAGAGAGACACCTTTGGCTGAACTTCCTGAATCTGTTACTTTCACATGTCAGGGACTTTTCCACATTAATGTACAACCGTGATGGTCAGCCTCAGAAATGTGAGCTTCTGACAGACAGAAGACTCTGAACCCACCGCTTCCCTCTTTCAGTCAGACCTGGACCCTAAAACCATTTCATCTGGTCTTTTGTTAAAAAAAAAACAAACAAAAAAAAAACAACCTCCCCTGCAGTTTGTTGCCATGGAAACCGCCCCACCCCCTGTCTGACTCCATCCTCCTCAGTCACTTTGAAGATGTTTAGCTGACCTACATTTCTGCTCCTGGAATCCATTCAGCTGATTTTACAGAAGGCGTTTGGGGGGTTGAAAGCAGAACTTTACCTCCAGAATTCTCCAGAACCCTGCTGAGAGTGGGGCTCCTTCCTTAGTGTGGATCATTGGTCAGACGAACTGTCCGCTGAACGTCTGTCTCAGAGAACAGCAAATGTCCTCATGTCAACTTTGGCACAGAAGTTGTGCTTTCAACAGTCTTCTGGTTTAGTCCTTTCCTCCACTTCAAGGGTTTTCTCAGTCTGGCTAAAGATCACAGACTGGATACTTTTGAGCGTTTGTCTTGCAGATCGGTTTAAATTCATTCTTCTCCTGAGTTTCTCCACATCGGGGTTTTGATTCTGAAAGGCCCAGTCTACAGGCATCTGGACCATTGACTGTATCAGAGAACTGGACCGAGTCAGAGTGACGTCATCCATAGAACAGGATTGACTAACGATTCCAACCAAATGGTGGGAACCGCTTTCTTTGGGAACCGCTTTCATCAATCAGCAGTGAGCTCGTTGGAAGTCCACATCCCTGCCACGTGAAATCAGGCTACACAAAATCAAAGGTTTTGAATGTTGGACATGGAGGCCAGCAGGCTCCACCTACTTTAATTAAGGCAGCTGACTGGTCAGTTAATAACTTGAATAACTTGGAACTACAGAAAAAATGTAGTCAAAAAAAGAGGATTATCGTGTTTAAAAAGGTATCAAGGTAAGATGGTTATTTTCGACCAATAGAATGACTGAGTAACAGCTGTTCGTTTTTCTATAGAAGTCTAAGGGATTTTGGCTTCTTGGAGCCACTTCCTGCTTGGAATGACTGGGGGGAGGGGCCACTCAGTCCAGTTCTTGATTGGCAGGTGGGAGGACCCATTCATAGGCGAGTCAGAGTCAGTAGAAAACTGAATTGTTGTGAAACCAGCCACTTGTGGTCATTTGAAGAACTGCAACGTTTGCTACCTTTGCATCTAATCGGCAGTGGAAGGGGGGAGTTTGGCTGAAACATTTGTCTTGGACCAAACTGTGACTCAATACGAGTCTGAAGTGTAGTTATCGTGTACAGTCAATGAAATGTATATTTAAGCTCTCGGAGAGTCCCTGTAATCCTGTTAGGATTCTCTTTAGCTGTAGAATTCTGGAGTAAACCGGTTCTTGGATACAATCATTGAAATGTGGATCCGGTTTTTCTCCTCCAGGCGTTTGTCTTCACAGTTTTCATTACTGTGCCTTTGCTGGTTAATGTGAGTTGTGGAGCGGTTACTCATTTACATTTAAACTTAGCTAACTTTAGCAGCTTTTGCAGTAATGGAATAGAAATGAGGATCAGTCCAGGTGAGTCCAGGACTGACGGCTGCTCCGGTTCTGGTGGTAAAAAGCTGTAACAGTTCTGGGAATGTGTGCTTGCTTTGTGAAGCTCTACCTGTGGGAACCACCTGTGAAGAAAGGGATGCCAGACAAATCTGCTTCATCTCATTTTTCTACCTTTGTGATCCTCCACTGCAGGACGGAGCAGAACCTCCAAAATTCAACCTGACGGGACCGGACGGCCCCTCTGGGAGGTTTGAGACCACGACGACGGTCAACAGGTTGGAATAAAGAAGAACACCCTTATCTGCAGAGGTGACCCCCCCCCCCTCCAACACACAGTGAAACTCCAATCAGCAGGTCAGCTGCTCATTATGGGCTGCCAGATGTGGTGTGAAGAACCACCGCTTGAGTGTGTGATGGAGTAAAGCAGAGGGTCTTCCGAAGACAACACAACCTGAGCAGAGAGCCCCTTCCTCTGGCTGCAGAGACGATCACGGGGGTGTGATCGGTGCCCCCCCCTCACCAGGCTGCCTCTCGTAGATGGAGGCCCACCAGCACTCCCCTGATACCAGCAGTGAGGAGTGCACCGTCCTGGAGGCCCCACCTGGAAAAAACTCCTGCCCCCAACATGCAGCCAAGGTGAGTCTCCTGGACACAAACGCTTCCAAAGCTCAAAGACCCGTAGACGTTTTTCTGATGTCCAAGGTGCAGGCCGTTCTTTCCACGTGGCTTTGGCTCCCCCTGCTGGGCTGAAGGTTTTCCTGCAGCTCCCTCCTCCAGCTCTCTGTTGGTTCCTGGATTCAAAAAACGCTCAAAACCACAGAAAAAAAACTTTAAATCCACGCTGACAGGTTACAAATCACTCCAACAGGAAGAGAAAGAAGTAAAAACCTTATGTTGGAGACGTGGTAGCTGGGATGCTGCCACACCGTTTCGTTCAGCTTGAGCCAACGTTTCATTTAATATATTTTCAGAATATTCCAGTAAAACATGTGCGAGCAACAGGGGAACACAGCTTTTGTGAGCTCGCCACTCTAATAGCGTTTTAACATCTAAAAACATTTAAAAGTGAAATTTTTCTCAAGCAGTGTCGCATTAATGCTCGAGGCGTTAGGAGGCTATAGATCAAAATCCCTAATAGGAATTTACATTTGTAAAAGATACTAAAAGTGTTGTTTTTTTTATTTTATTTTAAATGGTGGCCCTTATTTTAGGTCAAAATAAAGTTGTGGTTGCAGACTTAAGCTAGCAGCATGTGAAATTTTGTAAAATTCGCTCCAACAAAAGTTTTCTTTTCCCATGTTACGTAAAAAATCACCAAATTTCACCTGAAAATGGCATCACGACCTCCGTTCCAGACTTGACTCTTCGTCCCACCTGCAGGTCGCTGACGTGTTCTGTTCGGCCTGCGAGTGCGCGCTGTGCAGCGACTGTGTGCCGGAGCACGAACAGCACCCTAAGGTGCCCCTCAGCCAAGCTCTGGAGCAGCACCGCAGCCTCCTGCAGGAGAGGCTGGGGGCTGTTCAGACCAGGTACAGCCTGAGACCACCACCACCACCAAATCAAGTTTTCATTTAGTCTTCTTCTATCACAAATGTCAATGTTCACCTTAAGGCTGTGTCACACAGCCACCATGTACGGTTAGCTTATATAGGATTGGTGAAAATCGATCATACGTGAAAAAAGTTGTGGTTCTTTATGTGAAATTTTTACAGATATATCGTGAACCACATTAAAACCATGAAAGAAGCACAAATAAACCCCACAAAGAACACGTAAACACGCACTTCATTCAATTTCCTCACTTTGACATTCAGAGCACTGGACAGAAATCACATCAGCACTATGGACAGCGATTCTTTGTTTTAAGTAACCCTTGTGCTATCCTAGGCACTTTAACATTGGGAGTTGGGTCATCTAAGATAGCACAAGGGTTAAACATTCAGGATTCCCCAGGTTTGCACCAGTTCTAAGCCAGCTGCTAGGTTGAGGCAGCCCACCGAGACAGGTGTATGGAAGGCTCTAAAATGTTTATAACCATCTTTCTGAGTTCCAGTTTTAGGATTTTTCCTGTCTTTTCAAAAACCCTCCAACCTCTGTGCAAAAGCAAAAATCACTGGAAGCGTTGACTCCTAGTGGACAATTAAGGAAAAGCAAAGCAAGGATTTAAAAAAGGGAACCATAAAGTACAGAAGACATAACAGAAAAGTCATTTTTCGGACGACAAAGACACAAAAAGTGGAATAGGCATACATTTATGCAAAAATATAACAATACCTTTACTTCCAATCCTTTCATTTCTGTCACTCCTCCAAAGACTGCCCCAGATTTCGGATGCGCTGTCTTTCGTCAAGGAGATTCTCCACCAGCTGACCAGCCAGAGAGGCTCCATCGAAGAGGACATCCAGTCCAGCTTTGAGGATCTGCACAAGCAGCTGGACGTTCGGAAGAGTGTGCTGCTGATGGAGCTGGAGGTCACGTACGGACTCAAACAGAAGGTGGGAAACGAGATGAGAACCATTTATGGCCAGTTTGAGCTGCTTCTTTCTTTCTCACCAACTTAAAATCTTTAAAAAATGGATTGTGTTTTCGCAGGTCCTTCAAGCCCAAATAGACAGACTCCTCCGTGGAGACGAGGACATCTCCAGCGTCTGCACCCAGACGGAGGAGGCTCTGGCGGGCGAGGCATGCGCCGCAAACCTGCAGGTGGAGCGCGACCTCGGGGAAAGGCTGGGCGAGCTGGCTCACCTCTGCATACCCAGCCAGCCCGAGGAAAACGACCAGCTGGATCTGATCCTGGAGACAGATGGGCTGAGAAAGTCCATCCACAACCTGGGGACCATCCTCACCACCAGGTGGAGCAGCGCTGAGTCGGCAGGACTCCAGCCGCCATGACGGAGAAAATCTCATGTGTCATTTGATGTCTTCAGCGCGGTGGCGAGCCAGAGTGAAGCCATGGGTGCCGGTCTGGAACAGTCCATCGTGGGACTTCCTGCCTCGGTTACCATAGTTACAAGAGACAAATCCGGAGGGGCCTGCAAAAGTGGCAATGCCATTCTTTCCGCTGAGGTAGCGCCGGACGCTCAGTACACGGTTTTTCGGGAACGACCTCACACAGAAATGACCGAGCCACCTTTTCATGCAGGTCTTCACCCCAGATGGCAGCATCGTAGACGGCGAGATCGTTGACCACAAGAACGGCACGTACGAGTTTGTGTACACGGTGCCGAAGGAGGGGGACTTCTCGCTGGCTCTGCGGCTCTACAACCAGCACATCAAAGGGAGTCCCTTCAAACTGAAGGTCATCAGAGCCTCAGAGGTGGAGGTAGAGGTGGGTGGAGCCACCTTGGAATTTGGCATTCATCCTGTTGACTGGTTGGTGAAATAGAGAGAGATCTAATCTAACTTTTTAGTCTACTTTTCCAGTCTGCACTGGAGTTTGTACGTTTGTATGTTTCCATTTGTTTTGCAGGTGTGAATGTTCAGCAGAACTCTGGTCCAGATCAATCTGTAGTTAACCTGACCACCAGAGTCTTGGTTGACTTGGAAGTGAACTCTGATACGGTTCACTTGAGTGTGTGATTAAGCTAATAGCAGAAGGGAACCAAACAGAACAAGTGGTGGAAGTCCTGAGTACAAAAGTAGCCTCAACTCACACCCAAAGACGTAGGAACCAGAAAACGGTTGGACAACGTCTCAACAGTAATAATGAAAACACCTTGACCTCACAGAAAAGGACCAGTACGATGTCTTCTTCATGACTTCAGTCTTTCCTGGTCGGAGCTCATACTGAGCAGCTGTCGGAGTCGTGGTGGACGTTTCCAGGAGGTTTGGTCCGCTCTGGTATTAAATACAGGTCTGAGCCTTTTTAGGACCAACCCTCTCAGAACCGGTACCACAAGACCACAAGATGAATCATTCTAAAACCTGATTTAACTCTCCCACTGACTTGCAAACATAAACTCCAGTCTGGCCTCACTGAGGGAGTTTCACGTTTTACTGAAAAGTACAGATACTTCATGTTTAATACAAGGTTGACGATAAAAATGTAGTGCTGCCATGTGATTAATTTTTCTGTGAAAAATCTCATTTTGAGGTTTTTCATTTAAATTTGTGACATTGTGTTGCAGATCCAAATGCAACTAAAAAAAACTGGCTTTCTGAAGTTTTTTAACAAAACAGACTTCCAACCTTTTGGAGTTTTTTTCGAACTCGAACAATTAATAAAACGAAACAAAACCAAACGTCAGGTCCGGAGACTCTAATTTAACACATAAAACACTTTTGGGAGCAATCCAGTAAAACTTTATTAATAATAATAATGAAATGGATTTATCTGCGCTTTGGACAGCTCGTCAGTTTATATCCCTTACAGACGTAATAGCTGTGGCTTTGTTTTGGGGCAGTCCTCTTAAGAACTACAAAGTCGCAGATTGATGACATCACTGCAGCGGTGGATGAACAGTAGTTTGTCTGGAATTCATTAATTGCAATTAGCACAACAATGTCACACCTAATAAAAATCTATGTTTTTGGCATTTAATTTTCTTTTTTGGATAATTGTCACTGCTTGTATTAATGCCATTGCTTTTTTGGTAAAGCAGGCCTCTCCAGTAAATGAGACCCCAAGTCTCGAGAGATCGTACTAACATGAACCCTACGTTTTTCATTTCCAGGTGTCTCCCTCCACAACAACAGCAACCAACTCAGCAGCCAATGCCACACCCTCTACCGGCTCCTCTGAGGGGGCAAAGCGGCGAGGGAAGTCACCCGGACAGAAGAAGAAGGGCTCAAAACGAGCCAGCAGCGCCCTGGGCACGCCGCGGCGCAAAACCCAGAACCCCATCGAGGATGACCTCATCTTCAAGATTGGTGAGACAGAAATGTTTGATCTAAACGGTTTAGTCCCACAAGCAATATTTGGAAAGTTCTGCTGAGCAGCTGTAGCCATTCCTGGTTCCACAAGACGGCGTTTAGTTGGAGGTTCTTGCAGGTTTTTAGGGCGAAGAACACCTTTGATCATAACTTAGTCACAATCAAGGCTAGACAAGGACTGTTGGCGTGTCAGAAGAACAAACCAACGTCCACACAAAAGGTCAAGGTTCTTTTCTTTTAGGCAACATGACAAAAAAGAGTCAGTTAGGATCAACATGACAGGAAGGAAGCTACACAACAAAAACAGGTCCTCCACCTCGAAGAGGTCCTCTTTTATAGGTGGTTGGCTCCAAACAAACCCAAACTACTAATCAAATTCAAACAACATGTCCTATGAAACAAAAAAAAAATCAAAACATGTATAAAGTTTAAAAAAAGTCCCACAATTAACAGGAAAAATACAAAACAGAAATAAAACCTTTGGCTTTTTAAACAGGCCAAAAACAAGAGCTGGGTCCACTGGATGATTCAGGAAGTGCTCCAGAGGAGCCAGGAAGTAAAAAGGAAAAAACACCAAGAAAAACACACAGAGAGCAACCAAAATCAGGAAATTACACTGGGTGATCAAACTTTACAGTTGAGAGTGTTTGTGAGCAGGCCTCCAACCGGCCCCTCCAGGTTTAGGTCCAGAAATGAAGGACACCTTTGTTTTCAGCACTTCAGTTGTTTCAATACTAAAGGCTAAATAAAAAAAGTCTTCTTTCATAAAAAGACTATCAAAAAGTGCTTACATTTAAAAAAAAAAAAACGTCAGTAGTAAAGAACGTGTTCTTACTTTCTTCATCTTTTCTTTTCATGAAGCATCAGAAACTAAATCTTGTACCGATCACAACACAAAGCTTCAACGTCATGAATGAAGTCAGAGGAGCAGTGTTTTTATGCCTTTACATATGCAATATTCTCCTATACGTATATTTAAACTGGAAAATATGTGTACAACTTTTCAAATCATTATGTTGTACAGTTTAACACCAATAAAAGAACACATTTGTTTTAAAGTGGTGCGACACTTTAAAGTGGAACTTGAAATCAAAATCTAGTAAACTCTCTGGCAGTGCTCTGTTTAAAAATAAACTAATGTAAAAACACAGAAAGGGTTTGTTTCATCTCAGCCGTGCACTTCCAGATCGCCTTCCCGTTTCCGCACACAACCGGGTTTAGTCTGTCGTTCGAGCCTCCATTTTCAAAGTCACTCCCCTTAGCGTCCCCCGTCCAAGTCCCAAACTCTGTCTTTGATCCTGACTGCGTGTGACTACGCACAGCGGAGTGTCATCATGTCATCAGTCTGTTCATTCCCCAACAAACACAGCAACCAAGCATGCACAAACACAGGAAGAAAAACACAAAATCAAACATATCAACAATTTCAACAAAACACAATGAGTGTCACTGTCAGTTACTTTCACTAACAAATCCACACCTACACAGTGACAGACTTGTTCTCAGTCACAGCAGGTGAAAAAGGGTCAAAGCTGTTCCTGGTCCGTACCAAATGTCAAGATTGTAGACCGCTCAGTAAACCCGTACAGCAAAAATATTCATGCCAAAAAAGGAATTCAAATTCTTTGAATGTCCTTTCTCTTCAGGGACAAAGGGAAGGAATAAGGGGGAGTTCACCAACCTTCAAGGAGTGGCTGCCTCTTCCATCGGCAGAATACTGATAGCTGACAGCAACAATCAGTGTGTTCAGGTGCACAGGACTGGATCATGTGCTCAAGTCGTCTGACGTTCTTCTAAACGTTTGTTCCAACACAGAAATGTTTGATTGTTGCAGATTTTCTCCAATGAGGGAGAGTTTAAGAGCCGTTTTGGTGTTCGCGGACGCACGCCAGGCCAGCTGCAGCGACCTACAGGTGTGGCTGTGCACCCCTCTGGTGACATCATCATTGCCGACTATGACAACAAGTGGGTTAGCATCTTCACCAGTGAGGGCAAGTTCAAGGTTTGTGCTTTGTTGGTGATGGGGGGTCCTTACCGCACATGGACGGTGTGTTACGTTGGCTGCATCTCCCCCCTGCCAGGCCAAACTCGGATCCGGCAGACTCATGGGGCCAAAAGGAGTTTCCGTGGACCAAAATGGTCACGTGATCGTCGTCGACAACAAGGCGTGCACCGTCTTCATCTTCCAGCTGACCGGGAAACTCATCACCAAATTTGGTAGTCGTGGCAACGGTGATAAACAGTTTGCAGGTACGGATCGGTCCAAGATTGACGGGGGCTCACGAAGACTTTCTTTGTTAAACTTTACTATCCTATACAGATCAACATTATGGGACTTTTGACCTTTAAGAACTGATTTAGAACATTCAGAAACTCAAGCATCTCCTCCAAGGAAAATGTCAGTGTTTTAGAAAATAGGATTTTTGCAATCTGTGAATGACAGCTGTAAAATTCTCAAATAAAGCTCATGTGGTCATAGAAAAGCAAAAGTTAAAATACTGTGAGGGACATTGGTCGTAGCATTTTTTTGTCATATTTATCCTTAAAAGTCGGATGAGGCTGAAGTTGGAGTCTGATTTGTTTAGCTTCCACTTTGAGAGTTATGGGTTAAGGAAAAATATGAATATCAATTTTTATGGTTCCTACTTGAATTCTAGTTCATTAAAAAGTCTAAAGCAGCTGCAGATACTTGACAGAGGATGAAGATAAACTTTTCCCTCAAAAGTTAAGGGAAACTGGAAGCTTTGGTTTCCTACAGGTTGGTCCGTGAAAATATTGTCTGACATGAAACTGGTCTGTGGCCTGAAAACGGTTGGAGACCCCCGACATAAACAACAGTCATTCTTTCCCCCACAAATGTTAAAATGAAGAAAAAAAAACGTTGTTGTTGCATTGAAATGATGTTTTTCACCTGCAGGTCCACACTTTGCAGCAGTGAACAAAAACAATGAGATCATCATCACGGACTTCCATAACCACTCCGTGAAGGTGGACTTGCATCATTACCACCATGAGGGGGCAGTTGCTACGGTAACTTCAAACTATCTTATTTTTCCTTGGTCAGGTGTTCACCCCTGAAGGAGAGCTGGTGTTGAAGTTTGGCTCGAATGGCGAAGGGAACGGTCAGTTTAACGCTCCCACGGGCGTGGCTGTGGACACTAATGGAAACATCATCGTGGCTGATTGGGGCAACAGCCGGATACAGGTACAAACACTCGCCTGCTGGCTTTGTGGCCAACAGAAAGTATCGTAACAGCAGATGTTCTCATTAAAAATCTTCAGGTCTTTGACGGCAGCGGGTCTTTTCTGTCGTACATCAACACGTCTGCTGACCCTCTGTACGGACCGCAGGGCCTGGCTCTGACCTCAGACGGACACGTGGTCGTGGCCGACTCTGGCAACCATTGCTTTAAAGTCTACCGCTACCTGCAATGATAAAGGCTTGGGTGGGTGGAAGGAGCAGGAAAAGACGCTCAATGCATGATGTCCGATGATAACTGCATGGACCTGTGACAAGGGTTGACTGCAAGATAATGAAACTACCTGAGAGTTTGGTCGTCATGACAGCGTTGAGATCATCAAGAGAAACGAAGACGACATGCAATGGAAACCAGAAACTTTTCTAAAGCCAATTGCAGAGATGGGAGCAAAGAATGAAGAGAATCTCCAGGTACAAAACATTTCCCCCAAAGGTTGGTGCTGACGGCTTTAATGGTAGAACAAATGTTTTCTAGGGTGAATGATTTAAAATCGTCTTTGGAAAATATCAATTTTTCCAATTACAATGGTTGCTAAAATGGACGAGGAGATATTATAAATACACAGATGCGTGCAGAGGAGGATTGTGGGTTTTGCCATCCTGTGTTGTGTGTAAATGATGGCCCCTGATATTTTTACTTAAACGTTTTAGTTTGCATGTGATGGTGAACTTTGGATGAAGTGTTCCATTGACTTCATGATTATTTATGACTTTGGAACAGTTAAGGATTCGTCCATAGACCGAGACACGAGCCACTTTGAGCCAGCGTTCCTTTCACGGTGAGATTGTTTGATTTGTTGAATGTTTTCTTTGCGGTTCATCTGCTACAGATTGAGTTCCTCATTCCTGCCTGAGCTTAACTTTGATTGTCTGGATGTCTGTGTTCCCTCTATATTTGCATATTTTTTTCCTGAGAAAAACAGAAAAACCTACAAGTTCTATTTGTGGGAATATTCATTCACAATGTGTGCAAAACTTGAACTAAGGAACGTCCTGTATTACAGTAACATTCAGACACAAATGTGTGAACTCAATTGTCTTAGTAAGAAAAAGAAGGACCAGACGGGGCATTCTAGGAGATACAGATTCTTTTTTATGCCTTCAAAGGTCTAGAATGTTCCCATTCCTTTATCTTGAAAACTTGGAGGTTCTAGAATGTTCCGATTCATCCTTCTTTATAATTTAAATGTTTTTAAATGTTCCAATTCTTTATGACCTAAAAAATACAGAATGTTCAGATTCATCCATGTCTTAGACCCAGAGGTTCTAGAATGTTCAAAACTGTTTTTCTTCATGACTTCAAAGTTCTAGAATGTCCTGATTCTTTTTTTTAATGAAAACTTGAAGGTTCTAAAACATGGCTGCCCAAATCCAGGCCTCGAGGGCCGGTGTCCTACATGTTTTCCAACCAACCTGCCTTTGAAGCTTCTTTATTGGCTAAAACACACCTGAACCAGATAATCAGCAGCAGATAAGGCGGGGTTTCTGGAGAACCAGCAAGAGGCCGGCTTCAGGCCAGGATTTGGAGAACTCCTGTTCTAAAATGTTCATGTTCTTTTTTTTTCTAAGACTCGAAAGTTTCAGAATGTTCGGATTCATCCCCACTGTTAGGTTCTAGAATGTTCCAATTTCTCCCTCTTTATGACTTGAATGTTCAGTTGAATCCCTTTTCAAGAGTTGAGGGTTCTAAATGGTTCAGATTCCTTCCTGCTGGTGGGTCGATGGCTCTAGAATGTTCAGCTTCGTCCTTCTTTACAACTTGAAGGTCCTGAAATGTTCAGATTCTTCCTTTTCTTTAACCTGGATGTTCTAGAATCGCCCGTTGGTGTGGATTTACGGATTCTAGAATGCCTTAGATATTCATGAGGTTCCCTCAGTTGCTTGATCCATTCCATCCTGTGGGTCCTCATCAAAAGAACGATGCATGAGTGTTTTAGGCTGCATCTCCGGACATGGTTTAAATGTGTTCATGAACAGCTACATGTCCACAAAACAAACTGGATGTTTACAGGCAGCTGAGTAAGAGGACGGAAGATGAGGGTGGACTGCGAACAACCACATTTTAGTCATTTCTAACAAAAAGGTCAGAAAATGTGAAACTTCTACTACAACAGCAACTCCCTTTAGGCTTGTGCAGTTATAGAGGACGTTTAATAAATCTGACCGGTTTCTCTGAGATGCATATCAGTTTAAATTTCATGTCATATTCGTTGGTAATCCTCCTCAGTGCTGCCTGAGCCTGGTTTTACGGTAATCCTCTTTAAGTACCACGTCTGTAATAACCAACAACAAGAACATCTCTTAAAGTTAGAAAAAACTGGTATGTGTTCCCTTTCATGAAGGAATGTGCACAAAAGCAGTGTTTTGTCACCGTAAAGAATGACTTTGATGACAGTGAAACAAACAAAAGGGACAGAAACGATCGGATCTGTTGACAAAAGACTGGATGTTTGATGGAGTTTGGTGCAACAAGCTGTTATCTGCAAACCTAAGCAGTTTTAGCATCTGATGCCATAAATACTATACGCACAGAGCTGTGAATGAGCCGCTGAGTGTTGAGTAAAACCACATTCCCATCATTCCTCATGAACGGTGAGGTCAAAAATGGGAAATGACCAAGAATTTACAGACTGCATTCCTATAAAGTCCCTTGTGACACTACAGCCACGTTTCCACTGAGCGGTCCGGTCCGGTATATTGAGAGTTTCCATTATAAAATGGAGCCAGACTCAACCGTACCATTTTTGGGCCCCCGTTGGTTGTGGCTCCACAGAAAAATGAAATGGACCGGTTAGGGCAGAGCCACTGTTGAAATCTGTTGATTAGCTGAAGGTCATTACGACGAAAGAAAGCTCCAAGAAAGCAGCTGTATTCTTCTTTGCCGCCCACAATCGTCTCTCAGACAGCAGTAACCCTTGTGTTATCCTAGGCACTTTAACGATGGGAGTTGGGTCATCTAGACCCACTAGACAGTGCTCTGAACCAATGATTTGTGATCTTCACTGGTGTCCATGGATTACATGAAATCTTTCCATCTTTATCCACCTTTGTCATGGTAGGGAGAACACGTCAATGGAAGGGGGGGGGGGGTCATCTAAGATAGCACAAGGGTTAAATGCTTTGTATCTATGAAGAACCAAACGCCAAAGAGCTGCTGGATGACCTCCATTGGTGTTGTTAGCTGAGTGGAAACGCTCACCTGGATTACCAGGACCATTCTAAAACGGACCGCACCGTACTGCTCATTGGAAACATGGCTTATTATTCCAATAAAGCATTTACATGATTTATACAAGACAAAAATAGACTTCTGCTGCATTGACACAGAATGGGACAGCTTTTTGTGCTTTATTTTCAAACTGAACTGCTATCATGAATTCTTTAGAACCGCTGTCAAGGATTTTTAGCTTCTTTTGTCGAGTCTTATGAAAGCATTAAAATAGGACTGTTATCAATGCAATATGTACACGTTGTGTAAAGGTTAATTTATTTTATTTATTTCTATGCATGTTGTCATTGGATTGTGTTGGAATTCTGAAGTGCCCACAGCCTTTTCATCCGTTTTGTCTTAAAGTGGGGGTGTGGATGGTGTTTGTTGTGAGTGAAGATGAGAAGTCCTCAAATAAAACTTGTCTATGCTGTTGGGGAACGAGGACCAAGCTAACAGGAAAAGAAAATGCTTTCAAATGGCCTTTTCTTGCTGGAATCATTGAACAAGTTCAGCATTTAAGCTCGTTTAAGCCTTTTCTTTCTATTACTTCTTGGTTTTGTTTTGTGTTTCATTTCTTTGAATGACGACTAACCATTGACTGTATATGAGAAATGGACTAAGTGTGACATCATCCATAGAAAATGGTTACTTCCAACCACATGAAGTCAATTTGGTCGCCATATTTTGTGACGCTAATGTCGCTACCTGATGTCTAACAGCTGCTCGATCCGTCCACGCATGCGCAAAAGTGATGTCACTTCCTCCTCGTGACCGACATTGTGACAGTTAAGCAATTTGATTTAGATTTAATCCCGTAACTTGTATACATTTCTTATATTTGTTGCTCCAAGATTGTAAACCTGGGTATTCATTATCAAAACATTAAAAATAAAAGATGTTTTAAAAAGATCAGCTCCTGATATCTAGCATTACCTCCTGTACGACGGTACGAGCCGTTTAAATAGCAGACCACTCCGTGATCACAAGAATTTATGTTTTCCTTAACAATGGAGAGCTTGCCTCAAATTAGTTAGTTAAATAGTTAAGAAAAATACAAGAGTCATAAACTAAAATAAATAAATAGCTGTTAAAGATCGTGAACCGTTAAGTTGGAGCCAGACGTTGTCAGTTCTCTGGACTGAGCCTGGTGAAAGCGGCCTACACCTAATCTGTCAAATAAACATTTTCAATGCTGGGGCCAGCAGGCTCCACCTACTTTTGTTGAGGCATCTGATTGGTCAGTTTTTTACTTGAATAACTTGAAAAAATATCATGAAAATAAGAGCATTATCAAGAAGATGTTAAAGAAAGTATCAGATCCAGAATGACTGAGTAACAGCTGGTTATTCCTCTTTGGAAGTCTGTGGGATTTTGGCTTCTTGGAACCAGCAAGTACTTCCTGTTTGGAATCCGGGGGGAGGGGCCTCTCAGTCCAGTTCTCAGATACATTCAAAGGTTGGAACTTCACAAGCTTCAATGTTAAATCAGTTCTAGAATGTGGGAAATTCAAACTCTGGCTCCAAACTCCTTAAAGAAAAGAAAATTCTTTCTCACAGTTAACAAATGAATTGGATGTAATATTTTTGTAAAAATGATTTGTGCTGCCAACAGTCATTGTCTGTAGGTTTGTATGACCTCAGTGTTGGCTGGACATTCAGTCTTACTATGAGTAGATCACATACAAATGTTGTTTTCTAGGATTTGATTGAACACGTCAGATGACAAACGACCATCACCTATTGATTCATAGACTCAAACTCACAAGAAGAAATGCGGCTCCACGGTTCGCTTCAGTCACCTGCCTGCTCACCTCTTTGTCTCCACTGCTTGTCTTGTCTGTTCATTGGTAAAGTCAGCTTGTGAATATCCACTCAGCACTCAAATAAAATACTCCTCCATTACCTTCACTCCTCTGCTTCTGTTTGGTTTGTGAATCACTTTTATCGACACCGTCTGCTGGAGGAACGTTGAGTTAAAGGATATTTCCCCATTTCTTCATTCACTGCTGGTTTAGATGTTTATTTAATACACCACATCAAAATAAACCAAGAAAAGACGAAAGTATCATCTGTTTATATAGTAGCTACGTATTAAAGCACATTTTCTTGGATTTTATAAACAAAGAAATGCAGGAAATCTTCTTTAATCGAGGAGAAAACCAGACAAAAAGTTAATCCCGTTAAACTATGGCAGTAAAATAAAACATCTCAAATATCATTGTCAGCTCATTTTTTGCACAGACTCGTCCAGTGAACTCTGCTGAAATATCAGTGTGGCAGATAAACATGCGCACGGAACATCATACGTCATTTAGCGACGTGCATTTGCATAATCTGAGTATGCAAACTGCAGAATTCTGCTTTGCATGTGTCATTGTCTGAAGCTGCTTTTATGATTCTGGAAAAAGCAACATGATGACCAACCTGCATGATGGAAGGTGTGTAGTTAACGAAACGTGTGCGACTAGCGGCTGTGTTGTTTGCGTGCACAGCGAGGCAGGTTTCCGGTCCGGTGGAGGTACAGCAGAGGCAGCACCACGGTGCTCGGCAGACAGAACCAGGGGATGAGGCTAAAGAGCAGACAGCTTTCCCTTTCAGGCAGTCGCGCTACGACAATCAGAGCTATGAGGACCACCGTCCAAACCAAACCCAACAACACAGCGACCAGGATGAGTAAGATGGTGAGGAACGCCCTCCTCTTGGCCCGGTTGACGTGGTCCCTGACGCCACCAGGTTCCCCCGGACCTGGGCGCATCAGGGCGCCGAGGACAGAGAGGCTGCAAAAACACACAATCATGAAGGTCCAGTTTGTAAGGAGAAAAAATATGACCAGGTTCACCGTTACGCTAGCAAAATTCACCAAAACAGCCAATGCAATAAAGAGAACCCAAACGCAAGCGAGGTTAACGTTCCTGAGCCTGCTCCCAGCCCCGCTCCTCTGCCTCAGGTACGTGATTGGATGGACAACAGCCAGGTAGCGCTCCACGCAGGTCAGCGTGTGAAACTGCAGTTTGACAGACCAGGTCACAGAGAACAGGTTGAA
This sequence comes from Oryzias latipes, assembly GCF_053564925.1. NCBI lineage: Eukaryota > Metazoa > Chordata > Actinopteri > Beloniformes > Adrianichthyidae > Oryzias > Oryzias latipes. The sequence continues at coordinate 34,777,972 of NC_136254.1, read as the reverse complement.
CCCAAACGTCGCTAAATTAACGACAGCAGCGTAGCCGCCAACCGAGTAGAGGACGGATGAGAGGATTTCAATCAGACCCATGGCCGCCATGTTGCAGGTGAAGAGGTCTGACTGACTCATTCTTGGTGCGGAGATTGGAGAGCGCCATTTTCTCCATTGGTGGAGTCCCAGCTGGAGGACAATGAGGAAAAGGGGGATGATGAAGAGGACGTTGAAGACACTGAAGGCTCCGACGATGTGGTTTCCTGTTCTGTGCGTGAAGCATTGGGTAAAAAGGGTGTGAGAGGAGTTGAAAGGGGAGAGTTGAGGAGACGGGAGTTGACCAGTGGAAGTAAAGGGACTCTCTGATGTATTTTCATGCATGTCAGCTTGAAGGGGGAGGAGCCTGCAGACACAACAGGAAGAGAGGCGGTTATGGAACCGACACAGGTTTAATTAAACTTTGAGTCTGCAGAGCTGTAATGGGTGCAAACATCTGAACTATGATGTCCTGCTTTCATTATTGCTGTGTTAGATGGAAACAAACTCAGCAGATGACAAGTCTTTTTTAATACCTTTAAAAAAAACAATAAATAATCAGCCTGTTTTTTTTCATTGTAATTTTTCAAGACAACACGAAAAATGTAATTTAGCTCATTGAAAAATTTGTATTTACCCACTTTCTATGTTATGGGTCAAATTGACCCATTTAAAAAATAAATTAATTAATAAAAAACAAACATGAAAGGATGTTTTTCGCCCTAAACTTACTTATTTAGTGTATTTGACACGTGCAGTTGCATGTCCATATTACAAACCTACTGTCTGGGTTAATTCGACCCGGCAGTCAAATCTGCAGCTAAAAAGAGTCAGAAACATCAAATCCTGTTTGTTTATTAGTTCTCTGTCTCACACTCACACACACACACTCACACACACACACTCACACACATACACATTGTCTTGACTTCATCTTTACAGTCTGAGAATCCAGGCGTTGCTTTGACTGGCTCGGATAATAATTCCAGTAAATTCTAGTAAATGATAGTTTTTACTGTTTTTTATTTATTTTTTTCTTTTCCAAAATAAGTGACGTGACCTTGCATGCAGAACAACAGTGAATTCTTTTTTTGTTTTAAGCATGTTGACATTTTCTACTTTTATTTTTCTAAATTCCTCAAAAGAACAAACAAAAAAACATCCCCAGATTGGTGAATAAAAATACTTTTACTCACCTTTCGTCAGCGTTCTCTCTGGAGGTTTTTCCCGGACCAGCGCTGGGTTCAGTTCTGGTGCGTTCAGTGACAGCAGGACTGTCTTTGCATGCAAAACAAATGCAGATGTTTTAAATACTTTTACGCTACAATTGATCATGCAAATTATTTTCTCTCATGCGATACGATGCTTTGAAAAGGCCAGTGAGACACAAATGTGAATTAGAAATAAAAAACAAAAATGTTATTTGCTTTGTTTATTCAAACTATATTGAGATATTTCAGTGATTCTGTGATCACTTCATTAAATTTGACTACATAAAAGCATCTGTCGTTTGGTTTAAATGTAACTTGCTTCCCTTTTGTTGCCGTTACTCCATTAATAACAACTAAAATAATCAAATTAAATTAGAGATTGAATCAAATTAAGTAAAATGAGACCCAGACTGGAGAAACCAACAGTCCAAAATGCAGGTTTAAGATTTTATTTTTAAATAAAGGTAATTCAATTCCAAGTTAGTGTTATGAACTTTGATCCGGCCAATCTAATTCATTTATCAGCTTTCACAACCAAACCTTAAACAAACATTACAAGAAATGAGAGTTTGAAAGATGGATTCCAGTCCAGAAGATCATCTACAGAGAATCAACTGTTTCAGCGATTAATTATTACATTCAAGGAACAGAAACATGTCCAGAGTGACTATATACTGAAGGCCACAGACATACAGTATATAGCTAATGCCTCAGTCACATGCACCCGTATGGGGGCTTGATCTGTTCTGGTGCTGCCAGTTTTGAGTTGTCCGGGTCCATTGAGGCTTGTACAGAGGTCTGGTGGCATCTTAAGGGGACTGCAGGTGTGTCGTGCAGTTTTCTGTAGTCTCACTTCAATAGATGACTTAAAAGTGGTACGTAAAGTTGCATGAGGTAAGTGTATCGTGTTTTTGTTAGGGACCAGGTTTATTAGCTCAGCAAAAAGTCCAGAAATCTAACTCAGGGTCAGGTAGGCAGGGGTCGTTATCGAGCATGGGAGTATCAGAGTAGAGACTGGGGTAGTCAGGATGCAGGCGAGATTTGGGGCAGGTGGCAGGCAAACAGAGTCAGTGACAAAACAGGGTCATGAGAGGGAAAATCAGGTCTGTATAAAACGCTCTGTAATGCAGGCAGAGTGGTACAAACAATACTTCACACTGAGTGAGGCTCAGTGCAGTGAGTAAGTAGACTGTGAGTGATTGCAAATGTAAGTCATTCAGAAACTGTGTGCTGGGGTTGCTGGGAGATGTAGTGTGTTTAGCACTCTAGAAATCGTTCTGGCGATGACCAGAGGGGGAGACAGAGCTCTGACTTCTAACGATTATGAGGCACAGGTGCATCTCTGTTTAATCTGGGATGAGTCTCTTCCAGACTACCAAAAACTGGTTACTCCTGTGTTGTGTGCTGATCACAAAGGTTAGGTCTGTATTGGAGCATGAGAGGGTAACAACATCTGACATCCAAACCATCTCAACTTAACTTTCTAAAGAAGCAGACGCTAAAGAAAAAGCTTTCCTATATGTACATCTGGAAATGTTAGATGCAGATCTCCTCGTCAAAAAGGGGAAATCAGATTTAGTACATAAAGCAGAGTATTATCTGCATACAGTCAATAGAATGTAAACGATTTATTTATGTAGCACCTTTCCCAGAAAGAATCACACAGTGCTTTACAAAAGGACCTAAAAATCAAGTCAAAACACAGAGAGGAAATAAAATATAAAAATACTAATAATTAAAAAAAAAACACAGTAAATGTGGTTAAGCAAGGACTAAAATCAACTAAAAGCTCTCCTGAAAACGTTTTTACCTGAGATTTAAAACATTCAACAGAGTCAATCTGACACAACAACAATGGGAGGGAATTCCAAAGACAAGGAGGAACGGCTTGAAATAAGAGATCACCTCTAGTCTTTAAGTGGGTTTTTGGAACGCTTAAAAGATTTTGGTTGGTCCACCTCCCTGACCCGGACCTGGACGGATCAGAACACAGAACAGACAGACTGCAGAAGGTTACAACCACGATGGACAAAGCAAAAACGATCAGTCAGCGACGAAACGGGGTCAGGAAATCGGAAGATCATGTCTGGATGTAACGCTAGGTAATGCAGGCAGAGTGGTACAAACAATATTTAGCTCTGAGTGAAGCTCAGCGCAGTGCTCAAGTAGACTGTGAGTGTAAGTCAGGTGTGTGGCATCCAGGAACTCTGAACCGGGGTTGCTTGGAGATGAAGTGCATCTGTTCTCCATTAATTGTTCTTACCAGAGATGAAAAAAAAGCAGGAACATAAACAGAAAGAAAAAACTTAAATGTCTGTACTAAATTCAAATAGGGAAATTTTACCTCAAAAATAGAAAGATTAATGTGAAAGAAATTCAAATTTATAAGAATGAGCAAATAATTTAGAAACCACAAGTAAATGGCGTATACTTATATACCGCTTTCTACCTTCTTTTGAAGGCCCAAAGTGCTTTCACCCATAAACACACACATTCACACACTGGTGGCGGCTCCGCTGCCGAACACTGGTGCCAACCTCCCACCAGAGGCAAGCTGGGGTTCAGTGTCTTGCCCAAAGACACTTCAACACATGGGCGTGCAAGGAAGGAATTGAACCTGCAATAATATGATCATGGGTCAACCGCCCTACCGCTGCACCACAGCCGCCAAAGAATGTAGAGATAAAATCCAGGAGAATTGACATTTAAAAATAGAATATGAATATAAATATGTTTTTGGTGTTTTTACCATGTTCTTTTAGAATTTTCCTCGTGGTGAAGGACAAACTTAAGAAGAATAAAACGGGATTTCTGAGTATTTCTTTAATCAAGTCACTGTGAATCAGGAGCAGACAAAACAATGCAATTAGAAAAAAGATTGCATTTGTGACAAAGAAAATAACATGGGGCGGAGCTTCAAGCTCTCTGTTCCGCCCCATTCAGATGCAGATAAACAGATCCATGAACGTCTTTGTTTTCCTCGTCTGAGCTGGAATCTGGATCTAAACTGTACGGCAGGACAGCTACGATATTTTTTTGCCATTTTTGTTTCACCGCTACTGTCAGGTGTGGGGTGTGAGAGGCTGTAAGCTAGCAGGGGAGGGTATAAAAGGATGGATGCAGAAACTAGTTCCTAGAAAACAACACAAGTTCTTTTTGTAAATTTGGCTAAAAATGGCATCATCATAATGAAAAGTCCACTCGGAACGCTTTGATAATTGATCAAGAGATGATTGGATTGGGACTTTCAAATGATTGAACCAACATGTAAAGAACATTTTTTATTAACTGTGACAAAACAAATTTATCAGCAGACTTAAGTTGCAGTTATAACTTTGGTGATCTAAAAGTTCTCTGTTAATGAAAAAAGTTTTCAAACCTAAAGTTGTATTTTACTTCCTGTTGCTGCAGATAAATCCAAGTTTTCCAGCTCTGTGCAGATACAGCACAGGCGACACCAGACTGGTGGGGAAGCTGAAACAAGTGACAGAGGACAAGGCCAAACATCTAACATCTTTACTGATCAGAGGTGACTGAGAGACAGCAATCCCCACAAGAAGCCCCACAAACCACAGGCAGAGCACCCCCAATATGGCCGTGATGGTGTGGAAAGCTCTCCGCTTCAATTGGTCGACTCGTTCCTTTTCCCCGCCTCCCTCCCCCGGCCATGGACGAATCAAAGCACAGAGGACTGACAAGCTACAATAAGTGGCAATAATAATTGGAAAAGTCAGAAAGCATAACATGGAAATTATAACAGAGTTTCCAGATGAATCTATATAAAAACATACAAGTCCAATGCTAAAGACCCAAGCACATGAGATGCTGATGTTTCTGATCTTCATCCAACGAGAGTTTCTCAGCTGCCGGTAGATGATGGGATGAACAACAGCCAAGTACCGATCCACGCAGGTCAGAATGTGGAAAAACGCTACACCATAGAACGTGAAAGAATAGAAACCACCTGCAGCTGGTGTGAATGTACGGCTCTTCAGGTATGTGCCACAAATATTACAGATCAATCCGGGTCCCCAGAATAGCTCCACGGCAGCCAGGTGGTAGGTGTAGACGTCAGAGTGGCTCACAGATTTGGAGGAACTTTGCTGCTGCAGTCTTTGAAGACCCAGGTAGAGGACCAGGATGGAGAGAGGGAGGATGAAGATGCCTTTGACTATGGAGAAAGCTAAAGTGATGGAAGGTCCAATGTCTGAGCTGGAGCAGTAGCTGAGGGCAGGAGGATGAGAGGTGGAGTTCATGTCTGCTGGATAGACTGTAGACCTGAAAAGACAGACATTTAAGAGTGGATTAGCTTTTTTTTTTGTCTCTGTTAAATCCGACCACATTTCCATGAGTTGCTGCGTCTCACCGTTGCTTCACATTTGTCTGCGACTCATTGGTTGCTTCATTCCTACTCTGTTTACATCACATAATCACCGGCTACGCTGGCTGTGTGTCCAGTCTGAAACGCCCTAAATGTACTAACCAAAGGAGCAGCAATTACTGCTGAAATTAACCCCAGACCATATCATTTTATATGTAATAAACCAAACTTAAAAAAAAACCTCTCATCTTAAACATTTAAAGAATGTCTTTTAACTGCAGGAAAACATCAAACACCCACCTCTATCAATGAGTTTTCTCCCAGCCTGCTGTTCAGCGCTCTTCTGCTGCTAACGGGGTGCTGATGGCCAGAGAGCATTCATCTGGACGGATGGTTTTGCATGTGTCAAAACAATGTTTGACTATCCAACCCTCATGATTTTCTGCACAAATCAGTCTGTGCCTCATGAGAATAAGCTTCCACATTTGACATTTTTCTAAAATATCCCTGTTTTCCTTCACACTTTGATAACCCATGCACTTCTTTCTTTTGAAATACACCTATTGATGGATCTAAACATTGAAAAAAAACCTGAAAAAAAGAAACAAAAATGTGGCAAAGCAGATGAGCTGACCAGGATTAACAGACTTAAGGCCCGTACACACCGGGACGAATATTCGCCAGCCGTTATTCGCCACGTTTTTTGTGTTCACACCCAGGGGATTTTAGCTGACGATGAGCCGAGTGAACATGCAATTTCCTTCCCTGACATTAGATGGCGCTTAATGTAAACAGAAATACTCCTGTACACAAGGTGGCGCTGCGCAACTTTACGCTTCTTAAAGTCACTTTTCACTCAGAAGAAGAGAGCAAGTATTTATGCGCTTGTCAGAATCAAACAAAGAAAACATGAATATTTCCAGCACCAGTAGCTCCAACTGGTGCTTGGTTCGGGGATATTTTAGAATGTGTGTCATTATTTCGTCGTGGCAGTGTAGACGCTACTTGGCGTCTATCTTCTTCGCTGGTATGTGTGCTCAGAAAGGCAGTTTGATGTTTGAGCGCCCCAAGTTGTGTTTTACTGAAAGGCCGTCTCTGTCAAAAGTAACTGATTTATTTACAAAATGATCAATGAGAAACAACAACTTAAAGAGGTGAAGCAAAATCACTTCAGCATGAACCAAAGGCCAAAAACAAACAAAACACCACCTATCAGAAAACATCTAACCTGAAATGAAAGAAAAGGGAAAACACTAACCTCACTGGACTAACATGAACAGGAGAAAACAGGTTCTAAAGAAATGGCAGTTCACCCTTACAGCTTCACTTTAAACATGTAAATACAGAGCGGGCCTTTGCACAAAAACAACCACACACAACTCTACAAGGCACGACAGTCTGCTCAGCACAGGTCCAAATCCAAGTGGAGAGGAGAGGAGAGCCAAGCTGAACTGGAGACTGGCTGCATTAGAGCTCCGTTCTAAAGGTCTGGAGCTCCACACGGTGCTTTGAAGGCTGCCTCCACCAGCTCTGGTCCAATGGGAAGCCACACCTGTCCAGCACCACACCTGAACGTGACCAGAGACAGAAAAATCCACAAAAAAACACAGATGTCCCACTCTGACACAGAAATAAAGCACAAAAAACACAGAAAAATAAGAAAAACAAAATGTATGCGTCCACTGCTGTGACACACATGTAGGATGTGCACACAAACTAAAAGTCAGGCTGCAAAAAGGAGAGCACACTTATCACATGAACAGCACTGATGGACTCCTTGCACAGTATTCAGGGGGTGTTGAAGAAACTATAATTCCCAATGACATGCCTGTGTCTCACCTACTTCATCCTCACTCACCTTTACAAGATGTTTAAGTGTTCTCTATGACCTGTCGCCGCATAGTGAACGTAAAAAATATGTACATGAACATTTTCTTTCTAAGGTAAGGTCAATGACCTTGATATTTTGAGTTGGTTACCCTAACAGGTTTGACTGTATCCATCCGAAAGAACAGTTGGGACTAAGACTTAGGTCCTTGGTGTATTTAGATCCATGATTTTCTGGTTGAATCCACTTCTATTTCCCACTAGTCGTGTCACGTTACAGTTTTTTGTTTTGATCAAATCTAGGTTTCAGTTTTTCCATAAATTTATCTATAAGGTTCAGAGACTGCTTACTTGCCAGGCCTTCTGCTCTCTGGTTGATTTTCTTACACAGTACAGGGCTGATTGATCACCATCTAAACCACAAGAACTAATGATATTTCACTGTCTCAATGGACTGGGCCACAATACACACAAAGTTGTCAGTAAAACTGAAATTCTATCACTACACAGATCAAAAGCATGATACACTTTGATTTAGTTGGCTTCCATCATTTCATCTCAAAGTTAACCCTTTCTACATATTCATGTTTTAATCTTTGATCTCACCCTGGGTCCAGCGTCTAACTTTTTGTTAGGGCAGATGGAAAACAGTTTTCCAGCTCTGAGCAGAAACAGAAGGGGAAACAACAGGCTGATAGGCAGGTTGAACCAGCAGACACTCGCCAAAAGCAAACATTGGGCGTCTAAATCCTCCAGAGGTGACTGAGCCAATGGTGTGCCAACAAAGAGCGCTACAAACCACAACCAGAGCACACTAGCAATGGCTGTGATGGTGTGGAAGGCCCTTTGCTTTAATTGGTCAACTCTTTCTTTCTCCCCGCCCCCTTCTCCAGGCCGAGGACGAATCAGAACACGGAGAACAGAGAGGCAGCAGAACGTTACGATGATTATGGCCTGTAATCACATGCAAGCATACATCCACAGAGGCGTGGCCAAGCCCACTTTAACCTTTTATACTGGAGCTGTCACCGGCAACAGGAAACAGCAAACTCTCTTCCAACTACTGTAACTCTTCAATCGGAATTAGTTTACGGAATTAGCTTAAAGTTGTGTCACACAGCCACTGCGTACATTTTGCGCATTATCATATATGAAATTTTGGTCTTTGGTGAAGAATGCGTGAAATATGTCATTTAAAAGTGTTTCTTGCGTCCGTCATCCGTCGATGTGCAGAGATGTCCGTTGAGGGTTTTGGCTTTTTGCCCGAGTTAGATTTTTAGCTGTCTGCTTCAGGATCCGATGGAATTAAGCTAACTGAATGAACGATTGAAGAGTTACGGTAGGTTAGAGAAAATCAACACTGGAGCTAAAGGTCACACTAAAAGGTCGTGTGTCAGGGGCAGGTTTAAAAATGTCCACGGTGTAATTAAATCGTTCTTAGCTTTGGCTCAGCGGTGTTTGCAAATGCCATAGTTCCTGAAGGTTCTGCTATTGAGTGGGTGAGCCGCGATCTCTGCCTTCAGGTTTGAGCCAAACCGTTTGATCGTCCAAAGGTTTGAAGGGTCTGGGTCTTAATCTTAAACCTTAATCTTTTACTTTTTGTCTGGTCAAGAATTTGATCACATTTCTTTTTGATAAAATGTGTTTGAAAGCAAAAACATTATTTCTTTCCTTTCCTGTATATTAATGACACTGAATACATTTATTATTTTAAGAAAGTATTTCAGATTAAGGCTTCCTCTCTCTTAAATTTACATCTGCTGTGTAAACCCCTAAACACTGCAAAGTTAACTGATGAATATAAGAGAAAATACGAAATTTAATTGTATAAATATTAAACACTCCCCTGTTCAGCAGAGGAATTTTTTACAGGTCTTTGACTCCTGCTGACACTTCCAGTCACTCCTCCAGGTGTGACAGTTCTTGAGCGAGTCCAAACTGGAGTTTTTGAAAACACCACCTGTGCCATTAGGCCAATTTTATGACCAAATCTGCCAGAGGACTGACGGAAATCAGACTGCCGTAACCATGTATTCACTCTGGAATTATTAATGTTCATTTGGGACCTGGAAGACACACCTGTGCTTCTCTTAAGATGATGCCATTCCTCTCTATAACCATCCATGGACCTGGACAACCCAAAAACCAACATTTAACTGAGACTAAAACTACCAGATTTTCTGCACTATTAGACACACTTAAAAGACTTCTATTTTTTTACATAAACAACACCTGAAACCTTGGTAAAACATTTCCCTTTTTGTTAGTGCAGATGAGAGACAGTTTTCCAGCTCTGTGCAGAAACAGAAGCGGTGACAGCAGACTGGAAGGCAGGTTGAACCAGCAGACACAAAAAAAAAGCAAAAATGAGACATCTTTAGTCACCAGAGAAGACTGAGTCAGTGTTGAAGCAACAAAGAGCGCTGCAAACCATAACCAGAGCACGCTAGCAATGGCTGTGATGGTGTGGAAAGCTCTTCGCTTTAATTGGTCAACTCTTTCCTTCTCCCCGCCCCCTTCTCCAGGCCGAGGACGAATCAGAGCACGGAGAACAGAGAGGCTGCAGAACGTTACGACGATGATGGAAACAGCCAAACAACATAATATGGAGATGATGGTTTCTCGGCCTGTTGCATCTGTTTGTAAAAATGAAAGTCCAAAGGAGAGCAGCCAAGCAGATGTAATGCAGGCGTTTCTGATCTTCACGCCCTGAGTGCTCCTCAGCCTCACATAGACGATTGGATGAACAACAGCCAGGTACCGATCCACACAGGTCAGCATGTGGAAGAACATCTCTCCGTAGAAAACCAGAGAGAAAACACAGCTTCCTATTAATCGCGTCAGAAAGTTGTCGAGGTATGTACCACAAAGGTAGCAGATCATCCCAGGACCCCAGAACAGCTCCATGGCAGCCAGGTGGAAGGTGAGGACGTCAGAGTGGCTCACAGATTTAACAGAGCGCTGCCGTCGCCATCTTTGGAAACCCAGGTACAGGACGGAGGTGCAGAGGGGAAGAATGAGGATGGTCTTAATGGCATAAAAGCAAAATTTGAGTTGCTCGTTAACTTGACAGGTGGGGCATATTCCAGAATTCACCAGGTGATGATCAGATGAATTGACAGACATGTCAGCTGCAGACATGGAAGACATGAAGAGAAAACATGATGATTGAGTAAAGTAGCAAAAAAGATTAGCTTCTTTTCGTTGCGTGTAATAATGAAGATCTTTAATGAACTTGGTTTAAAATAGCCCTGGCTTACTGTAAGGCCTCAATTGAACTCTTTTGACGCTGGCCAGGAGTCATTGATTCAATAATTAATAATGTGAGTTTCATACATTGACCGTATATGAGAACTGGACTGAGAGTCTCCTCCCCCCTAGCATTCCAAACAGGAAGTACCTGCTGCCAAAATCCCATAGACTTCTATACAGAAATAAATTGCCCCATCAGTCACATGAACACAGAAGTCACAAGTTTCCGTTAGCAGTTTTGTTTTACACATTGAAGTTTTCACCATCCATCCATCCATCCATCCATCCATCCATCCATCCATCTTCCTCTGCTTATCAGGGACCGGGCTGTGGGGGCAGCAGTCTAAGCAAAGAGTTACAGAGTACAAGTACTTGGGAATCTGGTTAGACCAGGGGTCACCAACCTTTTTGAGACCGAGGGCTATTTTATTCGCAGTAAGTGGTATGAAGGGCGCCACTAAAAACCTCCTAGCCCCCCCCCCCCAAAAAAACAAACAAAAACAAAACACAATTTGAGGACTTCCTTTTGTGTGCCCTATTTTTATTTGCTCATTTTACCCACAAAAACATGCATGAATTTTTTTAGACTCGTATTACAGGGGGGTCAAAGTCAGTTGCAGAGGGGGCCTAAATCCAAAACAGTCTTTAAGTTGCAGCCACACAAGATAAATATTTATTGAACACACTAAAGCTAAACTTTTAAACCTTTAAAAACGTTAACTTAATTTTAACTTTTTAAACATAAATGTGAATAAAAACAGACAGGAATATTAATCCAGAATAATAAATATATTCTGTCAAATTATGCAAATATGAACAAACAAAGCCAGGATATAATAATAATTAGAAATAATAAATCAAATTATTCCGTTTTCTTTGCTCTTTTGTCATTTTCTTAGAGCTCAACTCCTGACATCATTTTTTAGCAATAAGTTCATTTCTGCTTGGTGTGTGATGATCTGTGTGTGCCTCTGGTCCTGTGTGTGTGTTTTTGGTCCTGTGTGTGTCTTTGTGAAATGTATCAGAGGGATTTGATTATTTAAAAAACCTGTTATTGTGAAAATCATGTTTAGGTCTCATAAAACATTAAAAACTAAATCATAGAGCTCATCACTGGGATTACTCCAAAAATATTTAGCATTTTTCTAATTTTGTGCAACACCAACATTAAAAATCCTCCAAAATCCTCAATACTTTCATAAACAAATTATTTATTGTTTATTCATGGTCTGAAAAAATGCAGCTGTTTTCCAGCCTGCATTACCTGCTGTCTTTATTTATAAGTAACTATCACCAACTAAACAACCGTAAAAACAAATTTATATGGAAAATACAGACAAGTATTGAAAATGTCCGCAATAATTAGTAAAGAATGACATTATTAAAATGAGCTGAGTCATAAGCTACCCCATGATCCAGGTGTAGCGCAATGGTCTCCATGCGACGTTTCACCTCGCAAGCTGCGCCCACTACCCCTCCCCTTCTCCTCCTCACACACACACACGCGCCTTTTTCTCAAAGGCGGGAACGCTGATTCGTAAGTTTCTGGCCGTTCCATACTCTGCCATATATTTCACAATAGCAGAACTAAAGTGCATCAATTACCAATAGCAAGCACTGAATCACTACCCTCTAATATCCAGGCCGGTACCGTTGCGCTCAAGTCTTGATTCACTATCTTCTTACTTAGAAGCAGCTCCACTGGACATGTCTGAATCAGCTACCTGTTCCTCATGCAAAGCACAACCCCCGTTTGTCAAAAATGACACTCACATAAGTTAGCAGACAATCATATCTGTCTGTTTATTTTGAACACCCCCACCACCAGCCAAACAGAATTAACCTCAATTCTGCTCACAGCTCCCTCACTTATGGTGAGCAATTTAACACACCAAGATTCCCCACTTCCCATGAGTCAAGCTGAAGGCGGGGCTAACCCCCAGATCACCACAATATATTGATTTGCTATATGAGCAGTGCTATTTTTGGAGCATTCCCGTTAAATTATATTTAGCCTTCCAATCATTTTTTTACATTCTCGCTTTAACTGGGACAGTGATCTTTGTGTCTTTTGTGGAAATGATCTAGAAACGGTGAAATGGTTGTCTTTTCTTCGAATGTTTGCATGTAAAAAAGTTTTGGTCTTCTTTTCATAATTGGCTTAAAGCCAAAGATATCATCATTAACCCTTTAAATTGGAATATAATTAAAATTTGATTACAATTAATTGACAAAAATCTGGACTTTCTGATTAATGTACTGATTGTAATTTCAAAGCATTTTATTCATACTTGTAAATTCTTAAAGGTAAAACCTCACATTAATGGATGTCTCAACCTAATCTCTAAATCTTTACATTACATGAATCACAAGAACGCCCAGATATTGTGTAATTTATTTGATCTATTTAAACTTTTATAATAGACCCTTACTTTATTATTTTTTAAGTTATATTTGTTTTTTGTTTTTTTGTCTACCTTTATCTCAGAATTGATATTGTTGTCATTGATAGACATGCCGTGGTTGTTTGTTGAATATTTGCTTCAATTAAAAAAAAAAAAAAAATTGGGGTGCATTCCCTGCGGGCGCCACAAGGGGTGCTCGCGGGCGCACTGGCGCCCGCGGGCACAGGGTTGGTGACCCCTGGGTTAGACAATGCACTGTCCTTCTGTCACCACATCACCATGTTACAATCTGAAGTCAAAGCAAAACTTGGCTTTTTGTACAGAAACTGCTCTGCTTTTACATGTCCAGCTAAAAAGATTGCCGTTGAAATGTGTATTCTTCCTTTGTTTGATTGTGGTGATATAATCTATCGCCATGCCTGCAAAGGAAGTCTTCAAAAACTGGACACAATGTTTCACTCTGCAATTCGTTTTTACTAACGCCCCTTACAGGACACACCACGGCCTGCTGTACTCTCAGGTTAATTGGCCTTCTTTACAGTCCCGTTGCAACAGTCACTGATTTATGTTCATTTACAATAGCTTACTTGGTCTTTCGCCTCCATATCTGAAACAGTTACTACAATTAGAGTATCCCTCAAGATACAACACTCGTTCTTCACAACTCCTCAAACTGAAAGTTCCAAAAACACGCTCCTCTATGGCCTTATGTCTTTTCGTTTTGCTACTCCAAATGATTTGAATTTCTATCAAAACATACTGCATTTGGAAACTCTGATTCCACTCTCTGCTTTTAAACGCAGAGGAAAGGACATTTTTAAAGAGTCATGTAAATGCTTCTTGATCAGTAATTAAATGTGTCTAAAACAGGTTTCCTTTAAATTTTTTTAGTATTTTCAGGCCAACATTGTTAATAAGAAATTGTTCTTAATTGTTCTTAATATTTTGCCTGGTGAAACAAAGGTTTCTATCTAAAGATGCCCAGACTTCCCTCTCTCTTCTAGCCACTTCTAGCAGGCATCCGGACTAGATGCCAGAGCCCCCTTAACTGGCTCCTTTCATTGTGGAGGAGAAGCGGTCCTACTCCGAGCTCTCCGCCAGTGACCAAACTCCTCCCAATATCTCTAAGGGAACGCCCAGCCACCGTACGGAGGAAGCTCATTTCAGCCGCTTGTATTCAGGACCTCGCTCTTTCGGTCATGACCCAGAGCTCATGACCATAGGTGAGTATTGGGACGAAGATCGACCAGTAAATTGAGAGCTTTGCTTCTCGGTTCAGCTCTCTCTTTACTACAACGGACCGATACAGCGACGGCATAACTAGGGACACCGCTCGAATCTGCCTGCTATGTGAACCAATCTCTTGCTTTGGTCATACAGAGACCAGACAGCCTTTGGTAAGGCTCCCGGACCCCATTCTCCCAGAGCACCCTCCACAGGATACCACGAACTCTTCAGCACCTTAAAGAGGGTGTTGAGCTGGTCTTATATTCCACAACCAGGACAGACTGTTGTTCCTGGATCTGAGGTTCGACTATCTGACGGACTCTCCTCCACAGTACTCTGGCATAGACTTTCCCAGAGAGTCTGAGTAGTGTGATTCCCTGGTAGTTGAAACACACCCTCTGGTCCCACTTCTTAAAGAGGGGAACCACCACCCCTGTCTGCCAGTCCAGTGGTACAGTTCCCAACCGCCACGCGATGCTGCAGAGACGTGTCAGTCAAGACACCCCTACAGCATCCAGAGGTACATCGTCCACTCCCGGGGCCTTGCCACCAAGGAGCTCATTTATAACCCAAATGGATACCAGGCCGTCCATAAAATAGTCTTCATTCTTAATTTTATCTTTTACAGATATACACACTAGCACACTCAATAAATAAAAGAACAGAATTTTCTGAGCATTGGTGCACAGATTTACTTAAATAAAATGTATAACACAATTTCATATTATCTGATTAATGTAAAAGTCAATCTAAAAACATTTTTTTTCTGTATAAAATCATATTAAAGTTTAAATACACACAAACTCCCACCTCTCTAGTCAAGATTGTCCGGATTTTCCTGATATCTCTGGCAGCTG
This sequence comes from Oryzias latipes, assembly GCF_053564925.1. Classification (NCBI taxonomy): domain Eukaryota; kingdom Metazoa; phylum Chordata; class Actinopteri; order Beloniformes; family Adrianichthyidae; genus Oryzias; species Oryzias latipes. The sequence continues at coordinate 34,762,854 of NC_136254.1, read as the reverse complement.
CAGGATCTCCCAGGACCTTCTCTGCTGGTGGGAGTGTTCTGATGATCTCCCATCAGTCCAAACTCATGCTATTGTATGATTGATATCAGCTGTCGACATCAGGCAAATTTAATAATCAAATCATATAAACCAAAATGGATTAATCTTTCTGCAGGGGTCACAGCTCCTTGACATCTACTATAAACACAGTACACACCCAGTTTTTACTTACTGAGAAGGAGGGGCCAAGGGCAGGGATGCCCAGTTTAGTTTAGTCTGTTTAGTTTAGTTTAGCAATTACCTATTGCATTTTGTGACCGATTATATGTTTTGCACAATTAGTGAATCCTCTTGAGACAAATGTGTTGTATTGGGCTACATAAATAAAACTGAATTGAATCTATATTCATTGTAGGAGTTAATAAAATACCAGTTGTAATGCATTGTCAGACAAAAGTGTAGCAAACTGTTTGTATTTGTGTCACAACCAGGACCCTTAAAGACCTAGTCCTGTGAAAATGGTGTTTTTAACATTTCTTTTGGCCTTTTTCTCATGATGATGGACACACATAGCAAAAATTAAGATTAAAATAGTATTTCTTTAGGTAGTTTGCCATTTCTGGGTGGGTGGAGTGTACCTGCCCCAGGTGGAGGGGCTTAAATACCTTGGGGTCTTGTTCAAAAGTGAGGGAAGACCGGAGCGTGAGATTGTGAGGCGGATCGGAGCGGCGTCCGTTATGCGGTGGCTGTTCCGGTCCGTTGTGGTGAAGAGAGAACTGAGCCAAAAAGCAAAGCTCTCAATTTACTGGTCGGTCTTCGTTCCAATACTCACCTATGGTCATGAGCTATGGGTCATGACCGAAAGAACGAGGTCCAGAATACAAGTGGCTGAAATGAGCTTCCTCCGTAGGGTGGCTGGGCGCTCCCTTAGAGATAGGGCGAGAAGCTCGGTCACCCGCGGAGAGCTCGGAATAGAACCGCTTCTCCTCCACATCCAAAGGAGCCAGTTGAGGTGGCTCGGGCATCTAGTCCGGATTCCTCCTGGACGCCTCCCTTGAGAGGTGTTCCGGGCATGTCCCACTGGGCGGAGGATCAGGGAAGACCCAGGACACGATGGAGAGACTACGTCTGTCGCGAGGTGAATTTCTAATGAAGTCCTGCCGCTCTGAAGAAACTAGGTCGTAGAAAACAACACAGGCTTTTAGATTTTGACTTAAATTATCATAATCATAGCAGAAAGACCACTAGGACACAATGAAAATAGATCAAAAGGGATCAGAGAGGAACTTTAAAGAGTTTTACAGAACGAAATATTCTTTTCTATTCAAAGGAATGTTTCTACATATTTTTTGATTGATTTACTAAAACTGTGGCTGATTATCCAATATTTATCTAATGAACAGAGGCCGCCGTCACACGATTGTCCACAGCTTCTATGAATTATTAGATCAATATTAAATCAAATTGAAGACGTGTACGTTTTGAATAAATGACACGTCTAAACACCAAACCATCATTTTAGGTAGAGTTGGTTGGAATCCTCCTTCAGTCTCTGACTGTCGTTGACTCGTCTGCATGTGTGATTGTGGTGATAAGTTCTGAAAGTCGGTCATGGCTTGAGTTTGTTCATGTTTTAAAACGATGTATGACTATTTCTCATGAAAAACATTTACTTTAAATTAGTTGAAAAAAACTCTGGTCTATTCGAATTGGAATGATTTATTTAAATACAGAACAAACTACGTGTACAAGGAAGTGAATCAACATTGAGCATCACATCAAACATAACAGAAAAAAAAGCCAACAAGGAGAAATAGAGCTCTAAATTTCATGGCTTTGCAGAGTTGGGTTTCTGTCATTTGCATTCTGCTCAGCCCTTCAGCTAAACTTTTAGCATTGTTGGCCTCACTTCTGTAGTCCTCTGGTGTCTGAATGGAAGTTCTTCTCATCTGCAGGAGGCAGACTGGACCAAAAATAGAGGACATAGAAGAGAATTTATAGAAAATCCTTTCAGAACGCACAAGTCTGCAGTGTAGCCACTGTTTTGCATTTATTTTCTTAGAAAGGACCCAGTTTGTGTGAAAAATCCATCATGTTTGACATTGTTTAGATGTGAAAACAAATGAGGAAGCTTTTGCATTAAATGAATGGAGGAACTTTAACAGTTCAAACTATTGTAGCTATTGGTAAGGAACACAAGAAAGGCAGAAAATGACTAAATCTAAACAACAACCAATGATCCACTATCTTTGACTGCAATAAACAAGCATGGAGGCTCAGACTTCCTTCTCTCTGGACAGACATTCCAGACAATTTGTTAGCTTTATAGAGTTGAAGGCCCCAGGAACAAAGTGTTATTAGAAAGAAACGACTAACAACTAACAAACGACTGACATTTTACAAGGAAGGTGGGACCTGGGTCCATCTGTCCCCTACCCCTTCCCTGGTGGGGGGTGTGGGCCCCTTGGCGATGGCGGCCGTGTCCCTTGGGTGCCGGCTCCCTGGGCCCGGCGGTGCTCTCTCCGCGCGGTGGGGGGGTTCATATTACACCTGAGCCGGGGGTGTTCGTGTCCCTGGGGGGTGGGTCCTGGTCCTTGCCCCTGGGCGCTGGGCCCCGCCAAACTTCCAACATGGCCGAGCCTGGTCGGGCCATATTTATAACACCCCTTGTGGGCCGCCCTTTTTTTCCCCGGGGTTCCCCCCTCCTGGGCGGGGGCGGCGGGCCCCTGCCTTGCTCCTACCTGGACCAACCGTGGGCCGGGTGGGTGGCTGCCTGGAGTGCGGAGCGGGTCTCCCTTGGGGGGGTCCTGGCTCGTGCCTGGGGTCGGGGCGGGGGGATGCCCGGAACTCCTGGGTGGTGGTTGGGTGCTCGTCTGGGGCTGTGGGCGTCCCTCTCCGGTGGGGCCCTGCGTTGGGCTCTTCCGGCGCGGCGGGGGGCTGCTTTCCTGGCTGGGCTGGGGCGGCGCTCTCTTTCCCTCTGCGCTTCCCTGCTCTCTGGCTCTGGGGGCCTCGCGGCGGTCCTGCTGGCCCTGGCCTGGGTGGCGGTCTTGGTCGCCCGGGGGGCGGTTGTTCCCTGCCTGTTCCCGTGTGGCGTTGGGGGAATTCCGGCTGCCGCTGCTGCTGCGGCGGGGGTATGGGTGTGGGGGTGGCTGGGCGCTCCTCCTCCTTCTTTTCACATTCCACCATCCATTTTAGAAGAACATAAACACTCACCTGAGCACAGGTGTTAGCTCACCTTTGCACTAATAGTTTGCATGATTGAATGAATGAAAGATTTCACACTAGTTGGTTTAAAGGCATAGGTATGCGTTCGTGAACACTATCTGTTTTGTGTGCATGTTGACATGTGGACATTTTTGCGGCTAGCAGGTGTGTTGATAATATTTGTGTGTGTGTGAACAGGCCCCGCCCTTTTTGTACTACATTTGAACCGTACCGTAACGATAAACAACCAGTAAGCCTGTCTGCTCTATGCTGCTTCATGGTCTTACCCCCTTTCCCCTCCGATTATCACCCTCCTACCCCCCCCTCTCTCTAACGTCCCTCTCTCTTCTTCCCCTCTTTCCTTTTCCGTCCGGTCCAACACCAAAGATTTTCAAATATGATTGAAATTAATAAAGTTTGGCCTCAATTACAAAAGGGGTTTATTCAGACATACCTTTGGTTTGTCTGAAGATGAATAACCCCTCTTGTTAAAATAAAATATGTCCAACACAAGAGGCCCTCAGCTCTCATCTGTTTGCCTAGCTGTTGGACAGGACAAGGTAAAAAAACAAAACAAAAAAAAAAACAAGAAAGAAACGACTAACCTGTATGATTAATATTGACTTTATCATAATTAGCGGCTGGGTAGCTCGGTTGGTAAGGTGAGAGGGAATAAACAATGGTACTGGGTCAACTACCATACCAATGGCGAACAATTAACATCACCCAGTGAGGGCCCTTAGGCAGGACCCTTAACGCTACCACCTCCCGAGTGCAGTTAGGCTGCAGCTCACCGCTCCCCAGGGGATGGGTCAAATGCGGAATTAAATCTAAATATTTTTGCACTAAAAAGGGATCTCTATAATGCGTGCTCTGGATCGCTCAATTATGTTTCTATTGTACGTGGCCCAGCAATGACACACATAAGCTCAGTGAAGCACTTTGATTTATGGCTTAGTCCTAACTATCCTTAAGGGTGGATTTGGGCGGTAATACACAAACCTGTGCAGGTCATGCAGTAGACCTCTATCCCTTTAACTGCCAATCAAATGGTTGAGCAAACTTTGAGTCACCATATTTTTATAAGAGAAGTTTTTAACTTGACTCAAAATGATTTAGCAATCTCAACCAATTGGTAGAAGCATGCAAAGCTAAAGAAAACCAACAGATGGCGCTGTGTCAGTCAGTGGTTGCTTGCCCAACCTCTTTGACTGACAAGCAAGTCACAACTTGAAAATGTTCTTACACATTTTCTTCCTTTTTATGAAAATTTGAAAGGTAGGAATATTTTTCTTACTTGATATTGCTAGTAAAGGTTTTAATGAACAGAAATATGTTCCTAGATAAACAGAAATAAACACATTCTGTGTGTAATATTTTTTTTAAAACATGCTCTACCAAACAGTTGATTTGTCACTTTATGGTATAAGCAGCTAAATCAAGCCAATGTTAAATAAAGGGACTGTTTGTCATAAAATCAGTTAAAACAACCTAAATCATCCATTGCTAAAGAAATAATCATTAATCAATCCTAAATAATAATTTAAAATACAAACTACTGTATAGTTTTGTCTATTTTTGAGTTTATATCAGCTAGTGTCTAAATAAATGAAAAATCAAGATTATTACAGCCAATTCACTTAGAAACTAAACAAAAAAAGCTACAATAAAAATATTACCAACATTTACAAATGTTTTCTATCATTATCTTTTGCTTTACAACTACTAGATAGACTCTAAAACATTCTACAGTGCAAGATCACGACAAAATCCACACGACTCAGATGCAGATCTGTATGACAGTGATGATGACCCAACAGAGGATCCTGATTATCAGTCCACACTTGCAAAGGCCATTGGTGACAGTTCTTTTGAATCTCTTTCAACAAGCAGATCATCTACACTGCCACCTCATAAGAACAGAAAAAGCAAACACACGCCATTCTACCCCACCAAGAATAGCCTGACAGGCTATTCTCCTGACTCAATATCCCCCTCTAACCCAAGCAAAACCACAAGAAGAATATGGAAGCATGAGGACATTAAAGGATTCAAGGTTGCAGATTCAAGATTTGAGCCTCCTGAGGATGTACACACACTCTTCCAATACTTCAAAATGCTTTAAAATGATTAAACATATTGCTTATCATACAAATTCTGCTCAGATGTTTGGAGATCCTAAGACAAGTTCTACAGAAATAGAGGATTTCTTAGCAATTCTTCGATATATGGGTGTTTTAACATTCCCATCGCAGGCGGACAACTGGCACCAAGAGTCAACATAATTGCCATGCCAAAGAAAAGATTCCAGTGGTTACGCAGATATATCGATTTTTGTGATAAGTAGCACATCAACGAGAGTCCAGACAAATTTTATAAAATTTGACAGCAAATGATTCAACCTGCTGAGCAATGCCTTTGGGATCATGCCTCTTTCAACAGTCAGGCAGTGGAGCAAAGAGTCAAAAGAGTTTATCCCATGCCCATCACTGATGCCTGCCTAATAGATCTCTCTGATATGCTGGTGCACCTGTACAAGACCTAAGCTAAATCAAGGTGATGGTACAGTCCCCTGTTTGAATACTTCATCGACTTGTGTGTCTGTAATTCCTGGCTGGTCTACAAGAGGGACCTACTGAAGCAAACACCAGTGTCACTCATTTCAAATCAAGAATGCTTTATGAAATACCATCAAAAGTGAGTCAATATCCAAAATCGTTGTACTGTCAAACAACTTCCGGGAAATATAGGTCAATATTTGCTCTGTTTTAAAAAAAGTTCAATGTTTCAGGCATGATAAAAAGAATGGAGACAAATGCCCCTAATATTGAGTGTTAATGATGTCTAAATTAATTGGTTTACATGATTTCTTAAAATATCAGTTGAATCAGTATGAGATTGTATACTTTTACATGAATATTTTATAATGAACATGAATCAATAAAATGACTCAAGTTAACAACCTGATGCTGAGACAGAACACTTTGGTAAAAATGTTAGTCTACACTCCAAACACTTACATGTTTTATCTTGATGTTTCTCCGGTTCATGAGGACCGTGGCAGCAGCTCTCTGCTGTGGTTTTGCTGGTGAGGTCTCCAAACCACACTGGACTCAGCAGTTTGCATGTTTTACAGGCAGGAACTTGCTGAGCAATTCAAAAATCATCAATCAAATGTGCTTAAAAGAATCCATGAGGATACGAAAATACCTGAATATGATGATGCTGCTGCTGCATGGTGGTTACACACTGACTGGTTAGAAACCCTCTCATTGTCTTCAAAAGGTCAACTAAAAAGGTAGAAATCGGAAATTTTAGGGGTAATCATTTCAGCTTTTGGGATTAAGTATCATTTTAAGGCGATGAAAATATGTTCTTTTTATTTTTTTAATTAGTGTGGAACAGTTACTCAACAAAATAATTGACACACACACGAACCACTAGCTTTCACATCTCTTAAAACTATTTTCATTAATCAAAGAGAATTAGAGCCAGTATCTGTATAATGTATTTCCATTGTATAAAATATTTAATGTATATAAATTAATGCATGTGTGTAATTATATACATATAATGTATTAATTATTGTACTTTTGAAGTTGCTTAAATTAAACATTAATAAAAAAAGATCACATTTTAAATTTTACATCTTTAAATATCTATGTTAATTTATTTCTTCACTATTTAATTTATAAACTACATTTGCGATAAAAGTTCCATCTAAAAATATGCTATTTCTACCTTGAACATATTTATAGATATGTGGAGAAAAAAAACATTTATATATATATATATATATATAATATTACATCTCTTTATATCAGGCTTTAAGTTTGCAGGGAGGATTTTTTTTTATCTTCAATCATAATGACATTGTCCAATCTGTCCTCAGGTTGACTCTGCATGCAGTAAGTCCTCTGAAGGTGTCGGTGTGTTGATGATCTTCATAAATCAGTCACGACAAGCACTTTTGCATGTGACAAAACAATCCGTGCGACCATAAAGCCATTTAATAACCAAATGTTGTTGAGTGCACAAAAAGATCATTTCTGTTACAAAAGAATTTGCTGGGCGTTCCACAAGCTCCCTGCTCTTCTCCATTCTGATGCCTCAAACAACCCCTTCCAAAGAAGTTCTTCTTCCGTGTTCAATAAGCTTGCATTCATAACCCTTACATAACAATTTTAAGTCCATTTTCTAGTTCTCTGTGCAAAATGAGCGGCCATTAAAACACGCATCAAAAGTTTGACGGGTTGAACTTTGAACAGTCAGACACTTGGATTTGGTAGTGAGCTATTGTTATAGTCCTTTCTTAAGATGCGGAATTGCCAACTGTTTGGAAATTGATCATGAAGGCGGTTTGAATAATTTGAGCCCAACTGCAATCCTATGACACCAAGTCAGGCATATATTGGATTAGAGCTGTGAAAGAAAAAGCCTAGAACAAGATTCGCCAGATTTGCACTGCTTTGACACCAAGACTCTTCCAACTGTGAGCACATGCACTAGTATGGACGGCGACAGTCCAGTGTGAACACACTATGCTACAAGTGTGTTCAAGGATGCCCATTCTTGAAGGCTCATCCCATGTCTGGTGTGTAGCATTGGGATTGGGCTGTGAGCTGGCGGGAGAGAGCATAAAACAGAGAGCTCAGTTATTGGCAATGGGAGGTGGGGGTGTTTTGCACCAACGGTCCCCGCCCACAACTCAGAGGTAAATTTTTAATGAACTCCTGCTGCTCTGCAGAAGCTATGTTCTAGAAAACAACACAGGTCTTTGGAGTTTGGTTAAAAATGACAAAATCATAATTCACTGATCAGATCGAAAGATGACCATAGTAGGACTTTAGATATTGAGTAGCATATATCCATGTAGAACACAATCTCCATGGACGAAATATGAATATGAATGTTTGACCAAGAACCAAACAAAATAGGTCTAAAAACATCCTGACAGTAAAAAGTCTTTAGAGGGAAATGGAGATCCAAACAGAATTTTGACAAAGAGCAATTTTGGTGTTCTGCTGAACACCTCAAACATAAACGTTTGGTTCACATAGGATTAAAAAACGTAAAATATATCATCATCAATGCAATTTAAGATTAAGCTCAAGAGTGCTTGACTGCCTAACTTCTTAATTTAGCTTGTAGTGATTTGAACTGTTAATTTATTCTATTAGTTTTAGTATAGGCTATTATATATATATTTATTTTCATTTTATGCACATTATTTAATGTTTCTATATACATCTTATGTCTTGAATTTTAGCATCTTATCATGTTTTTAGCCCCAGTGTTTCTAGTGGGGATCTTTTCTGCCAGGGCTTGCCGCCGTGGTTGGTGGTTTTTGCCACGGTTGTTGCTCTTGCTGGGGCGGCTGGAGTCTAACTTTGCAGCTGTGAAGTGGACTCTGTTGCTGTCCCAGTCTGGGGGGGCACTGTGGCGATGTTCCAATGGCCAAGCTGAAGAGAGTCCCAAATACTCTTTCCTCGCAGCAGAGCCAAGTCTAACATTTTTTTCTTCTTTTAGAAATTAAATAGTCATTATTCTTTGTACATGGGGGTCATGGGTCATATGTTTTAAGGAGGGGGGTGGTAAGGGTAAAGGGGAGGTTGGGTTTTTACTGTAATATTGTGTGTTTTTTGTTTTTAATGTTAAATTGCTTCGAGCTGCACAATGCATGAGAAGCGCTATTTTATAAATAAAGTTTGATTTGATTTATTCTTTGAAGCTTTTGGCGCATTGAAAACCAAGTTGTCGTTCCTATTGAAAGTTAATTCCGGCTGCAGCAGATAAACGACAGTCTTCCAGCTCTGTGCAGAAACTGCAGCGGTGACACCAGACTGGTGGGCAGGTTGAACCAGGAAGCGTACGGGATCAACAGACACTTCTCATGCTCGGTCAGCAAAGAAGACTTTGACAGAGCAGTGGCAACTAGAAGTCCAATGAACCAGAACCAGAGCACACTAGAAATGGCGGTGATGGTGTTGAAAGCTCTCTGCTTTGATTGGTCCACCCGCTCCCTTTCTCTCCCTCCCTGCCCCGGTGCTGGACGAATTAGAACACAGAGAACCGAAAAGCTGCAGAACGTAACAACTGAGAGGGAAACGATGAGAAAAAGGAAAAGGAAAATTAAGTAGTAGCTATGGGTGTCTGCAGCTGTGGTGACCAGTCCAAAGGAAAGAAGCCAAACGCCTGCAATGCCGGCGTTTCTGATCCTGACCCCACGGACGCTTTTGAGTCCCAGGTAGGTGATGGGGTGCACCACAGCCAGGTATCGATCCACGGAGGTCAGGACGTGGAAAAAGCCTTCTCCATAACAGGTGAAGAACAAAGTAAAGATTCCTACATAAATTAATATGTAGCTGTTGATGGTTGTACCGTAAAGGTGGCACACAAAGCCAAGGCCCCAGAACAGCTCCACCGCAGAGGTGAAGATGTCAGAGTGGCTCACTGCTTCAAAGGTTCGCTGGACCAACCATCGTCGAAAACCCAGATACAGGACGTAGATGCAGAGAGGGAGAGTGAGGATGGTTTTAACTGCAGCAAAGGCGTTTAGAATCAAACCTCTGACTTGTAGGTTGGCACAGTAGGAGTTCAGAGGATCCCCAGAGGTGGACGAGAAGTTTCCTGACATACTTGAGGGGACAAAAAAAGACAAAGTTAAGAGTCTCAGAGTTTAATAATGTGAACAATAATAGCTTGACAATAATGATTAAACTCCAGAAAGGACAAAACCAATAATAATGTAGTTTAACTCTGTTACAACCTGGCATGTTCCATGAACCTTGTAAACTGTGACTGTGTGTGGAATTGGTTTATTTCAAGCAATCAAAACAAATCAAACTGAAGAATACCTACAAACAAATAAACACAGACAGTTATGGTCATAGTCATAAATTGATTGAAAAAAGTAAAAAACAGTGAAAGATGATAAAGTAAATATATATATATATATATATATATATATATATATATATATATATATATATATATATATATATATATATATATATATATATATAATCAAATAATCACCAATCAGCTATATGCTAAGAGCGAGCGTGACATTGACTCCCTGATCCACACCACCAGGATCAATAGCAGACATTGAGGACAGTTACAAGTACCTTGGAATTCCGCAGGCAAATGGCAACCTGGAGCAGGCAACAAGGAAAGCTGCAACAGCTAAATACCTCCAACGAGTAAGGCAAGTCCTGAGAAGCCAGCTCAATGGCAAAAATAAGACCCGGGCAATAAACAGCTACGCACTGCCAGTTATCAGATACCCTGCAGGAATAATAAGATGGCCAAAGGAAGAAATACAGACCACGGATGTTAAAACACGAAAGCTCCTCACCATGCATGGAGGGTTCTATCCCAAATCCAGCACCCTGAGACTGTATGCTAGCCTCGAGGAAGGAGGCCGAGGACTAGTGAGCGTAGAAGCCACTATCCAGGATGAAACATCCAAAATCCATGAATACATCAAGCTCAAGGCCCCAACTGACAGTGTGCTCAGTGAATGTCTCAGGCAATGGAGAGCAGAGGACACAGTGCTGGAGGACAGATCCTCATGGGAGGACAAACCCCTGCATGGGATGTACCACCGGACCATAACTGAAGTGGCTGATATCAAGAAGTCCTACCAATGGCTAGAAAGGGCTGGCCTACAGGACAGCACTGAAGCGCTCATCCTGGCAGCCCAGGAACAAGCCCTGAGCACCAGAGCAATAGAGGCTCAGATCTACCACACCAGACAAGACCCATGGTGTAGATCTACCACACCAGACAAGACCCAAGGTGTAGATCTACCACACCAGATAGGCCCAAGGTGTAGATCTACCACACCAGATAGGCCCAAGGTGTAGGCTGTGCAAAGAGGCGCCTGAAACAATCCAGCACATAACTGCAGGGTGTAAGATGCTGGCAGGGAAAGCATACATGGAGCGCCACAATCAAGTGGCTGGAATATTATACAGGAACATGTGTGCAGAATATGGACTGGAAACCCCAAGGTCAAAATGGGAAACACCTCCGAAGGTGGTAGAGAATGAGAGGGCAAAGATCCTGTGGGACTTCCAGATCCAGACTGATAGGATGGTAATGGCGAACCAACCAGACATTGTAGTGGTGGATAAAGAACAGAGGAAAGCCGTTGTGGTGGATGTGGCAGTGCCAAGCGATGGGAACATCAGGAAGAAGGAACATGAGAAACTGGAGAAATACCAGGGACTCAGAGAAGAACTGGAGAAATCATGGAAAGTGAAGGTGACAGTGGTGCCTGTGGTAATTGGAGCACTCGGGGCAGTAACCCCCAAGCTGGAGGAGTGGCTACAACAGATACCTGGAAAGACCTCAGACCTCTCAGTCCAGAAAAGAACAGGAACAGCTAAGATACTGCAGGACCCTCAAGCTCCCAGGCCTCTGGTAGAGCTTGTGTGTGAGTAACGACCCGCGGAGGGTGAGAGGGGCGTTTGGTAGATATATAAAAATAGATATAGATATCCTCATATAAATGATGCCAGTAGAATTACTACTAATTATAAATATTTGCATTTATACATAAAGTACATGATGTTTTGATCTTTTGCCTGTTATTGTTTTTGAAGTGTTCCAAGTCGTCCATTCGTTTCTCTAATGGACACATCCTGTTTTCTCTTTCTTCATCTGTGTATCAAAGTCTCTGTACGTCTTCCATTACCTACAAAACTTTATTTATTTGTAGCTGTGTGCAAGAAGACCTGGCTGCAGACAAAAACATGGCACCTAGACATCATTTTTCACAACTGAAGGTCCAGAACCAGAAGTTCACGTGCAAACTGAAATATCTCTATCAGATTGAAGAGTATCAAGGCATGAGCCGGTGTGTGTTTTAAATGTAACATATCTGTGAGGTCTGATTTTGTAAATTCATGACTTTTAATTTGAACAATTCACCCTAAAAGATAGTTAAAAAAAAGTACATTGGGTCTGTATATGATTAAATGATTTCTTATGTTCTTTTCTATCAGACATGGTTCTTCAGAAAGCCCACCCCTACCTGTCTGCTGATTACTTGAATTAGGTGTGTTTTGCCAATAAAAAGCTACAATGACTTGTTAGTTTGATAGCCTGTCAGACTCTGGTCCTTGAGGCCTGGAGTTTGACACCTGTGATGCAAAAAACAGACTGTGATGTATATGTAATTTATAAAAGCTGGCTGTCCAGGGGAAAACCAGTAATAGGCAATTAAAAGAAAAACGACTACTGGAATAAAGTAAACAGCCATGTGTAAAATAAATAATTTAAAAATACCTAATTTACATGAAGTTTTTATGCAGTTTTTCTATTTTTCCTTGAACTGTAACAGAAACGTGTCTAATTTCAAAAATTTTGAGCACATGATGGTCAAAAATAATTAGAAAACACAAGTACATAATAGACAACTGACATGATCTAAATTCTCTTAGGGTCTCTCCAACCCATTTTTTTTTGTCTTTTCACATAAAGTGTTTGGAAAGCAGACATAAAAGTGACTGCACCGGTCGGTCTAGTGTTTGAAAATATTTCTGGAGAGATGAACACCAACCTGTTTTTTGTGGTTTGTGTCCTCAGGTCTGCAGTTCCAGCATGCAGTGGCGCCTCTGTTCAAATGTTTGCAGGTTCGTCTAGACTGGAGCTTTTGCATACCTCAAAACAACATCTTTGACTAGCATCTGATTATATGCAACTTATGGCGAAACAACAATAAAATCTCCATGGAATAAAAAAAAATGCCAGGAGGCTCAACTAGTAGATATGATAGTTTTTACATGAATGCACTCAATACACTTATGGAATGAAATCAATTAATTAATTAAGTAACATTTTATTTTGCAGTATTTCCAGTAATTGAATCGGTTAGTTCCAAAGGGGCCCAAGTCCAAGAGGTTTATTTTTCCAGGAAATGATTTGAATTGCATAGCTTAAAGGGAGGCTACACCAAATGATTAATACTTTACCCACATTCTATCGTATGAAGCACCTCACTTTTATCATTTCAGAGGACTACCAAACTAAAGTCTCTGGATTTGGGCCCTTCTTGAATTAAGGCCCGTACACACCGGGACGAATATTCGCCAGGCGTTATTCGCCAGCGTTTTTCGCCACGTTTTTTGTGTTCACACCCAGGCGATTTTCGCTGACGATGAGTGGAGTGAACATGCAATTTCATTCCCTGACATTAGATGGCGCTTAATGTAAACAGAAATACTCCTGTACACAAGGTGGCGCTGCGCAACTTTACGCTTCTTAAAGTCGCTTTTCACTCAGAAGAAGAGAGCAAGTATTTACCCGCTTGTCAGAATCAAACAAAGAAAACATGAATATTTCAAGCACCAGTAGCTCCAACTGGTGTTTGGTTCGGGGATGTTTTAGAATGTCCGTCATTATTGCTTCGCGGCAGTGTAGGCGCTACTTGGCGTCTATCTTCTTCGCTGGTATGTGTGCTCAGCAAGGCAGTTTTGTGTTTGAGCGCCCCCAAGTTGTGTTTTACTGTAACTTCAGAAGCTCCAGACACGTGAGCAAAAGCGCCATTCTCATTGGTCGAGTAGATTTCGACGCGACGCGTCGAAAAAAAAAAACGAACCCGAGGCGTTTTTTTTTTTTTGACGCTTTAACGCGTGGCGTTTTTTCGCGTCGGTGTGCACACTCTCGTTGGTGCCCTTTGTTTAGTCACGAGGCGTTAAACGTCGGCGAAAATCGCCGGCGAAATTCGTCCCGGTGTGAACAGGCCTTTAAACAGGGGCGCTGCCATATTGGATAACTAGTGCTGCTATCTATGGGATAAAGCAAAACTCATGCAAGAGAGGCCCAAGTCCAGGAACTTGGCCCCTCTTGCTCTTAATGCATTTTAAATGTCAAGCATAGTCAATACAATGGACTTGGGAATTTTATGCACATAATCAGATAGCTTTTCTCTTAACCAATTCAAACGTTAATTCTGAGTCTTGGATCAAACGATTTAAGTGTCTGTGGCCGTTTTCCCAATATCACCAGTGAGATAAGCCTAATGTTTGCAAAACGATTTCAAACCTCCAAATTTCGAGGAGTTTATTAGTTTTTTTCTTGATTTACATTTTAATGTTTCAACTGAAATCCTGGACATATTAAGCTGTTTCTTTTAGAGGAATTGCGATCAATTGTATACATCTAACATCAGTTTTTTTGGCTGAGTCCTATTTTATAAGACTTTTGATCAACTACTGCACGCTTGTCATGGTGGTTTGGAGGGGACCTAAATAGACCCAGCTTGAGCCAAAACTACAAACCAAAACATACAGTAAAAAGAAAAAAAACCCACATTTTTCATTATGCTTTTGCAAGTAGACACTAAAGTAAGTTAAGTTTGGAGCAGATGTTTGATGCGTATTTGCTTCAATTGATGTCAAATAGCCCAATCCTCAAGCACCAGTTTTAGCTTTTGCTTTAAAATTGTAATTATGAACCACACAGAGATGAATTTGCATTTCCAAAACTTTTCCATTTCTACTGAGACAGTTGACCAAACTAAGACTTTCTGGTTTGTTTTATAGCCTAAAATTGCCAAACACACATACCATTTCCTCATGAAGTACATACAAGCTTGTTCCTCTCATAAATTCACACACAGATGGAAAACCCAAAACTACCAGGAAAGATGTAGGGTTCAGTGTCTTTCCCAGGGACACATCATCACATGAGCATGCAAGGCGGGAACCAAACGTGTGATTATCCAATCAGAAGTTGTCCATTTTACCTCTGTACCTTGGCCACCAAGGGGCAACAAAAGGATAAATCACACCAGACTTGAATTTTTGCATGTTTCAAAGAAATGTATTTGACCACAAAGTCAATTTTATAACCAAATGTACTTGAATACATCCATGGGCTTTCTGTATATGTGGGCTTGTCCTGTTATATTTGTGTGAACCATCCTTCAGGATTGACATTTCAGAAGAGCTTTGGGAATACATAGTCTCATGTATATAGAAAAACACAAGTGTAAAACACTTAGTCCACTGAGCAAAAAGGATAGTAAGAAATCTTTCAAAAGCAGAAATCTGTTCGAAGGACGCATAAGCAAGTCGACCACAGAAACCCCTGTTTGGCTATGATGAAGACAAAATGTCAAAATCCTAATAAACATGGTGATCAATCACACACCTGTATAAATAATGAAGGCTTTATGCCAATAAATGCTTTTTACTTAACTCAATTTCAATATTTAATATGAATTCTTACTACAGCAGCTAATAGACCGTTTTGCAGCCTTAGAAGTAGGGATGAGTCCTGAAACTCTGTGCCAAGTTGGTACCAATACTGACCTATACAGTACCACTGGTATCAAATAAAAACAGGAATTTCAGGGCTTCATTTTCGGCATGTCAATCACTTGTATTCAATTAACTTTTGCTCTAACCAATTATTCTACGTTTCCAGCAATTGTGGGTGGGCTCATCTAAGAATGGATGAGGATTGTAAGGTTGGGCAGTTTCAGTTAATACAACTAAGGCAAACCACACAAAGGTTTTGCTGTACTTCAGACCAATACAAGTACTCTCCTTCCCCCTGTCACACTGCTTCTTCTTACTGAAATAATTCTGGGGGGGAAAAAGTTTTCATTTTTTTTCATTTTTGAGGCATCGGCTTCGGCACTGTTACCAGATGCCCCCACCTAGTAGGGATGGTCACCAGATCATTGGGCAATGAGCTGACATTTAACGCTATGTTCACACCAGGCTCAGAAACGCGCTACCAGGCGGCACTTTCAATGACCAGTCAACAACTTTGACCGTATTGAGAATCTTTTTTAAAACACTGCAGTGCCAATCGCTTGAACTGTGATCATGGAGAGAAAAAAAATTAATAATTACGGTACATTTTCAGCTGGAATTCTATGACACCAAGTCTTTCCATTATCAGAACAGAGCTGGGAAAGAAAAAGCTTGGAGCAAGATGTGCAGCACTTTGACATTTCAAACCAAGCCTCGTCCAACTGTGAGAAGAGGCGCTAGTAAAAAGTATCAACAGTAATATGTCAACACCGTTTGCTAAAAACAAGTTTAAGAACTCGTGTTCAAGATGTTATGGAAGGCAGATCACATGCCTGGTGTAGCTTTACACGCACCATCTCTAATGCTACCACTACCTCTAAGTTTTGTTAAAATCATTTCATTCCAAATACATTTCAGAAAAAAAATAGAATTATGTAGACTTAGATGTTTCTTTAGGACATAAGAAGCTTTTTTGTTAAATGTGAACACACTCTCCAATGGGGTAGCTTTGAAAGAACAAATTTGTCAGAGAAGTGGGAGTTTTGTACCTTGGTGGTCTAACCCTGGGACACAGCTTCCTTTGTTAAGATAAAAAAAAATAGTTTTCAAAATTAAAGTTGTATTTCACTTCCTGTGGCTGCGGATGTACATAAGTTTTTCTGACCTGTGCAGATAGAGCACAGGCGACACCAGACTGGTCGGGATGTTGAACCAAGTTACACAAGACAATGCCATACATCTAACACTTTCACTGACTGAATTTGCCTGAGTGACAGCAATCCCCACAAGAAGCCCAACAAACCAAAAGGAGAGCACCCCCAATATGGCCGTGATGGTGTGGAAAGCTCTCCGCTTTAATTGGTCGACTCGTTCCTTTTCCCCCCCTCCCTCCCCCGGCCCTGGACGAATCAAAGCACAGAGAAATGACAAGCTACAATAAGTGATGATAATAATTGGAAAAGCCATGAAAAATAACACAGAAATAAGAACATAGTTTCCCGTTGGATCTATATACAAACATGTGAGTCCAAGGTTGAGAATCCAAGCACATGAGATGCTGATGTTTCTGATCTTCATCCAACGAGAGTTTCTCAGCTGCCGGTAGATGATGGAATGAACAACAGCCAAGTACCAATCCATGCAGGTCAGAATGTGGAAAAACGCTTCACCGTAGAACGTGAAAGAATAGAAACCACTCGTAGCTACCGTCAATGTACTGCTCTGAAGGTATTTGCTATAAACACTGCAGATCAATCCAACACCCCAGAATAGCTCTATGGCAGCCAGGTGGTAGGTGTAGACGTCAGAGTGGCTCACAGATTTGGAGGAACTTTGCTGCTGCCGTCTTTGAAGACCATGGTAGAGGACCAGGACGGAGAGAGGAAGGATGAAGATGCCTTTGACTACAGAGAAACTAAAACTGATGACAGGTCCAATGTCTGAGCTGGTGCAGAAATAGATGAGTGGAGGATCCGAGGTGGACGATGAGTTCATGTCTGCTGGATAGACTTTAGACCTAAAAAGAAAGACATTTAAGAGTTGCTTTGCCTTTTTTCATTGACTCTGTTGGAGAACATTCCAAGGTCAACCAAAGAAGACAATGGAATTTCATCACAATCATGGAAAAATACTTTTTTTATTTTGTTTATTTTTTACATGTACTTGGTTTTATCACACCAGTGGGTCGCTGACATTATTGTGTTGACTGACAGATCTGTACCTCAGCATTGATGGATTTCATGGACAAAAACACTGTCATTCTCTCTCAAAGTCATGCTGTTTTACTAAGTACCATCTGCCAAGGAATCTGCAGTAGTTGTCTCTATTTAGTCTACCCAGTCTCCCTGAGAACTTGGTTTTGGACCGGAGTCCACAAATCGTGGCAGCCTTCTGGTAGGAATTCTAGAAGTCCCTAGACATTGAGGTTTATTTCTCTTATGTTTTATAACTGTGAGGCTCTGAGCAGCTGAAATGTTGAATTTCTTACAATGTTTATCAAATATATTATTAGATAAATGGATCTAATAAACATCAGGAATTATTTTACCAAACACCCATCTCTAAATATTCAAACTTAATAAAGTAGCATTGATTTTTGTTGGATTTTTAAAGTTGAATTTTTTTTTTTACCAAACAGCTGAAGACCTTGACATTTGATCTAAATTGTAAAGATTGAAAGACTTTTAAATTGCGGGAAAACATAAAAGATAGACTGAACACCCACCTCTTTCACTGAGTTTTCTTGCAGCCTGTGGTGGTCGCTCAGCATGCAGTCACTCTTCTGCTGCTAACGGGGTGCTGATGGTGAACTCGTCAATCCAGACGGATGGTTTTGCATGGGACAAAACAAAGGTTTGACTGTCACACCTTCAGGGTTTGATGCAGAAATCAAATTTGATCAGGGAAGGCGGGGCTTCATGGAAATACGTTTTTACATTTCACAATTTTCAAATAAGTCCTTGTTCTCCTCCTATCTCTGTTCGATAATGCATGCAGCTTTTTGAAATATATCAGTAGACTGATCTAAACCTTCACCAGAAAAATGATCGTCAGAGAAGTGGTTTGAATGTTACCAATGATCACATTATACATGCCTTAAAACATGTATACTCATTGTAAAAAAAATGTGTAGATTACTTGGCAGATTTCTCCTGTCGCTGGTTGTTTTAAGACTGTAACTCTTCCAATCAGAAGTTGTCCATTTTACCTCTGTACCTCGGCCACCAAGGGGCAACAAAATGATAAATCACACCAGACTTGAGTTTTTGCATGTTTCAAAGAAATGTATTTGGCCACAAAGTCAATTTTATAACCACATGTACTTGAATACATCCATGGGCCTTCTGTATATGTGGGCCTGTCCTGTTATGTTTGTGTGAACAATTCATCAGGTTTGATATTCCAGAAGAGCTTTGGGAATACATAGTCTCATGCATACAGAAAAACACAAATGTGAAACACTCACTACACTAAGCAAAATGGAAAGTAAGAAACAATTTAAAAGCAGAAGTCTGTTCTAAAGGCACAGAAGCAAGACAGTACTGGATACAATCCAAATTATACACATCCCTACTTAGAATATGCAGCAGACTTGCTACCAGACCAATGAGCAGGTTGAACAAGCAGACATGATAACTACAGCTACATTCCCAACAGGCTCAGCAACGTGCGTACAAGTGACCACTTCCAATGAAAAGTCTATGTAAATGTTCATATAGGCCAGTTTTTTGGCTTTCATGTTCTAAACTTGAGTTCATGCACTGCTGCACAGGTTTTACATACCTTTTTGGGGTCTATGTACGAAACCCTTGGCCATTGAACACGCTTTGAAAGTTAAACCAGTGGAACTTTGACCAATCCGGGACTTGGATTTGGTAGTGACATATGGATATACGGAATGCAGCTGTAAAGGAAAAGGCCTGGAGTGAGATCTACCAGATTTGCACTGCTTTGACCAAGACTCTTCCAACTGTGAGTCATGTGCAAGTATCGGGCAGAGATAGACCTGTGTGAACACCGTATGCTAACATTCCATTCAAGAACCTGCGTTCATCCTGTGCCTGGTGTGTACGTAGCTTTAAATCTTGGAGACTAAAAATAGAATTTGGTAGAATATGATGTTTCTTTTACATATTAGAAGCCTTATTTTTAAAATGACAGACATGCACTAACAACACACACTCCATTGCGGGTAACAGAATTGTCCTGCTAAGAGTCAAGTGAAAGTTTTAAAACTTTCATGTTCTAAATAACGAGATGATAGAGAAAAATTGTTTTCAAACTAAAACTGTATTTTACTTCCTGTTGCAGCAGATAAAGACAAGTTTTTCTGACCTGTGCAGATAGAGCACAGGCGACACCAGGCTGGTGGGGAAGCTGAACCAACCTACACAACACATTGCCATACATTTAACATTATCGCTGACTGAGTTTGCCTGAGAGACAGCAATCCCCACCAGAAGCCCCACAAACCACAGGCAGAGCACCCCCAATATGGCCGTGATAGTGTGGAAAGCTCTCCGCTTCAATTGGTCGACTCGTTCCTTTTTCCCGCCTCCCTCCCCCGGCCCTGGACGAATCAAAGCACAGAGAACTGAGAGGCTACAATAAGTGATGATAATAATTGGAAAAACCACGAAACATAGCATGGCGATGAGAACAGAGTTTCCCGTTGTATCTATATACAAACATACAAGTCCAATGCTAAAGACCCAAGCACATGAGATGCTGATGTTTCTGATCTTCATCCAACGAGAGTCTCTCAGTTGCCGGTAGTTGATGGGATGAACAACAGCCAAGTACCGATCCACGCAGGTCAGAATGTGGAAAAACGCTACACCATAGTATGTGAAACAATAGAAACCACCAGAAGCTATTGTCCACTTGAGGCTCTGAAGGTATTTTCCACAAATATTGCAGATCAATCCAAGACCCCAGAATAGCTCTATGGCAGCCAGGTGGTAGGTGTAGACGTCAGAGTGGCTCACAGATTTGGAGGAACTTTGCTGCCGCCGTCTTTGAAGACCCAGGTAGAGGACCAGGACGGAGAGAGGAAGGATGAAGATGCCTTTGACCATGGAGAAACTAAAACTGATTAAAGGTCCAATGTCTGAGCTGGTGCAGAAATAGATGAGTGGAGGATGAGAGGTGGACGATGAGTTCATGTCTGCTGGATTGACTTTAGACCTAAAAAGAAAAGACATTTGAGAGTTGCTTTGCCTTTTTTTTATTGACTCTGTTGGAGAACATTCCAAGGTCAACAAGAGAAGACAATGGAATTTCATCACAATCATGAGAAATACTTTTTAAAAAAAATTTTTTTCACCAGTCCTTTGTTTTATCATATCAATAACTGGCTTCCAAGGTAATTCTACAACATGGCAGTACTTTGGTCCCTACTCCTACTCTGCGAAACCTGACTTTTTTTCTCCACCGTTTTTAAATTCAGAAAGATTCTGTCAAAACTTGGGATCTGTACCTCAGCACTGATGGATTTCAAGTACAAACACTGTCATTCTCTCTCAAAGTCCTGCTGTTTTACTAAGTACCATCTGCCAAGGAATCTGCAGTAGTTGTCTCTATTTAGTCTACCCAGTCTCCCTGAGAACTTGGTTTTGGACCTAGACCAGGGGTCGGGAACCTTTTTGGCCAAGAGAGCCATAAACGCCACATATTTTTAAATGTAATTTCGAAAGAGCCATACAATAATGTAGTGTCTCTTTCCCACACTGAGGCACGGAGACTTAACCTCTTTTAAGGTTCTTTATTCTGGTTACTGCAGACCGCGACAAACGCCGTACAAATACTTCAGCAACTCCTTAATCTCTCCCGCCGAGACGAGACGAGAGCGCTTCTCCCAACTTTATATTCCCCCCCTCCTGCTCCAGCCCTCCCATTTCCCTTATTTGGCCCATAGCTGAACACCATTGGTCCAAACTACCTAATAACAGGCTGAGCGACAGAACTGAGAGCCAATCAGATGCGTTCAATGAACTTCAGAACTTTCAACGCGGCCCAACAGCCGCTCAGTCCGCGACAATATGTTTAAAACTAAAAATACAAGTGAATGTGTGCATGTGATTTAATTTCAACATTTTTAAAGTACAATAAGTCTGTGGATTCTTTTTAATAACATTGTTATTCTGTTGCTAATAAATGATGAGTATTTCTCGTGGTAGTTTTGCTGATGGTCTAGTCTGGTTGAGACGTGGTGAGTTTCTGCTTCATGCAGGCGTTGAGACTTCAAACGTGATCTTAGGTCTGAATGTTCTGTAGATGTGAGACAGACTGATCACATGCAGACGTGGAGCCAAACACACACTCACACGCTGCAGTGAGTGACGGGCAGCTGGTTTTACGTTTTTATAATCCCTGCGCGATTCACCTGCTGCCGGTCCCCACAACCCCCCCACCTCTCTCTGCTTTCTTCCTCAGACGTCCCGTCCCCGCAACTGGGCGCTCTTTCTCAGAGACGGGAGCGCGTAGTTTTAGGCACGGCAATTCACAGGTTTCCAGCTGGTACAAACTCTGTGAAATAATAGATAATAGTAAACTGATAATGCTGGCGCAGATTTTTCTCTCTAAGCACCACTACTACTGTGCGCTTCTGGCATCGCATCGCGCCCGAGAAGGACTGGTCTAATGAAAAAAAAAAGTATAATTAAAGATTTGTCTGCGAGCCACATGTGACCATCAAAAGAGCCATATATGGCTCGCGAGCCATAGGTTCCCGACCCCTGACCTAGACCCTAGACCTTAAGGTTAATTTGTTTAGCTTGCCCTCTGTTTTATAATTGTGGTGCTCTGAGCAGCTGAAATGTTGAATTTCTTACAATGTTTATCAAATATATTATTAGATAAATGGATCTAATAAACATCAGGAATTATTTTACCAAACACCCATCTCTTAATATTCAAACTTAATAAAGTAGCAGTGATTTTTGTTGGATTTTTAAAGTTGAATTTTTTTTTTACCAAACAGCTGAAGACCTTGACATTTGACCTGAATTGTAAAGATTGAAAGACTTCTAAATTGCGGGAAAATATCAAAGATAGACTGAACACCCACCTCTTTCACTGAGTTTTCTTCCAGTGTGTTGTGGACGCTCAGCATGCAGTCACTCTTCTGCTGCTAATGGTGAACACGTCAATTGAGACGGAAGGTTTTGCATGGGACAAAACAAAAATCTAACTTCATTAGGGACGGCGGGGCTTCATGGAAATACTTCTTTACATCTGACCTTTTTCAAACAAAGCCTTGCTCTCCTCCTATCACAGTTTTAAAATTCATGCGTTATGGAAATATTTCTTTTTCTTTTTTTATTCAGAAGACTGATCTAAATGTTTACAAAACAATAATATATTTCTAAATAAAATATTTAGCAATAATATATACTATGTGATAAATTGTGATAAATACTGAAATGTCCATCTATAAATGCAATACATTAAACTGAAATGTTTCGCAATATATTAAATAATATACCTATAAGATATATACATATAAAAAATGTGTTTAATATAATTTAACCAGCCTTATATGATGTCATGTAGCATTCTATAGGCCTATGTTACAAATACAAAGTCATAGCTATGACTCAAAGAAATGTTTCCCTCTTGTTTTCTGGTAATGTCAATAATCATTGAGTATCACAGTCGACAATATTTTGTTACAGTTTGGCCAACAGAGAAAATCCAGGAGCAGGAAAGACACAAAACTCAAAATCCTCAAGTTCTGAAGATTTAATGCAAAAAAGGTCCAGAGATCACAATTCAAAACCTAAGAAAGCAAGCCTGCAAGAAACAGAACCAAAAATCTCACGCTAGGGGGCGAATCATAACACATTTAAGTTATGTAAATGATTATATAGCCATATGAGGTCCATCCATCTCTTTATACTAAGAAATGCCGGTTGAAAAATGTGATTTGTAATCCTGCCTAATGGACAAAAAAAATTATAAATATGTGATCGAATAAAGATTGCTTGCACATTAGCGGATTTTAAATAATATGAAACAATAATCAGAATAGGTTGTTCATCCACATTTTGCAGTATATTTTTAAATATAAAAGTACATTCCTGATAGATTGAAATACTTTTCTTAATATTTATGATATATATTCCAGTATGCTGCAATGTGTTTATCTTTCGTAGGGGAATTAAAAATAAAAGACTGAAAATCGGAGAACAATGAAAGTGGTTTGAATATTTGATACACTTCTCAATGATCACATTAACACACTTTTCTGCTGCTCATTCCACAAGTCGACATGTTCCACAAGAACAAAGGTTCTCCAGTCCTTCTAGGTTTAAAGGGAGAATGGGAGGCTTCATGGGATGCTGGCGCCAACTAGTGTTGGGTAAAAACGGACCCAGGGCAGTTCTCCAGTTCACTGCAGAGCCTGCAGCATTCCCAAATTAAAGAAAATAACAAACTTTCACACTTTTTGAGAGACACAACAAAACAGAAACGCAACGCAGACGGAGCAGTGGAACTCAGGCTTAAGTGTAGCTACACGACAGCTTTCCTACTCTGTGGAGAAACAGCAGAGGGGACACCAAACAACTGGGCAGGTTGCAGAATCGCGCCCCTACAACCACTAAACAGGAAGTACCTGCATCCAGATACACAAACTGTGGCAAAATGGTTGAAAAAATGAGTCCAATGAGCCAAAACCACAGAACTCCGGTTACGGCCATGATGGTCCTGAAAGCTCTCAGCTTTGATTGATTGATCTCTTTCTTTTCTCCACTCCCTTCTCCTGGTCCTGAACCAATCAGAGCACAGAGAACAGAGATGCTACACAAAGATGCTACAATTGTGTAGACAATAACAAAGGACAACAGTGTGTTATTTATGTAGAGGAATGTTCCATGAAACAGTTGCTGTACTAGTTGGAGACTAATCAGCATAAAACAGATTAGCCAAACACAGCCGATGCTGACGTTCCTGATCCAGACCCCGCGGGCGTTTCTCAGACCTCTGTAGGTTATGGGATGGACCACAGCCAGGTACTGCTCTACACAGGTCAACATATGGAAAAACAACTCCCCATAGAAAGTGAAACTAAAAGCAATGTATCCAAACAAGACTATTTCCTTTTTGTCCGTGTAAATGGCGTAAAAGTAGCAGACCAGCCCCGGTC
This sequence comes from Oryzias latipes, assembly GCF_053564925.1. NCBI lineage: Eukaryota > Metazoa > Chordata > Actinopteri > Beloniformes > Adrianichthyidae > Oryzias > Oryzias latipes. Next base: position 34,738,248 of record NC_136254.1, on the reverse strand, counting down.
CTAAGAACATCTCCATGGCAGCAAGGTGATAAGCAAACACGTCACAGTGGCTTTCTGCTTTGAAGGAGCACCGCTGCCACCATTGGTGGGGGCCGAGAAGGAGGATGTAGGTGGAAAAGGGGAGGATGAGGAGGCCTTTAAATGCATTGAAGGCAGTGTAGACGTTGGAGCAGTGGAAGAGCAGAGGGTCAGTGGAGTTGGATGAGAGGTTCAGAGGCATGTTGTTGGTTTATCTGCATGGAAACAGAAGATTAGAGGATTAAAAATTCAGGCTTTATTCATTTTCCCTTTTATGTACCTATCTATCTTATCTACACAATCAACTGTAACCTCTTATTTCTTTTTTCAGAACTTAATTGAAATCAAAGAAATTTGATGCAAAAGCAGCACACAGTACTTTTCAAAATGAAAGCAATGTTGATTGATGTACTTGATGTGCTAATGTTGAGCAACAACAGGGCTTGTGTTTTTTTTTCTTCTGTGTTGAAATTTACATGTCTTTATTTATAAAGACATTGCTGTGGTTGATTGAATCAATAAGAGTCAGGTGTGCGGCATCCAGGAAGTGTGTGCTGGGGTTGCTGGGAGCTGTAGTGTATCTAGAACTCTGTAGACAGTTCCTGCTGGTGACCAGAGGGGGAGGACTGACTTCTGAAAAGCAGAAAGAGAATCCAATTAATTGACTTATGAAAAAAAAAGAGGGACCCCAGGTCAGTTTATGTAATCGTGTTTAAAAACCCACTCCAATGAAAATGGCGGTTTTGGTGAAAGAAAATTAGGATTGCAATAGCATTTCTGAGTATTTCTGTATTCAAATGATTGTGAAACAGGAGCAGACGTAAAAGTGTAGTATGAAAAAGATTTTGTGATGTAGAAAATGTGCTGGATGGGCCACAAGCTCCCTGCTGGGCGGGGCAGGGTTGCTCCCTGGAAATGGTACCGCCCACATCTCTGAGGTGAATTTCTGATTAATTCCTGCCGCTCTGCAGAAACTATGTCCCAGAAAATGACACAGGTTTTGGGTTTTGGTTAAAAACCGCATAATGAAAATTAAACGACCACTGGGAACACTTTGAAAATAGATCAGAAGATGATGATATGTGGGTCTCTTTAGATAAAAGCTAAATGTGAATGTAATGATGACAGAACGTTAAAGCTAAACTGTAAAATCATCAAATTATAGTTTAACCCACTGACAATAAATTATCGTCATTTGACCTCTCTTTTAGTCTTTGTGACCTTCACCACATCAAGATATGAAAAAATCTGAACTTCAAAGTTTGATTTTTAATTTACTGAAACATTCAAACGTACCTACCGTTTACAAGTTTCTTTTCTTGACAGTCTTTGTTCTCCTGTCTTTACTGCCGCTCGTTCCAAATGCACAGTGCTGCTGTGGTAGCACGGCCGTCACTCTGACACGCCCTGGACGGCTTTTTCCATTATGGAAATCAAGGATAACGCTTTTCAAACCAGTGTGGGCTGACCATGGTGTGATGAAGGTCAGGAATACTGCTTTTTATTATTACATTTCATTAAGGACTTCAGCTCCAAATGTCAGCACCAGAAATAGGACATAAAGAAAATACCTCGTTGTATACAAGAAAGGAACACAAACTAGGAATGCAGCGGTTTAAAAAGGCGTCCATACCAACATCTCCAGAATGGGGTCCAGTAATGAAAAGTGCTGATGTCGGCGTTGTTAGAATGGGACTGAGGTCTGAATAATAAAATAGAATCATTTACAAAGCAGTGGAATAAAAAGACAAAAAATTATTGTCAAACGTTTGTATCTGTAAGTATTTCAACAAAGTAGAAATTTTCTCTAAAATGATGCCAGATTTGACATCAACATTCAAATTAAAGCCGCAAGCGGCGTTTTATGGCCTGCAGAGGCAACCCGCCTTCCACGCCCAAATGTACGCACCACCGCCGCCCTCACCGCCCACAAATTAAAAGCTAGTCTAGGCTGGATTTGCTAACTATGCCAACTATGCTAATGTGGCTAAAATGCTAGCATTGCAATCAGCATCATCAACTGACTCAGAAAAACACATTACCTAAAATTCTAATTATGCTAACTATAATAGCTATGCTAATGTGGCCAAAAGTGCTAGCATTGCGATCAGCATCATCAACTGACTCAGAAAAACACATTACCTAAAATGCTAATTATGCTAACTATGCTAGATATGCTAACGTGGCTAAAAGTGCTAGCATTGCGACCAGTGTCATCAACTCTCTCAGAAAAACACATTATCTAAAATGCTAATTATGCTAACTATGCTAGCTATGCTAATGTGGCTAAAAGTGCTAACATAGCGAGAAGAATCATTGACTGACTCAGAAAAACACATTCCTCCATTGGTGAGAGCAATATGTCATAAGTTAGTAAAAAAACCCACTTTTTTCAAAATGGCGGCTTTTCTGTTGATTTTATCTCCATAGCAACCATTTTATGTTTTGGTCCCCTCGGGAGGACGAACAGATTGACGTCAGTTTCGGACAAATCGGTAAAAGTAAACTTTTTGTTGTCCTTAGCAACAGGAGTTTTAGGCTAACCACGCCCACATTCCTTATATGTCCATATCCAGTGTTTTTCAATGTATTCAGTTTCAGGCATGAATGCATGCATTCAAATTTCACAGTAGTCCATTGAAAAACATAGGAGTTATAACAGTGCGCCACTTTGCTAGCTCGCAACGCACACACCGTTTAAAATCTACAACTTCTAATTCCAACATTTTTCCACAGTAGCTTGCCATTGATGCCCAAAAAGTTTTGAGACGATCGCTGAAAATTCCAACGACAAGTTTACGATTGAATCCAGCGGTAAAGGCGTTTTTTATAGAAAATTCAAGATGGCGGCCTTTTCCCGAGGTCAAAGGTGGACGAAACTCCAGAGGTAGTTGTGGACTTGCTCTAGCAACATCTGAGTGAAATTTTGTGAAAATCCCTGAAAAAAAAGTTCATTTTTTTTTTATATTGTGTAAAAACGCGAAAAACTCAAAATGGCAGATTTTGGCACAAAATTGCCGCCAAACCGTAGGTCGTGTCACCATCCCGTAATGATTTCAAAATGTCCTTTGGATATCGCGGACAAGGGTATATTGGTTTCGTTAGTCGATTCTCAAAAAAAACTTAAGAATTTTTTCGTTTTTGCCGAGTCGGCACATTTTTTTGCGACGGTATTTTGATTACCACTCCCACATTCCTTTATCGATCTTGTCGTGCGTAGCATCATTTTGTTCAGCGTGGGCCAGGGAATCACATATTTCCTCTTCACGACGAGTTTTCGTTTGTATCTGGTGCTATAGGTGCTTTTTTGAGAAAATTCAAGATGGCGGCCTTTTCTCAAGGTCAAAGGTCAACAACACTTCTGTGGTGTTTGTAGACTGGAGCTGCCAGTAAGTGTGTGCAATTGCGTGAAAATTGTTCAAACAAAAGTGTCGTCTTCCCATATCGTGGGAAAACACAAAAATCGCCAATTCTCAGAGTTCGCCACAAAATGGCCGCCAAGCCGTAGGTCGTGTGGCCGTCCCATAATGATTTCAAAACATCTTTGGGATATCCCCGACACGTGTGTTTTGGTTTCGCGGCTGTATTTTGAAGTACATTTTGTACGGCCCCATACGTGATTTTCGGCCCATTCATTTTCTTGACGGGATCGCTGGCCGTGATGTCATCGTCTTCGGGGGGGTGACGTTGACTTTGTGGAAAATTCGTTTGCAATTTATCCCAGGTGTGTGCACGTTTTGGTGACTTTTCGAGCATGCGGCGGGGGTCACATTCTCGCTGAAAGGCGGCGAAGTCGTCGTTCCAACTGCGAAAACAATATGGTCCTTGCAGTCAGTGACTGCTGCTGCGGGCCATAATAAACCATTTTTTGTAGATGTATGAGTTCAAAGAGCTTTCAAACAGGTTCATGGATGGGAAGTTGATTGAAAAGTTATCAAAATTCAAAGTGATAGTTATGCAAAAAGGCAGTGCATCTGGTGGTGCTGCTCCTGCTCGTCTGGTGGTGCTGCACCTGGTCGTCCCTCTCCTGCTTCCCCTCGCGCCCCGCTCAGTCAAATGTTCTCCTCTTCATAGACTCCTGTGTGCTTCAGGTGCGGCTCATCAGCAGGTGTCATGCATCACCAATCAGTCCATGCAAGAGTTCATGCAAAGAATCAAAGAATCCACTACAAAGTCATGCAATACAGAAACCCACATAAATATTCAATAAAAAACATGTGATAAGCCACCCGACAGATGTAGGATCCCCACAGGCCTTCTGGCAGGACTTAGTGGGCTCTATTACACCAACAGTTTTAAACCCCCCCCCCCCCCCCCCCACTCCCCCTCCCCTCAAAGGCTGGTTTCTTGGGTTTGGAAGCTGTGAAAGTTCCCCTAAAAGCCTGTTTGCTTCAGAGGCTCTTCAAGCCAGTGGAAAGTGGGACAAATCCAACAAAAATAAAATAACACAAAATAAAATGGAGCAGCTGAGTCAAATGAGCGTGTGAATCTAAAGACATTTAAAAATATCAGTGGTGTAAATGTAAACATTGGTAAGGGATGGGTAACATTTAGGTATAATCTGGTGTCAGACTGGGACTTCTGAAACAATTCCAGTTCCTGAATGGTTCTTGAACGATGAGAAAACAATTCCATTTTTTCCAGAAACATAAAAGTGTGATGAAGCAGAAGAGGGCTTGCATGTGCCTTAGATGTTTTATTTCCTTTTTTTTTATGACATTCTGCATTGCAGGGCTGCTTCTAACTTTTTGCTAAAACCTATTAAGCCGCTCATCGCCATGACAACGGCCTTTTAGACTGTTGTACGCATCACTCTGATCCAACTGGTCGCTGAATACGAATCTTTGGCTGTGAAGTACTGACAAACATGTACTCACTCTGTCTTTGGCATTGTTAAGCTCCGCCCACCCTAATGGCCTCACCCATTCTTACATGAGCCCGCCCACATAGGCAAATCCAAGTGATTGACAGAGCACTAAAACGAAGCACCAGAATTAAACATCAAAATGAAGAACACACAAATACCCCAAATGAACTCCTGAAATACACTTTCTTAAACACGGTACCTGTAGTTCTGTACACATTGGTAACAGTACCAACTTGGCATTGTTGTGATGAACTGTGGCTGCCTACATGGGTTACTAATTTTCTCTGGGTTACTTCCTGGTCTGAGGAAACTTTAAACCCCTCCAAAATCAGCAGTGGTTAGTTTTATGTTCCACAGGTTTGTTTCTGTATCGACAGTTTAGAAAAAACAAATGTCAACAGCTCCCAAAAGAAGACAAACTTCTCAGTTCCAGGGCTCTAAGAAACCTGGCAACCATTGACAACCACAGGTCGGGTTTCAATCTGTGGCTGCCTGTCTTGTTTCACCCTCTGGTCAGGTCTGTCCCTGATTCGGCAGTCATCCTCTCCATTCAGCAGCTCATTGGGACGCAGGCTGTTGATCTCATTTTTCTATAAGTCCAACAGATCATTTATGCTCTTTTAAGAATGAGGTGGTAGACGGTCACGAAAGCCACTTCAGCAGAAGGTCTTAACGCTCCTGGTCAAAACATTTTCCAAGATTAACCTTCTTTCCTTTTTTTATTGTTTTTTTTGTTTGCCAAGAACAAAATACAGCCATTTTTTCTCCATATCATGATATCTGTTGTTTGTTATTTAGGTCAGCAATGGATGCAGTAAATTCATCGGTGAACTCCTCCTCCGTCTCTGGTTCTGATCCAGACCTTTTTAGTTCCAAAATCTTTGATGCTGTCAGCATTATCAGAGCCATCCTTCTCCTGCCTCTCAGCACCTTGGTTCTCTACCTGGGTTTCCTCCGATGGCGTCCCCGGCGCTCTTTCCAGTCTGCCAGCCCTTCAGACATTCTGACCTACAACCTTGCAATCATGGAGCTGTTCTGGTTCTTTGCTTATCTCTGCAGTGTCTTTGGTTTAGTCTATAATGTTGTGTTTCTGAAAGTGGTAGGAGTGTTTACATATGTCGCCTTCCACGGAGAGATGCTGTTCAATGTCCTCATCTGTGTGGAGTGGTACTTGGCTGTCGTTCACCCCATCACCTACATGCGAGTGCGTAACGCCCGGGGGTCCCGGATCCGAAACCTTAGCATCGCCTGCACCTGGCTGACCTCCTGTGGGCTCATTGTCAGAAACTTCTTTGTAGTACCTGAGGTAGTACCCTATCTGTACCACAGCATCACCATGTTCAGCCTTTTTAGCGTCTGCATCATTGTCACCATGTTCTGCAGCATCTCAGTCCTCTGTGTTCTTATTCGCTCACGGCCAGGGGAGGGAGGCGGGGCTGACCAGTCAAAGCAGAGAGCTTTCCTCACCATCGCTGTGATAACATTCATGTTCTGGCTGTGGTTTGCAGGGATGCTTACATCCAATATTATTTTACAGGCAAACGTTATAAACATAAAAGATGCTATTAATGTTATGCTCATCATGGGCTTCTTTAACCTGCCCTCCAGCGTGGCGGCCCCTCTGATGTTTCTTTGGAGAGCAGAAAAACTGCGCTGCAGAAGCATCTCAGACAGTAGATCCAATCAGCCTGAAAAGGCTGAACTTTAACTTAAGCCATGGGCTGCATTGTGTGACCCTCAGAGGTTACCTGCCCCCCATCAACCTCTCTTCACCCACCGTCACTGGCTGAGCAGCTGCTTCTTTCCATTCAGTGGTTCACTGTTCCTCTTCTGCCTCTGCCACCCTGCAGGGTGCGGGCTGCACTTGACATGTTCATGAAAAAATATACTTTTTTCAAATTGGCGGCTTTCTATTTGTTTTATCTCCATAGAAACTATTTAAATTTTGGTCGCCTGTGAGTGACAAACAGGTCATTGTAATTTTTAGAAGAATCTGCAAAAGTAAATTATCCGATTTCCTTGGCAACAAAGGTTTGTTAACCACGCCCACATTACAAATGTCAGACTATTTTATTCACCTCGACGCAGGCTTTGTGTGTTCAATTTTCACAACATTTCAGTGTAAAAATAAATTGAGCAACATGGTAATGCCACGTGTGAGAGCGCGCCACACTAACACTTAAAATTCAGCAAAAGGTTTCCCCAAGTAGCTTCCTGTTGATGCTCGAGGAGTTGGAGGAGGATACATCGAAACCCCCGGGTGAGTTTAAATTTGTAGAGGGTGGATTTTTTAAAAATAATTTAAGATGGCGGCCTCTTTCCAAAAGTCTATGAAACTTTGGTCGTGATTATAGACTGGCATGGTACGCACATGCCATGTGCGTACAATTTTGTGAAGATCGCTCAAAAAAAGTATTAAAAACTCAAAAATACCCAAATTTTACATTTTGGCAAAAAATGGTCTTAAAGCCAAATGTCCTGTGGCCATCCCATAATAAAACTTCCTTTGGATATCTCTGACAAGTGTGTTTTGATTTCATTAGTGGATTTTCAAATATTGTTTGGTCCCCATAAGAGCTCTTGGCTCCATTCATTCGTTTTTTTGACAGCTCCTCCTGCTGTGATGTCATCATTTTGGGCGGGGTTATTGTTTACTACACCCAAAATGTTTTCACTGGGTACTAAGAACATGCAAAGTTTTTGAGTATGCTTCAGGAGTGAAATCTTTGCTCAAATGTACTTTAAAAATAAGGAATTGAGACAACAATCTGGTCCTTCAGTTCAGGTACATCTGGGGGACGGAAAACAACAATCTCTAAATCTAGTTTTGTGTTTTTGCTTATCCATTTATCATAATTCATTATTATTGTCTTATCTAGTTCAATCAGCATTCTTGCAGTCAAAAAAGTGTTTACATTCTGAAGAAAAAGTACTAGTTTTCATGTACAATCGTAACATACCGTATGTTTGAAATATTGTGTTCACATTTTCTAACAATGGGTAACTGAGTTCTGTGGGCAACATTTGTTTTTAATCATACATGCATTTTTTGTTCAACGTTTTTTTTTGTCCTTACTGTTAGAATTCAGAAAAAATGACATTAGCTTGAAATCAGTAGGATAAACCTTAGGAAAGGTAACTATCTGATTTTTGTGCAGTGAGGCAGAGAAAATGTCTGTAGTTAAAGTTTGTATGTTTAATACCTTATTGTGTTTGTAACTTTTACCAAATCTAAACCCAGTCTGTAGTTCATGATGTTATTTATGGATTTTAAACCCTAATAAATGATCTTTGCCATGTGTCCAATATGCTTGGCTGTGGTCAGTGGTAGTGCTGAAATTCAACCCTTTGGATCCCCAACCAAAGGGTTGAATTTCTTAGTGGAAGCCTTCTCCATCAGAAGGGAGCGGTCACAAACTGAGGGGAGTACAGGTAAGTCTGGCAGTTCTATTCTGAGTTTTATTTATTTTTTGCTGTTTTTGTGTAAGATTTGCGAAATGCAAACACAAATTTGTGGCTTTCTAGTACCGTTCCACAGATGTCTTTTCACGCATGTGCCATAGATGTATAATTTTATATAATGTATACAGCACATATATTAAAATTACATAAATTATGCACAAATCACTAGTAAATTGCATATGAACAGCATAATTATCACACACTGTTCATGTAGAATTGGCATGTTGTATGATGGGTAGATCAATTGAACGATCTTTCACCCCTCTAGTAATCGATACCCAGTCGCGGTCACCTGTTACCCGTCTCTCATGGGGTGATATCTGGCATAACGCGGAACAGGGTGGGCCGGGTACGGCGAGCGGATGAAACTTTAGTACAGGCCGAGCCCTTCTTACAGATCTCCCCTGCAGCGGCTCCCACCGGGGGTCCTTCGTCTCTGTGAGCTGCTTTTGCTGGAGCCTAACAGCTAACTTAGAACTTGTGCGGACCAGGGGAATCCGAAAGTATTGCAAGGGCCCGCGGAGGGCGCTGACAATGGTGCTGACTCAATGTGATTTCTGCTCAGTGCTCTGAATGTGAAAGTCACGACATTCTGTGAAGTGCAGGTCTACGAAATGTAGCGGCTGTGTGATACGGCCCTAAGGTGTAGCCTATCAGTTCAAAGCCGAAATGAAACGTGAAAACGGTCAAGGATGTGTTAGTGATGTAAGCACAAACCTAAAGACAAGTCAAATACGGGTCAGTCAGACCCAGATCATTCTTGTACTGGAGGGAAGCTGGACAGAGTGATGAGCTAGAGGACAACTCTTCTCTCTCTGAAGAACCGAAGACGACCAAACACCAGAGGGATCGCTCCGAACCACCTCTAACTCAGTGATTCTGAATAAACCCATAGACACTGTGGTGAGGAGCAGTGGAGGACAACATGGTCCTCACTGTTTACTCTGTGTATCCCCTGAGAATGGCTACAGAACAAAACCGTGGTCCTCTAAGAAAAGAACAAAGAAGTCTGTCAGGTAAGGTTTCAGGTAGAAACCACCAAAAACAAATATGACCATAGAAACCAACAATTTATTAAGGAGTAAGCCAGGTAGAAATATCGACAACTCAGCTGAGTCACACCAAAGACTAAAAATTGGACCTAATGCCCCCCCTGTTTGACACTTTGCATTTAATTTGTGGAGTCTAATTGTGGACAGAAAAATGATTTAAGTTAGAAAGATTGATCCACAACATTGGCTAGGACTAAAGCATGGTTGAGGACAGGGGCTGGGCTGGCTTCACTTCAGGCGCTGAAGTGGACACCAAGGCCAATGTTTTTCTAGCCTGTAAGAGGACGAGAACATCCTGTAAAGGTGGGAACGCCGCCAAATAATCAGGTCAGGGGTTCCAAAGAAGGACTCCAAGGAACAGACAGGTTTGACGGATGGAGTGGTGGACACTGGGGGGTGTTAGGGGACTGACATACACCAGTGGGATTGGGTCCACTGGGTTCAGGGTTCTTGCTATGACACCGCTGTGGATATGAACCCATGACCTACCAGTCTTGAGGCAGACACTCTGGGAAACATGGAATGGTTGGTCAGTAGCGTGAACCTGAAGTTGGTCACAGGCTGGAAGCAACAGAAAAACCACAACAATCAGGTGTGGTAGAGGAAACACCAAGGTCGGTACCAGGTGAGTAGCATTCGCATGATTGTACCTAAGGAGGAGAAGGAAAAACCTCTGGGACAAAAACAGTCTGCAAAGATCATTCAAGGAACTGCAAATTTTTCCACTTTTGTCTTAAACCCAAGAAAAGATAAGCTGGGTTTTAGTCTCAGCACTTCAGACTTCTGAATTTAGTCAATCTTTTAGTTTATCCCTTTAACCTTTAAAAACAAAACTGAGTTTTTTGTTTTTTTTTCTCTTCAGGTCCCCAATATAAGCAGCAGACATGTCCGTTAACAACTCCTCCCACTATGATCGTCCCTCAGACTTTGTCTGCTCCACATATGAAACGAGACTCCTCATCAGCTTGAGTTTTTTTGTGGTGAAAGCAGTCCTCATCATCCCTCCCTGCACCTTTATCGTCTACCTGGCCTTCCAAAGATGGCGGCAGCAGCGCTCCTTCAAATCTGTGAACCACTCTGACATCATTACCTTCAACCTTGCTGCTATGGAGCTGTCTTGTGGCCCCGGGTTGATCTGCTACTTATTTAGGAGATACCGCTGCAACAATTCAGTATTATTATTATTTTGGGGAGCTGGTTTTCTTCTCTATCCATGTATGGAGAGATCATTTTCCATTTGCTGACATGTGTGGATTGGTACCTGGCTGTTGTTCATCCCATATTCTACCTGCAGATCAAAGACGGCCTTGGGGTACAGATCAGAAACATCAGCATCACCGTTGTTTGGCTGCTCAGCTTCGGACTATCCACTTTAGAAGTGGTTGTGAGAGGACAACAAGTTGTTATCTTGATATTAGGCTTTTTGGCTTTGTCCATCATGGTGATCACTTTCTGCAACTTTAGCGTTCTCTGTGCTCTGATTCGCCCGGGCCCAGGGAAAAGAGGCGGGGAAAAGGAGCGGGATTCCCACAAGCAGAGAGCATTCCACACCATCACAGCAATATGGGTGGTGTTCTGCTTGTGGTTCATAGTGTGTCTCATTTCCAACGGTGCGTCTAAGTCTCTACTGATGAGTGAAAAACTCAAGTGTGTGTTGTTTCCAGGTCTAACCTTTTTAAACCTGCCTGTCAGTCTGTTGTTACCTGTCCTGTACCTGCACAGAAACTACCTTGCTTGACCCCACTTGGGGGTTTTCCCTCCACCTTTGCAGGCTATGAGGACTCCCCTTCAGATCAAGTGCCATCATCTAACCTATATGCCCTCTACCAGAATCTCTCATTCTCCATGTTTTGATTTTGTCCTGCACGTTGCTCTGCTTGGGTTGTCCTCCTACTTCACATTGGGAGTTTCGTGTTTTGTATTTTTTCTGGTAATTCCATAAACTGTGCTTTGATTGAATGTCTTTGTCACATAATGAGCCTTAGATGAGTTTGAACCGACACCTCCTTTACATTTTCAAAGGTAAAACCAAGTGGTACTAGTAAAAGTTTCTATTTTTCTTATTTACTGGAGTAAATACTTCTTTTTAATAACGTATTTAAAATACATTCAACACACAGTAGATTAAAATGACATATAAAATTATGGGCTGCACGGTCGTGTAGTGGTTAGCACTCTTGCCTCACGTCAAAGAAGGTTCAAAACCAGGCTTTGAATATTTTTATTATTATTATTAATTTATTCTAGTTTTCTCCCCCCATTCTAAAATATATTGTGGCGACCAGGGGTTAGCCCCGCCCATGGCAACATAGACTACTGGGAAATGAGAAATACTGTACCGTGAGTGGGAAAGCTGCTGAGGCAAGTAACTCTTATGTTGTACACTGTTTGTGTGTTGTACTCTGATAGGTGGCCTTTGATGCCAGAAAGGGAATTGTGCGATCTTCTTATGTGTCTATCTCACCTTCTCTGAGACTTGATCGGTCTGCACAGCTAACGGGGATCCAATAAATGATAAAACAATGTTAACACTACTCTTTAGTTTTACTCCATGTGAAGGAAACGGTTGTGGACGTATTCTCAGCAAACCACCATATTTACATAAAAGCCATTAAATCATAATCATTCATTCATCTTCAAAATCCGTTTGTTCCCTTTGGGGTCACGGGGCTCCTAGAGCCTATCCCACCCACTTGTTGGCCCTGGACAGGTCACCAGTCTGTCACAGGGCCACAATCACACACCCATGCACTCTCACATTTACACCTAGGGACAATAAAGAGACCAATTAACCTATGAAGCATGTTTTTGGACGGTGGGAGGAAACTGGAGAAAACCCAGGCATGCGCGGGGAGAACATGCAAACAGAAAGGTTCCCCATTGATGTGCTGGTTCAGGTCCCCCAGCCGGGACCTAAACGGGGGGGCCTTCCTGCTGTGAGGAAAGAGCTTTAGTATAGTCACTTCAAATTTCTTTTTTTTAAAGTCAAGAACAATCCCATATTTGGTGTGTATGTCAGTTTTATGGCAAATACAAATCCTTCACCTACTCCTATGTTCTTCTAACCGCTACAATTAACCCTCCAAGCAGGTAATTTGGAAAAACAGTGCCTTCAAATTCAGAATTTTCCATCACTTAATCACTTCATCAATAGTTGGTGGTTATCTATGTTAGCGCGTAGCTGTCAGCTCTCAGAAAATACATAAGATCAGTTTTATAACTTAAAAAAACAGGAGAAACGTGTTTCTCCTCCATTTCACAGTGATATGGATCACCCTAAAGGCAGAGGGATATTCGTCCCGAAATTGCTGCGGCTCTTCCTTAAAACAACATTTTCGGACACCACTACAGCCTAAAATGAGGAGGAGCCAGAGGGGTAGGGAAGCAAATCGAATTCCCCTTTTTTAATAAGTAATTACATTTACAGAACACACATGCCCGTTCACCAAACTCAATGCCAGGTAAATATGTCACCTGTGGCTGTTCTACATAGAAGACAATCTTCAAACATTTTAATATAACAGAAAAATCAATGCATTTCTATTTATTTCTAATGTTTTTTACTTAGACTGCCTACTTTCATTTCTACAAAATTGGTTAGAGATCATTTAAATCAAATGGTTTTATGACTTCACTTGGCGGAAGCAAAGAGACATTTTTCCATTTCTGTGCAGAAACAGGAGCGGTGACGCCAAACCAGAAGGCAGGCTGAAAAAGGACAAACATGGAAACAGCAAACAGTTGGCCAACCTGTCCTTCACAGGAAGATTATAGACAACATTGGACAGCAGGAATGGGATAAACCACATCCACAGGACGGTCGCTATGACTGTGATGGTGTGAAAAGCTCTTCTCTTTTTTGGGTCCACTTGTTCCTTCTCCGCCCCTCCCTCCATCGGTCCTGGTCGGTTCAAGACCCAGAGAACAGAGAGGCTGCAGAACGTTATGACTAAAATGGAAACAGTCAGAGAAAAAATAACCTGGAAAACGGCATAGTCTGAGGTTTTATCCAAATGAAGATATGCCATTATAAAGGAAAGAAGCCAAGTCGATGCGATGCTGATGTTTCTGATTTTGACTCCGCGGGTGTTTTTCAGCCCCACATAAGTGATGGGATGAACGACAGCCAGGTACCGTTCCAAACAGGTCAGCATGTGAAAAAAGGACTCTCCATAAAAACAGAAGGAGAACATACAGGCCCCCAACTCTAGAAGCACCAGTCTCTTATAGTATGACCCACAACAAAAGCAGACAAACACAGGACCCCAGAACAGCTCCATGGCAGCCAGGTGGTAGGCGAAGACATCAGAGTGGCTCACAGCTTTGAAGGAGCCCTGCTGCCGCCATCTTTGAAGACCCAGATAGAGGATGAGCACACAAAGGGGGATGATGATGAGGGCTTTGGATGTAACGAAGCTGACGTAGACGCTGACTACAATTTCTAAAGTGCGACAGTCTAACAAATGTTGACCCAAGCTGGATGAGTTTACAGGCATGACTGCTGCATGTGGTGTAGACCTAAAGTGGAATAAAAAAAACATTACAAATTTGTTGAAGCAATGTTACCTATCCAGTGACTTAATGATGAAAATGGTGTTTTCTGTGTTTGTAACATTTTTTTTTTTTCTGATGATGGAGGACATAAATAAAATTTATATTTTTTTGCACGGCTAATTTTAGATGGAGGGTGTGATGGGCTTTAGGCTAGCGGGAGAGTTTGTAAACAGAAGGCTCTCAGGAACAGGGAGGGTAAGGGGGGCTGTATGCCAGTGACCCACCCACATCTCAGAGCCAAGAACCCTTGTGTTAAGGTTGATTGCCACTGCTCCGTCTGTGGTGCATCTCCGTTGTGTTAACACACAAAAAATACAACGTTTACTTTGCTTTTATCATGTCAACATCTAACATCAGACGCAACACACACACTTTACACAGGAGTTTCATTTCAAATCACGTGTCAGTATCGCAGCAAAAAGCCAGAAGAAATAGAAACAGGTCCAGATTTCAACATAAAAACATCTGTTGTAACTTCAAACTAACAATGTATAACATTTTATTCTCTAATTAAGGTGTCGTGCCCACGCGAAAACGCATGTTCATACTGTGAACAACACTGTCGTCTATTTTCACCACAGACAATGAACGTTTATCATGGAATTAGGAAAACATAGTTTATGACACAAAACACATTTCTTCTGTTTATTTTTTTAATTAATCATGTCTTTACAAACAGTTTCTTCATCTACACACACCTTGTGTTATTTGTTCACACACTGAACTCCTCAATATACAAATTTATTCTGTAGGTCAGAGCCAACAATTCAAACATTTTTTAAATATTTCGTCAAGAAAGAATTTGGGCTAAAATCGGCATAATCATAATAAAAGACCACTGGGATTTATTTTACACAAACTTTTACTCCACATCTGTGGAACACCGTTAGCTTTTCTACACAACCTAGTAAAGCTGGATGGTTACATAATTATAGCCTGACACAACACATTACCATTTTAAAACTTAAATTGAATTAAAACAAGTAATTTGTAAATTTGAAATGAACATGTCTCATAATAAACTATGTCTGCTGGACTTGTTCACATAAATGAAATACTGATGTCCTAAAAAAGACTAAAGGTGCCTTTTTGAGGTACAAGTCACTAATGTTAGGAGTTTAAGGAATCTGTCAGCATTTGAGGCTTGTGTAGAATCAGCTGGAGAGCGGAATAGTTATGATCATTAAGTCATTCATTTCATCAGCAACAACATTGTTAACATTTGTGCCCTTTACTCACCTCTACTGAAGGGTTTGTCTGGATTATTATCTTCCTCTGACTGCTGGTGATTCTCAGGAGGCTGGAACACCACTGATGTTTAGAGTTTCTTCATCACGTCTAAACGTCTGTCAAGACGGTGTTTTTGCATGTTTCAATCCAAATGCCAGACCTATTTTATTATCAAATATTCCTGTGTGGACATGTCAGCCTGTAGAGTCCACTCATACACCTCAATGTGTTAATGATTTGTCATAGTTGATATGATTCAAATGAGCTACAGCTTCAGCTGTAGAGGGAAGCTTATTTTCAAATTCATTAATAAAATTAACAAACAAAAAGATCTGACACTTTAGGCTCTCTGACCTTCGAACATCTAGCCTGCAACAGTCTGTGGGTGGGTTTTTCACACCATGATCCATAGAATGAGGTTCTGAATATGCAAATGCAAGGTATATACCAAGTCTATTTCTGAGTTCCTTTGTTCGGACTCTGTTGCAACAACCCTGTTCATCTGTCTATAACACTGCGTACAAATTTGTGCTCTTTGTGCGGAGTAAACCTACAAAAGCTAAGTAGCTGTCTCTGAGTCATTATTCATTTATTTCTGTGTGCAAGAAACTGACGGGGTTACAAACTAAATTTAATACAGTCCTTTCTAGAGAATCCAGTTTCTTCACAATATACCTTTGCTTGCACTCTCTCCCACTTGCTTAAAACCCAGATCTAACATAACTGGTGCAACAAAAATGGTAGCAATATCTGAGCTGTCCAGCCGTGAGGTTGGACCAAGATTCCAGCTGAGATGAGGAAAACAAAGACGTTCATGGATCTCAGAATGGAGCGGAGCAAGGAGCCTGTGGCCCGCCCTGCACATTTTCTGCCTCACAAATAGGATCTTTTTGATTGGACATTTTATTTATCCTTATTCATTATGATGTATAAAGAAATCCTCAGAGATAATGTTATAATCTCCAGTTTCTTTATATCCATCCTCCAGTTTTAGAAAACTACCACAAAAACATTAAAAACACAAAAAAGTGAGTCTTTAAAAAGGATGTGTTTTTTCGATGTGTTTCTCAACTTCAGAGATCTATGGTCACATGCATAGATCTGATAGGCTTATAATGAGGACCAAGCCTGGAAACTTGCTAAAAGTTTTGCATCACATCAGTCATTTGACCCTTGTAATGAATCTGAAATTTTCTTGTATTCTTTGGCCTGCTTGACACTGATCGTTAGAATAAGGTTTACTATATAAACACAAGCACATATGTATGTAATGTTACACCTAATATGGATACAATTTTTGTCTTTCCTACTTGCTATTGTGAAAAATCTGTGGACATGAAGGTATACTACGGAAAGCGTGATAACCGCAGTCAGGAGGCATTTAACCGGTCCAAATAATCTACCTGGACAAGCCCCCAATTTGGTTACCATCCTGGAAGTGCGAACAATAATTTGGCAATGACCAACAGAGCAGCAGGTTTTTTGTTTTATATAAATTTAATCACATGTAATACAAGAGAACAATATTTAGAAACAGAATATATAATAACTCCAAATAAAGAATAAGGCGTAGTATTAAAAATGATCTAAAGTCACAAATCTGCACCATTTTGAAAATCATATAACTCCATAATAAATAATCACATAACTCTTTTCACAGTCTTCCCATATCATCACTGGCCCTGCAAAGTCTTTTTTCACGGATAACTAACACAGAGCATCCTTTGATTCAGGTCTGGAAGCAGATAACATGCTGATCTTGGGAAGACTCTAGGACAGTCGGTTTCCTCCCAAGAGTTTCACCTTTACCTCCCTGTGAAACAGAACTTGGAGACAAACACTTCTGCAAACATTTTTATATTACCTATATATCTAGGTAATACATAAAAGCAAATATGAAATAACGTATATACATTTTTCCAACAGGTATGCCCCCCCTGTTTGTTTGCTCAAATTCTCACATCACTTTTGATCAGCCGCTTTACGAACATTTACAGCTGTAAGATCATGTTTATGAGCACAAATACATTTACACTCAGAGGTTTTGTGAGTACTTAAATTATTTTTTGATCAGACAGTTTTGTTTTTTTTTTGTTTTTTTTGTGGTCAAACGTACCGACATGTTTCGGTGAAATACCTTCCGCCTACGTCAGGGTCGTCTTCAGGTGGTAATGTCTGACGTCTGTAACCCTTGTGCTATCCTAGGCACTTTAACATTGGGATTTGGGTCATCTAGACCCACTAGACAGTGTGTTGAACATGTTTTCTTCAATGATTTGTGATCTTCACTGGTGTCCATGGATTACATGAAATCTTTCCACCTTTATCCACCTTTGTCATGGTAGGGGGAACACGTCAATGTAAGGGTGGGGTCATCTAAGATAGCACAAGGGTTAAAAACAGATAATTGTGACTGAGGCGGAGTCACCTGTCAAACTTTGACAAGCGACTCTGCCCCTTGATGTCTGTTTTTTTGCTGGAGGATGTTGCTCCAGGTGTGAGAGAGCATGAAGGCCCCCTCATCCCTGTTCATGGAAGTGTGGGCTCGCTTTCGTATCTCCACTGCCTCCATGATCCATCTGCAGTGTCTGCTGTCTTCAGTGCAGAGGTCTTCGGCATTTTCCCAGTCCATGATGTGGTTTTCTTGTTTGCGGTGGTCCGTTATGGCTGATCTCATGTTTTCTTGAACAGCCTGTTGTCGTCTGGCTCGTTAGTATTTTATCTGTTTATTTTTCACATTCTTTTTGATGTTCTGTTTTTCTTGTGATGAAGGTGCGTCCTGTTCCTCCGATGTATGTTTTGTGGCAGGTGTGACACGGTATTTCATAAATGACATTGCATTTCTTATTTTGATCGATCTTGCCTTTTGGATTAACCAATATTTGCCTGAGTTTTTCTATACAGTTTAACTGGGGTGCTAACGTGAAAAGATGTGAAAAGAAAAAAAAATACAAACCAGTGTCTGATAAAAAATAATTTAAGTACTCAGTATGATTTATAGACACAATGAACTTCTTTTGACTCATTCGGAGGTTTTGTGTTGGAGACACTTACACAATGTCTTCTATGAACAGTCCAGCATTATTCAGGTCAACATCATCATCATCGTCATCATCATATTGCTTCAGGACAGGATGCAGCTGGGTCACTTCAGGTGTATTAGCTGTGGAGATGAGGCGATTGCACAAAGAATACAACAGCAGCCACACAAGGTCAAGATTGCAATAAATACAGCTATGGACACCAAAGTGGAAGATACCAGTGACAAGCCAGGAGTCCCACATGGTGGTATCAACACCGGAATGGTCCTTCATCTTACCATTTAGAGTGCAAAGGCCCACTATGGCCTTCGCACTTGTTAGGAATGAATGTGCAACACTGTTCTCCGAACATGGTGCACACACCACCCTTTTCAGCCAGCAACACATCAAGAGCGATCCTGTCCTGGAATGCTATTAAAGATGTAGCCGAATGCTGTTCATGCCAGCGTCAAACCCTTTTTGTGTCCAGTTAGCTAATTTTTGGAGTGGCTGTAGTTGATCTTGTCCACGTTTTTGTAAATCGTACACCACCAACAGAGTGAAGATTCCCAGCCGGCAGCTACCTGATTAACTAATTTATATTCTTCTGGTACTCTACGAGGAACCACTATGGCGTCTATGTAAGTAAGGTCAGTTTCTGTCAGGCACACTTCTTAGAATAGAATAGATATTCTTTATTGATCCCACATTGGGGAAATTCAATTGTCACAGCAGTTCCAAAGAGCAGAGAAAAGAAAAGTGACAGCAATGTGCAAAAAGTGAGGGGTGTTCCCAAATGTGCAAGTATAAAAATAAGTGTGCAAAAATAGAAAAAAAAGTAAAAAGTAAGTACGTAATAAATTATGTACACTATTACAACATAACACATGTTATGCCTAATAATAAAATTAAATAAATAAAGTAAAGACACAGAATATACAGATGAGCTATGGATGTATGAAAAACCGGTTTGTACATGCATATTTAAACTGTGGCATTGTACAGTCTTACAGCTGTTGGGATGAATGACCTGCGGAACCGTTCCTTCCTGCATGGGGGGTGTAACAATCTGCCACTGAAAGAGCTGTTCAGTGCCTCCACTGTCTGATGTAGTGGGTGAGAAGTGTTGTCCATGATGGATGTTAACTTGGTCAACATCCTCCTTTCACCCACTTCCTCCACAAAGTCCAGTGGGCATCCCAGGACAGAACTGGCCCTCCTGACCAGCTTGTTCAGTCTCTTCCTGTCCCGGTCTGTGCTGCCTGCTCCCCAACAGGCCACGGCGTAGTGGATAACAGAGGCCACCACAGAGTCATAAAATGTCCTTAAGAGAGGCCTGCACACTCCAAAGGACCTCAGTCTCCTCAGAAGGTGGAGGCGATTTTGGCCCTTCTTATACAGGGCATCTGTGTTTTGAGTCCAGTCAAGTTTCTTGTTGAGGTGAACACCCAGGTACTTGAAACTGTCCACTACCTCAATGTCCAAGCCCTGGATGCTCACTGGTGTGTATTGTGGTGTTCTCCTCCGGAAATCAATCACCATCTCCTTTGTTTTACTGGTGTTCAAGCACAGGTGATTACGCTCACACCAGTCCACACAGCCGACAATGGCCGAGTCGTCAGAGAACTTCTGGAGGTGACAACTGCTGGTGTTGTATGTAAAGTCTGAGGTATAAAGGGTGAAGAGGAACGGTGAGAGCACCGTCCCCTGAGGAGCACCAGTGCTGGAGACCACCACCTCCGACACACAGTTGTGTAGCCTCACATACTGTGGTCTGTTGGTGAGGTAGTCGGTCGTCCATGCAGTCAGTCTTCTGTCCACTCCAGCCCCTTCCAGCTTCTCTCTTAGCAGAGCTGGCCGGATGGTGTTGAAGGCGCTGGAGAAGTCAAAGAACATGACCCTCACAGCGGTTCCAGCGTCCTCCAGATGAGTCAACGCCCGGTGCAGCAGATAGATGACAGCGGGTCCGTTGCGGTGCTGACCACTGAGCGAAGGTGGCTGAGTATGAGCCTCTCCATGGTCTTCATCAGGTGGGAGGTCAGGGCTACTGGTCTGTAGTGGTTTGGCTCCTTAGCGTGCGCCATCTTAGGAACCGGAACCACACAGGAGGTCTTCCACAGGACTGGGACCATCTCCAGACTCAGGCTCAGGTTGAAGATGTAAGTGACCACCTCACAGAGCTGGTCAGCACAGTCCCTGAGCAGTCCGGGTCCGATGCCGTCTGGACCTGCAGCTTTCCTGGTCTTAAGTCGCCTCAGTTCTCTCCTCACCTGATCAGAAGTGAGGCAAAGGGGGGTGGAGGTGTGGGGCAGAGATGGTACAGCTGTGGATGGGGGTGGTGTGCAGTGATGAGAGTGATTGGGGGTGGGGGTTGGTTTAGCTGCTGGGCTGGAGATGTGTGAAGTGGAGGGGGGAGGGCTGGAGTCAAACCTGTTGAAGAACAGATTCAACTCGTTGGCCAAGCCCTGGTCTTCATCAGACGTCACTGTGTCTGCTCTCTGTCCGTGACCACTGATGGTCTTTAGTCCTCTCCACACTCCTCGAACGTTGTTGTTTTCCAGCCGCTCCTCCAGCTTCCTCTTGTAGCTGTTCTTGGCCTGTCTGATCTTGTATTTGAGTTCATGCTGAACTCTCCTCTGCTCCTCTCTGTCCCCTGAAATAAAAGCCCTCCTCTTTTCCTTCAGTAGGGCTCTCAGCTCAGGGGTCACCCAGGTCTTGCTGTTGGAGAAACACCGCACCCTCCGAGTTGGTACAGTGTTCTCCACACAGAAGCTGATGTAGTCAGTGATGCAGTGGGTCAGGCTGTCGATGTCATCTCCATGAGAGCTGCAGAGTGTCTCCCAGTCCGTGGTCTGGAAACAGTCTCTCAGTCTCTCCCTGGCCTCATCAGTCCACGGTCTCACTGACTTCTTCTTCTTGGGTGGCTCTCTTTTTGCTCTGGGTTTGTATTCAGGAACCAGATGCACCAGGTTGTGATCAGAGCGGCCGAGTGGGGGGAGAGGGTTGGAGTCATATGCGTCCTTAACGTTAGCATACATTAAGTCCAGCGTCTTGTTCTCCCTAGTGTGGCACTTAACATACTGAGTGAAAGTGGGGAGAATGGAGGAGAGCGAGGCATGGTTGAAGTCCCCGCTGATGAGAAGCAGCGCCTGCGGGTGCCGGGTCTGCATGCGCGTCACCGCTCCGTGGAGTCGCTCGCTGGCTGCCTCCGCATCGGCCGATGGAGGGATGTACACGTTAAAAATTATAACATGCGAAAACTCCCTCGGGATGTAATACGGCCGAATGCCCACAGCGAGAAGCTCAATGTCACGAGAGCAAAACTGTTCCTTCACAGAGACGTGCGCCGGGTTGCACCATCTCTCGTTAATAAACAACGCCGGTCCTCCTCCCCTCTTCTTACCACTGTCTCTTAAACTCCTGTCCTCCCGAACCAGTTTGAATCCATCCAGTGCGACCACGGAGTCCGGTGTCGATTCATTCAGCCACGTCTCAGTGAAACACATGAGGCTACACTCCCTGTATTCCTGCTGTAACCAGGTCAGCGCCGTCAGCTCGTCCATCTTGTTGGAGAGGGAACGGACGTTTCCCATAATGATGGATGGAACGTATGGTTTGTACCTCCATCTCCTCTCCCGAAGCCTACGTCCTGCTCTGCAGCCCCTCCGTTTCCTCCGAATTTCAGGTGGAACTTCAGGTCTGTCGGTGTAGAGAGGTGCAGGGCCGCGCAGAGCCAACAGCTGATCCCTGGAGTAAACAATGGAGCCATGTGCGAAGCTGAGGGGGTCCGCCGACACACTCCCAAACAAGTTAAAAAACAATGAAAAACAGAACGCAAAAATAATAAAATTGGTCTCCTTATGTGCAGACTTGCAAAAGGCATTGACCACATAAAAGAAAAGCCGTAGAGCGGGCCAAAAAACAATAGTAAAGAGAAGAAAGGAGAGAGCTGCTGTAACTAGATGCTGCTCCTGCAGCGCCATCTTGGTAGTTCTTGCTTATGTCTTGGTCTCCATCTGTGAGGATAGATAGTAGACAAGTTATCCATCAAAACTTTAACTTAGGATACACAAAAACAGGTAACAGAAGTGTAACAAGAGCACAATAACCTGTAACATTTCTAGGCAATCTGTAAAACAGTCTGTCATCTCCACACCACCACCAGATGTCTCCACAGGACAGTGGAATTAAGTCATTTGGCATTATTATTACATTTTTTCAAGTTGAATGATTAAGCTTTCCCAGTTGTACTCCTGCTCCAATCAGATTGATGTTGAGGTGAAGTTTCCTGGGGCCACCTTTTTAGAAAACGTAGGCTTTTCCTTTTCAAATGTTGTCAAGGGTTTTTTTGGGCAAGCATGAGTGGGTGGACTAACAGTTCTCTCAGTTGAAAGGGTTGTTCCATTTTCATACCCAGGTGGGCATCAGTACTGCCAGGTACGCCATGCTATAAAAATGATTACAACAACAATAAATTTCACACAAGTTTGACAACCTTGGTTTGCCATCTCAACTAACTGTTTTTCTCTGTCCAAATGGGTCGGTGGCTTTCCAGGAGGCTTCACTGACTTTCGGGTCTACCCAGACTCTAAACGTCTGAGTCCACCCTATTATCAGATTTTAGCTCAGTAGTAGTACTGTATATTGGTCTTACCAAATTTTTCTTATTATGTAAATGTTTGGGGGAACAACTAAAAAACAATGTTACATTAACTTTTTAATACTTCAAAAGAGATCATTATGAATCATACACATAGTCAATTACCTTGAGCACCCAAAGAAATTATTCATACAATCAAAAATTTCTAAAATTTTATGATCTAGTAGAGTATTGTACAGCTCAAATAATATTCAAGGCCGAAAACAATTTATTACTGACAAATATAAAGAGGTTATTTTTGTCATAGTTGGGAAAGTAAGGACTTAAGGTAAAGCGGGCGAGAGTTTATAAGATTTTTCTTCTCACTCCCGTTTGGACTTGTTTTGTTCACATAATCTTCCTGTTTTATATAATTTTTGGCTTGTTTTTGTCTTATTTTGTTATTATACACTTGTTTTCACTTGTCCAAAATTAAAAAGGTTACTATTACTACTACTACTACTACTACTACTACTACTACTACTATTTGCATAATACAACAACAACAAAACACACAGCAAATTCATTGATTGGCATAACACAACAACAACAAAACAAACAGAAACAAAACATTTCTTTAACATTGCTTTAACATTCACACATTCTTTACTTCAATTATTTATAAATAATTACAGCAGAAAGTTATGGTACTAGGATTTTATTTCATATCTATACATGTATTTATTATTTTCATTATTTTATGTAACACGGGACTTCGATGACCCCGCCGTCCTTACCTGATAGTGTCTAGAATTCTCAGGGCTTTTGTTTTTTTTGAAAACACAGAATTTAACCGACTCCGCCGTCCAACCAAATAGTACGGGATCTCAAGGACCTCGCCGTCCTTTCCGTTGTCTTTCTCCTACGGTATACCGTCAACCTTTCGGACTCCAGCCAACGGGATGGGCATCAGTTCCAACAAAGGGTTGACTCATCTAGGAGTCAGCTGTCGCACCAGTCACCTGGGGCCCACCACGCTCGCTGAAACCCTCAGGTGTGTTGGTATCCGGCTCGAAATGACCAATTTAATGTTGGGTTTAAACAACCTCCAACATCAGTATAACGTCAAAAGAAAAGAAAGACAAGAGAAAAAGGTACCTTTTAGGTGGAGAACGAACAGAGAATAATGCCCAGTTACAATCTGTCTCCGCTCTGGCGCATATTCCTGTCACCTCCTATTTTATTAAGTTTGTTGGGTTTTCCCTAATTTACAAATGCACTGAGTTCTAAGGAGGGGAAACAGTTAAACACACAGCTGCAGCGCTATCAGAAAACATAAATTGTAATTTGTCCATCTTTTCACAGTCTTCCCACATCATCACTGGCCCTGCAAAGCCTTTTCTCACGGATAACTAACACAGAGCGTCCTTTGATTCAGGTATGGAAGCAGATAACATGCTGATCTTGGGAAGACTCTAGGACAGTCAATTTCCCCCCCAAGAATTTCACCTTCACCTCCCTGTGAAACAGAACTTGGACACAAACACTTCTGCAAACATGATTATATTACATATATAGCTAGGTAATACATAGAAGCAAATATGAGATAACTTATTTACATTTTTCCAACAGGTGTTCCGGCGCCGTCCTGCAACCTGTGAGGCTGCTTCGTCACATCATCCAACTGTATTATCACAGCTATCTACTTTGGCTTATGTTAAACTTTACACGTTTGTCTTCAGTTGAGGCTTTGGTTTCCTGAAAATGGTGAACAGATGTTTCTCAGAATTTTCAGATGCCAACAGTCTGAGATTTATCAGAACGTCTTGCTTGTGCACAGTATAAACAACATGTAGGCTGAAAACGGCAATATTTCAATTAAACTCTTGTAGAAGTCAAGGGATTTATTCATCTAAAAGTAGGGTCTAGATTTCTATGCACTGTTGGAAAAACAAGGAAGCTTTCTTGATCTGTGAAGATACAACAAAGGTAAGACCAGACTGGAAGGCAAACTGAAGATGCAAATACTAGCATCCAACACACAGTTAATGTTGTCGTCGGCTATCTTAGCCTGTTGTAGGGAAGTAGCAACAAGTAGCCCTATGAACCACATCCACAGCGAACCTAAAATTGACACAATGGTGTGTAAGGCTCTTTTCTTTGAATGGTCAACCCGCTCCTTTACCCCGTGTTCTCCAGGACTTGGACGAATCAGAACCCAGAGAACAGAGAAGCTGCAGAAAGACACGATGATGATGGAGAAGGGCAAGACACAGAAAAAAGGGATGATTGACTGCCTAAAGTCTTTAGTCATATTTGAGATCATGACTACACCACTCAGTAGCCACACACAGATGATGCTCACATTCCTGACCATGACCCCATGAGCAATATTAATCCCCCTATAGGTGATGGAGTGAACAGCAGCAAGGTGACGCTCCACACAAGTCAAGATATGGAAAAATATTTCTCCGTATAAATTGAGGGTGCTCAAATTGACTTCAACATGTAAGAGTAGTGGGATGTGGGAGTATTGCCCCCAGAGGAAGCAGACAAAACCCAGGAACCAGATCAGGTTCATGACAACCAGGTGGTAGGTGAAGACGTCACAGTGGCTCAGTTTTCTAGAGGAGCGCTGCTGCCGCCACTGAAGGAGACCATGGTGGAGGATGAAGGTGCAAAGAGGGAAGATGATGATGACTTTTACTGCAGCAAAAACAACGTAAATGGAAATGGAAAGGTTGTTGTCTAAGCAGGGGTAGAGTGGAGGGCTGACGAAGACAGACGATGAGTTGTCAGCCATGTTTACTGTAAACACTGTAGAAGAAAAAACATGGAGAAACATCAATATATAGAATTTAAATAACATGGAATTTTAACAATTTTGGTTGTAAAATCAACTGAGACGCTTGTTTCTGTGCCAGTGATGTTCTCACCAACAAAAACAGTAAAGTTAGTTAGAGAATTGTCAAATCCTTGTGTTCTAGTTTTTTTTCTCCAAATCATAATCATCTTTAATCAGTATACAAAGTACTTATGTGTCTCACACCGCATCACTGACGCAATGTATTGAAATTGTAACCAACAGAAAGCTACACAAGCAAATACAAGATTGAGGAATCTGCTACCAAGAATCAAGAATTGGCTTTTTGTACCAAAATAAATCATCCTTCCTTCACTCTGCAAAGCATAATCTGGTAGGAATGACAGTCCTGTCTATGTTGGATTATGGTGACATTATAAATTCTTCTTCCTGAATTGGTATTCCTTTTCTCACAAATGTATTTGTTTTGTCAGAGCTGCTCCCTTTTATTCCCATCATTGCCATGCATGTGATTGATCTAGTCAAATAGCATTCAGTTCCCTCTCACAGGCGGTTGTGATGGTATCATTTTATTTACAAGACTTTCATTCTCTCTTTATTATTTCTTGGACTCATAGATTGCATTCTGTTTACTTTTGTCACTATGGTTGGACCCAGGGTTTGTATCACCCTTCTTAGTAACAGCAACCTTGATATTCCATGTAGGTCAGCTGCGTGTGCGGTACAGGTTTCTTCATTTTTCACTTGCAGACAGCCAGTATCCACGTGTGAGACTTTATTTAGCTAGTTTTGAGTAAGAAACAGTCTAAACCATGGCTGTACTTTTGACTTAGCAAGTAACTGAAAGATGATACATTTTGTTCAAAACCATTATAAAATTTATGATGATTTTAAGTATTGTATCCATATATATTCATATCAAACATGAAGTGGTAGAGTTTTAGGAACAATGGCCGACAAAGCATCTGATAAATGGTTGGATGAATGTGTCCAAACTTAACTTTCTTAAATCAGTAAAACTTCCTGATTATGCAATGGTCATCTAGCAATACCAACTAGAAAAAGTTCAGAGCATAACCCTAAGAAAGATCAAATCAACATGACGTTTTCAGAAGCATTGAGATGGAGCACCTACCTTTCAAACGTCCTTTTTTAATCTGGACTCCTTTGTGTCCAAGCCTCCAACATACAAAAACTCAGGGAAGATCATAAACAAAGCAAATCCAGCTGCTTTGCATGACTGATGTGCAGAGGTCTACGTGACTCTGTTAAACCCTAAATATTTGCTCAGTGAGCAAACTTTATGTTCTTTCCAGAAATGTTCACAGAAATCATTCAAGCGCAACCAAATCTCTGAACCCTATAATTTATTTAACTGAGACTTCTTTTTGAACTTTTTTCTAACCTATAAAATAACAATCTTTCTTCATACCAGCTGCTATTGACATGAAATAAATCTGTCGATTTGTCATTGAGGTGTTTTTTTACTGCAATATATCCGTACCAAAGGCATTCTTCATCATTTAATATTCATTTCAGCTCCAGACATTCATATTAGTCTTCTTCATGCAAACGACATAAAACAGCAACATAGTCAGGGGTTTTTAATGGGGGTTTATATATTTTGGAAAACAGGAAGAGTTTCAACCAACAGAACAGACTGATGGGGTTCTGCATTGCATCAGTCGTCTCTGAACCCAACAGTAAGTTCTTCAGTCATATTGGTTGGTTACAATGGCATAAGAATGACCCGACCACAACCATTAATTCAGCTTTTATTCAACATTTAATAAAAAAGGTTTCTAAAGGTTTTTTAAATTTTAGTATAGTTTAATTCAATTCAGTTTTATTTTATAGCCCAATATTATAACATTAGTTACCTCAATGGGCTTCATACCGGTAATTGTATAACCCTTGTGCTATCCTAGGCAATTTACAATTGGGAGTTGGGTCATGTAGACCCAATAGACAGTGCGCTGAACCTTCTTTCTTCAATGATTTGTGATCTTCACTGGTGTCCATGGATTACATGAAATCTTTCCACTTTTATCCACCTTTGTCATGGTAGGGAGAACACGTCAATGCAAAGGGAGGGGGGTCATAGGATAGCACAAGAGTTAAGAACATGAAATCAGTCATAAAATACAGTAGGTAATTGGTGAAGTAAGGTAAACAGACTAAGCTAAACTGGGCATTCCTGGCCTTAGATCTTAGATGTAACAAGAGTTATGACAGTTTTCTAGATTGTTTTCACTTTTTTTTTTTGCTTTGTGTAAATATTTTTACATTTTTATAATGTCTTTAAATATTTAATCTTTGTTATAAAACTTAAAAAAAAACAGTTTGGTCACAATTTTTGTGACTTTTGCAGTAAAAAAATTAAACAATTTACTTTATTACTTGTCTCTAAAGCTGAAACTTTAAAATGGAACTTTTTCACAATCAACAAGAGGCGTGAAAGACAATAACCAGGAGGTGTAGGAAGAGGGGGGTTGTGTAGTGGGTGGGGGGGGGGGGGGGGGGGATGGAGCTGTGGGTGCATCGTGATCTCTGGGCTGCCAGGGCTGACCCCCTAAATCTGCTCTGGCCTGTGCTGGCATCACTCGGGGCTGCAGAGTCCTGCTGGCTTACATGGTGGGATCCTGGCTGGGTATGGGGTTCCTGGTCCACGGGGTCCTGGCTTCCCCTTTGGCCCGCAGCAGTTCGCACAAAGTTGTGGTTTAAACACACAATATTTCCTTTGTACAAACACAACAGAAAAAAAAACAGCACCTGTTCATGAACAAATAATACATTTGCACACATTTGCATTAATATACACAGTCAAAATCAAAACACAACCAGATGGTGGACATTGAAAAACAAAGGTTTAATATACAGGTCTGCATTCCTATGATTCAACACAGAAGGATAGAGTGAGCTACTGCTGAGTTGCCTGTAGAGGCATTTAGCCTGTTGTGGATGAAGAACGTGTCAGTTTCTATTCAGTGTAGAAAAGAATTGGGCATTAAGACGGAAACATATCTTCCAGAAATGCAGCAATGATAACCCTTTAACAGAGAAGATGTCATCGGCAACAACTACACAACACCAGGAATGCATGGAATTAAAGGAATTCCAACAGAATCTGACTCGGACTTTGCTACTGTAAAGTTTGCTTTACTGCTTTATTGTAGTCAAACGTGCTACTGTAAGGAGTACCTTCCTACTTTACAGTAGTAAAGTGTTGCATACCAGTGCAAAGCCACTTTAGTCCGAATCAGCTGGCTCAGAATTTATTGTGTTAACACTTTACAACTATAAAGTGTTGCACATCAGCCCAAAAAATATTTTATCCACTTCAGAATCTGTAAATCGATGTAGAGTTACGGTAGTTTAAATAGTGTCAACACTGGAGCGAAAGCTCCGGTCTTAAAGGGTTAAACTGGATCGTCACTTCCTGGTTGAACAAACACAAAGAAGCGTTCCTCTCTAAAAAGTAAGGGTCCTCATACAGATTCCTACAAGCACTGCTGTCATGCCATTGGTTTTCTCTCCACAATAGAAGATAATGACGCCAAAGAGCCACATGAACTCCATGACAGCCAGGTGGTAGGTGAAGACGTCACAGTGCTTCTGCTTTTGAAAGGAGCCCTGCTGCCGCCACTGATGGAGACCGTGATGGAGGATGAAGGTGCAGGGAGGGACGATGAGGATGAATTTCACTATAGAAACAGTTATTAGGATGTAAAGTCGAAGTTCAATGGTGGAACAATGGTAGGTCAGAGGATGAATGGACGGATCTGATCAGTTCATGTTTACTGTAAAAACTGGAGGACAGAAATTAATCAGGTCAGATTCATGGTTCCAATTAACAAATCAAACTTGACTGCTTGAAACCGATACCAATCCTGTATTACTGTCAGCATCTTAAAAGTTATGAAAATAAAACTCGCTTTTTGAGACCAGGTAGACAGTTTCTGAATTTGGACCAGACCAAACGGCAAATTAACTTTTTATCAATCTTACATAGGGACCAGGATTTTGGTCCCCACTCGGACATTGGTCCCCATTCCATGACTGTTTAAACAGATCGATGTTCCCATAATGTGATGAATACCAACACACAAACACACACACACACACACACACACAAACCTGTACATTGACCTGACCTGTACATTTGTATAGTACAATTTAAAATACAAATTTGCAATTACAGATAAATAAATAAAAATTTCTGGTCACGGTCAAAAGACAAAACTGGTTTAAACAATAGTGAAAAAGACACGGAATGGAGGGAAAAAGAAAAACCAATTGAAGCACTTACCACGTAAAACCTCCGTTTGTGTTTGGTGAACTGATCCAACTCCTTTGTGTCTGAACTCCAAATGGTCACAAGATGGTCATAAATCACACTTTAACAGCTGCTTTGCATTAGAGATGAATGGAGGTCGGAGTGTGACACCGATCACCTGAACCCTTTTAACCAAAACTACTCTTTAAGAGAAGGTGGAGCCAGTTTAGCTCGTGCTGGTTTGCGGCGCCTTCCGTCCGTGAAACCAGGGTTCGAATCCAGGCTGCTCCCTATTCCCTTCTGTGCCGGTCCCAAGCCTGGATAAATTGAGAGGGTTGCGTCAGGAAGGGCATCCGGCGTAAAACTTTGCCAAGTTAACCCTCTGCGACTCATCCTCAAAAGAGAGTTTGTTTCGCTGTGGCGACCCCTGATGAGAAAAGCCAAAAGAGGGAGAGACTCTACCATCTGTGAAATCCATTGGTTCATGTGTCTGTGTGTTTTTATTAAAGTATTTTTCCGTTCATTTTGTATCAAAGGAAAAGCTTCAGTTCATCAGTTGTCATGTTTTAAATAAAGGGACAGCGGATGCGTGTTAGACATGTGAATGCACTTTTATGGCGGTCTTGGTGGATTTGCGTAAAACTGTTATGGCCCCCCGACAGGCAAACCTGTCCCAGTCTAAGGGAAATCAAAAAGGGGCCAAAACATATGAACGCCAAAGTTTAGGAACACAGTTTGTTGAGTGGGAGAAATAACCTGTGTCCAGCACAGCTCCAACTCAAAACAACTGCTCCTCAGCCTCCTGCTCTTCTCTCTCTGCATGCCTCTCCCTAGTTGAGGTCTCCTCTGACTTAAATACCTGGCAGGTGCTGATCAAGATCATTAGCCACACCTGCCAGGTGAGCAGAATGACAGAGGATGCAGCAAAGCAGCAGCAGCAATACATAACAAAAACCAGCAGACTTTTCTCCCAAAAGTGGGACTTTTATGATATTTTTCTTCTTATTTAATATCCATTTCTCTGCCTGCTGCACCTTATAGTCTGAAAAAGGTGCTAAGTAATGTTTTATTTACAGCACGGCACTCTTCCATCCCGTTTCAGAAACAGCAGCGGTAACACCAGACTGCCGGGTGTGGTCAGGAAGGATGTAGACATTCCCAAAATGCAATAAGCATCTGAGGATGCTTTATCTGACACCACACCACCAACCAGAACCCCCAGAAACCTCAGCCACAGAACTCCCATTATCAGTGTGATGACATACAAAGCCCTTCGTTTTGATTGGTCTGCATGGTCAGCATCTGCTCCCATATCACCTGGTTTTGGATGAATTAAAATCCAAAGAACCGACAAGCTGCAAAACGTGACAATGATGATGAAGACAGCGAAAAATCCACATTCTCTGATGACAACAATCATTGGGCTGAGCAGGCTGTCCAGACCAAAAATCACTAAACAAAGCAGCCAGACGCCTCCAACCACCACGGTCCTGGTTCTGGTCCCACCGCTGTGTCTGAGTCTCCTGTAGGCGACTGGATAAACCACGGCCAGGTAGCGCTCCACGCATGTGATGACGTGAAAATAAGACTGTCCAGGCCAGGTGAAGGAAAAAATGGCGTGTCCCACTGATATCAGTCTTTCAAGGTTCGTCAAGGCGCCATAACAGTAACAACAACATCCCACGAGACTCAACAGCTCCAGGACAACCACGTTATAGGTGAAGACGTCCAGGTTGCTGGTTGTTTTTGATGCAGAACGCCGATTCCTCCATCTCTGGAAGCCCGTGCAGAAGACGTAGATGAAGAGGGGAATGATGAAGATGTTGGTGACAGAAAAGGCAGTGAAGACAAGTATGGCAGGCCTGGACTCAGAGCAAATGATCAGGGAATTTGTAGAGGAATTAAAGGAGTTGATGGACATATTGTTGGATCTGTGAATAAAAATTCAGCGTTAATTTCATGGATACAATTTTTGTTACTGAGCTTGTATTCAACTTTTACAATTCCTATGGGGACGCCACTCAGCCAGGCATACCTATATGCCTACATCTACACATTTGTATTCACTTAGATATATTTGTGATTGCACAACACTCTTTATAAAGTTTTTTTCTCCATGGTAATGTCAAAATGTTGGGGGGGAAAAAAGTCTTAAACTGAAAATGAAACTATAACACACCAACCAATGATCTGACATCACCCATAGATTCCAAACAAAGACGCTTCTCAGACGTCTAAAAAAAGTTTGCCTTTGGGAAATTTTTTTTTTTTTTTTTGGGGGGGGGGGGGGACCTGAAAATCGCAATTTAAATATAATTAATTAATTAATTAATTAATTAATTTATTTATTTATTGTTGAAAGGATTTCATCATTGATTCTAAAACATTCTTTTGGGTTTAATTCTATTGATAAACATCCTCTTGTCCGTGTTTGTTGCATTTTCTATTTTTTCTTCATGATCTTTTCAGCATTAACATGTGATCTTTAGCCTTTAAAACAATCTCTACTTGGTTAAACTTGAGTTGAATGTTCTTGTAGCGATTGTGAAGCAGCTCTTGAGTTGTTTTAATTCTTTCATCAGCTTCGAGTGGTCGGTCTTTGCCGTCAAACTTTAGGGAGGTCACCTCCGACAGATGATTGGCAGTTGTTGTGGAAGTTTTCCAGATGATTTGAATGCTGTCACACATTCTTGATGAATTAAAAAGAGATTCATAACCTGTGATGCTGCATCTGGCTGGTTATGCAGCTGTTCTCAGAGAGGGAGGTTCCAATTCTCAGCGTTTCCAACATTTTGTTTTTGTACTCAGCCTATTTCTCATTGTCTTTCCCCGTCAGTTAGGGGTGGGAGGTGTGAAAGGTGTTGGGGGGCTGTGTGTAGGTACAGGAAGGGGGCTATTTTTTTTATTTTTGTCCTTTTTTATTTTGATTTTCATGTTTTTATATTATTTATTTTATTTTGTTTTAATGTAAAGGAGCCGGTTTAGCTCGTGCTGGTTTGCGGCGCCTTCCGTCCGTGAAACCTGGGTTCGAATCCGGGCTGCTCCCTGTTCCCTTCTCTACTTCTGTGCCGGTCCCAAGCCCGGTTGCTTTGAGAAAGTTGCGTCAGGAAGGGCATCCGGCGTAAAACATTGCCAAGTTAACCATGCGACTTGTTCGCTGTGGTGACCCCTGATGGGAAATAGCCAAAAGAGAACGAAGATTTTGTTTTAATGTAAAGCACTTTGTGTTCTACTTTTATATGAAAAGAATCCACTGGGTGTCAGCCTTGAGCTGCAGAAAAAACAACTTTCTAGTGTTTCTAACTATGAACATCACAGCTGTGTTTTTTTTATTTTAGAAGTGGACAAAATCTAAATTCAGAACAAGAGAAGGTTTCACAGTTAGGACGAGGTAGAGTACTAAAGTACCTGCTCTCAGGAATACCTCATTAAAGTACTCTGGAAAAGTACTTGAATACTCAAGTCTCTGCATTGTAGTGTCTGCATGTTTTCCAGATATCATCACTCCATTCTACCTGGGTCAGGTTTGTTTAGCCAATTAAAATATGCCAGAGCCGTGTCTGTTAGAGAACAATTCCACTCATCCACCCTTGCTGTGTGGAGCAACAATAAGCAGCAGGCAGATTGTGTTGATGTAGTTCTGAAACTGAAAATGCTTTCACTTCTCCACAATAATCTGATATGCACCCTTTGTTTCCACACAATAACTTTTTTACAGTCCAGGGACGAGCATATTCACATGAAACTGGATCACATTATCCTTGTTTCTGCAAGTCCGCATGTCTTAGTCAACCGTGAGTCACACTAGCAGGCATTTATTAGGGCCGTGTCACACAAACCAGTACCTACTCTTTGCACATTTTCCACATACAAAATTCCAGTTTATCTTGATGCACGCGTGACATACGTCATTCAAGTGTGTTTTGTGTTTGTTATTCGTCGATGTGCGCAGGTGTCAGTCGAGGGTTTCATCCGATAGGTCTTAGCATGAATTGGGTTTTAAGCCATTCAAAACTTTTTGTCTGTTTTTTGTAGGTTGAGAATAACACAGTTTGCAGATATTGTACATAGTTTCTATGCAATAATAATAATAACAATAATAACAATATTGCATTGGATTTATCTGCGCTTTTCCAGTCGCTCAAAGTGCTTACATTGTGTCCGTTATTCATTCACTCCTCATTCATACTTGGTGATGGTAGCTACTGTTGTAGCCACAGCTGCCCTGGGGCAGACTGACAGAGGCGTGGCTGCCAGTTCGCGCCTACGGCCCCTCTGATCATCACCGGGATCATTCATGCACATTCACAGGCAGGCAGTAGCATTAAGGGTCTGACATTCATTCTCAGTTTGTCAGGAACTGGTGGTGTAGGAACCAATATGCAGGAGACAGCAGTTGGTGGCAAAACCATAAACATTTATTAAACCAACCTAAACCTGGAAATAGAAACAAAAATGCAAAAAAGCAGAAGACCTGACCAAGACGAACAGATTTAGGCAATGTCTGAATTCATTCACCACTCTCTAAGAACTATAAAGCTAGCTAGTGCAGGACAACACACTGCCCTGGACTTTAACAGTGAATCAGACACACATTCATTAATTTTGACATCACTGATGTGCCGAAATAAAAACCGAATTAATGTGAACCAAACAAAACAAAAACTAAACTTGGACGGCCTTTAAAAAGTACATGTAAATACAGTGCTATCAAATTTGATTTTTTTTTTCAAATGAAATTAATTAATAAATTGTCTACATTTTCCAATCTAGTTAGCATTTATACACACATCCAGTAGACACTTGTGCGACTGACTTTCCATTGGCATTTCCACAGCTTCATGGAGTTTCCTCTGAAACTCATGTTGTACAGCCTCAAACCTTCAGTGATCCACATGGTGGCACTAAGTCATCGGCTTTCATTTTATCTGTGGATGGGTCAGGATTTGACCCCACATGCAGCTATTAGCAGATGCAAACCACCCGTTGGCTTTGCTATTTTTTATTTTTTTTTTTAAACTTGTGCTGTCCAACAGCTAGGCAAACAGATGAGAGCTGAGGGCCTCTTGTGTTGGACATATTTTATTTTAACAAGAGAGGTTATTAATCTTCAGACAAACCAAAGGTATGTCTGAAGAAACCCCTTTTGTAATTGAGGCTAAACTTTATTAATTTCAATCATGTTTGAAAATCTTTGGTGTTGGACCGGACGGAAAAGGAAAGAGGGGAAAAAGAGAGAGGGACGTTAGAGAGAGGGGGGGGGTAGGAGGGTGATAATAGGAGGGGAAGGGGGGTAAGACCATGAAGCAGCATAGAACAGACAGGTTTACTGGTGTTGTTTATCATTACGGTACGGTTCAAATGTAGTACAAAAAGGGCGGAGCCTGTCCACACACACACTCAAATATTATCAACACACCTGCTAGCTGCAAAAATGTCCACATGTCAACATGTACACAAAACAGATAGTGTTCACAAACGCATACCTATGCCTTAAAACCAACTAGTGTGAAATCTTTCATTCATTCAATCATGCAAACTATTAGTGCAAAGGTGAGCTAACACCTGTGCTCAAGTGAGTGTTTATGTTCTTCTAAAATGGATGGTGGAATGTGAAAAGAAGGAGGAGGAGCGCCCAGCCACCCCCACACCCAGACCTCCGCCGCAGCAGCAGCGGCAGCCGGAATTCCCCCAACGCCACACGGGAACAGGCAGGGAACAACCGCCCCCCGGGCGACCAAGACCGCCACCCAGGCCCCCAGAGCCAGAGAGCAGGGAGGCGCGGAGGGAAAGAGAGCGCCGCCCCAGCCCAGCCAGGAAAGCAGCCCCCCCGCCGCGCCGGAAGAGCCCAATGCAGGGCCCCACCGGAGAGGGACGCCCACAGCCCCAGACGAGCACCCCACCACCACCAAGGAGTTCCGGGCATCCCCCCGCCCCGACCCCAGGTACGAGCCAGGACCCCCCAAGGGAGACCCGCTCCGCACCCCAGGCAGCCACCCACCCGGCCCACGGTTGGTCCAGGTAGGAGCAAGGCAGGGGCCCGCCGCCCCCGCCCAGGAGGGGGGAACCCCGGGGAAAAAAGGGTGGCCCACAAGGGGTGTTATAAATATGGCCCGACCAGGCTCGGCCATGTTGGAAGTTTGGCGGGGCCCAGCGCCCAGGGGCAAGGAACAGGACCCACCCCCCAGGGACACGAACACCCCCGGCTCAGGTGTAATATGAACCCCCCCACCGTGCGGAGAGAGCACCGCCGGGCCCAGGGAGCCGGCACCCAAGGGACACGGCCGCCATCGCCAAGGGGCCCACACCCCCCACCAGGGAAGGGGTAGGGGATAGATGGACCCAGGTCCCACCTTCCTTGTAAAATGTGTGTGCGTGTATGGGTGTTTGAGAGGGTGTTTGTGTGCATGTGTGTGTGTTTATGTTTGAGTGTATATATTGAAGGGGGAGGGGTGTGTGTACTAAGGGGGGTGCAGTTAAAATTGGCGAGTAGGGCACTAAGGGGACATCTCCTGATTAATCACAGTGATGTCCCCTCACCCTCCCCACCAAGGGGCCCTAAATGTCCAAGGTGCGGTTAAAATTGGCGGGTAGGGTGCCAGGAGGACATCTGCTGCTTGCTTGCAGTGATATCCAAGCACCCCCCCTACCAAGGACCCTACATGTCTAAGGTGCAAATAAAACCGAAAGAGGGGGGGCCCACTCCATACGGCAACCATAGGAGGGGGGCCACTGCCAAGTAGCCCCCCCCCCCCAAGGCGCATCGCAGGCTAGGCGCCCCACCCCCTCACCCTAATATGAGGTTAAATGAGGAAGGGGGTAAGTTGGGGACAGCTGGTAGACTGTCCCCTGGTGGTCAAACAGCCGTCCCCCAGCCCCCCCCCCCAGCAAAGGGGCCAGGGCCACCCAGCCCAGGGGCCCCACCCCCGGAGGCGCCGACACCCCAGGCCCGGCACCACCCACCCCACACAGAGAGAGAGGAGCCAGAAATCTGTGCTGATGCTCAAATCTGCATCCCATTTTTTTGTTGGAAGGGCAATATTGTTATCTAAATTACATAAAAGTTTGTATATTTTGGAAAGAGTTCTATTCATTGAAAAATTAATCAGAGTGGTAACTACATCTGGTAGCTTTAAATCGTCGTCTTTAAATTTATACTTTTTAGTAATACTTGATTTAAGTTGCTGATATTACAAGAAGTTATTTATTCCACATTTGTCTTGAAGTTCCTGGGGAGTTATGAATCTTCTATCAGTAATTACGTGCTTTAGTTGTTTTATGCCCCCTGCTTGCCAAGCTGGGAAGTGAATCATTTTTTTTGTTAATAAGGATGTCCGGGTTGTTCCAGATGGGTGTCAATTTGCACGGTTGAATTGATGATTTTGATATTTTGAGAAATTCCCACCAGGCTGTTAAAGTGGCGTTTATATTAATAGTTTCAAAACTATCCTGTTTTTTAACTGTTTGGCTAATAAATGGTAGCTGTGACAGGTTGATCTTTCCACATAACGCCTGTTCCAAGTCTAACCATGAGTTAGTTTCTGGATTATTTTTTAACCATTTTAAGATGTATTGTAATCTATTTGCAAGAAAGTATTTGTGGAAGTTAGGTAATTCTAATCCTCCACAGCTTTTTGCAGATTTTAAAGTTTTTAGACTAATTCTTGCAGGTTTGTTGTTCCATAGAAAGCTTGATATAGATGAGTCTAGTGTTTTGAACCATTTTAACGGCGGTTGTGTGGGAATCATTGAGAAGAGATAATTAACCTTGGGTAAGATTTTCATTTTAACCGTGGCTACCTTGCCCATAAGGGACAGAGGCAGGTTGGTCCAGCGTGTTAGATCGTCCTGTATGTTTTTCAGTAATGGGGTGTAGTTTAGCTGCACCAGTTCTGATAGTTTGGGGGAAAAGTTGATACCCAGATATTTGATATTTCCTGTTTTAACTGGAATTGTGAGTCTTTGATCCATATTCCTGTTGAGTGGTAATAAAACAGACTTATTCCAATTAATGGAATAGTCTGATATGGAGGAGAATTCATTTATGATCATTGCTGTTTCATTTACAGAATGTAAATTCCTTAAAAACAGTCATCCGCATAAAGACTAATTTTATGATGGCTGTGTTTTGTTTTTATTCCTATAATACTCTCATTCTGTCTTATTGCTGCAGCTAAAGGCTCAATGAATATAGCAAAAAGAGAAGGAGAGAGTGGGCAGCCCTGTCTGGTTCCTCTTCCAAGAAAAAACCTGTTTGAAGTCTGTTTATTAGTTCTAACTGATGCATTGGGGTTGTGATATAATATTTTGATCCAATTGATGAATGCTTCTCCAAAACCAAACTTATGGAGGGCAGCAATAAGGAACTTCCAATTTACTCTGTCAAAGGCTTTTTCAGCATCCAGCGATAGTACCGTCATTTCCTGGTTTTCAATGGTGGCAAAGTCTATTATATTAACTAGTCTACGGACATTATCATCCGAGTGTCTGCCTTTGATGAATCCAGTCTGGTCGAAGTGAATTATGTGAGGAGTGATTTTTTCTATTCTCTGTGCTAGTGCTTTGCAGATGATTTTTACATCTGCATTGATTAAAGAAATAGGGCGATAGCTTGAAGGACTAGTGGGATCTTTGTCTGGTTTTAGAAGAAGAATTATGTTGGCTGAGTTCATGTTAGGTGGCATTGATTGGCTCTCATTAATAGATGTGACCGTTTTATAAAATGTTGGTGCCAGTTGTTCCCAGAATTCTTTATAAAACTCAGCAGGAAAGCCGTCAGGCCCTGGTGCTTTACCATTGGGCATAAGTAACAGAGCTTCATGAAGTTCAGACAGCGAGAGCGGAGAGTCTAAGTTTGTTATTTGATCTTCATTTAACCTGGGTAGGTTTACATTATTAAGGAATGAGTCAATACTTTGCTCTGACGGATTGATCTGCGGTGTGTACAGGTTTTTATAAAAGTTTTCAAATGCATTATTAATTTTGACCGGGTCATGAGTGACATTTCCTGTTTGGTCCATAATAGAGGTGATTGATGATTTTTCTCTATTAATTTTAAGCTGATTAGCCAGAAATTTGCCAGATTTATTAGAGTTTTCAAATCTTTCAAGTCGTAGCCTTTGTATTTGAAATTGTGTTCGTTGATTAATGATGTCATTTAACTGCAGCTTTAAATTTTTCAGATCTCCCAGAATGCGCTCCTGTGCTGAAGCAGCATAAGCAGTCTCCAGGGTTTTGATTTTATTTTCTAATTCTAATAAATCTGCTTTCTCTTTGCGTTTTTTGTGCGTTGAATAAGAAATGATTTTCCCTCTCATGACTGCCTTTGCTGTTTCCCAAAGAATGCACGGTGGGATGTCTGGAGTATTGTTGAAGTCTAAGAGGGTTGCCCACTCTTTTTTAAAGAATTCAAGAAATTCCTGGTCCTTTAACAGAGACATATTAAACCTCCACGTTGTACCAGAGGGTGTGGATTTTTCCCTAGAAATGTTTACAGAGACTGGTGCATGATCACTGATAATAATTGGATGGATATTGGAGCTTTGAATATTTTTTAAAAGAGAGTTACTGATTAATAAATAGTCCAAACGGGAGTGTGAATAGTGAACTGGAGAAAAAAAGGTGAACCCTTTAGTGCTTGGGTGACATGAGCGCCACATGTCGCAGAGACCCAGATCATTCATGTACTGCTTTAGAATACTTGCAGATCGCATGTACGCTGATTTGCTGCTGTGCTGAGTCTGTCAAGTTCAGGGTCCAAAACAAGGTTGACGTCTCCTCCTATAATGATTGTGGAGTCAGAGTGAACTGAGAGTGAGGTGAAGAATCTGTGAAAGAAGGAAGAGTCGTCAACATTAGGGCCGTAAACACTCGCTATACAAAAGTCCTTATTCTGAATGGATATATTAATGATTACAAATCTGCCTTCTGGGTCAGTAACTGTATCCTTATGAGTAAAATTAAGATTTTTATTAATTAAAACAGCAACTCCTCGTTGTTTGGAGTTGTAACTGGCAGAGTATATAACTGGAAATTGTAAGCAGCACATAAGGTGATTCAAAGAATTTGATAAATGGGTCTCCTGCAGTAGAGCTATATCTGCTTTTAGACCATCCAGGTGATTTAACACTTTCAATCTCTTTGGCTCAGAGCCAAGTCCACGCACATTCCAGCTAACGATGTTAAGACTGTTCATAGCTGCTCTGACTGAAAAGGTGTAAAGCTAAGTAGTGCTTGTGTACCAGTCCGTGTGCGCGCGCCCACATTGAGAAGCGCTGTGCGCGTGAACGTTTTCTGGCTATGTGAGCTGCGTGTCGCGTGCGTCCTATGAGAGCCTGTGTGAGGTGTTTGCAGTATGTCGGCGTGTGTGTGCGGGATCGCATGTGCACGCCCCTGTGTGCGCTTGTGTGCGCGCGCGCCCGTTCCGTGCATAAATAAATACTTA
Source organism: Oryzias latipes (assembly GCF_053564925.1). Taxonomy (NCBI): domain Eukaryota; kingdom Metazoa; phylum Chordata; class Actinopteri; order Beloniformes; family Adrianichthyidae; genus Oryzias; species Oryzias latipes. The sequence continues at coordinate 34,697,922 of NC_136254.1, read as the reverse complement.
CCGAGGATGAGTTGCTTCCAGGTGATTTACATATAATGAGGGGGGAGAGGGGTGGGGGAGAGTAAAGTAAAGAAGAAAAGAGATAGAAGGGAAAACGAAAACAACAACAAAACAACAATAGAAACATCAGTGGGACTGAGGTGACGAAAAAAAAAAGACTGTTTTCCTGAGATCGAGGTGTGGATTATTGATGATCCGGTTTTCCATTCATTGAAGTAAGTTTAGCGGGTTTCTTCTGGGCAGCGCAGATGTTCTCAGCGCGGATCTGAAAGCCTTCAGCACAGCCAGGGGGTGATCTCCGGGTCCCGGAACAGCCGGCCGTCCACGTAAAGTTTGTCAACGGCCACAACCGCTCTCGAACCAGCAGCAAGATGCTTCCTCCTCAGCGGGAACAGGATCTTCCTTCTACGGAGGATTTTTGCCGGGAACTGGTCATTAACGCTGTAATGCGTGCCTTTCAGTTCCCGTCCGCGGCCCTTCATCAACTCCTTCTGTTTGAAATGTTGGAATTTAGCCACAATAGGACGCGGGCGCTGGTGGTCGGACCTTCTTCCTCCAAGGCGGTGAACCCTGTGGAAGGAGATCTTCTGCACCTCCTCCTTGGGGAGCTTCAGGTGGACCTCTAAAAAGGATCTAACGGTGGCCTCGGGGTCTTCTCCTGCCTCCTCTGGAACCCACGCGACCACTAGATTGTCCCTCATGCTCCTCGACTAAAGATCCAGGAGGGTTTCCTTGATGGATCGGTTCTCCTCGGAGAGACGAGTGGTGTCACTGTTCAGGATCTTGACGGTCTCTCTGAGGGCCTGGTTCTCCGCTGCGAGCTCCCGCACCTGCTGCTGGCTGAATTCCAGAGACTCCCGCAGACCTTGAAATTCTCTATGGAGGATCTCCAGCAGATTGAGGCGGCAATCAAAGCTGGAGAGCTTTTTATCAATCGAATCCAGGATATCGCTCATTCCGCTGCCTGGAGAGGACACAGCCCCGGGAGAGTCCTCAGGCCGTTCACGCTTGGCGGAGGGGGTGGTGGTGGCGGTTCTTGGCTTCACCATGTTGCAGGTATTAAAACACTCGTCAATGAAATTCTCCAGGTCCTCCAGGCTGACAGAAGCTTAATACTCTTAAAAGGTTATGTTAGTTAGCAGGAAATATTTTAATATGGCGGAAAAATTAAACAAGATCGAAAATGTTTGTTCAAATGCTTACGCGCCGCCAAGTCGACTCACCACAGCATCACCTCCTCTACCCTCCCAGTGAGTCCTACCCTCCCAGTGAGTCTAATAAAATAGAAACCGAATTAATGTGAACAAAACAAAACAAAAACTAAACTTGGACGGCCTTTAAAAAGTACATGTAAATACAGTGCTATCAAATTTGATTTTTTTTTTTCAAATGAAATAAATTATTGTCTACATTTTCCAATCTAGTTAGCATTTATACACACATCCAGTAGACACTTGTGCGACTGACTTTCCATTGGCATTTCCACAGCTTCATGGAGTTTCCTCTGAAACTCATGTTGTACAGCCTCAAACCTTCAGTGATCCACATGGTGGCACTGAGTCATCGGCTTTCATTTTATCTGTGGATGGGTCAGGATTTGACCCCACATCATCCTGCAGTTATTAGCAGATGCAAACCACCCGTTGGCTTTGCTATTTAAGACTCTGCCACAGAGTTTCACCAGCTCCGTCTTGCTGGTGAAACTGTTATTGTTCTGCCTTTTGGATCCTGAACTTTACCATAGATTACTGGATTAGTGTTGAGTTTCCCTCGGCTACTATACTCCAAACCTCCTAAAGATTAAAGTTAAACCTTCAAAGTCCCGGTTCCACATTATTACAACAGAGTTTCATAAATTTGCTGCATTTGGAGATTATATTTTCTGAAATCCAAAGCTTTTTCAATCAAAAACATCTAATTAGATTAGAAGTTACTGTCATGATCTCGCGAGAGTGACAGACCCAGATGCTGGAACCCGGAAGGAGACTCGGGAGGCGGCGTGTTCGATGGGAAAAGTTTTAATACTTTTCACAGTTGGGAAGGCATTTTTGAACAATGGATAAATCCCAGGATACTTGGACGACCAGAGGAGGAGGCTGGAGGGTCTTGATGGCAGTAACCGTGATGTCCAAGATGGAGTCAGAGACGAAGCATGGTGAGGCGAGCGGATGATGGACTGCAACCAGGTGAGCTTCTCGTGGGTGAGGTTTCCTGAAGCAGCATAGAAACAAAGTATTAGCGAGGAGCAGACAGGCATGAGGGAAGACTTGAAGTGGCCAGACTAAGCACCGTAGGAACAACAACGAACTGGCATCGAATAATGATCCAGGGTCTCCTTAAGAGGCTGCAGGGTGATGAGGTGAGCAGGAACAGCTGGTTGCGACGGGTGAAGCTGAAGAGGGGGAGGAGTCTGACAGAGGCACCATGACAGTTACATTTGTACATAGAACCCCTTATTTTATAGCAGCTTCAAAATCTGTGCATCCATTGGACTTGTGAGTATTTGGAGAGTTTCTGCTTTTTACAGGATGTCAGTAAAACTTTCAAAGAGCTGCTGTTTGGATGTGAACTGCCTCCCCCACTCATAGGTATTTTGCTTAAGGATGCTTCAAAGGTCCTCAATAGTGTTGACGTCAGGGGAGGATGGGGGCCACACCATCAGTTTATCAGCCATAAATCTCTTAATAGTTCAATGGTCACGCTTAAGTTTTGTGAAATATTCGAAGTTTTCATACTTTGTCCAAAGTATTTAACTATTTTATGCTTTTCAGCAGCAGAGAGATTTGTTTTTTTCCCATATTGCTTGAAAGTGTTAGTTTGCTTAATATTTGTTTTCCCTTTAACTGAACTCAACTGGCAAACTCATTTTTAGCTCAGAGACACAATAAATTCCTTGCTTTAATTAAATAACAAATAATTATATCTTTTTGACACAAATACAATTTGCAATATAATTAGGAATGCACTGTTAAGGGTTTTTAATTTTATGAAGTTTTTTCAATAAATAATCTGTATTTTCGAATTGGTGGCTTTGATTGGACGGCATTTCATGTTTCATTCTTTGTCTTCAAACCAGTTTCCTGTCTGTTTTTCATGTCTAATCAAGAAATTCTTGAATATATTTATTTTTGAATTTATCATAAAAAATACATTTGTATTCAGTCCAATATTTCTTCGATAAAATAATCCACAGAAACTGTAGAATGGCCTCTGACACCACCACAGAATCTGTTTTCACAGCTAATTTGAATAGTGTCAGAAATGAAGGATTGTTCTGGACAGAGCAGATTTTTTACCAGTGTCTGGACAAACCTGCTTTCAGCAGCAGGAAATTAACCTGATTGGTCAAGGACGTATATATGATGCAAACACAGCTGTACTGAAGCCGTTCTAAATGCCATCAGCGCTGCAAGAGTCACTGAAGCTCAGGGTCCAAAGCAGTTGCAGGTCTGAGGAGGTGAGTGTCTGATATTTATTTATTTGGTCAAAATGTTTAAAGATTTCCAACCTTTTAAAGGCTTCTTATGGGTTTCTTTAAAAGGAATGATGATGATTGTGAAAACATCAAACAGACAGTTAAATCATCGGAATATGATGGTTTTTACATCAAAAAGTTGTTTTGTTCGCCCTTTTTTCCAGTTTTTTTCTTTTACATCAACATTTATCATAAGCATTCCAAAATATTGAGTTTTTTCCTAACTTGAGATTTTTTTCTATTCGTCATTTATCATTAAATTTACAGCTTTAAAAATTCTGTGATCAGCTAGTGCTGAATTAGTGATATATGGCCAAGCCAGAAAAGTCAAATACAGGTCAGTCAGACAACAGGCCATTTGTTGAAGGGGGGGGAAGCTGGACAAAGTGATGGGTTGGAACAGGACCATTGCCAGTCTGTGTAATCGTTGGTAGTGGGTCGCAGAGAAGGTCCCATTCAATGACTTCTGTAGAGATATAATCTGGAAAGTTGATGTAAGCTTAAACTGAAGCAAAGTTGACGACAGCAGTTGGGTTGACTTCACTTGAATTTGGACACAGGCTGTAACCAGTAGGTACACCACTACAAACAGTGGCTGAAGAGGAGACAAAGACCAGCGTTATTCCATAAGCAGAGATGTGAACATAACGTAGAGGCAGGATTGCTGTCAATAAGCTACCAAGAGGTGTTCTTAGGCAAGAGACTAAACCCAATGCTGCCCCTGGTGGTTTTATGTGGCACACAGTAGTGATAATTTTCTCCCAAAGTGTGGTACATCAGAGGAGGGATGACAACAGCAGTTATGATTCCACTTTTTGGTTGTCAAGCTTCAAAAGAACGTTGAAAGTCTGTCCACTGGAAGATGGGAAAGGAAAGGTTATTTTTTATCCAGACAAAATTATTTAATTTTTTGTTTTCTTCCAATTCAGGTGTGAGTCAGATGCAGCAGACATGTTGGTAAACTTCTCAACCAAGTCCGACCCTCTTCTGGTCTCCAACTCCTCAGATGCTAAATTCATCTCTTTTCTCAGCTTCTCTGCAGTGAAGTTCCTCCTGGTCTTCCCTTTATGTGGCTTTGTGCTCCATCTGGGTTTTCAAAGATGGCGGCAGCAGCGCTCCTCAAATCCTGTGAGCCACTCTGACATCATCACCTGTCACCTGGCTGTCCTGGAGCTGCTGTGGGGTCCCGGGTTCATCTTCTACCTCTGTGGTAGATACTTACTCAGTCCTGCAGCCATAGGTATGGGATCCTGCACCTTCTCCATGGTCTTCCATGCAGAGATGTTTTTCCACACGCTGACCTGTGTGGATCGGTACCTGGCTGTTGTCCATCCCATCGTCTACATGGGGCTGAGGAGCGCTCGTGGGGTGAAGATCAGGAATGTTGGCATTGCCTCTGGTTGGCTGCTCTGCCTCGGACTGGTCTGTTACGAGGCTTTTTTGGTGGGAAACAAAAGCATGATATCTCTGGTCTGCTTTCTGGCTGTTTCCATCTTGGTGATTACGTTCTGCAGCTTCTCTGTTCTCTGCGCTCTGATCCATCCCAGGCCGGGGGAGGGAGACGGGAAAAAGGAGCGCGTTGACCAGTTTAAGAGGAGGGCTTTCCATACCATCACCGCCATCTGGCTGGTGCTCTGGGTGTGGTTCTTCGCTATTCTTGTTCCTAACATAATTGAACAGTCACCACTTCTCACTGAAAAGGCTAAAAATTATGTGTTTGCTGTTTTAAACTGGTTTGACCTGCCCATCGCTTTGGTGTCACTTCTTTCTCATCTGCACAGATCTGGGAAACTAACATGTTGCCGCTTCAACAGACATTGAAAGTTGGTTTCAAATAAATGTTTTTTTGAGAAAGGGACATTGCATTTCATGTTGACACAATGAATGACAAATCATTTATTACTATTTATTTGTATATTTTTTTCCTGTCTTTTCAAATGATGTGTGATCCATGTCTGAGTTTTGTTTTCTGCAGAACATGAACCTCCTGAATAACCTTTGAACTTAGTCTGGCCATATTGTTTCTCAAACTTTTCCTGTTGAATGAATTATAAAAAATAAAAGAATAACACCTGTGAAGATTCTTGGTTGCCACAGGGTTCTGTCCCAGCCAAACATTTGGACATGTTTGGCTGCTCATCTAAGTAGATTCCTCAGTTCTTCCTGCAGATTTCCACCAAATTTCTCATCTGAGGAAAATGGTGTTTGGGGTATTTTTAATATGTTCTATTGTCATGTTTGTTATAAACACAATTAAGTTTAAAACTACATTTCTGAGTATTACTTTATTCAAATTGTGGTGAATCAGCGTTTGGTAGATATTGTTAGAGGCTTTGGTCCTTGTAATTTGGGTTTGGTGGTTTTTGTATAGTTTTGAGTTTTTCATTGTAAATAAATGCCCATCTTAATTTCAGCCCGGGTCTCGTGAGAGTTTTTGAGTTAATTTAGTTTAGAATTTACTTTGGAATTTAATTTTTTTCCTTATTACCTTTGTGTTACACCCATTTGCAAACCCCTAGACAGGGGTTCTGCAGAAAAATCCAGTATCTATCCGTAAGGTCAGTTGGGACTAAGACATTAACTGTTATAAAAAGATGTAAACAACAACAGACTGAAACCATAAGTTAGAAGATCAGTGAATTCACACAATAAAACAATAGTAAGAGACCACAGCTTTATCTCATCTGGGATTAGTCTCTTTTAGAGACACATGAAAAATATTATATTACAACCCCAATGCATCAGTTAGAACTAATAAACAAACTTCAAACAGGTTTTTTCTTGGAAGAGGAACCAGACAGGGCTGCCCACTCTCCCCCTCTATTTTTGCTATATTTATTGAGCCTCTAGCTGCAGCAATAAGACAGAATGAGAGCATTATAGGAATTAAAACCAAACACAGCCATCATAAAATTATGCCCTATGCGGTTGACATATTACTGTTTTTATGTAATTTACATTCTGTAAATGAAACAGCAACGATCATTAATGAATTCACCTCCATATCAGACTATTCCATTAATTGGAATAAGTCTGTTTTATTACCACTGAACAGGAATGCGGAACAAAGACTCACAATGCCAGTTAAAACAGGAAATATCAAATATCTGGGTATCTACTTTTCCCCCAAATTATCAGAATTGGTGCAGCTAAACTACACCCCATTACTGAAAAACATACAGGACGATCTAACACGCTGGACCAACCTGCCTCTGTCCCTTATGGGCAAGGTAGCCACGGTTAAAATGAAAATCTTACCCAAAGTTAATTATCTCTTCTCAATGATTCCCACACAACCGCCACTAAAATGCTTCAAAACATTAGACTCATCCATATCAAGCTTTCTATGGAACAATAAACCTGCAAGAATTAGTCTAAAAACTTTAAAATCTGCAAAAAGCTGTGGAGGATTAGAATTACCTAACTTCCACAAATACTTTCTTGCAAGTAGATTACAATACATCTTAAAATGGTTAAAAAATAATCCAGAAACCAACTCATGGTTAGACTTGGAACAGGCGTTATGTGGAAAGATCAACCTGTCACAGCTACCATTTATTAGCCAAACAGTTAAAAAACAGGATAGTTTTGAAACTATTAATATAAACGCCACTTTAACAGCCTGGTGGGAATTTCTCAAAATATCAAAATCATCAATTCAACCGTGCAAAATGACACCCATCTGGAACAACCCAGACATTCTTATAAACAAAAAAATTATCCACTTCCCAGCTTGGCAAGCAGGGGGCATAAAACAACTAGAGCATATAATTATTGATAGAAGATTCATAACTCCCCAGGAAATTCAAGACAAACATGGAATAAATCATTTCTTGGAATATCAGCAACTTAAATCTATTATTACTGAAAAGTTTAAATACAAAGATATTTATTTAAATGTCAACACAGAAATCTGCTGCTTGATCGTATCAGCTTTGAAAAAATGTCAACCCAAAATTCATTTAACTTTGAAAGAATTCAGTCTCTTTGGTCTCCCATAGCTGACTCCATGACTTAGGGGGTGGGAGGCCTGGTCGTCGCTGCTCCTTGCCCTTCTGCCGTGGTTCGGGGTGGGGGTTGGGGCCTCCGTTGGTTGGGGGGCCGGGTCCAGTGCCTGGGTTGGGCGGGCTAGGGCGCTGCGTGGTTCTCTGGGCTTGGGTTTGGGGGTGCGTGGTGGGGGGGCTTGAGTGGTGGTCTGGCTTGTCTTGGGGGGGTGGTCCCTTTGCCTGTGCTGGGGGGGGGTTGGCGGGGGGCCCTGCTCGGGGGGTGGGGGGGGTGGGGGGGGGGGGTCAGCGGTGCTGGATGGGCTGCCCATTTACACCTGGGGCTAGGATCAGCCCTTCCCTGGCTCTGGGACTGGACGGGACAACCTTCTTGGGACCCCCGGTCGCTCTGAGTGTCATCCGCTTCGGCTGTGGGGTCTGGGGTGGGGTGGGGGGCTTGTCGGCTTTGTCCAGTGAGGGGGTGTTCTGGGGGGAAGGGGGAGCCCACTACTGGTACGGGACCTTGGGGGGTTGACGGGTCGGTGTCTCCCCTGAGGCAATCGCCGGTTGCCCCGGCCGGTCGGCTGCCTCGGTTCCGTTGAGGCCTGACCAGATCTCTTCTAGGGCCGGCGCTTGGGGGGGAAGGGCTGGACTTGCTCTGGGGAGGCGGGGCTTTCTGGCTCCTCTCTCTCTGTGTGGGGTGGGTGGTGCTGGGCCTGGGGTGTCGGCGCCTCCAGGGATGGGGCCTCCCCCGGCATAGGGGCTGCGGGGGCCTGGCCCCTATGCTGGGTGGTCTACCAGCTGTCCCCAACTTACCGCCTTCCGCATATAACTTCATTTTAGGGTGAGGGGTGGGTGGTTTAGCCTGCGATGCACTTTGGGGGGGGGGGCTACTTGGCAGTGGTCCCACTCCCATGGCTGCCGTATAGAGTGGGCCCCCCCTCTTTCGGTTTTATTTGCACCTTAGACATGTAGGGACCATGGTAGGGGGGGTGCTTTGTCATCACTGCCAGCAAGCAGTGGATGTCCTCCTAGCACCCTACCCGCCAATTTTAACCACACCTAAGACATTTTGGGCCCCTTGGTGGAGAGGGTGAGGGGACATCACTGTGAGTAATCAGGAGATGTCCCCTCAGTGCCCTACTCGCCAATTTTAACTGGTAGCACGGCCGTCACTCTGACATGCCCTGGACGGCATTTTCCATTATGAAAATTAAGGAAAACTTTTTTCACACCAGTGTGGGCTGACCATGGTGTGATGATTACATTTCATTAAGGACTCCAGATCCAAATGTCAACACCAGAAATAAGACATAAAGAAAATACCTTATTGATTTTTTATACAAGAAAGTGACACAAACTAGGACAGCAAAGGGGTTAAAAAGGCGTCCATACCAACACCTCCAGAATAGGGTCCAGTAAGGAATAGTGCTGATGTCAGCGATTTTAGAATGGCACTGAGGTGTTTAATAAAATTGAATCATATACAAAGCCGTGGAATAAAAAGACAAAAAGAAAATCACTGTCAAACGTTTGTATCTGAAGTTATTTCAACCGTTGTACTCTTTATAATTTTTAGCAGTTTCAGCTCCAAAAAGAAGGAAAAAGTAGAAATTTTCTTGAAGATGATTCCAGATTTGACATAAAAAAACAACAACTTTTTTGTAGATGTATGAGTTCAAAGAGCTTTCAACCAGGTTCATGGATGGGATGTTGATTGAAAAGTTATCAATATTCAAATTGATAGTTATGCAAAAAGGCAGTGCAGCCTGGAGCACGTAAACACGGCGAGTCTATCATAATCCACATCTGAGCTGAACGTTTGCATTTCTCAACCTGAGCTCTGAGACGGATCAGAAAAGAGGTGAGTGCTTTTTATTCCTCCTCTGGGGCCTCATTTATAAAACTTTGCGTAGGATTTGCGTCAGAAGTGGCGTACGGATGAAAACTAGGACGTGCGTACGCACAGAAATATTCGGATTTATAAAACCGTGCGCACGCACATCCTACGCATCTTTCCCTTTATAAATCACAACCGATTCTAAATGCAGCGCAGCTTTTGCGGCTTCATGACACGCCCATAGTTGCCCATAAATAGTCCGTGAAACGCCCACAAATGAATATTCATTGATTGCGAAACCATGGCAAACACAGAGAGGAAATTAAAAAAACGTAACTTCACTCAATGTGAAGTAGAAGTTATCGTTGGCGAGGTGGAAAAGAGGAGAAAAGTGGTGTTTGGAGGGCACAGTGTGGACATTACTAATGCCAAAAAGCCACGTGAGTGGCAAACGGTGGCAGACGCCGTTAATGCTGTAGCCTCACGATAAAAAAGAAATGGTCGGACATCAAAGTCGAGGCAAAAAAACGTCTGGCGCTGCTTCGCCAGAGTGTCTCTGCCACGGGGGGGGGGGGGGGGGGGGGGGGTGTTGATGAGAGACAAGCGGCAAGAATTGGGGAATCCCCTAGTGGAGTGGTGACTGAGGCGCAGGGGGACGCCGACGCGCCAGATGCACCGACGCGCCAGATGCACCGGGTGACACACCCCCAAATGCCCGCAGAGGTCCAACAGGACGGCTCGAGGAAGTCGGAACCGGCTCATAAGCCACTCGTCCTCGTTTGCCAGCAAGTCTTCTTGCTGTCTAAAGATGCGTTCACTCCGAATTCTTCCATTTGCCACATCTTCTAAGAGCACAAGATCAGCCATTGTGCGTCATTACGCATTGTGATGGGGCATTTTATTTCCCTCCATTTAATTACATCTGACAAGCTACAGATGTCGGAAATAATCCACGTGGAAATGGGAAACTGATCAGCGCAAAAGTTTTTTCTTGTTGCTTTCTGAATGGTTGAGACATACGCCATACATTGTTTTATCAAAAATAAAACAAACTAAAGGCACATGCATGAATACCATAATTCCATAGCTTATGCAGAAATGTTTTACTATGAAAACAACTTTCCCCAGTGGACACGCCTGCACCTATTTCTGCTGCACCAGACGGACACATTGACGGGAATATCAGTTTTGTAAATTATTTTGTTCTGTTAACTATATTATTTATGAGGATGAATTGCACAACATGACAATATTGCAGAAAATATTTCACTTTTCTTTTTGCAAATAAATGTTTATTTGAATTTCTGTTGTAATTTTCGTTTGATTCTTTTTGTTTGTTTCACTGCTGATCGATCAAACGGGTGTTGGTGTAGCTGTTAATTGTAAGACTAGCTTTGTGAAGTCTTCATGTTATTTCTGAGAGGCAGTATTGTCATTTTCACTTTCACGTGTTTCTTCCATCTGCCGACGGTGTCGCCGTTTCTCATTTCACCCGTTTTTGTGCGTACGTCTGGGTCAGAGCTTGCGTGAAGGACCGCACATTTTCCCGTCAAGTTTGCTTTTTATAAATCTCAACTATTGCGAAGAGAGTGGCGTACGCCTTCTTTTGTACATACGCAACGTTTATAAATGAGGCCCCTGGTCTTTGAGATGGTACGATTGTTCTGTCAACTATTGATGTTCCCAAAAGGTCTGAGGGAAATACACTTCAACCTGATCATCTGTTAGCTATAATTCTCTAAACAAGTGCACTGGTGTTTATTTGGATACCTGGGCTGCTTTGGTTGGAAACAGACTTTCTTCTTCTGGCAGTAGACGATTTCATAGGACATAATTTGATCTGTTAAGTCGAAGTGGACTCAGGATCCCCACAGGCCTTCTGGCAGGACTTAGTGGGCTCTATTACACCAACAGTTTTAACCCCCCCCACCACCACCACCAACTTAAAGGCTGGTTTCTTGTGAAATTTTCCCCAAAGCCTGTTTGCTTCAGAGGCTCTTCAAGCCAGTGGAAAGTGGGACAAATCCAACAAAAATAAAATAACACAAAATAAAATGTAGCAGCTGAATCAAAAATGCACGTTTATCTAATTGGATGGGTAACATTTAGGTTTTCTCTGGTGTCAGACCTGGACTTTTGAAACAATTCCAGTTCCTAAATGAGGCTTGAACGATGAGAAAACAATTCCATTTTTTCCAGAAACAAAGTGTGATGAATCAGGAGAGGGCTTGCATGTGCCTTAGATGTTTTATTTCCTTTTTTTCTGACATTCTGCACTGCAGGGCTGCATCTCCCTTATAAAAAAAAAACATATTTTGTCGCTCATCTCCATGACAACAGTATTTTTTTAGACTGTTGTACGCATCACTCTGATCCATCAGGTCGGTGAATTAGAATCGTTGGCTCTGAAGACTCAAAAACATTTATTTACTTTGTCTTTGGCATTATTAAGCTCCGCCCACCCTAATGGCCTCACCCATTCTCGAATGGGCCCGCCCACATAGGCAAATCAAAGTGATTGATAGACCACTGAAGTAAAGCAGGAGAATAGAGCATCAAAATGAAGAACACAAAAAACAAAACACATGAACTCCTGAAATACACTTTTTTAAACACGGTACCTGTAGTTCCGTACACGTTGGTGTTGGTACCAACTTGGCATTGTTGTGATGTACTGTGGCTGCTTACATGATAGGACAAAGACTGGGTTACTTCCTGGTCTGAGGAAACTTTAAACCCCTCCAGTATCAGCAGTGGTGAGTTTTATGTTCCACAGGTTTGTTTCTGTGTCTACAGTTTGAAAAAACAAATGTCAACAGCTTCTAAAAGAAGACAAACTTCACACTTTAAGGGCTTTAAGAAACCATTGACAACCATTCAAATCTAACACAGGTGTGGTTTAATTCTGTTTCACCCTCTGGTCAGGTCTGTCCCTGATACGGCAGTCATCCTCTCCATTCAGCAGTTCATTGGGACGGCCAACAGATTATTCATGCTCTTTTAAGAATGAGGTGGGAGACGGTCACAAAAGCCACTTCAGCAGAATGTCTGAACCAGTGATGTGCAGTCAGGAGAGGCAGGTGAGGCACATTATGGGAAGAAAAGAGAAAAAAATAAATTCAATTATTATATTTAATCAGTAATTTGTGCTTTGCAGTCATTTTCCATTTAAATGTACCATTTTTGGGTGTTTTTTCTTTTCAAAATCGCTGAATTTCCGCATTTGCCGTTCAGATACTAAGATGTGACGTGCGATGAGGCACCAGCCCGCTGAGCCTCACCTTGGATTGCGCAATACCTATGCAGTCAGACGGTACTGCTGTCTCTCTGTGTGTCGGTTCATTCACTTGTACTATATGAGCTGAGTTTATATAATTTAGCCGATGTATATGATGTACAGTGTTTGTTTTTATAAATAACTGTATGTGAGGGACGTGTTTCTTGTGCTGAGCGCTAAACGCCGGCGAAAAAGCTGCTGGGTGAGGCCAGCAGTTCTCGTGCCTCATGTTAGGGGGCGCCAGTGAGCCCTGAGATTATGACACTAAAAATAATAGAATAAGTGAAAGCAAGCGGCAAATCATTTTCTTCAGAAGGAGCGGCGTATGGACTTTATTTACGAGTAAAGGTAAGACGATAATAAGGTTTGTGCTTTTTTCTGTGCTGCAGTTTGTATATGAACAAAACATGTTGAAATTATATTTTAAACAAAACACCTTAACTGTTGTCAATCAAATGGTGAATAAGTTACTCAGTATGGTTCATATGTTTGTAAATCTGACTGACGTCAGTGCCTCACCAGCCATTAACCTCACCGCACGTCACTGGTCTGAATGCTCCTGGTCAACAAACATCTTCCAAGATGAAATGTCTTTCCTTTTTTTATTGTTTCTTTTTTTTTGCTAAGAACAAAATACAGCCACTTTTTCTCTTCATCCTGACATCTGTTGTTTCTTATTTAGGTCAGCAATGGATGCAGTAAATTCATCGGTGAACTCCTCCTCCATCTCTCATGATCCAGACCTTTTTAGTTCCAAAATCTTTGACGCTGTCAGCATTATCAGAGCCATCCTTCTTCTGCCTCTCAGCACCTTGGTTCTCTACCTGGGTTTCCTCCGATGGCGTCCCCGGCGCTCTTTCCAGTCTGCCAGCCCTTCAGACATTCTGACCTACAACCTTGCAATCATGGAGCTGTTCTGGTTCTTTGCTTATCTCTGCAGTGTCTTTGGTTTAGTCTATAATGTTGTGTTTCTGAAAGTGGTAGGAGTGTTTACATATGTCGCCTTCCACGGAGAGATGCTGTTCAATGTCCTCATCTGTGTGGAGTGGTACTTGGCTGTCGTTCACCCCATCACCTACATGCGAGTGCGTAACGCCAGGGGGTCCCGGATCCGAAACCTGAGCATCGCCTGCACCTGGCTGACCTCCTGTGGGCTCATTGTCAGAAACTTCTTTGTAGTACCTAAGGTAGTACCCTATCTGTACCACAGCATCACCATGTTCAGCCTTTCGAGCGTCTGCATCATCCTCACCATGTTCTGCAGCATCTCAGTCCTCTGTGTTCTCATTCGCTCACGGCCAGGGGAGGGAGGCGGGGTTGACCAGTCAAAGCAGAGAGCTTTCCACACCATGGCTGTGATAATGTTCATGTTCTGGCTTTGGTTCGCGGTGCTGCTAACATCTAATATTATTTTACAGGCAAACGTTATAAACATAAAAGATGCTATTAATGTTTAACTCATGATGGGCTTCTTTAACCTGCCCTCCAGCGTGGCGGCCCCTCTGATGTTTCTTTGCAGAGAAGAAAAACTGCGCTGCAGAAGCATCTCAGACAGTAGATCCAATTAGCCTAAAAAGGTAAAACTTTAACTTAGGAAAGGTAACTATCTGATTTTTGTGCAGTGAGGCAGAGAAAATGTCTGTAGTGAAAGTCTGTATGTTTAATACCTTGTTGTGTTTGTGACTTTTACCAAATCTAAACCCAGTCTGTAGTTCATGATGTTATTTATGGATTTTAAACACTAATAAATTATATTTGTCGTGTATCCAGTCTGTTTGGCCGGGGGTTGGATTTCTTAGTGGAAGCCTTCTCAATCAGTATGCTCACAGGATGTCAAGCTATAACCAGAGAAGACTGAGTCTGAGCGCTTCCAACAAGAAGCACCAAAAACCACAACCAGAGGACTGTGGATATGGCTGTGATGGTGTGGAAAGCTCTTTGCTTTAACTGGTCAACATGCTTATTTTTCCCACCCCCCTCTCCCGGCCCGGGACGAATCAGAGAGCAGAGAACAGAGAGACTGCAGAACGTTACGACGATGATGGAAACAGCCAAACAACATAATACAGAGATCATCGTTCCTTGACCCGTTGTATCTGTTTGTAAAAATGAAAGTCCAAAGGACAGCAGCCAAACAGATGTAATGCAGGCGTTTCTGATCTTCACCCCCTGAGTGCTCCTCAGCCTCACATAGACGATTGGATGAACAACAGCCAGGTACCGATCCACACAGGTCAGCATGTGGAAGAACATTTCTCCGTAGAAAACCACAGAGAAAACAAACCCTCCTATTAATATCATCAGAAAGTTGTTGAGGAATGTTCCACAAAGGTAGCAGATCATCCCAGGGCCCCAGAGCAGCTCCATGGCAGCCAGGTGGAAGGTGAGGACGTCCGAGTGGCTCACAGATTTGAAAGAGCGCCGCTGCCGCCATCTTTGGAAACCCAGGTAGAGGACTATGGTGGAAAGAGGGAAGACGAGGACGGTTTTGATCATGAAAATGCTAGTGAGGGAGTGTCTAGCTTTTGAGGCGGAGCAGAAGTAGACCAGTGGTTGATCAGAGATGGACGAGACGTTGGACATATTTGCTGCCAACAGTGAAGACCTGAAAATATTAAGAAAGATAAAACAATTACAATCTTCTATGAATAGCTTGACTTGATCAGTTTACTTCGTTTAAATTGCCTCCACCCGTTTATTACCCCCCATTCTGCTTCCATACTTGTTCACTGCCTTGTTCCGTCCTGTGTTGACTATTGTAACCTCTCTTTTTAGGCCCACCTCAAAAACGACTTCGTAAACGACTTCGTATAATCTGCTCGTGTTCTGGAAATCTATCCAGGGTGAACCAACAGCTTATTTGGAGTGAATAAACTGGTATAGGCTCCAGCAACCCTATGACCTCAAAGGGATTAAATGGGCTTAGATGGATGGATGGATGGATAAATGGATGGGCAGAAGGACAGACGGACGGATGGATGGGTGGTTTGACTGGATGGACGGACAGATGGGTGGGTGGGTGGATGGTTGGAAACTTGTATACAGATTTTCTGCCAATATTATGATCAAAACGTTGGTTTTCTTTTCACATGACCTCCATTTGAAATAAAAAGGTAACCATGCTTCCTCTCCACTTTAGAATCCAAGTCAAAATCCATCTGTTTGCTTTTGAGGCTAACCATTTCCTGTTTAGTTTTGTGTCTTTCTCTAACTCTTTAATATTCTTAAAACCCGTCATCCCTAACCCCCAAGCCACAGTCCAGTGGTGGCCCAAGGGTCACTTGGTACCACACCAAATACAAAAAATAATAATTCTGTTTTGTTTATTCTGAAAGAAGTTTAATTTAGGAAAACTACTGGATTCTGTCCACCACATCTGTCTATGACTTACTCTTCATGCATGTCAAGTCCCCCCAGACGTGTTTTGAATCCAGCCGTTACCTTTTTTGAGCGACGGCTCTGACCTCTAAATTAAAAGCCCAACGTTATTAAAAAAACTAACTTTTTCAGAAGATTACTTTTGAGCCACTGAGGAAGTGGAGGAAGGGTCTACGACCTCAAAGAAAAAGAAATCTGCTATTTACCGATAAAAACCAGGAGTTTTTCCTCAAAATATGGATTTATTGCAACAGTTGGTCTCACATACATAACTGGCTCTGTATGGTAGAGTTCATGTTTTTACCAGTTTTATGACTGCACTGTTTAATGTAACTTTATTTATCCGTTACACCTTAAAAGTCGGACGCAGCCAAAGTTAGCCTCTGCTTTGACGTTTAAGCAGTGGCGGTTCTACCCTGAATTACTCCCCGGGCGAGACCCTCCCCAGGCGCCCCCCCCCATAGTCACAACAGAACTTTGTTTGTCTTTGTCAACTGACATGTTATATTGTCATTGAAATTAAGAAGTGGATACAAAAGATGTCAGAATTCTGAACAGCATTATAATAGTTATCAGAACACAAAAAATAAAAGACCATAAGCATGGCAAAAATACAGTTAGCTAAGAAATATTAAATCAATATTAAATAAATAATATAAAATAAATATTTTAAAAACATTTATGAATTGGAAATTTAAATTGTCATGTTCTATATCGATCTCTACTTCAGAGAAGAAAAATTAGCTCATGTTTTCCGTCTTCAATCCTTTGATTGGAAAATTTTCAGTTATGACCTGTTGAATTATGTTTTGTCCCCATAGAGTTGCAGTAAATGGTAAATATTCATTTTTAAAACTACCTACAGATTTATGGAAATTCTATTGGCTAAAGATATAATCCCACATTTGTAAAACAAATAAAAAATAACGAAATAACGAATAAACGATTATTAAATTTAAGACCAATCTCAAATTATTTGCCCCATTAGCATCTTATGGCAGCAGCAGCATGCTGTGTAACCATCACAGCTTTTTTAACATTATGAACTAGTATACAACAGCAAAACCCAACAAAACCTTTGTGTTACAGCAGAGCAGACGGACACATGAATCATAACTAATGTTACAAGTTAAGGCAGAGCAAATTTTTAAGAATAAAATCTAAAAAAAAAAAAAAAAAGACGCTATTTGCAACATTTGGGCCTACTTCAGTGTTGGTCATCGACCAAAATAAAGTTTTCATCGGCAACGTTGTTGTAGGGCAGGTAGCATTAGAATTTAGAAAAGACATGCATCAAGCTGTGAGGACTTACCCTTTTCTTTATCTCTTTTCTCCTCTTCTTCTTTTCTTTTCTTTCTAAATTGGGCACCAGATGGCTTTGACCTTTTTTTCTCCATATTTTAGATGTTTTTGGCGTTTGTTTGGCATAAATGTCCTCACGTCACGAAGAAGGCATCAAGTCCGTTGACTGAACCAACTGTCACCTTAGTGACAGCATTGTTTTGTGATGCCATTTTTTCATTTGGGCATTTAACACAAAATTAACCCAAAAAAAGCAGAATATATTTTCTATACCTTTATTAAAGTGTAGGATATAGAATGTCACCTTATGACTGACTTATAAAAAGGTTTTATAAAGTAGATTCAAACCCCCGCCCTTGTCCCCACCTAGCCACTTAATTTGGAAGCGTCCCACAATTGAACTGATTCCCCGCAGCCCCCCCCCCCCCCCCCCCCCTTTCTTCACACATTTCCAGCAGGAGCGCGTGCAGCTATAGCCAGGGGCGCTGATTCGCTACATGACGGCGCAGTCGCAGTTTTTACTTTTATTTTTTTCATCAAGCCCGCGACCGTCGCCTCCCCTGAAAGATGAGCCCGCCAGGTTTTGCGCATGCGCAAACGCGGTGGTGCTCCGTGCTCCCCCCGCGCCCCCTCCCTTCTTCTTCACACACATTTGTGTCTACTTCTCAAAGACAGGAGAGCGCACAGCTGCGGGGCGAGGGCGGCGGCGCGGCCAGGTTCAGGCTGTTACAAACTCACAAACTGTGACATAAGTAAACCAATAGTGGTGCATATAATATTTTACAAGGGCTGAGCCGCCGGTGCCGCCCCCCTTCAGTTTTCCGCCCCAGGCCACCGCCCGGACGGCCCGTGCCTAGAACCGCTACTGCGTTTAAGGGGAAATTTGACAGATCTAACACCAAGTCTAAGTTTATACAGGCTGAAAATATTGTTCAGAACATGAAGATTCAACAAAATAAAGTTTCTGATTCACGGAAACTTGTCAAAGGGATATTAAAGATTTTTCCTATATGCAAATCTAAAGAAAGAATGAAGCCTGTTCAGAAAATTTAGCGCAGATAGTCCTCCTCTGTTATAAAGTAATACAGAAAGAATTAGATGTAATAAAAACAAAATATGATTATTCTTTTTGCCCTGACAGATAATCTGAGCCTGGATTGAGTTCTTAGTGTTGTAATGGGATTCTATGAAAAAAAGAAAATGTTGCATTTATTACATTTTTTACAAATCAAAACTAACTTTTACAAATCAGCAACTTTGTTTCGTTGACTCTTCATCATCTGTAAAATATCAACAGGCAGTTTTAAATTGTCCTTTTAACCTAAATCTCATGTTGTAGCATTTTAATTTGAGATGTAGATATTTGGAAACTGGACGCTTAAAGTTTTTTGATAATCTAAAGTCAGATTTGATTTTTGCTAGAGTGTAAATCATATACTTGTATAAGAAAAACTAAATTTATCATCAAATTCAAATGAGGCATCAAAAACAAAAGAAAAATACTAAATATGTGTGACCAACCCAATCTAAGATATGGTGTAAACATCTAGAAACAGAGAAAGATCAGAGAAATTATTTGTTGTCAAAATGATAAAAAACTGGTTTGTTTCTCCATAAAGTTTGCAAATGTTACTAGATAACATTTGGTTTAAAGAATTTTACATTTTTCTCTTTATATTCCTTTATTTCTAAAGTTTAATTGTTACATAGAGGCTTTTGGAAAAATAATAAACAAGTAAAAAATAATAAAAATAGCAAACATGAATCAATAAAATGACTCAAGTAGGCTATAGAAATCAACCTGATGCTGAGACAGAGCACTTTGGTAAAAATGTTAGTCTACACTCCAAACACTTACATGTTTTATCTTGATGTTTCTCCGGTTCATGAGGACCGTGGCAGCAGCTCTCTGCTGTGGTTGTGCTGGTGAGGTCTCCAAACCACACTGGACTCAGCTGTTTGCATGTTTTACAGGCAGGAACTTGCTGAGCAATTCAAAAATCAAATGTGCTTAAAAGAATCCATGAGGATACAAAAGACACCTGAATAATGTTTTTATTAAACATGCTAAATATACTCATACCATAAATCATGTTGCTCATAATAAATAAGATAAAAAACAATGGATTGGTTTACAAGTGTACACATTGAGCTAATACTGTTCTCTCGCTGGTCCTGTTGGCAATGACCCGTGGCTGAAGCAATGGTCTTGCTGCCCCAGAACAGCTCCATGGCAGCCAGGTGGTAGGTGAAGACGTCCGAGTGGCCAACTGACTTGTAGGAGCGCTGCTGCCACCATCTTTGTAGACCCAGGTGGAGGACCAGGATGCAGAGAGGGAGGATGAAGATGGCCTTGACTACAGAGAAACCAAATGTGATGAAGAACCTGACTTCCGACGGGGAGCAGCAGTGGGCCGGAGGTTGATCAGAGACGAACGATGAGTTGATTGACGTGTGTACTATAGTACAGACCTGATGAAGAAAACACATTAAATTTAACTGAGTTACTGAAATTTGATGACGATCTACCATCTGTACTCAATGTTTCTCCATGATATTAAAAAAAAGTAATGTCTCTGGGCAAAGTACAAACTAAAACATAGAGGGACACATAGTTTTAACCCCTGTGCTATCTTATAGGGTCTAGATGACCCCACCCTTCCATTGACGTGTTCTCCCTACCATGACAAAGGTGGATAGAGGTGGAAAGATTTCATGTAATCCATGGACACCAGTGAAGATCACAAATCATTGAAGATTGAGCGGTGGTGATGGGGTGCTCATCTGGGGCTGTGGGCACTCTTCTGGGGCGGGGCCCCACGTTGCGCCGTCCCTGCAGGGGGCTGCTCTCCTGGTTGAGCTGGAGCTGAACTCTCTTGTCCCCCCCCCCCCCCCCCCCTGCCCCCCCTGCTCTGTGACTTTGGGGGCCCCGTGGTGGTCCTGCTGGCCCTGGCCTGGGTGGCAGATGTGATCGCCCGGGAGGGCGGTTGTTCTCTATCTGCTCCCGTGTGGCGTTGGGGGGTTCCGGCTGCCGCTGCTGCTGCGGCGGGGGTCTTGGGGGTAGCTGGGCGCTCCTCCTCCTTCTTTTCACATTCCTCCATCCATTTTAGAAGAACATAAACACTCACCTGAGCACAGGTGTTAGCTCACCTTTGCACTAATAGCTTGCATGACTGAATGAATGAAAGATTTCACACTAGTTGGTTTAAAGGCATAGGTATGCGTGTGTGAACACTATCTGTTTTGTGTGCATGTTGACATGTGGACATTTTTGCAGCTAGCAGGTGTGTTGATAACATTTGAATGTGTGTGTGTGGACAGGCCCCGCCCTTACAGACCTGCATTACATATGAACCTCACCGTAAAAAGTATAAACATCCAGAAACTTGTTGCTTTATGCTGCTTCATGGTGTTACCCTGCCCCCCCCTTTTTATAATCACCCACCTATCCCCCTCTCTCTAACATCCCTCTCTCTTCTTCCCTCCTTTCCTTTTCCGTCCGGTCCAACACAAAAGATTCTAAAATATGATTGAAATGAATAAAGTTTGGCCTCGATTCCAAAAGGGGTTTATTCAGTCATACCTTTGGTTTGTCTGAAGATTAATAACCCCTATTGTTAAAGTAAAATATGTCCAACACAAGAGGCCTTCAGCTCTCATCTGTCTGCCCAGCTGTTGGACAGGACAAGTTAAAAAAATAAAAACAAAAATCATTGAAGGAAAAAGGTTTAGCGCACTGTCTTGTGGGGTCCAGATGACCCCACTCCCACTGTTAAAGAGCCTAGGATAGCACAAGGGGTATACATAACTAGAAATCATCCAGAATGATGCTGCATATTGTGAAACTTTGATTTTATAAGGGATTCTTACACAGAGGTTCAAGTATATAGTGGCACTCAGTTATAAAACCAGTACTTTGACTAAAGTAAAGCCTTGGTCACATGCTCCTGACCCGGTAAGGTGTGGTGGGTTTTTGGGTTGTACACGGAGGGCCGTAGAGAGGAGTGGGCCCATCTCGGCTCGAATGGCAATCCTCATGGGACGTCAGGAAAATGGAGCGTATCCTTGTTGTGTGTTTGGTAAGTGTATCATGAAGTTGTGTGCACTTATGACGTATGGACAGATGATGGTGTTGCATGGTGGTTACACACTCTCACTGGTTAGAAACTGTCTCATCTTCAAAAAGTCAGCTAAAAAAACAGTAATCTGATATTTTAGGTAATCGTTTCAGCTTTTGGGATAAAGTATCAATTTAAGGTGACTACAAATATGAAAATATGTTCCTTTTATTTTTTTAATTAAGGGTTCACATCTCCTAAAACTAATTTTGTAATGAAAAAGAAATTAGAGCCAGTATCTGTATAATGTATTTCGATTGTATAAAATACTGAGTGTAAATACATAAATACATTATATACATTTAATGTATTAATTATTGTAATTTTTTCAAGTTGCTTAAAATAAACAATAAAAAAAGATCACATTTTAAATTTTACAATAGTCTATGTAAGTTTATTTCTTTACTTTTTGAATTTAGAAACTACATTTTAAGATAAAAAGTTCAATTTGAAAATATGTTATTTCTACCTTGAACATATTTATAGATATGTGGAGTAAAAAAACATTTTTTACAAGCAGTTTATATTAAATGTCTTTATGTCAGGCTTTTAGTTTGCAGGGAGGATTTTTTATCTTCAATCATGATGCAAACACCTTGTGGAGTCTGAGAACCCCCCTTTGAAGTTTGACGTTGTCCAGTTTGTCCTCAGGTTGACTCTGCAGGCAGTAAGTCCTCTGAAGGTGTCGGTGTGTTGATGATCTTCATAAATCAGTCACGACAGGCACTTTTGCATGTGATAAAACAATAACCCATAAAGCCATTTAATAACCAAATGTTGTTGAATGCACAAATGTGGTGTGCACAAAAAAATTTCCACGTATTTTCCAAGGAACAGACCATTTTAATTCAGATTAATTTTAAAGGAAAATCGTTGTACAAAACATCTGGAAACAATCAATTATTATGCATAAATATATTACATTTAGAATAAAGAACAAGCCAACTTCAAACCATTTCATTGAAAATTGTGTTTTTATCATGATCTTGTGGCATTTTTCTAATGATGGAGGATTATATGCAAAGGAATTTAAGCGTTAACCTTAAATTATTGTGAATCAGCAGCAGATGAAAAAAAGACGTCTGAAAAAGATCATTTTTGTTAGGAAAGAATTCGCTGGGCGTTCCACAAGCTCCCTGCTCTGCTCCATTCTGATGCCTCAAACAACCCCTTCCAATGAAGTCTATTTAAACGTGTGTTTCGGGCTTCCGTGTTCAATAAACTTGCGTTCATAACCCATATGTAACAAGTTTTTAAGTCCATTTTCAGGTTCTCGGTACAAATGAGTGGCCATTAAACACGCATCAAAGGTTTTACCGGTTGAACTTTGACCTATTGTTATAATCCTTTTTGGAGAGGCGGAAATGCCAACTGTTTGGAAATTGATCATGAAGGCGATATGAATAATTGGGGTTTGTGCCCAACTTCAATTCTATGACACCAAGTCTTTCATGTATCGGCGTAGAGCGGTGAAAGAAAAAGCCTGGAACAAGATTCACCAGATTTGCAACGCTCTGACATTTCACACCAAGCCTCTTCCAACTGTGAGCACATGCGCTAGTATGGGTGGCGACAGTCCAGTGTGAACACAGTAAGATCAAAGTGTGTTCAAGAATGCCCGTTTAGCAAGTTCTTGAATGCTCATCACATGTGTAGCATTAGGTTGGGGATGTAAGCTGGCGGGAGAAAGCATAAAAACAGAGAGCTCAGTTATTGGCAATGGGAGTTGGGGGTGTTTTGCACCAACGGTCCCCGCCCACAACTCAGAGGTAAATTTCTAATGAACTCCTGCTGCTCTGAAGAAGCTATGTTCTAGAAAACAACACAGGTTTTTTAGATTTTGGTTAAAAACGACAAAATTATAATTCACTGGGAACATTAGAAAACTGATCAAAAGATGACCGGAGGGAGACTTTAAATATTGAGCAGCACATATCCATGTTAAACACAAGCACAGTGTTTGACCATGAACTGAACAATACAGGTCTAGAAAAATGTTGACAGTCAAAGGTCTTTAAAGGGAAATGGAAATCCAAACAGAATTTGGAGAAAGAGCTGTTTTGGTGTTCTACTGAACACCTCAAATCTAAACGTTTGGTTCACATAGGATTAAAAAACGTAAAATACATCATCATCAATGCAATTGATGATAAAAACCTTTAGAGGTTTTTAAGAAGGGCTCAAGGGTGCTTGACTGACCACCTTTTCAATTTAGCTTTTGGTGATTTGAACTGCTAATTTATTCTATTAGTTTTAGCATAGGCTATTTTATGTATTTAATTTAATTTTATGCATCTTATTCTGAATTGTATGTTTTTCTATACATCTTATGTCTTTAATCTTAGCATCTTATCATAATTTTAGCCCCAGTGTTTCTTGTGGGGATCTTTTCAGCCTGGGCTTGCCGCCTTGGTTGGTGGTTTTTGCCGCATTTGTTGCTCTTGCTGGGGAAGCTGGAGTCTAACTTTGCAGCTTTGAAGTGGACCCTGTTGCTGTCCCAGTCTGGGGGGGCACTGAGGCGATGTTCCAATGGCCAAGCTGAAGAGATTCCCAAATACTGTTTCCTCACAGCAGAGCCAAGTCTAACATTTTTTTTTTCTTTTAGAAGTGACATAGTCATTATTCATTGTACGTGGGGGTCATGGGTCATATGTTTTAACGGAGGGGAGTGGGAAGGGTAAAGGGGGGGGTTCAATTTTTACAGTAAAATTGTCTATTTTTTTGTTTTTAATTTTTAAAGCGCTTCGAGCTATTTTATAATTAAAGTTTAAATTGATTTATTCTTCGGGGCTTTTGGCGTAATCAAAACCAAAGTTGTCGTTACTATTCAAAGTTCATTTTCCGTTCCGGCTGCAGCAGATAAACGACAGTCTTCCAGCTCTGTGCAGAAACAGCAGTGGTGACACCAGACTGGTGGGCAGGTTGAACCAGGAAGCGTACGGGATCAACAGACACTTCTCATGCTCAGTCAGCAAAGAAGACTTTGACAGAGCAGTGGCAACTAGAAGTCCAATGAACCAGAACCAGAGCACACTAGAAATGGCGGTGATGGTGTTGAAAGCTCTCTGCTTTGATTGGTCCACCCGCTCCCTTTCTCCCCCTCCCTGCCCCGGTGCTGGACGAATTAGAACACAGAGAACCGAAAAGCTGCAGAACGTAACAACTGAGAGGGAAACGATAAGAAAAAGAAAAAGGAAAATTAAATAGTAGCTATGGGTGTCTGCAGCTGTGGTGACCAGTCCAAAGGAAAGAAGCCAAACGCCTGCAATGCCGGCGTTTCTGATCCTGACCCCACGGACGCTTTTGAGTCCCAGGTAGGTGATGGGGTGCACCACAGCCAGGTATCGATCCACGGAGGTCAGGACGTGGAAAAAGCCTTCTCCATAACAGGTGAAGAACAAAGTAAAGATTCCTACATAAATTAACATGTAGCTGTTGATGGTTGTACCGTAAAGGTGGCACACAAAGCCAAGGCCCCAGAACAGCTCCACCGCAGAAAGGTGGTAGGTGAAGATGTCAGAGTGGCTCACTGCTTCAAAGGTTTGCTGGACCAACCATCGTCGAAAACCCAGATAGAGGACGCAGATGCAGAGAGGGAGAGTGAGGATGCTTTTCACTGCAGCGAGGGCGTTTAGAATCAAACCTCTGACTTGTAGGTTGGCACAGTAGGAGTTCAGAGGATCCCCAGAGGTGAAGTTTCCTGACATACCTGAGGGGACAAAAAAGACAAAGTTAAGAGTCTCAGAGTTTAATAATGTGAACAATAATAGCTTGACAATAATGATTAAACTCCAGAAAGGACAAAACCAATAATAATGTAGTTTAACTCTGTTACGACCTGGCATGTTCCATGAACCTTGTAAACTGTGAAGCTCAAGGCCCCAACTGACAGTGTGCTCAGTGAATGGCTCAGGCAATAGAGAGCAGAGGATACAGTGCTTGAGGACAGATCCTCATGGGAGGACAAACCCCTGCATGGGATGTACCACCGGACCATAACTGAAGTGGCTGATATCAAGAAGTCCTACCAATGGCTAGAAAGGGCTGGCCTACAGGACAGCACGGAAGCGCTCATCCTAGCAGCTCAGGAACAAGCCCTGAGCACCAGAGCGATAGAGGCTCAGATCTACCACACCAGACAAGACCCATGGTGTAGATCTACCACACCAGACAAGACCCAAGGTGTAGATCTACCACACCAGACAAGACCCAAGGTGTAGATCTACCACACCAGATAGGCCCAAGGTGTAGATCTACCACACCAGATAGGCCCAAGGTGTAGGCTGTGCAAAGAGGTGCCTGAAACAATCCAGCACATAACTGCAGGATGTAAGATGCTGGCAGGGAAAGCATACATGGAGTGCCACAATCAAGTGGCTGGAATAATATACAGGAACATGTGTGCAGAATATGAACTGGAAACCCCAAGGTCAAAATGGGAAACACCTCCGAAGGTGGTAGAGAATGAGAGGGCAAAGATCCTGTGGGACTTCCAGATCCAGACTGATAGGATGGTAATGGAGAACCAACCAGACATTGTAGTGGTGGATAAAGAACAGAGGAAAGCCGTTGTGGTGGATGTGGCAGTGCCAAGCGATGGGAACATCAGGAAGAAGGAACATGAGAAACTGGAGAAATACCAGGGACTCAGAGAAGAACTGGAGAAAGCCTGGAAAGTGAAGGTGACAGTGGTGCCTGTGGTAATTGGAGCACTCGGGGCAGTAACCCCCAAGCTGGAGGAGTGGCTACAACAGATACCTGGAAAGACCTCAGACCTCTCAGTCCAGAAAAGAACAGGAACAGCTAAGATACTGCAGGACCCTCAAGCTCCCAGGCCTCTGGTAGAGGACCTGAGCTTCGAGGAGAAACCACCCGGGGAGGGTGCGAGGGGCGTTTAGTAGATATATAGATATAGATATATATATCCTCATATAAATGATGCCAGTAGAATTACTATTAATAATAAATATTTGCATTTATACATAAAGTACATGATGTTTTGATCTTTTGATGGTTATTGCTTTTGAAGTGTTGTTCCAAGTCGTCCATTCGTTTCTCTAATGGACACATCCTGTTTTCTCTTTCTTCATTTGTGTATCAAAGTCTCTGTACGTCTTCCATTACCTACAAAACTCTATTTGTAGCTGTGTGCAAGAAGACCTGGCTGCAGACAAAAACATGGCGCCTAGACATCATTTTTCACAACTGGAGGTCCGGAACCAGAAGTCCATGTGCAAACTGAAATATATCGATCAGATTGAAGAGTATCAAGGCATGAGCTGGTGTGTGTTTTAAATGTAACATATCTGTGAGGTCTGATTTTGTAAATTCCTGACTTTTAATTTGAACAATTCATCCTAAAAGATAGTTTAAAAAAAGTACATTGGGTCTGTATATGATTGATTAATTTCTTATGTTCTTTTCTATCAGACATGGCTGTGTTTCTCGCATATCTGTGTCTGATAGAAAAGAACATAAGAAATCACCCTAAAAGATATTTATGGAAATCATGGGCCACCATCCTGCTGGTTCTTCAGAAAGCCCACCCCTACCTGTCTGCTGATTACTTGAATTAGGTGTGTTTTGCCAATAAAAAGCTACAACGACTTGTTAGTTTGATAGCCTGTCAGACTCTGGTCCTTGAGGCCTGGAGTTTGACCCCTGTGATGCAAAAAACAGACTGTGATGTATATTTTATTTAGAAAAGCTGGCTGTCCAGGGGAAAACCAGTAATAGGCAATTAAAAGAAAAACAACTACTAGAATAAAGTAAACAGCCATATATAAAATAAATAATTTAAAAATACCTAATTTACATGAAGTTTTTATGCAGTTTTTCTATTTTTCCTTGAACTGTGACAGAAACATGTCTAATTTCAAAGATTTTGAGCACATGATGGTCAAAAAAAATTAGAAAACACATGATACATAATAGACAACTGACATGATCTAAATTCTCTTAGGGTCTCTCCAACCCGTTTTTTTTGTCTTTGCACATAAAGTGTTTGGAAAGCAGACATAAAAGTGACTGCACCGGTCGGTCTAGTGTTTGAAAATGTTTTCAGAAAGATGAACACCAACCTGTTTCTTGTGGTTTGTGTCCTCAGGTCTGCAGTTCCAGCATGCAGTGGCGCCTCTGTCCAAATGTTTGCAGGTTCGTCTAGACTGGAGCTTTTGCATACCTCAAAACAACATCTTTGACTAACACATGATTATATGCAATTTATGGCGAAACAACAATAAAATCTCCATGGAATATAAAAAAAAATCCCAGGAGGCTCAACTATTAGATATGATAGTTTTTACATGAATGCACTCAATACACTTATGGAATGAAATCAATTAATTAATTAAGTAACATTTCATTTTGCAGTATTTCCAGTAATTGAATCGGTTAGTTCAGAAGGGGCCCAAGTCCAAGAGGTTTGTTTTTCCAGGAATTGATTTTAATTGCATAGCTTAAAGGGAGGCTACACCAAATGATTAATACTTTACCCACATTCTATCGTATGAAGCACCTCACTTTTATCATTTCAGAGGACTACCAAACTAAAGTCTCTGGATTTGGGCCCTTCTTGAATTAAACAGAGGCGCTGCCATATTGGATAACTAGTGCTGCTATCTATGGGATAAAGCTAAACCCATGCAAGAGAGGCCCAAGTCCAGGAATTTGGCCCCTCTTGCTCTTAAAGAATTTTAAATGTCAAGCAAAGTCAATACATTACAATGGACTTGGGAATTTTATGCACATAATCAGATAGCTTTTCTCTTAACCAATTCAAACGTTAGTTCTGAGTCTTGGATCAAACGATTTAAGTGTCTGTGGCCGTTTTCCCAATATCACCGGTGAGATAAGCCTAATGTTTGCAAAACGATTTCAAACCTTAGAATTCCAGGGAGTTTCTTAGTTTTTTTCTTGATTTACATTTTAATGTTTCAACTGAAATCCTGGACATTTTAAGTTGTTTCTTTTAGAGGAATAGCGATTAATTGTATTCATCTAACATCAGTTTTTTTGGCTGAGTCCTGTTTCATAAGACTTTTGATCAACTACTGCATGCTTGTCATGGTGGTTTGGAGAGGACCAAAATAGACCCAGCTTGAGCCAAACCAAAACGAGCCAAACCAGAACTACAAACCAAAATGTAAACTAAAAAGAAAACAACCCAAACAGCTTTTCTCTTAGGCATTAGCTTTCAAGTAGACACTAAAGTAAGTAAAGTTTGGAGCAGATGTTTGATGCGTATTTACTTCAATCAATGTTAAAAAAAGAAAGAAAAAAATTGTAATTATGGACCACACAGAGATGAATTTGCATTTCCAAAACTTTTCCATTTCTACTGAGACAGTTGACTAAACTAAGACTTTCCTGTTTGTTTTATAGCCTAAAATTGCCAAACACATGTGCCATTTCCTCATAAAGTACATACAAGCTTGTTCTTCTCATAAATTCACACACAGATGGAAAACCCAAAACTACAAGGAAAGATGTAGGGTTCAGTGTCTTTCCCAGGGACGCATCATCACATGAGCGTGCAAGGCGGGAACCAAACGTGTGATTATCCAACCAGAAGTTGTCCATTTTACCTCTGTACCTTGGCCACCAAGGGACAACAAAATGATAAATCACACCAGACTTGAATTTTTGCATGTTTCAAAGAAAAGTATTTGACCACAAAGTCAATTTTATAACCAAATGTACTTGAATACATCCATGAATTTTCTGTATATGTGGGCCTGTCCTGTTATGTTTGTGTGAACCATTCATCAGGTTTGACATTCCAGAAGAGCTTTGGGAATACATAGTCTCATGTATATCGAAAAACACAAGTGTAAAACACTTAGTCCACTGAGCAAAAAGGATAGTAAGAAATCTTTCAAAAGCATAAACATGGTGATCAATCACACTCATGTATAAATAATGAAGGCTTTATGCCAATAAATGCTTTTTACTTAACTCAATTTCAATATTTAATATGAATTCTTACTACAGCAGCTAATAGAAAGTTTTGTAGCCTTAGAAGTAGGGATGTTTCCCGAAACTGCCAAGTTGGTACCAATACTGACCTATACAGTACCACTGGTATCAAATAAAAACAGGAATTTCAGGGCTTCATTTTCGGCATGTCAATCACTTGTATTCAATTAACTTTTGCTCTAACCAATTATTCTACATTTCCAGAAATTGCGGTTGGGCTCATCTAAGAATTGATGAGGATTGTAAGGTTGGGCAGTTTCAGTTAATACAACTAAGGCAAACCACGCAAAGGTTTTGCTGTCCTTCAGACCAATATAAGCACTCTCCTCCCCCCTTTTTCACTACTTCTTCTTACTGAAATAATTCTGGGGGGGAAAAAGTTGTAATTTTTTCTTTCATTTTTGAAGCATCGGCTTCGGCACTGTTACCAGATACCCCCACCTAGTAGGGATGGTCACCAGGGGCCTCATTTATAAACATTGCGTACGCACAAAAGAAGGCGTACGCCACCCTCTACGCAATAGTTGAGATTTATAAAAGGCAAACTTGACGGGAAAATGTGCGGTCCTTCACGCAAGCTCTGACCCAGGCGTACGCACAAAAACGGGTGAAATGAGAAACGGCGACACCGTCGGCAGATGGAAGAAACACGTGAAAGTGAAAATGACAATACTGCCTCTCAGAAATAACATGAAGACTTCACAAAGCAAGTCTTACAATTAACAGCCTACTTGAACACCCGTTGGACCAATCAGCAGTGAAACAAACAAAAAAAACAAACGAAAATTACAACAGAAATTCAAATGAACACTTATTTGCAGAAAGAAAAGTGAAATATGTTTCACAATATTGGCATGTTGTGAAATTCATCCTCATAAATAATATAGTTAACAGAACGAAATAATGTACAAAACTGATATTCCCGTCAATGTGTCCGTCTGGCGGAGCAGATATGGGTGCGGGCGTGCGGACGGACGGACAGATGTATTAATTGTCCACTGGGGAAAGTTGTTTTCATAGTAAAACTTTTTTTTCATAAGCTATGGAATTATGGTATTCATGCATGTGCCTTTAGTTTGTTTTATTTTTGATAAAACAATGTATGGCGTATGTCTCAACCATTCAGAAAGCAACAAGAAATTAAAGCCGCAAGCGGCGTTGTATGGCCCGCAGACGCAACCCGCCTTCCAAGCCCAACTCTACGCACCACCGCTGACTTCACCGCCCTCACAGCCCGCATATTAAAAGCTAGTCAAGGCTGGATTTGCTAATTATGCTAACAATGCTAACTATGCTAATGTGGCTAAAAGTGCTAGCATAGCAAAATGGCAGATTTTGGCCCAAAATGGCCGCCAAACCGTAGGTCGTGTCACCATCCCGTAATGATTTCAAAATGTCCTTTGGATATCGCGGACAAGGGTATATTGGTTTTGTTAGTCGATTCTCAAAAAAAAAGTTCCGAATTTTTTCGTTTTTGCCGAGTCGGCACATTTTTCTGCGACGGTTTTTTGCTTACCACGCCCACATTCCTTTATCGATCTTGTCGTGCGTAGCATCGTTTTGTTCAGCGCGGGCCAAGGAATCGCATATTTCCTCTTCACGACATTCCGATGAAAAATGTGCGAGCTAGCCAAGATGGCAACGGTTGCTAGCTCGCCACGCGCACGCCGTTCAAAATCTACAACTTCTAATTCCAAAATTTTGTCCAGAGTAGCTGGCCGTTGGTGCCCGAAAAGTTACGAGACGATTGATGAAATTTCCAACGACGAGTTTTCGTTTGTATCTGGTGCTAAAGGTGCTTTTTGAGAAAATTCCAGATGGCGGCCTTTTACCAAGGTCAAAGGTCAACGACACTTCTGGGGTGTTTGTAGACTGGAGCTGGCAGCAAGTGTGTGCAATTGCGTGAAAATCGTTCAAACAAAAGTGTCTTTTCCCCATATTGTGGGAAAACACTTAAATCGCCAATTCTCAGAGTTCGCCACAAAATGGCCGCCAAGCCGTAGGTCGTGCGGCCGTCCCGTAATGATTTCAAAACATCTTTGGGGTATCCCCGACACGTGTGTCTTGGTTTCGCGACTGTATTTTGAAGTACATTTTGTTCGGCCCCATATGCGATTTTCGGCCCATTCATTTTTTTGACGGGATCGCTGGCCGTGATGTCATCGTCTTCGGGGGGGTGACGTTGACTTTGTGGAGAATTCATTTGCAATTTATCCCAGGTGTGTGCACGTTTTGGTGACTTTTCGAGCATGCGGCGGGGGTCAAATTCTCGCTGAAAGGCGGCGAAGTCGTCGTTCCAACTGCGAAAACAATATGGTCCTTGCAGTCAGTGACTGCTGCTGCGGGCCATAATAAAGTATGAGGAATAGCAGTGCGCGACTTTGCGAGCTCGCCACGCGGACGCCGTTCAAAATCTACAACTTCTAATTGCAACATTTTTTTCACAGTAGCTTGCCGTTGATGCCCAAAAAGTTTCGAGACGATCGCGGAAAATTCCAACGACAAGTTTACGATTGAATCCAGGGGTAAAGGCATTTTTTATAGAAAATTCAAGATGGCGGCCTTTTCCCGAGGTCAAAGGTGGACGAAACTCCAGAGGTAGTTGTGGACTTGCTCTAGCAACATGTGAGTCAAATTTCGTGAAAATCGCTCGAAAAAAAGTTCATTTTTCCATATTGTGTAAAAACGCGAAAAACGCAAAATGGCAGATTTTGGCCCAAAATGGCCGCCAAACCGTAGGTCATGTCACCATCCCGTAATGATTTCAAAACGTCCTTTGGATATCGCGGACAAGGGTATATTGGTTTTGTTAGTCGATTCTCAAAAAAAAAGTTCCGAATTTTTTCGTTTTTGCCGAGTCGGCACATTTTTCTGCGACGGTTTTTTGCTTACCACGCCCACATTCCTTTATCGATCTTGTCGTGCGTAGCATCGTTTTGTTCAGCGCGGGCCAAGGAATCCCATATTTCCTCTTCACGACATTCCGATGAAAAATGTGCGAGCTAGCCAAGATGGCAACGGTTGCTAGCTCGCCACGCGCACGCCGTTCAAAATCTACAACTTCTAATTCCAAAATTTTGTCCAGAGTAGCTGGCCGTTGGTGCCCGAAAAGTTACGAGACGATTGATGAAATTTCCAACGACGAGTTTTCGTTTGTATCTGGTGCTAAAGGTGCTTTTTGAGAAAATTCCAGATGGCGGCCTTTTACCAAGGTCAAAGGTCAACAACACTTCTGGGGTGTTTGTAGACTGGAGCTGGCAGCAAGTGTGTGCAATTGCGTGAAAATCGTTCAAACAAAAGTGTCTTTTCCCCATATTGTGGGAAAACGAGAAAATCGCCAATTCTCAGAGTTCGCCACAAAATGGCCGCCAAGCCGTAGGTCGTGCGGCCGTCCCGTAATGATTTCAAAACATCTTTGGGGTATCCCCGACACGTGTGTCTTGGTTTCGCGACTGTATTTTGAAGTACATTTTGTTCGGCCCCATATGCGATTTTCGGCCCATTCATTTTTTTGACGGGATCGCTGGCCGTGATGTCATCGTCTTCGGGGGGAAGACGTTGACTTTGTGGAGAATTCATTTGCAATTTATCCCAGGTGTGTGCACGTTTTGGTGACTTTTCGAGCATGCGGCGGGGGTCAAATTCTCGCTGAAAGGCGGCGAAGTCGTCGTTCCAACTGCGAAAACAATATGGTCCTTGCAGTCAGTGACTGCTGCTGCGGGCCATAATAAGGTATGAGGAATAGCAGTGCGCGACTTTGCGAGCTCGCCACGCGGACGCCGTTCAAAATCTACAACTTCTAATTGCAACATTTTTTTCACAGTAGCTTGCCGTTGATGCCCAAAAAGTTTCGAGACGATCGCGGAAAATTCCAACGACAAGTTTACGATTGAATCCAGGGGTAAAGGCGTTTTTTATAGAAAATTCAAGATGGCGGCCTTTTCCCGAGGTCAAAGGTGGACGAAACTCCAGAGGTAGTTGTGGACTTGCTCTAGCAACATGTGAGTCAAATTTCGTGAAAATCGCTCGAAAAAAAGTTCATTTTTCCATATTGTGTAAAAACGCGAAAAACGCAAAATGGCAGATTTTGGCACAAAATGGCCGCCAAACCGTAGGTCATGTCACCATCCCGTAATGATTTCAAAACGTCCTTTGGATATCGCGGACAAGGGTATATTGGTTTTGTTAGTCGATTCTCAAAAAAAAAGTTCCGAATTTTTTCGTTTTTGCCGAGTCGGCACATTTTTCTGCGACGGTTTTTTGCTTACCACGCCCACATTCCTTTATCGATCTTGTCGTGCGTAGCATCGTTTTGTTCAGCGCGGGCCAAGGAATCGCATATTTCCTCTTCACGACATTCCGATGAAAAATGTGCGAGCTAGCCAAGATGGCAACGGTTGCTAGCTCGCCACGCGCACGCCGTTCAAAATCTACAACTTCTAATTCCAACATTTGACGGGATCGCTGGCCGTGATGTCATCGTCTTCGGGGGGGTGACGTTGACTTTGTGGAAAATTCATTTGCAATTTATCCCAGGTGTGTGCACGTTTTGGTGACTTTTCGAGCATGCGGCGGGGGTCAAATTATTGCTGAAAGGCGGCGAAGTCGTCGTTCCAACTGCGAAAACAATATGGTCCTTGCAGTCAGTGACTGCTGCTGCGGGCCATAATTACATTTGCGCTGAACAATTTCCCATTTCCACGTCGATTATTACCTACATCTGTAGCTTGACAGATGTAATTAAATGGAGGGAAATAAAATGCCTCATCACAATGCGTAATGACGCACAATGGCTGATCTTGCGCTCTTAGAAGATGTGGCAAATGGAAGACTTCGGAGTTAACGCATCTTTAGACAGCAAGAAGACTTGCTTATGAGTGGCTTATGAGCCGGTTCCGACTTCCTCGAGCCGTCCTTTTGGACCTCTGCGGGCAATTTGGCTCGGCGTTACAGAGGAGCACTCGGAGGAACCACGCGTCACCCGGTGCATCTGGCGCTCCGGTCCCCCCACCCCCCCGGACCGGCCACGGTCCGAGGTTGTGAGGCTACAGCAATTACGGCGTCTGCCACTGTTTTCCACTCACGTGCCTTTTTGACAGTAGTAATGCCCAAACTGTGCCCTCCAAACAACACTTTTCTCCTCTTTTCCACCTCGCCAACGATAACTTCTACTTCACATTGAGAAAAGTTACGTTTTTTTGATTTCCTCTCTGTGTTTGCCATGGTTTCGCAATCAATGAATATTCATTTGTGGGCGTTTCACGGACTATTTATGGGCAACTATAGGCGTGTCATGAAGCCGCAAAAGCTGCGCTGCATTTAGAATCGGTTGTGATTTATTAAGGGAAAGATGCGTAGGATGCGCGTGCGGTTTTATAAATCCGAATATTTCTGTGCGTACGCACGTCCTATGTTTCATCCGTACGCCACTTCTGACGCAAATCCTACGCAAAGTTTTATAAATGAGGCCCCAGATCATTGGGCAATGAGCTGACATATAACGCTATGTTTACACCAGGCTCAGAAACGCGCTACATGCGGCACTTTCAATTACCAGTCTATGTAAACAACTTTGACCGTATTGAGAATCTTTTTTAAAACACTGAAGTGCCAATCGCTTGAAGTGTGATCATGGAGAGAAAAAAATAATAATTACGGTACATTTTCAGCTGGAATTTTATGACACCAAGTCTTTCCATTATCAGAACAGAGCTGGGAAAGAAAAAGCTTGGAGCAAGATGTGCAGCACTTTGACATTTCAAACCAAGCCTCGTCCAACTGTGAGAAGAGGCGCTAGTAAAAGGTATCAACAGTAATATGTGAACACCGTTTGCTAAAAGCAAGTTTAAGAACTCGTGTTCAAGATGTTATTGAAGGCAGATCACATGCCTGGTGTAGCTTTACATGCACCATCTCTAATGCTACCACTACCTCTAAGTTTTGTTAAAATCATTTCATTCCAAATACATTTTAGAAAAAAAATAGAATTATGTAGACTTAGATTTCTTTTAGACATCAGAAGCTTTGTTGTTAAATGTGAACACACTCTCCAATGGGGTAGCTTTGACAGAACAAATTTGTCAGAGAAGTGGGAGTTTTGTACCTTGGTGGTCTAACCCTGGGACACAGCTTCCTTTGTTAAGATAAAAAAAAAAATAGTTTTCAAAATTAAAGTTGTATTTCACTTCCTGTGGCTGCGGATGAACATAAGTTTTTCTGACCTGTGCAGATAGAGCACAGGCGACACCAGACTGGTCGGGATGTTGAACCAAGTTACACAAGACAATGCCATACATTTAACATTTCCATTGACTGAATTTGCCTGAGTGACAGCAATCCCCACAAGAAGCCCAACAAACCAAAAGGAGAGCACCCCCAATATGGCCGTGATGGTGTGGAAAGCTCTCCGCTTTAATTGGTCGACTCGTTCCTTTTCCCCGCCTCCCTCCCCCGGCCCTGGACGAATCAAAGCACAGAGAACTGACAAGCTACAATAAGTGATGATGATAATTGGAAAACCCATGAAAAATAACACAGAAATAAGAACATAGTTTCCCGTTGGATCTATATACAAACATGTGAGTCCAAGGTTGAGAATCCAAGCACATGAGATGCTGACGTTTCTGATCTTCATCCAACGAGAGTTTCTCAGCTGCCGGTAGATGATGGGATGAACAACAGCCAAGTACCGATCCACGCAGGTCAGAATGTGGAAAAACGCTTCACCGTAGAACGTGAAAGAATAGAAACCACTCGCAGCTACTGTCAATGTACTGCTCTGAAGGTATTTGCTATAAACACTGCAGATCAATCCAAGACCCCAGAATAGCTCCATGGCAGCCAGGTGGTAGGTGTAGACGTCAGAGTGGCTCACAGATTTGGAGGAACTTTGCTGCTGCAGTCTTTGAAGACCACGGTAGAAGACCAGGACGGAGAGAGGAAGAATGAAGATGCCTTTGACTACAGAGAAACTAAAACTGATGACAGGTCCAATGTCTGAGCTGGTGCAGAAATAGATGAGTGGAGGATGAGAGGTGGACGATGAGTTCATGTCTGCTGGATAGACTGTAGACCTGAAAAGAAAGACATTTAAGAGTTGCTTTGCCTTTTTTCCATTGACTCTGTTGGAGAACATTCCAAGGTCAACCAAAGAAGACAATGGAATTTCATCACAATCATGGAAAAAGACTTTTTTTATTTTGTTTATTTTTTACATGTACTTGGTTTTATCACACCAGTGGGTCGCTGACATTATTGTGTTGACTGACAGATCTGTACCTAAGCATTGATGGATATCATGGACAAAAACACTGTCATTCTCTCTCAAAGTCATGCTGTTTTACTAAGTACCATCTGCCAAGGAATCTGTAGTAGTTGTCTCTATTTAGTCTACACAGTCTCCCTGAGAACTTGGTTTTGGACCGGAGTCCACAAATCGTGGCAGCCTTCTGGTAGGAATTCTAGAAGTCCCTAGACATTGAGGTTTATTATGGCCCGCAGCAGCAGTCACTGACTGCAAGGACCATATTGTTTTCGCAGTTGGAACGACGACTTCGCCGCCTTTCAGCGAGAATTTGACCCCCGCCGCATGCTCGAAAAGTCACCAAAATGTGCACACACCTGGGATAAATTGCAAATGAATTTTCCACAAAGTCAACGTCACCCCCCCGAAGACGATGACATCACGGCCAGCGATCCCGTCAAAAAAATGAATGGGCCGAAAATCGCGTATGGGGCCGAACAAAATGTACTTCAAAATACAGTCGCCAAACCAATACACACGTGTCGGGGATATCCCAAAGATGTTTTGAAATCATTATGGGACGGCCACACGACCTACGGCTTGGCGGCCATTTTGTGGCGAACTCTGAGAATTGGCGATTTTCGTGTTTTCCCACAATATGGGGAAAAGACACTTTTGTTTGAAGGATTTTCACGCAATTGCACACACTTGCTGCCAGCTCCAGTCTACAAACACCCTAGAAGTGTCGTTGACCTTTGACCTTGGGAAAAGGCCGCCATCTGGAATTTTCTCAAAAAAGCACCTTTAGCACCAGATACAAACGAAAACTCGTCGTTGGAATTTTCATCAATCGTCTCGTAACTTTTCGGGCACCAACGGCCAGCTACTCTGGAAAAAATGTTGGAATTAGAAGTTGTAGATTTTGAATGACGTGCGCGTGGCGAGCTAGCAACCGTTGCCATCTTGGCTAGCTCGCACATTTTTCATTGGAACGTCGTGAAGAGGAAATATGCGATTCCTTGGCCCGCGCTGAACAAAACGATGCTACGCACGACAAGATCGATAAAGGAATGTGGGCGTGGTAAGCAAAAAACCGTCGCAAAAAAATGTGCCGACTCGGCAAAAACGAAAACATTCGGAACTTTTTTTTTGAGAATCGACTAACGAAACCAATATACCCTTGTCCGCGATATCCAAAGGACATTTTGAAATCATTACGGGATGGTGACACGACCTACGGTTTGGCGGCCATTTTGTGCCAAAATCTGTCGTTTTGCGTTTTTCGCGTTTTTACACAATATGGAAAAATAAACATTTTTTCGAGCGATTTTCACGAAATTTGACTCACATGTTGCTAGAGCAAGTCCACAACTACCTCTGGAGTTTCGTCCACCTTTGACCTCGGGAAAAGGCCGCCATCTTGAATTTTCTATAAAAAACGCCTTTACCCCTGGATTCAATCGTAAACTTGTCGTTGGAATTTTCCGCGATCGTCTCGAAACTTTTTGGGCATCAACGTCAAGCTACTGTGAAAAAAATGTTGCAATTAGAAGTTGTACGTTTTGAACGGCGTCCGCGTGGCGAGCTCGCAAAGTCGCGCACTGCTATTCCTCATACCTTATTATGGCCCGCAGCAGCAGTCACTGACTGCAAGGACCATATTGTTTTCGCAGTTGGAACGACGACTTCGCCGCCTTTCAGCGAGAATTTGACCCCCGCCGCATGCTCGAAAAGTCACCAAAATGTGCACACACCTGGGATAAATTGCAAATGAATTTTCCACAAAGTCAACGTCACCCCCCCGAAGACGATGACATCACGGCCAGCGATCCCGTCAAAAAAATGAATGGGCCGAAAATCGCGTATGGGGCCGAACAAAATGTACTTCAAAATACAGTCGCCAAACCAATACACACGTGTCGGGGATATCCCAAAGATGTTTTGAAATCATTATGGGACGGCCACACGACCTACGGCTTGGCGGCCATTTTGTGGCGAACTCTGAGAATTGGCGATTTTTGTGTTTTCCCACAATATGGGGAAAAGACACTTTTGTTTGAAGGATTTTCACGCAATTGCACACACTTGCTGCCAGCTCCAGTCTACAAACACCCTAGAAGTGTCGTTGACCTTTGACCTTGGGAAAAGGCCGCCATCTGGAATTTTCTCAAAAAAGCACCTTTAGCACCAGATACAAACGAAAACTCGTCGTTGGAATTTTCATCAATCGTCTCGTAACTTTTCGGGCACCAACGGCCAGCTACTCTGGAAAAAATGTTGGAATTAGAAGTTGTAGATTTTGAATGACGTGCGCGTGGCGAGCTAGCAACCGTTGCCATCTTGGCTAGCTCGCACATTTTTCATTGGAACGTCGTGAAGAGGAAATATGCGATTCCTTGGCCCGCGCTGAACAAAACGATGCTACGCACGACAAGATCGATAAAGGAATCGTGTCGTTGACCTTTGACCTTGGGAAAAGGCCGCCATCTGGAATTTTCTCAAAAAAGCACCTTTAGCACCAGATACAAACGAAAACTCGTCGTTGGAATTTTCATCAATCGTCTCGTAACTTTTCGGGCACCAACGGCCAGCTACTCTGGAAAAAATTGACTAACGAAACCAATAACCAACGTTGGGCATCAATGGCAAGCTACTGTGGAAAAAACGTTGGAATTAGAAGTTGTAGATTTTGAACGGCGTGCGCGTGGCGAACTAGCAAAGTGGCGCACTGTTATAACTCCTATGTTTTTCAAAGGACTACTGTGAAATTTGAATGCATGCATTAATGCCTGAAACAGAATACATTGAAAAACACTGGATATGGACATATAAGGAATGTGGGCGTGGTTAGCATAAAACCACTGTTGCTAAGGACAACAAAAAGTTTACTTTTACCGATTTGTCCGAAACTGACGTCAACCTGTTCGTCCTCCCAAGGGGACAGAAACATAAAATGGTTGCTATGGAGATAAAATCAACAGAAAAGCTGCCATTTTGGAAAAAGTGGGTTTTTTAATCAACTTATGACATATAGCTCTCACCAATGGAGGAATGTGTTTTTTCTAGTCAGTTGATGATGCTGATCGCTATGCTAGCACTTTTAGCCACAATAGCATAGCTAGCGTAGTTAGCATAATAAGCATTTTAGGTAATGTGTTTTTCTGAGTCAGTTGATGATGCTGATCGC
This sequence comes from Oryzias latipes, assembly GCF_053564925.1. Lineage (NCBI taxonomy): Eukaryota > Metazoa > Chordata > Actinopteri > Beloniformes > Adrianichthyidae > Oryzias > Oryzias latipes. The sequence goes on along the minus strand of NC_136254.1, from coordinate 34,658,142 downwards.
TATGCTAGCACTTTTAGCTGTGTTAGCATAACTAGCATAGTAAGCATAATTAGCATTTTTAAAAATGTGTTTTCCTGAGTCAGTTGATGATGCTGATCGCTATGCTTGCACTTTTAGCCACATTAGGATAGTTAGCATAGTTAGCATAATTAGCAAATGCCGTTTTGATTAGCCTTTATCAAAAGTGGGCGGTGAGGGAGGCGGAGGTGCGTAAATTTGGGCATGGAGGCGGTGGTGCGTAGAGTTGGGCGTGGAAGGCGGGTTGCGTCTGCGGGCCATACAACGCCGCTTGCGGCTTTAATTTCTCTTATGTTTTATAACTGTGAGGCTCTGAGCAGCTGAAATGTTGAATTTCTTACAATGTTTATCAAATATATTATTAGATAAATGGATCTAATAAACATCAGGAATTATTTTACCAAACACCCATGTCTAAATATTCAAACTTAATAAAGTAGCAGTGATTTTTGTTGGATTTTTAAAGTTGAATTTTTTTTTTACCAAACAGCTGAAGACCTTGACATTTGATCTAAATTGTAAAGATTGAAAGGCTTTTAAAAATGTGGGAAAACATTAAAGATAGAATGAACACCCACCTCTGTCACTGAGTTTTCTTCCAGTGTGTTGTGGACGCTCAGCATGCAGTCACACTTATGCTGCTAATGGTGAACACGTCAATCCAGACGGATGGTTTTGCATGGGACAAAACAAAAGTTTGACGGTCACACCTTCAGGATTTGATGCAGAAATCAAATTTGATCAGGGAAGGCGGGGCTTCATGGAAATACGTTTTTACATTTCACAATTTTCAAATAAGTCCTTGTTCTCCTCCTATCTCCGTTCGATAATGCATGCAGCTTTTTGAAATATATCAGTAGATTGACCTAAACCTTCACCAGAAAAATGATCTTCAGAGAAGTGGTTTGAATGTTACCAATGATCACATTATACATGCCTTAAAACATGTATACTCATTGTAAAAAAAATGTGTAGATTACTTGGCAGATTTCTCCTGTCGCTGGTTGTTTTAAGACTGTAACTCTTCCAATCAGAAGTTGTCCATTTTACCTCTGTACCTCGGCCACCAAGGGGCAACAAAATGATAAATCATACCAGACTTGAGTTTTTGCATGTTTCAAAGAAATGTATTTGGCCACAAAGTCAATTTTATAACCACATGTACTTGAATACATCCATGGGCCTTCTGTATATGTGGGCCTGTCCTGTTATGTTTGTGTGAACAATTCATCAGGTTTGATATTCCAGAAGAGCTTTGGGAATACATGGTCTCATGCATACAGAAAAACACAAATGTAAAACACTCACTACACTAAGCAAAATGGAAAGTAAGAAACAATTTAAAAACAGAAGTCTGTTCTAAAGGCACAGAAGCAAGACAGTACTGGATACAATCCAAATTGTACACATCCCTACTTAGAATATGCAGCAGACTTGCTACCAGACCAATGAGCAGGTTGAACAAGCAGACATGATAACTACAGCTACATTCCCAACAGGCTCAGCAACGTACGTTCAAGTGACCACTTCCAATGAAAAGTCTATGTATATGTTCATATAGGCCAGTTTTTTGGCTTTCATGTTCTAAACTTGAGTTCATGCACTGCTGCACAGGTTTTACATACCTTTTTGGGGTCTATGTACGAAACCCTTGGCCATTGAACACGCTTTGAAAGTTAAACCAGTGGAACTTTGACCAATCCGGGACTTGGATTTGGTAGTGACATATGGGTATACGGAATGCAGCTGTAAAGGAAAAGGCCTGGAGTGAGATCTACCAGATTTGCACTACTTTGACCAAGACTCTTCCAACTGTGAGTCATGTGCAAGTATCGGGCAGAGATAGACCTGTGTGAACACCGTATGCTAACATTCCATTCAAGAACCTGCGTTCATCCTGTGCCTGGTGTGTACGTAGCTTTAAATCTTGGAGAATAAAAATAGAATAAGTTAGAATATGATGTTTCTTTTACATATTAGAAGCCTTATGGTTAAAATGACAGACATGCACTAACAACACACACTCCATTGGGGTAACAGAATTGTTCTGCTAAGAGTCAAGTGAAAGTTTTAAAACTTTCATGTTCTAAATAATGAGATGATAGAAAAAAATAGTTTTTCAAACTAAAATTGTATTTTACTTCCTGTTGCAGCAGATAAAGTCAAGTTTTCCAGACCTGTGCAGATAAAGCACAGGCGACACAAGACTTGTCGGGAAGCTGAACCAAGTTACACAACACATTGCCATACATCTAACACTTTCACTGACTGAGTTTGCCTGAGTGACAGCAATCCCCACAAGAAGCCCAACAAACCACAGGCAGAGCACCCCCAATATGGCCGTGATGGTGTGGAAAGCTCTCCGCTTTATTGGGTCGACTCGTTCAATTTTCCCGCCTCCCTCCCCCGGCCCTGGACGAATCAAAGCACAGAGAACTGAGAGGCTACAATAAGTGACAATAATAATTGGAAAACCCACAAAGCATAACATGGCGATAAGAACAGAGTTTCCAGATGAATCTATATACAAACATACAAGTCCAATGCTAAAGACCCAAGCACATAAGATGCTGATGTTTCTGATCTGCATCCAACGAGAGTTTCTCAGCTGCAGGTAGATGATGGGATGAACAACAGCCAAGTACCGATCCACGCAGGTCAGAATGTGGAAAAACGCTACACCATAGAATGTGAAACAATAGAAACCACCAGAAGCTATTGTCCATTTAAGGCTCTTAAGGTATGTGCTACAAATATTGCAGATCAATCCGAGACCCCAGAATAGCTCTATGGCAGCCAGGTGGTAGGTGTAGACGTCAGAGTGGCTCACAGATTTGGAGGAACTTTGCTGCTGCCGTCTTTGAAAACCCAGGTAGAGGACCAGGATGGAGAGAGGAAGAATGAAGATGCCTTTGACCATGGAGAAACTAAAACTGATTAAAGGTCCAATGTCTGAGCTGGAGCAGAAGTAGATGAGAGGAGGATGAGAGGTGGAGTTCATGTCTGCTGGATAGACTGTAGACCTGAAAAGAAAGACATTTAAGAGTTGCTTTGCCTTTTTTCCATTGACTCTTTTGGAGAACATTCCAGGGTCAAGCAGAGAAAACAATAGAATTTCATCACAATCATGAAAAATATGTATGAAATAGTTTTTTAAATGTTTTATTTTTTTTATTTTACCAGTCCTTTGTTTTATCATATCAATAACTGGCTTCCAAGGTAATTCTACAACATGGCAGTACTTTGGTCCCTACTCCTACTCTGAGAAACCTGACTTTTTTTCTCCACCGTTTTTAAATTCAGAAAAATTCTGTCAAAACTTGAGATCTGTACCTCAGCACTGATGGATTTCATGGACAAACACTGTCATTTTCTCTCAAAGTCATGCTCTTTTCCGAAGTACCATCGGCCAAGGAATATACATTAGTTGTCTCTATTTAGTCTACACAGTCTCCTTGAGAACTTGGTTTTGGACCTAGACCCTAGACCAGGGGTCGGCAACCTTTTTTACTCAAAGAGCCATTTGGGACCGCCCTTAATGAAAAGAAAGCACCCGGAGCCACAACCCGTTTTGACATCATTATACATATTATGCATGTATATATTATTCAAGGGTGCTCATTACGTCGATCTTCAAAGACATGAGTGTAGATTGCGGGCCAGAAAAGATTAAAAAAAAAAGTACTTCTTAAAATCCACCAGCCAATCTAAATCCTCACTGAAAAATACGGAACTTGATTGACATGTTGATTGGCCAATCGGACATCCTCTGAAACACATCATTGCAAATGCACATTGTGTTCTTTAAAGGATGATACCGCGGCCGCGTGTGGGAGGAGTTACCAGCTAAAGTTATGGTCTGATCGCTGCATGGAGCGATGTGTTTGTCAATGCATGGTAGACACTGAGAATGTGGAGAGATCAGGTTTATTATTTTGAAGAGTTCTACTTGGTAATTGTGTTTCCGTGTTTGAGTTCATAGAATCATCCCAGAGAAAGTCTCTGCTTCAACTCCTGCAGGGAAAGCTGCGTCTCAATCTGACGCCCGTGTTTCCATCTCTCTGACAGAGTTTGAAGCCAAAGCCCCTCCTCCGCCTCTCTACCTGCTTTTCCTCTCTACCTGTTCACATCCTCTGCAGCTGAGATTTGTTTTCCCCGCACTCCTCTGTGTATTATACACAGAGAGCGCAAAATACGGTCATAGCAGGATGACACGATAGTCTGGGCGCTCCAGCGCAGCACACGGATGAAAGAGCCGGACGCAGGTTATAGCGGGGATAGAGCGGGTTAAGCAAATAAATGGAAGAAGGCGGCCCGCTGAAGAAATATTCAATATTGTACACATTTTATTATTAGTCTGAACTATCTTTTATTTAGAAAAATATTTTATTTTGCTAAATCGGTCCAGTACGAAAAAAAAACATCAATAAAAGCTGTGTTGGGCGGTTTTTGGCTGGGTCTGGCGGTTTTCAGATGACTTTTCGGCTGGAAAACTGTGACTCTATCTGGCAACACTGGCGCAAACTCTCTGTCATCAGAGAGTTGCTCTCTGCCCCGCGGCACGTCAAGTTCCCGGCAGAAGATCGGAGTGTTTACTGAAGCCGCCCCGCGTGCCTCTCCCTGCTATCAGCTCTGCAAGTTAAATACCTGCCCGATAAATACGAGCTCATTACCAAGCTGTTTTTTACGTGGCACGCGGAGCCAGCAGCGCCTTTGAAATGCCATGAAAAATGAACAAACTAAAATAAAATTTAATTATTGTAAAATACTCATTATTTACCAAAGTCACAGGGAGCCACAACAGAAGGATGAAAGAGCCACATGTGGCTCCAGAGCCATGGGTTGCCGACCCATGCAGTAGACCTCAAGGTTAATTTGTCTAGCTTGTCCTCTGTTTTATGATTGTGGGGCTCTAAGCAGCTGAAATGTTGAATTTCTTACAATGTTTATCAAATATATCATTAGATAAATTGATCTAATAAACATCAGGAAATATTTTACCAAACACCCATCTCTAAATATCCAAACTTAATAAAGTAGCAGTGATTTTTGAGTAGAACTTTTTTATTTTTTTACCAAACAGCTGAAGACATTAACATTTGACCTGAATTTTAAAGTTTGAAAGACTTTTAAACTGCTGAAAAACATCAAAGAACGAATACCCACCTCTGTCACAGAGTTTTCTTGCAGCCTGTGGTGGTCGCTCAGCATGCAGTCACTCTTCTACTGCTAACGGGGTGCTGATGGTGAACTCGTCAATCCAGACGGACGGTTTTGCATGGGACAAAACAAAAGTTTGACTGTCACACCTTCAGGGTTTGATGCAGAAATCAAATTTGATCAGGGAAGGCGGGGCTTCATGGAAATACGTTTTTACATTTCACAATTTTCAAATAAGTCCTTGTCCTCCTCCTATCTCCGTTTGATAATGCATGCAGCTTTTTGAAATATATCAGTAGATTGACCTAAACCTTCACCAGAAAAATGATCGTCAGAGAAGTGGTTTGAATGTTACCAATGATCACATTATACATGCCTTAAAACATGTATACTCATCGTAAAAAAAATGTGTAGATTACTTGGCAGATTTCTCCTATCGCTGGTTGTTTTAAGAATGTAACCCTTGCTATAAACAAATAGTAAATGGCTTAAACCTATAAGGTGTTTTACAGGGCTTTACAGGCACAGTCCAATTCACCCACACACTTACACATTCACACACAGATGGCAAACCCAAAACTACCAGGAAAGATATGGGGTTCAGAGTCTTTCCCAGGAACGCTTCGTCACATCAGCAGGCAAGGCGAGAACCAAACATGTGATCATCCAATCAGAAGTTGACCGTTTTACCTCTGTACCTCGGCCACCAAGGGACAACAGAATAATAAATCACACCAGACTTGAGTTTTTGCATGTTTCAAAGAAACAAAGCCATTTTTATGATTAAATACTTGAATACATCCATGAGTTTTCTGCATATGTGGGCCTGTCTTGTTATGTTTGTGTGAATGCATGCATACAGAAAAAAAACACAAATGTAAAACGCTCACAACAATAAGCAAAATGGAAAGTAAGAAACAATTTAAAAGCAGAAATCTGTTCTAAAGGCACAGAAGCAAGACAGTACTGGATACAATCCAAATTATACACATCCCTACTTAGAATATGCAGCAGACTTGCTACCAGACCAATGAGCAGGTTGAACAAGCTGACGTGATAACTACAGCTACATTCCCAACAGGCTCAGCAACATGCACTAAGGAATCTGCAGCAGTTGTCTCTATTTAGTCTACCCAGTCTCCCTGAGAACTTGGTATTGGACCGGGGTCCACATGGCCTCCGTGGCAGCCTTCTGGTAGGAATTCTAGAAGTTTAACCCTTGTGCTATCTTAGATGTACTCACCGGGACGAATATTCACCATGCCTTGTTCCCCAGCGTTTTTCAACACGTTTTTTGTGTTCACACCCCGGCGATTTTCGCTGACGATGAGCCGAGCGAACATGCAATTTCATTCCCTGACATTAGATGGCGCTTAATGTAAACAGAAATACTCCTGTACACATGGTGGCGCTGCACAACTTTACGCTTCTTAAAGTCGCTTTTTGCTCAGAAGAAGAGAGCAAGTATTTACGCGCTTGTCAGAATCATACAAAGAAAACATGAATATTTCAAGCACCAGTAGCTCCAACTGGTGCTTGGTTCGGGGATATTTTAGAATGTCCGTCATTATTTCTTTGCGGCAGTGTAGACGTTACTTGGCGCATATCTTCTTTGCCGTGACGTATGTGTGCTCAGCAAGACAGTTTTGTGTTTGAGCGCCCCCAGGTTGTGTTTTACTGTAACTTCAGAAGCTCCAGACACGTGTGCAAAAGCACCGTTCTCATTGGTCGTATAGTTTTCGACGCCGCGCGTCAAATCAAAAAAATGAACCCGAGGCGTTTTTTAAAAAGTGATGCTTTGACGCGTGGCGTTTTTCGCGTCGGTGTGCACACTCACATTGGTGCCCTTTGTTTAGTCACGAGGCTCTAAACGTCGGCGAATATCGCGGGCGAAATTCGTCCCGGTGTGTACGGGCCTTTACATTGACGTGTTCTCTCTACCATGACAAAGGTGGATAAAGGTGGAAAGATTTCATGTAATCCATGGACACCAGTGAAGATCACAAATCATTGAAGAAAAAAGGTTCAGAGCACTGTCTAGTGGGTCTAGATGACCCAACTCCCAATGGTAAAGTGCCTAGGATAGCACAAGGGTTAAATGTTGAATTTCTTACAATTTTTATCAAATATATGAATAAATAAATGGATTTAATAAATGTCAGGACATATTTTACCAAACACCCATGTCTCAATAAAGTAGCAGTTATTGTTTTTGTTTTTTCAGTTGTACAACTTTTAATTTCTTTTACCAAACAGCTGCAGACCTTAAGATTTGACCTGAATTGTAAAGATTGGCAGACTTGTAAACAGCCAGAAAACAACAATGAACACCCACCTCCTTTTTACTGAGTTTTCTTCCAGTGTGTTGTGGACGCTCAGCATGCAGTCACTCTTCTGCTGCTAGTGGTGAACACGTCAATCTAGACAGAAGGTTTTGCATGGGACAAAACAAAAATCTAACTTCATTAGGGACGGCGGGGCTTCATGGAAATACTTCTTTACACCTGACCTTTTTCAAACAAAGCCTTGCTCTCCTCCTATCACAATTTTAAAATTCATGCGTTATGGAAATATTTCTTTTTCTTTTTTTATTCAGAAGACTGATCTAAACGTTTACAAAACAATAATATATTTCTAAATAAAGTATTGAGCAACAATATATACTACGTGTAATATACTATGTGATAAATTGTGATAAATACTGAAATGTCCAACTATAAATGCAATACATTAAACTGAAATGTTTTGCAATATGTTAAATAATATACCTATAAGATATATACGTATAAAAATGTGTTTAATATAATTTAACCAGCCTTATATGATGTCATGTAGCATTCTATAGGCCTATATTACAAATACAAAGTCATAGCTATGACTCAAAAAAATGTTTCCCTCTTGTTTTCTGGTAATGTCAATAATCATTGAGTATCACAGTCGACAATATTTTGTTACAGTTTGGCCAACAGAGCAAATCCAGGAGCAGGAAAGACACAAAACTCAAATTCCTCAAGTTCTTAAGATTTAATGCAAAACAGGTCCAGAGATCACAATTCAAAACCTAAGAAAGCAAGCCTGCAAGAAACAGAACCAAAAATCTCACGCTAGGGGGCGAATCATAACACATTTAAGTTATGTAAATGATTATATAGCCATATGAGGTCCATCCATGTCTTTATACTAAGTATATATATTAAGATTGAAAAATTTGATTTGTAATCCTGCCTAATGGACAAAAAAAAATTATAAACATGTGACCGAATAAAGTTTGCTTGCACATTAGTGGATTTTAAATAATATGAAACAATAATCAGAATAGGTTGTTCATCCACATTTTGCAGTATATTTTTAAATATAAAAGTACATTCCTGATAGATTGAAATACTTTTCTTAATATTTATGATATATATTCCAGTATGCTGCAATGCGTTTATCTTTCGTAGGGGAATTAAAAATAAAAGACTGAAAATCGGAGAACAATGAAAGTGTTTGATACACTTCTCAATGATCACATTAACACACTTTTCTGCTGCTCATTCCACAGGTCGACATGTTCCACAAGAACAAAGGTTCTCCAGTCCTTCTAGGTTTAAAGGGAGAATGGGAGGCTTCATGGGATACTGGCGCCAACTAGTGTTGGGCAAAAACGGACCCAGGGCAGTTCTCCAGTTCACTGCAGAGCCTGCAGCATTCCTAAATTTAAGAAAATAACAAACTTTCACACTTTTTGAGAGACACAACAAAACAGAGACACAACGCAGACGGAGCAGTGGAAATCAGGCTGAAGTGTAGCTACACGACAGCTTTCCTACTCTGTGGAGAAACAGCAGAGGGGACACCAAACAACTGGGCAGGTTGCAGAATCGCGCCCCTACAACCACTAAACAGGAAGTACCTGCATCCAGATACACAAACTGTGGCAAAATGGTTGAAAAAATGAGTCCAATGAGCCAAAACCACAGAACTCCGGTTACGGCCAAGATGGTGCTGAAAGCTCTCAGCTTTGATTGATTGATCTGTTTCTTTTCTCCACTCCCTTCTCCTGGTCCTGAACCAATCAGAGCACAGAGAACAGAGAGGCTACACAAAGATGCTACAATTGTGTAGACAATAACAAGGGACAACAGTGTGTTATTTATGTAGAGAAATGTTCCATGAAACAGTTGCTGTACTAGTTGTAGACTAATCAGCATAAAACAGACCATCCAAACACAGCCGATGCTGACGTTCCTGATCCAGACCCCGCGGGCGTTTCTCAGACCTCTGTAGGTTATGGGATGGACCACAGCCAGGTACTGCTCTACACAGGTCAACATATGGAAAAACAACTCCCCATAGAAGGTGAAACTAAAAGCAATGTATCCAAACAAGACTGTTTCCTTCTTATCCGTGTAAATGGCGTAAAAGTAGCAGACCAGCCCCGGTCCTAAGAACATCTCCATGGCAGCAAGGTGATAAGCAAACACGTCACAGTGGCTTTCTGCTTTGAAGGAGCACCGCTGCCACCATTGCTGGGGACCGAGAAGGAGGATGTAGGTGGAAAAGGGGAGGATGAGGAGGCCTTTAAATGCATTGAAGGCAGTGTAGACGTTGGAGCAGTGGAAGAGCAAAGGGTCAGTGGAGTTGGATGAGTGGTTCAGAGGCATGTTGTTGGTTTATCTGAATGGAAACAGAAGCATAGAGGATTAAAACTTCAGGCTTTATTTATCTTTTCCCTTTTATCTACCTTTCACACAATCAACTGTAACCTCTTATTTCTTCTTTCAGAATTCAATTAAAATCAAAAAAATTGATGCAAAAAGCAGCACACAGTACTTTTCAAAATAAAAGCAAAGTGATTGATGTACTTGATGCGGAAATTTTGAGCAACAACAGGGCTTGTGGGTTTTTTTCTTCCATGTTTTATGAATAAAGACATGTAAATTTACACTTTTTAATCCATACTCACGACTAACAACTTGCATTAAACTAAGCTTATTAATGCAGGCTATTATTTTAGTTGACCATCCACCAATAAAGGGAAGATGAAAGCCATTTAGATGAGCAGTGTCACAAGAACAGGCAGAACCAAGAACCAAACAATACTTCACACTGAGCTTCACTCAGTGCAGAGCTTAAGTTTGCTGTGGTTGATTGAATGAATGAGAGTCAGGTGTGCAGCATCCAGGAAGTGTGTGCTGGGGTTGCTGGGAGCTGTAGTGTATCTAGAACTCTGGAGACAGTTCCTGCTGGTGACCAGAGGGGGAGACAGAGGACTGACTTCTGACAAGCAGAAAAAGAATCCAATTAATTGACTTATAAAAAGAGACATGGGACCACAGGTCAGTTTATGTAATCGTGTTTAAAGACCCACTCCAATGAAAATGGCTTTTTGGTGAAAGAAAATTAGGATTGAAATAGCATTTCTGAGTATTTCTGTATTAAAATCATTGTGAATCAGGAGCAGACGTAAAAGTGTAGTTTGAAAAAGATTTTGTGATGTAGAAAATGTGCTGGATGGGCCACAAGCTCCCTGCTGGGCGGGGCAGGGTCGCTCCCTGGAAATGGTACCGCCCACATCTCTGAGGTGAATTTCTGATGAACTCCTGCCGCTCTGCAGAAACTGTGTCCCAGAAAATGACGCATGTTTAGGGTTTTGGTTAAAACCGTCATAATGATAATTAAACGACCACTAGGAACACTTTGAAAATAGATCAAAAGATGATGATATGTGGGTCTCTTTAGATAAAAGCGTCAGCTAAATGTGATTGTAATGATGACAGAAAGTTAAAGCTAAACTTTAAAATCATCAAATTATAGTTTAACCCACTGACGATAAATTATCCTCATTTGACCTCTGTTTTAGTCTTTGTGACCTTCACCACATCAAGATATGAAAAAATCTGAACTTCAAAGTTTGATTTTTAATTTACTGAAACATTCAAACGTACCTACCGTTTACAAGTTTCTCTTCTTGACAGTCTTTGTTCTCCCGTCTTTACTGCCGCTGGTTCCAAGTGCACAGTGCTGCTGTGGTAGCACGGCCGTCACTCTGACACGCCCTGGACGGCTTTTTCCATTATGGAAATCCAGGATAACGCTTTTCACACCAGTGTGGGCTGACCATGGTGTGATGAAGGTCAGGAATACTGCTTTTTATTATGACATTTCATTAAGGACTCCAGCTCCAAATGTCAACACCAGAAATAAGACATAAAGAAAATACCTCGTTGAATACAAGAAAGTAACACAAAATGCAGCGGTTTAAAAAGGCGTCCATACCAGCACCTCCAGAATGGGGTCCAGTAAGGAAAAGTGCTGATGTTGGTGATGTTAGAATGGAACTGAGGTCTGATCAATAAAATAGAATCATTTACAAAGCAGTGGAATAAAAAGACAAAAACTAATGTCAAACGTCTGTATCTAAAAGTTTTTCAACAAAGTAGAAAGTTTCTCTAAAATGATGCCAGGTTTGACATCAACATTCAAATAAACCATTTTTTATAGATGTTCAAAGAGCTTTTAAACGGCTTCATGGTTGGTAAGTTGATTGAAAAGTTATCAAAATTCAAAGTGATAGTTATGCAAAAAGGCAGTGCAGCCTGGAGCACGTAAACACACTGAGTCCATCATAATCCACATCTGAGCTGAACGTTTGCATTTCTCAACCTGAGCTCTGAGACGGATCAGAAAAGAGGTGAGTGCTTTTTATTCCTCCTCTGGTCTTTGAGATGGTACGATTGTTCTGTCAACTATTGATGTTCCCAAAAGGTCTGAGGGAAATACACTTCAACCTGATCATCTGTTAACTATAATTCTCTAAACAAGTGCACTGGTGTTTATTTGGATACCTGAGCTGCTTTGGTTGGAAACAGACTTTCTTCTTCTGGCAGTAGACGATATCTCAGGACACAATTTGATCTGTTAAGTCGAAGTGGACTCAGGATCCCCACAGGCCTTCTAGCAGGACTTAGTGGGCTCTATTACACCCCCCCCCCCCCCCCCCCCCTCATCAAAGGCTGGTTTCTTGTGTTTGGAAGCTGTGAAAGTTCCCCTTAAAGCCTGTTTGCTTCAGAGGCTCTTCAAGCCACTGGACAGTGGGACAAATCCAACAAAAATAAAACAACACAAAATAAAATGGAGCAGCTGAGTCAAAAAAAGCAAATGTATCTAAAGGGATGGGTAACATTTAGGTTTTCTCTGGTGCCAGACTGGGACTTTTGAAACTATTCCAGTTCCTGAATGGTGCTTGAACGATGAGAAAACATTTCCATTTTTTCCAGAAACATTGAAGTGTGATGAAGGAGGGGGAAGGAGGTGAAGGAGAGGACATGAATGTGTCTTAGATGTTTTATCTCCTAATTTCTGACAGTCTGCACTGCAGGGCTGCATCTCCCTTTTCACAAAAACCTATTTCGCCGCTCATCGCCATGACAACAGCCTTTTAGACTGTTGTACGCATCACTCTGATCCATCAGGTCGCTGAATTCAAATCGTTGGCTGTGAAGTACTGACAAACATTTACTGACTTTGTCTTTGGCATTGTTAAGCTCCGCCCACCCTAATGGCCTCACCCTTTCTTATATGAGCCCGCCCACATAGGCAAATCCAAGTGATTGACATAGCACTAAAACAAAGCACCAGAATAAAGCATCAAAATGAAGAACACAAAAACAGATGAAGCCCTGAAATACACTTTTTTAAACACGGTACCTGTAGTTCCGTACACGTTGGTGTTGGTACCAACTTGGCATTGCTGTGATGAACTGTGGCTGCTTACATGATAGTCAAAGGACAAGGACTGGGTTACTTCCTGGTCTGAGGAAACTTTAAACCCCTCCAATATCAGCAGTGGTGTGTTTTATGTTCCACAGGTTTGTTTCTGTGTCTACAGTTTGAAAAAACAAATGTCAAAAGCTTCTAAAAGAAGACAAACATCTCTGTTTAAGGGTTCTAAGAAACCTGGCAACCATTGACAACCATTCAAATCTAACACAGGTGGGGTTTCATTCTGTTCCACCCTCTGGTCAGGTCTGTCACTGATACTGCAGTCATCCTCTCCATTCAGCCGCTCATTGGGACGCCCAACAGATCATTCATGCTTTTTTAAGGGTGAGGTGGTAGACGGCCACAAAAGCATCTTCAGCAGAAGGTCTGAAGGCTCCTGGTCAAAACATTTTCCAAGATTAACTCTTTTTTTTCTTTCTTTCTTTTTATTTTTTGCTAAGAATAAAATACAGCCACTTTTTCTCTTCATCCTGATATCTGTTGTTTCTTTTTATTTCAGCAATGGATGCAGTAAATTCATCGGTGAACTCCTCCTCCGTCTCTGGTTCTGATCCAGACCTTTTTAGTTCCAAAATCTTTGACGCTGTCAGCATTATCAGAGCCATCCTTCTTCTGCCTCTCAGCACCTTGGTTCTCTACCTGAGTTTCCTCCGATGGCGTCCCCGGCGCTCTTTCCAGTCTGCCAGCCCTTCGGACATTCTGACCTACAACCTTGCAGTCATGGAGCTGTTCTGGTTCTTTGCTTATCTCTGCAGTGTCTTTGGTTTAGTCTCTAATGTTGTGTTTCTGAAAGTGTTAGGAGTGTTTACATATGTCGCCTTCCACGGAGAGATGCTGTTCAATGTCCTCATCTGTGTGGAGTGGTACTTGGCTGTCGTTCACCCCATCACCTACATGCGAGTGCGTAACGCCCGGGGGTCCCGGATACGAAACCTGAGCATCGCCTGCACCTGGCTGACCTCCTGTGGGCTCATTGTCAGAAACTTCTTTGTAATACCTAAGGTAGTACCCTATCTGTACCACAGCATCACCATGTTCAGCCTTTCGAGCGTCTGCATCATCGTCACCATGTTCTGCAGCATCTCAGTCCTCTGTGTTCTCATTCGCTCACCGCCAGGGGAGGGAGGCGGGGCTGACCAGTCAAAGCAGAGAGCTTTCCTCACCATCGCTGTGATAACGTTTGTGTTCTGGCTTTGGTTCGTGGGGATGCTCACATCCAATATTATTTTACAGGCAAACGTTATAAACATAAATGATGCTATTAATGTTATGCTCATCATGGGCTTCTTTAACCTGCCCTCCAGCGTGGCGGCCCCTCTGATGTTTCTTTGGAGAGCAGAAAAACTGCGCTGCAGAAGCATCTCAGACAGTAGATCCAATCAGCCTGAAAAGGCTGAACTTAACTAAAGCCATGGGCTGCATTGTATGACCCTCAGAGGTTACCTGCCCCCATCTCCCTGGCTTAGCAGACCTGCAGAACTGCAGAACTGGCTTAGCAGCTGCTTCTTTCCATTTAGTGGTTCACTGTTCCTCTTCTGCCTCTGCCACCCTGGTCAGAGCTGCACTTGACATATTCATGAAAAAATTTTACTTTTCTGTTTGGTTTTATCTCCATAGAAACTATTTAAATCTTTGGTCACCTGTGAGTGACGAACAGGTCATTGTAATTTTTAGAAGAATTTGCAAAAGTAAATTTTCCGATTTCCTTGGCGACAATGGTTTGTTAACCACGCCCACATTGCACATATGATATCATATGTCAGACTATTTTGTTCACCTCGACGCAGGCTTTGTGTGTTCAATTTTCACAACATTTCAGTATAAATAGAAATTGAGTAACAGGGGAATGCCACGTTTGTGAGCTCGCCACACTAACACTTTAAATTCAGCAAACTTTACAAGCAACATTCTTTCCCAAGTAGCTTCCTGTTGATGCTCGAGGAGTTGGAGGAGGATCCATCGAAACCCCAGGGGGAGTTTAAATCTGTAGAGGGTGGATATTTTCAAAATAATTTTAGATGGCGGCCTCTTTCCAAAAGTCTATGAAACTTTGGTCGTGGTTGTAGACTCGACCATCTGGCATGTGCGTACAATTTTGTGAAAATCGCTCAAAATAAATTCAAAAGTATTAAAAAAATCCAAAATACCCAAATCTTACATTTTGGCAAAAAATGGTCACAAAGCCAAAGGTCCTGTGGCCATCCCATAATAAAACTTCCTTTGGATATCTCTGACAAGTGTGTTTGGATTTCATTAGTTGATTTTCAAATATTGTTTGGTCCCCATAAGAGATCTTGGCTCCATTCATTAATTTTTTACAGCTCCTCCTGCTGTGATGTCATCAGTTTGGGCGGGGTTATTGTTCACTACACCCAAAATGTTTTCACTGGATACTAAGAACATGCAAAGTTTTTGAGTATGCTGCAGTAGTGACATTTTTGCTCAAATGTACATTAAAAAAAGGAATTGTGAAAACAATCTGGTCCTTCAGTTCAGGTACGGAATAATCTACACAACAATCTCTAAAACTAGTTAAGTGTTTTTGCTTATTCATTTATTATAATTCATTATTATTGTCTTATGTAGTTCAATCAGCATTCTTGCAGTTTTACATTTTTGAGAGTATTCCCAGTCAAACAACTGTTTACGTTTTGAAGAAAAAGTACTAGTTTTCATGTACAATCGTAACAAACCGTATGTTTGAAATATTGTGTTCACATTTGCTAACAATGGATAACCGAGTTCTGTGGTCAACATTTGTTTTTATCATACAGGCATTTTTTGTTCAACGTTTTTTTTTTTTTGTCCTTACTGTTAGAATTCAGAAACAAATGACAATAGATTGAAAGCAATATTAAACCTTAGGAAAGGTAACTATCTGATTAGTGTGCAGTGAGGCAGGGATAATGTCTGTATAAGTCTGTATTTGTAATACCTTGTTGTCTGTGTGACTTTTTCTAAATCTGAACCCAGTCTGTAGTTCATGATATTATTGGTGGATTTTAAACACTAATAAATGATGTTTTTGATGTGAAGCCATGTATCCAATCTGCTTGGCTGTGGTCAGTGTTGGTGCTGAAATCCAACCCTCTAGTCATTAGTAAAGCATTATGCTTCGTTCACACCATGCTTGGAGACGAGCATTCAAATGGATACTTCCAAATGAAACGTCTACATAAACAAGCGCATGTGTTCTTCTGGCTTCAACTTTCAAAACGCTCACATTCACATGGCACTACACATTTTTAAGATGGTTTTCTGGCTTTACGTACAAAATGTGCATCCGTTTTTTCAAAAGTCATATCAGTTAAACTTTGACCAATCAGGCATTTCAATTTGGTAGCGTTCTTTTCGAAACATGAAAGAATTTGAAAATTGATCATGAATAATATCATCATTAATATTTGTGTGTTATCAGCCGAAGTGAACAAGTCTTTCATATATCGGAATAGAGCTGAGAAAGAAAAAACTAGAGCAAGATTTGACGTTTCGCTCCAAGACTCTTCCAGCTATTAGTACATGTGCTGATGTTGGGTCGTGGCAGTCCAGAGGGAACACCAGATCATAAATGCGTTTTCTTTAAGGCATATCACATGACCTTGTGTACGTAGCATTAGTCACAAACGGCCTTATGGCTAGATCCCGGCTGTATACTGGTGAAAACTGGGCAAACCTGTTTGGGTTATGATAGGCGCGCATTTACTCATCAAATGAACAACACTTCCAAACTTCTCGCACAGTCTGCAGGATTTGGGGGGCTCAAAAAAATAAAACATTTGTTCGACATGCTTGCATCTCACCTACTTCACTGCTACCACCTGTAGCCTGCAGCATGCCTGGAGAAATCTCTGCGAACATTTCGATCCTTAGGGCTCACAGAGTGATTTATGACGTTGATATTTCCCCTCACACCTCCTTGACCTGTACAGATTTGACCATTTTCACACCTGTAAGCAGCCTGTATTTACCGCTGAGGACCGTTGGAACTAAAGGTTTTGGTTAAGGCATGGCCGTGCACTCACTGCATGCGCTCACTGTCTGCCTCCTTTGAATAACCATCCGTCTTTATGAAAGGATCATTTGAATTGTCATATTTCATGGACGGTGGAAATGAGAAATGGCTCGTGTCAGAAAACCATGTGGTACATCAAAGGATGACTTTTTCATGTATTTATAGATGGACATGAGATGAAAACTATATTTTGGATTCTGAAGTAAAGTTACAATCATTTGATTTATGTCTGGAAAATTTCAGAGGTAGATCAAATTTATGATCGACATATGCAAAAGGTCATGTGATTTCCTGCATTTTTTTTCATGCAAAGAAGTCAGCGACTCTTATAAAAACTTAATTGACAAAATCACGGAGACTGAAACTTCAAAGTACTGTTGAAGTGGAAACAGTCGGAGTTCATGAAATTTCTCTGAAAAAAAAGGAGCGTGTATGAGGTCAGTGTTCTTCGGTTTGATGCAACAATTCCGTTTTCGATTTTAAGGTTAAAAGATTTTATTTAAGACTTGATTTAATATTGTGAATAGAACAAATGAAGAGTTAGTTGATGATTTTTTTCCCCTACTGACAGCTTAATGAAGGATTGGAGCAACGTCACACCTGTTCATCATTATTGCTGGTAGTTTATTTAACCTCATTCAAAGTACTACAAAACAAATCATCCCTGTAGTTATGTCTGTGTGAAAAAGTGAATAAAAACTCCCCCATAGACTTCCCAGTGATGCCAAATGTTGGCATGTGAATCTTTCTTCATCCGTTTGAGTTGGGGTCTTAATGAAAGAAACCTAAAGAAATACTAGAATCTCCTTTCCAGCTTCTCCTGAAGGACAATAAGTCATTTCTAAACCACAGAATATTTTAATCTCTTTTGTCCAGGTTTGAAGGTCTTTCTCTCACTTGGACGTGTACACGAAGCAAACAGACACCTTTAATCCTCAAAATTCTTTATTTAATATGCAAAGTGACCAATGGACATGTAATCGATAGGTAGGACTATATACTTCAGTTTTCAATACAGAAACTCTTTTAGCCGTTGAACCGATGAGCTTTGTCAGCAGATTTCCAACAATTCTCTTGAAACTGCAAAGTTTCCTCTCTGGAGGCTCTCAGGTTGGCCAGGATGAGAATTTGTTCATTCTCTTCTATGAGGTGATTTTGTGTACGTGTTGACATGTTTGTATGTTAACATTTTTGGGGTCAGCAGGCATGTTGGTAACATTTTGTGAGCTTACCCGTCCCAACATCCCTCGCTTTTCTTATCTTCTTTTCCGTCTGGTCCAACTAAAAACTGATAGAAATATAATGAAAATATAAATACATTTTTGCCTAAATTGCAACAGGGGTTTATACAAATATACACCGTGTGTGTCTGAAGATTCAGAACCCATGTTGTAACAGTAAAATTAGTCCAACATAAGAGGCCTTCGGCTCTTATCTGTCTGCTCAGCTGTTGAACAGGACCAGTTAAAAATAAATAAATATATAAGAACCGCTAGAGGGCATCATAGGTGTGTGTAACAGTATTTTCTACTTATAGCAATGCAGAAGAAGAAGCAGTGCCATTGTTATAGCTGGCTTGGTGAAATTGTTCCAAAGCAAAACTGAGTATTAAAAATTCTAAGGACTTTTAGTGATGTAGAGAGTTTAGTTGACTTTTTTTAGCATGTTCTTTATGGTTTTCTTAATAATTGTTCATGT
This sequence comes from Oryzias latipes, assembly GCF_053564925.1. Lineage (NCBI taxonomy): Eukaryota > Metazoa > Chordata > Actinopteri > Beloniformes > Adrianichthyidae > Oryzias > Oryzias latipes. Next base: position 34,639,487 of record NC_136254.1, on the reverse strand, counting down.
GTAACGTAACATACTAGATTCCTCCTGTGTTTCATGAAGCTAAATACACATCAGTGTGTTATAACAGTGAAACGTCAGTCTATTATTCTTATCTATTCAGTTGTATGACTTGTCTTTCAAGATGAAATTTCCCTTCTTGGACATTCTTTTCAGAAAGCCAAGCAGCTGTATGTTCCCACCCATGTGGTGTCACTAACTACATGTTTTAAATGGTGTTAAGTATATAAATAGACTTAAATAACAAAGTGATAAATTATACCTTTGGATTTACAAAGTCAATCTTTGAACAATATTCTTCTCTATACTTTCTAGGTGTTCTGGTCTTCAGGTCTACCCTTCACCTTGCAGACATGTCAACAACCATGACTGAGGGCTACTGCTTTAACTCTACCATGAGAGGCCTCATGATAAACTGCATGTCCGGTGCCAAAACCGTTCTCCTCCTCCCTCTTTGCACCTTTGTTTTGTACGTGGGTCACCATCGATGGAGAGGTCAGCGAACTTTTAAAACAATGAGCTATTCCGACATCTTCACCTATCACCTTGTTGCGATCGAGTTCATCTGGGGCTTTGGGTTTGCAATCCACCTTTGTGGCACAATATTCAACAGGTGGAAAATGAAACACGTTGGAATCTACTTTTTGTTCTTTGCTAGCTATGGGGAGGCATTTTTCCACATCTTGACCAGTTTGGATTGGTACCTGGCTGTTGTTCACCCCATCACCTACCTGGGGCTGAAAAACTCCCGTGGGGTAAAGATCAGAAACACTGGCATCACCTGCATTTGGCTGCTCTGTTTTGGAGCAATGTGGACATCTTTCGACTTGAGCGGCGTCTACTTAAGCATCTCCCTGTTCTGCTTTCTGGCATTTACCATCATGATTATAATGTTCTGCAACTTCTCTGTTCTCTGCGCTCTGATTCGTTCAGGGCCGGCGGAGGAGGGCGGGGAGAAGGAACGGGTCGACCAGCTAAAGAAGAGAGCTTTCCACACCGTCACAGTCATATCCAGCATGCTCTGGTTGTGGTTCATCGGGGTTCTCATTGCTGTTGGTCTAACTCGGTCTTTCGTGCTCCCTGAAGACAACAGGTGTGTGGTGTTGGCCAGTCTAAGCTGGTTCAACATGCCCACCAGTCTGGTGTCGCCTCTGCTGTATTTACACAGAGCTGGAAGACTGTCATTTGGCTGCTTTGGCAGAGGCTGACGGTGATGGTTGCAGGAAAAGAACACTTCTAAGGTCTTCGACGCATATTGGGGTTATATCAATCAACCGGTTATAAAATTTCTTTGCATAAAAAAATGTTCCTCGAGGACAGCAAATCTTTTTTTAATTAGATGGGAACCAAAAACTGACTTATTGTTTGGACTCAAACTCAAAGTTTGTACTCTGATTCATAGAGAGAACGAGACAATGTTCTGTCCATAAATACATTTATTTTGGGTACAAAGTTATTATCAATTGGACATGGTATTCACCTCAAGCCAACTGTCATTTAAGGAATTGCTAAGGTTTGTACTTCTCTATTTCCCTCACATTGGGGAGCAGGACGTTGGGGCTCGGTATTGAACCATTTACCAGATTCTGTTATCACATATGTCTGCCTGTAGAGACCACAAAAGCCTGGTGTCTGTTTTAGCTGTCAGGTACTTATATTCACTGTTGACCGATAAACCAGAAATTAATCTGAATTCAAAGATAAATGAAATCAAAGCCGAGAATAGCATTGTATGCCCTTGTTTGACTTGCCCTCACTGGCTGAGGGGCTACAACACGCCCCTCACTCTCCACTTTATCGACCAAAAAAAGAAATTAAAAATGCCAGCTTGTCTGTTCCATAGCAGCTCCATAGCAACCATTTTATTTTTTGGTCGCCAGGAGTTGATAAACAAGTCTGTTAACCAATTAATTTAATTAATTTAATTAATAATAATTGCCCCCATTTTTAATATGTTCATAGTGTTTCGTTCAGCTTCAGCCATTGACTCATACAGCATATTAGATTTTCACTGGCAAGAAAAGATGCTAGCATCATGGGAACAACACTTTTGCCAGCTGTTCAGTATCTTCAATTTCTAACACAGACTTTAGCTACCAATGATGCTCGAGGTATTGAGTAGGCGATAGATTTAAATCCCTAGCTGGACTTCAAATTTGTAGAGGGTACAACAGGTTATGTTTTTGGAAAATTCAAGATGGGGACCTCTTACCGAGGTCAAAGGTCAACTAAACTTCCATTGTGGTTGTAGACTTAGCTTGATTCCAGTGTGTGACATTAAGTGAAGATCCCTTGAACAAATGTTCTATTTTTTCATTTTGTTGGAAAATGTGAAAGATCACCAAATTTCCCACTTTTCCCCAAAATGGCCCCCAAACTGTAGGTCCTGTGGGCATCCTATAATACTTTTAAAACCTCCTTTAAATACCACAGACACATGTTCTGTTTTTTTTTTGGTGAATTTTAAACTTCTTTTTAAACCCCATAAGAGATATTGGCCCCATGCATTTTTGTTTATCACCCTGTTGTGTAATCAGTTCTTTTTTTTTTTTTTTTTTTTTTGGGGGGGGGGGGGGGGGGGTCATTGACTACACCTGAAAATCATTTTCACCAGGTACTAGATGTGTGTGGATTTTGGTGATTTCTGAGTTTGTGGTGGAGCTGAATTGTTTGCTCAGTAAGTCAGAAGAATTGCAGGATCAGTTTAGTCCTTCAGTCAGGACAGCTGCTGGACAGAATCAGGTTCTCTTTTTTAAATTTCAGTATGCACTGGAGAAATAACACACCCTTCATACTACCGCAAATCTTCTTATTAAACACTCTATAGTTACAAATAACCCAAGTTGGGTTGTTTTTAACCCAACTCTAAGGTTACAAAGGGACTACGTTTACACTGGCTTATTTAAATTAAGGTAAAGAATCATAAATGAAGCTCAAATGAAACCACTGTAATCCAAAAGATTGGTATTGCTCCAAAAATATAATCCAATATGAAAAACTCAAGCATTGGGTTGAAGTAATAATCCAACTGTTTTCGGAGAGCTCTACTGTTTTTACCTTGAACGTCATTCCAATAGATTCTGAGATGGAAAACGGACGCTTTTCTACTGTAAAATGTAGCATTTCAGCACAAATCTGCTTTTCTCAGCTTCAGATTCTGTTGAAACTACGTTAACTTCGTAAACGCTTAAAGAGTTACGTTAGTTCAAAGACCGTCAACATTGGAGTTAAAAGCTCCGGTGTTTGTTTTATTTTCTATTTTGCATTTTAACTGTTGATATCTGTTTTTATTGTCTAGTTTGTTTCTGAATTACTACATTTATAACTACATTTTTATGTATTTATGTTGGATACATTTTCTTTAGCTGCTGTCCGTTCACCTTGTAAAATCTATTTGCCTTTAATAAAAATCTATTGTTTTTCTAAGATTCCATTTTCCAAAGAAGAAACATTTTCTTTGGGATTTGTTTAAATTTTAAGCCTTAAATGTTTGAACTGTTTTGTTTCTTAATTCCAATAAAGATCAGCAGAAGACCTGTCGTTCGGTGGTCACGTAGGAAGTGAACCTTTCTGAGAAAAATTCCCAGACAGACCTGCGGTTACAGCCGGTTGATGAATGAATTCATGTGTTTGAATTTCATGAAGCATGTAAAAACAGCAGCAAAGGTCCATTGATCATCCGCTCAGCCAGAGCAGCTGAGGTTTTACTGCATGCTGGGAGTCAGACCGAAGCTGCTGAAGAGGTGAGTGTTTCCATGCATTCACACTGAAACCCTCATCCTACAATTATTTGACGTGGGAGGACATGAGTTTTAAGATTTCATAAAATCCAACGATGTGCATCTTAAAAAAACGTCAAAACACAGATTGGGTGATTCTACACCTGGAAGAACTCCACATCTGACACGGTCAGACTCAGGCCGTTGGTTCACAGTTGGCAACTTCAAAACCACAAACATTTAAAAGTATTAATGAGTATATTTTGGTTTATTTTCAGAATTTATTATGAAGAATTAACATTTCAGATATAATTGTGTTTTTGCACGTATTACTTGCTGTGTGTGTAAATTCACAAACTCATAAAACGTCTTGATTAGAAGAATGAAAACAAGTCCTTCCAGATTATCAGTGTACATTAGATCAACCGTAACTAGAGAATAGTACAAAACGTTCAGGCTGCAGCGGCCATGCCTTAACCAGTTCTGGACTGAACTGTGCTGTGACGGTTCTGAGGGTTTCAGTGGGAGGAGTTTCTAAGCGAATGAAAAACCAGATTGGAAATAAACAAAGAAAAATTAGGTTTGAAACCGGTTTGAAGAAGACAATGTCAACTTGAAAGAAATATTGTAAATAAAAAAAAATGTAAAACAAATGTGAAAACTTAAAAATAAAAATGATTTACCTTAAACTGTTACCTTATGAAGAAAAATGTTTATCAGTACATGATTCTGTTTTGAAATTTGAACTTTGATTTTTCTTTGTCTTCCTCTTGAATTTTAATTTAAACTTTTTGCTTTTTTAGATTTGATCATGATTTTAGGTGAGGGTGGGGCTTTAAAGCCATTGGCCACAGGAACAGTGTCTGTTTTTGGCACTACCCGTGTCACACTCATGACTGTTTATGAGGCTGAGAGACTCCTCCCCCTTGGCGTTCCAAACAGGAAGTACCCGCTGGTCCCAAAGAAGCCGAAATCCCATAGACTTTTATAAAGTAAAAACAGCTGTTACTCCGTCATTCTATTGGTCAGAAGAACCATTCTGGACCTTTTTTAATATCTTCTTGATAATCCTCATTTTTATTTTAAGTTATTCAATATAAACTGACCAATCAGATTCCTCAATGAAAGTAGGTGGAGCCTGCTGGCCACTACGTCCAACATTCAAAACATTTTTCCTATTTTGTGTAACTTTCTTTATTTCCTTGTTGAAAAAAAAGTTAGAACTGAAACTGTATTTTGAGACTGAACATGAGAAATATCAAAATAACTATAAAATGCAAAACAGCAGCAGTTACTAATAAACATTTGGAGGATAGGGAATGGTCCAGTTTAATGAACTTTTTGTCTTCTTCCTCTTCAGGTCAGTCAGATGCAGCAGACATGTTGGTAAACTTCTCGTCCATGTCTGACGCTCTTCTGGTCTCCAACTCCTCAGATGCTAAATTCATCTCTTTTCTCAGCTTCTCTGCAGTGAAGTTCCTCCTGGTCTTCCCTTTATGTGGCTTTGTGCTCCATCTGGGTTTTCAAAGATGGCGTCAGCAGTGCTCCTCAAACCCTGTGAGCCACTCTGACATCATCACCTGTCACCTGGCTGTCCTGGAGCTGCTGTGGGGTCCCGGGTTCATCTTCTACCTCTGTGGTAGATACTTAGACAGTCCTGCAGCCAGACAAATAGGATCCTGCACCTTCTCCATGGTCTTCTATGCAGAGATGTTTTTCCACACGCTGACCTGTGTGGATCGGTACCTGGCTGTTGTCCATCCCATCGTCTACATGGGGCTGAGGAGCGCTCGTGGGGTGAAGATCAGGAATGTTTGCATTGCCTCTGGTTGGCTGATCTGCCTCGGACTGGTCTGTTATGATGCCTTTGTGGTGAAATACGAAAGCATCGTATCTCTGGTCTGCTTTCTGGCTGTTTCCATCTTGGTGATTACATTCTGCAGCTTCTCTGTTCTTTGCGCTCTGATCCATCCCAGGCCAGGGGAGGGAGGCGGGGAAAAGGAGCGCGTTGACCAGTTTAAGAGGAGGGCTTTCCATACCATCACCGCCATCTGGCTGGTGCTCTGGGTGTGGTTCATCGCGTACCTGGTTGCTAATGCTCTCTATGAATCACTGCCTCTGGCTAAAAAGGTCAAAAGTTTTCTGTTTGCTGTTTTAAACTGGTTTGACCTGCCCGTCGCTTTGGTGTCACCTGTGCTGTACCTGCACAGAGCTGGAAGACTGTCATGTGGTCCATTCACCAGACACTGAAAGTGGGTTTCTTCTGGAAATGTATCCAAAGTTAGAAAAGTTGCCCATTCTCCTTTTTCATCATCCCTTTGTGTATGCTCTCTCCTGCTAGCTTACAGCCCCTCACACCCTCAGCCTAACATTAGCAGTGTAACAAAAATGGCAGCAACATCAAATCTATCCAGCCGTCCAGTTCTGATCCAGATTTCATGGATCTGTGTGTCTGCAGGTGGATGATCAGAATGGAGCAGAGCAGGGTGAATGGAGCCTTACAGGTTCTTACCAACTTCATTTCTTCGTCTAAACCTGATTCATGACAAACAGAAATACTCAGAAATGCCGTTTCAATCTTAATATTGTTTTTATGTGTTTTCAATATAATGATATTATTAGCACCTTTCGAGATAAAAATCACAAACTGTTTCACAGTAAAACACGATAAAACAGCATATAAAAAAAAATTAAGAAAAAGCCAAGAAAAGAAAACACTGAGTCTGCAGATCTGAGGCTGAGGGGAAGGCAGTTCCTGAGGGATGGAGCCACTGCCACTTTTCATCAGAAGAAACAAGCTGCATATGAAAACACCAAAAGCACAATTTTTATTGGAGTGGATCCTTAAGGGAACACGGCATCTCCTGGAAAGTTTTAGTTTTTAATTTTTACAGGTGATCACTATGAGATTGAAGGGGAAAAAGAATGGCAGCCTCTCACGTTTGTTGTTTTTGGGATTGTGTTTTTTATTGTATGATCTGTATTTTCCTATTTAAAACTGGATTACTTTTTTAGTTTATCGTCTTTTTCATCCTTTGTGATCAAAGCAGTTTCCTGTTAGCTTTTAGTGTCGGTGTAATCATGATGTAATCAAATGTATTTATTGATTAATTGAATATAAACCAATAGAAAAACCTATTTGTGTTTGGTTTATTACTTCTGAAATATAATAGCTCTCAATACCAAGGTCTGGGTGAATCCTGGACTTGTCAGGATCTAGGGGCTTTTTGGCCTTCATGGCTGTCTTGACCTTATTGCTTGAAACAGAGTAAATGTGTGTCTGGAAAGAATTTTATCAGTCAGAAAAGATAGTTTTTGTTGGTTCACATTTAATGATTAGAGTTAATGGAGGATATTTCTTTTATATAAGCGATCTACTTTTAGACTTTGCATCTTTAGAAACAACCTTTTTCTTCAAAAACAAGTGCTGAGAGGTGAAACTTTCCTCTAAACTGATGCTTTGGATCACTTAACTTGATGTTTAGAATATAAACCACTTTCCTCTGGTTTGGGGTCAGTGCAGGTTTTCTATGTACTACGTAGTCCGCTTCTACTGAAAAATGACTTAAAACCTAAAAATAATTGGATCAAAGTACTATTATTTTAATTTAATATTTATTCCGTTAGATGAAACAACCGTCTGATGCAAAAATGAGGATGGATCAGGCTTTGTACTTTAATAATGGAGACCCCGTCAGGCTTTAAGCTTTAGCACAAATACTTATGTATTTGTTTATTATCCTTCAGCCTCACTTATAAGGAACTGGCACTAGTGAGATGAACAGAGCAGTAAAGGATGAGCAGCCTCTGCCATGACCTCATAGTGTAGAAGGAAAGCTGGTTCCACCGCTCATTTGAATGAGGTCAGCATCGTTCTGGAAAAAGCCGATTTTCTTTCTCCAGGAACATGGAGCAGTCTGCTTTCAGCGGTTTGATTCATGCTTTTGAATACATTTGATTAGGAAATCGTCCAGACGGTTCAGAACGATTCTATCAAACATGCAAACACACGTGTATTGAAGTGCTTATAAATGCCATCAGCCGTGCAGGAGGAGGACCGGAGGCTCAGGGTCCACAGAAGTTCACAGGTCTGAGAACAAACTCTGAGGAGGTGAGTTTATCTCGTCCAGGAGACACTTCTTGATAGATTTGTTTAAAATGTTTCCAACTGTTTTAAGTTTATAATGTGTTGCCTAAAGAAGTGATGATCATCATAAAGCCTAAACAGCCGGTGTATTAGTCTAAACATTGGGTTTTAAATCTAAATGTTGTTATTTTGCCCTTTAATTTTGATGTTTTTTTTTACTAATTCAGCATTTATTTGGGCAGCTTAGCAGTTTGTTCACTTTCACCGATATTTACCTTTTTTAAAACCAGAGTTTTTTTTAGTTGATATAATGCCTTCATCTAATTTGACTGCTTTTAATGTATCAACCCTTTATTACAGAGGCTTTAGCTCCAGTGCTGACATTCCTTTAATTAGCGTAACTCTGCAACCATCTGCAACGCCATTAACGTTATTCCAGTGGATTCTGAAGTGGAGAAATGCAGCTTTGTGCTGTCTATTTACACAATTATTACGTAAATCTTACACAATTGTTTTTGTGTAAGATTTGTGAGATGCATGCGCAAATTTGTGGCTTTCTACTACCGTTCCACAGATGTCTTTTCACGCATGTAACACAGATGGATAATTTTTATATCACGGATACAGCACACATGTCACATTAATATTACATAAATTAAATACAAATCACTAGGGAATTGCATGTAAACAGCATAACTATCACGCACCGTTCATGCACAATTGGCATGTTGTGTTACGGGTAGATAAATTGAACGATCTTTCACCCCTCCAGTAGTCGATACCCAGTGGCGGTCTCCTGTTCCCCCCACCCGTCTCCTGTGGCGTGATGTCTGGCACCACGTGGAACGGGAGGGGGCGGGGGACGGCGAGCACGGATGCAACTCTTGACACACGCCAGGCCCTTCTTACAGATCTCGCCAGCTGCGGTTCCCACCGGGTGTCCCTTGTCTCTGTGGGCTCTTTTGCTGACTTACAACTGGTGCGGCCCAGGGGAATGTTTTAATAAAACAGCAGGTTCACGTGTTCTTTGCCTGGTTCGTTTGTACTCCATCCTTGCTTTTTACGTGGTTCATTCCTGATACATCTGTTAAATTTGTATGGAAAGACCACAACTTTTCTGACATTTGGCACGTACATTCATATGTGACCAATTTTCATCTATGCAACATGCGCAAAACGTACGTAGCGGCTGTGTGATACGGCCCTAAGGTGTAGCCTATCGGTTCAAGGAGTTCGAAAAAGGTCAAGGACTTCCAGTAGGTCAAAGAGGGTGTTGTTTAGTTGTCGCCTGTGGCGGCTCTGGTATTAAGACACTATTTTAGTGACTGAAGCATCTAAGTGTTAGTGATGTAAGAACAAACCTAAAGACAAGTCAAATACGGGTCAGTCTGACCCAGATCATTCATTGTGGGAAGCTGGACAGAGTATTGGGTTAGAGGAAACCTCTTCCCTCTCTGGGGAACTGAATCAGAATCAGCTCTATTGGCCAATTACAGCGCATGTACAAGGAATTTGGCTTCAGTGTCTTGTGCTCTCGTGCCAACTAACAAGGTACAAAAAAGTGTGAAGGTGTAAGACAAGAAAGGATAAATAATAAAAAAGAAAGTAAAAGAAGGTAGATATGGGAATAAATAAACATAGCTAAATAAAAAAGGAAGTAAAAATGCAGCAGTAGTTCCGGTGTGACAGTTGCCGTGGTTTCGTTCCGTGTTCTTGAGTAGTCAGGAGTTCATTTGAGTGACAGCTCGGGGGAAGAAGCTGTCTTTGTGGCGAGTGGTTTTGGTGCGCATTGTCCTAACACGACCAAACACAAGAGCGATCACTCAGAGTAAATGTAGAGGAACCACCTCTCACTCAGTGATTCTGAATAAAACTTGTGGACACTGTGGTGAGGAGCAGTGCAGTAAAACATGGTCTTCACTGTTTACTCGTGTATCTCCTGAGGACGGCTACAGAACGAGAACGTGGTCCTCTAAAAACATAACAAGGAAGTCTGGCTGGTAAGGTTTCAGGTAGAATCCACCAGAAACAAATATGAACATAGAAACCAACCATTTATTACGGAGTAAGCCAGGTAGAAATATTGACAACTCAATGGTACAGTGTCCGTCTTGAGACTGGTAGGTTGTGGGTTCAAATCCACAGCTGAGTCACACCGAAGACTAAAATTGCACCTAATGCCTCCCTGTTTGACACTTGGCATAAAAGGGTTGAACTGGGGGTAAACTACCAAATGGTTCCTATGTTTGAGGCTCACAGTTTCCCGGGGATGGGTCAAATGTGGAGAAAACATTTCACACAATCATATGACAGGACTTTAACCTGGAGTCTGGTTCTGGACGGACAGTTTATGAAAGCTAGAGAGATTGATCCACAACGTTGGCTAGGACTAAACCAAGGTTGAGAAAAGAAACTGGGTTGGCTTCACTTCAGTCGCTGAAGTGGACACCAAGGCCAATGTTTTTCTGGTCTGTAAGAGGACGAGAACATACTGTAGAGGTGGGATCGCCGCCAAATGAACACGTCAGGGGTTCCATAGTAGGACACCAACTCCAAGGAACAGACAGGTTTGACAGAAGGAGTGGTACACACTGATTGATGGAGGGGCAGACACCAGTGGGATTGGGTCCATTGGGTTCAGGGTCTTTGCTATGACACAGGTTTTGACTTGAACCCATGACCTACTAGTCTTGAAGCAGACACTCTAGGAAACATGGAATGGTTGGTCAATAGCGTGAACCTGAAGTTGGTCACAGGCTGGAAGCAACAGGAAAACCACAACAAATGGGCGCGGTAGAGGAAACACCAAGGGCGGTACCAGGTGAGTAGCATTGGCTTGATTGCACCTAAGGAGGAGAAAGAGAAACCTCTGGGACAAAAACGGTCTCCAAAGATCATTCAAGGAACTGCAAATTTTTCCACTTTTGTCTTGAAGCCAAGAAACGAAAATTTATGTTTCAGTCTCAGTGCTTATGATGAATTTAGCCAATCTTTTAGATTATCCTTAACCTTTTTTTTTTTAAAGTCAAATTAAACTGATAATCTTTTAATTGTTTTCCTCTTTAGGTACCCAATATAAGCGGCAGGCATGTCCGTTAACAACTCCTCCCACTATGATCGTCCCCCAGAATCCATCTGCTCCAACTATGAAACAAAACTCTTCATTAACTTGAGTTTTTTTGTGGTGAAAGCAGTCCTCATCATCCCTCCCTGCACCTTTATCGTCTACCTGGCCTTTCAAAGATGGCGGCAGCAGCGCTCCTTCAAATCTGTGCACCACTATGACGTCATTACCTTCAACCTTGCTGCCATGGAGCTGTCTTGTGGCCCCGGGTTGATCTGCTGCTTATTTAGGAGATACCTCTGCAACAATTCAGTCGTATTATTATTATTGGGGAGCTGTTTTTTTTTCTCTATCCATGTATGGAGAGATTCTTTTCCATTTGCTGACATGTGTGGATTGGTACCTGGCTGTTGTTCATCCCATATTCTACCTGCAGATCAAAGACGGCCTTGGGGTTAAGATCAGAAACCTCAGCATCACCGCTGTTTGGCTGCTGAGCTTCGGACTATCCGGTTTAGAAGTGTTTTTGAGACAAGAACAAACTGTTATCTTGATATTATGCTTTTTGGCTTTTTCCATCATCGTGATAACTTTCTGCAATTTTAGGGTTGTCCGTGCTCTGATTCGCCCAGGCCCAGGGAGGAGAGGCGGGGAAAAGGAGCAGGATTCCCACAAGCAGAGAGCATCCACACCATCACAGCAATATGGGTGGCGTTCTGCTTGTGGTTCATAGCGGTGCTCATTTCCAACGGTGTGTCTAAGTCTCTACTGATGAGTGAAAAACTCAAGTGTGTGTTGTTTCCAGGTCTAACCTTTTTAAACCTGCCTGTCAGTCTGTTGCTACCTGTCCTGTACCTGCACAGAAACTACCATGCTTGATCCCAGTGGGATGACATCATCTACTTCTACGCTCTCTCCCAGAATCTTTCATTCTCCATTTTTTGACTTTGTCCTGCACGTGGCTCTGCTTGGGTTGTCCTTCTACTTACCTTGCATTTATATAATTCCATAAACTGGGCTTTGTCACATAATGAGCATTAGATGAGTTTGAACCGACACCTCCTTTACATTTTCAAAGGTAATATCAACTGACAGTAAAAGTTTCTCCTTCCTCTTTCGGCTTCTCCCATCAGGGAGAAGTTTACCCTGATGGTAAACCAGAAGTTTACCATGCGAACAAGTCGCATGGTAAACTTGGCAATGTTTTTACGCCGGATGCCCTTCCTGACGCAACCTTCTCATGCCGGGCTTGGAACTGGCACAGGGGTTGAGAAGGGAACAGGGAGCAACCCGGAGTCGAACCCTGGTTTCACGGACGGAAGGCGCCGCGAACCAGCACGAGCTAAACCGGCTCCCCGACAGTAAAAGTTTCTGTTTATGTTATTTACTGGGGTATATACTTCAGTTTAGTAACTTGACATGTAACACACAGTCGATTAAAATAACATTCAAAGTTATGGGCTGCACGGTCGTGTAGTGGTTAGCACTCTTGCCTCACGTCAAAGCAGGTTCAAAACCAGGCTTGGATCTTTCTATGCGGCACTCTAGTTTCCTCCCACCATCCAAAAACACACTGTGGCTACTTGGGGGTTAACCCCGCCAATGGCCACCAAGACTCCGGGGAAATGTGAAATCCTGAACCATGAGTGAGAATGCTGTTGAGGCAACTAACAATTATGTTGTACACTGTTTGTGTGTTGTACTCTGATAAATGGGCTTTGATGCCAGAAAGGAGATTGTGCAATTTGCTCATCTGTCTACCACACCCTCTCTGAGACTGTTCGGGATCATGCAATGAATGAGACACTGATCAGCTCTCCAACTCAGATGGTAGCTTAGCTCTTGCTCTCCATGTCTTCCCTTTGTAACTGGTTTGGCATTTACAGTGGTTAAAGGTTAAGAGTTAACACACCTACAAAGATCAGATAACTGTGATTAATCAAACATTTGCTATTTCAGTTAAAAAAATAATAAATAAAATAAAAATAAATATATATCTATATAAACATATATACATATATATATATTCATTCATTCATATCTGAGTGTAGAACAGGTATCAGAAGCTAAGCTCTTGGGACTTCATCTGGATGATAAACTGTCTTGGTCAGGACCGATCGGAGTCTTAGTGTATGGGTGGAGCTGTGTCTGTACTCAGAGGACATCAATGTTATGTCTGTCTGCTGACTTGGCCAAACTAGTTGGTTGAACTTTAGTCGTCGTACAACTAAATTACCGCCAGACAATATTGGCTACTGCATTCTGATCTGAGATGGCTAAGAAGGTCAGGACAGAGCATCACTGATATTTGTCAATTCCCCTTGGAAGCCGTTGAAGTTGCAGAATCCAGTGTTTATTGTTAACCAGTTTAAGAGAAATCTAGAGTCATGGTTATCCAATCACAAATGCAAGAAACTGTTCAGTTTTCAGATTTCAAGAGCAAAGACACATTACTTAAACAAACGTTTGTTTTAGGGCAGTATTAGCGTGAAACTCTTTACCAGTAATGTTAATGGGAAAAAAATCTAATTATGTTTTTAAAAAGCAACTGAGGACACATTTTTAAGCGGCATATTTGTCATAAGGTGTATGTCTGAGTAAAAGATCAATGAGATGAATGTTTTTTTTAATGAGTTTTGTTGTGTTGTGTTTCTTGTGAAGGACCCCAGGAAGAGAAGATGTCTGCTAAGCACAACTAATAGGGATCCAATAAACATGAAAACAATGTTACCATTGGACTCCATGTGGAGGAAACGCTTGTGGACTTCTTCTCAGAAAACTACCATATTTACATAAAGGCTATTGGATTATTTTGTTATTATAGTCACTTCAAAAATATTTAAAAACAAAAAGTTAACAAAAATCCCATATTTGGTGTGTATGTCAACAAACTCAGAGACATAAGTTCACTGCTTCTCAAAGATGAAAACAAAAAGCCTAAAAAAGGAAATGGTAAAAGTTTGGAACATTTCTTATTGATCAACGTGGATTAAAAAAAGGTAACAATGATAATCAGTTTATCAATACTACCAGTCAGTTTTAGGCCAAATTAATTTTCTTCACCTACTCCGAGGTTCTTCCAACCCCTACATTTATCCCTCCAAATGGGGAGATATGGAAAAAGAGTGTCTTCAAATTCAGACGTTACTACCACTCAATAACATCACCTATAGTTGCCGGTCATCTTTGTTAGCTGTCAGCTCTTGGAAAATAACATCATTTTTATAACTTAAAAAAAAACCCCGGAAGAAATGCGTTTCCCCTCCACGTCACAGTGATATGGATCACCCTAAAGACAGAGGGAGACCCAGCCCTAAAACTCTTCCAAAAAAAAATCATTTTCAGACACCACTACAGCTCAAAATGTCCCTGCAATTGGAGCATTAAGGAGGAGCCAGAGGGGTAGGGAAGCAAATCGAATTCAGCCCTAGACTTAGTTTGTTCAGTTTTTTTAAATAAATAATTTACATTTACAGAACAAATAGAAGTAGCGTTCACCAGACCCAATGCCAGGTAAACATGCCAGGTCTCTATGCATTAGTACCTGTTGCTGTTCTACACAGAAGACAATCTACAGACATTTCAATATAACATATGAATCATTGCATTTCTATTTATTTCTAGTGTTTTTTACTTAGACTGGTTACTTCTATTATAACAAAATTGGTTAGAGATCATTTAAATCAAATGGTTTTATGACTTCACTTGGCAGAAGCAAAGAGACATTTTTCCATTTCTGTGCAGAAACAGTAGAGGTGACGCCAAACCAGAAGGCAGGCTGAAAAAGGTCGAACATGGAAACAGCAAACAGTTGGCCATCCTGTCCTCCACGGGAAGTTTATAGACAACATTGGACAGCAGGAATGGGATAAACCACATCCACAGGACGGTCGCTATGACTGTGATGGTGTGGAAAGCTCTTCTCTTTTTTGGGTCCACTTGTTCCTTCTCTGCCCCTCCCTCCGTCGGTCCTGGTCGGTTCAAGACCCAGAGAACAGAGAGGCTGCAGAACGTTATGACTGAAATGGAAACAGTCAGAGAAAAAATAACCTGAAAACCAGCATAGTCTGAGGTTTTATTCACATGAAAACAGGACATTCCAAAGGAAAGAAGCCAAGTCGATGCGATGCTGATGTTTCTGATTTTGACTCCGCGGGTGTTTTTCAGCCCCACATAAGTGATGGGATGAACGACAGCCAGGTACCGTTCCAAACAGGTCAGCATGTGAAAAAAGGACTCTCCATAAAAACAGAAGGAGAACATACAGGCTCCCAACTCTAGAAGCACCAGTCTCTTATAGTATGACCCACAACAAAAGCAGACAAACACAGGACCCCAGAACAGATCCATGGCAGCCAGGTGGTAGGCGAAGACGTCAGAGTGGCTCACAGCTTTGAAGGAGCCCTGCTGCCGCCATCTTTGAAGACCCAGATAGAGGATGAGCACACAGAGGGGGATGATGATGAGGGCTTTGGATGTAACGAAGCTGACGTAGACGCCGACTACAATTTCTAAAGTGTGACAGTCTAGCAAATGTTGACCCAAGCTGGATGAGTTTACAGGCATGACTGCTGCATGTGGTGTAGACCTAAAGAGGAATAAAAAAGAAAATAATTACAAGTTTGTTGAAGAAATGTTACCCATCCAGTGACTTAACGACCTGCTCTGGTGAAAATGGTGTTTTCTGTGTTATAAAATGTTCTTGTGGCCTTTTTCTGATGATAGAGAACATAAATAAATCCTATATCTTTAACCGTAATTTTAGATGGAGGGTGTGGGGGGCTTTAAGCTATTGGGAGAGTCTGTAAGCAGAGAGCTCTCAGAAATAAGTATAGGTGGGGGGGGGGCCATAAGTAAGACGTGTGTCTTTTCATTTACCAAGTCTTCTGTTGATGCAGTTTGTCAGTTTTGGACTGTTTCAGGTAGTTTTGTCGTAAACGGTTTGCATTTACTGACACTCATTGACTCGTTGAAAATGTGTTTGTTGCACAACGACTGATATTTAGAGCTATACAACCCTTTAAAGTAAATATATTTGGGTTTTTGGAATTATTTCATGTGTGTTTTAGATACTAAGAAATCCTGAAAGTGAACATTATTGTTAAAACAAAATTAACTGATTTGAATTGTATTAACAGGATTTTGTTTTATTAAAATATTCTTTAAATGTGTTAGTATAGATTCCACCAGAAGGACTGTGATTTTGATGGGTCTTTTTGTGACCTTTTGTCTTTCTAGGTCAGGTCAGGTTGGGTCAGATCTTTCCTGTTTAAACCTGATAATGACATGAAGGCGATTTACCTCAAACCACAAAGAGTAAAGGAACTAAAAAGAGCATCAGCAAAACAAAAGCTTTGGAAAAACCTGAACACTGAACTGGACTCAACACTTTGTGTCCCTTATTTGTTCCTGTTTCCTGTCAGTGTTTTTTTGTGTTAATTATTGGTGTCTTTAAAAAACAGTTTCTTCATCTGCTCAACGCCTTGTGCTGTTCGTTCACACACTCTGAAGGGCCTAACCTTTTTCAATTCAAACCATTTTCAAATATTTCTTCAAAAAACAATTTGGGCTAAAATTAGCATAATCATAATAAAAAGACCAACGACAAGTTTGAAATAATCATGCCTCATAATAAACTATGGGGCTCATCTGCTGGCGTTGCTCACGTGAATGAAATATTGATGTCATGTGTCTTAAAAAGACTAAAGGTGCCTTTTTGAGGTACAAGCACTAATGTTTAGTAAAGTTTAAGAAATCTATCAGCATTTTAGGCTTGTGGAGAACCCATCAGCTGGACAGCGGAAGAGTTATGAAATAGATCATTAATTTTATTTGCAACAACATTGTTAAAATGTTTGCCCCCTACTCACCTCTACTGAAGGGTTTGTCTGGATTACTATCAGGTCTCTGACTGCTGGTGATTCTCAGGAGGCTGGAACACCACTGATGTTTAGAGTTTCTTCATCATGTCTAAAAGTCTGTCAAGACGGGTGTTTTTGCATGTTTCAATCCAAATGCCAGACCAATTTTATTATCAAATATGCTTGTGTGGACATGTCAGCCTGTAGAGTACACTGGCTCTTCTACACCTCAGTGTGTGAATGATTTTTCATAGTTGATATGATTCAAATGAGCTGCAGGAACAAACCTTCGGCTCTGGAGGGTAGTTTTGAACACAAAAATGAACACAAAAAAAAAAAATAGCTAAAACGGTCTTTGGTCTTTTAATAATGATTATGAATGAAATAACTGGTGTTCATTAGAAATTCACCTCTGAGTTGGTTCAGAGATCGCCTAGACTAATTTCCCATGATACCCTTTCTTTCACTCTCTCCCACTAGCGTACAACCCAGGGCTGACAACACTGTTGCAACAAAAACGGCGAGCAACATCAGATCTATCCAGCCCGGGGGTTGGCAACCCGCGGCTCAGGAGCCGCATGCAGCTCTTTAGCACTGCACTATTGGCTTCCTGAAGAATGTGTAGAAGAAATATTGTAACGCCCAGCTGGGACGTCACTTGCAGCGGGAACTACGGGATCCGATCTGTCAACAAGTTCAGCTGTCAATCAACTGGGTGCGTTGGAGAACTGTCCATGTCCAAAACGCAGCACGACTCAGAACAGTCTCAGAGAGGACGAGGCAGAAAGAGAAGCTGAGAGCGCACTCTCCTTTCCAGCATAACAAGCCCATTTATTTTGTACACACATCACATTGAACATTGCACAGCCGTCATCAACCTCTCCCCCTCCCACACTCATGGTGCAACATAAAGAAACAACATAACAGGAAGAATAAACTAAGGTGGAACAACAAAACGGCCACATGAAAAGAGACGTAGGCAAACAGAAACACTCATGCTGAGCCCTAATTAGATCAGGAGACCGCACCCCACAATCCCCTGATGCTAACAGACCTAAAATGCACATGACCGCCACTACAACATTTCTGTCAACGAAAATTTGTGTCATAGCCTGTGACACACATTTCTACCAGCAGGGCTTATTTTTATTTTTTAAACTTTTAGCGGACCGTTAAACAGGTGGCTGATGTAAATTGATCCGCCGTCAGTTCCGTGCATTGCTTGATGAAGTTGAAAGCGAATATTCTGATCTCCTGCTACACAACAAAGTCCGATGGCTGTCCAGTGTAGGAAAAAATCTGTTGCTTTGCAGTTTTCCACGCGTGCTCAAAGAAGTCGGGAGAATAAGACCAGAATTCGAACAGATAAAAATACAGAGTTTTTATTTCCCTAACAAATAGTTCAAGAACAAAGTAAAACAGATCATCTGGGTTCCCAAATCCAAAGCCTGCAAAACGTAAGAAATTACATTCGTATTACATGCAGCTGTCTGGGAACAAAGGATTCTTCCAAAGCAATGGTCTTATAACGTGGTTCAAATCTCCTCCTCCATGACCCAACATGGCGGCCGAATCTCCACCCCGGAACAATCGGATTGGCTGATCAATGTCCCGCTTGTCTTCACCAGCTTATAGTTGAAGACTGCAGCCCCCCGGATCCAGTCCGCCTCCTCAGGGGAATGATTTCAAAGCAACGCATGGTGCTACGTTAAAATAAGTCCCCATCCGGTCCACCATAAATTACTCTGGACATCAGGAACTCCATCGCAGGCACTAGGTCAAAGTGCAGCTTTTGTTCTCCACAGGAGAGCGGATGGTTAATTTACGGTCCATGACAGAATTACAGCCCAGTCTTCCAAATGGCATTAGAAGATCAAAGTCTCTCCTTCCTCTGAAGGAGGATGAGCTTGGAGCTGCAGTCATAAAACCTCTTCACTGAATGTCACTTCAGGATGTTCCTTCAAAGTTCAAAAGAGGTTACAACACACTAAGCAATAAAACTAAACTTCAATGTCTAAACGTAAGACAGAAAAATAAATAATAATAATAATAAAAATAATAAAATAAAACACCAACTATTCATTCCTTCACCAGGGGTGACGTTTTGCGTCACTTTGTCGTCTTTTTAGAACACGTGAAAACATTCCTGAAAAGCAAAGACCTGAACTACCTGCAACTAGAAGATACTGCGGCTGGAAAAGCTGCACTTTTTGGTGGATATGACTGACAGGCCACCTAAACGAGCTGAATGAAAGTCTGCAGGCGCCGCGAATGCTTGATGCTGTTTTGTCATTCCAGCGCAAGCTGACTGTCTTTGCTAGAGATGTACAGCGAAAGAAGACGATGCTGCTGCGTTTTACCCGTGCACTGACGTTCTTGGCATTTGCACAGAAATCAAACTTAACTGTATTAATTTGATTTTGTATACTTTACCTTTTCAAAATGCTGTTTTCTTTTTTATAAACGCAGGCTGCGTTTTATTGCACTCTGTTTAGTTCCTAGAATGTCGTCACGCACGTTCCATTTTGTTGTTTTTGGTTGTAATCCTCAAAACAAAAATGACATCAAAAATCGGATTTTATTTATTACATTTCTTTAATTTTATCAAAGCAATGAAACATATTTCATTGATATTGTAATGAAGTTAAACTTGCACAACAGAGCAGTCACGTGACGCGTCGTTCTCCCAGAATGCACTGCAGGGCAAATAAACATTTAATCATTAATGCTCATAATGTATTTGTAGCAAACTTAGTCATTTTGATAGCAGGCTAATATAGCTGATATGGATACATATTGCATGTGTTGCCTTCATTATAAGGCTTAAATAGGGTTTTTAATATTTTGTAGCTCTAGACATATTTGTTTTTTGTTTTTTTTCATCCGATTTGGCTCTTTCAATGGGTTGCGACCTGTGATCCAGCCGTACAGTTTAGATCCAGATTCGAGCTCAGACGAGGAGGACAAAGACGTTCATGGATCTATTTTTCTGCAGGAGGATGATCAGTGAGGAGCTGAGCAGGGAGCTTGTGACCCGCCCTGCGTATTTTCTACGCCACAAACCGTGTCCTGTTCAGACGTAAGTTCAGAGTGACCCAGGTGCTGGAACCTGGAAGGAGGCTCGGACAACGAGGTAAGTTTAGGATTCTTTGATGGAGAAGCAGATGAATGTGGAGTCTTTCCAGGCGGAGACGCGGCTGCTGGCTGGAGGAATCTTCGCAGGAATCTGCGGAAATCCAAGTGTGAGCACACAGGAAACGAGTGGACTGCGACCAGGTGAGTATCCAGAGAGGTTTTTCCTGAGGCAGAGCGAGAGCACAATGAGTAAGGCAAAACGTGACAATATTCAAGACATGAGAATTGAGCAGGCTATGCACCATAGGAGACACTTTGGTCTCAGGGTGAATCTTAGGCATGTTGTCAGAGGTCAAGTTGCAGTTGATGTGAAGGCCTGGTGTGCTGGGGATCTTTTTCTACACACCCACTAATTGATTGATCAGTAATTGATCACAGGTGAGGCTGTAATCTAGGATTGGGTGCATCATATGACAAGGCGACAAAACTTTTGTCTTGCCAAAATGTGACCTGTGTTCATTAAATGATCAATCTTTCTTCAGTGAAGCAATTTTATTTTAGTACATTGAACATCATTTGGGAGGGTTTTAGCTTTCATATGAGACTTTTCTAAAACCAATGGATTCATTAAAATTGAGGTTATACGCTTTTGTTTCTACAAAATGGATAAGCGACAAAGACTTTTGTCAGGGACTGTATATATCTGTCCTCCATAATCAGAAAAATGCCCCAAAACATGTTAAAAAAACACAAAAAAAGTTTTTATTGGAGTGAGTCTTCAAAAAGGATGACATGCTTTTTGATGTCTAAACCGAGGCTGACCACATTCTTTTGACTTAGATCGCAAGTAAATGAAAGATTATGCATTTTGTTCAAAAACATTTTAAATTTATGATGGACTAAAAGTATTGTATCTATATATTCATATCAAACATGAATTAGTAGAGTTTAAGGAACAGTTCCCCTCTAAGCATCTGCAGAGTTCACCAGAGACTATGATCCATGGTCACATGCATAGAGCTGATAGGCTTATAATGAGGACCAAGCCTGGAAAACAGCTAATAATTTTGCATCACAGCAGTCATGTGACCCTTGAAAAGAATCTGAAATGTTCTTATTTTCTTTGACCTGGTTGACACTTATTGTTGGGATGAGGATGAGGACTTTATGAACACAACATATATATGCAATATTACCTATAATGTTGATACACCTTTTGTCTTTCCTACTTGCTACTTTGACAAATCTGTGAACTTGAAGGTATATTGCAGAAAACATGCTAGCTGCTGTCAGGGGTCATAGAACCAGTCCAAATCTACCCGGACAAGCCCCCAATTTGGTTACCATCCTGGTATTAAGTAAATATGAGTTGGGAAATAGGTTTATTTATTTTTTTGTATACTGTATTTATCCCACGGAGGGAAATTAGTTGTCCGCATTTGACCCATCCCCTGGGGGAGCGATGAGCTGCAGCCGAACTGTGCTCAGGATTGGCGAAATTTTGAATTTGAAATGTGCTGAGAGTATGAACAACAGTTTGGTAATGACCAACAGAGCAGCAGGTTTTTAAATATAACTTTAATCACATCTAAAACACGAGTACAATAGAAACAGAATATAAGATAACTCTACATAAGAAATGAGTCGTAGTATTAGAAATAATATAAAGTCACAAATCTGCACCATTTTCAACAAAAATCATATAACCACATAATATATTATTGCATAACCTAATGAAAAATAAATATGAATATTGCCCATTTTTTCTATGCCCACATTGTAGCAACATGATGTCACATGTTTTTGTCCCAGAATTCTAACTGTAAAATGTTTAGTTATTCTTTTCTTTAAACCACAAGACCTATTCTGGACATATTCTGAAGATCTCCAAGGCTGCTTTCACTCATCTGTGACGAGGTTTAAAATAAAAACGATGACCAACTCGTTAATTTTAGGGGAAAAAACTATTGGATTTAATGGGCCCAAACAAACAAAGAGACCACACTAAACATTACTGGAAAAGCTTGCTGTTGTTATACAGGCTTCTTATAAAGGCTTAGCCCCTCCCCCAAAACCATTTAACTAAACATTTCTTTTAAACAAATTCCTGCCTTCCATAAACCAAAAAGTAGAAATATTTAAACATGATTTTAACTTATGGAATGCAGAAACAAGTTTGTAACAAAATCATTTTGACAGAAAGAGAAAAAAACAAATTCAGAAATATGAAGTCACTTCCTGTTTCCTGTTGTAGATATGTATGATGATGCATTCAATGCCCAGGTTGGAATGTTTGTGGTGGGAAGCCTAGATGGTGAATTCAATTTAAAACTATTAAATTTCTATTTAAAACAAAGTGTGCATCCTTGGAATTAAACAAAATTGGGGTATTATGTTGTGGTAAAATGTGAGTGATTTTAAGCCTGAGTGTGTGCGTGTGTAAGTTTGGCATGTTGCGTTTAGACTAAAGACTGTTAATGGACTGAGAGATGACAGGTGAAAATACAAATGATTGAGGCAATTAAACTTTTGCAGAAGTCAAGGGATTTATTTATCTAAAAGTAGGACCTAGATCTCTATGCACTGTTGGAAAAACAAGGAAGCTTTCTTGATCTGTGAAGATACAACAAAGGTAAGACCAGACTGGAAGGCAAACTGAAGATGCAAACAATAAAATCCAACACACAATTAATATTTTCGTCCACCATCTTAGCCTGTTGTATGGAAGTAACAACAAGTAGCCCAATGAACCACATCCACAGCGCACCTAAAATGGACACAATGGTGTGGAAGGCTCTTTTCTTTGAATGGTCAACCCGCTCCTTTACCCCGTGTTCTCCAGGACTTGGACGAATCAGAACCCAGAGAACAGAGAAGCTGCAGAAAGACACGGTGATGATGGAGAAAGGCAAGACACAAAAAAAGGGGACGAGTGTCTGCTTAAAGTCTTCAGTCACATTAGAGATCGTGACTACACCACTCAGTAGCCACACACAGATGATGCTCACATTCCTGACCATGACCCCATGAGCAATATTAATCCCCCTATAGGTGATGGAGTGAACAGCAGCAAGGTGACGCTCCACACAAGTCAGGATATGGAAAAATATTTCTCCGTACAAATTGAAGGTGCTCAAAGAGACTTCAACTTGTAAGAGTGATGGGATGTGGGAGTATTGCCCCCAGAGGAAGCAGACAAAACCCAGGAACCAGATCAGGTTCATGACAACCAGGTGGTAAGTGAAGACATCAGAGTGGCTCTGTTTTCTAAAGGAGCGCTGCTGTCGCCACTGAAGGAGACCATGGTGGAGGATGAAGGTGCAAAGAGGGACGATGATGATGACTTTTACTGTGGCAAAAACAATGTACATAGTAACGTAAAGGTTGTTGTCTAAGCAGGGGTAGAGTGGAGGGCTGACGAAGACAAACGATGAGTTGACAGCCATATTTACTGTAAACACTGTAGAAGAAAAAACAAGAAAAAACATAAATGTATGGAATGGGAATATCATGGAATTTTATTTATTTATGTTATACAATCAGCTGATACGGTTGTTTTTGTGCCAGTGATGTTCTCACCAACCAAAACAGTAAAAAATAGTTTTGTTCATTGTCAATTCCTTTTGTTCCTGCCGTGCAAGTTCTCTTTTTTTCAAATCATAATCATCTTTAATCAGTATACAATGTACTTATGTGTCTTACACAGCATCACTGACATAATGTATTAAAGTTATAACCAACAAAAAGCCACACAAGCAAAGACAAGATTGAGGAATCTGCTACCTTTGGCCATATTTGGGCAAAGGTAGCAGCAAGGTAACTTGGCCAAGAATCAAGAATTGGCTTTCTGTACCAAAATAAATCCTCTTTCACTCACTATGCAAAGCATAATCTGGTAAGAATGACAGTCCTGCGTATCTTGGATTATGGTGACATTATAAACTCTCCTTCCTGAATTGAATGTCCTTTATCACAAATGTATTAGTTTTGTCAGAGCTGCTCCCTTTTATACCCATCACTGCCATTCATATGATCTAGTCAAATGGCCTTCAGTTCACTCTCGCAGGCGATTGTATTGGTATCATTTCATTTACAAGACTGGTTGGTAAAACTCCACGTTACCTGCGTTCTCTCTTTAATATTTCTACTAGGACTCATAGATTGCATTATGGTGACTCTCTCATTATGGTTGGACACAGGGTTTGTATCACTCTGGGTTGCTCCTCAATCTGTTTATCTGCCCCTTATGACTGGAATGAGTTGCAGGAAATCTTGAAGTTGCGTACCCTGGTCCCCTTAGTTGCCTTTAAGACATCTTTTACAGCTGTGGCTTGTGATGATTGCAGATGTTTTTTAATGTGTTTATAGGTCTCCTTCTGCCTTTTTAGTAACAGCAACCTTGATATGTCATGCAGGTCACCTGTGTGTGCGGTACAGGTTTCAACATTTTTCACCTGCAGACAGCCCGTCTGCACCTGTAAGACTTTATTTAGCTAGTTTTGAGTAAGAAACGGTCTAAACCGAGGCTGAACACAGTCTTTTGACTTAGATCGCAAGTAAATGAAAGATGATGCATTTTGTTCAAAAACATTTTAAATTTATGATGGATTAAAAGTATTGTATCTATATGTTTATATCAAACATGAGTTAGTAGAGTTTTAGGAACAGTTGCCCTCTAAGCATCTGATGAATGGTTGGAGAAATGCATCCAAACTTAACTCAAATTAGTTAAAAAAACTGATTATGAAAAGGTCATCTGGCTAAACCAACAACAAAAAGGTCAAGGCATAACCCTGAGAAAGATCAAAGCAACATGACAGTTTCAGAAGCATTGAGATAGAGCTCCTACCTTTCAAACCTCCTTTTTTAATCTGGACTGGACTGCCCAGTGGAGGTAGGATGGAGGGGCTTTGTCGCCAGTACGACTACTAAGGCCCTCAGAGAAGTTGGAGTCAGAGGACGGGCAAAAAGACAGGCTGTCAAAGAACTGACCAACACAGCTGAGAGGACGAGCCATTGGCTGAGGCTGAGGAGAAGTGACACCACATGGACAAAAATAACCAACTAACAGCGAGACACACACCCAGGCTTGATCAACCAGTCGTGGGCCTGCCTCAGCGGTGGGTGTATTGTGATAAATGGCCGGAACACCCTAAGAAGTTGAGGTACACAACTGATGATGTGTCTCGCAGGCGAAAATTAATGGAAGTCCAAAAAGCTCAAGAGCTCCGGAAATTTAAAGTGTTAGTGATTGTAACACCTAGTCCTACAACATACCTTTTCTAACCTATGAGGCAACAATCTTTTCATTTCAGCTGCTCTTGACATGAAAAAAATCCGTCCATTTGTCATTGGGGTGGTTTGTTTACGTCAATATTTCCATACCAAAGGCAATGCCTAATGCTTATTATTCATATCAGCTCGAGACATTCATATCAGTCAGCTTCATGCAAACGACAGAGCAGAAACATAGTCAGGGTTTTTAATGGGGGTTTTGGTTAACAGGAAATGATTTGTGTGGAGTTTCAACCGACAGAACGGAGTGAAGTGGTTCTGAATTGGCTCAGTCGTCTCTGAACCCAACAATAAGTTCTTCAGTCACATCGGTTAATTACAATGACCCAAGAATGACACCCAACCCTATTAGTTTAGCTTTCATTCAACATGGAACATAAAGGTTTCTGAGAGTTTTTAGCCGTGAACATTTTTGTATCATTTAATTCAATTCATCATTATTTATACAGCTCAGTATCACAACAATAGTTGCATCAATGGGCTTCATACCGGTAAGTGAATCAGTCATGAAATACAGTAGGTAATTGGTAAACTAAACTAAACACACTAAGCCAAACAGGGCATCCCTGACCTTTGACCTTAGACATTACTAGAGTTATGACACATGTCTTGGAACAAATTTTTGTATTTATATTAACAGAGCTTTGCCTGGTTTTTAAATGTTTTCTACATTGTTTTTATTTGTTTTTCTCTGATTATAGATTACTCCTGTTTTATGATGTATCTAAATGTTTGATCTTTGTTAAAAAACTTTTTTTAAAAACAGTTTGGTCTCAAGTTTTTATGACTTTTGACTTTGACTTTCTGACTTTTTATGACAGAAAGCCTTGAGTTTAGCCATATGAAAATTCTCTAATCAGGTTTGAGGAAATTCAGTGACATCATAGGCCTTAAAGCATGAACGTGAACAGCTGGACGAAGACCAAAACGGCTGAAACATAAACATGAAATAAACTTGAATGTGACGAAACCAACGAGAGCAACAGAAGCAGAAGTTTTGAAACACAAATCAAGACTGTGAATGATTGACAACCGAAGCTAGGTGTGACTGACAGGAAGAAAACGTGAAAACAGTGATACCACAACAAAGAACGTTGTTGTATCACTGCAAGTTGTGGATCATCTCTTCCTTGACAAGAACCAAAGATTTATAAAAAAAAAACCCTCACAGCTTTAGTAACTAGAGAGCCTGAGTACCCGTTGTCTGGAACCCTCCCAGAAAACTTCTGGGTCAACTTGGTCAAAGACTAAAACTGGTAATGGGGATTCAAAAATCCTCAAAAACCAGCATTTATTGAGAGATTTCTCACAATAACTGTTAAAATATTATTTTTGTCAGTATTATAAATGTGTGAAAACCTGACCTGAGTGCGGGCCTCACCTCAGCACTGAGATTTTATATTTTATCTTCTCCAGCTTTACCATCTGCTGATGACTTGTGTGTGGATAAAGCCATAACGCCTGTTCCACTGGGTGTCAGACTTAAGCTGCAGAAAAAGCAGCTTTCTAGTGTTTCTAACTATGAACATCACAGCTGTGTGTTTTTTATTTTTGAAGTGGACAAAATTGACAAAATCTAAATCCAGAACAAGACAACGTTTCACAGTTAGGGCGGGGTAGAGTACTAAAGTACCTGCTGTCAGGAATACTTCATTCAAGTACTTGAATTCTCAAGTGTCTGCATTCTAGTGTCTGCATGTTTTCCAGATAGTTTACCCCATTCTACCCGGGTCAGATTTGTTTAGCCAATTAGAACATGCCAGAGCCCTGTGTGTTAGAGAACAATTCCACTCATCCACCCTTGCTGTGTGGTGCAACAATAAGCAGCAGGCAGATTATGTTGATGTAGTTCTGAAACTCAAAATGCTTTCACTTCTCCAACCGCAGTCATCTGATACGCACCCTTTGTTTCCACACAATCCCTTTTTTAAAATTTCTAGGGACGAGCATATTCACATGAAACAGGATCATGTTGTCCTTGTTTCTGCAAGTCTGCATGTCTTAGTCAACCGTGAGTCACACTAGCAGGCCGTGTCACACAAGCCACAACCTACACTTTGCACATTTTCCAGGCACAAAATTTCAGTTTATCTTGATGCATATGTGACATACGTGATTGATGAGTGTTTTTTTGCGTTTGTCATTCATCGATGTGTCAGTCGAGGGTTTTGTCTGATGGGTCTTCACATGAATTCGGTTTTGAGCTGTTCAAAATTTTTGGTCGGTTGAGAATACCACAGTTTGGAGATATTGTACATAGTTTCTATGCAATAATAACAATAATAATAATGCATTGTATTTATCTGCACTTTTCCAGACGCTCAAAGTGCTTACAGTGTGTTCATTTACTCCTCATTCACACTTGGTGACGGTAAGCTACTGTTGTAGCCACAGCTGCCCTGGGCAGACTGACAGAGGCGTGGCTGCCAGTTCGCGCCTACGGCCCCTCTGAACATCACCGGGATCATTCATGCACGTTCACAGGTAGGCAGTAGCGTTAAGGGTCTTGCTCATGTTAATTGCCCACCATTGATATGGTAAGCAATTGATATGTTCATGTATTAATATTATTTATGTTTTTTAACTTGTCCTGTCCAACAGCTGGGCAAACAGTTAAGAGCTGAAGGCCTCTTGTGTCCCCGCCCAGGGGGAGGACGCCCAGGGGAGGAGGGGGTTCACAGGAAGTGTTGTAAACATGGCCCCACCAGGCTCGCCCACAGTTGCAAATTTGGTGAGGCCCAGCGCTCAGGGGCAAGGACCAGAACCCACACCACAGGGACACGGACACCCCCCAGCTCAGATGTGATGTGATCCCCGGCTCTTGGTGTTGCCAGAAAGCTCAGGGATCCCCCTCCCTGCGTGGAGAGAGGGCCGCCGGGCCCAGGAAGCCAGCACCCAGGGGACACGGCAACCGTCGCCGAGGGCCTGTTACCCGCCTCCAGGGATGGGGTTAGGGACAGATGGTCCCACCTTCCTTGTGAAATGCGTGTGTGTGTGTGTTTGTGAGGGTGTGTATATTTTGAGGGGTAAAGGGTGTGTGTACTAAGGGGGTGCAGTTAAAATTGTCCGGTAGAGGACATAAGGACATAAGAGGACATAAAGCAGCATAAAGCAACAAGTTTTTGGATGGTTATACTCATTACGGTCAGGTTCAGATGTTATACACATCTATAAGGGCGGGGCCTGTCCACACACACACTCAAATGTTGTAAACATACCTGTTGGCTCAAAAAATGTCCACATGTCAACATGTACACAACAAAAATACTGTTCCCACATGCATACCTATGCATTAAAACCAAGTAGTGTGAAATATTTCATTCAGTCACGCAAAATATTTGTGTAAAGGTGAGCTAACACCTGTGCTCAGGTGAGTGTTTATGTTCTTCTAAAATGGATGATGGAATGTAGAAAGAAGGAGGGAGACTGCCCAGCCATCCCCACACCAAGACCCCCACCACAGCAGCAGTGGCAGCCAGACCCCCCAACACCAGCACGGCAGCAGAAAGAGAACAACCGCCCCCGGGCGATAACATCCGCCACCTGGGCCAGGGCCAGCAGGACCGCCACGGGGCCCCCAGAGCCAGAGAGCAGGGAGGCATGGGAGGGACAGAGAGCGCAGCTCCAGCCCAACCAGGAGAGCAGCCCCCCCGCCACACCCGGAGGGCCCAACATGGGGCCCCGCCTCAGAAGAACACCCATGTTGTTCAATTATAACAGAGAGATATTTTAAGTGTAGAAATGTAACTATTTATTTATGACAGTTATCACATAAAAAACACAGCAACAAGCACTATTTAAATATCTATTTTATTGACTTCACATAAGGAAAAATAATGCATAAAAATGAATGTAAAAGATTCAAGTATGAACATATTTCTAGTATTTTATTTTTTAGTTTAAATGAGCAAAATGCTTTTCAGTCACAGTGACTGAGGATAAAAAACGCTAAACAATCACCAACAATAATTAGCATTAATTATGTAATTATATCTCTCTGCGGTAAACATTCGATCTTTTAGTACCCCTTAACCAAAAATGCAACAAGCATAAATATTTAGTAATATTACATTTACGTAAAGAGAAAATATAAACTTCACATAGAAAATAAAAGTAAAGATTTCCAGCATCAACATATGTTGAGGATCTTATGAGTGTGTATTTATATTTGTGTTTCTGTCAAATGAATGTACTTTGTGACAGTTTTACAGCTCGGAGGGGAAAGTGTGGCATGGCTGAAGCTTTGTAAATGGAGCTTTGAATCAATGGTGAACGGTGGGGGCATGTCTTCTACAACAGTTACGGTTACGGGTTTCTGGGCTGTAAAATGCAGCTGTGCTAGTTTTAGTGCTGTTGCTTTCTAAGTTTAGGGGTGGGGTGTCTTTAGAGAAGAAGAAACGTTTTGCAGCTCGGTGCTTCATCACATTTAAATATCTTCTGACGGACGTCAATAATGTCTTTTTACCCAGACAAGACGTGAATTAAAGATTTTCTTCCTTTTGTTTCAATTAAAGTGAAATAGTATCGATATTTCCAGCCTGAATGCACCATCACTCGCTGCTACTTCCTGTTCTGATCCAAGCATGCAATCACCCACCTGCTCCTTAACCAATCATGATCTCGAATGGGACCCCCCCCCCACTGCCTCACATAGAAGACACTTCTGGATAGCTCACGGTTGATTACACCAAGTCAACGGTGAAATAAGGCAGCACAATTTATTCTAGATAACTAGAACAGCGCTGCAGCAGGGAGAAATGTATTTAGAGTACTCAGTTACATAACTAGTAACGCCGTTATAGTTAAACAGCATTACTATCATGAGTGATGACATGTGAGGGACAATGCCCTGTAGGGAGACCATTATCTAACATTATACCATGGTCCGGTTGAATACTCGATTCTGATTGGCTGCTGGGTATTCATTTTAACCTGATAACCGTACGGTGAAAAACGAAGTTCGGGGGGCAGCGGCGCTGAATGGGCTGCCCATCTACACGTGGGGCTGGGATCATCCCTTCCCTGGCTCTGGGGTGGGACGGGACAACCCTCTTGGGGCCCCTGGTCGCTCCGCTTCGTCTGGGGTGGGGGGCTTGTCGGCCCTGTCCTGTGGGGGGGCGTTCTGGGGGGAGGGGGAGCCCACTATTTGTACGGGACATGGGGGGTTGATGGGTCGGGGTCTCCACTGAGGCAATCGGCGGTTGCCCCGGCCGGTTGGCTGCCTCGGTCCCGTTGAGGCCTGACCAGAGCTCTTCTAGGGCCAGTGTTTGGGGGTGGGGGCCCTAGGCTTGCTCGGGGGGGGGGGGGGGGGGGGGACGCTTTCTGGCTCCTCTCTCTCTGTGTGGGGTGGGTGGTGCTGGGCATGGGGTGTCGGCGCCTCCGGGGATGGGGCCCCTGGGCTGGGTGGGGGGGTGGGGGGGGACAGCTGTTTGACCACCGGGGGACAGTCTACCAGCTGTCCCCAACTTACCCCCTTCCTCATAAAACCTCATATTAGGGTGAGGGAGTGGGGGGTTAAGCCTGCGATGCGCCTTGGGGGGGGGGGGGGGGGGGGGGGCTACTTGGCAGTGCCCCCCCTCCTATGGTCGCCGTATGGAGTGGGCCCCCCCTCTTTCGGTTTTATTTGCACCTTAGACATGTAGGGCCCTTGGTAGGGGGGGTGCTTGGACATCACTGCCAGCAAGAGGCAGATGTCCTCCTGGCACCCTACCCGCCAATTTTAACCGCATCTTAGACATTTAGGGCCCCTTGATGGGGAGGGTGAGGGCACATCACTGTGAGTAATCAGGAGATGTCCCCTTAGTGCCCTACCCGCCAATTTTAACTGCAACCCCCTTAGTACACACACCCCTCCCCCCTCAATATATACATTCCAACATAAACACACACACATGCACACACACACTCTCAAACACACACACACACATTTTGCAAGGAAGGTGGGACCTAGGACCATCTGTCTCCTACCCCTACCCTGCTGGAGGGTACGGGGCCCTTGGCAACGGCGGCCGTGTTCCCTGGGTGCTGGTTCCTGGGCCCGGCGGTGCTCTCTCTGCGCGGCGGGGGGGTTCACATTACACCCTAGCCGGGGGTGTCCGTGTCCGTGGGGGGTGGGTTCTGGTCCTTGCCCCTGGGCGCTGGGCCCCGCCAAATTTCTAACTGCTGCTGCGGCGGAGGTCTTGGTGTGGGGATGGCTGGGTACGGTGGCCCTGAAGTGCAAAGCATTCAACAAATCACTCGATACAAAAACATTTTTAAGAACACAACAACAATTAAAAAAAAAAAAAAAATTTAAAAAGCAGCATTACATTTTAGAAAACAAAACAAAATTTCAGAAACCAAAACTTGAAAAACAAAAATGACAAAAAAAAACATTTCAGAAAACAAAATTAATTTCCAGGAAAAAAAAGAAATATTAAAAAATGAAAACATTTCAGAAAAAAAAAATAATTTCCAGAAAAAAAAATGAAATATTAAAAAATGAAAAACATTTCAGAAAAAAAATGAAATTTTAAAAAATGAAAAACATTTCAGAAAAAAAATGAAATTTTAAAAAATGAAAAACATTTCAGAACACAGAATGAATTTCCAGAAAACAAAACGAAATCTTCAAAAATGAAAAACATTTCCAAACCGGAAGAGGCAGGTACTATGGGACAACGCTGATTGGATGATGATTTTTGTCAATCATTTGAACTGAAAAGTATTTTAAATGAAGCGATGCTGGATTTTATCGTCCAAACAACAATGTACTATAATAATCCACTTATTTCCCATTTATATATCAAATAAAAAATGCAGCAAACTGTTAATGAACTTTAAAATTATTTTTTTAACATTTCGCCTGACACACGGTCACCCGGAAGTAGTTTGTGAGCACTTTTACTTTGAACGCTGTGCGCTAATGTCTACGGCTGCGAGGTTCACGCTGTCAATCATCTTTAGGTAAGAATCAATTCTGTGATCTTTTCTTTTGTCAGTCACATGTCTCTAGGGATGTTAATTTTAGGATGTTAAAGTGCTGCTTTGAAAAGATAATTTCTTTTTATCTTGCGCATGCGCAAAAAGAACCCCATGGAGACGAACCGTCTTCACATGATAGCCGTTCCCGTTTTCGGTGACAACATGAGAGAAAAAGCTCCGAGCCAGCCTGATTCTGTGATTTATACAGTAATTACAGTAATTATATGGCATCAGTGTTGCTAAAAATCGACTTTAAGATTGAAATCAGTAAACAAGTTCTTATGGGAAATAATAAAGTGTATTGTATATTTTTGAACCATACATATACATATACTGAAACTTAAAAATGAACTTTAAAGTTTATAAAATACTTAATTGAATTAACATGTGATATTTCTGCAGGTGAAGTTTCTCAAAGTGAAGTTCCAGAAAGGTTTGTGCTGCAGAAGAACAGATGGCAGCTCTACATGGGAATACAAGAAGACTAAAGTCATTCATATCATTGTGCAGTGTACAGGCAAGTCACCATGATTTATGTGCAATGTAATCAATAAATATTATTTAACCTTAATATCTAATTTATTTTTTTAAATTGCAGGTCCTTTAAAAAAAGTCTTTAACCTGCTGCATAAGCCTGATTAGTTGTAAATGATGCAGTGGGGAGTGAAAAACGAAGCACAATTCCTGGCTTTAGCGTCGGGCTGATGATCTGGAAATCACATCTATGAGGAATCGCATCAAACACTTGTACAACTCCAAACAACTTAATGTTCCTTTAAGCAAAACTCCAGTTTAAAATGTTCATATTAGACTTGCTTCATTTAGGAGTTTTTCCATGTTTACCATTTTAGGTTTTAAAGCTTTATTAACAAAGATGATGTTTGATTTTCAAAGCTGTTGTTTAGAAATGTATTTTTGTCAATGAAAAAACTGAATGCTGATGTGAGGATTGTAATAATGGATATGAAAATAAACAAATTTGTTTCATAGCAATGCAGTATATTTATTGAAAACTTAACATGAATACGTTATTCAATAACAGAAACAAAGAAACAGTTGTGGATTTTCCTTTATGGGCTTCTTCATGCAGTCAATCAAATGTTCCGTTTACAATCAGCATTTACTCAGCGTACCTGTCAGTCACATTTATTAGAGGAAGAAATGCATCTGGGAAAAGTCTGTTTGTGCTTAACAACTATATCAAAAAGAGTCATGTCAGGAAAGGTTTGTCCACATTGCTGCTCAGCATCACATCCAGAGGAAGATGCACAGGTAAGGGGACCCCAGTTCCTGCTCGTACATGCTTGCAGCTTCCTCTGCACTGGACTCCAGCTCCACTGAAATCCCTGACAGAAATAAATTAATAAATTAAAAATCCCTGACAGAAAAACATCAGCTGCCGTTCATCTTTCATTCAGGAAAAAGTTGAGTTCATCAAAATGAGGAGAAAATGGGTTAAACCAGAAATTCATTAGGGAGGGGTCAAAACACCAAACTCAGAATAAAATACATTATTTCAGTCTTATAAAAAATACATTCTAAAACAATTTGGTATTCCTCCTCTGCCTGAAAGACTAAAACGTTTTTTTTTTAAAGAATCTTTTTAGACTACAGACTTTGCCACCTTTAGTTACACACCTGGACGTGTCTGATGATGTGCACATCCAGTCATTTACTGTCATGTTTCTGTGCACTGACACACTCTAAAGTCACAGATCTTAATAGTGTGAATAAGAAGCATTCATAAATGTTATTCTGAGACACAAACTGCTGCAGTTTACCTGACAGCTTTGCTGATTTATGCGGCTGGTACACCTGTCTGAGAATCCTGCCCACGTGACCCCCCCTCTCCAGCTGATGAGGTAACCTGTCATTAACGTATGACTGAAGGATCTTGGATCTGTCTGTAAACACCCACCTAGAAATCACGTTTAACGCTACATTTATTAGATCAAACAAATGTGCTTCCATACCTTATCAGTGGATGACGGGACTGCATTTCCTGATGTGCGCCGTCTTTAACACCCGTTTCTTCGCAGCTGCTGCTTTAGACAGAATCTTCTCACGACATATCGAAACATTTGTAAACCTGGTTGGTGTTGATATTTCTGCGTGCGTTCTGTCATCACATCCGCTAAATATTCAAAGATTAACGTTTATGTTAACGTTTTACCGTCCCTTTCTTTGTTTACCTGCAGAACGGACGTCATCCACACAAACTACTTCCGGGTGACCGTTCTGCTTCAGACGAAATATTCAAAAAATAATTTAAACCTTCATTATCTGTTTGCTGCATTTTTGATTTAATATGAAAATGGGAAATACGTGGATTATTATAGTACATTGTTGTTTGGACGATAAAATCCGTCATCGCTTCATTTAAAATACTTTTCAGTTCAAATGATTGACAAACATCATCATCCAATCAGCGTTGTCCCATAGTACCTGCTTCTTCCGGTTTGGAAATGTTTTTCATTTTTGAAGATTTCGTTTTGTTTTCTGGAAATTCATTCTGTGTTCTGAAATGTTTTTCATTTTTTAATATTTCATTTTTTTTCTGAAATGTTTTTCATTTTTTAATATTTCATTTTTTTCTGAAATGTTTTTCATTTTTTTGTATTTCATTTTGTTTTCTGGAAATTATTTTTTTTCTGAAATGTTTTCATTTTGTAATATTTCTTTTTTTTCCCTGGAAATTAATTTTGTTTTCTGAAATCTTTTTTTTCTTTTTTCTTTTTTATGTTTTGGTTTCTGAAATTTTGTTTTGTTTTCTAAAATGTAATACTGCTTTTTAAATTGTGGCTGTGATCTTAAAAATGTTTTTGTATCGAGTGATTTGTTGAATGGTTTGCACTTCAGGGCCACCGTAGCTGGGTACTCTCCTTCCTTCTTTACACATTCCTCCATCCATTTTAGAAGAACATGAACACTCACCTGAGCACAGGTGTTAGCTCACCTTTGCACTAACAGTTTGCATGATTGAATGAATGAAATATTTCACACTAGTTGGTTTAAAGGCATAGGTATGCGTGCGAACACTATCTGTTTTGTGTACATGTTGACATGTGGACATTTTTGCAGCTAGCAGGTGTGTTTATAACATTTGAGTGTGTGTGTGGACAGGCCCCGCCCTTTTTGTACTACATTTGAACCTTACCATAATGATAAACAACCAGTAAACCTGTTGATTTATGCGGCTTCATGGTCTTATCCCTCTCCCCTCCTATTATCACCCTCCTATCCCCCCCCCTCTCTCTCTTCGTCCCTTCTTTCCTTTTCCGTCCGGTCCAACACCAAAGATTTTCAAACATGATTGAAATTAATAAAGTTTGGCCTCAATTACAAAAGGGGTTTATTCAGTCATACCTTTGGTTTGTCTGAAGATTAATAACCCCTGTTGTTAAAGTAAAATATGTCCAACACAAGAGGCCCTCAGCTTTCATCTGCATGCCCAGCTGTTGGACAGGACAAGTTAAAAAATAAAAATGAAGTTCCGGTCAGCTAGTTTAAATGTTTTGTATCACTGCGCCGGCTTCTTTAAAACAACCTTTTGCTTCATCATTTGGACAAAAACAAGCAGGCGTGCGTTAAAAAGTAATAACCGCACACTCCATTAACCCTTACTTAATGGACGACTCAGAGGTGTGAACCATCCGACCTGAAGTCCATTATTTCTGATATTGGACACCTTGATTGGATTTCAGTGTTGGTTCCCACAGGGAGTGCTGAACCCAGGGGTGTCCAAACTTTCTGCAGAGCAGATTTGGCGAGGTGAACCATTTGGCATGACATCCTTTGAGCTATGTTATTACATTAAGTGCAAATGAACTATTAAATGAACTTTTTAATACAATAACATACTAAATCAAAATGACTGAGAATTTGTCCATTTTTGTGACCTTCATTCTCAGTTTGTCAGGAACTGGTGGTGTAGGAACCGATACGCCGGAGACCACAGTTGGTGGCAAAACCGTAAACATTTATTAAACCAACCTAAACCTGAAAAAAGAAACAAAAATGTGGCAGATGACCTGACCAGGATGTACAGACTCAGAGAGTGGTAAAGGAATTCAGACATTGCCTAAGTACTAAAAAGCTAGCTAGTCCAGGACTACACACTGCCCTGGACTTTAAGAGTGAATCAGACACACATTCATTAACTTTGACGTCACCGATTTGCCGAAGTAAAATCCTAATTAATGTGAACAAAAAAAAACATAAATAAAATAAAATAAATTATAGTCTGCATTTTCCAATCTAGTTAGCATTTATACACACATCCAGTAGACACTTGTGCGACTGACTTTCCATTGGCATTTCCACAGCTTCATGGAGTTTCCTCTGAAACTCATGTTGTACAGCCTCAAACCTTCAGTGATCCACATGGTGGCACTGAATCATCGGCTTTCAGTTTATCTGTGGATGGGTCAGGATTTGACCCCACATGCAGTTATTAGCAGATGCAAACCACCCGTGCGCTCTGCTATTTAAGACTCTGCCACAGAGTTTCACCAGCTCCGTCTTGCTGGTGAAACTGTTAATGTTCTGCCTTTTGGATCCTGAACTTTACCATAGATTACTGGATTAGTGTTGAGTTTCCCTCGGCTACTATACTCCAAACCTCCTAAAGATTAAAGTTAAACCTTCAAAGTCACGGTTCCACATTATTACAACAGAGTTTCATAAATTTGCTGCATTTGGAGATTATATTTTCTGAAATCCGAAGCTTTTTCAATCAAAAACATCTTATTAGATCAAGTTACATTGGTACATAGAACCCCTTATTTTGTAGCAGCTTCAACATTTGTGCATCCATTGAACTTGTGAGTTTTTGGAGAGTTTCTGCTTTTTGCAGGATGCCAGAAGAGCTTTCAAAGAGCTGCTGTTTGGATGTGAACTGCCTCCCCCACTCATAGGTATTTTGCTTAAGGATGCTTCAAAGGTCCTCAATAGTGTTGACGTCGGGGGAGGATGGGGGCCACACCATCAGTTAATCTCCTTTTATGCCCATAGCAGCCACGGAAAAAAGAGGTCTGTCAGAAACTCCACCTACTTTTCAGAGGTTGCCCTAACACCTTCAGGGACCCAAAGGGCCGACCAGCTTCCACCCCATGATTCCCGCCCAGAACATGACACTGCCACCTCCTTGCTTACGTTGCAGCCTTGTTGGGACACCACCAACCACCCACTACTTCATCCATCTGGACATTCCAGGGTGGCAAAGCACTCATCAGTGAAGAAGACTGTTTGAAAATGAGTCTTCATCATGTCACTATTTCTGCTTGTAAGTGTTGTTTATGGTAGAATCCTATACCTTGATGTTGGTGGGTCTCCAGAGACACCAGCAGCTTCAAACATGTGCTTGCTGCTCTGTAACGGTATTATAGCAGCTGCCGTCTCAATCCGATGGATTTGTTTGTCAGAAATGTTCCTCATTCTGCCTTCCATCAGCACCATCATGAGTGCGATCTGAATCAGCCACAAATCTCTTTAATAGTTCAATGATCATACTTTGTCCAAACTATTTAACTATTTTATGCTTTTCAGCAACAGAGAGATTTGTTTTTTTCCCATATTGCTTGAAAGTGTTGGTTTGGCAAACTAACTATCACAGGTGAGATTATTGTCAGTGATCCAAAGAGCCCAGAGACACAATAACATCCATGCTTTCATTAAAAAATCTTTTTGACACAAATACAATTTGCATAATGATTTGGAACGCACTGCTAAGGGTTTTTAGTTTTATTAAGTTTTTATGAATAAATAATTTGTATTTTCTAATTGGGGGCTTTGACTGGACAGCTTTTCATGTTTCATTCTTTGTCTTCAAACCAGTTTCCTGTCTGTTTTTCATGTCTAATCATGAAATTCTTGAATGTATTTATTGTTGAATTTACCATAAAAAATACATTTGTATTTGGTCCAATATTTCTTAGATATAATACTCCACATCAACAGTAGAACGGCCTCTGACACCACCACAGAATCTGTTTTCACAGCTCATTTGAATGGTGTCAGAAATGAAGGATTGTTCTGGACAGAGCGGATTTTTTACCAGTAGAATGTCTGGACAAACCTGCTTACAGCAGCAGGAAATTGCCCCGATTGGTCAAGGACGTATATATCATGCAAACACAGCTGTACTGAAGCCGTTCTAAATGCCATCAGCGCTGCAAGAGTCACTGGAGGCTCAGGGTCCGAAGCAGTTGCAGGTCTGAGGAGGTGAGTGTTTGATATTTATTTATTTGGTCAAAAGGTGAAAAGATTTCCAACCATTTAAAGGCTTCTTATGGGTTTCTTTAAAAGGAATGATGATGATTGTGAAGCTGAAGACATCAGACAGTTGAATCATTGGAATATAATAGTTTTTACATCCAAAAGTTGTTTTGTCTATCTGTCTGTCTGTCTGTCTATTCAAAAATATTGAGTTTTTTCCTAACTTGAATTTTTTTTCAATTTGTCATTTATCATTAAATTTTCAGCTTTTGAAGAGTTTAAAAAAATCAGTGACCAGCGAGTGCTGAATTAGGGATATATGGCCAAGCCAGAAACAAGTCAAATACAGGTCAGTCAGACAACAGGCCATTTGTTGAAGGGGGGGAAGCTGGACAAAGTGATGGGTTGGAACAGGACCATTGCCAGTCTGTGTAATCGTTGGTAGTGGGTTGCAGATATGGTCCAATCCATTGACCTTTGTAGAGATATAATCTGGAAAGTTGATGTTAGATTAGACTGAAGCAAAGTTGACGACAGCAGTTGGTTTGACTTCACTTGAAATTGGACACAGGCTGTAACCAGTAGGTACACCACTACAAACAGTGGCTGAAGTGGATACCAAGACCAGCGTTATTCCATAAGCAGAGATGTGAACTTAACGTAGAGGCAGGATTGCTGTCAATGAGCTACCAAGAGGTGTTCTTAGGCAAGAGACCAAACCCAATGCTGCCCCTGGTGGGTTTATGTGGCACACAGTAGTGATAGTTTTCTCCCAAAGTGTGGTACATCAGAGGAGGCAACAGCAGTTATGATACCCCTTTTTTGTTGTCAAACCTCAGAAGAAGTTTTAAAGTCTGTCCACTGGAAGATGGGGAAGGACAGGTTGGTTTTTTTTGACCAAATTAATATTTTTTTTGTTTCCTACCTCTTCAGGTGTGAGTCAGATGCAGCAGACATGTTGGTAAACTTCTCGTCCATGCCCGATCCTCTTCTGGTCTCCAACTCCTCAGATGCTAAATTCATCTCCTTTCTCAGCTTCTCTGCAGTGAAGTTCCTCCTGGTCTTCCCTTTATGCGCCTTTGTGCTCTATCTGGGTTTTCAAAGATGGCGGCAGCAGCGCTCCTCAAATCCTGTGAGCCACTCTGACATCATCACCTGTCACCTGGCTGTCCTGGAGCTGCTGTGGGGTCCCGGGTTCATCTTCTACCTCTGTGGTAGATACTTACTCAGTCCTGCAGCCATAGGTATGGGATCCTGCACCTTCTCCATGGTCTTCTATGCAGAGATGTTTTTCCACACGCTGACCTGTGTGGATCGGTACCTGGCTGTTGTCCATCCCATCGTCTACATGGGGCTGAGGAGCGCTCGTGGGGTGAAGATCAGGAATGTTTGCATTGCCTCTGGTTGGCTGCTCTGCCTCGGACTGGTCTGTTATGATGCCTTTGTGGTGACATACGAAAGCATCGTATCTCTGGTCTGCTTTCTGGCTGTTTCCATCTTGGTGATCACGTTCTGCAACTTCTCTCTTCTCTGTGTTCTGATCCATCCCAGGCCAGGGGAGGGAGGCGGGAAAAAGGAGCACGTTGACCAGTTTAAAAGGAAGGCTTTCCATACTATCACCGCCATCTGGCTGGTGCTCTTGATGTGGTTCGTTGCTCTTCTTGTTTCTGGCACCATCGCATATTCACCACTTCTGGATGAAAAAGCTAGAAAGTATGTGTTTGTTTTAATCTGGTTTGACCTGCCCATCGGTTTGGTGTCGCCTGTGCTGTACCTGCACAGAGCTGGAAGAATGTCATGTGGTCCATTCAACAGACACTGAAAGTCTGTTTCAAATAAATGTTTATTTGAGGAAGGGACATTACATTTTAATTATTGTGTAAAATCATTTGTAAATATACCAGATTTTGGCCACAGGCTGATTTTCATCTGCAGTCCTCTGGCAAGTCGATGTTATGAAAAATTAAAGTGATTTTCAAGAAAAAGACGAAGAAACTACAACTAAAAAACAAAATATAAAAAAAAGGCAAAAGACAATATACAACATACAAATAGAAAAACATAAAAAACCACATATTGTAAAATCAGTGCCTGTTTAGTAATAAAATACTCCTGGTCACATGTGATTACACATTTGAGATTTCAGAAGCCACTGTTTCAACTGTTTTTTTTTTTTAAATGACTATACTTTTACTTTCTCATTTAACATATATGGGATCGAATGATTACATGTATATGCTGTGGCCAGGTTAGCTGTATAGCATCTTGATTATGTGAGTTTGGGTAGAAAGATCCTAGATCTACTACAACATCCCCAGCCAGGAGTAGGATGAAGGACGGTTTGATTAGTGTTGATTGTTCATGTTTACCTGGTGGTGGCCTAAAATCCAGAATCCTTGAAACAAGTAAGTGTTGACTCCTCTTAGTTGGCAAATTGATTTGTTCAATTTATTTGTATAGCCCAAAATCACAACAGTTGTCTCGATGGGCTTAATTGTAATTGTAGGGTAAAACTGATCTGAAAACTGATCCGAAGAGCTGGCTCCGTAATCGGTTGTAAAATGGACACGTTTGAATCTGTGATGGAGAGGAGGACTTTAAATAAGCTTGTATCCATCATGGATAATCCTGAGCGTCCTCTCCATCCTGTACTTGACGGTCAGCGGAGCTCCTTCTCCAACAGGCTAAGGCAGCTTTGCTGTCACACCAACCGCTACAGGAGATCTTTCATACCTCACTCAATTGGACTCTATAACTTGTGATCCATGTGCAATAGATAAACTCATTTAAGGTCTGTCTGTTTTTCTCTCCAGATGTGTCACGCAGTACAACTGTTCTTTTTCACTGATGTTGCTTTCTGATTGATTGTTCTGGTTCTCTTTTGTTATCTATTGTGTGTATGTTTGTATCTTGAGCCTAACGCAGATGCTGCAACAACCCAATTTCCCAAGCTGGGATCAATAAAGTATCTTTAAAACATAAAATATAAACGATCATGAACGCACACAATTCAATATAAAGATTCTAAACTAAATTAGCTAAACTAAGCCGGACATCCCTGCCCTTAGACCCCCCTTCGCGTTCAGGAAAAACTCCTACAAAAACAAATTCCGGAAAAAAGGAAGAAACCTCAGGGGTGTCCACATGAAGGAGGGATCCTCCCCCAGGATGAACAGACGATTTACCAGAACTCATAGAGAAGAATTAACTTATCTTAATCTACAACTACATACTTGAAGTCCAGCAGACGAGCTTCATCCATTTTTCTTAGGTATTTAAAACTCATGAAAAGAAATAAACATGAAACAGTATTGAAAGTAAAGTCCGAGGGTTTTTTGATGTTTTGCTTGTTTGAAGCAACCACCCAGCACATGCCAGTCTGTGTGTGTCTGCATCTTGGCAGCCATTTTCTTTCATTTATTATAGAAGTTTCAGCTTTGTAACATCTCCTTTAGGAAAATGTATCTAAAATTAGAAAAGTGGCCTTTTTTCCTTTTCAATTCAGTCATGTTTGTGTAGAACACACACATCAACGGTGGGTTAACAGCATAGTTTGTGTATTTTTCAAAGGGAAAAACAGCGTAAATATGTATGTCTTTAAAAAAGAGTTCATATTACTGAAGCCACAGACCTCTGAAATGCCTTTGACACAGTTAACCACCAAATCTTGTTACATAAACTTTCCTTCTGTCCTCCCAGCGATAAAGTTGAATCAAATTTCAGACTGTTAAAATTGACTAATTAAATCGCAGCCACTAAAGTGCTCTACAGGTGTTCCACAGTATTTCAGGCAGTATTTCAGGTCCCCTACTCTTTGTCCATCCATCTACTTCTGCTCATCCGGACTGGATCGCAGGGCAGCAGTCTAACCAAAGATGCCCAGACTTCCCTCGCCCCGGCCACTTGCTCCAGGTCCTCTGGGCGGACCCCAAGATGTTCCCAGGCCAGCTTAGAGGTAGTCTCTCCAGCGTGTCCTGAGTCTTCTTTGGGGCCTCTGCCCAGTGGGACATGCCCGAAACACCTCCCCAGGGAGGCGTCAAAGCCACCTAAACTGGTTCCTCTCGATGGCCCCTCTTTGTTTTTAGTACCTCAATAGCTTAACTTTTCCAGTTCTTTTATATGCTGATGACACTGTTATTTTGAGGTCTGGCTCAAATGTTGACACAATAAATGACAAATTATTTATGATAATTTCTTTGTTTCCCTGTCTTTTCAAATTATGTGTGATGTATGTCAGAGTGTTGTGTTCCGCAGAGCAGGAACCTGCTGAAAAACCTTTGGACTTAGTCTGACAATATTATTTTAAAAACTTTTCCTGTTTAATAAATTATGAAAAAATAAAAGATTAACATTTTGTGAAGATTCTTGTTGGCCAAAGTATTTTTGCCACAGCCAAACATTTGGACATGTTTGGCTGCTCATCTGAGTAGGTTTCTCAGTTCTTACTGCAGATGTCCACAAAATTCCTCGTTTGATGCAAATGGTGTTTGGTGTATTTTTAAGATCTTACTGTGGATGTAGATCCATGAAGGTCTTTGTTTTCCACAGGTGAACTGGAATCTGGAATCCAAACTGTATGGCTGGCTAGCTCTGATATTGATCGCCATTTTTGTTGTATGTGGAGCAAGGAGCAACAGCTTTTCATCTGTGCCTCCTGCTATGAAAGCAGAGGTTCAGGTGTTTGGGATTTGTAAAGGTTTTCGCCTGGAAGACCTCAGGGACCGGGCCGAGGAGTAGGGTGTTAAAAAATCAGCAACGTAATTGCGATCTTGTCAATATGAGGCTCTAAAAACTAAGTAAAAATTGAATATCAACTCTAAACTGTAAAGAGGTCAGTGAAGAAGTTATATGTGCTTGTTAACGGGCTCCAGTTAAAAGCTTTGCATTTTGAAGGAGTTGCAGATGATGCAGTGAAAAGTACCGTTTTATTTCAGTAAAACACAAAACATATTCCCCCCAAAATTAGAAGAATTAAGAATCACAACCTTGTGACTAACAGACAAAAATAATCTATGTCCAGTCAAAACATTTCTTAAATCCCAAAACAACAAGTTTAGAAATGTGTTGCATAGATGACACATTTGCATTGCTGGTAGTCAGGAGGGATGGCCTGTACTCTCCAAGCTCAGATAGTTGAACTGTTTACTTTTATTTTGAAATGTTTGTCTTGGTCTGTACAGGTCATTTGGATATATTTAGTTTGGGTTAATCAGTTACAGTAACTAAGCTGGCTGCACCTCTAACCAATCCTCATTTACCCCTGCAGTGGTGAAGATACAGTAAAGGGGTCACCAAACAGGTTGGCAAGTTCAACCAGGCTAGAGAAGCTATAGTAACAAAAAACATCATCACTGATCTGAGGCGACTGGTCCAAAGCCACCAACACGATAAGCACTGCAAACCAAAGCCACACAGTGCAGAAAATGATCATGATGGTTAGGAAAGCTCTCTGCTTAGACGGGTCCGCTGGTCTCCTCTGTCCCACCTCCTTCCCCTGGACCTGGACGGATCAGCACACAGAGAACAGACAGACTGCTGAAAGTAACAACCACGATGGACAAAGCAAGAAAGACCAGCGTCGGGATGGTGACAAGCGCCTTGGTTAAGAAATTGGAGGTACTCATAAGTGCCAGGCACAAATACATGCAATCAGGATGTTTCTCATCTTGACTCCGCAGGAGTTCTTCAGGTTACGGCACGTGATAGTATGGATCACTGCCAGGTACCGTTCTACACAGGTCAGTACATGGAAACAGATCTCTCCAAAGAAGGAGATGGAACAGACAAACTCAGCAGCTGTTGTAATCTTTGAATGGCGCATGAATAAACCGGCGAGGTATAAGAAAGATGCAAAAACCCAGATCAGCTCCATGGCAGCGAGGTTGCTCTGTGGATGTTACCAAGCATACATCCACAGAGGTGTGGTCAAGGGCAGATGTGTGTGGCACAGTTAATTCAGAGCCCTACCCACTTTAACGCTTTAACACTGAAGCTGTCACCGGTGACAAGAAATAGCAAAGTCTCTTCAAACTACCGGAACTCTTCAATCGTTTACAGAACTAGCTTAAAGCTGTGTCATACAGCCACTACGTACATTTTGCAGATTTACACGTATGAAATTTCGGTCTTTCATGATACATCTGTGACATACATAATTCATGTTTCTTGCGTTCATCATTTGTCGATGTGCGCAGATGTCTGTTGAGAGTTTCGGCCGATGGGTCTTTACGTGAATTCGGTTTTGAGCTGTTCAAAACTTTTGGTCGCTTAGGAATTATGCAGTTTATAACTATTTTAGGTAGTTTTTATGTTCCATAAATATGTAAATCCC
This sequence comes from Oryzias latipes, assembly GCF_053564925.1. Classification (NCBI taxonomy): domain Eukaryota; kingdom Metazoa; phylum Chordata; class Actinopteri; order Beloniformes; family Adrianichthyidae; genus Oryzias; species Oryzias latipes. The sequence goes on along the minus strand of NC_136254.1, from coordinate 34,594,879 downwards.
ATGCCATTCTGCCTGACTGCAAGATGCATATGCAACCTTGTCTTTTCCCGATCGTTCCACGTTTGTCTGACAGACTTTTTATGGATGAACCACATATGTATAACTTATATATCACGTATGTGGCACGCATTTCACGTTAAAACTATATACTTGACGCTCGAGTCACTAATGAATTGCATATAAACATCGCAATAATCACACTTTTACGATGATTTACGTGTTCTTTGCGTGGTTTCTTCACACTTTTTTTTGGTGGTTTTAACGTAGTTTATCAGTAATACATCTGAAAATTTCACGTAAAGCCCAGAACCTCTCTCACTTTTTCCACCTATATTCATCTATGACCAATTTTCATCAGTGACATGTGTGCAAAATGTATGTAGTGGCTGTGGGACACGGCTTTTAATTCCAACAGATTCCAAGGTGGAGAAAAGCAGCTCTGGCCGATGTGTGCTAACTGCAAAACTAACCTAAAGTGTTGCACGCCAGCAACAGGTTAAAGTTAATTGTTTAAATAATTCACTATTGTAAAGTGTTGCATACAAGCGCAAAGTTGCATTTATCTGCTTCAGAATCCAATGGAATTAAGCTAATTGCAAAAAACGGTTGAAGAGTATGTGTAGTTTAGAGAAAATCAACACTGGAGCTAAAGGTCATACTAAAGGGTTGTAGTGTGGTGTAAATGAATCTTTTTTTTTAACTTGTCCTGTCCAACAGCTGGGCAGGCAGATGAGAGCTGAGGGCCTCTTGTGTTGGACATATTTTACTTTAACAACAGGGGTTGTTAATCTTCAGACAAACCAGAGGTATGTCTGAATAAACCCCTTTTGGAATCCGGGACAAACTTTATCAATTTTAATCAAATTTGAAAAACTTTTGTGTTGGACCAGACGGAAAAGGAAAGGAGGGTGGAAGAAAGAGGGATGTAAGAGAAGGGGGGGAGGGTGATTATGGGGGGGGGGGGGGGGGGGGGGTAAAACCATGAAGCAGCATAAATTTAATTCAATTCAATTCAATTTTATTTGTATAGCCCAAAATCACAACAACAGTCGTCTCGATGGGCTTCGAAGTAAAACATGAACTCAAAAGGATCACGAATACAAAGAGTTCAATAGAAAAATACTAAAATGAACTAACAAACTGACTAAACTATACTGGCATCCCTGCCCTTAGACCCCCCTTCGCGGTAAGGAAAAACTCCCCAAAAAACCGGATTCCGGAAAAAACGAAGAAACCTCAGGGGTGCCCACATGAAGGAGGGATCCTCCCCCAGGACGGACAGGCGATTTACCAGAACTCTTAGAGAAGAATTAACTTATCTTAATCTACAAGTACATATATAAAAGTCCAGCAGACGAGCTTCATCCAGCCGTGGTTGGGGGGACAGTCAGGGGCGCGAGTCGAGCCGGAGACAGGAACCACAGCCAGGTGTAGGAGCAGGAGCAGAGACGAGGTACTCGGTCAGGTACAGAGCAGAGACGAGCCAGAGATGAGCCAGAGGCAGGATCCACAGCCAGGTGTAGGAGCGGGAACAAAGGCGAGGTAAACGGTCAGGAACTGGAGCACGGATGAGCCAACTGGAGTCTGGAAGCACTCCCACTGCCCAGGAGGGGAGAGGAAAAGAGGGACAATACATGAATCGCACTGTACCAGACAGAGGCATGGAGAACTAAATGATAAATTATGATCAAGAATAGAGGAGAGGAAGGGTAGAAGTAAAAAAGGAAAGAGGACAGAACCCCAGTGCACCATAGTTACCCCAGCTTCAACTTCTAGCAGCCTTTTAAAAGAAATAGTTATTAAGTTTAATTTAAACAAATTAACATTAAGTTAAATAATCTCTGAATACTAACTAGTCTGACAATAAGCCTGTCCAAATAGGAATGTTTTCAGTCTAACTTTGAATGTAGAAACTGAGTCGGCCTCTCTTCCATGAGCTGGGAGTTTATTCCATAAGACAGGGGCTTGGTGGCTAAACGCTCTACCTCCAACCGTACTTTTACTAATTCTAGGAACCACAAGCAGTCCTGCATTTTGCGAGCGAAGTGTTCTCATTGGATGGTAAGGGACTATGAGGTCCTTAGTATAGGACGGAAATTAGATGGATTACATTAGATGGGAAAGATGGACTGATCAGTTTTTGTCTGCTGTGGTGCACTTGGTCCTTTTTACTTCATAGTATTCAATAGTAGGATTATAAATGGATTAACAGATTTACTGATTAGTGATACACACCCAATGTACAGTGCCCTAATGCCATACTCCAGTCATTACTAAGCTACAAGTCATGGCTCCTTACTGATTGTTTGCTATGACTCAACATGACTTGCTATGATCTTGTGTGCAACCAGGTCCCTCTTGGATTCTGACGGACTCTCCCCTCCAGTACCCTGGCATAGACTTTCCCAGGGAGGCTGAGGAGTAGGTTTCCCTGGTTGTTGGAACACACCCTACGGTTCTGCCGCTCTACAGAAACTATGTCCTAGAAAACAGCACAGGTATTTGGATCATAATCATAATAAAAAGACCACTGGGACACTATGAAAATAGACCAAGAGGGATCAGAGAGGAACTTTAAAGAGTTTTACAGAAAGAAATGTTCTTTTCCATTCAATGGAATGTTTTTTTGATTGATTTACTAAAACTGTGGCTGATTGTCTGATATTTATCTAATGACCAGAGGCCCCTGTCTCACGATTGTCCACAGCTTCTACAAATTATTAGATCAATATTAATTGTTTACGTTTTGAATAAATGACTCGTCTAAACGCCAAACCATCATTTTAGGTAGAATTGGTTGGAATCGTCCTTCAGTCCCCGACTGTCGTTGACTCTTCTGCATGTGTGATTGTGGGAATAAGTTCAGTAAGTCGGTCATGAATAGTCAGTAAATCGGTCATGGCTTGAGTTTGTGCATGTTTTAAAACAATGTATGACTGTTTCTCGTGAAAAACATTTACCTTTAAAAGAATTGAATAAAACTCTGGTCCATTTGAATATGAATGATTTATTTAAATACAGAACAGATTTAAAACCTACTTGTACAAGGAAGTGAATCAACATTGAGCATCACATCCAAAATAACAGAAAGAAAAGCCAACAAGGAGAAAAAGAGCTCCAAATTTCATGGCTTTACAGAGTTAGGATTCTGTCGTTTGCATTCTGCTGAGCCCTTCATGCCAGGGTTAAAAACCCCAACATTCCTTTGCCAGAGCGTTCAAACTTCTTAAAGATTTCTAAACTTTTAGCATTGTGGCCTCACTTCTGTAGTCCTCTGGTGTCTGAATGGAAGTTCATCTCATCTGCAGAAGGCAGACAGGACCAAAAATGGAGGGCATGGAAGAGGATTCATAGTAAAATCCTTTCAGAACGCACAAGTCTGCAGTTTAGCTACTGTTTTGCATTCATTTTCTTAGAAAGGACCCAGTTTGTGTGAAAAATCCATCATGTTTGACATTGTTTAGATGTGAAAACAAATGAGGAAGATTTTGCATTAAAGGAATGGAGGAACTTTAACAACAAGAACTATTGTAGCTATTGGTAAGGAACGAAAGAACGTCAGAAGATAAGTACGAAGCAACAAAATCTAAACAACAACCAATGATCCACTATCTTTGACTGCAATAAACAAGCATGGAAGCTCAGACCTGTTTCTCTCTGGACAGACATCCCAGATAATATGTTAGCTTTATAGAGTTGAAGACCCCAGAAACAAATACTAACGCAAAAGTGTGATTAGAAGAAATGACTAACCTGTATGATTAATATTGACATTATCATAATTAGGTACATTAAAAACTTTAAAATCAAAATATTTTTACACTATAAAGGCATCTCTATAATGCGTTACGTTCCATTCTCATGACGTCCCTCTAGGTGGTTGTACGAGCCTCAAAGGAACCGCTAGACACAGCTGTGCTCCCCTTAAGATGCAGCCACTCCTCTCTAGGATCCTCCAAGAACCTGGACAACCCGAAAACCGTATGGGGGGGTTGACCTTTACATGTCCGGACGCGGAGCATGTGACTAAAGCAACAATCACACCGCCCACATATAAACATGTAAACACGTAAACGTGTATGCATGTGGTACAGTGGGTTCAAAACGTTTGCAATCACCAGTAACTATGCAGATCTTTAAGTCGGTATTTTAGAATCTACTAAATGCGCGACCCTTGAACGTGCAATAAAAGTTAGACCTGTTGACCTCAGGGACTCAGATTTGGTAGTGATGAATAGATGGTGTGCCTTTAAATATAAGTAAGTGCCAACCATTTAAAAAAAATGATCATGAAGTAGAAATGAATAACTATGGTTTGTGTATGACTTGATTCTCCATGACACCAAGTCTTTCATATATCAGAATAGAGCTTTGAAAGAAAAAGTCTGAAGAAGGTGTCACCAGATTTACACCACTTTGACATTTCACACTAAGACTCCTCTGACTGTAGATGGCGGACATGTGCTAGCAAATAGTAGAAGAAGTGTGAACACTATGAGCTAAAGGCAACTCTTGATGGTGTGGTCTGCCGTCATCGGGCTTTAAAGGTCTAAACATCGGAACAGAGTTGTTCTCTGTTACAACAGACCAAAGGCAGTTTTCCAGCTCTGTTCAGAAAAAGTAGCGGTGACAGCAGACTGCAGGCCAGGTTGAACCACCAAACACTCAACAACACCATACATGCGATATCTGCAGCCACCAGAGAGGACTGAGTCAGAGCGCTTCCAACAAGAAGCACCAAAAACCACAACCAGAGGACGGTGGATATGGCTGTGATGGTGTGGAACGCTCTTTGCTTTAACTGGTCAACATGCTTATTTTTCCCACCCCCCTCTCCCGGCCCGGGACGAATCAGAGAGCAGAGAACAGAGAGGCTGCAGAACGTTACGACGATGATGGAAACAGCCAAACAACATAATACAGAGATCATTGTTCCTTGACCCGTTGTATCTGTTTGTAAAAATGAAAGTCCAAAGCAGAGCAGCCAAACAGATGTAATGCAGGCGTTTCTGATCTTCACGCCCTGAGTGCTCCTCAGCTGGACGTAGACGATTGGATGAACAACAGCCAGGTACCGATCCACACAGGTCAGCATGTGGAAGAACATTTCTCCGTAGAAAACCACAGAGAAAACAAACCCTCCTATTAATATCATCAGAAAGTTGTTGAGGAATGTTCCACAAAGGTAGCAGATCATCCCGGGGCCCCAGAACAGCTCCATGGCAGCCAGGTGGAAGGTGAGGACATCAGAGTGGCTCACAGATTTGAAAGAGCGCCGCTGCCGCCATCTTTGGAAACCCAGGTAGAGGACTATGGTGGAAAGAGGGAAGACGAGTACGGTTTTGATCATGAAAATGCTAGTGAGGGAGTGTCTAGCTTTTGAGGCGGAGCAGAAGTAGACCAGTGGTTGATCAGAGATGGACGAGACGTTGGACATATTTGCTGCCAACAGTGAAGACCTGAAAATATTGAGAAAGATAAAACAATTACAATCTTCTATGAATAGCTTGACTTGATCAGTTTACTTCGTTTAAATTGCCTCCACCCGTTTATTACCCCCCATTCTGCTTCCATACTTGTTCACTGCCTTGTTCCGTCCTGTGTTGACTACTGTAACCTCTCTTTTTAGGCCCACCTCAAAAATGACTTCGTAAACAACTTCGTAAAATCTGCTCGTGTTCTGGAAATCTATCCAGGGTGAACCAACAGCTGATGATGAGTGAATAAACTGGTATAGGCTCCAGCAACCATATGACCTCAAAGGGACTAAATGAGTTTAGATGGATGGATGGATAAGTGGATGGGCAGAAGGACAGACGGACGGATGGATGGGTGGATGGATGGATGGATGGAAACTTGTATACAGATTTTCTGCCAAGATTATGATCAAAACAATGGTTTTCTTATCACATGACCTCCATTTGAAATAAAAAGGTAACCGTGCTTCCTCTCCACTTTAAAATCCAAGTCAAAATCCATCTGTTTGCTTTTGAGGCTAACCATTTCCTGTTTAATTTCGTATCTTTCTCTAACTCTTTAATATCCCTAAAACCCGTCGTCCCTAACCCCGAGCCGCGGGCCAGTAGTGGTCCAAGGGTCACAGGCAGAAAAAACCCCAACATTTCTGTTTTGTTTATTTCCAGATTCTGAAAGAAGCTTAATTTAGGAAAACTACCGGATCCTGTCCACCACATCTGTCTATGACTTACTCTTCATGCATGTCAAGTCACCCCGGACGTTTTTTGAATCCAGCCGTTACCTTTTTAGAGCGACGGCTCTGACCTCTAAATTAAAAGCCCAAAGCTAACAAAGTTATTAAAAAAATGCCTTCAGAAAGTTACTTTGGACCTCAAAGAAAAAGAAGTCTGCTATTTACAGATAAAACCAGGAGTTTTTCCTTAGAAGATCCATCACAACAGTTGGTCCCACATACCAAACCGGCTCTGCATGGTATGCGGCGACTGACTCTCTAATGTCATATGTAAGCCAATAATACAATATATGTAAGCCAATAATGTTTTTACCAGTTTTATGACTGCATCATTTAATTCAACTTTATTTATATTTTTTTTCTTTTCTTTTTTTTTTACTTGTCCTGTTCAACAGCTGGGCAGACAGATGACAACTGAGGGCCTCTTGTGTTGGACATATTTTACTTTAACAAGAGGGGTTATTAATCTTCAGACAAACCAGAGGTATGTCTGAATAAACCCCTTTTGTAATTGAGGCCAAACTTTATTAATTTCAACCATGTTTGAAAATCTTTGGTGTTGGACCGGACAGAAAAGGAAAGGAGCGAAAAAGACAGAGGGATGCTAGAGACAGAGAGGGGGGGGGGGGGGGGGGGGGTAGGAGGGTGATAATAGGAGGGGGGGGGGGATAAGACCATGAAGCAGCATAAAGCAACAAGTTTACTGGATGTTTATCATTACGGTAAGGTTCAGATGTAGTACCAAAGAGGGCGGGGCCTGTCCACTCACACACTCAAATGTTATAAACACACCTGTTAGCTGCAAAAATGTCCACATGTCAACATGTACACAAAACAGATAGTGTTCACACGCATACTTATGCCTTAAAACCAACTAGTGTGAAATATTTCATTCATTCAGAACGTCAGAAGATAAGTACGAAGCAACAAAATCTAAACAACAACCAATGATCCACTATCTTTGACTGCAATAAACAAGCATGGAAGCTCAGACCTGTTTCTCTCTGGACAGACATCCCAGATAATATGTTAGCTTTATAGAGTTGAAGACCCCAGAAACAAATACTAACGCAAAAGTGTGATTAGAAGAAATGACTAACCTGTATGAATCATGCAAACTATTAGTGCAAAGGTGAGCTAACACCTGTGCTCAGGTGAGTGTTTATGTTCTTCTAAAATGGATGGTGGAATGTGAAAAGAACGAGGAGGAGCGCCCAGCCACCCCCAAGACCCCCGCCGCAGCAGCAGCAGCGGCAGCCAGAACCCCCCAACGCCACACGGCAGTAGGCAGAGAACAACTGCCCCCCGGGCGACCACATCCGCCACCCAGGCCAGGGCCAGCAGGACCGCCGCAAGGCCTCCAGAGCCAGAGAGCAGGGAGGCACGGGGGGAAAGAGAGCGCCGCCCCAGCCCAACCAGGAGAGTAGCGCCCCCGCCGCGCGGGGAGGACCCAACGCAGGGCCCCACCCGAGTTGGGTGCCCAAAGCCCCAGACGGACACCCCATCAGTTCTGGGCATCCCCCCGCCCCAACCCCAGGTACGTGCCAGGACCCCCCAAGCGAGACCCGCTCCGCACTCCAGGCAGCCACCCACCCAGCCGGTCCAGGAAGGAGCAAGGCAAGGGCCAGCCGCCCCCGCCCAGGAGAGGAGCACCCCGGGGAAAAGGGGGGCCCACAAGGGGTGTTGTAAACATGGCCCGACCAGGCTCGGCCACAGTTCGAAATTTGGCGGGGCCCGGCGCTCAGGGGCAAGGACCAGAACCCACCCCACAGGGATACAGACACCCCCGGCTTAGGTGTAATGTAACTCTGTTATAAAGGAATACACAAAGACTTAAGATGTAATAAAACGAAAAACTGACAGATAATCTGAGCCTGGATTGAGTTCTCAGTGTTGTAATGAGATTCTATAAAAAAAGACAATTTTGCATTTATTACATCTTTTACAAATCAGCAACTTTGTTTCGTTGACTCTTCATCATCTGTAAAATATCAACAGGCAGTTTTAAATTGTCCTTTTACACTAAATTTCATGTTGTAGCATTTTAATTTGAGATATAGATATTTTGGAAACTGGACACTCAAACACGCAAATTAATAAAAGGTTTGGCTTCTTTCATTTCTGTACTGATGGGATCATTTGGGGAAAATATTGTCCGACATTAAACCGGTTCATGGCCAAATAAAGTTGGGCACCACTACAAAGAATGCTGTTTATTATTTTTTATAACTATTGTTTTTTTTATTATCTAAAGTCAGATTTAATTTATGCTACAGTGTAAATTATATATTTGTATAAGGAAACTTGATTTATCATCAAATTCAAAGTAGCCATCAAAAACACAAAAATACTAAATATGTGTGACAAACCCAATCCAACACATGGTTTAATCATCTCTAGAAACAGAGAAAGATCTCAGTATTTGGTGTCAAAAATCAGAGAAACTGCTTTGTTTCTCCATGAAGGTTGTAAACGTTGATTACATTTGGTTTAAATACAGATTTTCCTGGATTTGATCTCTAATTAATATGTAGTTTCAGATTATTATCTCAGTTTCACAATTATTTTTTTATAGGTGAAACTTCAGCTTAGTACAAATTTCATCTCTATATTCCTATTTTTCTAAAGTTTGATCATTATATAGAGACTTCTGGAAAAAACATCAAACAAGCAACATTTCATCTTTGGTCATCTGTTAATTTATTATTGAAATCCAAATCTATCAGTAAAACTATTACAAATTAGCAACAATTTTAGTGAAAAATAACAAACATGAATCAATAAAATGACTCAAGTTAACAACCTGATCCTGAGACAGAACACTTTGGTGAAAATGTTAGTCTACACAGGAAACACTTACATGTTTTATCTTGATGTTTCTCCGGTTCATGAGGACCGTGGCAGCAGCTCTCTGCTGTGGTTGTGCTGGTGAGGTCTCCAAACCACACTGGACTCAGCAGTTTGCATGTTTTACAGGCAGGAACTTGCTGAGCAATTCAAAAATCAAATGTGCTTAAAAGAATCCATGAGGATACAAAAGACACCTGAATAATGTTTTTATTAAACATTTCATCATTCATTTTATACAATAAACAATGTAAAGATTACATTTAATATCAGAGGAAAGATATCAAATGTGGGGTCTAATTCTGATTGGTCTGATTCTAAGTGACCTGATTCTGATTGGTTCATCAGAAGGTTAATCTGAGCTGGTGGTACGCATTATACTGCGGAAAATACTGTAACTTAAAATCTGAAAAGAAAGTATAAAATAGATTTGAAATAGTTTTTGTGTTTTACACCTTTTTAGGGTTTAAAAAAAAAGAGAATCATATCTGTTGTACTTAAAAGACATATATGATGGTTAATGTTAAGGTGATGGTTTAGTCCAATAATTCAAAATGTATATTAAAATATGAACCATGCTTTGTCCTAAATAAAATCCAAATTGAGTATTGACATTTTATCTGATGACATGCATTAAAGCTTTTAAACAAAAGTTACTTTTGTAACATCTATAAGGAGTTAAAACATAAATAATTTAGAGGCAAATTATAATTCATTAAACAGACTGTTATACATTATTTAGAAGGATCACTTCATATTTAACCATTTTAGCAAGTTTTTACACACAGTTAGTTGTAGTGGATGAACAGTTTTTACACAACAACACAGTTTTAGCTGGTTTAACAGTCAAACCAGGGTCAAGCTATGTTGGGGCAGAAAGACTTTCTAAATATACTCATACCATAACTCATGTTGCTCATAAATAATAAAAATAACAATAGATTGGTTTACAAGTGTACATATTGAGCTATTACTGTTCTGTCACTGGTCTTGGTGGCAATGACCCGTGGCTGAACCATTCATTGTCCCCATCAGCTTTAAATAGAGATGTCCTATCGATCACGTGATCAGAAATTGGGCCCAATCACGTACTTGATGACTAAATGGAAATCGGATGTTGTAGCCAGGAATCAGACATTAGATTCTCAAATTAAATGACTAAAAGGTGTTAGCATCTAAAAGACCTTTCTGGTTCTGTGCAGATACAGCAAAAGTGACACCAGACTGGCGGGCAGGTTGAACCAGGACACAATCGTCAACAAAATACACCCAACTTCGTCACAGAGCAGATGGGACTGATATAGCGCGGCGGACACGATGATCGCCACAAACCACAGCCAGTGCACACGTGATGGTGTGGAAAGCTCGTTGCTTCAACAAGTCTTTTTTTTTAAGGCCTTTCCCTGGCCCAGGACGAATCAGAACACAGAGAACAGAAAAGCTACAGAAAGTGATCACCATGAGCAAAACAGCCAACAAACACAACATTAACACAACAGCCGAAGTTCCGGATACATCCATTTGAAAACACATGACCCCCAGACAGAGCAGCCACCCACTGGTGATGCTAATGTTTCTGATCCTGATTCCACCTAAATGTTTCAGCCGCGAGTAGGGGATTGGGTGAACCACAGCCAGGTACCGATCCACACAAGTGAAGCTATGAAAAAGGAAATCCCCATAGAAAGTGATAGTAAAGCTCATCAGTCCAGCATACACGGCTGTCAAGTTTTTAAAGTAAGTACCACAAACATAGCAGATCAACCCGGGGCCCCAGAACAGCTCCATGGCAGCCAGGTGGTAGGTGAAGACGTCCGAGTGGCCAACTGACTTGTAGGAGCGCTGCTGCCACCATCTTTGTAGACCCAGGTGGAGGACCAGGATGCAGAGAGGGAGGATGAAGATGGCCTTGACTACAGAGAAACCAAATGTGATGAAGAACCTGACTTCCGACGGGGAGCAGCAGTGGGCCGGAGGTTGATCAGAGACGAACGATGAGTTGATTGACATGTCAACTATAGTACAGACCTGATGAAGAAGACATATTAAATTTAACTGAGTTACTGAAATTTGATAACGATCTACCATCTGTACTCAAAGAAGTAATGTTTCTGGGCACAGTACATATGGAAACATAGAGGGACACGTATTCATAACTACAAAGCATCTGGAATGACGCAGCACATTGTGAAACTTTGATTTTATAAGGGATTCTTACACAGAGGTTCAAGTATATAGTGGCACTCAGTTATAAAACCAGTACTTTGACTAAAGTAAAACCTTGGTCACATGCTCCTGACCCGTTAAGGTGTGGTGGGTTTTTGGGTTGTACACGGAGGGTCGTAGAGAGGAGTGGGCCCATCTTCAGGTGTGTCTTGCAGTTCCCTTGAGGCTCGAACGGCCAACCTCATGGGACGTCAGGAAGACGGAGCGTATCCTTGTTGTGTGTTTGGTAAGTGTATCATGAAGTTGTGTGCTCTTATGACGTACGGACAGATGATGGTGTTGCATGGTGGTTTCACACTCACACTGGTTAGTCACACTGTTGTTGTCTTCAAAAGTCAGCTAAAAAAACAGAAATCTGATATTTTAGGTAAACATTTCAGCTTTCGGGATTGAGTATCAACTTAAGGTGACTACAAATATGAAAATATGTTCCTTTTTATTTAAATTAAAGCAGAATAGTTACTTCACAAAAAACTGAAACACAAACCATAATTTTCACATCTCTTAAAACTATTTTCATTAATCAAAATGAATTTGAGCCAGTGTATGTATAATGTATTCCCATTGTTTAAAATATATAATGTATATACATAAATGCATATGTATAATTATATACAGCAATGTATTACTTATTGAATTTTTTAAGTTCCTTAAAATCACATTTTAGTTGTTACACGTCTTTAAATATCTAGTTGATTAATTTACTTTTTGAATTTAGAAACTAAAATTTAAGATAAAAAGTTCCATTAAAAATATGTAATTGAACATTTTTATAGATATGTGGAGTAAAAACAAACACAATTTACAAGCACTTTATATTAAATATCTTTATATCAGGCTTTTAGTTTGCAGTGAGGATATATTTTTAGAACAATAAACACAAGTTGTCAGTGTAAAATAATGTAATCATGATGCAAACACCTTGTGGAGTCTGAGAACCCCCCTTTGAAGTTTGACGTTGTCCAGTTTGTTCTCAGGTTGACTCTGCATGCAGTAAGTCCTCTGACGGTGTCGGTGTGTCGATGATCTTCATAAATCAGTCACGACAGGCACTTTTGCATGTGATAAAACAATAAACCATAAAGCCATTTAATAACCAAATGTTGTTGAATGCACAAATGTGGTGTGCACAAAAAGTTCCACGTATTTTCCAAGGAATAGACTATTTGTATTCAAATTAACTATAAAGGAAAATCGTTGTACAAAACATCTGGAAACAATCAATTATTATGCATAAATATTACATTTAGTGTAAAGAACAAGCCAACTTAAAACTATTTCGATGAAAATTGTGTTTTTAAAATGTTCTTGTGGCATTTTTCTAGCGATGGAGGACATTTGTAATGGAAATTAAGTGTAAAACTTAAATCTAAACCTGTGTTGTTTTCTAGAACATAGCTTCTGCAGAGCGTTCATTAGATTTTGGTCAAAAACAGCTTAATCCTAATTCAAAGACCACTGGAAACATTAGAAAACAGGTTCAAGGGGGGACTTTAAATATCGAGCAGCATACATCCATGTAAAACACAATCTCCATGGACGAAGTATGAATGTTTGACCAAAATCCGAAAAATATATGTCTAAAAAAATGCTGACAGTTTGGGGCTTTTGGCGTAATCAAAACAAAAACTGTCGTTCCTATTCAAAGTTCATTTTCCGTTCCGGCTGCAGCAGATAAACGACAGTCTTCCAGCTCTGTGCAGAAACTGCAGCGGTGACACCAGACTGGTGGGCAGGTTGAACCAGGAAGCGTACGGGATCAACAGACACTTCTCATGCTCAGTCAGCAAAGAAGACTTTGACAGAGCAGTGGCAACTAGAAGTCCAATGAACCAGAACCGGAGCACACTAGAAATGGAGGTGATGGTGTTGAAAGCTCTCTGCTTTGATTGGTCCACCCGCTCCCTTTCTCCCCCTCCCTGCCCCGGTGCTGGACGAATTAGAACACAGAGAACCGAAAAGCTGCAGAACGTAACAACTGAGAGGGAAACGATGAGAAAAAGGAAAAGGAAAATTAAGTAGTAGCTATGGGTGTCTGCAGCTGTGGTGACCAGTCCAAAGGAGAGAAGCCAAACGCCTGCAATGCCGGCGTTTCTGATCCTGACCCCACGGACGCTTTTGAGTCCCAGGTAGGTGATGGGGTGCACCACAGCCAGGTATCGATCCACGGAGGTCAGGACGTGGAAAAAGCCTTCTCCATAACAGGTGAAGAACAAAGTAAAGATTCCTACATAAATTAACATGTAGCTGTTGATGGTTGTACCGTAAAGGTGGCACACAAAGCCAAGGCCCCAGAACAGCTCCACCGCAGAAAGGTGGTAGGTGAAGATGTCAGAGCCGCTCACTGCTTCAAAGGTTTGCTGGACCAACCATCGTCGAAAACCCAGATAGAGGACGTAGATGCAGAGAGGGAGAGTGAGGATGCTTTTCACTGCAGCGAGGGCGTTTAGAATCAAACCTCTGACTTGTAGGTTGGCACAGTAGGAGTTCAGAGGATCCCCAGAGGTGAAGTTTCCTGACATACCTGAGGGGACAAAAAAAGACAAAGTTAAGAGTCTCAGAGTTTAATAATGTGAACAATAATAGCTTGACATGACATTCAATTTAAATAATCCACCCTAAAAAAATAGTTAAACATGATTATACATGATTGAATGATTTCTTATGTTCTTTTCTATCAGATGTTTATAGAAAATCAAGGGTTCTTCAGAAAGCCCCCCCCCCTACCTGTCTGCTCATTACTTAAATCAGGTGTTTTGCCAGTAAAAAGCTACAATGACTTGTTAGTTTGATAGCCTGTCAGACTCTGGTCCTTGAGGCCTGAAGTTTGACCCCTGTGATCCAAAAACAGACTTGATGTGATTTTTTTTCCAAGATGGCGGAGCGCTTAGGCTCCCCATTCAGTGCTTCTTTTTTTATAATTTCTCTAATCCTCTTCTATACCTTTTCTATTTTCCCATGAACTGTATCAGAAACGTGTTTAATTTCAAGATTCTGACCACATGATGGTCAAAAATGATTAGAAAAACACAAGTACATAATAGACAACTGACATGGTTTAATTCTCTTAAGTAGGGTCTCTACAACTCTTTTTTTGGTCTTTTCACATGAAGTGCGTTCAAAACAAACATAAAAGTGACTGCACCGGTCCATTCATTCTTAATCTTTTAGCATATTATCACAGTCTATAATGATGATCTCTGTCAGAGAAGTGTTTGAAAATATTTCTGGAGAGATGAACACCAACCTGTTTTTTGTGGTTTGGGTCCTCAGGTCTGCAGTTCCAGCATGCAGTGGCGACTCTGTTCAAATGTTTGCAGGTTCGTCTAGACTGGAGCTTTTGCATACCTCAAAACAACATCTTTGACTAACATGAGATTATATGCAATTTATGAAACAACAATAAAATCTCCATGGAATAAAAAAAAAAACCCAGGAGGCTCAACTATTAGATATGATAGTTTTTACATGAATGCACTCAATAAACTGATGGAATGAAATTAATTTATCCCCAAGAAACATTTTATTTTGCAGGATTTCCAGTAAATGTTGATTCTGAGTCTTGGATCAGCGGATTTAAGTGTCTGTGGGGCGTTTTCCCAATATCCCCGGTGAGATAAGCCTGATGTTTGCAGAATAATTTCAAACCTCAGAATTCCGGGGAGTTTCTTAGTTTTTTTTTTCTTGATTTACATTTTAATGTTTCAACTGAAATCCTGGACATTTTAAGTTGTTTCTTTTAGAGGAATTGTCATCAATTGCATACATCTAACATCAGTTTTTTTGGCTGAGTCCTGTTTCAAAAGACTTTGGATCAACTACTGCACGCTTGTCATGGTGGTTTGGAGAGGACCAAAATAGACCCAGCTTGAGCCAAAACTACAAACCAAAACGAAAACTAAAAAGTTTGGAGCAGAAGTTATGATGCGTATTTGCTTCAATTGATATAAAAAAAAAACAATCCTCAATAAACCAGTATTAGCTTTTGCTTAAGGTTAAAATTGTAATTATGGACCACACAGAGATGAATTTGCATTTCCAAAACTTTTACATTTCTACTTAGACAATTGACCAAACTAAGACTTTCTGGTTTGTTTTATAGCCTAAAATTGCCAACATACCATTTCCTCATGAACATAGTCTCATGCATATAGAAAAAACAAATGCAAAACATTCACTACAATAAGCAAAATAGATAGTAAGTAATCGTAACACGGTCATCAATCACACACCTGTATAAACCATGAAGGTTTTATGCTAATATACGTTTTTTACTTAACTCAATTTCAATATTTAATATGAATTCTTACTACAGCAGCTAATAGACCGTTTTGCAGCCTTAGAAGTAGGGATGAGTCCCGAAACTCTGTGCAAAGTTGGTTCCAATACTGACCTATGCAGTACCACTGGTATCACAAGAAAACGTGAATTTCAGTGCTTTGTTTTAGACATGTCAATCACTTGCATTCAATTCACTTTTGCTCTAACCAATTATTCTACATTTCCAACAATTGTGGATGGGCTCATCTAAGAATGGTTGAGGATTGTAAGGCTTGGCAGAGTTTCAGTTAATACAACTAAGGCAAACCACGCAAAGGTTTTGCTGTACTTCAGACCAATACAAGCACACTCCTTCCCCCTGTCACACTGCTTCTTTGCACTGAAGAAAAGTAGTATTTTTTTCATTTTTGAAGCATCAGCCTCGGCACCGTTACCAGATAAATGACAAACTATACCCATCCCCCACCTAGTAGGGATGGTCACCAGATTTAAGAAGATGACATTTAACGCTACGTTCCCACCAGGCTCAGAAATGCGCTACCAAGCGACACTTTCAATGACCAGTCTATATAAACAACTTTGACCGTCTTTGAGCATCTTTTTTAAATCACGGAAGTGCCAATCGTCTCAACTGTGATCATGGAGGAGAAATTAATAATTACGGTGTGTTTTCAGCTGAAATTCTATGACACCAAGTCTTTCCATTATCAGAACAGACCTGTGAAAGAAAAAGCTTGGAGTGAAATTCACCAGATTTGCAGCACTTTGACATTTTAAACCAAGCCTCTTACAACTGTGAGAAGAGGGACTAGTAAAAGGTATTAACAGTACAATGTGAACACTGTATGCTAAAGGCAAGTTTAAGAACTCGTGATCAAGATGTTATTGAAGGCAGATCACATACCTGGTGTGTATGTAGCTTTACACGCACTTGTTATCCTCTGGCAAAGGTGCACAATTCTACGGTTCCATCTCTCATGCTACCACTACCTCTGACTTTTGTTAAAGTCCTTTCATTCCCAATAGATTTCAGAAAAAAAGGATGATGCAGACTCAGATGTTTCTTTAAGAAATTAAAAGCTTTATTGTTAAATGATTGACATGTGAACACACTCTACAATGGGCTTTGATACAACACATTTGTCACATAAGTGGGAGTTCTGGACCTTGGTTGTCTAACTGCAGGAAACAGCTTCCTTTGTTAAGATAAAGAAAAGATATGTTTTAAACCTAAAGTTGTATTTCACTTCCTGTGGCTGCAGATAAACACAAGTTTTCCGGACCTGTGCAGATACAGCACAGGCGACACCAGACTGGTCGGGAAGTTAAACCAAGTTACACAAGACAATGCCATACATCTAACACTTCCATTGACTGAATTTGCCTGACTTACAGCAACACCAGTGAGAAGCCCTAAAAACCAAAAGGAGAGCACCCCCATTATGGCCGTGATGGTGTGGAAAGCTCTCCGCTTTAATTGGTCGACTCGTTCCTTTTCCACACCTCCCTCCCCCAGCCCTGGACGGATCAAAACACAGAGAACTAAAAAGCTGCAATAAGTGATAATAATAATTGGAAAACCCACAAAGAATAACACAGAAATAAGAACATAATTTCCCGTTGGATCTATTTACAAACATGCGAGTCCAAGGTTGAGAACCCAAGCACATAAGATGCTAATGTTTCTGATCTTCATCCAACGAGAGTTTCTCAGCTGCCGGTAGATGATGGGATGAACAACAGCCAAGTACCGATCCACGCAGGTCAGAATGTGGAAAAACGCAACCCCAGTGTGTTGTGGTCGCTCAGCATGCAGTCACACTTCTGCTGCTAACGGGGTGCTGATGTTGAACACATAGATCTAGATGAAAGGTTTTGCATGAGACAAAACAAAAGTTTTACTGTCAAACCTTAAGGGTTTGATGCAGAAATTAAAGTTCATCAGGGAAGGCGGGGCTTCATTTAAATAATCTTTTATGTTTGGTTATTTTCAAATAAGTCTTTGTTCTCCTTTCACAGTTTGATTATCCAAGCAACTTTTTGAAATATATCAGTAGATCAATCTAAACCTTCAACAGAATAATGAACGTCAGAGAAGTGGTTTGAATGTTTGGCAAACTTACCAATGGTCACATTAGATAGTCAGCACCGGATAGATTACAAATTTTAAACATCCCTACTTAGAAGATGAGGCAGAATTGCTACCAGAACAATGAGCATGTTGAACCAGCTGACATGACAACTAAAATTGTGCAATCATCCAATCAGAAGTTGACCATTTTACCTCTGTACCTCGGCCACCAAGGTACAACAGAATAATAAATCACACCAGACTTGAGTTTTTGCATATTTCAAAGAAATGTATTTGACCACGAAGCCACTTTTATGATTAAATACTTGAATACATCCATGAGTTTTCTGCATATGTGGGCTTGTCCTGTTATGTTTGTGTGAACTATCCATCAGGTTTGACATTCCAGAAGAGCTTTGGGAATACATAGTCCCATGTATACAGAAAAAAACAAATGTAAAACACACTACACTAAGTAAAATGAATAGTAAGAAATAATTCAAACTCAGAAATCTGTTCTAAAGACACAGAAGCAAGTCAGTACTGGATAAAAGTCAAATTGTACACATCCCTACTTAGTAGATCCATCAGTACTGCTACCAGACCGATAAGGAGGTTCAACAAGCTGACATAATGACTAAACTTGGGTTCATGCAATGCTGCACAGGTTTCACATCCCTTTTTGGGTTCTATGTACAAAACCATTGCCCATTGAATGCACTTTGACCAATCTGGGACTTGGATTCGGTGGTGACATATGGGTATACGGAACACATCTTTAAAAGAAAAGGCCTGGATTGAGATCCACCAGATTTGCACTGCTTTGACATTTCGCACCAAGACCCTTCCAACTGTGAGTCATCTGCTAGTATCTGGTAGACCTGTGTGAACACTGTATGCTAACATTCCATTCAAGAACCTGCGTTCATCCTATGCCTGGTGTGTACGTAGCTTTAAATCTTGGAGAATAAAAATAGAATAAGGTAGAATATGATGTTTCTTTTACATATTAGAAGCCCTATTGTTAAAATGACAGACATGGACTAACAACACACTCTCCATTGGGGTAACAGATATGTCCTGCTAAGAATCTAGTGAAAGTTTTAAAACTTTCATGTTCTAAATAAAGATGATAGAAATAAAAATAGGTTTTCAAACCTAAAGTTGTATTTCACTTCCTGTGGCTGCAGATAAACACAAGTTTTTCTGACCTGTGCAGATAGAGCACAGGTGACACCAGGCTGGTCGGGAAGCTGAACCAAGTTACACAACACATTGCCATACATCTAACATTATCACTGACTGAGTTTGCCTGAGTGACAGCAATCCCCACCAGAAGCCCCACAAACCACAGGCAGAGCACCCCCAATATGGCCGTGATGGTGTGGAAAGCTCTCCGCTTTAATTGGTCGACTCGTTCCTTTTTCCCGCCTCCCTCCCCTGGCCCTGGACGAATCAAAGCACAGAGAACTGACAAGCTACAATAAGTGATGATGATAATTGGAAAACCCACAAAGCATAACATGGCGATAAGAACAGAGTTTCCAGATGAATCTATATACAAACATACAAGTCCAATGCTAAAGACCCAAGCACATAAGATGCTGATGTTTCTGATCTTCATCCAACGAGAGTTTCTCAGCTGCAGGTAGATGATGGGATGAACAACAGCCAAGTACCGATCCACGCAGGTCAGAATGTGGAAAAACGCTACACCACAGAACGTGAAAGTATAGAAACCACCAGAAGCTAATGTCCATTTAAGGCTCTTCAGGTATGTGCTACAAATATTGCAGATCAATCCGGGTCCCCAGAATAGCTCCACGGCAGCCAGGTGGTAGGTGTAGACGTCAGAGTGGCTCACAGATTTGGAGGAACTTTGCTGCTGCTGTCTTTGAAGACCCAGGTAGAGGACCAGGATGGAGAGAGGGAGGATGAAGATGCCTTTGACTATGGAGAAAGCCAAAGTGATGACAGGTCCAATGTCTGAGGTGGAGCAGAAGTAGATGAGTGGAGGATGAGAGGTGGAGTTCATGTCTGCTGGATAGACTGTAGACCTGAAAAGAAAGACATTTAAGAGTAGCTTTGCATTTTTTTCATTGACTCTTTTGAAGAACATTCCAGGGTCAAGCAGAGAAAACAATAGAATTTCATCACAATTATGAAAAATATGTATGAAATAGTTTTTTAAATGTTTTATTTTTTTTATTTTACCAGTCCTTTGTTTTATCATATCATATCAATAACTGGCTTCCAAGGTAATTCTACAACATGGCAGTACTTTGTTTCCTAGTCCAACTCTGAGAAGCCTGACCTTTTCTCCAGTGTCTTTAAATTCATAAAGATACCATCAAAAAATGACAGGTCTGTACCTAAGCGTTGATGGATTTCATGGACAAACACTGTCATTCTCTCTCAAAGTCCTGCTGTTTTACCAAGTACCATCTGCCAAGGAATCTACAGTAGTTGTCTCTATTTAGTCTACACAGTCTCCCTGAGAACTTGGTTTTGGACCGGGGTCCACATATCGTTGCAGCCTTCTGGTAGGAATTCTAGAAGTTCCTAGACATTAAGGTTAGCTTCTCTTATATTTTTATGGTGGGGCTCTGAGCAGCTAAAATGTTCAATTTCCTACAATGTTTATTAACTATATTAATAAATTAATGGATCTAATAAACATCAGGAAATATTTTACCAAACACCCGTCTCTAAATATTCAAACTTAATAAAGTAGCAGTGATTTTTGTTTGTTTTCAATTGTAGAACTTCATTTTTATTCTCACCAAACAGCTGACGACTTTAATATTTGACCTGAATTATAAATATTGAAAGACTTTTAAATAGCGGGGAAACATGAAAGATAGAATGAACACCCACCTCTTTCACTGAGTTTTCTTCCAGTGTGTTGTGGACGCTCAGCATGCAGTCACTCTTATGCTGCTAATGGAATGGGGTGCTGACGGTGAACACATCAATCTACACGGAAGGTTTTGCATGGGAAAAACAGAAATCAAAATTGATCAGGGAAGGCGGGGCTTCACTGAAATAATCTTTTACATCTGACCTTTTTCAAACAAAGCCTTGTTCTCCTCCTATCACAGTTTGATAATCCATGTATCATATGGAAAGATTTCAGTAGATTTATCTAAACCTTCACAAAACAATAATATATTTCTAAATAATGCATCAAGCAACAATGTAATGACAATGTAATGCATATATGGAAGTAAAATATTTTTCAGGATTATAAAATACCGCAATTACCATTTTTATTTATGGTTATCTACGACATTATACATTGTGGCATAAACTGAAATGTCCTACTATAAATGCAATACCCTCACCCCGCTGATAATGAAATGAAATGTAGAACATTTCAAAGATAACATCCCTGCAAACTTTAACAAACATCAGTTTGCTTACCGGGCAAATAGATCTGCAGAGGACGGGGAGCGGGGCTCAGATAATATGGCGGGGGAGGAGGGTTGTAGTGGGTAGGGTTATGGGGGGCGATCTCTGGGATGCTCGGGTCGGGTGCTGGGGCTGGCTTGCGGAGACGGGCGCCGGTTGGGTGGTGGGCGGCTCATGGGTTCTCGGGGCCCTGGCTTCGTCCTTGGCCCTTCAATCAATCAATCAATCAAACTTTATTTATAAAATAGCGCTTATCATGCATTTGCTTTAACATTAAAAACAAAAAACACACAACATTACAGTAAAAACCCAACCCACCCTACACCCTTCCCACTCCTCTCCATTAAAGCACATGACCCACGACAATGAATGTTGACTACCAATACAAGTTAAAATAAATAAATAAATGAATAAATAAATAAATGAATAAATAAATAAAAAAGCAAGCAAACAAACAAACAAACAAGGCTTGGCTCTGCTGTGAGGAAACGGCATTTGGGAATCTCTTCATACCAGGAGCCAGCCCGCCCACGGGAGCATGGCCACAGCGCCAACCCAGACCGGGACAACACCAGGGTCCACTTCACAGCCGTGAGGCTGCAAAAGTAAACCCCAGCCGCCCCAGCAAGGCCAAGAACTGCAACAACAGCCACCGGGCAAGCCGGCAACCCTGGCAGAAAAGACTCCCACAAGAAACACTGGGGCTAAAATCACAATAAGATACTAAAATTATAAGATTTATTAAAAAATAAATAAATAAATAAATAAATAAATAAATAAATAAATAAATAAATAAATAAAAAAATAAAAAAAATAAAATAAAAAACTGAGAATAAGATGCATAAAATGAAATGAAGTATAGTAAAGAATATAGCCTATATTAAAACTAATAGAATAAATTAGCAGTTAAAATCAACTGAAAGCTAAATTATAAAGGTGGGTCTTGAGCCTCTTCTTAAAAACCTCTACAGTCTCTGCGGCCCTGAGGCCCTCTGGCAGGCCGTTCCACAGGCGAGGACCGTAATGGCAGAACGAAGCCTCACCATAAGTTTTGGTCCTCACTTTAGGAACAACTAAGAGGCTAGCACCGGAGGACCTCAGGGTCCGCGAGGGCTCATATTTAAAAGAATATCATTCAAATAAGAAGGCCCAAGACCATAAAAACACTTATAAACCATTAAAAGAACTTTAAAATCAATCCTAAAACGCACAGGGAGCCAATGCAGCGATTTTAAAATCGGTGTAATGTGTTCCCGCCCTCTGGTTCTCGTCAGAACTCGTGCTGCTGAGTTCTGCAATAGCTGTAGATTTGAAATAGACTTTTTGGGTAAACCAGAGAGCAGGGCATTACAGTAATCTAAACGACTGAAAATAAAAGCATGCATTAGCACTTCTGTGCTGGCAAGAGAGAGGAACGGGCGGACTCTGGCAATGTTTTTAAGATGATAAAATCCTGTCTTAACGACATTTTTAATGTGTGGGATAAAATCTAGGTCAGAGTCAAAAAGTACGCCCAGGTTTCTCACACATTGAGAAGGTTTAAAATTATGAAGATGTGGTAAAATCATCTCTCTCTTGTCTTCAGGACTGATGATTAATACTTCAGTTTTGTCCTGGTTGAGCTGTAAAAAGTTTTCTGCCATCCACAACTTTATATCTAAAATGCAGTTTAAAAGAGTGTTGACAGGTTCAAGGTCATCAGGAGACACGGCGATGTAAAGCTGTGTATCATCAGCATAGCTGTGAAAGTCAACGCCGTGTCTCCTGATGACATCCCCAAGAGGCAACATATATAAATTAAACAGTATTGGCCCTAAAATCGACCCCTGGGGAACCCCACAACTTATTTCGTGGATTCTTGAAGAGCACGTATCCATACTTACATAAAAGTGTCGATCTGTAAGGTAAGAGTAAAACCACTTAAGAACATTTCCAGAGAGGCCCACTAGACTACTAAGTCTGTCTAATAAAATCTGGTGATCTACTGTATCAAAAGCGGCACTAAGATCCAGCAGCACCACGACAGAAAGTTTCTGTGAGTCGTAGTTTAATCTAAGATCATTAACGATCTTTAAAAGAGCCGTCTCTGTACTATGGCTTTTCCTAAAACCAGACTGATATTTTTCTAAAATTTTTGGGGCATTTAAAAACTCATGCAGTTGAGTTGCGACACTTTTTTCTATTATTTTACTTAAAAATGGTAAGTTGGATACGGGTCTATAGTTATCCAGATTTTTTCGATCTAATTGACTCTTCTTCAGAAGGGGCCTCACCACCGCCGTCTTACAGGCAGAGGGGAAGACCCCCGTCTGAAGAGTGCAGTTTACTATATTTAAAAGCTCTGACTCAAAGAATCCATAAAATGTTTTAAAAAGTGAAGTGGGAATGGGATCTAAAAGGCAGGTTGTGGTGTTTACTTGGGATACAACTCGACCAAGCATCTCTGCATCAACCAGGACAAAACTCCCCAGTGTTTCTTCTGGTAAAGACAATGCTGGAGGTCTGTTAAGATCCGTGTACTGCATGGATGAAATGTTTGATCTTATAGCATTGATTTTACCCATGAAGTGGTCTGCAAAGTCCTCACATGCAGCATTAGATGATGGCATGGAGGACTTGTTGAAATCTTTGTTTATTAAAATATCAATTGTTTTAAAAAGAAATTTGGGGTTGTTTTTATTTTCTGAAATGATTTTTGAAAAATAAGAGGTTCTGGCCCGTTTAACTGAGTTATTGTAGATTTTGAGTTGTTGTTTTAAAATGTCTTTATGAATGATTAAATTCGTCTTCCTGTATCTCCTCTCTGCTCTCCTGAAGTTCTGCTTCAGACCCTTAATGTCGTCAGTCTTCCATGGCATTTTAGGAGTGGCTCTTAATGTTTTTGTTTTGAATGGAGCCACTACATCTATGGAAGACTGAAGTCTGTTATTAAAATGATCAACAATAAAATCACAGGGTGCAGGTAAAATCTGAGCAGGAGTTTGCTTAAAAACATCAATAAAACTTGCAGCCACTTCAGGAGTTAAATACCGTTTCCTCACAGTTCTCACTGAGGCTTCCTGCTGGATTTGACTGGTGACATTAAAAACACACAATAATGGTCTGATATGGCCATGTCAACAACAGAGGACACCCCAGTGGACAGACCATAGGTAATGACAAGGTCCAGGGTGTGTCCCCTGTTGTGAGTTGGCTGTGTGACATGCTGCTGAAAATCCATGCTGTTTAGAAGATTTAAAAACTCACAGGCATAGATATCATCATAATTGTCAACATGCAAATTAAAATCACCAGTAATTAAAATCCTATTGTACCTAATATGAAGAGATGATAAAAATTCAGAAAATTCCTCGATAAAACAGGAAGGAGGGGTTGGTGGTCTGTATACTGTGACAGTTAAAACAGGTGGGTCTCCAAAGACAAAAGCATGATGCTCAAATGAACAATATTTACTAATTAAAACATTTTCAGATGATATTGTTTTGTGAGCAATCGATGCTGTACCTCCACCTTTCTTTCCTCCCCTGATTGAAAATAAAAAGTTAAAATTAGGTGGAGAAGCCTCAGTGAGAATAGCTGGTGCATCAGAGCCAAGCCAGGTTTCAGTTAAAAACAAACAGGTTAAATCATGGTCTAAAATCAGATCATTAATGATAAAAGACTTATTTAAAAGGGATCTGACATTTAAAAGAGCCATCTTCATGGTTGTGGGTACAATCTGATGTGTGCATGTCATGGGTTTTGTGACTGATGTGTGAATTGGTCGGAGACTACGAACATGCGAGGCACGTGGATATGAATGCAAATGATTTGGATGTATATTGGTGATGCGGACTGGTATGTGATGCTGTATGGCAGAGAATGATGTATCAGGGGTGTGGATGTCCTGGTTCAACCGTCAGCTGGATATGGTTTTGAAAGAACGGAGGGTGAGATCAATGTTCATGGTGAGAAGACGGGAACCACTATAGTTGGGGTGTAAACCATCTGATTTGAAGAGGTATGGTCTATTGTAAAAGGTTGTGAAGTTATCAACGTATGGAATGCTTATGGCATGACAGTACGTTTTTAACCAAATGTGAAGCTGACGGACGCGTGAGAACATGATGTCTCCATAACGGGGTGCAGGTAGTGGTCCAGATATGATGCAGTTTATGTTTAACTGTTGGATGGTGTGAATCAGATGGATGAAGTCCATTTTCAGAGTCTCTGATTGCTGCAGTTTCATGTTGTTGGTGCCTGCATGTATGATGAAAGTCTTCGCAGAGGGGTGTTTGACAGAAAGTTGGTGAGCAGAGTTTTTAATGTCATTGACGACAGCTCCAGAGAGTGAGTGTGTGTGGCACCTTCTGACCCGGACATGCCGGACAACGGAGTCTCCCACGATGAGCACGGGCTGCTGCACAGGTCTCGGTGTCCAGCGCCTGGTGGCCCCCATGGCTGCTGCCTGGTACGGCTAAGCGCTCCTGTCCTGTGGCCTGGGGGCCGGACGCCGGGTTCGCTTATGCCTTTGGGCGTCGGGGGGGGGGCCCCTGTAGAGGTGGCCTTCTCTGCGCCTGGCTGGGTGGGTGGGCGATCCCCTCCTCCCCCCCTCCCGGGCTGCCTGGGTCCCGATGCCAGGGGGGCTCCTGGCCTGGGGGTCTCTCCTCCCCTCTCCTGGTGTGCCTGGTCTGGCTGGGTAGGATCTGGTTCCCCTTATGAACACACGGTTCACTTCGGCAGCATACTTGTATCTCCACCCCCACCTGCACGTGCACACTGCCAAACTGCTCCCTGTCTGCTTCATGCCAAGTGTCTCTGGATCCAGCATATGCTATTCCATACGGTCACGCCACGAGCCTCTGCCTCAACTCCAGTCAAGCCACGAACTCGTCCTACAGTGACGCCACAAGCCGTAGACAACATCAGCCTCGTCATAGTTCCTCCTCTGACCCATTCTCCACGCATTCAACCTACTATAAAAGAAATTAATTTCTCCTTACTCACCACTTACTCTCCTGTGTCTCCTTCCGGGTTTCCAGCGTCTGGGTCTGTTTAGTCCTACTAGCCATGACACAATCTTTACTAGGGACGTGGCTGTTTGTGTGTATTTAGACTTTAAAATGTTTTTTATAGAAGAAAAAAAAGTTTTAAGCTGAGGAAAGCGGGTCTGGCTAAAGACTTCTCAGAAAGTTCAACAGGAGCACGGTGGAGAGCATCCTCTGCCAGGGCTGTACGGTGTGGTACAGCAGATGAGAGGACAGACCTGTCCTGGGTGGTGAAGACAACGCACAGAGACCTGGACGCGGTGTACAAAGAGCGTCTAAATAGAAGAGCACGGGCCATCAGCATGGACAGCAGCCACCCAGTTTGTGCTGCTGCAATCGGGCAAGAGGTACCGGGTTATAAAAACAAGGACAAATAGACTGAGACGCAGCTTCTTCCCCAGAGCTGTAGTCTCCATCACCCCCTGCATCTCCCACTGACTCAAATCTTAATTCATCTCAGACGTCCCTCAGTATAACACACTACTATATGTGACCAGCAGTGGCTCAGGTGGTTGAGCAGGTCGTCCAATCATCAAAGGGTCGGCGGTTCGATCCCCGCTCCGTCCTTGGGCAAGACACTTCACCCTACTTACCTCCAGTGTGGCTCCAATGGTGTGTGAATGTGTATGAATGATCCCGGTGATGGTCAGAGGTCGATGTAGCAGTCTCTGTCAGTCTGTCCCTGTAGAAATACAATGACAATAAAAATATTTGAATACATTAAACTGAAATATAACCATATTATATATTATAACCCACAATATTAATACCACAATTCATATTAAAAGAAACATATATTTATACATATATATATATATAAGAAATGTTTCCCTCTTTTTTTTTTTTTGTGGTTCATTTAGTATCACAGTCAACAATATTTTGTTACAGTTTGGCCAACAGAGAAAACCCAGGGGCAGGAAAGATTTAGTTCTAAAGATTTAATGCAAAACAGGTCCAGAAGATCACGATACAAAACATAAAGAAAGCTCAGGCTCAGACTCAGGACCTAAAGACACCTCTCTAAATAGTGATCCTGATGAGTATTCCAAATATTTTTTAAAAATCACAGATATATTCACCAAACAAACAGATGAGACAGGTTTACTTATGCAACACAATTCATATACAGTAATTTAAAGAGGATTAAATCCTGAGGAAATCTGTAAAAACAGTAAAAAACATGAATATCAGTTAAAAAATATTTTAAATGAGTAACTGATCAATAATAGCACTCGTGTAAGACTTTCAGCTGTGCACTGAGCTACAATGTACAGTATTTAAATATGCTTTTGGGCTTTTTTAATGCTTGTAATTCAAAATCATTTTCAAGTCCTTTGTAAATTCAGTGACACAAGTGTCATTTAGGAAATCAAGTATGAACGTTTGACAGGTTTTCCTCTTGTATTGTGAGCTCCCAGAGCCTGATTTCTGGAGCTTTCTTGATCCTATTTACACAATTCTGAGAAAATAGTCTTACAAAAAACTTCCTCCTAAGTTGAAGACTAAATCAAATAAAAACTCTCCAATAGTAATAATGGACAGAAGAAAGTACCATCTTCTTCAGTTTTTACACAACAAAACACTACAAGTTATAAATAGTTGAAACCATTGAGAGACGTTCATCCAACACAGAGTCCTTGTAAAAATGCATGCTTTGTGTCATAAAGGATGTTATGTTTTTGTACTTCCACGATAGAATTTGTGCTGCGCATGGCAAAAAAAGGACAGCGGTGCTGTCCGCGGCGTTAACGTCCATGTGGGCACGTCACCTTAGAAATAAAACAGAATTCTGTAGAGTTTCAGTTTGATATTGTATATGAGGTTTTTTTATTTTTTCATCTTGAAACACGGAAATTTTGCCCTGAATTTGACACGACCACGCCTGGAAATAGAACCCACGCGTAACACTTGAGTTGTGGAGGGACAAATGTCAGACAAAAACATTTGTGTCAACGTAACAGATACACAACAAAACAGAGACACAATGCAGACGGAGCAGTGGAACTCAGGCTGAAGTGTAGCTACACGACAGCTTTCCTACTCTGTGGAGAAACAGCAGAGGGGACACCAAACAACTGGGCAGGTTGCAGAATCGCGCCCCTACAACCACTAAACAGGAAGTACCTGCATCCAGATACACAAACTGTGGCAAAATGGTTGAAAAAATGAGTCCAATGAGCCAAAACCACAGAACTCCGGTTACGGCCATGATGGTCCTGAAAGCTCTCAGCTTTGATTGATTGATCTGTTTCTTTTCTCCACTCCCTTCTCCTGGTCCTGAACCAATCAGAGCACAGAGAACAGAGATGCTACACAAAGATGCTACAATTGTGTAGACAATAACAAGGGACAACAGTGTGTTATTTATGTAGAGGAATGTTCCATGAAACAGTTGCTGTACTAGTTGTAGACTAATCAGCATAAAACAGACCATCCAAACACAGCCGATGCTGACGTTCCTGATCCAGACCCCGCGGGCGTTTCTCAGACCTCTGTAGGTTATGGGATGGACCACAGCCAGGTACTGCTCTACACAGGTCAACATATGGAAAAACAACTCCCCATAGAAGGTGAAACTAAAAGCAATGTATCCAAACAAGACTGTTTCCTTCTTATCCGTGTAAATGGCGTAAAAGTAGCAGACCAGCCCCGGTCCTAAGAACATCTCTATGGCAGCAAGGTGGTAAGCAAACACGTCACAGTGGCTTTCTGCTTTGAAGGAGCACCGCTGCCACCATTGCTGGGTACCGAGAAGGAGGATGTAGGTGGAAAAGGGGAGGATGAGGAGGCCTTTAAATGCATTGAAGGCAGTGTAGACGTTGGAGCAGTGGAAGAGCAGAGGGTCAGTGGAGTTGGATGAGAGGTTCAGAGGCATGTTGTTGGTTTATCTGAATGGAAACAGAAGCACAGAGGATTAAAACTTCAGGCTTCATTCATTTTCCCTTTTATCTACCTTTCACACAATCAACTGTAACTTCCTCTTATTTCTTCTATCAGAACTAAATTAAAATAAAAAAAAATTGATGCAAAAGCAGCACACAGTACTTTTCAAAATAAAAGCAAAGTGATTGATGTACTTGATGTGGAAATGTTGAGCAACAACAGGGCTTGTGGGTTTTTTTTCTTCCATGTTTTATGAATAAAGACATGTAAGTTTACACTTTTTAATCCATATTCACAACTAACAACTTGCATTAAACCAAGCTTATTAATGCAGACTATTATTTTTGTTGACCATCCACCAATAAAGGGGAGCTGAAAGCCATTTAGATGAGCAGTGTCACAAGAACAGGCAGAACCAAGAACCAAACAACACTTCACACTGAGCTTCACTCAGTGCAGAGCTTAAGTTTGCTGTGGTTGATTGAATGAATGAGAGTCAGGTGTGCGGCATCCAGGAAGTGTGTGCTGGGGTTGCTGGGAGCTGTAGTGTATCTAGAACTCTGGAGACAGTTCCTGCTGGTGACCAGAGGGGGAGACAGAGGACTGACTTCTGACAAGCAGAAAGAGAATCCAAGTAATTGACTTATAAAAAGAGACATGGGACCCCAGGTCAGTTTATGTAATCGTGTTTAAAGACCCACTCCAATGAAAATGGCGTTTTTGGTGAAAGAAAATTAGGATTGAAATAGCATTTCTGAGTATTTCTGTATTAAAATCATTGTGAATCAGGAGCAGATTTAAAACTGTAGTATAAAAAAGATTTTGTGACGTAGAAAATGTGCTGGATGGGCCACAAGCTCCCTGCTGGGCGGGGCAGGGTCGCTCCCTGGAAATGGTACTGCCCACATCTCAGAGGTGAATTTCTGATGAACTCCTGCCGCTCTGCAGAAACTATGTCCCAGAAAACGACGCAGGTTTTGGGTTTTGGTTAAAAACTGCATAATGATAATTAAACGACCACTGGGAACACTTTGAAAATAGATCATAAGATGATGATATATGGGTCTCTTTAGATAAAAGCTAAATGTGAATGTAATGATGACAGAACGTTAAAGCAAAACTGTAAAATCATCAAATTATACTTTAACCCACTGACGATAAATTATCCTCATTTGACCTCTCTTTTAGTCTTTGTGACCTTCACCACATCAAGATATGAAAAAATCTGAACTTCAAAGTTTGATTTTTAATTTACTGAAAGATTCAAACGTACCTACCGTTTACAAGTTTCTTTTCTTGACAGTCTTTGTTCTCCTGTCTTTACAGCCGCTCGTTCCAAATGCACAGTGCTGCTGTGGTAGCACGGCCGTCACTCTGACACGCCCTGGACGGCTTTTTCCATTATGGATAACGCTTTTCACACCAGTGTGGGCTGACCATGGTGTGATGAAGGTCAGGAATACTGCTTTTTATTATGACATTTCATTAAGGACTCCAGCTCCAAATGTCAACACCAGAAATAAGACATAAAGAAAATACCTCGTTGAATACAAGAAAGTAACACAAAATGCAGCGGTTTAAAAAGGCGTCCATACCAACACCTCCAGAATGGGGTCCAGTAAGGAAAAGTGCTGATGTTGGTGATGTTAGAATGGAACTGAGGTCTGATCAATAAAATAGAATCATTTACAAAGCATTGGAATAAAAAGACAAAAACTAATGTCAAACGTCTGTATCTAAAAGTTTTTCAACAAAGTAGAAAGTTTCTCTAAAATGATGCCAGGTTTGACATCAACATTCAAATAAACCATTTTTTATAAATGTATGAGTTCAAAGAGCTTTCAAACGGCTGCATGGATGGGAAGTTGATTGAAAAGTTATCAAAATTCAAAGTGATAGGTATGCAAAAAGGCAGTGCAGCCTGGAGCACGTTAACACACTGAGTCCATCATAATCCACATCTGAGCTGAACATTTGCATTTCTCAACCTGAGCTCTGAGACGGATCAGAAAAGAGGTGAGTGCTTTTTATTCCTCCTCTGGTCTTTGAGATGGTACGATTGTTCTGTCAACTATTGATGTTCCCAAAAGGTCTGAGGGAAATACACTTCAACCTGATCATCTGTTAGCTATAATTCTCTAAACAAGTGTACTGGGGTTTATTTGGATACCTGGGCTGCTTTGGTTGGAAACAGACTTTCTTCTTCTGGCAATAGACGATATCTCAGGACACAATTTGATCTGTTAAGTCGAAGTGGACTCAGGATTCCCACAGGCCTTGTAGCAGGACTTAGTGGGCTCTATTACATCCCCCCCCCCCCCCCCCCCCCCTCATCAAAGGCTGGTTTCTTGTGTTTGGAAGCTGTGAAAGTTCCCCTTAAAGCCTGTTTGCTTCAGAGGCTCTTCAAGCCGCTGGACAGTGGGACAAATCCAACAAAAATAAAACAACACAAAATAAAATGGAGCAGCTGAGTCAAAAAAAGCAAATGTATCTAAAGGGATGGGTAACATTTAGGTTTTCTCTGGTGCCAGACTGGGACTTTTGAAACTATTCCAGTTCCTGAATGGTGCTTGAACAATAAGAAAACATTTCCATTTTTTCCAGAAACATTGAAGTGTGATGAAGGAGGGGGAAGGAGGTGAAAGAGAGGACATGAATGTGTCTTAGATGTTTTATCTCCTAATTTCTGACAGTTTGCACTGCAGGGCTGCATCTCCCTTTTCACAAAAACATATTTTGTCACTCATCGCCATGACAACAGTATTTTTTTTAGACTGTTGTACGCATCACTCTGATCCATCAGGTCGCTGAATTCAAATCGTTGGCTGTGAAGTACTGACAAACATTTACTGACTTTGTCTTTGGCATTGTTAAGCTCCGCCCACCCTAATGGACTCACCCATTCTCACATGAGCCCGCCCACATAGGCAAATCCAAGTGATTGACATAGCACTAAAACAAAGGACCAGAATTAAGCATCAAAATGAAGAACAAACAAATACCCCTAAATGAAGCCTTGAAATACACTTTTTTAAACACGGTACCTGTAGTTCTGTACACGTTGGTATCTGTACCAACTTGTGATGAACTGTGGTTGCTTACATGATAGTCAAAGGACAAAGACTGGGTTACTTCCTGGTCTGAGGAAACTTTAAACCCCTCCAATATCAGCAGTGGTGAGATTTATGTTCCACAAGTTTGCTTCCGTAACAGTTTAAAAAAAAACAAATGTCAACAGCTTCCAGAAGAAAACAAACTTCTCACCTTAAGGGCTCTAAGAAACCTGGCAACCATTGACAACCATTCAAATCTAACACAGGTGTGGTTTCAATCTGTGGCTGCCTGTCTTGTTCCACCCTCTGGTCAGGTCTGTCCCTGATCCAGCGGTCTCATTATGATGCAGGCTGTTGATCTCATTTGTTTTTC
Organism: Oryzias latipes; assembly: GCF_053564925.1. NCBI lineage: Eukaryota > Metazoa > Chordata > Actinopteri > Beloniformes > Adrianichthyidae > Oryzias > Oryzias latipes. Next base: position 34,562,496 of record NC_136254.1, on the reverse strand, counting down.
GGCCCAACAGATCATTCATGCTCCTTTAAGGGAGAGGTGGTAGACGGCCACTTCAGCAGAAGGTCTGAAGGCTCCTGGTCAAAACATTTTCAAAGATTAACTCTTTTCTTTTTCTTTGTTTTTTTTTAACCAAGAACAAAATATAGCCACTTTTTCTCTTCATCCTGATATCTGTTGTTTCTTTTTATTTCAGCAATGGATGCAGTAAATTCATCGGTGAACTCCTCCTCCGTCTCTGGTTCTGATCCAGACCTTTTTAGTTCCAACATCTTCAATGCTGTCAGCATTATCAGAGCCATCCTTCTCCTGCCTCTCAGCACCTTGGTTCTCTACCTGGGTTTCCTCCGATGGCGTCCCCGGCGCTCCTTCCAGTCTGCCAGCCCTTCAGACATTCTGACCTACAACCTTGCAGTCATGGAGCTGTTCTGGTTCTTTGCTTATCTCTGCAGTGTCTTTGGTTTAGTCTATAATGTTGTGTTTCTGAAAGTGGTAGGAGTGTTTACATATGTCGCCTTCTACGGAGAGATGCTGTTCAATGTCCTCATCTGTGTGGAGTGGTACTTGGCTGTCGTTCACCCCATCACCTACATGCGAGTGCGTAACGCCCGGGGGTCCCGGATACGAAACCTGAGCATCACCTGCACCTGGCTGACCTCCTTTGGGCTCATTGTCAGAAACTTCTTTGTAGTACCTAAGGTAGTACCCTATCTGTACCACAGCATCACCATGTTCAGCCTTTCAAGCGTCTGCATCATTGTCACTGTGTTCTGCAGCATCTCAGTCCTCTGTGTTCTCATTCGCTCACCGCCAGGGGAGGGAGGCGGGGCTGACCAGTCAAAGCAGAGAGCTTTCCACACCATCGCTGTGATAACGTTTGTGTTCTGGCTTTGGTTCGTGGGGATGCTCACATCCAATATTATTTTACAGGCAAACGTTATAAGCATAAATGATGCTATTAATGTTATGCTCATCATGGGCTTCTTTAACCTGCCCTCCAGTGTGGCGGCCCCTCTGATGTTTCTTTGCAGAGCAGAAAAACTGCGCTGCAGAAGCATCTCAGACAGTAGATCCAATCAGCCTGAAAAGGCTGAACTTAACTAAAGCCATGGGCTGCATTGTATGACCCTCAGAGGTTACCTGCCCCCATCTCCCTGGCTTAGCAGACCTGCAGAACTGCAGAACTGGCTTAGCAGCTGCTTCTTTCCATTCAGTGGTTCACTGTTCCTCTTCTGCCTCTGCCACCCTGGTCAGAGCTGCACTTGACATATTCATGAAAAAATTTACTTTTCTGTTTGGTTTTATCTCCATAGAAACTATTTAAATCTTTGGTCGCCTGTGAGTGACAAACAGGTCATTGTAATTTTTAGAAGAATTTGCAAAAGTAAATTTTCCGATTTCCTTGGCGACAATGGTTTGTTAACCACGCCCACATTGCAAATATGATATCATATGTCATACTATTTTGTTCACCTCGACGCAGGCTTTGTGTGTTCAATTTTCACAACATTTCAGTATAAATAGAAATTGAGTAACAGGGGAATGCGACGTTTGTGAGCTCGCCACACTAACACTTAAAATACTGCAAACTTTACAAGCAACATTCTTTCCCAAGTAGCTTCCTGTTGATGCTCGAGGAGTTGGAGGAGGATCCATTGAAACCCTCGGGGGAGTTTAAATTTGTAGAGGGTGGATATTTTCAAAATAATTTTATTTATTTTTTTTTTTTTTTTAATTTATTTTTTTTTTTATTTTTTTTTTTTTAACTTGTCCTGTCCAACAGCTAGGCAGACAGATGAGAGCTGAGGGCCTCTTGGGTTGGACATATTTTACTTTAACAAGAGGGGTTATTAATCTTCAGACAAACCAAAGGTATGTCTGAATAAACCCCTTTTGTAATTGAGGCCAAAATTTATTAATTTCAAACATGTCTGAAAATCTTTGGTGTTGGACCGGACGGAAAAGGAAAGAGGGGAAGAAGAAAGAGGGACGTTAGAGAGAGGGGGGGTAGGGGGTGATAATAGGAGGGGAAGGGGGATAAGACCATGAAGCAGCATAAAGCAACAAGTTTACTGGTTGTTAATCATTATGGTAAGGTTCAAATGTAAAAAAAAAACAAAAAAAAAAAAAAAAAAGGGCGGAGCCTGTCCACACACACACTCAAATGTTATAAACACACCTGTTAGTTGCAAAAATGTCCACCTGTCGACATGTACACAAAACAGATAGTGTTCACACGCATACTTATGCCTTAAAACCAACTAGTGTGAAATATTTCAGTCATTCAGTCTGTTGAGCTGACACCTGTGCTCAGGTGAGTGTTTATGTTCTTCTAAAATGGATGGTGGAACGTGAAAAGAAGGAGGGAGAGTGCCCAGCCATCCCCACCCCAAGACCCCCACCGCACCAGCAGCGGCAGCCGGATTCCCCCCAACACCACACGGGAACCGGCAGGGAACAACCGCCGCCCGGGCGACCAAGCCCGCCACCCAGGCCAGGGCCAGCAGGGCCGCCGCAAGGCCCCCAGAGCCAGAGAGCAGGGAGGCACGGAGGGAAAGAGGGCGCCGCCCCAGCCCAACCAGGAGAGCAGCCCCCCCGCCGCGCCGGGAGAACCCAACGCAGGGCCCCACCGGAGAAGGACGCCCACAGCCCCAGACGAGCACCCCACCACCACCCAGGAGTTCCGGGCATCCCCCCGCCCCAACCCCAGGTACGGGCCAGGACCCCCCAAGGGAGACCCACTCCGCACTCCAGGCAGCCATCCGCCCGGCCAACGGTTGGTCCAGGGAGGAGCGAGGCAGGGGCCCGCCGCCCCCGCCCAGGAGGGGGGAACCCCGGGGAAAAAAGAGGGCCCACAAGGGGTGTTGTAAATATGGCCCGACCAGGCTCGGCCACAGTTGGAAATTTGGCGGGGCCCAGCACTCAGGAGCAAGGACCAGAACCCACCCCCCAGGGACACGAACACCCCCGGCTCAGATGTAATGTGAACCCCCCCACCGCGCGGAGAGAGCACCGCCGGGCCCAGGAAGCCAGCACCCCGGGGACACAGCCGCCGTTGCAAAGGGGCCCGTACCCCCCACCAGGGAAGAGGCAGGGGACAGATGGTCCTAGGTCCCACCTTCCTTGCAAAATGTGTGTGCGTGTATGTGTGTTTGAGAGAGTGTGTGTGTGCATGTGTGTGTGTTTATGTTGGGATGTATATATTGAGGGGGGAGGGGTGTGTGTACTAAGGGGGGTGCGGTTAAAATTGGCGGGTAGGGCACTAAGGGGACGTCTCCTGATTACTCACAGTGACGTCCCCTCACCCTCCCCACCAAGGGGCCCTAAATGTCTAAGGTGCGGTTAAAATTGGCGGGTAGGGTGCTAGGAGGACATCCGCTGCTTGCTGGCAGTGATGTCCAAGCACCCCCCCTACCAAGGGCCCTACATGTCTAAGGTGCAAATAAAACCGAAAGAGGGGGGGCCCACTCCATACGGCAACCACAGGAGGGGGGTCACTGCCTAGTAAACCCCCCCCCCCAAGGCTCATCGCAGGCTAAGCCCCCCACCCCCTCACCCTATTATGAGGTTATATGAGGAAGGGGGTAAGTTGGGGACAGATGATAGACTGTCCCCCGGTGGTCAAACAGCCGTCCCCCGCCCCCCCCCCCCCCAGCAAGGGGGCCAGGCCCACCCAGCCCCGGGGCCCCACCCCCGGAGGCGCAGACACCCCAGGCCCAGCACCACCACCCCCACACAGAGAGAGGGGAGCCAGAAAGCGCCGGCCCCCCCCGGAGCAAGCCCAGGCCCCCACCCCCAAAACGAAATAAACAAATAATTATTTTGAATTATTAATTATTCAAAATAATTTTAGATGGCGGCCTCTTTCCAAAAGTCTATGAAACTTTGGTCGTGGTTGTAGACTCGACCATCTGGCATGTGCGTACAATTTTGTGAAAATCGCTAAAGAAAATTCAAAAGTATTAAAAAAATCCATAATACCCAAATTTTACATTTTGGCAAAAAATGGTCACAAAGCCAAAGGTCCTGTGGCCATCCCATAATAAAACTTCCTTTGGATATCTCTGACAAGTGTGTTTGGATTTCATTAGTGGATTTTCAAATATTGTTTGGTCCCCATAAGAGATCTTGGCTCCATTCATTTATTTTTTTGACATCTCCTCCTGCTGTGATGTCATCATTTTGGGCGGGGTTATTGTTCACTACACCCAAAATGTTTTCACTGGATACTAAGAACATGCAAAGTTTTTGAGTATGCTGCAGTAGTGACATTTTTGCTCAAATGTACATTAAAAAAAAGGAATTGTGAAAACAATCTGGTCCTTCAGTTCAGGTACGGAATAATCTACACAACAATCTCTAAAACTAGTTAAGTGTTTTTTCTTATTCATTTATTATAATTCATTATTATTGTCTTATGTAGTTCAATCAGCATTTTTGCAGTTTTACATTTTAGAGAGTATTCCCAGTCAAAAAACTGTTTACGCTTTGAAGAAAAAGTACTAGTTTTCGTGTACAATCATAACAAACCGTATGTTTGAAATGTGTTCACATTTGCTAACAATGGATAACTGAGTTCTGTGATCAACATTTGTTTTTATCATACAGGCATTTTTTGTTCAGCGTTTTCTTTTTGTCCTTACTGTTAGAATTCAGAAACAGATGACATTAGATTGAAAGCAATATTAAACCTTAGGAAAGGTAACTATCTGATTAGTGTGCAGTGAGGCAGTCTGTATTTGTAATACCTTGTTGTGTTTGTGACTTTTTCTAAATCTGAACCCAGTCTGTCGTTCATGATATTATTGGTGGATTTTAAACAATAATAAATGATGTTTTTGATGTGAAGCCATGTATCCAATCTGCTTGGCTGTGGTCAGTGTTGGTGCTGAACTCCAACCCTTTGGATCCCCAACCAAAGGGTTGGATTTCTTACTGGAAGCCTTCTCCATCAGAAAGGAGCGCTCACAAACTGAGGGGAGTACAGGTAAGTCTGGTAGTTTCCTTCTTTCTTGTATGGCCACTTCAAAGGATGTAATGAAAATGGAACGTACTATTGTCTTCCGTGTTGTGAGTGTATCGTGAAGTATTTGTGAAGCAAATGAAAGTAACACGCAGACATACAAGTGACGCTCTTGTACGGTGTCCTTATGCTGCACTCTAGTCATTAGTGAAGCATTATGCTTTATTAACACCGTGCTTGGAGACGAGCATTCAAATGGATGAAAAGTCTACATGAACAAGCGCATGTGTTCTTCTGGCTTCAACGTTCAAAACGCTCACATTCACATGGCACTACACATTTTTAAGCCAGTTTTCTGGCTTTACGTACAAAATGTGCATCCATTGTGTCAAAAGTCATATCAGTTCAACTTTGACCAATCAGGCACTTAAATTTGGTAGTTGCGTACGGGTAACGTTCTTTTCGAAACATGAAAGAATTTGAAAATTGATATTGAATAATATCATCATTAATATTTGTGTGTTATCAGCCGAAGTGAACAAGTCTTTCATATATATCGAATATGGCTGAGAAAGAGAAAACTGGAGCAAGATTCACCAGATTTGCACTGCTTTGACGTGTCGCACCAAGACTCTTCCAGCTATTAGTACTTGTGCTGATGTTGGGTAGTGGCAGTCCAGAGGGAACACCAGATCATAAATGCGTTTCCTTGAATGTGCATCACATGACCTTGTGTACGTAGCTTTAGTCACAAACGGTCTTATGGCTAGATACCGGTTGTCTACGGGTGAAAAATAGGCAAATCTGTTTGGGTTATGATAGGCGCGCATTTACTTATCAAACGAACAACACTTCCAAACTTCTCGCACAGTCTGCAGGATTTGGGGGGCTCAAAAAATCAAAAATTTGTATGACTGTGAACATTTCGATTTTACGGGCTGGTCTACAACATTGATATTTGCCCTCACACCTCCTTGCCCCTTAAAGATTTGATCATTTTCACACCTGTAAGCAGCCCGTATCCACCGGTGAGGACAGTTGGGCAAAGGTTTTAGTTTCGGCCTTGGCATGGCCGTGCACTCGCTGCATGCGCTCACTGTCTGCCTCTTTTGAATAACCATCCGTCTTTATGAAAGGATCATTTGAATTCTGTCATATTTCATGGACGGTGGAAATGAGAAATGGCTCGTGTCAGAATAGCATGTGGTACATCAGAGGATGACTTTTTCATGTATTTATACATGGATATGAGATGAAAATTATACTTTGGCTTCCGAAAAAGGGTGAAAATCATTTGATTTATGTCTCTAAAATGTCAGAGGTAGATCACATGTATAATCTACATATGCAAGAAGTCATGTGACTTCCTGCATTTGTTTCATGCAAAGAAGTCAGCGACTGATATAAAAACTTCATTAACAAAATTATGCAGACTGAAACCTCAAAGCACCGTTGAAGTGGAAACGGTTGGAGTTTGTGAAATTTATCTGAGAAAAAGAAGCGTTTACGAGGTCAGTGTTCTTCGGTTTGACACAACATTCCAGTTTTTGATTTTATGATTAAAACATTTTTATTCAAATTTGATTTAATATTGTGAATAGAACAAATGAATAGTTTGTTGATGATTTTTTTCCCCTACTGACAGCTTAATGAAGGATTGGAGCAACGTCACACCTGTTCATCATTATTGCTGGTAGTTTATTTAACCTCATTCAAAGTACTACAAAACAAATCATCCCGGGAGTTATTTCTGTAAGAAAAAGTGAATAAAAACTCCCCCATAGACTTCCCAGTGATGGCAAATGTTGGCATGTGAATCTTTCTTCATCCGTTTGAGTTGGGGTCTTAATGAAAGAAACCTAAAGAAATACTAGAATCTCCTTTCCAGCTTCTCCTGAAGGACAATAAGTCATTTCTAAACCACACAGAATATTTTAATCTCTTTTGTCCAGGTTTGAAGGTTTTACTCTCGCTTGGATGTGTACAAGAAGCAAACAGACACCTTTAATCCTCAAAATTCTTTTTTTAATATGCAAATTGACCAATGGACATGTAATCGATAGGTAGGACTATATACTTCAGTTTTCAATACAGAAACTCTTTTACCCGTTGAAACGATGAGCTTTGTCAGCAGACTTCCAACAATTCTCTTGAAACTGCAAAGTTTCCTCTCTGGAGGCTCTCAGGTTGGCCAGGATGAGAATTTGTTCATTCTCTTCTATGAAGTGATTTTGTGTAAGTGTTGACATGTTTGTATGTGAACATTTTTTGGGTCAGCAGGCATATTGGTAACATTTTGGGAGCGTACCCGTCCCAACATCCCTCCCTTTTCTTATCATCTTTTCTTTTCCGTCTGGTCCAACTAAAAACTGATAGAAATATAATCAATATATAAATAAAGTTTTGCTTAAATAGAAAAAAGGGGTTTATACAAATATACACCGTGTGTGTCTGAAGATTCATAACCCATGTTGTAACAGTAAAATTAGTCCAACATAAGAGGCCTTCAGCTCTCATCTGTTTGCTCTGCTGTTGGACAGGACCAGTTAAAAATAAATAAATACCAAGAACCGCTAGAGGGCATCATAGGTGTGTGTAACAGTATTTTCTACTTATAGCAATGCAGAAGAAGAAGCAGTGCCATTGTTATAGCTGGCTTGGTGAAATTGTTCCAAAGCAAAACTGAGTATTAAAAATTCTAAGGACTTTTAGTGATGTAGAGAGTTTAGTTGACTTTTTTTTAGCATAGTCTTTATGGTTTTCTAAATAATTGTTCATGTGTTGCGTTAACACAATAGATTCGTAATGTTTTTAATGAAGCTAAATACACATCAGTGTGTTACAATAGTGAAACGTCAGTCTATTATTGTTATCTATTCAGTTGTATGACTTGTCTTTCAAGATGAAATGTCCCTTCTTGGACATTTTCTTCAGAAAACATAACAGCCGTATGTTCTGAAGAAAAATGAGAAATCTGTCGCTTTGAGATTTCGTCCATGCGTGTTCGTATGTCGGGAGAATGACCAGAAAATGCGAACGGAATAAAATTAAGAGGTTTTATTGTCCCTAACAAAGAGCTATAAACAAAATAAAACAGATAAAACAGATCGATCTGGGTGTCCAAAATCAAGGCCTGCAATACGTAAGACATTACAATCCGATTCACATGCAGCTTGTCTGGAGACCAAGCTTTTTCCAAAGCATGGCTCTTTTAAACACGTGGTAAGAGTCCCTCCTCCTGCAGCATTATGGCCGCTGAATCTCCGCCTCTGGTCGCTAGAGATTGGCTGACAGAGGAGCCTGCCTACTTCCTTCAGTCCATACTTGAAATCACAGCATCTGGTCCCTTCCTATGTGATCATGCCGGAACTTCCCAGCATGCATTCGGTAGATCATAAAGCTTTTGTTCTCCACACGTGAGCGGATGCCTGGAGTTGTTCCCGCAGCTACGATCAGTCCCAGAGATAGTTCATTTATGGCCCATGTCAGACCTACAACCAAATGGCCTTAGAAGATCAAAGACTGTTTCTCCTGAAAGGGGGTTGAGATTGGAGCTGCAGCAATAAAACCTCTTTACAGATAAAAAGCCTAAGAGAAATAAGGACCACAAAAATATAAATTCCTTCAGTTCCCACCCATGTGATTTCACTGCTTACATGTTTAAAATGGTGTTAAGTATATAAACAGAAAAATTCGGATTCGAATCTTTGAACAATATTCTTCTCTATACTTTCTAGGTGTTCTGGTCTTCAGGTCTACCCTTCACCTTGCAGACATGTCAACAACCATGACTGAGGGCTACTGCTTTAACTCTACCATGAGAGGCCTGATGATCAACTGCATGTCCGGTGCCAAAACCGTTCTCCTCCTCCCTGTTTGTACCTTTGTTTTGTACGTGGGTCACCATCGATGGAGAGGTCAGCAAACCTTTAAAACAATGAGCTATTCCGACATCTTCACCTATCACCTTGTTGCGATGGAGTTCATCTGGGGCTTTGGGTTTGCAATCCACCTTTGTGGCACAGTATTCAACAGGTGGAAAATGAAACACGTTGGAATCTACTTTTTGTTCTTTGCTAGCTATGGGGAGGCATTTTTCCACATCTTGACCAGTTTGGATTGGTACCTGGCTGTTGTTCACCCCATCACCTACCTGGGGCTGAAAAACTCCCGTGGGGTAAAGATCAGAAACACTGGCATCACCTGCATTTGGCTGCTCTGTTTTGGAGCAATGTGGACATCTTTTGACTTGAGCGGCGTCTACTTCAGCATCTCCTTGTTCTGCTTTCTGGCATTTACCATCATGATTATAATGTTCTGCAACTTCTCCGTTCTCTGCGCTCTGATTCGTTCAGGGCCGGCGGAGGAAGGCGGGGAGAAGGAGTGGGTCGACCAGCTAAAGAAGAGAGCTTTCCACACCGTCACAGTCATATCCAGCATGCTCTGGTTGTGGTTCATCGGGGTTCTCATTGCTGTTGGTCTAACTCGGTCTTTCATACTCCCTGAAAACAACAGGTGTGTGGTGTTGGCCAGTCTAAGCTGGTTCAACATGCCCACCAGTCTGGTGTCGCCTCTGCTGTATCTACACAGAGCTGGAAGACTGTCATTTGGCTGCTTTAGCAGAGGCTGACGGTGATGGTTGTAGTAAAAGAAAAACCTCTAAGGTTTTAGACGTGTATTGTGATTAGCCCTATCAATCAATCAACCGGTTATAACATTTATTTGTATTAAAACATGTTCCTTGAGGACAGCAAATCTTTTTTTAATTAGATGAGAACCAAAAACTGACTCATTGGCCAAAATAAGTTTGTACTCGGATTTATAGAGAGAATGAGACAGTAAACAACGTTCTTTCCGTAAATACATTTACGGTATGGGTACAGTTGGGTATAAAGTCATCATCAACCGGACATGGTACTCACCCCAAGCCAGCCTCCAACTGTACTTCTCTATTTCCCTCACATTGGGGAGCAAGACGTTGGGGCTCGGTATTGAACCATTTATTTGTCTCTGTTATCACATATGTCTGCCTGTAGAGACCACAAAAGCAAGGTGTCTATTTTAGCTGTCAGGTACTTATATTCACTTTTGACTGATGAGCCAGATATTAATCTGAATTCAAAGATAAATAAAATTAAAGCCGCGAATAGCATTGTATGCCCTTGTTTGACTTGCCCTCACTGGCTGAGTGGCTACAACACGCCCCTCACTCTCCACTTTCTCCCTTGCTATGTTGGTCAGAGCTACGCAAGACAAATTCCTAAAAGAAAACAATAAATTAAAAATGCCAGCTTGTCTGTTGGTTTAGCTCCATAGCAACCATTTTATTTCTTGATTGACAAACAAGTCTATGTAAATTTGATAACAAGTAGCAAAAGTACATTTTTGGATTTTCTTGGTAACCAACGTTTTCTGTTAACCCCTGTGCTATCCTATGGGGTCCAGATGACCCGGCCCTTATATTGATGTTTTCTCTCTACCATGACAAAGGTGGATAAAGGTGGAAAGATTTCATGTAATCCATGGACACCAGTGAAGATCACAAATCATTGAAGAAAAAAGGTTCAGAGCACTGTCTAGTGGGTCTAGATGACCCAACTCCCAATGTTAAAGTGCCTAGGATAGCACAAGGGTTACCCATACCCACATTCTTAATATGTTCATAGTGTTTCGTTCAGCTTCAACCATTGACTCATATATTACATTTTCACTGGCAAGAAAAGATTCTAGCATCATGGGAACAACACTTTTGAGAGCTGTTGAGTATCTTCAATTTCTAGCACAGACCTTAGCTACCAATGATGCTCGGGGTGTTGAGTAGGCGATAGATTCAAATCCCTAGCTGGACTTTAAATTTATAGAGGGTACCACAGGTAATGTTTTTGGAAAATACAAGATGGCGCCCTTTTACCGAGATCAAAGGTCAACAAAACCTCAGTTGTGATTGTAGACTTAGCTTGTTTCCTTGCGTGTGACATTTTGTGGAGATCATATTTCATATTGTTGGAAAATGTAAAAAACCACCAAATTTCCCACTTTGCCCCAAAATGGCCGCCAAGCTGTAGGTCGTGTGGGCATCCTATAATAATTTTAAAACTTCCTTTAAATACCACCGACACATGTTCTGGTTTTGTTGGTGGATTTTAAACTTATTTTTTGTGCCCAATAAGAGATTTTGGCCCCATGCATTATTATTGTTCATAGTTTATCACCCTATTATGTAATCAGTTCTTTTTGAGGAGGGGTTCATTGACTACACCTGAAAATCATTTTCACCAGGTACTACGGGTGTGTGGATTTTGGTGATTTCTGAGTTTGTGGGGGAGCTGAATTGTTTGCTCAGTAAGTCAGAAGAATTGCAGGATCAGTTTAGTCCTTCAGTCAGGACAGCTGCTGGACAGAATCAGGTTCTCTTTTTTAAATTTCAGTATGCACTGGAGAAATAACACACACTTCATACTACTGCAAATCTTCTTATTAAACTCTCCATAGTTACAAATGAGTGTTGGGTTGGGTCGTTTTTAACCCAACTCCAAGATTACAAAGAGACTAAGTTTACGCTGGGTTATATATTATAACCAATGATTTATGAAGAAAAATCTTGTAATTTATCAGGGGTGCCCATACTTTCTTATACCATTGTATATTCTTATGTATTTATGTTGGATACATTTTCTTTAGCTGCTGTCCGTTCACCTTGTAAAATCTATTTTCCTTAATAAAAATCTATTGTTTTTCTAAGATTCCGTTTTCCAAAGAAGAAACATTTTTCTTTGGGATTTGTTTAAATTTTAAGCCTTTCTTCAAATGTTTGAACTGTTTTGTTTCTTAATTCCAATAAAGATCAGCAGAAGACTTGTCGTTCGGTGGCCACGTAGGAAGTGAACCTTTCTGAGAAAAATTCCCAGACAGACTTGCGGTTACAGCCGGTTGATGAATGAATTCATGTGTTTGAATTTCATGAAGCATGCAAAAACAGCAGCAAAGGTCCATTGATCATCCGCTCAGCCAGTGCAGCTGAGGTTTTACTGCATGCTGGGAGTCAGACCAAAGTTGCTGAAGAGGTGAGTGTTTCCATGCATTCACACTGAAACCCTCATCCTACAATTATTTGACGTGGGAGGACATGACTTTTAAGATTTCATAAAATCCAACGATGTGCATCTTAAAACAACGTCAAAACACAGATTGGGTGATTCTAGACCTGGAAGAACTCCACATCTGACACGGTCAGACTCAGGCCATTGGTTCACAGTTCGCAACTTCAAAACCACAAACATTTAAAAGTATTAATGAGTATATTTTGGTTTATTTTCAGAATTTATTATGAAGAATTAAAATTTCAGATATCATTATGTTTTTGCACTTATTACTTGCTGTGTGTGTAAACTCACAAACTCATAAAACCTCTTGAATAGAAGAATGAAAACAAGTCCTTCCAGATTGTCAGAGTACATTAGATCAACCATAACTAGAGAATAGTACCAAACGTTCAGGCTGCAGCGCTGAAGCTGGTTGCTTCTGGACCAGTTCTGGACTGAACTGGGCGGTGGCGGTTCTGAGGGTTTCAGTGGGAGGAGTTTCTAAGTGGATGAAAAACCAGATTGGAAATAAATAAATAGTAGGTTTGAAACCAGTTTCAAGTTGACAATGTCAACTTGAAAGAAATGTCATAAAATAAATGTAAAAAAAAAGAAAAAAATGTAGATTTTTTTTTGAAAACTTGAAAAATAAAAACGATTTACCTAAAACTGTTAAATTATGAAAAAAATGTTTATCATTACAAGATTCTGTTTTGCAATGTGAACTTTGGTTTTTTTTTTCTCCCTCTTGGTTTATAAGTTAAACTTTTTGCTTTTTTAGATTTGATTTTGATTTTAGGTGAGGGTGGGGCTTTAAAGCCATTGGCCACAGGAACAGTGTCTGTTTTTGGCACCACCCGTGTCACACTCATGACTGTTTATGAGGCTGAGTGACTCCTCCCCCCTGGCATTCCAAACAGGAAGTACCCGCTGGTCCCAAAGAAGCCAAAATCCCATAGACTTCTATAGAGAAAGAAACAGCTGTTACTCTGTCATTCTATTGGTCAGAAGAACCATTCTGGACCTTTTTTAACATCTTCTTGATGATCCTCATTTTTATTTTAAGTTATTCAATATAAACTGACCAATCAGATGCCTCAATGAAAGTAGGTGGAGCCTGCTGGCCACTACGTCCAACATTTAAAACATTTGTCCGATTTTGTGTAGCTTTCTTTCTTTCTTTCTTTCTTTCTTTCTTTCTTTCTTTCTTTCTTTCTTTCTTTCTTTCTTTCTTTCTTTCTTTCTTTCTTTCTTTCTTTCTTTCTTTCTTTCTTTCTTTCTACTCTGTTGGTTGTGTGGATGTTCCATGTTTTTTTCTCTTCTGAAAAGTCGTGTGAATGTTGAATATGCTCATTTCAAGTTGATAGACGACCTTCAAAAATTTAAAAGTATGTGGGCTCTGGAGGGAGTTCTGTGTAGTACCGGGGAGGATAATAACATTGTGTTCAAATTCTAATGGATTACAGGCTACATACTGTTTCTTTTGTTGTTGCTCTGCAATGGGGTACCTTTTAGGTCTTACTATTTTTCTTTTAATGTCTTCCACTTTCGGCTTCTCCCATCAGGGGTCGCCACAGCGAACGAGTCGCATGGTAAATTTGGCAATGTTTTACGCCGGATGCCCTTCCTGACGCAACCTTCTCAAACCGGGCTTGGAACCGGCATAGGTAGAGAAGGGAACAGGGAGCAGCCCGGAGTCGAACCCGGGTTTCACGGGCGGAAGGCGCCGCAAACCAGCACGAGCTAAACTGGCTCCCATTTTTAATTTTTTTATTTTTCTTTTAATGTACAGTGTGTCTTTATTTTAATGTGATTTATTAAAGTTTTTGTAAATCTCTAAATCTCTTTCTTTCTTTTTGAAAAAAAGTTAGAACTGAAACTGTATTTTGAGACTGAACATGAGAAATATCAAAATAACTACAAAATGCAAAACAGCAGCAGTTACTAATAAACATTTGGAGAATGAGGAATGGTCCAGTTTAATGAACTTTTTGTCTTCTTCCTCTTCAGATGCAGCAGACATGTTGAAAACTTCTCGTCCATGTCTGACGCTCTTCTGGTCTCCAACTCCTCAGATGCTAAATTCATCTCTTTTCTCAGCTTCACTACAGTGAAGTTCCTCCTGGTCTTCCCTTTATGTGGCTTTGTGCTCCATCTGGGTTTTCAAAGATGGCGGCAGCAGTGCTCCTCAAACCCTGTGAGCCACTCTGACATCATCACCTGTCACCTGGCTGTCCTGGAGCTGCTGTGGGGTCCCGGGTTCATCTTCTACCTCTGTGGTAGATACTTAGACAGTCCTGCAGCCTTAGGTATGGGATCCTGCACCTTCTCCATGGTCTTCTATGCAGAGATGTTTTTCCACACCCTGACCTGTGTGGATCGGTACCTGGCTGTTGTCCATCCCATCGTCTACATGGGGCTGAGGAGCGCTCGTGGGGTGAAGATCAGGAATGTTTGCATTGCCTCTGGTTGGCTGCTCTGCCTCGGACTGGTCTGTTATGATGCCTTTGTGGTGACATACGAAAGCATCGTATCTCTGGTCTGCTTTCTGGCTGTTTCCATCTTGGTGATTACGTTCTGCAGCTTCTCTGTTCTCTGCGCTCTGATCCATCCCAGGCCAGGGGAGGGAGGCGGGAAAAAGGAGCGCGTTGACCAGTTTAAGAGGAGGGCTTTCCACACCATCACTGCCATCTGGCTGGTGCTCTGGGTGTGGTTCATCGCGTACCTGGTTGCTAATGCTCTCTATGAGTCACTGCCTCTGGCTAAAAAGGTCAAAAGTTTTCTGATTGCTGTTTTAAACTGGTTTGACCTGCCCGTCGCTTTGGTGTCTCCTGTGCTGTACCTGCACAGAGCTGGAAGAATGCCATGTGGTCCATTCACCAGACACTGAAAGTGGGTTTCTTCTGGAAATGTATCCAAAGTTAGAAAAGTTGCCCATTTTCCCTTTTCAGTTGTGTCATATTTGTGTAGAACCTTCATATTCTGGGAGATTAACAGCATAGTTTATGTATGTTTTTCAAATGGAAGAAGATCTTTGATGGATCTCTGTTAACACTGTTCTTCAGGGACTTTCAAATGTTGATCTTGAAGATGCTCATCCAATCAGATTCTTCAGTTCTAACTGCAAATTTATACAAAAGTTCTCAGACATATTAAAGTGCCATTCTGATCATCTTCTGATCTATTTTTATAGCGTTGGAGTAGATCTTTAGGGGAACACAGCTTTTCCTGGCTGTATTCCTCAAGAATCAAGTTTTTTGTTTTTCATTTTTACAGGTGATCACTAAGAGATTGAAGGGGGAAAAAAGAATGGCAGCCTCTCGTGATTGTTGTTTTTTTGGAATTATGTTTGTTATTGCATAATCTGTATTTTCCTATTTAAAACTTGATTACTTCTTCAGTTTATTGTCTTTTTTTAGTCTATGTGATCAAACCAGTTTCCTGTTAGCTTTTAGTGTTAGATTAATCACGAAGTTCTCAAATGTAATTATTGATTAATTTAATAAAAACCAATAGAAAAATCTATTTGTGTTTGGTTTATTATTTCTTAAATATAAAAACTCTCATTACCAAGGTCTCGGTGGATCCTGGATTTGTCAGGATCTAGAGGCTTTTTGGCCTTCATGGCTTCCCATACCTATTCTGCCTCCTGATTCCACTGATTGATCATTCAATGCAGCTGGATCCTGGTGTATTTATTCCTTCCCCTACACTCTGCCGGTTCAATGTGTTCTCTACCCTCTAGCAGGTCAGATCAAGTTGATGGTTCTCCCCGCTGATGTTGATATAAGTTCTGTTTTTGGACGTTGAGTCAAGTCTGTCTCTTACTTGTTGTTGCATAAGTTTGGATTTTGGTTGGAATTCCACCGCAGCAGCAGCGGCAGCCGGAATCCCCCCAACGCCACACGGGAACCGGCAGGGAACAACCGCCACCCAGGCCAGGGCCAGCAGGGCCGCCGCAAGGCCCCCAGAGCCAGAGGCCAGGGAGGCACGGAGGGAAAGAGAGCGCCGCCCCAGCCCAACCAGGAGAGCAGCCCCCCCGCCGCGCCGGGAGAACCCAACGCAGGGCCCCACCGGAGAAGGACGCCCACAGCCCTAAATGAGCACCCCACCACCACCCAGGAGTTCCGGGCAACCCCCCGCCCCAACCCCAGGTACGAGCCAGGACCCCCCAAGGGAGACCCGCTCCGCACACCAGGCAGCCATACGCTCGGCCCACGGTTGGTCCAGGGAGGAGCGAGGCAGGGGGCCCGCCGCCCCCGCCCAGGAGGGGGGAACCCCGGGGAAAATTAGAGGGCCCACAAGGGGTGTTGTAAATATGGCCCGACCAGGCTCGGCCACAGCTGGAAATTTGGCGGGGCCCAGCACTCAGGAGCAAGGACCAGAACCCACCCCCCAGGGACCAGACACCCCCGGCTCAGATGTAATGTGAACCCCCCCACCGCGCGGAGAGAGCACCGCCGGGCCCAGGAAGCCGGCACCCCGGGGACACGGCCGCCGTTGCAAAGGGGCCCGTACCCCCCACCAGGGAAGAGGCAGGGGACAGATGGACCCAGGTCCACCTTCCTTGCAAAATGTGTGTGCGTGTATGTGTGTTTGAGAGGGTGTGTGTGTTCATGTGTGTGTGTTTATGTTGGGATGTATATATTGAGGGGGGAGGGGTGTGTGTACTAAGGGAGGTTCAGTTAAAATTGGCGGGTAGGGCACTAAGGGGACATCTCCTGATTACTCACTGTGACGTCCCCTCACCCTCCCCACCAAGGGGCCCTAAATGTCTAAGGTGCGGTTAAAATTGGCGGGTAGGGTGCTAGGAGGACATCCGCTGCTTGCTGGCAGTGATGTCCAAGCACCCCCCCTACCAAGGGCCCTACATGTCTAAGGTGCAAATAAAACCGAAAGAGGGGGGGCCCACTCCATACGGCAACCACAGGAGGGGGGTCACTGCCTAGTAAACCCCCCCCCCCAAGGCTCATCGCAAGCTAAGCCCCCCACCCCCTCACCCTATTATGAGGAAGGGGGTAAGTTGGGGACAGCTGATAGACTGTCCGGTGGTCAAACAGCTGTACCCCCCCCCCCCCCCAGCAAGGGGGCCAGGCCCACCCAGCCCAGGGGCCCCACCCCCGGGGGCGCCGACACCCCAGGCCCAGCACCACCCCCCCACACAGAGAGAGAGGAGCCAGAAAGCCCAGGCCCCCACCCCCAAACGCCGGCCCTAGAAGAGCTCTGGTCAGGCCTTGACGGGACCGAGGCAGCCAACCGGCCGGGGAAACCGCCGATGGCCTCAGCGGAGACCCCGACCCGTCAACCCCCCCTGCCCCGTACCAATAGTGCCCCCCCCCCCTCCCCCAGAATGCCCCCCCACAGGACAGGGCCGACAAGACCCCCCCCCCCCCAGACCCCGCAGCCGAAGCGGATGACACCCAGAGCGACCGGGGGCCCCAAGAGGGTTGTCCCGTCCCGCCCCAGAGCCAGGGAAGGGCCGATCCCAGCCCCAGGTGTAGATGGGAAGCCCATCCAGCGCCGCTGGGCCCCCCCCCCGAGCAGCGCCCCCCGCCAACCCCCCCCAGCACAGGCAAAGGGACCACCCCCCCAAGCCAAGCCAGACCACCACCCCACCACGCACCCCCACACCCAAGCCCAGAGGACCACGCAGCGCCCCAGCCCGCCCCACCCAGGCGCCGGACCCGACCCCCCGACCAACGGAGCCCCCGCCAGGCACCGGAGGCCCCGACCCCCACCCCGGCCCACGGCAGAAGGGCAAGGAGCAGCGACGACCAGGCCCCCCCCACCCCCTAAGTCACGGAGTCAGCTATGGGAGACCAGAGAGACCGAATTCTTTCAAAGTTACTTGAACCTTGGGCTGACATTTTTTCCAAGCTGATATGATCAAGCAGCAGATTTCTGTGTTGAGTTATATTTATATATTTTTTGCTTTTCCAATTTATTAAAATAGTTTTTTTAGCAATGCAAAGAGTTATGAAAATGATAGAGCCTAATCCTCCTTCTACATCGATGGCACTCATGTCACCAAGCACACAAAGTGACGGTGAAGCTGTGATTGAAACCTTAAGCCAGACTGATAGATCGGCACATACCTGCTGCCAGAGAGCCTGGACAGGCGTGCAGAACCATAGTGCATGCATGTAATTGTCGGGTAGATTACTGTCACAGTGCTGACAAATGTCTGAGTTACTGAGACCCATCTTGAACATCCTCTGTCCAGTGTAGTAAATTCTGTGAAGAGTTTTGAAATGGATTAGCTGCAGATTTGGACTTTTTGTCATTTTAAAGGTGTTTAGACAAAGTTCTGACCAAAAACTTTCATCTGTGCTGATGCTCAAATCCGCATCCCATTTTGTTGTCGGAAGTGAAATATTGTTATCTAAATTACATAAAAGTTTTTATATTTTGGAGAGAGTTTTATTCATTGAGAAATTGATCAGAGTGGCAACTACATCTGGTAGCTTTAAATCGTTGTCTCTGTATTTAAACTTTTTAGTAATAATTGATTTAAGTTGCTGATATTCCAAGAAGTTATTTATTCCATGTTTGTCTTGAAGTTCCTGGGGAGTTATGAATCTTCTATCAATAATTATGCGCTCTAGTTGTTTTATGCCCCCTGCTTGCCAAGCTGGGAAGTGGATAATTTTTTTTTTATGAGGATGTCTGGGTTGTTCCAGATGGGTGTCATTTTGCACGGTTGAATTGATGATTTTGATATTTTGAGAAATTCCCACCAGGCTGTTAAAGTGGCGTTTATATTAATGGTTTTGAAACAATCCTGTTTTTTAACTATTTGGCTAATAAATGGAAGATCTGACAGGTTGATCTTTCCACATAACGCCTGTTCCAAGTCTAACCATGAGTTAGTTTCTGGATTATTTTTTAACCATTTTAAGATGTATTGTAATCTATTTGCAAGAAAGTAATTGTGGAAGTTAGGTTATTCTAATCCTCCACAGCTTTTTGCTGATTTTAAAGTTTTTAGACTAATTCTTGCAGGTTTATTGTTCCATAGAAAGCTTGATATGGATGAGTCTAATGTTTTGAACCATTTTAATGGCGGTTGTGTGGGAATCATTGAGAAGAGATAATTAACTTTGGGTAAGATTTTCATTTTTACCGTGGCTACCTTGCCCATAAGGGACAAAGGCAGGTTGGTCCAGCGTGTTAGATCGTCCTGTATGTTTTTCAGTAATGGGGTGTGGTTTAGCTGCACCAGTTCTGATATTTTGGGGGAAAAATAAATACCTAGATATTTTATATTGCCTGATTTAACTGGTATTGTGAGTCCTTGCTCCGCATTACTGTTCAGTGGTAATAAAACAGATTTATTCCAATTAATGGAATAGTCTGATATAGAAGAGAATTCATTAATGATTGTTGCCGTTTCATTTACAGAATGTATATTACTTAAAAACAGTAATATGTCATCTGCATAGAGACTAATTTTATGATGGCTGTGTTTGGTTTTAATTCCTTTAATACTCTCATTCTGTCTTATTGCTGCAGCTAGAGGCTCGATAAATATTGCAAAAAGAGAGGGGGAGAGTGGGCAACCCTGTCTGGTTCCTCTTCCAAGAAAAAACCTGTTGGAAGTCTATTTATTAGTTCTAACTGATGCATTGGGGTTGTGATATAATATTTTGATCCAATTGATGAATGATTCTCCAAACCCAAACTTATGGAGGGCAGCAATAAGGAACTTCCAATTTACTCTATCAAATGCTTTTTCAGCATCCAGTGATTGTATAGTCATTTCCTGGTTTTTGATGGTGGCAAAGTCTATTATGTTAACGAGTCTGCGGACATTGTCATCCGAGTGTCTGCCTTTGATGAATCCAGTTTGATCAAAGTGAATTATGCGAGGAGTGACTTTTTCTATTCTCTGTGCTAGTGCTTTGCAGATAATTTTTACATATGCATTAATTAAAGAAATGGGGCGATAGCTTGAAGGACTCGTGGGGTCTTTGTCTGGTTTTAGAAGAAGGATAATGTTGGCAGAGTTCATGTTAGGTGGTAGAAATTGGCTTTCATTGATAAATTTTACCGTTTTATAAAACGTTGGTGCCAGTTGTTCCCAGAATTCCTTATAAAACTCTGCAGGAAAGCCGTCGGGTCCTGGTGCTTTGCTGTTAGGCATAAGTAACAGAGCTTCATGAAGCTCAGACAACGAGAGCGGAGAGTCTAAATTTGTGATTTGATCTTCGTTTAACTTGGGCAGGTTTATATTGTTGAGAAATGAGTTGATGCTTTGTTCTGATGGATTGATCTGTGGAGTGTATAAGTTTTGATAAAAGTCTTTAAACGCATTATTAATTTTTACCGGGTCATGGGTGACATTCCCTGTTTGGTCCATAATAGAAGTGATTGTTGATTTTTCTTTATTAATTTTAAGCTGATTAGCTAGAAATTTGCCAGATTTATTTGAGTTTTCATATCTTTCCAGTCGAAGCCTTTGTATCTGGAATTGTGTTTGTTTATTGATGATGTCATTTAACTGCAGCTTTAAATTTTTCAGGTCGCCAAGTATGTGTTCCTGTGCAGAAGCAGCATAAGCAGTCTCCAGAGTTTTTATTTTATTTTCTAATTCTAATAAATCTGCTTTCTCTTTGTGTTTTTTATGCGTTGAATAAGAGATGATTTTCCCTCTCATGACTGCTTTTGCTGCTTCCCAAAGAATACTTGGTGATATTTCAGAAGTATTGTTGAATTCTAAGAAGGTTGCCCACTCTTTTTTAAAGAATTCAATAAATTCCTGGTCTTTTAACAGAGACGTATTAAACCTCCAGGTTGAACCCGAGGGTCTGGGTACTTCCCTTGAAATAGTAACAGAAACTGGTGCATGGTCACTGATAATAATTGGATGAATGTTGGAACTTTTAATTTCTTTCAAAAGGGAGTTACTGACTAATAAATAATCTAAACGGGAGTGTGAATGGTGAACTGGAGAAAAAAAGGTGAACCCCTTAGTGTTTAGATGACATGAGCGCCAAGCGTCGCAGAGACCCAGATCATTCATGTACTGCTTTAGAATATATACACTCGCTATACAAAAGTCCTTATTCTGAATGGATATATTAATGATTACAAATCTGCCTTTTGGGTCAGTAACTGTATCCTTATGAGTAAATGTAACATTTTTATTAATCAAAACTGCAACCCCTCTTTGTTTGGAGTTGAAACTGGCAGAATACATAGCTGGATACTGGGAACAGCACAGGAGATGACCAGCTGATAAAGATAAATGGGTCTCCTGCAGCAGAGCTATATCTGCTTTAAGATCATTCAGGTGATTTAACACTTTCAATCTCTTTGGCCCAGAACCAAGTCCACGCACATTCCAGCTAACGATGTTAAGACTGTTCATAGCTGTTCTAACCGGGAGAGTGCAAGGCTAAATAGTGCGTGTGCCCGTCCGTGTGCGCGTGCCCGCTGTGCGTTCCTGCTACACTGACAAGCGCTGTGCGTTGTGGGTGAACGTGTCTTGGCTGTCAGCTGCATGTTACGTGCGTCCTGTGTGAGCCTAAGTGAGGTTTTTGCAGTTTATCAACGTGTGTGTGCGGGATCGCGTGTGCATGCTCTTATGCACGCTATTATGCGCGCGCGCCCGTTCCGTGCATAAATAAATACTCACCGTGGTTGCGTTGACTTTACCTGATTCACATATGAGGAAATGGGAAGGGGGGGGGGACAAGAGAAAAGAGAGAGGGAAAGAGAAAGAACAAAAAACAAAAACAATGAAACAACAACAGAAACATGAATGTGAGAGAAAGAAAAAACACTTTTCCTGAGAGGTGTGGATTATTGATGATCCGATTATTTCCTATTCAATTAAATAAGTTTGCTGGTTTCTTCTGGGCGGCGCAGATGTCAGTGCGCCTCTGAAAGCCTTCAGCACAGCCAAGGTGTTACCTCTGGGTCCCGGAACAGCTTGCCATTCACAAAAAGTTTATCAACGGCAACCACCGCACGGGCTCCAGCAGACAGGTGCTTCCTCCTCAGCGGGAAGAGGATTTTCCGCCGGCGGAGGATCTCGCCTGGAAACTGTTCATTCACGCTGTAATGTGTGCCTTTTAGCTCTCGCCCTCTGCTTTTTACCTGCTCCTTTTGTTTATAATGTTCAAATTTAGCAACAACTTTGTTTCTTTGAAACAAACTTTTTCTTCATCATCTGGACAAAAATAAGTTCTGAGAGGTAAACTTTCTCTCTAAACCGATGCTTTGGATCACTTAACATGACCTTTAGCATATAAACCACTTTCCTCTGGTTTGGGGTCAGTGCAGGTTTTTCTAGCGTTCACCGTGTATCACATAGTCCGCTTTTTCTGAAAAATGACTTAAAGCCTAAAAATAATAAGATTAAAGTATTAATATCTAATCTGACATTTATTTCTTTCGATGAAATAACTGTCAGATACAAAACAGAGGATGGTTCAGGCTTTGTACTTTAATAATGGAGACCCCGTCAGGCTTTATCCTTTATGGCTCAAATACTTAAAAACCCAGTTTATTGTCCTTTAACCTCATTTATAAGAACCCAGCATTAGTGAGATGAACAGAGCAGTAAAGATGAGGCCTGAGCAGCCTCTGCCATGACCTCATAGTGTAGAAGGAAAGCTGGTTCCACCGCTGATTTGAATGAGGTCAGCATCGTTCTGGAAAAAGCCGATTTTCTTTCTCCAGGAACATGGAGCAGTCTGTTTTCAGCGGTTTGATTCATGCTTTTGAATACATTTGATTAGGAAATCGTCCAGACGGTTCAGAACGATTCTATCAAACATGCAAACACACGTGTATTGAAGTGCTTATAAATGCCATCAGCCGTGCAGGAGGAGGACCGGAGGCTCAGGGTCCACAGAAGTTCACAGGTCTGAGAACAAACTCTGAGGAGGTGAGTTTATCTCCTCCAGGAGACACTTCTTGATAGATTTGTTTAAAATGTTTCCAACTGTTTTAAGTTTATAATGTGTTTCTTAAAGAAGAGATGATCGTCATGAAGCCTAAACAGCCAGTGTAATAGTCTAAATATGAAACATGTTGGGTTTTTAAATCTAAATGTTGATATTTTGCCCTTTAATTTTGATGTTTATTTATTTATTTACAAATTTAGCATTTATTTGGGCAGCTTAGGAGTTTGTTTACATTTACCAATATTTACCTTTTTTATAACCAGAGTTTATTAGTTAATATAATGTCTATTATCTAATTTAACTGCTTTTAATTTATTAACCCTTTATTACCTAGGATTACGCTCCAGTGCTGACATTCTTTTGACTAGCGTAACTCTGCAACGTGATTAACGTTATTCCAGTGGATTCTGAATTGGAGAAAAGCAGCTTTGTGCTGTTTATTTATGCAATTATTACGTTAATATTACGCAGCTGTTTTTGTGTGAGAATTTTGAGATGCATATGCAAATTCGTGGCTTTCTACGACCGTTCCACAGATGGAAAACTTTTATATCGCATATACAGCATACATCCCATAAATATTACATAAATTATGCACAAATCACTAGTGAATTGCATATAAACAGCATAATTATCATGCACTGTTCATGTACAATTGGCATGTTGTATGGCTGGTAGATCAACTGAACGATCTTTCACCCCTCCAGTAGTCGATACCCAGTGCCGGTCTCCTGTTCCCCTGCCTGTCTTTTGTGGGGTGATGTCTGGCATCAAACGGAACGGGAGTGGGCTGGGTACGGCGAGCGCGGATGCAACTCTTGACACACGCCAGGCCCTTCTTACAGATCTCCCCAGCTGCAGCTCCCACCGGGGGTCCTTCGTCTTTGTGGGCTGCTTTTGCTGGAGCCTAGCAGCTGACTTAGAACTGGTGCGGACCAGGGGAATCCGACTGTTTTAATAAAACAAAGTATTGCAAGGGCCTGTAGAGGGCGCTGACCATGGTGTTGACTCAATGAGATTTCTTTTTTTTTTTTTTTTTTTTTTTAACTTGTCCTGTCCAACAGCTAGGCAAACAGATGAGAGCTGAGGGCCTCTTGTGTTGGACATATTTTATTTTAACAAGAGGGGTTATTCATCTTCAGACAAACCAAAGGTATGTCTGAATAAACCCCTTTTGTAATTGAGGCCAAAATTTATTAATTTCAATCATGTTTGAAAATCTTTGGTGTTGGACCGGACGGAAAAGGAAAGAGGGGAAGAAGAGAAAGGGACGTTAGAGAGAGGGGGGGTAGGAGGGTGATAATAGGAGGGGAAGGGGGGTAAGACCATGAAGCAGCATAGAGCAGACAGGTTTACTGGTTGTTTATCGTTACGGTACGGTTCAAATGTAGTACAAAAAGGGCGGGGCCTGTTCACACACACTCAAATATTATCAACACACCTGCTAGCCGCAAAAATGTCCACATGTCAACATGCACACAAAACAGATAGTGTTCACGAACGCATACCTATGCCTTTAAACCAACTAGTGTGAAATCTTTCATTCATTCAATCATGCAAACTATTAGTGCAAAGGTGAGCTAACACCTGTGCTCAGGTGAGTGTTTATGTTCTTCTAAAATGGATGGTGGAATGTGAAAAGAAGGAGGAGGAGCGCCCAGCCACCCCCACACCCATACCCCCGCCGCAGCAGCAGCGGCAGCCGGAATTCCCCCAACGCCACACGGGAACAGGCAGGGAACAACCGCCCCCCGGGCGACCAAGACCGCCACCCAGGCCAGGGCCAGCCGGACCGCCGCGAGGCCCCCAGAGCCAGAGAGCAGGGAGGCGCAGAGGGAAAGAGAGCGCCGCCCCAGCCCAGCCAGGAAAGCAGCCCCCCGCCGCGCCGGAAGAGCCCAACGCAGGGCCCCACCGGAGAGGGACGCCCACAGCCCCAGACGAGCACCCCACCACCACCCAGGAGTTCCGGGCATCCCCCCGCCCCGACCCCAGGTACGAGCCAGGACCCCCCAAGGGAGACCCGCTCCGCACTCCAGGCAGCCACCCACCCGGCCCACGGTTGGTCCAGGTAGGAGCAAGGCAGGGGCCCGCCGCCCCCGCCCAGGAGGGGGGAACCCCGGGGAAAAAAGGGCGGCCCACAAGGGATGTTATAAATATGGCCCGACCAGGCTCGGCCATGTTGGAAGTTTGGCGGGGCCCAGCGCCCAGGGGCAAGGACCAGGACCCACCCCCAGGGACACGAACACCCCCGGCCCAGGTGTAATATGAACCCCCCCACCGTGCGGAGAGAGCACCGCCGGGCCCAGGGAGCCGGCACCCAAGGGACACGGCCGCCATCGCCAAGGGGCCCGCACCCCCCACCAGGGAAGGGGTAGGGGACAGATGGACCCAGGTCCCACCTTCCTTGTAAAATGTGTGTGCGTGTATGGGTGTTTGAGAGGGTGTTTGTGTGCGTGTGTGTGTGTTTATGTTTGAATGTATATATTGAAGGGGGAGGGGTGTGTGTACTAAGGGGGGTGCAGTTAAAATTGGCGAGTAGGGCACTAAGGGGACATCTCCTGATTACTCACAGTGATGTCCCCTCACCCTCCACACCAAGGGGCCCTAAATGTCTAAGGTGCGGTTAAAATTGGCGGGTAGGGTGCCAGGAGGACATCTGCTGCTTGCTTGCAGTGATGTCCAAGCACCCCCCCTACCAAGGACCCTACATGTCTAAGGTGCAAATAAAACCGAAAGAGGGGGGGCCCACTCCATACGGCAACCATAGGAGGGGGGCCACTCCCAAGTAGCCCCCCCCCAAGGCGCATCGCAGGCTAGACCCCCCACCCCCTCACCCTAATATGAGGTTATATAAGGAAGTTAGTTGGGGACAGCTGGTAGACTGTCCCCCGGTGGTCAAACAGCCGTCCCCCAGCCCACCCCCAGCAAAGGGGCCAGGGCCACCCAGCCCAGGGGCCCACCCCCGGAGGCGCCGACACCCCAGGCCCGGCACCACCCACCCCACACAGAGAGAGAGGAGCCAGAAAGCGTCGCCCCCCCCCGGAGCAAGCCCAGGCCCCCACCCCCAGACGCCGGCCCTAGAAGAGCTCTGGTCAGGCCTCGACGGGACCGAGGAGGCCAACCGGCCGAGGCAACCACTGATTGCCTCAGCGGAGACCCCGACCCGCTAGCCCCCCCGACCCGTACTAATAATGGGCCCCCCCTCCCCCCCAGAACGCCCCCCCACAGGACAGGGCCGACAAGCCCCCCACCCCACCCCACCCCAGACCCCGCAGCCGAAGCGGGTGACACCCAGAGCGACCGGGGGCCCCGAGAGGGTTGTCCCGTCCCGCCCCAGAGCCAGGGAAGGGCCGATCCCAGCCCCAGGTGCAGATGGGCAGCCCATCCGGCGCCGCTGGGCCCCCCGCCAACCCCCCCCAGCACAGGCAAAGGGACCACCCCCCCAAGCCAAGCCAGACCACCACCCCACCCCCCCACCACGCACCCCCACACCCAAGCCCAGAGGGCCACGCAGCGCCCCAGCCCGCCCCACCCAGGCACCGGACCCGACCCCCCGACCAACGGAGCCCCCCACCGCCCCCGCCAGGCACCGGAAGCCCCGACCCCCACCCCAAACCACGGCAGAAGGGCAAGGAGCAGCGACGACCAAGCCCCCCACCCCCTAAGTTATGGAGTCAACCACAGGAGACCAGAGAGATTGAATTCTTTCAAAGTTACTTGAGCTTTGGGCTGACATTTTTTCCAAGCTGATATGATCAAACAGCAGATTTCTGTGTTGACTTATGTTTATATTTTTCTTGTTTTTCCAATTTATTAAAATAGTTTTTTTGGCAATACAAAGAGTTATGAAAATGATAGAAGCTAATCCTTCTTCTATATCGATGGCACTCATGTCACCAAGCACACAAAGTGACGGTGAGGCAGTGATTGAAACCTTAAGCCAGACTGATAAATCGGCACACACTCAATGTGATTTCTGCTCAGTGCTCTGAATGTGAAAGTCAAGAAATTCAGTGAAGTGCAAGTCTACGAAATGTAGTCAGCGGCTGTGTGATACGGCACTAAGGTGTAGCCTATCGGTTCAAGGAGTTTGAAAACGGTCAAGGACTTCCGGTAGGTCAAAGAGGGTGTTGTTTAGTTGTCGCCTGTGGCAGCTCTGGTATTAAGACGCTATTTTAGTGACTGAAGCATGTAAGTGTTAGTGATGTAAGAACAAACCTAAAGACAAGTCAAATATAAGTCAGTCAGACCCCGATCATTTATTGTACTGGAGGGAACCTGGACAGAGTGATGAGCTAGAGGACAACTCTTCTCTCTCTGAAGAACTGAAGACGACCAAACACAAGAGGGATCGCTCCGAACCACGTCTTACTCAGTGATTCTGAATTAACCTGTAGTTTATTATTCTGAATAAACCTGTGGTGAGGAGCAGTGGAGTAAAATATGGTCTTCACTGTTTACTCCGTGTATCACCTGGCTACATAACGAGACCGTGGTCCTCTAAGAAAATAACAAGGAAGTCTGGCTGGTAAGGTTTAAGGTAGAATTTACCAAAAACAAATATGAACATAGAAACCAACAATTTATTAAGGAGTAAGCCAGGTAGAAATATTGACAACTCAATGGTACAGTGTCCGTCTTGAGACTGGTAGGTTGTGGGTTCAAATCCATAGCTGAGTCACACCAAAGACTAGAAATTGGACCCAATGCCCCCCCTGTTTGACACTTAGCATAAGAGGGTTGAACTGGGGGTAGCCTACTAAATGGTTCCTATGTCAGAGGCTCACAGTTTCCCCGGGGGAATGGGTCAAATATGGAGAAAACATTTCACACAATCATGTGATAGAACTTTAGCTTTAATTTGACTTGACCTGGAGTCTGATTGTGGACAAAAAAATTATTTAAGCTAGAAATATTGATTCACAATGTGGACTAGGACTAAAGCATGGTTGAGGACAGGAGCTGGGTTGGCTTCACTTCAGGCGCTGAAGTGGACACCAAGGCCAATGTTTTTTGTGGTCTGTGAGAGGACGAGAACATCCTGTAAAAGTGGACCGCCGTCAGATCAGGTCAGGCAGGGGTTCCAAAGAAGGACCCCAAGGAACAGACAGGTTTGACGGATGGAGTGGTGGACACCAGTGGGATTGGGTCCATTGGGTTCAGGGTCCTTGCTATGACACAGCTGTGAATTTGAACCCATGACCTACTAGTCTTGAGGCAGACACTCTAGGAAACATGGAATGGTTGGTCAGTAGCGTGAACCTGAAGTTGGTCACAGGCTGGAAGCAACAGGAAAACCACAACAAACAGGGGCGGTAGAAGAAACACCAAGGTCGGTACCAGGTGAGTAGCATTCGCATGATTGTACCTAAGGAGGAGAAGGGGAAACCTCAGGGACAAAAACGGTCTCCAAAGATCATTCAAGGAACTGCAAATTTTTCCACTTTTGTCTTAAAGCCAAGAACGAAAAGTTGTGTTTTAGTCTCAGCACTTATGCTGAATTTAGCCAATCTTGTAGTTTATCCTGTAACCTTTTTAAAGAGATTAAACTGATTTTTTCATTGTTTTCCTCTTCAGGTTCCTGCTATAAGCAGCAGATATGTCGGTTAACAACTCCTCCCACTATGATCGTCCCTCAGACTTCGTCTGCTCCACATATGAAACGAGACTCCTCATCAGCTTGAGTTTTTTTGTGGTGAAAGCAGTCCTCATCATCCCTCCCTGCACTTTCATCGTCTACCTGGCCTTCCAAAGATGGCGGCAGCAGCGCTCCTTCAAATCTGTGCACCACTCTGACGTCATTACCTTCAACCTTGCTGCCATGGAGCTGTCTTGTGGCCCCGGGTTGATCTGCAGCTTATTTAGGATATACCTCTGCAACAATTCAGTCGTATTATCATTTTTGGGGAGCTGTTTTTCTTCTTTATCGATGTATGGAGAGATTCTTTTCCATTTGTTGACATGTGTGGATTGGTACCTGGCTGTTGTTCATCCCATATTCTACCTGCAGATCAAAGACGGCCTTGGGGTACAGATCAGAAACCTCAGCATCACCGCTGTTTGGCTGCTCAGCTTCGGACTATCCACTTTAGAAGTGGTTGTGAGAGGACAACAAGTTGTTATCTTGATATTAGGCTTTTTGGCTTTGTCCATCATCGTGATAACTTTCTGCAACTTTAGCGTTCTCCGTGCTCTGATTCGCCCGGGCCCAGGGAAGACGGGCAGGGAAAAGGAGCAGGATTCCCACAAGCAGAGAGCATTCCACACCATCACAGCAATATGGGTGGCGTTCTGCTTGTGGTTCATAGTGGGGCTCATTTCCAACGGTGGGTCTAAGTCGCTGCTGATGAGTGAAAAACTCAAGTGTGTGTTGTTTCCGTGTCTAACCTTTTTAAACCTGCCTGTCAGTCTGTTGTTACCTGTCCTGTACCTGCACAGAAACTACCATGCTTGACCCCACTTGGGGGTTTTCCCTCCACCTTTGCAGGCTATGAGGACTCCCCTTCAGATCAAGTGCCATCATCTAACCTATATGCCCTCTACCAGAATCTCTCATCCTACATGTTTTGATTTTGTCCTGCACGTTGCTCTGCTTGGGTTGTCCTCCTACTTACCTCGCATTGGGAGTTCCATGTTTTATATTTTTTCTGGTAATTCCATAAACTGTGCTTTGATTGAATGTCTTTGTCACATAATGAGCATTAAATGAGTTTGAACCGACACCTCCTTTGCATTTTCAAAGGTAAAACCAAGTGGTAGTAAACGTTTCTGTTTATCTTATTTACTGGAGTATATACTTTTATTTAATAACGTATTTAAAATACATTCAACATACAGTAGATTAAAATAACATTTAAAGTTATGGGCTGCACGGTCGTGTAGTGGTTAGCACTCTTGCCTCACGTCAAAGAAGGTTCAAATCCAGGCTTGGATCTTTCTATGCGGCATTCTAGTTTCCTCCCACCATCCAAAAATTGTGGCGACCAGGGGGTTAGCCCCGCCTATGGCCGCTGAGACTACTGGGAAAGGTCTGTACCATGAGTGAGAAAGCTGTTGAGGCAAGTAACTCTTATGTTGTACACTGTTTGTGTGTTGTACTCTGATAGGTGGCCTTAGATGCCAGAAAGGAAATTGTGCAATCTGCTTATCTGTCTATCTCACCTTCTCTGAGACTGATTGGGATCACGCAATCGATGGGGCACTGATCAGCTCTCTAACTCAGACACATAAGATAGTTGCTAACCCCGATCCTGCTCCGCTTTTGTTCAGAGACCCTTTTCTTCGCTTCCCAACTCAATAGTTGCGTAAATGGTTAAGGAGTTACAGCTGTTAAAAGAATGTTTAGATAGATGAAATAACTGTGATTAATCAAATGCTATCAGAAAACCACATGTTTAATACTTATTCAATTTTATTCAGAGAATGTAGGTAATGACAGAAGTATTAATTAGTCTGTTCCTCTTAGAACCTCGAAACAACACTGTCATGAGCTTTACTAATATGTCTGCAAAATAAACACTAAAGAGACCTCAACTTGAACGTGCCTATCAGACATCTGAGTGTAGAACAGGTATCAGAAGCAAAGCTCTTGGGACTTCATCTGGATGATAAACTGTCTTGGTCAGGACCGATGGGAGTCCTGGTGTATGGGTGGAGCTATGTCTGTATTCAGAGGATATCCTTGTTATCTGTCTGCTGACTTGGCCAAACTAGTTGTTAGACATTTAGTCAGCGTACAACTAAATTACTGCCAGACAATGTTGGCTGCTGCATCCTGATCTGAGATGGCTTAAAGGTCAGGACAGAGAATCTCTAATAAGACAATTCCACTTGGAAGGCATTTAAGTTGCAGAATCCAGTGTTTATTGTAAACCAGGTTAGAGAAATCTAGACTTATGGTTGTGCAACCAAAAATGCAAGAAACTGTTTCCAGTTTTCAGATCCCAAGATCTAGGACAAACATTCCTAACCCTTGTGCTATCCTAGACACTTTACCATTGGGAGTTGGGTCATCTAGACCCACTAGACATTTCTTTGAACCTTTTTCTTCAATTATTTGTGATCTTCACTGGTGTCCATGGATTACATGAAATCTTTTTCCACCTTTGTCATGGTAGGGAGAACACGTCAATATAAGGGGGGGGGGGGGGGGGGGGGGGTCATCTAAGATAGCACAAGGGTTAAACAAATGTTTGTTTTGGGGCAAGAACAGCCTGGAACTCTTTTCCAGTAGTTTTAATGGAAAACATTCAAATTATGTTTTTAAAAAAACAACTGAGGTCACATTTTTGAGCAACATGATTTAAATGAGGTGTATGTCTGAGTAAAGATTGTATGAGATACAAATTTTAACTGTGATTGATTTAAAGCATTTTCATTGAATGATATTTAAAATGTGAACTTTCTGTGTTTTCATTATGTACTTTTGTGGTGATCATAAAATGGCATTGATGTTTTTTTTATGAATTTTGTTGTGTGTTGTGCTTCTTATGAAGGACCCTAGAAGAGTAGCTGTCTGCTAAGCGCAGCTAACGGGGATCCAATAAAAAATAAAGCAATGTTACCACTGCTCTCCAGTATTACTCCTTGTGGAGGAAACGGTTGTAGACGTATTCTCAGAAAACTACCATATTTACATAAAGGCCATTGAATTATAATCATTCATTCATCTTCAAAATCCGTTTGTTCCCTTTGGGGTCACAGGGCAGCTGGAGCCTATCCCGCCCACTTGTTGGCAAAGGGATGGGACACCCTAGACAGGTAACCAGTCTGTCACAGGGCCACGATCACACACCCATGCAAACTCACATTTACACCCATGGAAAATTGAGAGACCAATTAAACTTTGAAGCATGTTTTTGGACAATGGGAGGAAGCCAGAGAAAACCCGTGAGAACATGCAAACAGAAAGGTTCCCCATTGATGTTCTGGTTCAGGTCCCCCAGCCGGGACCTAGACGGGGGGGGGCCTTCCTGCTTTGAGGCAAGAGCTTTAGTATAGTCACTTCAAAACTATTTTTTTAAGTCAACAACAATCCCATATTTGGTGTGTATGTCAGTTTTACGCCAAGTGCGAATCCTTCGCCTACTCCTAGGTTCTTCCAACCGCCACAATTAACCCCTCCAAGCGGGGAGATTTGGAAATACAGGGCCTTCAAATTCAGACATTACCACCACTCAATTGCGTCATCAATAGTTGGAGGTCATCTATGTTAGCGCGTAGCTGTCAGCTCTCGGAAAATAGATAACATCAGTTTTTTAACTTAAAAAAACAGAAGAAACGCGTTTGTCCTCCATGTCACAGTGATATGGATCACCCTAAAGACAGAGGGATACCCATCCCCAAATTGCTGCAGCTCTTCCTTATAACAACATTTTCGGACACCACTACAGCTTCAAATGTCCCTGCAATAATGAGGAGGAGCCAGAGGGGTAGGGAAGCAAATCGAATTCCCCTTTTTTAATAAATAATTTACATTTCCAGAACAAATAGAAGTACCGTGCATCAAATATAAACCGTTACCAGACCCAAAGCCAGGTAAACATGCCAGGTCTCTCTCTATGCATTAGCACATGTTGCTTTTCTACACAGAAGACAATCTACAGACATTTTAATATAACACATGAATCATTTCATTACTATTTATTTCTAGTGTTTTTTTACTTAGCCTGGCTACTTTTATTATCACAAAATTGGTTAGAGATGATTTAAATCAAATGGTTTTATGACTTCACTTGGCGGATGCACAGAGACATTTTTCCATTTCTGTGCAGATACAGGAGCGGTGACGCCAAACCAGAAGGCAGGCTGAAAAAGGACAAACATGGAAACAGCAAACAGTTGGCCATCCTGTCCTCCACGGGAAGTTTATAGACAACATTGGACAGCAGGAATGGGATAAACCACATCCACAGGACGGTCGCTATGACTGTGATGGTGTGGAAAGCTCTTCTCTTTTTTGGGTCCACTTGTTCCTTCTCTGCCCCTCCCTCCATTGGTCCTGGTCGGTTCAAGACCCAGAGAACAGAGAGGCTGCAGAACGTTATGACTGAAATGGAAACAGTCAGAGAAAAAATTACCAGGAATACAGCAGAGTCTGAGGTTTTATTCGTATGAAAACAGGACATTCCAAAGGAGAGAAGCCAAGTCGATGCGATGCTGATGTTTCTGATTTTGACTCCGCGGGTGTTTTTCAGCCCCACATAAGTGATGGGATGAACGACAGCCAGGTACCGTTCCAAACAGGTCAGCATGTGAAAAAAGGACTCTCCATAAAAACAGAAGGAGAACATACAGGCCCCCAACTCTATAAGCACCAATCTCTTATAGTATGACCCACAACAAAAGCAGACAAACACAGGACCCCAGAACAGCTCCATGGCAGCCAGGTGGTAGGCGAAGACATCAGAGTGGCTCACAGCTTTGAAGGAGCCCTGCTGCCGCCATCTTTGAAGACCCAGATAGAGGATGAGCACACAGAGGGGGATGATGATGAGGGCTTTGGATGTAACGAAGCTGACGTAGACGCTGACTACAATTTCTAAAGTGTGACAGTCTAACAAATGTTGACCCAAGCTGGATGAGTTTACAGGCATGACTGCTGCATGTGGTGTAGACCTAAAGAGGAATAAAAAAGAAAATAATTACAAGTTTGTTGAAGAAATGTTACCTATCCAGTGACTTAATGATGAAAATAGTATTTTCTGTGTTTTTAACATGTTCTTGTGGTATTTTTCTGATGATGGAGGACATAAATAAAATGTATATCTTTAACCTTAATTTTAGATGGTGGGTGTGATGGGCTTTAGGCTAGTGGGAGAGTTTGCAAGCAGAGAGCTCTCAGGAACAGGGAGGGTAAGGGGGGCTGTATGCCAGTGACCCACCCACATCTCAGAGCCTTGTGTAAAGGTTGATTTCCACTGCTCCGTCTGTGGAGCATCTCCCTTGTGTTAACACACAAAAAAATAGAATGTTCACATTGGCTTTGTCATGTTTACACCTAACATCCGACGCAACGCACACTTTACACAGGAGTTTCATTACAAATAATGTGTCAGTTTCACAGCAGAAAGCTGGAAAACAGGAAAAAGGTCCAGATTTCTACATAAAAACATCTATTATACCTTCAAACTAACTATGTATAACATTTTATTCTATATTTAAGGTGCCGTGGCCATGCCACAACGCATCTTCATACTGCGAACAACACTGTCATCCATTTTCACCACGGACTATGAACGTTTATCATGGAAGTACAAAAACATTATTTATGACACAAAACACATTTCTTCTGTTTAAGTGTATTTGTATTTGAAGTATAGATACTTGAAAGTGAATTTTATTGTTCAAAAAGTTCACCAATTTGAGTTAAAACCCAATTTGAATTGGAATCAACAGGATTTTGTTTTAATAAAATGTTATTTAGATGTGTTGGTGTAGATTTCAGCAACTGAAATGTGATTTTGATTTTCTTTTTTGTGAAATTTCTTTTTAGATCAGGTCAGGTCAGGTCAGGTCAGGTCAGGTCAGGTCAGGTCAGGTCAGGTCAGGTCCTTCCTGTTTAAACCTGATAATTACATGAAGGAGATTTACCTCAAACCATAAAGAGTAAAAGAACTAAAAAGAGCATCAGCACTACAAAAGCTTTGGAAAAACCCAAACACTGAACTGGACTCAACACTTTGTATCCCTTATTTTTTTCTGTTTCCTGTCAATGTTTTTTTTTTTTATTATTGGTGTCTTTACAAACTGTTTCTTCATCTACACACACCTTGTGCTATTTGTTCACAAACTGAACTCCTCATTACACACATTTATTCTGTAGGTCAGAGCCAGCAATCCAAACACTTTTTAAATATTTTCTTGAGAAAGAATTTGGGCTAAAATTGGCATGATCATTATAAAAAGACCACTGGGACACAAACCAGTAAAGCTGGATGATTACATAGTTATTGCGTGACACAAAACATTGCTATTTTAAGACTTAAATTGAATTACAACAAGTAATGTGTAAATTTGAAATGAACATGTCTCATAATAAACTCATCTGCTGGAGCTGTTCATATAAATGAAACACTGATGTCTTAAAAAAAACCTAAAGGTGCCTTTTTGATGTACAAGTCACTAGTGTCAGGAGTTTAAGGAATCCGTCAGCACTTGTGGAGAACCCATCAACAACAGAAGAGTTCTAAAACAGATTTCATCAGCAACAACAGTGTTAACATTTGTGCCCTTTACTCACCTCTGCTGAAGGGTTTGTCTGGATTACTATCAGGTCTCTGACTGCTGGTGATTCTCAGGAGGCTGCAACACCACTGATGTTTAGAGTTTCTTCATCATGTCTAAAAGTCTGTCAAGACGGGTGTTTTTGCATGTTTCAATCCAAATGCCAGACCAATTTTATTATCAAATATGCTTGTGTGGACGTATCAGCCTGTAGAATCCACTTATACACCTCAATGTGTGAATGATTTGTCATAGTTGATATGATTCAAATGAGCTACAGGAACAAATCTTCGGCTGTAGAGGGTAGCTTATTTTCAAATTCATTCATATAATAAACAAATAAACAACCAAAAAAAAAGAAAAACGCTAAAACAACTAAAACTCAAAAAGCGAAAACTTGAAATGTAAATTCACCAAAAATTAAACACAATAAAAAAGTGATTTGTCTCTCAACAATTCCTAACACAAATCTTAAAATCCCACCCCGATCATCTTTTGGTCTTTTCCAAAGCGGTCCCAGTGGTCTTTTAATATGATTATGAAAGAAAAACAGTTGTTTTCTGGGACATAGTTTCTGCAAGCAGCAGGGGATCATTTGAAATTCACCTCTTAGTTGTGGGCTCTCTCCCGCTAGCTTACAACCCAGATCCAGCACAACTGGTGCAACGAAAATGGTAGCAATATCTGAGCTGTCCAGCCGTGAGGTTGGACCCAGATTCCAGCTGAGACGAGGAAAACAAAGACGTTCATGGATTTATTTGTCTGCAGGTGGATGCATCAGAATGGAGCGGAGCAGGGAGCCTGTGGCCCGCCCTGCATATTTTCTGCATCACAAATAGGATATTTTTAAAATGACATTTTTTCATTAATCCCTTAGAAATACAGTTTTAATATCAAGTTTCTTTACATCCCTCCTCCATTTTCAGAAAACTACCAAAAAACATGTTAAAAACACAAAATACTTTTTATTGGAGTGGGTCTTTAAAAAGAATGATGTGTTTTTAATGTGTTTCTCCTTGATCCATGGTCACATGCATGGATCTGATAGGCTTATAATGAGGACCAAGCCTGGAAAATTGCTGATAATTTTGCATCACAGCAGTCATGTGACCCTCGTAAATAATCTGAAATGTTCTTGTTTTCTTTGGCCTGGTTGACTGATCATTGGAATAAGGACTATATAAACACAAACACATATATGTATGTAATGTTACACCTAATATGGATCCACTTTTTGTCTTTCCTATTTGCTATTTTGACAAATCTGTGGATATGAAGGTAAATTACGGAAAGCGTGCTAGCTGCTTTCAGGAGGCATGTAACCGGTCCAAATAATCTACCCGGACAAGCCCCCAATTTGGTTACCACCCTGGTATTAAAAATGAGTCTGGAAATGAGTTTCCTACGTTTGAAATGTGCTGAGTGTGAACAATAGTTTGGCAATGACCAACAGAGAAGCAGGTTTTTTTAATTATAAATTTAATCACATCTAAAACATGAGAACAATATTTAGAAACAATATATATATGATAACTCTAAATAAAGAATAAGACATAGTATTAGAAATGATCTAAAGTAACAAATCTGCACCTTTTTGAACAAAAATCATATAACCCCAACATAATATAATCACATAACTTAATAAAAATAAATGTAAATACACTCCTTTCTAAGTTTTTGTCTTGGAATTCGAAATGGAATATGTTCAGTTATTCTTTTCCTTAAACTACAAGACCCCCATCCTATTCTGGAGCCCTATTTTCAAGGCTACTTTCATTGGTGTTTTATTTTGTGCATCCATTGTCCTCATCTCAAAAAAGGATGACCAACTCAGAGATTTTGGGGGGAAAAAACAATTGGATTTAATGGGCCCAAACAAACAAACAAAAATACCACACCAAGCATTTCTGGGAGAGCTTGTTGCCGCCCCCACCACCACAGTCAAGACTGCTCTGTCCATGCTGGCAAAAGTTCCCCCCTTATAAAGGTTTAGCCCCTACCCCCAGACCAATTAACTAAACATTTCAACACAAATTCCTTACAACCTTACATAACCCCAAAACTATAAATATTTAAACATGATTTTGACCAATGGAATACAAAAAAAAAAAAAAAAAAAAAGATTTTGACAGGAAGAAAAAAAATTCAGAAATATTAAGTCACTTCCTGTTTCCTGTTGTAGATATGTACGATGATGCATTCAATGCCCTGGTTGGACTGTTTGTGGTGAGGAGCCTAGATGGCGAGTAAAATTCTATTTAAAAGTAATGTTCTGGTAAAATGTGAGTGATGTATGTGCCTGAGTGTGTGTGTGCGTGGGTTTGTGTGTGTAAGGTTGGAATGTCAGGTACAAACTACAGACTGCTAATGGAGTAAAAGAACAGCAGAAAGAACAAACAATTGAGGCTGGTGTTCAGGCGCTGTCCTGTAACCTCTGATGCTGCTTCGTCACATCATCCAACTGTATTATCACAGCTATCTTCTTTGGTTTCCTGAAAATGGTGAACCGATGTTCTTCAGAAACTTCAAAGGGCCAATAGTCTGAGCTTTATCAGAACGTCTTGCTTGTGGAAATCAAGGGATTTATTCATCTAAAAGTAGGACCTAGATCTCTATGCACTGTTGGAAAAACAAGGAAGTTTTCTTGATCTGTGAAGATACAACAAAGGTAAGACCAGACTGGAAGGCAAACTGAAGATGCAAACAGTAGACTCCAACACACAATGAATGTTTTCGTCCACCATCTTAGCCTGTTGTATGGAAGTAACAACAAGTAGCCCAATGAACCACATCCACAGCGCACCTAAAATAGACACAATGGTGTGGAAGGCTCTTTTCTTTGAATGGTCAACCCGCTCCTTTACCCCGTCTCTTTCTCCAGGACTTGGACGAATCAGAACCCAGAGAACAGAGAAGCTGCAGAAAGACACGGTGATGATGGAGAAAGGCAAGATACAAAAAAAGGGGACGAGTGTCTGCTTAAAGTCTTCAGTCACATTAGAGATCATGACTACACCACTCAGTAGCCACACACAGATGATGCTCACATTCCTGACCATGACCCCATGAGCAATATTAATCTCCCTATAGGTGATGGAGTGAACAGCAGCAAGGTGACGCTCCACACAAGTCAGCATGTGGAAAAATATTTCTCCATATACATTGAGGGTGCTCAAATTGACTTCAACTATTAAGAGTGATGGGATGTTGGAGTATTGCCCCCAGAGGAAGCAGACAAAACCCAGGAACCAGATCAGGTTCATGACAACCAGGTGGTAAGTGAAGACGTCACAGTGGCTCAGTTTTCTAAAGGAGCGCTGCTGCCGCCACTGAAGGAGACCATGGTGGAGGATGAAGGTGCAAAGAGGGACGGTGATGATGACTTTTACTGTGGCAAAAACAACGTATATAGTAACGTAAAGGTTGTTGTCTAAGCAGGGGTAGAGTGGAGGGCTGACGAAGACAGACGATGAGTTGACAGCCATGTTTACTGTAAACACTGTAGAAGAAAAAACATGGAGAAACATCAATTTATAGAATTTGAATAACATGGAATTTCATTTGTTTATGTTGTGTGCTGAGATGCATGATTTTGTGCCAGTGATGTTCTCACCAACCAAAACAGTAAAATTAGTTGGAGCATTGTCAAATCCTTGTGTTCTACTTTTTGAAATTTTCTTTTTCAAATCATAATCATCTTTAATCAGTATATAAAGCACTTAGGTGTCTCACACAGCATCACTGACATAATGTATCAAAGTTATAACCAACAGAAAGCCACACAAGCAAAGACGAGATTCAGGAATCTGCTACCAAGAATCAAGAATTGGCTTTCTGTACCAAAATAAATCATCTTTCACCCACTCTGCAAAACCTAATCTGGTAAGGATGACAGTCCTGCATATCTTGGATTATGGTGACATTATAAACTCTCCTTCATGAATTGGATGTCCTTTTATCACTAATGTATTCGTTTTGTCAGAGCTGCTCCCTTTTATACCCATCATTGCCATTCATATGATCTAGTCAAATGGCCTTCACTTCACTCTCACAGGCGATTGTATTGGTATCATTTCATTTACAAGACTGATTGGTAAAACTCCGTATTACTTTCATTCCCTCTTCAATATCTCTACTAGGACTCATAGTTTGCATTATGGTGACTCTCTCACTATGGTTGGACACAGGGTTTGTATCACTCTGGGTTGCTCCTCAATCTGTTTATCTGCCCCTTATGACTGGAATGAGTTGCAGGAAATCTTGAAGTTGTGTACCGTGGTCCCCTTAGTTGCCTTAAAGACATCTTTTACAGGTGTGGCTTGTGATGATTGCAGATGTTTTTAAATGTGTTTATAGGTCTCCATCTGCCTTCTTAGTAACAGCAACCTTGATATGTCATGCAGGTCAGGTACAGGTTTCACCATTTTGACAGCCAGTATCCACCTGTAAGACTTTATTTAGCTAGTTTTGAGTAAGAAACAGTCTAAACCATGGCTGCTCGTTTCTCTTAGCAAGTAAATGAAAGATGATGCATCTTGTTCAAACCCATTTTAAATTTATGACAGATTTTAAGTATTGTATCCATATATATTCATATCAAACATGAATTAGTAGAGTTTTAGGAACAATGGCCCACTAAGCATCTGATAAATGGTTGGATGAATGTGTCCAAACTTAACTTTCTTAAATTAGTAAAACTTCCTGATTATGCAATGGTCATCTACCAATAACAAATACAAAAATTTCAAAGCATAACCCTAAGAAAGATCAAAGCAACATGACAGTTTCAGAAGCATTGAGATAGAGCACCTACCTTTCAAACGTCCTTTTTTAATCTGGACTCCTTCGTGTCCAAGCCTCCAACATACAAAAACTCAGGGAAGATCATGAACACAGCATATCCAGCTGCTTTGCATGACTGATGCACAGATGTCTTAGTGACTCTGTTAAACCCTAAATATTTGCTCAGTGACTACTGACATTTCTGTTTTAGCTTTTCTGACCTATGAGGCAACAATCTTTTCATATCAGCTGCTCTTGACATGACATAAATTAGTCCATTTGTCACTGAGTTGTTTTCTTACTGCAATATTTCCATACCAAAGGCAATGCTTCATCAATTATTATTAATTTCAGCTGAAGACATTCATATCCGTCATCTTCATGCAAACTACAGAGCAGAAACACAGTCAGGGATTTTAATGTGGTTTTATATGTTTTGGAAAATGATTTGTGTGGAGTTTCAACCGACAGAACGGAGTGAAGTGGTTCTGAATTGGATCAGTCGTCTCTGAACCCAACAGTAAGATCTTCAGTCACATTGGTTAATTACAATGACCTAAGAATGACACCCAACCCTATTAGTTTAGCTTTCATTCAACATTTAACATAAAGGTTTCTAAAAGATTTTAGCTGGGAAAATTTTAGTACAATTTAATTGAGTTTAGTTTTATTTATACAGCTCAATATCACAACAATAGTCGCCTCAATGGGCTTCATACCGGTAAGTGAATCAGTCATAAAATAGAGTGGGTAACGGGTAAACTAAACTAAACAGACTAAGCTAAACTGGGCATCCCTGGCCTTAGAACAACAGTTATGACACATGTCTTGGAACAAATCTTTGTATTTATATTAACAGAGCTTCACCTGGTTTTTAGATGTTTTCTACATTGTTTTCACTTTGTTTTTGCTCCGTGTATAGATTATTTCATTTTTTTATAATATCTCTAAATGTTTGATCTTTGTTATAAAACCTAAGAAAAAACTGTTTATTGGTCTCAAGTTTTGTGACTTTTGCAGCAATAAAATACAATTTACTATTTGCAATTGAGTATTTTTTGACAGTTTATGGTTCATTTTAATGCCTTTTTTTAATTTAGGATTATTTAATCAGGAAAGTCCCATTGACATCCATTAACCTCTTTTCCAAGGGAGTCCTGGCCAAGAGGCAAAAAAAGTTACACACCTTCAACATTTCAATGACAATGTAAAATCACAAAAATGTTAAGAGCTGCCACAGGTTAACGTTTTGGTTCAAGGTCCTTCATAATGGCGTCAAATTTAGGCCTAGATATAAGATTCTGGAGTTGAATTATTTTTTTTGTAGAGAGTTTCAGACTATAGGAGCTTCATACTGAAAAGCCTGGGTGGGGGCATGTGTGTATAAAACATCCCCATTATTCATAAGTCGTGCAGCAAATCTTTTATTTTTACATGAAAAGGAAAACATAACTTGTTTCTAAAGCTGAAACTCAGTTTTAAGCGGAGCTTTCTCACAATCAACACAAGGAGTGAAAGACAATGACTGGGAGGTGTAGGGAGACCAGCCAGTGGGCACCTGGCTGGCTGGCTGGGAGGTGTGCCTTGGGCAGGGATGTTCAGGGGTCCGGGGAGTCTCCTCCCCCTTCTCTCGGCCCAGCCACTTAGGCCAGGGAGGATCTGGTCCCCCAAATGAGCACATGGTGCACTTCGGCAGCGTACTTGTATATCCTCTCATTTCAGTCATAGACACACTGCTTCCTGTCTGCTATCTCGCTCGCTCCAAACCCACAGTGTAGTGATGGATGCTTCCGGTATTTTCCTGTCTGATCCATGGTCAGTTATGAAACCTTGTCTTAATTTCATTACATTTGCCTTTCTAGCTCTTCTAGCATAAATGTTGTGAAGTTCAAACTCATAACCTTCTTAAAGTACCACAACTTGGGACTTGTATCCTCTCACTTCCTCCCCCTCTCTTTTCTCCTTCTATTTACCCCCCCCCCCCCCCTTTTCCCTCTTCACACTTTCCCCCCCCTCGCTCGTCCCTCTGTAAAAAATATACATATACTTATAAATATATAAATATTAAATAATAAATACAAATAAAAACAGAAAGGGTTTATACAAACATACACCTCGTGTGTCAGAAGATTCATAACCCTCTATAATAACAGTAACCACCAAGAAACCAGACACAAGATGGAAAAACAAGCAGAAACTTTAATCCACAAAACACTAAAACATTTGAATAAATGCTTGATGGAACCTAAAAGAATCAAAACGTTCTACTTATTTACAGGAAAAAAATCACTACAAATGAAACAGCTGTGCACTCCTCCAAAAGGAAAGGAAGATGGCAGAACCAAAAGGGGAGGAGCCACAGCAGAGAAAGACTAAACGGAAGCCCAAAAAATGAATAAAAAGACCACAAAAGTACTTAATTCTTTTTTTGGTGTTATTTTTCGTCTTGTGAAACCATAAAACCACCATTGAAACTGCTTCAGTAAAGGTTGTTTTTCTTATCATTGTGAGTGCAGTACTAGAGCATCGTTATTTAATATTCAGCTTCATGATCTTCTGTACGATTCGCACAATGCTGTGTGGTGTACGATGTCGACACAATATGTCCTTTGTACAAACACAACAGAAAAACAACAGCACCTGTTCATGAACAAATAACACATTAGCACACATTTGCATTAATATACTCAGTCAAAATCAAAGCACAACCAGATGGTGGACGTTGATAAACAAGGGCTTAATATACAGGCCTGCATTGCTATGATTCAACACATAAGGATAGAGTGAGCCACTGCTGAGTTGCCTGTAGAGGCATTTAGCCTGTTGTGGATGAAGAACGTGTCAGTTTTTCTATTCAGTGTAGAAAAGAATTGGACATTAAGACAGAAACATATCTTCCAGAAATGCAACAATGATAACCCTTTAACAGAGAAGATGTCATTGGCAAAAACTACACAACACCAGAACTGCATGGAATTAAAGGAATTCCAACAGAATCTGACATGGACTTTGCTACTGTAAAGTGTGCTTT
Organism: Oryzias latipes; assembly: GCF_053564925.1. Lineage (NCBI taxonomy): Eukaryota > Metazoa > Chordata > Actinopteri > Beloniformes > Adrianichthyidae > Oryzias > Oryzias latipes. The sequence goes on along the minus strand of NC_136254.1, from coordinate 34,519,503 downwards.
ACTGCTTTATTGTAGTCAAACGTTGCTGCTGTAAGGAGTACCTTCCTACTTTACAGTAGTAAAGTGTTGCATACCAGTGCAAAGCCACTTTAGTCAGAATCAGCTGGCTCAGAATCTATTGTGTAAACACTTTACAACTGTAAAGTGTTGCACATCAGCTCAAAACATATTTTCTCCGCTTCAGAATCTGTAAATGGATGTAGAGTTACGGTAGTTTAAATAGTGTCTACACTGGAGCAAAAGCTCCGGTCTTAAAGGGTTAAACTAGATCTTCAATTCCTGGTTTAACAAACACAAGGAAGCTTTCCTCTTCTGTGAAGATACAGCAGAGGTAAGACCAGGCTGGAAGGCAAGTTAAAGATGCCTACGCTCGTTCCCAACATACACTTAACAGTTTCGTCAAAAAGTTGGGATTGTTGTAGGGCAGTCCCAACAAGCAGTCCTATGAACCACAGCCACAGCACACTCAGAATGGACAAGATGGTGTGAAAGGCTCTTTGCTTTGATTGGTCGACTCTGTCCGATTCTCGGCTTTTACCTCCAGGTCCTGGACGTTTCAGAACACGGAGAACAGCGAGGCTGCAGAACGACACGACGCAGATGGAGAAGGGCAAGACACAAAATAAGGCAATGGTTGCTTGGCTATGCCTGAAAATCCCATACATGCACACTATAGTGCCACAAAGAAGCCAAACACAGAAGATGCTGACGTTTCTAATCCGGACTGCATAGTCGGCCCTCATCCCCCTATAGGTGATGGAGTGAACTACAGCCAGGTAACGTTCTATGCAAGTCAAGATGTGGAAAAATATTTCTCCATAAAAAGTAAGGGTATTCATACAGATTCCTACAAGCACTGCTGTCATGCCATTGGTTTTCTCTCCAAAATAGAAGACAATCAAGCCAAAGAGCCACATAAACTCCATGACAGCCAGGTGGTAGGTGAAGACATCACAGTGCTTCTGCTTTTGAAAGGAGCCCCGCCGCCGCCACTGATGGAGACCCTGGTGGAGGATGAAGGTGCAGGGAGGGATGATGAGGATGAATTTCACTATAGAAACAGTTATTAGGATGTAAAGTCGAGGCTCGATGGTGGAACAATGATAGATCAGAGCATGGATGGACGGATCTGATGAGTTCATGTTTACTGTAAAAACTGCAGGAAAGAAAACAGTCAGATCAGATTTATGGTTCCAATTAACAAATCAAACTTCACTGCTTGAAACCAATTCTAATCCAGTATTGCTGTCAGCATCTTAAAAGTGATGAAAATAAACTTGCTTTTTGAGACTTGGTTGACAGTTTCTCCTGAATTATCATCTCAGTTCACTGTGGAGTAATTCTCACAACAACAAGGCAAATTCATGGATTCAACTAATCTAGGGGTTTACAATTTGTCAACTACGATTGACCGGTCAATCATGAAGGACGTGTGGGTGGATCGCAGGCCGTCACAAACAAACATCCTCTGATGCATAAGTCACTGCGTTATGAGTTATTCTTCCTCCTCCTCTTCAAAACGGTGTGAGCACTAAGCGGCCCACAACTGTGGATGTCATGACTAATGCAGCTCATTCCTGCCGTCTGGTCACTTAAAAAGAACCTCAAGCAGAACCCACGTTGAAAGTTTTTTGTTGTTGACATGATGATAACTATGAACACACGGATCACACCTTCAACAAGGTGTTGAAAGAAAAACGGCAAATTAAATTTTTATCAATCTCACATATTTACTTAAATGCATCAATTTAATTCAAAATAATTGTCACTTTATGTATATACACGTAAAAATAAAAGCGCATACATGGATACATACATAGAGACAGAGACAGACAGATCATTTATTTACATGGCAAAAAGAGCTTTGTACCTTAGTAAATAGTTTAAGATATTTTTTTATAATTTACCAAATAAAATGTAGAAGACAATTGCAAATTTCTCCAAACTGAGTACACACAGTGCACCTTTATTTAATAAATTATAGATACTAGACACTTATGATATTAATTTGATCCTGACCTGTACATTTGTATAGTACACTTCACAATACGAATTGGCCTTTACAGATAAATAATTCTTAGGGAGGGAAAAAGAAAAACCAATTGAAGCACTTACCACGTAAAACCTCCCTTTGTGTTTGGTGAACTGATCCGACTCCTTTGTGTCTGAACTCTAAATGGTCACAAGATTGTCATGAATCACACTTTAACACCAGCTTTGCATTAGTGATGAAAGGAGGTCGGAGTGTGACACCGATCATCTGAACCATTTTAACCAAAACTCCTCTTTTACAGAAAGCACTCAGCAACAATAGGATCATATATACAGGCCTTTAACCCTTGTGCTTTTCTATGTTCCCACCCTTACATTGACGTGTTCTCCCTACCATGACAAAGGTGGGTAAAGGTGGAAAGATTTCATGTAATCCATGGACACCAGTGAAGATCACAAATCATTGAAGAAAAAAGGTTCAGAGCACTGTCTAGTGGGTCTAGATGACCCAACTCCCAATGTCAAGGTGCCTAGGATAGCACAAGGGTTACAGGAAGCTCTCAGCAAAAAAAGGATAATTTTTACAGCCCTTTAAATTTTTTTAATAACTGTCGACCATCTGTGAAATCCATTGGTTCATACTGTGTGTTTTTTATAATCAAAGTATTTTTCCATTAATTTCGTATAAAAGAAAAAGCTTTGGTTCATCAGTCGTCGTGTTTTAAATAAAGGGACAGCGGATGCGTACTAGACACGTGAATGCACCATTATGGCGGTCTTGGTGGATTTGTATAAAACCATCAGACTTTTCTCCCAAAAGTGTGACTTATATGATATTTTTTTCTTCTTATTTAATATGCATATCTCTGCCTGCTGCACCTTATGGTCTGAAAAACATGACGAGTAATGTTTCATTTACAGTACCGCACTTTTCCCGCCCGTTTCAGAAACAGCAGAGGTAACACCAGACTGCCGGGCGTGGTCATGAAGGATGTAGACATTCCCAAAATGCAATAAGCATCTGAGGATGCTTTATCTGACACCACACCACCAACCAGAACCCCCAGAAACCTCAGCCACAGAACTCCCATTATCAGTGTGATGACATACAAAGCCCTTCGTTTTGATTGGTCTGCATGGTCGGCCTCCGCTCCCATTTCACCTGGTTTTGGGTGAATTAAAATCCAAAGAACCGACAAGCTGCAAAACGTGACAATGATGATGAAGACAGCGAAAAAGCCGCATTCTCTGATGACAACAATCATTGGGCTGAGCAGGCTGTCCAGACCAAAAATCACTAAACAAAGCAGCCAGACGCCTCCAACCACCACGGTCCTGGTTCTGGTCCCACCGCCGTGTCTGAGTCTTCTGTAGGCGATTGGATAAACCACGGCCAGGTAGCGCTCCACGCATGTGATGACGTGAAAATAAGACTGTCCAGGCGAGGTGAAGGAAAAAATGGCGTGTCCCACTGATATCAGTCTTTGGAGGTTCGTCAAGGCGCCATAACAGTAACAACAACATCCCACGAGACTCAACAGCTCCAGGACAACCACGTTATAGGTGAAGACGTCCAGGTTGTTGGTTGTTTTTGATGCAGAACGCCGATTCCTCCATCTGCTGAAGCCCGTGCAGAAGACATGGATGAAGAGGGGAATGATGAAGATGTTGGTGACAGAAAAGGCAGTGAAGACCAGTATGGCAGGCCTGGACTCAGAGCAAATGATCAGGGAATTTTTAGAGGAATTAAAGGAGTTGATGGACATATTGTTGGATCTGTGAATAGAAATTCAGCGTTAATTTCATGGATACCATTTTTTGTTACTGAGCTTGTACTCAACTTTTACAATTCCTATGGGGACGCCACTCAGCCAGGCATACCTATATGCCTACATCTACACATTTGTATTCACTTTGCTATATTTGTAATTGCACAACACTCTTTATAAAGTTTTTTTTCTATGGTAATGTGAAAATGTTGGGGGGAAAAAGTCTTAAACTTAACAAGAAACTATAATTAACACACCAAACCAATGATCTGACATCACCCATAGATTCTAAACGATGAAGCTTCTCAGACATTTAACAAGTTTGCTTTTGTAAAATTGCCTTTTTTATCGGGAGGGGGGGACTTGAAAATCTCAAATTAAATACAATATACTTTTACACCTCCCATTAATTAAACCAGGGAAAATCACTGAGAAATATTTCTCTCCAGCTCGGCTATTGGAGCATCGCCACAGCGCCCACCCAGACTGGGACAACACTGGGGTCCACTTCACAGCCGTGAAGCTGCAAAGTTAGACCCCAGCCGCCCCAGCAAGGGCGACAACCGTGGCAACAACCACCGACCAAGCCGGCAAGCCCTGGCAGAAAGGTGGGTTATAGAGCCTATTCCTAAAAACCTCTACAGTCTCTGCGGCCCTGAGGTTCTCCAGCAGGCCGTTCCAAAGATGAGGACCATAATGGCAGAACGAAGCCTCACCATAAGTTTTGGTCCTCACCTTAGGAATAACTAAGAGGCTAGCACCGGAGGACCTCAGGGTCCGCGAGGGCTCATATTTTAAAATAATTTCATTTAAATAAGAAGGCCCAAGACCATAAAAACATTTATAAACCATTAAAAGAATTTTAAAATCAATCCTGAAACGCACAGGGAGTCAATGCAGCGATTTTAAAACCGGTGTAATGTGTTCCCGCCCTCTGGTCCTCGTCAGAACTCGTGCCGCTGAATTCTGCAATAGCTGTAGTTTGAAATAGACTTTTTGGGTAACTCCCAGAAGGAACAATAGCAGACATCGAGGACAGTTACAAGTACCTTGGAATTCCGCAGGCAAATGGCAACCTGGAGCAGGCAACAAGGAAAGCTGCAACAGCTAAATACCTCCAACGAGTAAGGCAAGTCCTGAGAAGCCAGCTTAATGGCAAAAATAAGACCCGGGCAATAAACAGCTAGGCACTGCCAGTTATCAGATACCCTGCAGGAATAATAAGATGGCCAAAGGAAGAAATACAGACCACGGATGTTAAAACACGAAAGCTCCTCACCATGCATGGAGGGTTCCATCCCAAATCCAGCACCCTGAGGCCGAATGCTAGCCGCAAGGAAGGAGGCCGAGGAATAGTGAGTGTAGAAGCCACTATCCAGGATGAAACATCCAAGATGCATGAGTACATCAAGCTCAAGGCCCCAACTGACAGTGTGCTCAGTGAATGTCTCAGGGAATAGAGAGCAGAGGACACAGTGCTGGAGGACAGATCCTCATGGGAGGACAAACCCCTGCATGGGATGTACCACCGGACCATAACTGAAGTGGCTGATATCTAGAAGTCCTACCAATGGCTAGAAAGGGCTGGCCTACAGGACAGCACTGAAGCGCTCATCCTGGCAGCTCAGGAACAAGCCCTGAGCACCAGAGCGATAGAGGCTCAGATCTACCACACCAAACATCTGATCAGCTGGTCTTTGAATTCGATCGACAAAGTTTTTTCAACACTAAGGAACGGGAAAGCGGACCCTTCCTGCCCAGACGGCACCCACGCGGCTGGATACACCAACGATCCATGGGGCAAGTGGAGGCTGGTGTGCCTGGCCCAGCTGTCTGTGGAAGACGTGGAGGATGTGTACCTCTTTGGATTTATGATAATTGGATTCCTCATCATTGGGATCGGAGGATTTCTGATCTATCAGGCAGTCTGGGAGCAGAAGACGGAGAGAGGCGATTCGTCTGAGCTCTATGGAAGGATTCTTCGGGGAGGAGAGACTCAGTACGAGAAACTTTCACAAGTGGATCAAAAGCTCTGTGCTTGTCTTGCCCACTTAAGCAGGATGCTCTCGATCTTTGAACTTGTGCAGAAGATGGATACCAACTTGGAGCGCGTTTCTGCCCGAATGGAGGCTAGACTGGTCTAAATTGCCAACATTTTGGATCAAATCTGCCTCTCAGTGCAAGACCAGTCAAGGACACAGCCAGCAGAGCAAACAACCTGCTGGCGCCGGAAAATCTAATCTAATCGGACCCCCCCCCCCTGAGCTGAGACTCCTTGGCTCCAACCAAAACATAATTCGCTCTCAGAGTGTGAAAACCGCCGCTGTGCTGAAGGCCGATGCTGCTGCTCAACCCCCCCCTCGACCTCGACATTCCTCGGAACTCACCCCCCGCCCCCGAGTGAGCACTCCTGGAGACGCGAGCGCCCGTGAGGAGCAGCTGCGACCGGAGTGTAACACAGGGGGGGGCCCCACCCCCCCTATCCAACCTTCCCAGTGATCCTTGTGTACTGCGTGGCCGTGAGAATATGTGCTTCCGTGTAGACGGTGTTTTTTTCTTGTATCTACACATTGTATCACAGTGTTGAGATACGACTTTTTTTTGTCACCAATCACCCTACCCACCTATTGTAACCATCTTTACCCACCCTAAGAAAAATAGGTGCGCACTTGCTGCTGCTGCCTCAGTAAAACTCGAACTGTATGTGTATTTGTTGTATGTCTGATCTTGTTCGGGTTGCACTGGAACAATATCGTATGTCAGTGTAAAAGCTGTGCGTATGACAATAAAAGGATTCTGATTCTGATTCTGAAACAAGACCCAAGGTGTAGATCTACCACACCAGACAAGACCCAAGGTGTAGATCTACCACACCAGACAAGACCCAAGGTGTAGATCTACCACACCAGACAAGACCCAAGGTGTAGATCTACCACACCAGACAAGACCCAAGGTGTAGATCTACCACACCAGACAAGACCCAAGGTGTAGATCTACCACACCAGACAAGACCCAATGTGTAGATCTACCACACCAGACAAGACCCAAGGTGTAGATCTACCACACCAGACAAGACCCAAGGTGTAGATCTACCACACCAGACAAGACCCAATGTGTAGATCTACCACACCAGACAAGACCCAAGGTGTAGATCTACCCCACCAGACAAGACCCAAGGTGTAGATCTACCACACCAGACAAGACACAATGTGTAGGCTGTGCAAAGAGGTGCCTGAAACAATCCAGCACATAACTGCAGGGTGTAAGATGTTGGCAGGGAAAGCATACATGGAGCGCCACAATCAAGTGGCTGGAATAATATACAGGAACATGTGTGCAGAATATGAACTGGAAACCCCAAGGTCAAAATGGGAAACACCTCCGAAGGTGGTAGAGAATGAGAGGGCAAAGATCCTGTGGGACTTCCAGATCCAGACTGATAGGATGGTAATGGCGAACCAACCAGACATTGTAGTGGTGGATAAAGAACAGAGGAAAGCCGTTGTGGTGGATGTGGCAGTGCCAAGTGATGGGAACATCAGGAAGAAGGAACATGAGAAACTGGAGAAATACCAGGGACTCAGAGAAGAACTGGAGAAAGCCTGGAAAATGAAGGTGACAGTGGTGCCTGTGGTAATTGGAGCACTCGGGGCAGTAACCCCCAAGCTGGAGGAGTGGCTACAACAGATACATATATATATATATATATATATATATATATATATATATATATATATATATATATACACATATATATATATTTCTCTCAATTTGGCCATGGGGGAGCCCAAGACAGGGTCTCATTGTGCCGGTTCTGAGCCTAGATAAATGCACACGGTTGTGTCAAGAAGGAATTCTGACATAAAATTGTTGCTAAAGCAAATATGTGAATCAGATCTATGATTGTAGCTCATTCGCTGTCGAAACCTCTGACGGGAAAAGCCAAAAGGAAAAGAAGAAGATTGTCTATATATTTTCTCATGGCAAACTTGCCTTTCTGAAACGGGGGTCCATCAGCTTCAGTTATGCCACATTTTGGCTTGTACCACAAACTGCACAGTTATTTTAAGAACTGGTTCCACTATAATGTACAGACTTGACAATTTTTGAATTTTGATTTATGTTCTTTGATTTGAATCCATTTAATTTGTAAATGGGTCAGAAATACTCAAGTTTAGCGGTATGACAATTCTGAAACCTGGTTGGAAGAAAATCAGTGACATAATAAGCCTTAAAGCATGAACATGAACAGCTGGACGAGGACCAAAACGGCTGAAACATAAACATGACATAAACTTTAACGTGACAAAACCAAGGAGAGCAACAGAAGCAGAAGATCTGAAACACAAATCAAGACTGTGAATGATTGACAACCGAAGCTAGGTGTGACTGACAGGAGGAAAACATGAAAACAGAACCTGACAAGAACCAAGGATATATTACTAAACAAACAAACAAAAACCCTCACAGCTTTAGTAACTAGAGAGCCCGAGGACCCGTTGTCTGGAACCCTCCCAGAAAACTTCTGGGTCAACGTGGTCAAAGACTAAAACTGGTAATGGGGATTCACAAATCCTCAAAAACCAGCATTTATTGAGAGATTTCTCACAACAACTGTAAAAATATTATTTTTGTCAGTATTATAAACGTGTGAAAACCTGACCTGAGTGCGGGCCTCACCTCAGCACTGAGATTTTATATTTTATCTTCTCCAGCTTTACCATCTGCTGATGACTGATGTTTGGATAAAGCAATAACGCCTGTTTTATTGATGGCGCGTTTTTGTTTCTGTGCATCATCCTGACTGACAGAGGAGGGAAAACAGGCGGAAGTTTTTGCATATTGAAAATCCCGTGACTACAAGCAAAATATTAATGTTCTCAGCTTGTTTTGAGAGTTATAAAAGGCAAAACTGCAATAATACAAAATTGTTTTTTTATTAAACAAATTATACATTTATATCAGGTGGGTTTTGGGACATGAAACATCAAAAAAGGACCTTTGTTAGGACTGCGTAGACATGCAGGACTTTCTAGACTTTTCCACGAAAAATGGAGGCTGGGTGACACCAATATTGGACCAGGAAAAGAGAAAAAGCAAATAAAGGAAAGGAATGCAGTTCTCAGACTCTAATGTAAAGGGTAATGCCCAACAATGCCTTTGCAGCTTCTGCAAAGTCCATCAATATCTGATAATCTTCACCTCAGAGGACATAATTCCACTTATACACCAAAGAAATAATTATTTAACCAATAATGATTACTTCAATCTTGTTATTTTTAACCTTTAAATATTTTTTACTAGAAGTGGTCTATTTGAAACTTATTTTTTAAGTGTCCATTATCACTTTTTAATGGACACCCTGCAGCCAATCAGGATGGAGTATTCCCACAGACTATGGTGCAAATACTCCTGAGCATCACATTTACCCAAAAGACTTTAAGGAAACATTTACATTCTATTTTGATCCCTTCGCCTGTCAAACAAACTAAAGCACGGTGCAGAGGCACACATGTAATGGTTGCCCACACCATCATACTTCCAGGGCTGTGCTTGGTCAGGAAGTGTTTATTTATTTATTTATTTTTTGTTGAAAGGGTTTCATCATTGATTCTAAAACATTTTTTGGGGGTTTAATTCTATTGCTAAACACCCTCTTGTCCGTGTTTGTTACATTTTCTATTTTTTCTTCATGATCCTTTCAGCATTAACATGTGATCTTTGGCCTTTAAAACAATCTCTTCTTGGTTAAACTTGAGTTGAATGTTCTTGTAGCGATTGTGAAGCAGCTCTTGAGTTGTTTTAATTCTTTCATCAGCATCCAGTGGTCGGTCTTTGCCGTCAAACTTTTGGGAGGTCACCTCCGACAGATGATTGGCAGTTGTTGTGGAAGTTTTCCCGTCTTGTTTGCAGAGGATTTGAATGCTGTCACACATTCTTGATAAATGAAAAAGAGATTCAGTACATCAACAATTCTTCTATTTTGACGGATTTAACCGCATTGAAGTTTGTTTGAACAATCTTTTAGAGAATGTTTTATTCATCTGAGTTTTTTTCTAAAGTGAAATTAGGGTCATTTTTTTCCTACCAGAGTTCATTTGCGTGTCCTCCGCCCTGCAGCTGCTGAACGCTTTGATTCAAAAACAGATGAACTGACATGAACTCTATACCAGTCGGTGAGCTTGGAGGTGAAGAAGAAGAAGAAGATCAAAAGGTAGAGATGAGGAAAAAAAAAGTCTTGTCTCTGTCTAATCTATTTATTCTGTGATGCAGCTGAGTTTGACTGTAATTCTAGAATAAATCATTGGAGCAGAAGAGTTATCTGTCAAAGTGAGCGGTGTACTTATAAAGAGAATGATAGTTATTAATAACAATGATGATGATGCCACAAATGTTATCTTTTAATCCCATAATGCCTTTGGGCTTTACAGTGGTCCTTCTCTATAAACTGGTCCCTCGCTGTATCTCACTGTTTTGCAGATGTATTTTCAAAGTAATTTTGCATAATCTTACTTTTTTTGAGTAAATATTCTGCGTCCTGATAAGGTGTAGAGTGCTGTCAATCAATCTCCTCCCTGCACATATTATGTTCAGTTTGCCAGAGTTACATAAATCTTCAACTGTTTTCATTCCATAATCCTGGATGTATTTTTCTATGAAAATTTGAACTTTGAGAGTTAAAACCAGAGAGAAAAGTGTAGAAAATGAGAAAAGTGTAGAAAGTGTGTCGTCAGGAGATGAAGGCTTAAAACATTCGGACATGTTATAAAGACAAATAAAGACGACAACCCAAAAGATTTCATCTAACATTGTTTTTTTAGAACCCAGCTTTCATGATACGACATGGGACTTTTGTGGTTAAAAAACCCACAACTTGAACCTAATTTAGAACTTGTTATGAACAAAAACATTATTGATAATGATTCAAAAGATTTATTGCAAGTAATCTATGGTTTAAATGAACAAACGTCTTCTGTCTGTCAATAATGTTACTCTGTTCACTTACACACTACCATAAAGAAAACTGAATTGAGTTGAATTCCACTACCAAACAAGTGTGTCTGAACCTTCGTGAATCTATTTCTTTTGCTTTGCACCTTGCTACTGTAGAGAAAGATTATTTTAGGAAGTCTAGAGTAGACCACCATCCAGAGTATCGACTCTTTAAAGACAAACAGACATTTAAATCATAGACACCATCAATGAGAAAGCATGTGATCTGTTGTTGATGGCTTTGATCAGATAAAGAGAGGATGTTTTTAGTGGATTCATGAAGACTGTACGGATCTGTTTGAACTCTTGGATGTGTAAATTGGACTGAAATGTCTTCCTTCTTCCTCTGCAGCTCCGTCACACGCCAGCATGTCTGTCAACACCTCTTCCACAGATTTCAGCTTTTTACACCTTTGTGAGGACATTGAGTTGGGGCATTTGGTCTCCCTTGCATATGTCCTCACCAAGGTCTTCGCCAACCTTCCTCTCTGCGTCCTCATCCTCTGCTTTGCTGTGAGCCGATGGCGACGGCGCTCCTCCAAGACCACGAGCCACGCTGACATGTTAGCGTACAACGCGGTGGCCTTTGAACTCATCTTCACACTAGCGGCTGTCCTTTATTTCCCTGCGTACTACACTGGTTCCTCCAAGGTCCTTCTGGCTGGGATCTATCTGTCTGCATTTGCTTTAGTTGGAGAGGTTTTGCTTCACATTCTGACATGCGTGGAGCGCTACCTGGCCGTTGTCCACCCGGTGACCTACCTGGACCTGAAGCGGTCGTGTGGAGTCAGGATCAGAAACGTCTGCATTGGGTGTGTTTGGCTCATCTCCTGTGGCTGGGTTGGCATAGAGACTCTTTATCTTCCCCAGATTCCGTACATCCCGTATTTCTGCCTGCTGGTCGCCTCCTTATTAAGCGTTTCTTACTGCAGCCTCTCTGTTATCCGTGTTCTGATTCGTCCTGGGCCTGGGAAGGTGGGCAGGGACAGGGATCTAGAGAACCAGGTGAAAAGGAGAGCGTTCTTCACCATCACAAGCATTCTGGGAGTCCTGGTGCTGTATTTTGTTGGGATGCTGGTTGGTCTTCTGGTGGGAAGCTCTGATCTGATGACGTACGACAAAAGATGTCTGCTGATAATTAGCACACAGTGGTTGAATCTTCCCACCAGTTTGGTTTTACCTGTGCTGTTCCTACTCAGGGCAAAGGATCAAGTCTGCTGCCAGAGGGGCAACAAATGAAGATAATCCACTGATTCCTAAACTTTGGTCGAACTGTTTATTTACTTTGGTGACAATCCTGTTATCCACATTATATTTGCTCTGTTATTTCAAAAGTCATATCAAGGAGCTGCCTTTTAGTTTGTTACTGCCTTCCTGCTGCACTGGAAACAGGCAGTAAGCGGCGGTCTGGACACCTCGTCGGGGTTTAACACTCTCGTACAAATTGTTTTTTCTTTCCTTCTTTTCTGTTTTATGATGTTGTATGACTACTTTTTTGGTTTATTTTGTTTATCTTATTTTGGCTTCTTAACTTGAAATAAACCCATTTCGGAAACATTTCGCTTTATGATTAAAGCCAGACATGAATCGTGATCTTCTTGTTCCAGATTGGCACATAGCTGTCACATAAAATGGTCTTAAGGCCCACAGCAAGATGGGCTTGATTTATCACTTTTAATCTGGAGCTTCTAAATATGAAAGCATTTTGTTTTTGATCATGTATCAATAAAAAGCTAAAGCTGATGATGTGATCCGTGTCACACAAAATTACTAAAGTATAAAGAAAGCAAGACGTGTTGTGTCAGACAGAAACTGGGCTTTAGCTTCAGTTCAGTAACCCTGTTGAAAAGAACCTGCAATCATGTTTCTAATAGAATTTAGTACAAAAATGATTTAAAAACCTTTAGATAAGTACTTAAAAATTCAGAATCATAAAAAACTTCACAATACAATTTAAACTAATAGAGTGGTCATCTGAAGTCAACACACAGTAAGAAACGTAATTCTAAAATATTAATCAAACTGAGGATATTGGAAATAAATAAAGAATGTAGAAATATAGGATACAGAGAAGTTTTCCTGCCTTTGTTTTCATCTTTCATCTAACTTTATGGTTAAATTGTACGACATGGATGAATCTACATGGATTCATCTGGACTAGAATGTGCTGCTGCTTCACCACAATCCACTAGGTGTCAGACTTGAGCTGCAGAAAAAGCAGCTTTCTAGTGTTTCTAACTACAGACATCACAGCAGTGTGCTTTTTTATTTTAGAAGTGGACAAAAGAGCTCAAAGCATTACTTGACCAGATGTAAGTACATTATGTCTTCAGTTTAAATCTAAATCCTGAACAAGAGAAATTTCACAGTTATGGTGAGGTAGAGAACTAAAGGAAAGAATGAAGGAATACCTCATTAAAGTACTCTGGAAAAGTACTTGAATTCTCAACAGACCTGCATGGCAGGTGCATGGTTTCCAGATTTCACCCCATTCTCTGCCGATTACCTGGGTCAGGTTTGTTTAGCCAATTAGAACATGCCAGAGCTGTGTGTGTTAGAGAACAATTCCACTCATCCACCCTTGCTGTGCGCTGCAACAATAAGCAGCAGGCAGATTGTATGTGTTTGGTGTCGATGTAATTCTGAAACTCAAAATACTTTCCAACTGTCCAAAATACTTTCTGCAACTGCAATCATCTGATACGCACCTTTTGTTTCGTCACAATCACTTTTTTACAGCCTAGGGACGAGCACATTCACATGAAACAGGATCACATTGCCCTTCTTCCTGCATGTCTGCATGCCTTAGTCAACTGTGTGTCACGCGAACATGCATTTATCAGGGCTGTCACACAGCTATACGGACATTTTGCACATTTTCCACGTACAACATTTCAGTCTTTCTTGATACATGCCTGACATACGTCATTCATAAGTGTTTCTTGTGTTCGTCATTCCTTGATGTCCACAGATTGTCAGGAACTGATGGTGGAGGACCCAAAATACAGGAGACCAGGCTTGGTGACAGAAAAAAAAATTGTTAATAACCAAACCGACACATGACAAAACTACAGGGAGAAACAAAAAGCACAGCAGATGACCTGATGAGGATGAACAGAATACAAGACACTTCAATAGGCTGAGGACAATTAACTGAACTGAAGACAGCTGTGGACCAGGAACCTGAAACCTGTGTGACTGACAAAAAGAAAACCAAAAGCATGACCAAGAACAAAACCAAACCGCTGAATCCTTACATATGTCCATTGAGGGTTTCGTCCGATGGGTCTTTACGTGAATTTGGTTTAGAATAACATAGTTAAGCATATTTTACATAGTTTCTACGCAATTATTACACAAACCTCACGCAATTTTTGCAAGATGTATATGCAAATTTGTGGCTTTCCACAACTGTTCCACATACAGTATGTCTGACAGACTTTACACGCATAACCACTGATGTATAACTTTTATATTGCATATATGGCACACATTTCACTTTCAAATTATGTAATTGACGCACACATTTTAGGACAGATTTGGCTTTTACGTTGATGTTCTTTTATTCGACCATAACCACACTTTTTCCACGTATATTCATGTATGACCAATCTTCACCCGCACAACATGCACAGAATGTACAAAGTGGCTGTGTGACTCAGCCTTACATAAAGTCTACTCCAGTGATGTCACAATCCAGGCCTTGAGTGCCGGTATCCAACATGTTCTCCAACCAACCTGCTATTGAAGCTCCCTGTTGGCTAAACACACCTGACCCAGGTAATCAGCAGCAGGCAGGGTTTCTGAACAAACGGCAGGAGTCTGGCCCTCGAGGCCTGAAGTGTGACACCTCTGGTCTAGAGCCCAAACAAACCCTACCTTCTCTGGCATCAGCAGGGTTATACAGCATGATCGAATATGAGACCAGAAAAATGTCCATGTTTTAACTGTTACCAGGAAGATAAATAAATAAAAAATTCTATATTTACATTTGCAACATTTTATTTTGCTTTACTTTTATTCACTGAGTAGGGAATTGCTGTTAATAAATCCTCTCCAGTAGGTATTTCCAGTCATTTTCTCACTCAGCTCACATTAATGGCAAGTTTAGAGTTCAGTTTTACTTTTTCCTGTTTGTTTTAGAGCTCTTAATGGTCTTAACAGACATTTTAACTGTTCTGCAGACCAGTATCTCTCTCAATCGTTGGAAGTCACAACATAAACACTGGGCTACCTCTTCCATTTGCCAGTCTCTGGTTATGGAATAATTTTCCTCCAGACCTGAACAGTTTTAAACATCAACTAAAAAAGTACCTTTCAAGAATCAGTGCCATCCTGTTTTATTCATTTTTAATCTGCTTTTCATGTGTTTATTGCCCGTTAGTGATGGGTCTGGCAACACCGAGGCGTCGGCTCACGTGTCGAGCTCATAAAGTGAAAACTGTGTCGCTGCGCATATCGCCTAGGAGAAGTCATGTGACCAATCCAGTCGGTGTGTCACAGATGAACCAAACAAGGAGGCGCGTCTACCAGCAGTGTTGCCAGATTATGCGGTTTTCCACCCAATTGGGTGGGTTTGATTTTGCAGAGAAAATTTGCTTTGGGCAGTTTTCGCTTCAATTTGGGGGGGTTTAGTTGGTTTTATTATGAGTCTCTAAGCTATCTTTTATTTTTAAAGATATTTTTTTTCATAAAAATTAATGGGTTCTTTCGGTTACATTACTGTCACTTGGGTGCTAAATCAGTCCAGCGGTGAGTTTAACAGGGGGGTTTGGTCCCTCAGATGTGCCCAGCGTCCACCTGTTGAACGATTCTCGCGCCTGCACGCCCCCGTTTTCCCCGCCCACCTGTGTTTGACGTTTTAATTTACTGAATCTTTACTTAAGGTTCGTGGAATTTTTGAAAAGTTAATAGTGTTTTTAGCTTTTTGTTTCTCCTGTTCCTCTCGGTTTCTGCTTAATCCAGCAGAATCCAATTCCATATCAAATAGACACTTATTCGAAATAAATCCTTTTAAATTTTGGTGGTTGTTCTGCAGAACTGTCAGACTTAAAAGC
Source organism: Oryzias latipes (assembly GCF_053564925.1). Lineage (NCBI taxonomy): Eukaryota > Metazoa > Chordata > Actinopteri > Beloniformes > Adrianichthyidae > Oryzias > Oryzias latipes. Next base: position 34,503,692 of record NC_136254.1, on the reverse strand, counting down.
ACTTCCCCAATGCTGGTGCATTATAGAGCGACACATGGGAATGAGGAACTACAACGACAAATATTGTGTTTGGATTTAATTTAATAAGTATAACAGTGTAGTTTCTTAACTTAGTTCCCTGCAATGATGTTTTTTGTCCCGCAGGTGTCAGTACTAAGTGACGCAGTATCGACACATTATCAACACAGTTTGGGCAATGTGTTAAAACGTTTTACCTCATCTACCCATCACTATTGCCCATTGTAATTTAATGCTGTTCTATTCATTCTTGCTCTCACTTTTCTTTTCTTTTTATCATTGTAAAGCATTTTGGTACCCTGATGACATTAAAAAGTGCTGTAGAAATAAAGATTCATTCATTCAGCAATTTATTAACAATATTTACTTCCAGCAGAAGCAAAGACTGTTGGGAAGCAGGAAGACTCGAACACGTGTATCAGGTTTGAAAGATTTACTTGAGAATCCACACAAATGATCCAGCATAGAAGACACTTCAACACAAAAGACAGAAAGAACAGAACTTAAATAGGAAGCAAGATAATTGCAGGCAGCTTTGATCAATCAGGGATAGACCACAGCTAACCTGCCAAAAAACATAACCAAAAAAACACCACTAGGGGGCAACAATAACAAAGACATCAAAAAAATGCAGACTGCTTAAAGTCTTCTCTGCATAAAGAGGGAAATACATACAAGAAACATTAGGAAAGAGTTAAAAAACAATTAAATCTCGCAAAAAATTATGTAGATTTCTGTTTTATTATAAAGCAAGACAAAGATGAGAAAAAGTATACTATTTTCAAACTAAAATGAGATCACGTGTCACGGTTTCACCGTTGATGTTCTCTGCATGTTTTATTCATCACCTCCCATTTCTTCTGATCCTTCAACACAATTTTCAAAGAGCCAGCAACAACAGTCCAAGCATTGATCTGAAAAAAAACACACACAAATAAGAGTTAGATTCAGAAAAACCCAGGCATAAACTGCCTGAGAAATACAACTCAAACTTACAAAAACATCTTAGAGACCAGACTTGATTATCAGACCATCTGTTGTACTCACTTGCTCTTTTTTGTTTTTTCTTTGCATTTTGTGTAACTCCAATTAGGAGAAAGACAGTCACAGTGAAGATGGCAATGCCGCTGATGAGAGCGACGATAGAGCCTACGCTGACCGCAGAACCTGAAAGACAAAAAGGGTATTTTCAAACTGATATTTGCTTGTTAAAATCATAGGAGTCATGTCATCAGCACCACCAAATTAGAGTCCTCTACAAAGCCCTGTACGTGATTCACCGTATTTTCTAAGGGGTTGGCAAGAGTGTGGGGATATGATTCGTATCCCGATATTGTACCGGAACACATGTTCTTTCTTTTTAAGAAAATATGACTTTAATTACAACTATAACTTAATTTCATTATGTCTTGCATTGTATTAAAATGGTCAAATTCAGTTGATTTATTTAATGATCACAATGGTAAGCACTGCAACTGTATCTCATATATACACTGCTATTAGCCAGGCAAAATTGTAGTGCTTTTTTTTGGTAACTTAAAACATAGAAAGGGAACAGTCAGCATTGTCTGATTTCCACAACAAAACAAATATTTAAGTATAAGAAAATAAATGGAATGAATGTGCCTCAACCAATAAGGTTGTAAAAGTATGATCGGGAAAATAAAGTGCTGTTTATTTTCAAGATTGCGTAATGTAGCTTCTCCAGCACTTTTAAACGGTTCAGGAGTCTGAATGGTGCTTCAAATTTAAAGGAAAAAACACATATTCTTTCCAGGAGCATTAAGTGTGATGAGGCAGCATGCAGGATGAAGGAGAGTGCTTTAAATAAAGATGCTTTATTTAGGTGACAGAATGCACGTTGCAGCCACACTTTCTCACACGCAGAAGTAAACTAGTAACGGTCATCGCCACGATGTTGGCCTTTTTCAGAGTGTAGTACACATCACTCTGACCCATCAGGTTGCTAAACTAGAATCGGTTTAGCTCACATTGCCACTGTAACGTGACAATGCTCCACTTAGCCGGCTGAGCCGGCACCAACCTAAACTGCAGCAGCAAAGGAAAGCGGTATTTATTATGAATAAAGCATCAGTTCAGAGAGAAAGTTTACCTCTTCCCACTTCTTTTTGTCCAGATGATGAAGCTAAAAGTTGTTTTGAAAAGCCAGCAAAGTGATACAGAACATTTAAGCAGTGACCGGATCTTCTTTTTTAGCTGCACATTATCTCTGTGCAATATCACTTTTTAATGCACACCCAGCAGCCAATCAGAATCAAGTATTCACCTGGACCATAGTAAAAAATGTTTTATTTTGTTCATTCATTTATTTACCAGGGACAGTGCACATTAAAAGCATTGCCACAATGCACCAGAATTAGCCCAAAGGCTATTTTTCATCTGCAGTCCCTGGACAGGTGTTAAAATCATCAACTGTTTTCTCTGTCTTAAACTTTTTGGGCTATTGCAATGTATACTCTTGTGTGACTTATATATGTTATTTTTTCTTCTTTACTATGTATTTTTTTTGGCTCCTCTGACTTAGACTGTAGTTTAACTTATACACCTGAAAATATGGAAGCTAATTCACCATAACCAATATTGAGCAACATTTGATCACTATAACTTGATAAACCCAGGTCCAGTTCCTATAATATAACTCCTACTATAACTAACCTAAAATCATGTAATTCAACCCTATGGTAATTCATTTGGTTTTACTAACTGTGTTTTGCATTATAATTTTTACAGTGACTTAATTCTAATAAATTTAGGTAAATATTGTTATTTGTACTTTTTCTAATGTCTGTCCATTTTTTTTCAACGCTAGTTGTTTTAGGTGGTATAAAGGTACATGCTAAAAGATTGTGGTATCATTAGGTAAATGTGAAACGTTCCTTAGGTAACAGAAATTTTAGGTTACATCCAAAGAATCTGATACATTTTCTCATTGTTAAACTTTTTTTTGTTTTACATTATGATTAATTAGTGACGTCCCAAAAATGCTTAAACAGGTCTAACATTTTTGAGTTGTCCATTGGTGAGAATTTCCCTTTAAAAAAACTAAACGGATCAATGTTACCTTTTTGAATTTCCCTTATTTTTTGTGTTGACCTAACTGCATAACCTGCATCAACTCAAATTTCCTGAAGGAAAGCGTTGGAAATGTGAGCAGAGCAGACCTTTAGTGAAGCTTGTGTCCCAAAGGTGTTAGGTTGTATTAAATGCTGTGGGAGGTTTAGTAGACAAAAAAAAGACATATTTACAGAAGAAATCGAACTCTTTGTTTCACTGACCTTGATTTAAACCACTTTCAGTTTGACTCAGAAGTGTGTGTGTGTGTGTGTCTGTTTACATGAACTTGTGAGGACTAATAGCAAAATTGCACTCGCAAAATCAGGACTTTCATGCCTGCGGGGACATTTCCTAGTTTACAGTGTAAAGGTCTATGGCGGACTGTTAGGGCCAACATAAAGTAAAAAAATTAAACAGCGTAGAGTTGTAAAATTCTGAGAAAAAGGTAACAAAAAATTGTTGTAAAACCTTGAAAGAAGTTGTACAATTATGAATAAAATGTCAGTGTATAGAAATAAAGTCATAAATTTGTGCTTGAAAGGGTCATACAAGGAAAACATTATGCTTTATGAAAATATAATGTTATATGCAGCTTTTAATTTTTTTCAGCAACAACAACCAAATGTTTAATTCGCAGTTCAGGGAAATAGGGTGAATATTACACTGCTAATCAGCCCAACGATTTGTTTTTTTGTAAATGTAAAACTTTCATTTCATGGAATAACAACTTTGCTATTATGCAAAGAGAGTCAGAAAAAACATTTCCGTTCTAAACTAAAAACAATGCAAATGTTAATGTGTGTTTAAATTATTTGAATAACAAATCAAAAAATGAGAAAGTTTATAGTAAAATAACTGTATCCTTTTAGGATAGACACAATTGCGGCTCAATAAAAGAGAAACAAAATATTGTCAAAATGAGTCAAAATTAGACAGGTAGACCTGACATCTTTCCTGACATCTTTCAAAATCCGTCAAAAAATGTCAGGAAATATGTCAAGCATGTGAAAACACCACCTGTGTCTGATTGCAGAGGAACCAAGGGGTTGATAGATGTTATTTGGGACTCACAATCTGACTGGAAGTGTATGGCACTAAATCTAATTTAACATGATTTGCCTGTTAGTGTTTTACTTACTTGTAATGTCCGTCTGGGCTGGAATGCCATTTTCATTCACGGGTGCTGTTCAAACAGAATCAGACCAGTAAGTTTAGATGTTATTAAACCACAGGAAAACATGGCAATAATTATTTTAATGTGATTATCATCATACTTAATTTTGTTTTGCGCATTGCTTTCACAATTCCCTTTCTTTGGGTGTTGTTTATCTTTTTTTTTCTCATTTTTATGCCAAATTTTGTTACCAGCAATTAATTTATTTATTTATTTTTAGAAATGAAGGACTTTCTTAGATCTCAGTTTATTTTTCTTACTATTGTTAATTTGAAAATTCTGTTTAAATTTTGCTATAAAATGAATTTACTATAGTTAATGTAATATTTGTATGTTCTAGAGTCTGAGTTTATTTTCAAAAAGTATATTGTGTTTTATGTGTTACAAAGTAAAACGTGATTTTTAAAACTATTATTCCAAAGAAACTTGATGTTTTGTTTATTTAGGTTTTGTGTACATATTTACAGAAATTTGACTCCCAAACATATTCTACAGATTTATCACAACATTATGAATTGTGGAAACACACAAACCTGCAGAAACTGCCTGGAAGGCGAGCAAAAGCACAACGACTGCCGATGGTCCCATCGTGGCTGTTGTAGTCTGTAAAAGGATGAGAGGATGGAATAAAAGGAGCATTCGTCTCTATGAGGCTGTACGGGTTGTAGTTCTTAAAAAAAGTGACTCACCGTCTTTTCTGGCAGGTTTTGCCGTCACAGTACTCAGGCTGAACTAGAGTGGGGGCTGCTTTTACTGCAGCTGTGGGAGGAGGATGTTTTGAACAAAACTGTAAATAGAAATATGCAGCTCATCAGGTTTTGTAAAAAAAAAAAAAAGGGTGGGATTATAGAAGATTTCTCTTCAACCCACACTTTTCCAAGCACACTATTTTGTTTTAGTTTTTAGAGGAGCACTCAAACTTAATTAGTGTGAACAATTTTGCATTATTTTTTCAATTTGATTTTACATTGCATTCTCTGCTGCATCCTGATTGGCTGTAAACCGTTGTTAACCAATCCCCTTTGTGTCATGTCTGCTGTACATAATCCATTCAGGTCACCACGTTTATAAAAATCTTCAATCTTGATCAGATCCTTGTTTTTATTCTCTAATCTTGGACTTTAATCACAGGTTATATTTCGAATGGAAGTTTCACGATAAATGAAGGACCACTGTAAGAAAATAACAGCATTTTATTTATTTACTGGAGCCTTTCCAGAAACTGTAACTGGGCCTGTGTCAGCATGTTTGCTGAAAATGACATGAGGGGTGTCCAAACGTTTTTGCAAAGAGGACCAGATTCAGTGAGGTGGAAATGTGCGCCAACCATTCGGCCTGACATTCCTTGAACTATTTCAGTAACACTACGCTGTGAACCCGAACAGTACAACGAGCTCAAACGTTTTAAAATCATAAACCTCAAAAGTAGCAACCAAGTCAAGTCCGTTTAAAACCTATAAGCCGATTCAACTTTGACTTCCGTTATGTCTTTATTGGACTAAAACATTTTTGGTAAATGAAACCTTGGAAAACTTATAAGTAAAGAGACGTAGTTACGTCGTATTGTAAGCACGTGAACGTGAACGTACTGAGAAAAGTCTTCAAGATGGCGGAGGTCTGAAGCACCTGTAGCGATGATGTCCTCCACACGTTTCTAATATCTTCGAATAATGTCCTGAATTCAACAATTAGAATGAAATGTTTTTTCCATTTGAATTTGTTGAGATGTTTTGCAGTATCATGTCATTAGAGCAATATTGTACGTGGTAAATGAAGTTGTTGGAGTAAAGGTGAGGTTTTACGCTTACCGAGTTGGTTGACGCACATTTTAAGTTGGTAAACCGCTACCTTTGATTAAGAGAGGCGGCAGTGGCAGTCACATACTAGTCAGTGGGAATTGCTACTATAGTCAGTGTTTTACTTCTTTTCACCATAAACTCTGTGATTTGGTAATAACGTTTTCTCGTAACCTTATGAATGCATGTGGGCTGAGCTAGCTGCCTTACGCTAACTAACATGTGTTCTAGTATCTCCTTTAGTAAACTAGTAAAGTGAGTTCAAAAAATAAGAGTGTCCACCGAGCTGAGGTAAGTTTTTTAATTGTAATTTAACAACATGGTTGCAATATTTAAGACAAGTGGGCAGCTGTAGAAAAACAAATCAAGCTATCTTAATGTATTAATGTTATGCAACAGTTATGACTTTGTCCTGAATTGGGCTCGGATTGAGAAAGTAATAACTGTATCGTATTGTTTGCTTAATACTCAAAAATGGTATTTGGCACATTGTGATTTGTGTTTCATAATATAAAGTATTTTAAAATAAGTGTTTTGTCTCCAGTTTGTTCTTATGAAAACAAATCCTCTGAAATATGTAACTCTAGCAAATGCACATGTTTAAAGATATATTAATATGTATCATACTGTAGATTGCATATGGTAGACAGAGTATTGAGACCAAAGAAAAATATAGCTGATTAAATGTCTGCCCCATAAACGTATGTAAATGAGATGTATTGAAATAGCTGTACAATTTAAAGTTAAAATGAAAGAATAGATGAACTGAACGGAGCCAGACCACAGGAGTCTGCAGTCATCTGAAATATATTTGCCATATTATGGATGTCTCTGTGCAGCAAGAGAAGACCTCCTTGTCTCAATGAGACAGGAAAGTTTCAGAATGAGGAGGCTCATTCTGAAACTACTATTTGAACTGAAACTAGATCAAATGTAAGAATGTACGTTTTTGGCCCTCCTCTGAAATGTTATGTGGCAGCATTCCTAAAGAGAACATCACGGTAAACTTTTCAACACTGGAATTAAACAACACTCTTTTACCAAATTATAGAAATAACTCAAATATACATACAACTAAATGACAATTTTCATTTAAAATATAATTAATGTTTCAAACTCAGTTTTTCCTGTTTCTCTTTATTCTATTTCCATTTCACATCCCATCTGTCTCATTTTATGCTTTGTTATGTTGTGTGTGACTGTGTGTGGGGGGAATTATATTCGGTTCATTGGTATGGAAAATGTTTTTAATGTGAAGCACTATGAGCTACATTTGTTGGAAAAGTGCTCTATTAGTAAAGTTTTAATTAGATTAGATTAGATATGCATCATCGGAAATTATTTCCGACACACAATTTATTATCCCTTGTGTTATCCTAGCCACTTCAACGTTGGGAGTTGGGTCATCTAGACCCACTAGACAGTGCTCTGAACCTTTTTTCTTCAATGATTTGTGATCTTCACTGGTGTCCATGGATTACATGAAATCTTTCCACCTTTATCCACCTTTGTCATGGTAGGGAGAACACCTCAATGGAAGGGGGGGGGGGGGTCATCTAAGATAGCACAAGGGTTAAAGAAACAATTTATGATCTTTTTAAAGTGAACCACGTCGACCTCATCTCGCCTTCTCCAGCAACACTAACACTTTTAAACATTTTTACTTTTAGAATTTCTTGGTTTTGGCTCCAATAGCTAAGACACACTGAACACAGTGAGACTGTAAATCTGTAAAGTGAGGCAAATACTGTGTTTACAGCATCCACTCATTATTTTTGTAATAAGTTATTGTGAATAGAGTAGGAACTACTGAAGGCCAGAGCTGGAGGACCTCAGAAGAACCAAGACCATAGAAACCTTTATGAGCCAAATAAACGATTCTTAAAATCAATCCTGAAACACAGGGAAGCAATGGAGCAATTCTGAAACTGGTGTAACGTGTTCCGCCGCTGATCTTCGTCAGAACTTGTGCCACAGAGTTTTGTAATTGTTGCAGGCCTACAAAAAAATGTTTTGGGTAAACGAGAGAGCAAGGCGTAACAATAAAATCGAACCCACTAAAAATGAAAGCATCAGTACCTCTGTGGTGGAAAAAGAGAGGAATGGGGAAGGGCACATACCTTAAATGCAATTCATTGATAAAAGAAGGCCCAAGACTATAGAAAACCTTTATTAACCTTTAAAATCATTTTACAACCAATCCTGACAAGCACAGGAAGCCAATGCAATGATTTTAAAATGTTTACCCGTGCTCCTAGCCCTCGTCAGAACTCGGGCCGCAGGCTGTTAAGGTAACGATATTGTTTTAAAGTTGAATTTTTCACGACGGAAGACGTGCAGTTCTTTATTAACATATTTAAAGGTCTCTCTGCCTAAAGGTACAGAACATGTGAACACCGCGTCAGTCCTCTAACAAACCCTTCCCATGAACAGTCTTGGTCTGAACTTTGTGTGGATACCCCCTGGGTGCACTGAGCTGCAGTCTGCACAGACGAGTCAGTCAAGAATGACATGGCTCATTCTGAAACTTTCCTGTCCCAATGAGACACCAGATCAAATGTAAGAATGTACATTTTTGTCCCTCCTCTGAAATGTTATGTGGCAGCATTCCTAAAGGGAACATCACGGTAAACCTTTCAACACTGGAATTAAACAACATTCTTTTACCCAATTATAGGAATAACTGTAATATACATGAAACTAAATGACAATTTTCATTTAAACTATGATTCAAACATAGATTCTGCTTGGACTCTGTGTGTGGGGGTGTTTGGATATATGTTTGGTGTCCTGGAGAGATAACGTGCAACAACATTTGTCTCCAGACCGATGCTGTTCTGCAGATCTGGAGGATTGTACAGAGAGTTACCATCGTGTTAGACGACTGCTGGGACATTTATGGCGTTCATGACTATGGTCGGGTTCCAGAATGTATGAGGAAAGGTTTCAATCATTAGTCATATTAGCAAGCCCTTTTTTTTTTAATTGTGGGATTTGGAGTCTGCCATGGTTGAAACTCCCAACAACAAAACGAATGCAGTGGTCTTCTGCAGGGTCTTCTCGCTGGCCGACCTGTATTAGAAATATTTGACTGAAACGTGGACACCTGAGGACCAAAGGGGAAGCCAAAAAAGGTTTTCAGTCCTGAATGCTGCTTCACATTCCTCTAAATGTTCAACAGGTGTCTGTTTATCTTTCTATGTCAAAGAATAATTGTTGTTGGAGGCATTTGTGACATTTTTACAGTGAACCCTGAGGACCATGTTGACCTTGTCATATTGCTCAGCTGGCCTTCTTCAGCAATGCTGACGCCCATCATTCCTCACATCTGTGCTCCTGCTCCTGTCCCCAACCGTGCACCTCGTCTGGCGCCCCCAGCCGTCCCCCAACTCCATCTGGATGAAGCCCGACTGCTGGACTATTCAAACATGTGGTTGTAGATTTAGATAAGCTAATTCTTCTCTAAGAGTTCTGGTACATCGCCTGTCCATCCTGAGAGAGGATCCCTCCTCCATGTGGGCTTCTTCTTTTTTGTTCCGCAATCATTTTTTTTTCTCCAGGCGTTTTTCCTGACTAAGGAGGAGGGCCTAAGGGCAGGGATGTTTAAATTAGTCTGTTTAGTTTAGCTTAGCAATTACCTCTTGAATTCTATGACTTCATGCTATTTATGACTACAATGGGCTTATAAATTACCAGTGAGAAAACCCAATGAGACGACTATTGTTGTATTATTGGGTATATAAATAAAATTGAATTGAATTGAATCTTTGCTAATGAATGATGAACTACCCTTTGCTCTTCATAAGTTTTATTGGCAAGAAGGTGACATTCTTTCTTTCCAGCAGGTTGTGTCATTGTTATGGAGCTGTTCTATGCTGCGTTTGAGAACAACTGCCCCATAACAAGGACACAACCTGCTGGAGAGGAACGAGTGTGTGAGCATGACATCAGGAAAGAGTTCCTGAGGGTGAATATAGGTAAGCAGCTGGGCCGATGGAATTCCTGGACATGTCCTGAAAGGATGTGCTGCCCATCTAGAACAAGCTGAGGGTTATGTTGGTAAAACTGGTTAGGGGTGGGGTTTGGGGGAATAAATGTGATCCTGGTTTCAGATTGTCATGTTTTACAAAGCTTTGTTTTTTGTAAAGTGCTTTGAGCTGCCTTATGGAATGATAAGCAGTCTTACAGATAAAGTCATATTTTGATTTCATATGATAATTGTCTTAATGTGTAATTTTTGACCTTCTGTTAAAATGTCATTCAATTCCTGGTTGTAGTTTTTGCATGAAGTTTTCTTCCCTTAAACAATCAATTCCCTCTTTAATACTACACTGTTTTTTTCCTTTGCAGATTAAAGAGTCACTAGAGCCAGACATCAGCAGCACCTCTGTTGGCGTTCTGACAATTGTCAATGAGAACAGTACAGTTCAGTGCATTTCTGTCCGCTCAGTGCAGCAGTTGTGGAAGATGAGCTGTGGTAGGCGACATTCCTGAATGGGTAATATTTTAAGTGTTAATGTTTGTAGGGAAAAGGCAGCCAAAGAAAAGACAAATAAAACGTTTTATGTGGGAAAAGTTTAAGAAAAGCCTGATACACAAGTTTTGTTTTTCTTAAGAAATTTTAAAATGCTATTTATTTTAAATAAAGTTTTATAAGGAAAAATAAATGTTGATGTACATTTGCTTGTTTTTAAAGGCTGATGCACTTTTTGTTTGACACAAATTGTGCAGGGTTTCACATTGTACTACAACAAGTTTTTCAAATGCACTTGTGCCGGTGGTTTAAAAATAAAGTTGCAATTGCAATTCTGCCTCAGGTTTTCTTTTGTAAGAATGACTCTGACTAAGAAGAGGTAATGAGACTTAGTTTAGACATCAAAAGACTCATTTAGAGTTGAGATAAAGTATTTTAGTTAATTAAGTAATGTATTAAAGTTCATTAAAATCAAAATATGCTATTTCAGTGAAGTAAGAAACTATTAGTTATAAAAGTTATAGTTTACATTTAGTTGAATTGCTTTATTTTATTCAACTCAAACATTCTAAGTTCTGATTAACGTAAAATTAAGTCAATTAATAAAGTAATATAACTTAAAAATTACTATGTAATCAGTCTCCTCTCCTCACTTTACATTTCTGCCCATAGATCAAATACATCTAAATACATTTTTACCAAAATACCTGTGCGTTTGTCAAATTTACAACCCATTTATTCCCAGTTAGCTTGCTGTTTTTAGCAGGTCTCATCTGGTAGAGCCTCTTTATGCCGAAAAAAAGAACAAATCAAGAAATATACGTACAGTTTTTAGAAAGTTTTGGGGGCCACATATTCATGATTTTATGACAGGAGCTTGCGGTCAAAGTTGAACAAGGGACGGCCTTTGGACATGCCAAGTTTCCAGTATGGGGGAGGGCATTTGAATGTTTTTAGTAAGGATGAAAAAAGCCTTATTTGGTACAAATGAGCAACACAACGACCACACAGACTTTTCTGAACTTTTATTGTTGTTATGGTTTAGAAACAGTCCCAGTGCTTCAGTTGAGCACTGAGTAACATTGAATATCTTATTTTGTTTAGTCCTTTCTGTGTTCTTGTGTTGATGATACTTTGGTTATTTATTCATTGGGTATTTATTTACTTTCACTTACAGTTGAAAGAGGGATGGTGTAAACTGTCAAAGTAATGAAAATCTCACCCCAGGGTTTTGCTTTCACAGCTCTATTCCAAGACATGAAGGAGTTGCTGTCAGAGAATTATGTAATTATTAATTTCTTCTCCAGAATCAATTTTCAAATGGTTGGCTTCTCCATGATTGACAGCGGATGCCATCCATGAGTCACCACCAAATCTGAGTCCCTGATTGGCCAACTGGTTGTGTAACTTTCAACAACCGTTCAATGGTCACTCGTTTTGTACTTGGAGCCTGAAAACAGTTGTAGAAACTTGGATTGCAAAGTATGAATGCAAGAGTTTAAACATGGAATCCCGAAATGCGCACATACACACATTTACTTTGTATTGAAAGTGGTTGCTTGAACGTGCATTGCCGAGGCCGGTATGAACGTAGCTGATTTTAAAAGTGTATCTAGTCTTCAATGCTACTTTCACATCAATGAATCGACCAATTGCTAAGTAAAAATAAAACTAGCAGCCGAGGAGTTAGTGTGAGCACAAAAGAAGATCATTACAATCTCATAAATACTTGTTCTTTGCGGCCTTCAGAGCTCGTCACGAGGTGAAACCCTGGATGCCTGCATGTTTGCAGCATCATTGATGTTCCTGGCTGCCCTGATCGCAGATTTCATGGATGTCTCGATCCAGCCGTGAGGGAAAGCTGTGTGTTCTCCTGCAAAGTGCACATTACCGTAGCTCTGGAAGAGCTCGGCCGAATACTCCAAGTGCTGGTAGGGAGTGAACAACGTGAAGGCCCCTAAACTGTACGGATCCATGCTCCACCTCTTCACCACCACTCCTGTGCAGAGAGACCTGACGTTGGCGTCGGGGTGGATGTGTTCCAGATCCCTCAGGGCCATGTCTTTAAGTTCCTCATCACTTGCACCATGAAAGAGAAGGGAGTCATCGGACCAGGTGTAGGAGGCGAGAAGGACCCCGATGCTGTCGTTTTTAGGAAAGCTGTGGGTGGGGTAATAAATGTAACGGGAGGGTCTGTCTGTGATGCTCTTGCCTCCACGGATGCCATCGTCGAGCCAGAACTTGCGGCTGAAGGTCAGGATGATTTTGGTGGAGCTGGCATAGTGGGCTGCACGCATGGCTTCCATCTTGGAGGGGGACAAAGGAGGGTCAAACTCCATGAAGAGGGTGGCTCTGGCCGTTGGTGTCACCAGGACGACGTCAGCATCCAGATACTCCAAACAGTCACTGCGATTCCTGGAAAACCACACCGTCACGCCTTTGTTCGCGTGATCAATTCTTTTGACCTTGGAATTCAGGAACAGTGTGCTGTGAAGATTGCTCAGAAACGCTGTGGCGAGGACATCCGTCCCTCCGCTTATTTCATCGTAGCTATAAAACAGAGAAGAAAAAAAAGTTAAAAAAAAGACAAACCCAATCCAAGGAAGGTTTTATAAATGGAAAAAAAGGAAATTTCTGAAAAAAATAAAACACACAACAGCTGAACGTGAAAAGGTTTAAGTACTAAATACAGATTAAAATTAGTTTAAAATTCATTTAATTATGACATTGAAGAACCTATGGTGTATTTGCCATAAAGGTAAACTATTTTGATGGTTTGGCACCAGCTATATGAACAGAATGCAGATGGAAACGATAGATAAAAGACTGAAACCTGAAAATAACTTTTTTCTTGGTGAAGAAAATATGAAAGACAATGATATGCTGGATTTGGTTTAACAAAATGGAAAACTGTTTCTCTCTCTCTGTACATACATATGTATGTATATATATATATATATATATATATATATATACATATATATATATATACACAAATATACATGATGTATACATGAATCTATATTAATGATGAACACACACAAAAAAGGACAAATAGATGGATTAACTGTAGACCAATTGTTAAAATACATTAAATGCACAAACAGGCAGATTGGCTAAAAGTCAACAAAGCTTGCATACACGACAGCTGGAAGATATCTGTCAACCCATTTTTAGCTGACAAAAATAGAAGCAGTTCCTCACTGAGAAACAAAAGTAAGAACAGAAAAGTAAGAAGCAGTTTATCAACAAAAATTCTTAGTGGAGAGACGTTTTGCGTAAATGTCAGCTGATCGTACGTGGTGGTGTCGCTGACGTCACTCTCGAGGTAGATCATTTCAGTCAGAGCAAAATGCAGGAGACTCTGCTCATTCAGAAGGTCAGCGATCATCTGCACGGCCTCCGTACTCAGACCACCTTCCATCTTTAGATACTCCTACAACAATGGACTTTGTTATTCAGTTTACATTTTAAATGATCGATGAATTCTGAGGTCTTCCCTACAGCTCACCTTCACAGAGTAGTGGTCATACTTCTTAAGCATCGCCTCACAGCCATTAGCCTCCACTTCATCCTTGACCTGCAGAAAGGATCGTTCTGTGTCAGCAGCAGAAAAGCAGTCCTGCTAGGATCACTTCATAGGGACGACTGGAACTGACCTTCTGCAGAGCCATGTTCAGTAGTTCAGACGCTGACTTCCCCCTCTCACTTCTGGACACGTTATACTGCAGGATGTCGGGGTTGCTCTTCACGGCGTACGTTCTATTCCGATTCCCACGGATCAGGTAGAAAGTGTTAATGTCATCCATGATGAAATGCTGCAACTTGACCCCGAGGTCTTGGATGAACTGCCGAATGATGCTGCCAAAGATAAGGGGGGCAGCTTTACATCGGTGAACCAAAAACAATCTGGTTGGGTTGATTAGTTTCTTGGTTTTGTCTTGTTTAATGTAAGAATTACTTGAGTCTTATACTACGTCCACATCAGGCATGTGAACGTGCTGAATGCGGGTTCTTGAACTTGTTCCTTGCCTACGTGTTCACTGGACTGCCAATACTTTATTCTAGCACGTTCTTACAGTTGGAAGATGTTTAAAGTGAAATATTGAAGAGGAGCAAATGTGATGAAAATTTTGCTCAAGGCTCTCTCTTTCACAGCTTTTTTCCAATATATGAAAGACTTGGTGTCGTATAATTCTAGTTGAACACAACCCTCACTTACTAATTTATCCTCCATGATCAATTTTCAAACAGTTGTCTCTTCCATTAATTGTTTAATATTGACCCATACACCAAATCTGAGAACCTGATTGGTCAAAGCTCAACTGGTTGTGTAGCGATGCATGATTGAGGGAATTTTGAATGCTGAAGTCCAAAACGCGCATATTTGCCAGTTTACATCGACTTTCCACTGGAAGTAGTTGCTTGAACCCGTGTTTCTAAGCTTTCTAAGCTCTGTGTGAACATGGCGTTAGTCCCAACTGCGCTTACAGGTGGAGACAGGCTGTCTGTGGATGAGAAATAGGCAAACCTAAACAGAGGTGGCCCACACAAAATATCACAAGGCTCACAACTTGGGGAACCTGTACAGAGAAAATTTTACTACTGGCATGCTGCGGGGGACAGGTCATAGTGAACACTAGGACAAGGAAGGGGTAGGTAGGTGTGACAGGAGTGGCACTTACATATCGCTTGCACAAAAGGTGCGCACTGTATTTATGCACAGTCAGTAAGAAGCGAGTACTTCCCCTTTACTATTGACTAGAGTGTGGCACAAGGATATCACCAGTATGTTGTGTGTGTAACATTTCAGAGACTTACAGATGATAATTGGGGATCCTCATTGCTCCAAGGTCAGCATACCAGCCCTCGGTCTTATTCCTGTAGGTCTCCACTCTGCCTCCAACGCGACCGCTGGCCTCGATGATGGTCACCTGTCAGAGGCAGCAGCACACTTCCTACATGTCTTTGAACTTAAATAGGGCTGTCAACGGTGAGTCACGGGGTAGAAAGACGACCTTCTGACATCTTCCTGTGCTGTGCCAGCTGGTCTGTTAGAGCATGCATTGGTGTGTTATCTAACTTGTACGATCAGCAGCAACTCTGACAGCAGCCATTCTTTAACGTGAAACTGAAATGTTAATGCATGTTGGGGCAGGCTTGCGTGGTTATCCAGGTCTTCTCCTTTACATACCAGAGTGTATACGAGGAAAAGACGAGGCACGCAGCTGAACAGGGAAATTTCGCAGCTCAACATGTTTGTTGGGCTAATCAGAGCATTGAATGGTTCAATCATGAGCTAGAGATCCATAAAGGATCATAGTACCTTATGTCCTGCGTCTTCTAGTAACTTGGCAGCTGTCAGTCCAGCCATGCCGGCACCAACGATGGCGATGTGTTGGGGCTTGCTGGTGTGTGGAAGGCCATGCTTTGCTATATCCAGCAGTTCTTGGTAGTCTGTGTCATTCAGACAGTCAGACAGCTTCTCCTTCAGGCTGAGAGCCGTGGAACCGTGAGGAAGACCCAGCATCAGCACTGCAGCAGCAGCTATAGGAACAGAAAGCAGGGATAGAAAACACATAAAAGACTTCAACTTAACTATCAGTGTCTGATCAGTAATATGTCTCTGAAGATCATCGTGGTGAATGTGTTCAAGCAAAGGCAGTTATGTAAATTTGGACCAAACAGACTTTCTATGTCAAGGCATAGTTCTGTAGTTTTTTCAAGTTGTTTGGATCTTTTTAGTCTTTAGAAAATAATGGACTAGACCAATGGGGTTGTTCCCTATTTTGAGTCCGACTGCCTTTTTTTTAGGTTTTCTGTTCAGGATTTCCTGCACAGAAATAACAAGCAGACGTTGTTTTTATTATGTTGTAAGAAGAGGAAGTACAGGAATGGATGAGCTGGAAAAGCAGAAGCAGGGAAACCTCTTTCATTAATAAAACATCATCTGACCCAATGATCATCACTGGGTCAGAAGAAAGTATGAGTGTCATTATGAAAGATTTCACTCCTGAATGATGTACTATCATACAGCTGCACGTGACTCATCATAAACCAGAATGACGTACTAGAAATAAATTCCAATATTGGTTAAAAAAAGGGAAAGTTCCAAAGATTTAACCTTTTTGTTATTGTGTCAATCTTTTTTACATGATTTACTTTAATATGTGTAAAATAAGCATGTTGAATTTATGAAAAAAGAGAAAAAATTGGATGACAAACACTTACCTAAAATAAACTTCCACACCTTGACACCCATGCTGATTGAGTCCTCTCGCCTTAAGTTCAGATGATGCTAGAAAAAAGCAAATTTTATATTAAAATAGAGTAACTAGTTTTTAAACACCTATCTTGAGCTTCTTTAAAATATAGAAATGAAATGATTTAAAATGTGATATTGATGCATCAAAACTAAGTTTACTATAAAAAAATTAGTATAAAATATTTTTAATTATTTATTTATTGTTAAAAAAAAAGATTATTCTCTGAATCAGAAATATCAAACAAATGTAGAGAAGACTAGATGAAATGGTAGATTCCTACTTTCTGAGGATCTTCACTCCCAGACTACGATGCCGTTGAAACCTCAGCTATTAAAGGTCCAGCCGTGACGCAAAAAACAACTTTTTTTCTATCACCTGACACTCCCCCCCCCAGAAATGTGGGCTTTACCTCAACGACAAAAAAAAAAAACTGCAATGTTGTGCTTCTTTTTTTGCTTTTGGTTTTGTTTTTTTTAGATGTTGCAATAAGCCAACCACACAAAGATCTCATGATCAGAAACTGAAATGTTGAACTTGTAGTTCAAGCCCTTTCACTGTGATATCTATCAGGAAAATGCGGTTTCCAAGATCATGATGGAGATACATCAAATATTTTTACTTTCATTTCTGTTAAGTTTAAGGCCACACATCACAGTAAGAAAACAGAAGCCCGACAGTTATAACGGGCATCAAAAGGCCGAAAGCTCTGGGAAATGTGAGTTCGTTCAAAGCCTCGACAGAGTCAGCAGTCTGAGTTGGAGCCAATACAAAACATTTTTAAATGTATTTTGATTTTACCTAAAATGATCCCAGTTCATGAGACCTGCAACCATATGAAACAACTAAACGACCACAGTTGAAAAGTCTTTTATTTCTGTTGATGAATAGAGATAAACCTCAATATTCTGTTGCGGAGATGTTAAGTTCAAAACAGACGGCAATAATTTACCTTTCTGTACATTAAAAAATACAGAACTTCAGAACAGCCTAATCCATAAAGATAAAAAATGGAATTTAGATTGATTATCAAAAGTGTTGATACTCACTAGCCATTCTTAACCTTGCACTCTAAATTAAAGAATCAACAGAAAATTCATTTATTTTAAACTTTTTAAAAATATAAATAGGCCATAAAGTATTTTCAGGGTGTCCGCAGATCTTTTCATGCATGTACCACTGCTGTATAACTTTTATGACTTAAACAGTGCATATATCATGTTAAAATTACGTAACTGATCCACAACTCACGAATGAATCATACGTCTGAACGTGATTCATTCTGGAAACATCTGCAATCATTTTCTCACTTTTTCACGTATATTCACGTATGACCAAAATGCATCTAGTTTTCCCTCACAGAACATTGGCACTGTCTGCTATGCCGTTCCGTATAAATGCTTCTGGAAACATCTATGTTGTTCTCGTACAACATGGGAAAAGTCAGATTTGTTGCATGGAATAACTACTTTAAACGATTATAATACCTTTAGAGATCAACTTATTAGCAGAAAGATGATAGAAAATTAGGCTGCCTGTTTTTTTGGAGATGAACTATCAAACACACCCATATTTACAGACTGTGAATAGATTATTTAAAAAAAAACATACTAATAATTAATACCAGTAATTAGTGGCATAAAAATTGGTTAAAAATTCACATTGTGTTTACATTTATGCCAATCCTATTTATTATACAGCAAAATAAATTTGTTCAAGCAAATAAACAAAAAATGTTTGTTAAGTGTTTATTTTGGGACAAGATTTCCTCAACTATTGTTGCACCAACGAGTTTGACCCCTGTGCCCACTAAGAACAAAAACTATTGATCCTGCACCAACAAAGGTTTATTGAACATCTTAGATGTTATGAGTGTAAATCCTTTTAACATTTATTAAAAGCTTTAATTAACTTTCAACATTCAAACTGCATTGTGGTTCAGAATAAAACCTTCCTGGGTTCTGGTCTGAACCGTGCAGAACTTCATTGTTGATGTTCACAGCTGCCCTGATGGCAGATTTCATGGCCGTCTCAATCCAGGCGTGAGGGAAGGCGGTGTGTTCCCCTGCAAAGTGGATCCTGCCTTCGCTCCTGAACAGTTCTTTGGAGTACTCGATGTGCTGGTAGGGGGTGAACAAAGCGAAAGCCCCCATGCTGTAAGGGTCGCTGCTCCACCTCTTGACGATCACACCAGTACACAGCGACCGGACCCGTTCACCGTGAATCTGTGCCAAATCTCTCAGAACCAGCTCTTTGAGGTCTTCATCGCTGGCCCCCAAAAACAGAAGAGAGTCATCAGACCAAGTGTAGGAGGCCAGGAGGACTCCAATGGTCTGGTTTTGGGGAAAACTGTGGCTGGGGTAGTAGATAAAGCGGGAGGGCCGGTCAGTGATGCTCTTTCCACCATGGATCCCCTCTGATTCCCAAAACTTCTCCCTGAAGGTGAGAAAGATTTTGGTGGCGCTGTCATAGTGGACCGACCTCATGACCTCCATCTTTCGGATGGACAGAGGAGGTTTAAAGTCAATGAAAAGAGCGGCTTTGGTGGTAGTCGTGACCAGGACCAAGTCAGCCTGAATCTGTCTGAATGAGGACTCGTTTACCGTCTTATACTCTACAATCACTCCTCCATCTGACTGACTTATGCGGACAACTTTAGAGTTCAGGTGAAGAGTTGAATCGAGAACATTAAGAAAAGCTCTGGGAAGATGATCCGACCCACCAGTCACCTCGTAGTACCTGAAGAAAGAAAGAAGAAAAGGTGATCAAGACTCGGGCCATCACGTTGAGAAAGTCAGTGCTTGTTTCTACATGACAGCAGGTAAGCCGTACATGCTATTGTCACTGATGTCAGTTTGGTCATAGATCATCTCTGTCAGTGCCGTGTGCATGAGGCTCTGCTCATTCAGAAGATCCCCGATCATTCTGACGGCTTCTGAACTCAGACCTCCAACCTCTTTCAGATACTCCTAGAAATAGAACATGTGGGCATCTTGAAACGTCACGATATAGGTATCAGCATTCTTTTTCCTGTATAGGACATACCTTCACAGAGTAATGGTCATATTTCTTGAATGCAGCCTGGCAGCCCTCTGCTTTTACTTCGGATTTTATCTGCATAAGAAGGAAAACTGTTCATTTGTGGAGGTCTTACACAGTTTGTTTCTGTTCAGAAAAATATCACCAGTATCGCTGTTTGAATTTTTGGACTTTCTCCCCTGAGACCTCTGATAGACTCTGGATTCAGTCAGAAGGTTTGGAGTCCATCTCTAGACGAAGGCCAAAATGTGCAGTCAACAGCAGAAAATGGACCAAAGGAAAAGTTGGATCAGCAGAAGCTGAAACGGACTTGCCAATCAAAACTGAACTGTGCTACCCAAATGTGGAACAAAAACCAAACTGACTAGATTCAGCTTCTTGCAGTCTGGTAACCCAACCACAGTGAAGTCTGTATGAGAATTCTTTATAACTTCAACATACCAAGGATGAAATCCTGTTTCCCATGAGAGACAACCAGTCTGGTTTTTTTTGTACAGCTTTTATTTTGATAAGCAAATTTTGAGTGAAGGCCAACCGTCTCCACCATTGGTTACTTTTAGGCTTTTTTTCTAGTTTAACATTATTGTTTATACGTCACACAAACTAAAACCAACAGCCATTTTTAAAACCTGATCAGTGTCAGAGACGTTTAAAATGGACTCCACCAGATGGTTTTTGTATTAAATTCTTAAAGACCTTATTTTAACTAACCATAACCAAGAAGTACTTCAATGAGCAGAACAGAGGAATGACTGCTGTCAGGTTTGAGTGAAGATTGATCCATTTTTGATGTAATAGATGCCATCCACTGTTAAATTAATATAGAAGTAGAGTAAACAAAACTATTGCGGTGAACTACCAGGTCCCGCCCATCAACACACGGCGCTAGGTGACGTTGATGTATTCACAGCGTACTAACCAAACGGCGCATGGTCATCCAAAGATCACAGATCTGGAAATGTGTGTTTCTGTGAAATATTTGTAAAATGCTATTGAAATATTTGAATACTTATTGCTAGATAATGTTGTTTATAAATATTTACTGTTGCTGTATGCCAAATATATTGGTTCACTATTTACCAGGTTTAAATGGATGTACTTGTTCTTATATGAGTTTAAAGTTGTTTTCACCTGGAAATGTGGTCATTAAATGGATGGAAAGCATCTATAGAACCTGATCTTTGAGTGAAGCCTATAGCCGTTGGTTGCGTGACCCATCCCTTTTGTTCAAGAGTTGGAAGCTACACGCATCACTTGATACTCAACATAAGCTACTCCACCAAGGATAATAGTAGAATCAGAACAGCAAATTCAAGCAGAGGGAAACTGCATTTCTCTTATGGACATATGGTGATGTCTGTGGAAGAAGTCAGAGGAAAACTTCAAAAGGGCTTTTACTGCAGTCCATGAGGCAGAGCTGAAAGCAGGAAATAACCCTGAACTGAGCAGTAGCAAGCTGAAGTAGAGAAAATTATGAAGAGGTGTGAATGGAAATGAAAGGGGCAGTAAAGACCACATAGAAAGCAACATTCGCTGGAATCACTGGGACCCACCTGATGAACAAAAAGTAGGTGGTAAACTAATTTAGACACAAAGCAGCAAAAACGCTAAAACTGCAATGGAATAAAGGAGGCCCTGAGTGCAACACTTAATAACATAAATTTAGTATCGCCACAAATTGCATAAAGAGCTACAGTAATTCATAGAGCGTGAGTTATTTTGCTGTCCCCGGTGACATGGCTGGTGTTAAAGAGTTAATTATTTTCCTATCTCAAATGTTCTATAAAAAAAACTATGGAATTCGAAAAATGCCGAAAGGAAAAAGGTAAATGGTCAATCTTGTTTTGAACTGACATTTACATTTACATTTCTGGAGAAGAACAAAGATTCTTAAACTGTAAAATGGGTATCTGACAAATGCGATCGTTGACTTTGCAGGATTACTGCATGTAGTCAGCAGTCATTAACACAACCAAGTCTGAATGAGGTTTACGACAATTCCACCACTCAATCATGAGTAAATGGTTCCATAATCTGCAGTAGATACATGTCACGCTGCACAAAACAGTTTAGAAAATCTTCTACGCTGATGACAGTCAGGTTTACATTGAAGAGCAGTTACAACATTTCCTGATTCTCACCTTTTCCAAAGCCTGTTGCAGCAGTTCATCAGCTGACTTGCCCTTCTCGCTGGGTTGCACCTTGTACCCGAGGAGACTGGCATTTCCTTTAACTGCATAAGTTCTTTTCTTTACTCCATTTACCAAGTAGTAGGTGTTGGGGTCATCCATGACAAATGTATTCATCTTCACACCCAACTTTGTGGCAACCCAGAGCACAATCCTGTTGACAGAACAGGAAGAAGCAAAAATAACTTATTTTTTCAGTTTTGGGGCGAGAAACTGATAAAAACTTGATTTCTATTTTTTCACACATTTGTTTAATCAATGTGAATAATGTCATTCTGACACATTTGCTTCAGAATCCACTAGAATTAAGTGAATTGTGATACAGTAGTTCAAAGAACATCTGTTATTTTGCTGTCACCAGCCACAGCTCCAGTGTTTAGCGGGTAAAATTTTGATTGGGTTTGTTATCTAGCTTCAGTTTTAATCGTTAACTTCAGTGTTTTTGATGTTAACATACTGGTGAAAACTAGGGATCCTCATGGCTCCAAGTTCAGCAAACCAGCCCTCTTCCGTGTTCCTGTGGGTTTCCACTCGACCTCCAACACGATTATTGGCCTCTAAAATGGTCACCTGATGGTTCAGACAGAAAAGCAAAACCGCACATCAGCACTTTTGCGTTATCAGAAAATAAAATGCTGTTAAAGGGAAAGAATTGATTTTCGAACATCATTGTTTTCAGTACAAACCAATTCTCTTTAGGACTTTCATGCAGACTCGTGGGATGTATTTCTTTTCCCACTGTACATTAGATCTTTGGTGTCCTGAACCATCCAAACCTTTCAAGGCCTTATGAGGCCGCAACAATTGACGTTTGTGGTATTGGATGAGAGGATGTCTTCATTGAGCATGACTAAGAATTAAACTGAGTCTAAAATCTGGATGTATATTTTGTGTGGATTGGTCGTTAGGTCAACTTGTGCAGGAGTCTCCCTGCTCAAACCTGGTGTCCGGCATCCTGCAACAACATGGCCGCCGTCAGTCCAGCCATGCCAGCTCCAACGATGACCACATGGTGAGGGGCGGTGATGTTTGGAAGGCCCTCCTGAACAGTCTGCAGCAGCACGTCATAGTCTGTGTCCTCCAGACAGTCGGTCAGATTCTCCTTCAGACTCTCAGCGGAGCTGCTGCTGTGCAGAGCGAGCAGCAGCACACAAGAAACATCTGCAATCAACACATCACCACAAAGCAAACCAACCAGTCATGCGTGGTGTTTTCACTTTTGAAGTTAGGGCAGCTTTTGTGATGGCACAGTCAAAGAGGACATCACTGTCCATTCCATGCTACTGCATGGTATGAATCCCGAAAAAAGGAGAAGTTCTAACTTGAATAGAAACTGTCACATGTTTTCCTGAAAAGAGTGAAAGAGAAATGTGGTTCAAATCCGGCCCTCAAAAAGCAGAAGCCAAATATTTCATGTGGTTTAAAGAATTGTAGAGGAAGGAAGAACTGAAAACTGCAGCTCTTACTACTTTATTCATATATAGTAAAAACCCTGTAAAACACAGGAACACAAGAGCACAATAATTTAAAAAAATGATGACAAGGGGGTTAATTCAATTAGTTTATCACTTAGTGTGTCAAAAGATTCACAACCCCTGTAGTTTCAGTAATACATGTCCAACACAAGAGGCCTTCAGCTCTTATCTGTTTGCTCAGCTGTTAAACAGGACAAGTAGAAAAAAAGTACCTTTTAGAATTTAAAATACTCACATAGTTTCACCTCCAGGAGATTCATGACAACTTTGTCTTGTTTTTTGACAAAAAACACAAAAAAATGTTTTTAATTCATGATGACCTAAAAAATGTAATTTAACTTCAGATTAACACATACAATGTCTTTACATAAAAAAAAGGTTTTGATAAAAACAAATTTGCAACTTACTATAAGGATAAAATCAGTTTTTGGAGTAGAAAATGGTCGACGAGGCGCCTGAAGAGAAACTGGAGGAAAGACTCAACTTCTGCTGGAATTCCTTCCTCCCTTGACGAGCTTTGCTGTTGCCACAGTCTGGATTTTTTTTGCTTCATCAGATTTGATTCTCCTTTGTGGCTTTAGTCATCACATGATCCAATACGTTTTTTCAGTTCAATCTAAATAAACCTGAAATCTGCATTAATTCTAGTCGATGTAAGAACGTCTCAAACGTTGTTTTCCTTTAACAAAAGTCTTTCATCTCATCTATTTATTCTTTAACGCACGACTCTGACTACACTTTATCTACTTTAAAATGGTCCCCACTGGTCTTTTCAATATGGTTCTGCCATTTTTTTAGCTAAAATCCAAAAACCTGTGTCGTTTCCTAGGACATATTTTCTGCAGAGCGGCAGGAGTTCGTCAGACATTTGTTGTGGGCGGGACTGTTGGCGCAAAAGTAGCTCTACTTTGAAATCCCAGCCTTTGTTTGTTTTCACTCCTGATCGCTTTCAGCCCTCACAACTTTAACCTAACATTAGCGGTGCAACAGAAATAGCAGCAACATCAGATCCATCCATCCGTCCAGTTCTGATCCAGATTCCAGCTCAGAAGAGGAAAACAAAGACGTTCATGGATCTGTTTGTCTGATCTAAACGGTGTGGAGCAGGAAGACTTTGGCCCCGCTTTGTCTTCAGAGTGCACCTTTTAACAAAGAGGTTTCTGCCATGCCCTGTCCTGTGCTTCGTTTCTCATTCACTCTGCCTCCACTCACCTGTTCCGGTTAAGTGCTCGTTCACGCCAGCTGCACTCACGGTACTCAGGACCTTTACATTTGCTTGTTTTCCGCCAGTACCTTGATCCAGTTGACGTTCCAGCTGTTTCCAGCTCACGTCTTCTAGTTTTTTACGTTTACGCCCTTTTTCTGACTCTGGTTAAGAGCTTCTGCCATCCCTTTGGAAGTTTCCTGCCTGTGTTTCTTCTCCTCCTCTTCTTCCGCCTTATTGGAGACAGTGGAGGTTCTGGATTTCTCGCCTCATTAAACCGCTGGGAGACGCTGCTCTACCTCGTTCATCTTTACTCACTGGAATTCCAGCCCCCACCTCTTCAGCCTTGATCTGGTGACGTCCTCCACTCTGCACTGCGACTCGCCGGGATTATTCCAGCCGCTGCTGCTTCAGAAAATGTCCAGCATAAGTGATTCTTTTTCACCACAGACTTGGTAGCAAGATTACTATTAACTTTTGCTCTTCTGACTTTCAGACTCACCTGTGCTCCTGGCAGCAGACCAACTTCCTCCGTTCCTTAAATATGCACTGCGTCTGACTAGGAAAGCATCTCTTGTCATCTTTACAAATCTAATTTTAAAGTTTGTGCAACCATACCTCATGTTTTTGTAAATGAAATTAAAGCACAGGGTCACAGGTGACCCACATGGAAGCACTATTCCCTCACAACAAGAGGCCCTGGTTGTGTGGTATTTGCACGTTCTCCTTGTCTTCTCTGACTTACATGTACAGTCTAAAAACATGCTTCAATGGTTAATTGGTGACTCTAAACTGTCTACGTGTGGATGTGGGAGCGTGTGAACCTGTGATGAACTGGCAAACCAGCCAGAGTTTACTCTGCCTATGCCCAGGAGTGGCTGGGATAGGCTCCAGCAGCCCTGAGGGATTAAGTGTTTGTAGAAAATGGATAGATAAATGGACACATGATTTGGTTTTTACCATTTTTTTTTTAAAGGAGATAGACGTGACTCTCTACATCTGGATGTTTGCACTGTGACATTTCCCAGCAACAGAGTCATCACCCAGAAGCATCAGGAGCTGGAAGCTTGAGGAATCAGCTGCTGTTCATACTCATACTTGCACAAGATTAAAGCACTAAAGCTAATTTAGATCTGAAAGCCTCAGTTGACACATGACTCCTTCAGTGCACGTAAAGCAGAAGTGCAGACAAAAGACTCAAATGGAGAGAAAGATTTCACAAACTTCATCATTTATAAGCAGTGAAGTTTTGGGTGGAAAGTCAATCCCTGTGATGGAACTCAAGCATCAAAGCAAATCTGATGGTTTCTGGGAAATCTTCATGTGTCGTTCGTTTAGGTGTAAACTAGTTAGTTTTTTTCATATATATAAATACACTTATGACCAAGAGGATCTGCAGGATGGGGTCTGTCAGATGAATTGATTGTAAAGTCTGCAATCCCGCTCCATCCTACACTAAGTCACAATTGTCCTTATGGGTGAATATGGGCTGTCTGTGAGAGAAAAATGGACGGCTCAGTGAACCCATAGAAGGAAAATGTTCATGCACATGACAGGTCGTAACACCTAATTAACATTTTTTCTTCTTTGATCCTCCTGCAATCTTTCAAACTTTGCATATTAAAAGGCATCGAAAAGCAATTTAGAACCCTTTCATGGGTAATAGAGGTCTAGATCCGTTTATGTGGCCCAAATTGGGATCATTAGGACTACAAACGACTAGTTTGGATCCGTTTTCAAACGATGACGCCCGTCATGTGATTGTTATGCCAGACGAAGGAGGAGAAAACAAAGTTTTGTTGCTCTTACCATCAGGTCAGCCTACATGAAAGCAAAAATACCCCAAATCGCTCGTGATTTGAAGCTTTGTTATTATGAAAGCAGGTTGAAATAAGTTTTAAAAAAAACTGAAATCGGCCTTAAATAATTTAATTTATGTTGTAAAGTTGTACTTGTAAACCTGAACATCAGTGAAGAATCACCTCTTTCTACAACCAGCCTCTAGTGGCCGGTTAAAGAACTGCAACATTTCAGCAGCGCTTCAAATTCGGGAGAAACAAATATGGCTCAGAGGTTTATAGATACAAAAGTAAGATATGATTTTGAGGTTCATTTGTGTTATATGGTGATGTCCATTAAAGAAAAAGATTACTTCTTAAAAATAAAGATTATTCTTTATTTTTAGCTCTACATTAGTATATGTAGAGCTGTTTGTACACCAAAAAAAGTATCTGAAACAAAAACATAAAATGCAGAATATTTTGATGTAGAGGTATTTCATTTCCATCTATCCATCCATCTTCAGAATCCACTGAATCCCTTTTGGGGTCACAGGGTTGCTAGAAGCGAACCAGCTACTGTTTGGCGATGGCAGGAACCAAACACCTGAACAGGTCACCAGCCCAGAGTTATTCCCAACCTTTATATCAGTAACATGTATAATTTCAATGTTTTAAAAAATCTGTATTCAAAGAATGGACAATGGTCTGGAGGACTGTTCACCTTTATGCTTATGTACATGGGATTGGAGAAACCAAGGAAAACCAAGGAAAACACAAGAAACTACAGTTCAACCAAATTTAATCCACCCCAAAACAAGACTTTAAAGAAAAACAAAAAGATTGTTAACACGATTCAGCTATTATGAAAAGAAACAAATACCGGTAGATGTGAAGTTTCCAAACCGAAAGACAAAAGGCATTAATTGACTGACTTAAAACAAAAGTAGCAAAAAACTCTTCACACGACAATTTAAGCGGAACGAAGAACAAAATAAAAACTAGATATAGAAAAGGATTATTAATATAGAAACATTGAAAGTAAATAGTAAACTGCAGATTTTGGCTCCGAAAACAGACCAAAGGCCTTAAAGCTCATCTCTGATTTCATCATTGTTTGGTACCGACTCTGCCTGATTAGCAATGTTGGTAGCTGCCCTGATTGCAGATTTCATGGCTGTTTCAATCCAAGCATGAGGAAAAGCTGTGTGTTCACCAGCAAAGTGGATTCTGCCCTCACTTCTGAACAGCTCACTGGCGTACTGTACGTGCTGGTAGGGTCCAAACAGAGCGAATGCACCCAAACTGTAGGAATCCAGGCTCCACTTCTTTACCACCATCCCAGTGAGGAGAGACCGGACGTGATCACCATGGATCTCCACCAAGTCTCTCATGATGAGGTCTTGTAACTGAGTGTCGTTCATGCCCAGGAGGAACTGGGAGTCTTCAGCCCAGGTGTAGGAGGCCAGGAGAACGCCGGTTCTGTTGTTGTCATGGAAGCTGTGGCTTGGGTAGTAGATGAAACGAGAGGCTCGGTCTGTGACGCTCTTTCCTCCTTTGATTCCATCTCTCTCCCAGAATTTCTCACTGAAGGTCAAGACCACTTTGGTGGAGCTTCCATATTGGATGGATCTCATGGCCTCAACCTTATTAGTGGAGAGTGGAGGCTTTAAGTCCATCAGGAGAGCTGCTTTGGCTGTGGTGGTTACCAGGACCGCATCAGCCTGAAGAGACTTGATTTCTTGGTTCAGTTGATATTTTAAAGTGACCTCGTTTGATGTTTGATCTATTTCTTTGACAGCAGCATTTAAGATGACCTCTGTCTTAGTTAACGTGTTCTTTAAGGTAGTGGGAATGAGATCTGTTCCCCCAGTCACTTCTGAATAGCTGTAAAACAAAAATCCCAGAGTTACCACACTCATTAGATGCCTTTCCAATACACATATGTGCAAAAGTTTTATTGAAATTCTAGAAACATGGAAAAATACAATTTGAATTTGGCAGTAACACTATTTCCTTTAAATCCTAATAATGTGAATAAACACAAACCAACTCACGCGATAAGTCATTTAAAAACATGGTGACAGATGTGAACATTACTTTGACTGACAGCAGAGCCATTCAAATTTCTGCCACGACACTAGCGCTCCTCATCATGTATCAAAGGCGAGGTCAGCGTTTTCTCCAGGCCGTGGAGCGGCGAGCTCCGTACACATGGGAGTGGCTATGTAAAAAGCCATTTTGGGAAATGTTGGTTGGTGGGTTGGTGATTTTGGCATCGCAACCAAGACCGTCAAAGATTAATAGCAGATGTGCTCCAATGACACATTGGTTACCTCTGATAGATACAACAACATAAGGTCTGTTTTATAACCCATGTTGATTAGATTTTCATTTTTAAATACTTTACTTTTGCCAGAAAATAAGAAACCTAAACAGAAAAATTTGTGATTTTGCAAACAGTCAAATGTAGGTTTTTATATCCTTGTAAAGCCTGCAGGATTTAGCGGAGTTGAATAAGTACAAAATCTGTACGACCCGCCTGTGTCGCTTGCAGCATGCCAGTAGAAAGAAATGTGCATGAACATTTTTTCCCTACGGGTTCAGTGAACAATCTACCACTTTGATTTTTTGTGCGGGTCACCTGCATGACCCGTACAGGTTTGACCATTTTTCACTAGCAGACAGCCGCTTTCCACCCATAAGGACTAAGACTACGAGAGGGTTGAAAAAAAAAGTTAACAAAGAAATGTGCATGACAGCCCTGTGTCCGGTATACTTCACTTTTATCTACACTTAAGCTACGTTCGCAGTGACTTTGGCAACCCTCGCTTAAGCAAAGACTTTTAACTAGAAGTCCATAACCAGACGTATATATGCGCTACTAAACAACACACGTCTAGCTGTTCACCACTATGTACCGGTGGAATAAGATGCAAATGAATAAAGTCTTTTCTTACTCTACTTCGTCACCAATATCGTTCTCAAAGTAGATCATCTCTGACAGAGCCAGTGACATGATGGCGTTTTCATTCAGCACATCTCCCAGCATTCTGATGGTCTCAGTGTCTAGCTTTGCTTCCTTGATAAAATATTCCTGTGGTACAAAACACAACATTTATTTTTTTGTCATCCTTTTAAATGTCAATAATAAGTCGATAGATAATAAATCATAAATAAATAAACTAAGCCTTTCTAAAGTGTAAATTAAGAACAGGAATCCAACCAAGCTCTTCAGTACTTTTCAGAAAAAGAGATTAAAACATCTGAGTTTGACAGGAAATGGTTCTTAGTTTTGATCAAAGAGCACAGCTGACTGTCTTTGTTTTCGGCTGAACTTCTTTCAGGTCTGCTCCTACCTTCACAGTGTAGTGGTCGAACATTTTCAGTGCTTCCATACATCCTTTGGTACTGACTATGTCTTTTACCTAGAAAAGCAAAAAAGACACTTAAGATAAAAAAAAATTACCAAGAAACCAACTCATAAAATGACCAAATCTGTTATTTTTATCATGATTCATTTTTATCTTTCTGAATACTTATTGAGGCTTGCCAATTAAAAGCTGTCTGAGACCAGACATAAATGCGTTCTTAGTATTAGGAAAAAAATATAAAGTGTGTTTTGACTCATATGGGGTTTCATCAGTACGGGTTCTGTAGGTTTTGAGTTATTGGGGTTTGTAGAGGTTTATATGGAGAGGTCGTCTCTTAAGGGGAGTGCAGGAGTGTCTTGAAATTCCTTTAAGACTAGTACGGCCACCTAAAGGACGTGTTAAATAGGAGCCCAAGATATACACATGTTGTAAGTGCATTGTACAAGTATTCGTGAGGTAAATATGAGTGATGCTGTCATAGGGTGTCCTTGCATCCCCTGCACGCATACACAAATGTTGCAGGTGCCCATAGGACACCCACACAAACTACACTCTGATCGGCAACATTGCGCAAGGAGATGCAACTACTCACGTGACCGCAATACGAGAGGGTTGAAAAAATAAAAAATCTGTATGACAGCCCTGTCATACAGGCATACTTCACTCTAATCTACACTTTAGCTAGGTTCACAGTGACCTTGACAACCCTCGCTTAAGCAAACACTTTTAACTAGAGGTCTATAAACAGACGTAAATATGCGCTATGGGCTTCTGCGTTTCAAACTCGGACATTAACCCAAGTTTCAATGACCATTTTTGGGCTCTATGTACAAAACACATGGCCATTGAAAGTTAAACCAGTTGAACTCAGGAATTTGGGAATAACTTATGGATGGCACCTGTTTGAAAATTGATCATGGAGGACAAATAAATCAATAAATAATTGCGGTTTATTTCCGGTCAGACATGCATTCATGAATGTAGCATCGCATTTTGTTTAGATGTTTGCTATGACCTGTTGGTGACAGCACACTCATGGAAAAACCACCTTCATGAATGTTTTCCTTCAATAGGTTCACTGAGCGGTCTACTAGCTTGCGTGACCCATACAGGTTTGCCCATTTTTGCCTGCAGACAACCCATATCCACCCATATAGGGGGAGTTGGGATTGATGTCTTTCCTTAAAGAATGAAATTCCATTACTTACCCAACCTTACCCCTTATGTAAGCATAATATAAGCACATTAAAGGAAATACTTTGGTTCCCTTTCTCAGGCACGCAACAGTCACAGTAATGTGGGGACATCACCCTCAGAGATGCTACCAATACAGTTTATACTCGTCTTTCATTTAAAGAAAAAGTAAAATTGAGTTACATACTGCTGTCAATGATTCAGTTAATATGTCATGGGCAGATTTGTTGCACTTAGGAGGTGGAATGTTGTAGTTCAGGAGGCAGGGGTTGTTGTTCACTAAATGTTTCTTAATCTTCTTTCCATTCACGAAATAGAAGGTCTCCTTATCGTCCATGATGAATTTGTTGGTTGTGAGATTCAGCTTCTTCACAAGTGAGAGAAGGATCCTGTGCAAAGGTTTGGATGTTAAGTCACCCAGGCATCGCTGGTCTGTTGGTGTTGAATTTGTGTGTATCACTCACTGGTGAGTTGATGGGATCCTCATGGCCCCCAGTTCCACATACCAGCCCTCCTTTTCGTTCCTGTATGTGTGAACTCGTCCTCCAACTCGCTCACTAGCTTCTAGAATAGTGACCTTAGGTCACATTATAAACAAATTCACATTAATCAAATGTGCAAGAATAATCTTTGAAGACTGCTAAGACGATGTCATAAAGTGTGAGTAAAACATAAAAACTACACCTAGCTGCATGTAAGTTAAACCCTGAAAACATCCGTTTGTTGGAATTTTGATTTGATTTTCAAATTCAAAATAAAACAGATATAAACAGAAATAATAAAACTGCTTGAAAAAGGAAGAAAATAAGAAAAGATTAATTTTCATCCCCAATTGTCCCACATTAAACAAATACATTTTTACGCTTCAACATAGATTATTATTTAGATGGACACAAAAGAATGAAAGAAAAAGAAAATGACCAAACTATAACAAAAGCATCTAAGGACCCCAGTTCATGATCGTCTGTTTCTTGTCTCATTAGGTTTTTAAATTATCTAATTTACATGTTTCCAATTTTATTTTTATTTTTTATTGTGTAACATTTTAACTATTTTTGATTCTTTCCTCCATTTTATTCCACTACCTCCCCCCCACACACAAAAACACAGAGACTGTTTTATGCTGTTCTGACATAACATTGTTTGCATTGTATTATATTTTATTATATCTGTAAACTTTCATAATTTTGATTCATAGAATAGAATACTGATGTGCACATAATAACCCAATTTTCCTGATGGCTTGTCTTTGTAATGCCCACAGTGGCTGTAGGGTACTTTTGTAGGGGTGTCCCAAACTCATATTAATCTAATTGAGAAGACATTTAACCTTGTTTAGTATCCCTATGCTCCTAAATACTTAAATCCTAAAATGTGTTTAAATGGAATCCTATTAAAATCAATGACTTCTCTACATTTTCTTTTCATCTTTTTTTAGTGATTACAAACTTGGTCAAGCTTCCATCCTGCTGCTGCTCTTCACATCCCTACCTTGTATCCCGCATCCTCCAGGAGTTTGGCTGTAGTCAGTCCAGCCATGCCGGCTCCAACGATGGCCACATGATAGGTTTTAGCTGTTTTCGGAAGGCCTTTGTCCAGAGTTTCGTGCAGTAGTTCATAGTCTGTGTCATTCAGACAGTCTTGCAGCGTCGTCTTCAGCTTGACTTCAGTGTTGCAGCTCAGATGTAGAAAGGCCAGCAGGAAGATTGTAACTAAAGACGCAAAATCAAAAAAATATTTCACGTTTCATTCTGGGGGATGGCAACAGAATAATGAAGTGCTTATTTTTCTGATATCTGGACAACCAGATAAATCTGTCGAATTGATGTATACCAATATATTATTATGTCTCAAAGTGACATAAATCAATTTACAACTGTTCTTGGAAGATACTATTTGGGCATTGTAGGGTTATTTGCCTCAGACAGGTAGATCGGGTTGGATCGCAGGAATATAAACCGGTTCATAGATTAGGTCAATTAATTGCAACGCCACATATACTGTATATATAAATATAAGGAAATAAATAAGAAAATCTTTTGGAGCTTGTTGATCAAATTTAGATGTATTAATATAACGACAGGTAGTGCAGCATGACTCTCCAACCCTTTGTAGAGAATCTAATGTGAACTTGTGGAACCCCTCCCCCCCACCCCCATCTTAATGCTGGTAAGATTATTTGTTTCTCGAGAACTTTGTTAATGAAATAACATTTAAGATTATTGCAAAATACTATAAATCTCTTCTGAGTTTTTGTTTTCTGAGCGTCCTTTAACCTTGCAGTGGCCGTGGAATCAAAGCTCGTTCAAGGTTTACTTTCTGATCCTTCCAAATTTCAATATTTAGAAAACACTTACAGAAATATAACTTTAACATTTTTTTTAAGTAAATAGAGAAAACAACTCTGTAGGGTTAAGGTCATGTCACACAGCCACTACGTAAATTTTACTCATTTTCCACATATTTAATTCTTTTCTTTTGTAACACAAGCGTGATATACATAATTCTTGATAAGTGTTTCTTGTGTTTGTCATTCATCGATGTGTACAGATGACCTTCAAAGATTTCGGCTGACGGGTCATCACGTGAATTCGATTTTGAGCTGTTTAAAATACTTGGACGGTTGAGAATTACGCAGTAAACTTTAAAACGTTTTATGCAATTGTGCGCGATTTTTGTGAGATGCATGGGCAAATTTGTGGCTTTCTATGACCGTTCCGTGTTTGTCTAACAGACTTTTCACGCATGTACCACCGATGTGTACATTTTATATCACGAGCATGGCGTACATATCTCGTCAAAACTACTGAGCGCATGAATCATTAATAAATTACATGTAAAAAAGCGCAATAATCACAAAAGGTTCATGTTCCATGTTAATTTACATGTTCTTTGCATGTTTTTTGTTCCTTAGTTTTAACGTGGTTAATTTCTGATACATCTGTGAAAATTTCACGTAAAGACCACAACTTTTCTCCCTTTTTCCACGTAGGTTCATGCATGACCAATTTTCAACTGTGCAATATGCGCAAAATGTATGTAGTGGCTGTGTAACACAGCCTTTATAAACAATAACACTAATAATGAGCTTCAGTAAGGGAAATAATATTAAAACAAGGCTCAATAAAAAAAAAAAAATAGTTGTCCCACAAAATATTAAAATTACAGGAAAGTATTTAATTTTTAGCATAAAAAAATCGTAATAACAAAAGCCTGAATGTTTCATCAATTCTTAAAGATTCACAGTATGTCTGCAAATACTTACACAGAAGGCACCTCAGTTTAAATGACGCCATCCTCATAGGCCTGGAATGGAGACAAATACATGATCATCCGGCTTGTAAACTACAACACTTTCAATAAAACACAAAGTGTTGTGTAGTTTTTCTAAATTCTGATTAAGTAAAATATTTTTAAAAAACCTGACTGCTATAATAAACAATTCAAGTTAAAAAAAAATAAAAAACCTTTTCCGTTTAAAAATGATTGAAATGACAAAGTTGTTTTCTAAATCTAAATGAGGAAAAAGAAATTCTCACCTTGTGTCAAAGCTGTAAATGAGTCAGACAGCAGCAGTCCTCACAGCATCTTATAGCAGTAGCAAATGGGTGGGTTGGATGGTGCAACTATTGCATCTTTTTCCATTGAAAAGGTGTGTTTCTCCTCTAGTTATTTGGAAAGATGACAGGACGATTGAGCAGTGTGGTTGGTAAATTATTAATTCTAAGGTACAAGTATTCTTAACTATCTATTTTTTTAATGTTAAGAACTAACTTTCATTTAAAAAGCTGCAGAGCGTACTGTAATAGAAACAGAAGGAAAGGGCCATTCATTGCAGTGCTTGGAGCGAGAGCTGTGGAGACCACCAGAATGAGATCCAGACCCAGAATGCCTTCATTGTGCTGTCCTATGGGGTCAAGATGACCATTGACGTGTTCTCCATACCATGACAAAGGTGGAGAGGATTTCATGTAATCCATGGAAACCAGTGAAGTTCAGGGCTGTCTTCTGGGGTCTAGATGACCCAACTCCCAATGTTAAAGTGCCTAGGATAGCACAAGGGTCAAATTAAAACCGTCACCATATTAGTGCAAAAGCAATGTGTACATGATTAAACACCTTAGGTCATGTTTACACAGTATGGTGAACACTCCAAACAAGTGGAAGTGCATATAGCAGATTATATGAAATTGCCACTATATATATATATATATATATATATTCGATTTATACAATTTGTCTGATCAGAACAAAATTATGAAAGTTATGCAAAACTATAGGATGAAATAACTCAGCAGGGGTGGGATTAGAAAAGTTGCTTCTTCCTAGTCACAATCAAGCAACCAATCAATCTCTACTCCATTTTGGTCAATCACAATATTTAACAGATCAAATGTGACGTAAGTGAGTTTGTGTTTTTATTTTTTCTATGCATTTCATTATTTCTGATGAGCTTGATAAATCTGTGATTTATTTTTCCATTGTCTATAATTACTGCTTGAAATAAAGCATAATAAATCAAAGTGGTTCATCTATCTATCTATCTATCTATCTATCTATCTATCTATCTATCTATCTATCTATCTATCTATCTATCTATCTATCTATCTATCTATCTATCTATCTATCTATCTATCTATCTACCTATCTATCTATCTATCTATCTATCTACATACATATATAAACAAATACAAATATGCATGTTAACAAATGCATGCATATGTTAACAACATGAACACAGAGCAGTTTAATAAGGTTTTGCCCTCACAAAGAAAGTAATTTTTTAATCTGTTTGTTTAGTCCTGAAGCACCTTCTTCGCCTTCCAGATAACAACCGGTCAAAAGGATCATAACCACAGTGTTTACAGTCCTTGGTGAGGATTTTACCTTTGGAATGTTGTAAATATGTTCTTCGTGGGACGATAAAGGCGTGACTTTACTCTTTCTTCACCTGTAACGTTCACTGTGATGTCTTCACAAGTTAACGTGAAACAGTTGCAATTACTTTTCCTGAGGTCTCAAGGTGTGTTTATGTTGCCAAGTCAGAGTTATTGGGAATTCTTTCAACACTGGATTGTGTCATCTGTGCACCTTGGCCTGATTGCACAATGCTTTTAACAACTGAAATCTAAGACTCTGATCACAGTCAAAGTCTTATTTTTCAGTAGGTTTCTTTATTTTGGATTTGGAGTGGACACCAAAGGTAGATGGTATTGCGTTGACATATGTGACTGTTTCACTTAAAGAGTGACTTTAACAGTATATCTGCTATATTAAGTGAAAATGTTCATTGAGGGCCTTTCTGCCATTACACCAGGCCTAAACTTTGCACCGACTGCTGTCCTGATAAGTGAAGGATAATGTGAAGGATAATGCTTCCTAACTGTCATAGTTACCATTGATAAGGTTGGAGTCAGGACAAATTAACTACGGAGAGATATTCTATAACAGCTGGGCTGGGCAGTTAAAACTGGTGTCATAAACGCCAATTCAAGCGGCCACTTCCAATGAAAACTCTATATAAACGTGCATACATGCATATATACACATTTTGGGCTACACAAGCTTCTATATTCGTTCTCTGGCTCTGCGTACCAAACACTCGACCATTGAACACACGTGCAACCCTAGTGCTATCCTAGGCACTTTAACATTGGGGGTTGGGTCATCTAGACCCACTAGACAGTGCTCTGAACCTTTTTTCTTCAATGATTTGTGATCTTCACTGGTGTCCATGGATTACATGAAATCTTTCACCTTTATCCACCTTTGTCATGGTAGGGAGAACACGTCAATGGAAGGGGGGGTC
The DNA here is from genome assembly GCF_053564925.1 of Oryzias latipes. NCBI lineage: Eukaryota > Metazoa > Chordata > Actinopteri > Beloniformes > Adrianichthyidae > Oryzias > Oryzias latipes. The sequence goes on along the minus strand of NC_136254.1, from coordinate 34,466,830 downwards.
ATCTAAGATAGCACAAGGGTTGAAATGAAACAGGTTGAACTTTAAACAATCGGACTCGGATTTTACTGAGCCCGTGTCCTGACATGTCCTGACATGTTCCCACAGATTATTATCTCGTTCGCACGAAATACTATTCCGTTCCCACAAGATGCTATTCCGTTCCCACAAGATACTATTGCGTTCCCTCAAAATACTATTCCATTCCCTCGAAATGATTAACTCGTGCGAACGCAATGATTAATCCGTTCGAACACAATAAGTATTCACGTCATAAGTCATTCACGCGGATATGCTCTCTGTACGCCGGCAAAAGCCGCTTTCAGCGGTAACTTCTGTGTCTCTGTGACCCACATTCGTTTAAAAAAGGAACATGAAAAACAAAAATGATCACTTTATTACTGTCTCAATGAATATAAGAAAAATATCAAAAGATTTATGATAACTAGGCTGCTTTGTCATACGATAGCTCCTGCTAGGCTACTACTAGCTCCGCCGCAGAGCTCTTTGATGTATGCCGGCATTTGGGCAACTGGCTGGTTGGTTGACAGACAGACAGCTGATATTGTAGTTTAGGGTCGAACAGGAATAATAATATTCAGGACTTGTCTTTTATTAACTTTAGCAGTCCGTTGCTTTACATTCGAAGGCTATTAGGCTACATGCTAACTGACTAGCCGATCATTGATCCTGTTATTAATTTACGTCATAGATTTACAGCAGATACCTTCACATTTCTGTCTGTGTGTGTCTCATTACATTGCATTGAAGACACGGAGGATGTTTAGAGAACAGATTTATTTATTTTAAAAAGCACAGAAGCATCTATCGTATTCACGTTCACATCATCTGGTACGCCCTCAGTCATCTTGCTGCAAAAGCCGCTTCCTGCCGCTACTTCCGTGTCTCTGTGAGCATTCAATAGGGGTAAAAATAAAAGCAAGAATGGTCGATCTGTTATTGTCTCGATGAAAATCTAAAAAATATCATATTAAGCTGGCTGCTTCGCCTAAAGCACTTACCTTTAGCTCGTAGCATAACAATAATAGCAGTACGTCAGGTTTCCCAGTATGCTTTGCTGCCAATCATTGGTCTTGTTGTTAGACCTTGGTCACAGGGACACGGTGATTGGCCAATGATTGGCCAATCATATTTTTACATCTTAATGTCAGGACACGGGCTCCGTAGAATTTGGTAGTGATGTACGAATAGCGCCCTTGTCAAGACGATGAAGTACCAACCGTTTTAAAATTGATCATGAAGGAAAAATGAATAACTGTGGTTTGTGCCCAGCTGGAATTATATAACACTGAGTCTTTCATATACCAGAATAGAGCTGTGAAAAGAGAAAGCCTACAAGATTTACACCGTTTCAACATTTTGCAACAAGCTTTTTCCAACTGTGAGAACATGCGCTAGTATCGGGTAGCGACAGTACAGTCTGAAGACTTCATGCTGAAAGAGCATTCAAGAACCCGTGACCCATGTGAACGTAGCATGAGACTTTCAGTCCAGCATAATGAAATAGGTTGGCCATCCTGCCTAATAAACGCATCGCATGGCCGGTGTGTAAAAAGCATCATGATTCTATACGCTTGTCAATACATGGTGGGCAAATTAATACATAGAAGAACTAACTTTGTGGCAACACATTTGGCATTTAAAACTATTGCACTAATGAAAATTTATATTAACATTTAATTTTTTTCCTTTTGTTTTATTCAACATAAACAAAATGTTTTTGACATAACAGCTTCAAACTTTAAAACCTGACATTTGGGTCTTTTAAACTGTTTTGTTCTTCGTCGTTAAAAAAAGTGTGTCACATTAATTTATTCAGCTATTATTTAAAGTACTGTAAAAAAAATGGGGTTACAACCTTCTAAAGGGACACCAGACAACATTTGTTGGCTGAAATACTGTAGAATGCTGATTGTTGTTTAGATGGAATACCAAACCTCAGTTTTACTTTTGTTTCTTTCATTTCATAGTCAATAAAATGTAGTAGTTTTGTAGATCTCTGCAAAATTAATTAACCTGATGTCTCAACAGCATCTGTGTCTGAGTAATACAGTCATGATCCCACGATGAAGCAGTAGCTCCTCCCATGCGCCTCTGGAGCATCACGTTTATGAGGACATTTTTGGATGAGCAAAGAGGAGAGGCACTCGTGTTCTCTGGGGGGGTTGTTAAAATATAACTGTGAATGAGTATGATGTAAAATACTGTTGAACAAAGATGTGAAAGCGCTAAATGCTGAACAGAGTGCAATGCAATGGTTAGGATTTTGAACAAGGGGCTGCATGGTAGCATAGTGGTTAGCGCTTTTGCCTCACAGGGAGGGGGTCCCAGTTCAAAACTCAGCGGGGATCTTTCTGGCTCTCCCAGTGCATGCATGGTTTTCTCCCACAGTCCAAAAACATGCTTTAAAGTTTGATTGGTTACTCTTAATTGCTGCTAGGTGTAATTGTGTATTCGTTCGGCACTGTGACAGGCTGGTGACCCGCCCAGGATGTAACCCGCCCTAGCCCAACAGTGGCCAGGTTAGGCCCTGGCAGCCCATTGACCACAAAAGGGATATAAGCAGGTTAAAAAAAAGGGATGGATGGATGGTTTGAACATTTTTTACAAAAAATTGGTGTTCATCAAAACGTGGTTTAAATAAATTCACCAAAAAACTGATTTGACTTAAAATACATTGCACTTTGATTGAAATGTGTCTTGATGAGTCACACCAACAATGTTGTGTTGCTGGAAATGCAGCAGCAGTGCCAGCGGTTGTTGCTGCTCTTCTGAGGAAAAGGAACTGAAGCTTTTGTTGCTCATCATCAAACACCTCAGGCTGTCAGCCGCTTGCAGTTGGAAACGTCACACAAGCTCACATCTTAACCCTTGTGCTATCTTAGATGACCCCTCCCCCCTTCCATTGAGGTGTTCTCCCTACCATGACAAAGGTGGATCACCAGTGAAGATCACAAATCATTGAAGAAAAAAGGTTCAGAGCACTATCTAGTGGGTCTAGATGACCCAACTCCCAATGTTAAAGTGCCTAGGATAGCACAAGGGTTAATCACATGAGGATTTTCTGCACCTTTATTGTTTTCTGTTTCAAAGATATTTGGTCTTCTGGTCGGTCACCATGTGCTGGAGTCTGATGGTGTTACGCGGGAAGGTTGAGGGTGTACCCAGGTGCAGAGAGGAGGCAGAAGGTTCCAGGGAAGACGGGAGCTTTAATAACAAACCAAAACTACAAAACAAAACCACTGCAACAGGCAGGCAAAACTCAAAATCTACAACCACAAAGGAACTCGGGGAATAACATAATATGGAGCAGCACAGGAGGAAGAAAAGACAAGACTTAAATACATGCAAGACAACGAGACACAGGTGGAAACACTCAGGACAGATGGGAACCCAAAGTAAAACTCACTTCTACAACAAAACAGGAAACTCTACAAAAGTAAACTCAAACCTATACAGAAACAACAAAATACCAAACACAAAGGCAAAGAACCGTTACAGATGGAAGAAATCTAAAGTTCTCTATCTGTATACAAATAAACACAATTTTATATTTTTAGGCCAATTACCTTGATGCAGATTTGAAAAGTTAATTTTCTCAGTTAAATCATAAACAAATCCAAAATTCATACAAAGGTTTTATTTTGACTGTTTTCATCGTACAGAAGGCTGGGTTTGGGCTCAGAGCTCTTCTTTTCCCGGGTTCTGGTCTGAACCGTGCAGAACTTCATTGTTGATGTTCACAGCTGCCCTGATGGCAGATTTCATGGCCGTCTCTATCCAGGCGTGAGGGAAGGCGGTGTGTTCCCCTGCAAAGTGGATCCTGCCTTCACTCCTGAACAGTTCTTTGGAGTATTCAATGTGCTGGTAGGGGGTGAGCAGAGCGAAAGCCCCCAGGGTGTAGGGGTCGCTGCTCCACCTCTTGACAATCACACCAGTACACAGCGACCGGACCCGTTCACCGTGAATCTGTGCCAAATCTCTCAGAACCAGCTCTTTGAGGTCTTCATCGCTGGCCCCCAAAAACAGAAGAGAGTCATCAGACCAAGTGTAGGAGGCCAGGAGGACTCCAATGGTCTGGTTTTGGGGAAAACTGTGGCTGGGGTAGTAGATAAAGCGGGAGGGCCGGTCAGTGATGCTCTTTCCACCATGGATCCCCTCTGATTCCCAAAACTTCTCCCTGAAGGTGAGAAAGATTTTGGTGGCGCTGTCATAGTGGACCGACCTCATCGCCTCCATCTTTTGGATGGACAGAGGAGGATCAAAGTCTATGAAAAGAGCGGCTTTGGTGGTAGTCGTGACCAGGACCAAGTCAGCTGGAAGAGTTTTGAGCGAGGACTCGTTTGGTGTCTGATACTTGACAGTCACTCCTCTATCTGACTGACTTATGCGGACAACTTTGGAGTTCAGGTGAAGAGTTGATTTTAGACTATCACGAAGAGCTTCGGAAAAAAGATCAAACCCACCAGTCACCTCGTAGTACCTGAGGAAAGCAAACAGAGTCAAACACCTGACTAGAGCTTAGGATCATCTTTAAACCAGTGGTTTTCAACCAGTGTGCCGCGGCACACTAGTGTACCGTGGGAGATGGTCAAGTGTGCCGTGGGGAAATTGCCCTCGTTAACTGATCTAAAAACATTTTCCATCTCCAGGAAATCAGCTCAGTGTTTTATCAGGGCCTGTTTGGATGAACACAGAGTAGTTAGGAATATGAAAGATGATAAAATTATTTTTTCTTTGTGTTTATTTGATTCTATCAAAGACCTTTTTGGGGGGGGGGGCTGACTATGAGTTTCTCCTTTTTTTTTTTGGGATGCTGGCGTGCCGCAGGATTTTTGTCAGGGTTAAAGTGTGCCATGGCTCAAAAAAGGTTGAAAAACACTGATCTAAACAATCATGTCAAAAACATCCATGTCTGATGACCTGTTTTGGTTGGTATGAAGTTAATAGTGTTTCTATCTGAGATATGAGGATTATTGCTATTAATGAAATGAACATTCAAAGTGGTTCACATGGTAGTACTGTATTAGTTTGTCCAATAAAGGAGCTATAAGAGATGCTGGTTCCTACGTAATGCTATTGTTGACGTCGCTCTGGTCATACAGCATTTCTGTCAGTGCGGTAAAAAGGAGGCTCTGCTCGTTTAGCAGATCTCCAATCATTCGGATGGCTTGTTGACTCAGTTCTCCTTCTTCTTTCAGATACTCCTGTGAAACAAAAAAACCCGCTTCAGCTTAATGGCAAAGGATGTCTTACAATTTTTGCAGGTAGTAAAGTTTTAGTATTTATGGTTTCTGGGTTGTCTCTTCTTTAGCTTTTCACAATAATTTCTCTTTTTATTTGTGTTTGTTTTTGTGTATTTTAAATGAGGGTTTTATTTTTAAAACTCCTTTATTATTTTATTGCATGTGTGGGGATTGGTGTTTTTGTGTTCTTGTTTGTTCTTATCTCCTTAAGCTGTTCTTTTTACATGAAAGGTGCGATAGAAATAAAATTAATTTTAATTTGATTATCTGGATGTGGAAAGCCAATTCAGGTTGTCTTAAAAAAAAAAAAGGTTAATGAAAACACAGGCCGATCTGATGATGTCACACCAAATCCACTGAATATCTCCTCATTCATTCCAGTGAATTTGTCTGTTGCTTCCTCTGATGGTCTGCTAGTTTTGGCAGATAAGAAATCTGCAATGGACTTTTAGGCTATGTCACACCGCCACTAAATACATTTTATGTAAATGCTCAGATGTAAATTGGTCAGACGTGAATATATGTGGAAAAAGTGAAAAAAGTGTGGTCTTTGGGTGAAAATTTCGCAGATGTATCACGAAATAACCGCATTAAAACCACAGAAGAAGTACAAATAAACCATGCAAAGTACACGTAAATCAATGTAGAACATGAGTGTTTTGTCATTATTGTATTGTTTGTATGCAATTCATTAGTGATTCTTGCATTAATTGCATAATTTGAACGTGAAAATGTGCCATATACATGATATAAAAGTTTTACATCAGTGGTTCATGCGTAAAAAGTCGGTTAGACATGTGGAACGGTTGTGGAAAGACACAGATTTGCACTTGCATTTTGCAAAAAACATTCACAATTGCATAAGATTTATGGGGCGACAGTGGCTCAGGTGGTTGAGCGGGTCGTCCAATGATCGAAGGGTTGGCGGTTCGATCCCCGCTCCCACCAGCCAAAATGTCGCTGTGTCCTTGGGCAAGACACTTCACCCTCCTTGCCTCCAGTGTGGCTCCACTGGTGTGTGCATGTGTATGAATGTCCCGGTGATGGTCAGAGGGGCCGTAGGCGCGAACTGGCAGCCACGCCTCTGTCAGTCTGCCCCAGGGCAGCTGTGGCTACAACAGTAGCTACCATCTCCAAGTATGAATGAGGAGTGAATGAATAATGGACACAATGTAAGCGCTTTGGGTGTCTTGAAAAGCACAGATAAATCTAATCCATTATTATTATTTATTATTAAGATTTACGTAAAAATTACTCATACACTAAAAATAGTTAGTTCTCAACCGAGCCAAAATTTTGAACCGAATTCACGTGAAGACCTGTTGGCCAAAACTCTCGGCGGACATCTGCGCACATCAACGAATGACGAACACAAGAAACAATTATGAATTACGTATATCACGCATGGATCATGACAGACCAAAATTGAAAACGTGGAAAATCCTCAAAATACTTGTAGGGGTACACAAATAAGGTTGATGGGGAACAAATGTAAAATTAAGCATGGGAATCACTGCTCTTAAGAGCAAAGGTCTGATGTAATTTGCAATTACACCTCCAGGTGCTTTACCTGAGTGTGAAAATACAAAACCACAGTTTGGAAAAATGATAAACAGCAGAAAATGTGAAAAATTTCTTGTCAGTGAATGTTCTGTGATGAAGAGGCTCAGTGATTTGTGAGATGACATTTACGAGTTTAAGGGAAAACCATCCCAACTGTTGGAACAACAGTCAATGCATACACACACACACACACACACACACACACACACACACACACACATACACACGTGGATTCACACACACACAAACCTTACCTTTACGGAGTAATGGTCATAATTTTTGAAAAGATACTGGCAGCCATGATTTTGGGCGACATCTTTAACCTATGAAAAAGTATGAACAATGTCTTTTTGTTCTTGGTTTTTCAAATACTTAGATGGGTTTTTGTACTAAACATACAAATTACACTCTGATGTGCTTTAAAGGGTCAAAAACAATGAAGGCATCAGGCCTAATCAGGTTAATGAGGGGGAAAAAATACACACCAGTTATAGCTATATGGAATTTAAAAAAATCATTTAATCTGCTCAACATTTTTTTTAATATAAAGTGGTCAAGCACAATTAATATTCTTAATCTTGGTATTGTCCAAAGCTTTTAATTCTGGAAAACGATATTGGGACATAGATGACCATTTCCTACCTTCTTCAAAGCCATCTGGAGGAGTTCATCAGCTGACTTATGTCTTTCATTTTCTGTCACGTTGTACATAAGGACCTCCGGATTTGTTGTTCCTTCCTTTGTGGTGGCCTTTACTCCATTTGTCAAGTAATACGTGTTGTTGTCCACCATGGTGAAAGGATTTAGGCTAACATTTAGTATTTCTGTGATGTTGAGAACGATTCTGTTAAAGGGGGAGATAGTTATCATTTATGTTGCATGTAACAGAAAAAGGTCTAAATTTGGCAGTTTAAATGTCAGATTTCTTATGGAGCATTACATGTAAATATGTTTAACCAAATAGAAGAAAACAGGGTTTAAAACCATCAACTGTATGTGAGAACTGGATCCGGTGAGTCAGGGTAAAATGTTTTACTTCCTGCTCAAACCAAATAACCAAATAAAATCTATTCAGTCGCCGCTTTTTTTAAGACATAGACGTCGCCAATTTGGAGCCGGATGCCGTCATTAAGCAGTGATTGGTCTAAAATCTTTCAAATTTTTGGAATGTCGGACATGGGGGGCCAGGAGGCTCCACCTACTTTTATTGAGACATCTGATTGGTCAGTTAGAATATCTTGAACAACAAAAGAAAAATAATAATAAAGATTATCACGAAGATGCTACACAAAGTAGGATCAGAGCAAGAATGGTTCTTCTGACCAATAGAATGACTGTAACAGTTGCTTATTTCTCTTTAGAAGTCTATGGGATTTTGGATTTTTTGAACCAGCGGGTTCTGTTTCCCGGGTACACCAGCGGGAGGGGCCACTCAGTCCTGTTCTTAGATACAGTCAATGTCAGACGCAAAACACTGTGTTGTTTTGGTCTGATCAGACAAAGAGTTCAGCTATTTGAAAGTATGGTATTCCAAAATGACATTAAGGCCTTGTCACACAGCAACTCCATGCATTGTGCACATATCGTGTGGATGAAAACTGTTCATACGTGAAATTCAACACGTGAAATTTCCACAGATGTATCAAGATTGAACCACGTTAAAACCATGGAAGAAGTACGAATAAATCACGCAAAGAACACGTAAATCAATATAAAAGCCAAATCTGGCCCAAAATTATGTAATTTGAACATGATATACGATATGTGCGCAATATACACAGTATAAAAGTGTGGTATGTGTGTGAAGAGTCTGTTAGACATACCTGAAACGGTCGTTGAAATCCCCAAATTTTTATATGCAAAGAAAGACATGTTGGCCAAAACCCTTAACAGACATCTGAGCACACTGACGAACGCAAGAAACATTTATGAATGACGAAAATCACGCATTTATCAAGGAAGACCGAAATGTCCTACGTGGACAATATGCAAAATGTACGTAGTGGCTGTGTGACACGGCCTTAATGCAGCATGGACAAACAATCTTATAACGCTGAACTGAAATTCGTAGACATCGTTGATGCGATTCTGAAGTCTGAAGCGGATGGAGTTTACTCCGCCCAACTCAAAATCCTACTTAAAATGCGCGAGTGGGCAGGAAAAAAGGAAAGTGAACATTTTATTGAGTACAACTGTAGTTCTACCCACCTGCCAATCAAAACAGACACACCCTAATAATACAAACGCAAATGTGAGTGTAACTAGTGTGACAGTTTTACTCGTGAAAACTTGGGATCCTCATGGCTCCAAGTTCAGCGTACCAGCCTTCTTCTTTATTCCTGTAGGTTTCCAATCGTCCACCGACGCGGCCGCTAGCCTCTAAAATGGTCACCTGGTACAAACGCAGAGATAAGACTAAAGAGGAATGATCACTTCTCAAGATAAAACTAGGTTTTATTCTAGTCAATAATAGGATCACTTTTCCTTTAACCTGTGGGTGAATGAAGTGGTTATGTTGGTCCTAATGAAACAAAATGCATCGTCTCCACTGAAAATACTGATGTTAATAAAAGGTGATGACCCATCGACCTTACCTGGTGTCCTGCATCCTCCAGTAACTTGGCAGCAGTCATTCCAGCCATACCAGCTCCAACAATTACAACGCGATGATGATGCTTTGTCTGCGGAAGGCCATTTTTGACTATATTCAGCAGTTTATTGTAGTCCTCGTCCTTCAGACACTCGCTCAGAGCATCCTTCATGTTGAAAGCAGAAGAGTAGTGGAGGAGCAGCAGCACACTGATGACAGCTGGACATTTCATAATATAAGATGGCAGCCAAACCAATTTATTTTAGACATTGAACATTATGACGATACTCACACAGGAAGAACTTCCCTGAACTTATTCTGTTCCACATCTTTGCTGCAAAAAAAAAACATCCCAATCAGTTTCATCATCAAACTTTGACAAAGTAAGTAAAAATGATTCAATACTATAGGACCGTGTCATGGTTTTAGGATGTTTGAGTTCTGTTTCCTGTTTTATTTTGAAAGGTTTCCTGTTTTGTCATGCTTTTGAGTTTTACTTCCTTGGTTCCAATCTGTCCTGATCATGTTCACCTGTGTCTTGTCATTCCTGTCTGTATTTAAGTCCTGTCTCTGCCTTCCTCTTGTCTGGTCCATTAATGTCTCTAACGTCTCTTCCATGTCCGTCTTCCCACAGTTAGTTTTGGTTTTGTTGTTACCCTGCTTGGCAGCGCTTTTTGTAATTATATTAAGCCCCTTGCCCTGGAACCGTGTGCCTCCCGTCTCTGCATTTTGGGTCCTTCATGCTCCCCAGCCCTCCCCAACCTGACAGACTGATGATTCCACCATAAAAACAAAGGAGCCTTAGATAAATACATTTGTAAACACAAGCAAGCAGAGAAAGCAACAACAAATTGTTATTTCACACAAATACTAGCGGGGGCAGCAGACCTCGCGTCCCGGTCCCGGATAAGCGGAGGAAGATGGATGGATGGAAGGACAAATACTAGCAAGAAAATAAAGAGTTAAATGTTTAAAGGTAGCTGAGAAGCTTATTTTGAAAAAACATTCTCACCTTTGAAGAATCGTAGAAATCAGTGTCAGAGAATCACGTCTGCAGCAAAGTTTACCTCCATTTTATACCGGTAGGTTGGTGTTAACGCCGAAGGATATAACCGGAAAAATACATCTCTTCCCTGGAAGTTTGTGCAATGATACCTAATTCTGATTACATAAGAAAACGCAACATCTCTCCAGACAAACAAGTATCAAAACATTCCCTAGTAACTCCATCGTGAGCGGGAAGAAATATATAAATTCATCAAATGCAAACTGTGTAAAGAGTACATCTAAAACTGCAGAAGTTTGGTTTTGTATTTGATTTTTTCAGATGGAATCAGTAAAGAAAATTAAAAACACTTAATATTAAAAATGTGGTGACACTGTAATAAGTTATCATTCATAAATGTTGGTTAATGCACAAATAGGCAATACCTAAATAATAAATAAAGAATTACCTACTCCCCCGGTGGGGGGAGGGAAAGCGGGACAGTCCATGAATTACACTGCCCCAAGCATGGAGAACTGAATCATCAATAAATGATCAAGAATTGAGGAGAGGAGAAGTAGATGAGAGTAGAGGACAGAACCACAGAGCACCATACGTTCCCCAGCTTCTGGTTAGGGTTAAACTATAAATGTGGAAACTGTAAAAGAAAAGAGTTTTTGGCAGGACTTTAGCTCACTCGACAGTTAATTATGTTTTTGTAGGCATCTGGGAAAGGACCACACGCACCGTGGTGTCGTATGTTTTTTTTTTTCCAAAACCCCTAATTTTTGTTTTGTTTCAGTTTATTTGAATTTTCTTTTGATTTGTAAAATTTGATATGTTTTTTTTATTATTCCTTTGACTTTTTTAATTGTCTTTGTGATCCTTAATATGTTTTTGCGTTGAGTGATTTGTTGGTGTGATTTCCACCTAAATGGAGTGTGACAACAGAGTGGGAGGTGATCAAACTTCTTGAACTGGTAGTTTTACCATTCAGGTTATCAAACCTGAGCAGCCCCTTTATTAAATTTCCTCAGATCTCACAGAGGAGGGACACTTTTGAAAATCAACTATTTGGGTCCATTAACACATATCATTCTGTCTGAAGTCTGTACTGAAAATGAATTTGAGTTAGGTCGCATTTCCACTGCATGGTTCAAGTGACCCAATTCCGATTTTTTTCCTCTCATGTGGCACAGATCAGATATGACCGGTGAGCGTGTAAGCAGGACAAAACCACATGGATTCCGATTTTCTCAGATCGGATACAGGCCTCATTCATATGTGGAAATAAATCGGATATGAATCGGATACGTGCATTTGCGTGTGCCATGTAGGCAGACAAATCGGATATTCCCCAGTAAATGCGATTCAAACGTCAGTGACATTAACTCAGGACACCACCAACTGAGGTCACATGACTTATTAAGGTGCTTTTGTGGTGATTTTGCTGTTCGAGGACAGCTGGAGCCCCATCAGCGTGTTACCTTTCAGCCTCAGGCTTCAGACCGTAGTCGGAAACCGCTGTTATTTCCGGTCCGGTCCCGGTCAGGACGCAAACGGTAACTAATCAAGCGGGACAAGTTGCTCTGGAGCAGGCTAGAAGCCGTTTATTTCTTTACTTGGATCAAACTGTTAGTACAGCCCAACGTCTGCAAACACTTCCTCATTCAGAACTCAGAGAGCACATAAGCCGGCCGAGCAGTCCTCCATCTTCTAAATGTGCTTTTATTACTGTTATGATTATTATTAAGGGCCTGCTCGCTCATATTTTTTTAAATCCGTGCGGTCAGTGCTCGGGTCTGCGGAAGGCAGAAATGCTGCTACATTACGGTTACGTAGTCCTCAGAACGTCTATGTTTGATAGTTTCAGCATTGTATAGTGTAAATGCAAAAATCAGAAACGGGTCACTTTTGAAAGATGATGTAAGCGGGTCGTCAAAAAAATCAGATATAGTCAGAAAATCGGATTTGGGCATCAAGACCTGCAGTGGAAATGCAGCTTAAAAGTGTAGACCTTCTTTTAAACCAGGGGTCGGCAACCCATCGTTTCGGAGCCACATGTGGCTCTTTCATCCTTCTGTTGTGGCTCCCTGTGACTTTGGAAAATAATGAGTATTTTATAATACTTAAATTTTATTTTAGTTTGTTCATTTTTCATGGCATTTCAAAGGCGCTGCTGGCTCCGCACGAAGCGCGAGCCACGTAAAAAACAGCTTCGTAATGAGCTCGTATTTATCGGGCGAGACCTGCAGAGCTGATAGCAGGGAGAGGCATGCGGGGCGGCATCAATAAACACTCCGATCTTCTGCCGGGAACTTGACGTGCCGCGGGGCAGAGAGCAACTCTCTGATGACAGACTGAGAGTTCGCGCCAGCGTTGCCAGATAGAGTCACAGTTTTCCAGCCCAAAAGTCATCTGAAAACCGCCAGACCCAGCCAAAAACCGCCCAACAAAAGTTTTGATTATGCTTTTTCCCCGTTCTGGACTGATAAAATGAAAAAAATTTCTAAATAAAAGATAGTTCTGACCAATAATAAAATGTGTACAATATTGAATATTTCTTCAGCAGGCCGCCTTCTTCCATTCATTTGCTTAACCCGCTCTATCCCCGCTATAACCTGCGTCCGGCTCTTTCATCCTTGTGCTGCGCTGGAGCGACCCGACTACCGTAATTTGCGCTCTCTGTGTCGGACACACTGAGGAGGGCGGGGGAAACCAACTCTCAATTACAGAGGATGTGAACAGGTGAACAGGTAGAGAGGAAAAGCAGGTAAAGAGGCGGAGGAGGGGGCTTTGGCTTCAAACTCTGTCAGAGATGCAAACACGGGCGTCAGATTGAGACACAGCTTTCCCTGCGGGAGTTGAAGCAGAGACTTTCCCTGGGATGATTTTATGAACTCAAACATGGAAACATGATTACCAAGTAGAACTCTTCAAAATAATAAACCTGATCTCTCCACATTCTCCGTGTCTACCATGCATTGATAAACACATCGCTTCATGCAGAGATCAGACCAGAACCAGTAGCTCCTCCCAGACGCGACCGCGGTATCATCCTTTAAAGAACATAATGTGCATTTGCAGCGACGTATGCTTCAGACGATGTCTGATTGGCCAATCTACATGTCAATCAAGTCCCTTACTTCTCAGTGAGGATTTTGATTGGCTGGTGGATTTTAAAGAAGTACTTTTTTTTTTTTAATCTTTTCTGGCCCGCGATCTACACTCATGTCTTTGAAGATCGACCGGTAGATCGCGATCGACGTAATGAGCATCTTTGAATAATATATACATGCATAATATATATAATGATGTCAAAACGGGTTGTGGCTCCGAGTGCTTTCTTTTTTATTAGGGGCGGTCCCAAATGGCTCTTTGAGTACAAAAGGTTGCCGACCCCTGTTTTAAACCAACTCTCTGCCATGGTCTGGCAGGTCTCTCTGTCTCTCTCTTCTGGCCATTTCTGTCATTGCAGTCCTCTGACCTCTTTCTGCTGCTTTCTGTTTAGTCTCTATAGGTGTGCGTGTTTACCGGCAGGGAATCCTGACACAACCTGACTGGTTTTGTCATATCTGATTTGTAACTCATACGATACATTTTGAGCATAACTGTGTGTGTTTGCATATGTGTATTCACATGTACAGTGAAAAATCAAAAATGTACAAATACAAAATACAATGAACACACTCAGACCTTTAGATAACAGCCTCTTAGAACTAACTACGAATTTTAAATGGCCCCTACGCACTGAAATCTTTAAATATTATGCACCAATGGCGTGGTAAACACACAAAAAACAAATTCACGCACAGATCAGGGTTACAAGGAGGGATTATGAGTCTTTTTATGTCTTCAGATTTGTGGATCAAACAAGATTAAAACAAGATTAAATAATCTGCAAATCTGATTCAGCTAAATTTCTCAGATCCTTAACCAACCATAACTGCTGGTACAAAGATTATTATTACTGCATTCACTAAATTAGTACCCAAACGTTCTGATGATCAGTTAGTTAGTTAGATAGTTAGTAGTCTTTTGATGCTTTCAGGGTTTAATATCAAAACATATACAACTGTCATTTTTTAATAAATCCAAATTTCTTCATGTGAATAAATTCTATTTTTCAATCGACAGAAACCCTGAACAGGGATGATACGGCCTGTTTCCACCTCCATCTGTGCCAGAAATTTATTAAATACATTAAAAAAACACACATGAATCACTATGGAGTCATAGGATGATTAGGAAAAGAAGATTTAATGTAAAAAAATGTGTTTTGGATTTGATCAATGTTCAGGAATGGGGAATCTTTACCGTCATTTTATCGCAGTGATAAAACAAAATTAGCGTCTCTGGTCCCGGGCCAGCCGTTCACAGTGGGAAAGACAGGAATAAAAGTAAATATCAATATGATATAGTATGATTCCTATTGAGTATTGGCCAGTGGAAAATATGTTACAAAATGGAACAGTGGAGAATATATGACAGTATTGCACAGTCCGATGATTATTGCACTGAGATTTAGCAAGTTGTCCGTGGGGGTGAGGGGTGGGGGTTACAGTGATATTCCAGAGTTCAGGAGTCTGACTGCTTCTGGAAAGAAACTGCTCCTCAGTCTCGCGGTCTTGCTCTTTATGCTCGGCAGCCTCCTATAAGGGGAGCAGGGAGAACAGAGGGTGTGAGGGGTGGGTGGGGTCTTTCAAGATGCGGGAGGCTCGTTTCCTGCATCTGGTGTCATAGATCTCAATGGTGGTCTGCAGGCTGCAGCCCACAGTCCTCTGTGCAGCTTTAACCCCTCGTTGCAGAGCTTTTGTCTCTGCCACAGAAAGGCTGCCTTGCCACACAGTGAGGACAGGGCGCTCTCCACCACACACCTGTAGAAGGAGGTCAGGACTGCGACCCCCATCCCAGCACGCCTGAGCCTCCTCAGGAATCTTTTAGACCAGGCAGGAAGTGTTGGTGCTCCAGGTGAGGTTGTTGGAGATGTGCATGTCCAGATCCTAAAAGCTGGAAACCACTTCCACCACGGCCCCCTCCGATGTGAACAGGGGGAGGGGGGTGTCTGTCCCTCCTGAAGTCCATCTCTTTTGTCTTCTTCATGTTGATGCAGAGGTTGTTGTCTCTGTACCAATCCTCCAGATGTTCCACCTCCTGCCTGTCCTCATCGTTGTTGGTGATGCATCCAACCACAGCTGTGGATCGGTTTGACCTGTAAGCATATTGGTTGCAGGTCCTTGGTGACATCGATGGATTCTGTGATGCGGGTCATGACCAGTTTACCGAAGCATTTCATGACTATCGGTGTTAGGGCCACCGGTCCATAGTCATTCAGACTCATCACTGAGAGTGTTGGGGATTGGAGTGATGATGGCGGTTTTTCAGGCAGGTAGGGACCACTGACTGCTTCAGGGAGGTGTTGAAGCAGCACCCATAGAAATTTCAGTTTTTGCTGCTCCATGACTTAATCGTGGGTTGGTTGGTTTTCATTGACTTTGTAGAAAATGTTAGAAACACAAAAGTCAGGAGTGCTGTGTGTTTTGTTTGTCATCTTTCTGGTTGAGAAAAAACACAAAAAAGGCGCAAAATAAAGAACTGTTTTATGGATGATTTCTTTGGATGTTGTTTTTTTTCTGACTTTACGCTGACTCAGCTCTGGTCCCGCCATAGGAAAGGGTCCATGACCCAAAAGCCTGTCATGATGCATTCAGCTACGGTGGTTCTGCACGATGTGATACGGTGTATCCGAAAACATCCATAATGGGATTGGCTCAGACAGAATTGGGATTGGAGGCCAGACAATCAGACTTTTGCCTTTGACTTTGGCCCGGTGCCAGAGGGCAGGGCGGGCCCACCAGTCCACAAATCAGGCCCGCCCATGAAAGGTCGCTACCATATTGTTTCAGTTTCGCCCTCAATAAATTTGCATCCCAAGATAGCTAAAAATAGACATCAGAACTCCAAAAAGCGTCTTCCACACCACAAAACTGCCCAATTAGACTTTGTAGGAGAACACCAAACAAAAAACTGGAAGAAAGTTCTCGTCTCTGCTGAGGAAAAAAATGTGTACAGTGGAGGAGGTGCCATCATGGTCTGGGCTGCTTTTTCTTTAAATAGGACAATGGAGGTAAAGATTGTGCATCAAACCACACCGAGCTATGTGGAGATTTTGAAGGAGCCGTCCCTCATAACTGAGGACCCTCATCTGTGTGGTGATGCCTGGACAATGTTGCAGTTCAAGGTGTCATTTTGTTGTAGTTAGTTTTAAGCTGCTGTTATTTCAAGGTGTGCGTTTAAATTTTATTTAGTATTTGTAAGAGTTTTATTTTTTTTAGTGCACATGTGAACACACATCATTCATTCTCTTGCTCCATCCTGCTTGTTCTCCTGATTTCCATCTAATAGAGAACATTTCAGGATTCAGGATGAGGAAGTTTTAAAAAAATGGAAATCAGTTCCAGACAGTGGATCCCCTTCATGTAGCCATCTTCACCACTGGGCACATCCTTCCCAAAAGTCTTTTAGAAACACTTACATCAAGCGTTCCAAGACAAGTGTTTGACGTCATCAACTCTCATCAACTAGATCATCCTTACTGAGCGTTTTGTTTGGATCCTTTAGCCTAGTTTCTACTTAATGGTCCAGTGCAGTGTTTTAAGTGTTTCCTTCATTAAATTAACCCATTAGGCCTGACAAAAACGTACCATTTTTGGTCTCCTATTAGTTGTAGGTCTATAGAAAAATGGAGCAGACCTCATCTGTTAGCCCAGCTGTTGGACAGGACAAGTAAAAAAAAAGAATTTAATATGGGTGGTGCACAGTGAAGGTGATCAAGATCAGGCTGTAAGAAGAAGAATTAGAATTACTAACTTTTCAGAGGTCAGAGTAACTTCTTAACAGGTGTGGGCTCAATACCACAGAGAATAGCACCCACAGTTCTGGGTTCAGAGCCGACGGTGTGGATACCATCCTTTGTGTCAGTGTTTTTATTGTTTATCTTATATGTCAGGAGAGAGACCTGACTGGCACCTCAGGAAAAGTCATCCACAACCTTTTACAACACGTCTTTTTTGTGTTGATACATTCTGACATTAAACAAAACTCAAGGAAACTGGTCTTCACCAACTTTTTAATTGCATGAAATTGAGATTTGCTAAAAGAAAAGAAAAAAACTACCAAGAAAAAAGACCAGTTGACTTAGATGTGAAATTTGTTTCAAAAAACTTTCACAAGAGTGCAGAGATCATCCAGCAGCATTGTGAGTGGCTGCTTCTGTCTCTGAAGCGACAGAGCTGAAGTACTTGATGGAGTTTTCAGAACTGGTGTGGAACTGATCAACCCACACAAGCAGAGAGAAAAAAGCAGGAATCCGTCAAGCTTAACAGGCGTCTTCATCCCAGAATTCTCCACCTTCTCTTGACACAGATGAAGGGTCTGCGTTCCCAGCACTCCACATCATCCCAGCATCTTCGGTCTGCAGTGATTAGAATGAAAAATGGTCATTAACTTTGGTTTACTGTGATGAATCATACTTTCTTGATTTCATTTTTTTAGGGTATTTGACATACAATTAGATATGTTTCAACTCTTGTGGAACTGTATTAATATAGATTTTGTCATCAATTTGGTTATATATAAAAAGTCATTTACATGAAAAATTCATTTGCAAGCAGTGCTGGCGGCCATGGTAATTGTTGGGCTCATTGGGACACCAGTTGGTGTACTGGTAGTTGCTCCCATCACTCCAAAACCAAACACCATTCTGCAAACAGAAATGTTTTGGTCATAAATGGTAAAAACAACCAGAAAATCCAAGTATGTTGAGTATGTTCATACCGTCTGAGCATCAGAGCCTCCGATCCAAGTTGGTGTGAAACGGCCTTGTTTCTTCTTTATCAGCCGCAGGAGTTTGTAGTTCTCAAAGCGGTTTCTAACCGAGGCCAGGTTGGCCCCAATGGACCGGCAGAAACTCTACATGACAGATTACAGCAAAGATAAGTCAAAAATCAACCACTTTCAGGATTTAATTAAATCAATAAACCCATCTTACCTCAGCTTGAGCCCAAGTCTTTGGGCTTGAAAAGTAACGGAAGCGGCGACCGCGCATTACAGTCCAGTAATTATGGAAAATTAGACGTTTCTTTTCCAACACCACGTTATCTTTAAAGGAAGTATTGGGAAGTTATAGAAAGCATGATATTTATCAATCACATGTATTAAAGTTGATTCATTTTTTAATCAAAGAATTCATGATGAAAGATTTTTGGCACAAACGCCTCCAAAACAGCAGGAATCACTGAGGAACTAGTTCCTTTGATCTGATTCCTGATTTGATCCTATTGACATGTTAAAAAAAACATTTCTGCAGTTCCGTACTTGCAGAACACTCTAACGTCTGCTCATATTTCCAAAAGTCTTTAACCCCTTCATGCATGGAGGTTACTATGGTGTACAGCTTTGATAGAACATATATGAAATATACGATATTAAGCCAAAAGAAAATGATCAGTTTAGAAATAGTAATTCAGATACGATGTAATGCCAGATCCTGGAATGACTGATGCTGAGTTCATGACTGTTACTTTTGTTACACTGTTCTCCATTCAGAGACATTGTCTCTATGTATAAGTCAACCTAAAGAGATAGAGGAACCACTATTACAGCACAATACCATATTTTATGCTATCTACAATTATACCTACAAATTGCCATAAGATTAACTTTTTTTTTCTACTGTACAAAACTGTATGAAGTACATTTAAGTGGACAGGTAAATATATCTTGTAGAATTTAAAGATATACATTTATTTCCTAAAAACCTTATTTTGTAATACTAAAATTTAATAAAAACTTAATTTTGTTAAGATTGTATTATAAGTCATGCATGTGAGGGTTAAAGTGTCTTGAAGGGTTTAATAAAAACCACCACTGACCTTCAGCTGGTTCAGAGGAAGCTGCCTGAGGAGCTGGAAAGAGTCAACAGATTTCAATGAGTTTGTTTTTATACATTTGGAGCATTAAGAGAAATACCAACCATCAGCTACGGTCTGAGCTACGGCGGCACAAACGAGAACAAGCACAGCCAACTTCATCATCGCCATCATCAAGGAGTCGAGGTGTCGGTTGGTTCCAATCCCAGAGGCTCTGTCTCTCTAGGTCCAACCTGCTGCTTAGCTCTGAAGGAAGCCTGGCTGGTTTATACAGCTCCTTATCTCCTCATCGTTGACTGACTGAGGAACTACTACAAAGCAAACAGAAGAAGATAAGAGGCTGATTCAGACTTATCATCCTCATGTCTGACCACAGAAGCATCATACGGGTAGAAAGTGAGTTTCTCATTTTCAAGAAACAGTTGAAGCAAACTCTAACTGAAATGGTACCATGACGATGCTGAACAGGAGGTTTTCAGCCGAGTTCACTCAATAGAACATAAAAAACGGTCTGTAAGGTTTCATCAACTTTGACAATTCCATGAGGACAATAAACCAATATACCGTATATGTTTCTGTGTAGGCTTTAGCTCCAATGTTGACTTTCTTTGAATTACCATAAAAACCCTTCAACCATTTATGGAATATTTGTTGGATTTAGTGTTATTTACGTAAACGGTTGAAGAAGTACGGTAGTTCAAAGAGTTTGTGTTATTCTGCCGTTACCTGTGACATTTCTGGTGTTAAAGCTTTTAAATGTCTACTTAAACACCAACACAGCACATAACGCCGGATTTACACTGGTTTGTCTGCGCTGCGT
Source organism: Oryzias latipes (assembly GCF_053564925.1). Lineage (NCBI taxonomy): Eukaryota > Metazoa > Chordata > Actinopteri > Beloniformes > Adrianichthyidae > Oryzias > Oryzias latipes. Next base: position 34,446,678 of record NC_136254.1, on the reverse strand, counting down.
CTCCCTCACGTTGCATGGGGAGTCTGTGTCATGACTAGTTTATATTACCTCCATTACATCTCTGGCCTGTCACCCTCTCCCCCTGGCTTTTTAGGGAGTGGTCTGTCCTGCCACCCCTGGGTTGAGTAGTTTGTCCCCCCCTGAGTCCTTGAAAATGAAGTCTTCTTTTTTAACTGTGAAAACAACAAATATTTAGATCATTTTAAATTATATCAATAAACCCATGTATATAAACATATCAAGATAAGATAAAATGTAATAATCAAAAACAAAGTCAAACTATGTGAAAAAGTTATTAAAAAAAACAGACAAAGCTCCACTAATCTGTACAAAGTTGAAAGAATCTTTTTAAAGGGTTATCACAATTATGAGTTTTGGAACTGTGACATTTGTTTAAATGGAAACTCAGCTAGTGTGTGTTGGGGGGCCATTCCTACATTACTATGAACAACTGATATCATTGGTAAGTTTAGAGACTACTAAGGGTGACGGGCCCACAAGAATTAATGGACCCCTGTCCTTTATATCAGTGGAGCAGATTCAAATGTTTTACTGTTGAGAATTGAACATGGATATAGTGTTGGATCAGTGGAACTTATACAAACACAGAATGAAAGTCGTAATAGTAATAATAATCATCTGCACCTTTCCAGAAGCTCAAATCGCTTACAGTGTGTGCATTATTCATTCACTCATCATTAATACTTGGTGATGGTAAGATACTGCTGCCCTGGGGCAGACTGACAGAGGTATGGCTGCCAACGGCCCCTCTGACCATCACCGGGAATATTCATGCACATTCACAGGTAGGTTAAGGGTCTTGCCAACTGAGCTACCCAGCCGATCGATCAGATAATAATCGGAAAAACAGCTTTCAAATCAGTAGATAATCTCTAATTCAAAATCTGGGAAATCCATGCTGCATTGACAAGTATCATGAAGTGATCTTTGATTTGTAAAGTAAAGAACTTACAGGAAATGAAGCCTAGTGAACAACCTACACTGACCAAAAATATAAACGCAACACTTTTGTTATTGCTCCCATTTTTTATGGTATGATCTCAAAGATGTGAAAAATCTTCCACACACACAAAATAACCAGTTCTCTGAATGTTCACAAATCTTATACAAACAGACAACAAATAGACATGTTCACAAATCTGTCTAAATCTGTGATAGTGAGCACTTCTCCTTTGCCAAGACAATCCATCCCACCTCACAGGTTTGCCATATCAAGATGCTGATTAGACAGCATGATTATTGCACAGGTGTGCCTTAGACTGGCCACAAGAAAAGGCCACTCTGAAATCTTCAGTTTTGTTTTATTGAGGGGGTCAGGGGACTCAGACAACCAGTCAGTATCTGGTGTGACCACCATTTGCCTCATGAAGTGCGACAGATCTCCTTGGCATGGAGTTGATCAGGTTGTCTATTGTGGCCTGTGGAATGTTGGTCCACTCTTCTTCAATGGCTGTGCGAAGTTGCTGGATATTGGCAGGAACTGGAACACGCTGTCCTATACGCCGATCCAGAGCATCCCAAACATGCTCAATGGGTGACATGTCCGGTGAGCATGCTGGCCATGCAAGAACTGGGATGTTTTCAGCTTCCAAGAATTGTGTACAGATCCTTGCAACATGGGACCGTGCATTATTATGCTGCAACATGAGGTGATGTTGTTGGATGTACGGCACAACAATGTGCCCCAGGATCTCGTCACGGTATCTCTGTGCATTCAAAATGCCATCAATGAAATGCACCTGTGTTCTTTGCCTATAACATACTGTATGCCTGCCCATACCATAACCCCACCACCACCATGGGCTACTCGATCCACAACATTGACATCAGAAAACCGCTCACCCACACGACGCCACACACGCTGTCTGCCATCTGCCCTGAACCGTGTAAACCGGGATTCATCCGTGAAGAGAACACCTCTCCAACATGCCAGACGCCATCGCATGTGAGCATTTGCCCACTCAAGTCGGTTACGACGACGAACTGGAATGAGGTTGAGACCTCGATGAGGACGACGAGCATGCAGATGAGCTTCCCTGAGATGGTTTCTGACAGTTTGTGCAGAAATTCTGTGGTTATGCTAACCAATTGTTTCAGCAGCTGTCCGAGTGGCTGGTCTCAGACGATCTTGAGGTGGACATGCTGGATATGGAGGTCTTGGGCTGGTGTGGTTACACGTGGTCTGCGGTTGTGAGGCCGGTTGGATGTGCTGCCAAATTCTCGGAAACGCCTTTTGGAGACGGCGTTTGGTGGAGAAATGGACACTCAATTCCCTAGCAACAGCTCTGGTGGACATTCCTGCTATCAGCATGCCAATTGCACGCTCCCTCAAAACTTGTGACATCTGTGGCATTGTGCTGTGAGATGCAACTGAAGATTTCAGAGTGGCCTTTTCTTTTGGCCAGTCTAAGGCACACCTGTGCAATAATCAGGCTGTCTAATCAGCATCTTGATATGGCACACCTGTGAGGTGTGATGGATTGTCTTGGCAAAGGAGAAGTGCTCACTATCACAGATTTAGACAGATTTGTGAACAATATTTCAGAGAACTGGTTATTTTGTGTATGTGGAAAATGTTTCACATCTTTGAGTTCATACCATAAAAAATGGGAGTGTTGCCTTTATATTTTTGGTCAGTGTAAAAGAGACATCAAGACCTGGATGACAATTAATTACCTCCTCTTGAACCCAGAAAAAACTGAGGTCATTATACTTGGTCCTAAAAACCTCAGAGATGCTCTGTCTGCTCAGATAGTCTCCCTGGATGGCATAAGTATAGCCTCCAATTCCACAGTTAGAAACCTTGGGGTTTTATTTGACCAGGATTTATCATTTAAGGCTCACATATCTCAGGCGTGTAGAACTGCCTTTTTTCACGTGCAGAATATTGCTAAGATCAGAAATATACTTTCTAAGAGTGATGCTGAAAAACTCATCCATGCATTTGTTACGTCGAGGCTGGATTACTGTAACTCCTTGTTAGCAGCGTGTCCTAAGAGTTCCTTAAGAAGTCTCCAGCTTGTTCAGAACGCAGCAGCTAGATTGTTAGCTGGAACTAGCAGAAGAGATCACATCACTCCTGTGTTAGTTTCGCTCCATTGGCTCCCAGTTGATTCTAGAATCAAGTTCAAGATCCTCCTGTTAACCTATAAGGCCTTACATGGACTGGCCCCGTCCTATATTAAGGACCTCATAGTCCCTTACCATCCAATCAGAACACTTCGCTCGCAAAATGCAGGACTGCTTGTGGTTCCTAGAATTAGTAAAAGTACGGTTGGAGGTAGAGCGTTTAGCCACCAAGCCCCTGTCTTATGGAATAAACTCCCAGCTCATGTAAGAGAGGCCGACTCAGTTTCTACTTTCAAAGTTAGACTGAAAACATTCCTATTTGGACAGGCTTATTGTCAGACTAGTTAGTATTCAGAGATTATTTAACTTAATGTTAATATGTTTAAATTAAGCTTAATAATTATAACTATTTGTTGTAGGTAGGCTGCTAGAAGTTTGAAGCTGGGGTAACTATGGTGCACTTGGGTTCTGTCCTCTTTTCTCATCTACTTCTACCCTTCCTCTCTTTTCTATTTTTGATCATCATTTATCATTTAGTTCTCCATGCCTCTGTTTGGTGCAGTGATTCGTGTATTGTCCCTCTTTCCCTCTCCCCTCCTGGGGAGTGGGAGTGCTTCCAGATTCCAGTTGGCTCATCCGTGCTCCAGTTCCTGGCCGTGTACCTCGCCTCTACCACTGCTTCTACACCTGGCTATGGATCCTGTCTCCGGCTCAACTCGCACCCCCGGCCGTCCCCCCCAACTACATCTGGATGAAGCTCGTCTGCTGGACTTTAAATATGTAGTTGTGGATTTAGATAAGTTAATTTTTCTCTATGAGTTCTGGTAAATCGCCTGTCCGTCCTGGGGGAGGATCTCTTCTTCAAGTGGGCACCCCTGAGGTTTCTTCTTTTTTTCCGGAATCATTTTTTTTAGGAGTTTTTCCTTACCGCGAAGGGGGGTCTAAGGGCAGGGATGTCCAGTTTGGCTTAGTCTGATTGTTGTTTCATTTTAGTATTTTCCTATTGAATTCTATGCATATATGATCCTTTTTGATTGTATGTTTACTTTACAATTACCGGTATAAAGCCCATCAAGACGACTATTGTTGTGAATTTGGGCCATATAAATAAAATTGAATTGAATTAAAAGGTTGTGAGCGTGGGGCAAAATCAACTTTAGACATGAGCTGGCTCCAATCATTCACTTCAAAGAGTGGCTTAAGACCGTGTCGCACAGCTACTACGTACATTTTACTCATTTTCCAGGTATGACATTTTGTGATACATGCGTAATATACTTTTCAGAAGTGTTTCTTGTATTCATCATTCGTCCATGTGTGCAGATGTCCTTCAAGGGTTTTGACCGACGGGTCTATATGTGAATTCGTTTTTTGTTTTTGTTTTTCTGTTTAAAATGCTTTTTTATTTGAGAATTACGCAGTTTAGACATATTTAACATAGATTAGACACAATTAGTATGTGAATGTCATGTAGGTGTGTGTGCTTTTCGCAAGATGCATACACAAATTTGTGACTTTCCATGATCATTCCACATATGTCAAATGGAGTCTTCATGCATGTACCACAGATGTATAACTTTTATATCATGTATATGGCGCACATATCACATTAAAAGTACAAAATTGACGCTTGAACCACAAATGAATTACACATAAACAGCTCAATAATCTACGCTGATTTTTCTTCGCGTATGGTACTTCTGTGGTTTTAACTTGGTCCATTTGTGATGGATCTGGGATATTTGCACGTGAAGACTACGGCTTTTCTCAGTTTTTTCACAAATATTCAGGTCTGACAAATTTTCCTCTGTGCATTATACGCAAAATGTACAGTCAAGGTGAAAAGTTTGAGAGTGACACAAATATTAGTTTTCACAAAGTTTGCTACTAAACTCCTTTTAGATCTTGCTTCATTTGTTTCTATGATGTACCTAAATATAATAACAAGCACTTTATACGTTTCTGAGGCTTTTATCGTCAATGACATGACATTTATGCAAAGAGTCAGTGTTTGCAGTGTTGGCCCTTTGTTTTAAGGACCTCTGCAATTCGACTGGGCATGCACTCCATCAACTTCTGGACCAAATCCTGACTGACAGCAACCTAATCTTTCAGAATCACTTCTTGGAGTTTGTCAGAATTAGTGGCTACAAGTTCTCAATGGGATTAAGATCTGGGGACTTTCCCGGCCCTGGACCCAAAATATCAACGTTTTGGTCCTCGAGCCTCTTAGTTTTCACTTTAGCCTTATGACACGGTGCTCCATTGTCCTGGAAAATGCATTGTTGGACTGTTGTTGGATTGTTGGTAGAAGCTGCCGTTGGATGTGTTCTAGCACCGTTCTTTATTCATGGCTGTGTTTTTGGGCCAAATGGTGAGTAAGCCCACTCCCTTGGATGAGAAGCAACCCCACACAAGAATGGACTCTGGATGCTTTACTGTTGGCATGACACGGGACTGATGGTAGCACTCACCTTTTCTTCTCAGGACAAGCCTTTTCCCAGATGCCCCAAACACTCGGAAAGAGGCATCATGGGAGAATCTGACTTTACCACAGTCTTTAGGAGTTCATTGGCCATACTTTTTGCAGAAGATCAATCTGTCAGTGATGTTTTTTTGGAGAGGAATGGCTTCTTTGCTGCCCTTCTTGAAACCAGGCCATTTTCGAAAAGTCTTAACCTCACTGTGCGTGCAGACGTGCTCACACCTGCCTGCTGCCTTTCCTGAGAAACTTCTGCACCGGTGGCACTCCCATCCCACAGCTGAATCCTCTTTAGGAGACAATCCTGGCACTTGCTTGACTTTTTTGGATGCCCTGAAGGCTTCTTAACAGGAATTGAACCTCTTTCCTTGAAGTTTTTGATCATCCTATGAATTGTTGATTTAGGTGCAATTCTAGTTGCAACAACATCCTCGCTCTTGAAGCCATTTTAATGCAACTCAATGAAGCTGCACGCGTTTCTTTGCAGGTCACCATGGTTACCAATGGAAGAACAGTGATTTCAAACTTTTAACATGTCAAATCTGCCATTCTAACCCAATCAGCCTGACATCATGATCTCCAGCCTTGTGCTTGTCCACATACCTACCTGAGTTAACAAGAAGATTACTGAAATGATCTCAGCAGGTCCTTTAGGCCTGGTGAGAATCACCTTCTATGACTTCTCCAGTGCCTTTAACACCATCCAGGCTTCTTCACTGGGTGATAAGCTGAGGCTGATGGGTGCTGGTGCGTCCACCGTCTCCTGGATCACTGACTACCTGACAGACAGGCCACAGTTTGTCCGACTGGGCGGCGTCCTGTCTGACGCTGTCTGAGATTTTTGGCACAACTCAGAGTCATGTCACCTACAGAAATTCTCTGATGACTCTGTGGTTGTGGGGTGTATAAGCGATGGACGGGAGGAGGAGGCTGGTGGACGGATTTGTGGAGTGGGCTGGAGAGAATCACCTGCTGCTCAATGTGGACAAGACCAGGGAGATGGTGATGGACTTCCAGAGGAAAGGGACAGTCTTACAGCCCCTCTGCATCCTGGGCAGGGATGTGGAGGTGGTGGAGGAGTATAAATACCTGGGTGTGACTATCAACAGCAGACTGAGCTGGAGGAACCACAGCACTGCTGTGTACAAGAAGGCCTGCAGCAGATTCTACTTCCTAAAGAAGCTGAGGTCATTTGATGTGTGCAGCAAGATGCTGGGGATCTTCTACCAGTCTGTGGTAGCCAACACCTTGTTTTCCTCTGTGGTCTGCTGGGGAAGCAGCATTGCAGTCAGTGACACCAACAGACTGAACAAGCTGATCAGGAAGGCGGGTTCTGTCATTGGCTGCAAACAGGACACATTTGAAGCAGTGATGGAGAGGAGGTCCCTGAACAGACTCCTTTCAATCATGGACAACCCAGAGCATCCTCTCCACCCTGTTCTGGACAAACAGCGGAGCTCCTTCTCTGGAGGCTCAGACAGCTCCGCTCCAAAACTGCCCAGTACCAGAAATCATTCATACCAAATGCAATAACCCTGTACAACAACTCACTATGTAAAAGATAACCTTTGCACATTTTTATTAACTATTTATTTCTTTTTTTTCTATTTTGCACATGTCTTTTGCACATCTTTTTACCTGCACTGTTCTGTAAATAGCTTTTTAAATTATACTACCTTGTTGTTTGCATTCATGCTACATTTTCTTTGTTCTTGTTTTTTTTATATTATTCTTAGTCTTTTTTTCCCTCTGCTGTCAGTTGCTATGGTGACAAACAAATTTCCCATGTGTGGGATCAATAAAGTATTTCTGATTCTGATTCTTTAACCCTTGTGTGGTGTTCATATTGTTGTTACTCAGCCAGTGTTCGTGGGTCTGGTGGACCCGTTGCATGTTGTGGTTTTTAATGCCTCACAATCAAACACTTTGATGTTAAAATACTCCACAGATGTTTACCTCATCCAATTACAAGCCGTATATTTGGTTAATATTTGCCCTTTACCTTTGTTAGATCACATTCATAACTCATTATTTAAAACGTGATAAAGAAAATCAATTAAAATCAAGATGAGTGGAAACAAATTTTCAAGTGAAGCAAGGTTTTTCAAAACTACTGACTTTTATTTATTTGAACACAGAAACTGAACCCATTCAGGTGCACAACACAAGCTGAACACATAGAGTAAACCTATTAGTCAAGACAACACATCAGCCCCATTGAACACATGGCCTTCTAGCCTCTAGCCTATACAACACATGGTCCTGGCTGCTGACAGCCTGGTCCTGTGGCTGGGTGCTGATGGCTTCGTTTTGGAACTGGCTGATGCTCAATCTAAATGGTAAATTGCGTATACTTTCTTCCAACAAGGACAAAGCGCTTTACAGTCACAGACCCATTCACCCACTCACACACACACATTCACTCACACATTCACACTCTGGTGGCGGCTCCACTGCCAAGCACAGGCGCCCGCCTACCACCAGAGGCAAGGTGGGGTTCAGTGTCTTGCCCAAGGACACTTCGACTCATGGGCGTGCAAGGCGGGAATTGAACCTGCAATCGTACGATCATGGGTCGACCGCCCTACCGCTGCACCACGGCCGCCCAAATCTAATCATCTTCTTCAGAGTCACTGTCAGACTCTGAATTTTCAGAAATGTGATCCTCAAATTCTGAAACCTCCTCTTCTGAATCGTCTCCCTCTACATCATCATCAAAAACGTCTCTCTCTTCTAAAATCAACTCTGCGCAGAAAGTCTTTTGGCCATTTTGATCAGTTGTGATAAGAAACCACACTGGCAAAGCTATATTTATAGTGTCCCGCCTCCAATTTGTAGCAGATAACGAGCGAGATATTAAAGATTCCCGCAAGAAAGTCAAATGGTTAAATGTCAAATGTGCGGGAGAACGAGAGCAAACAGAGTTGATTCTTGAATTATTCTAACAATGTTGCAACCTTGTGCAGAAACAGAACTCACATTTACAGTGAATCTTTCTCTCTCTGCCACTCCCTCTCTCTCTCTTTCTCACTGGTCACACACACACACACCCACCCACACACACACACACCCACACACACACAGCAGGCCCAGACAGGTAGAGGACAGAGTGTAGGTACATAAAACATCAATTTCCACACTTCTATTAGCCCCGGGTCCAGTGGACCCAAACATCTTATATGTAATAGAAATGTGTTGGGGGGGGGTATACGGTGTGTGGTCATTAAAAATGTATTCTGATATCTGTTTTTCACAGAAAATGAGCCAAGGCCAGTCTGAGTTTGAAAAATTAATTAATCGTATCATTTTTCTTTTGATAAAAAATGAAAACGGGTCCCACAGACCCGAACACCACATAAGGGTTAATGACAGCAATGAAATGCAGTGGAAAGGTTTATTCAAGATTAAAGTCCTTCATGGCAAAGAAGGACTATGCAATTCATCTGATCACTCTTCATAACTTTGTGACGTTTAATGCAAATTGCCATTATAAAAAAATTAAGCAGCAACTTTTACAGTTTCAAATATTTATGCCATTCTCAAAACTTTTGGCCCTGACTGTTTGTAATGGCCATGTGACACATTTTTAAAAGACCTGTTGTCGATCCTCCGGAACCTATCACTGCTTGTCAATTCCTTTCTCCTTATCTCCTGTAGGTCCTCTCATGGGATCTACTTTTGGGAACAGACGTCCAGAAATGTTCCAAAAAGCACAGAAACAGGTTGGTATCCAACAAAAATTTACTTTGTTAAATATTCATTGCTTCCATCTGTGTCCTTTTGTTCCCTTTGTGAGGATTAATGCGTTCTCAGTTCAAACTGTAAGTCTTGCTTTGTATTCAGGTCTGAACATTCCCTTTTCTCTTCCTGTTTTTCCCTCCACAGGAAACAGATCAGGATGCTGTCGCTCTCAGAATGTCAGAACTACAGAACGACGAAGGTGAGGTCCTCCATGACTGTTACTTTTTTCAGTTTCACAGCTTCTGCAGCCGTTTGAAGACGATGGCAGAGGTTGATAAATTATTTTAATAAATTATTCAAAATGAATCATCAAATTTACAAGACGTTTGGTTAGAAACAGCCCAGTCAAGATGAAGATCTGTCTGATGATGACGTTGGTCTATCAAAGATTTAAATTAGTTAGCAGCTCTCTTTCAAATCAGTCTTTAGTCTTAACTTTCAAGAAGTTTCTAAAGTTTAAAAATTTAAACTTCTGGGTTTTAAAAAATCCATAACTAAATATAGTTTTATTTTTCATCTTAATGTGGACGCGCTGAAATCTAGAGCTTCTCTATTTTAGCTGATTCCTTTTGTCATAAAAGTTTGGAGTAAAGTGTGAAAGGGGGGCCACAAAGCTTCTGCGGGTCGTAAAACAGCATTTGCAACTTTATGTACAAAAAGGTTCATGTTAAAATAGCTCAGTTAATAAGAATTAGAAACACAAAATGTGATAGATATTGTAACAGTCCCAAATATTTATGTATTTCATTTGTTACTCTACTTTGTATTTTACTTTGTGCTATCTAGTGGTCAAAGTTTGTGAAACAAAGTCTAATAAAAGTTCCTAAAAACAGAGGTCCTTGAACTGCTCACACTGCTATCATTGCACTGCTGCAGACACGTAAAGATCTCAGGTAAGATCAGTAGAATTTAATAGAAAAATTTAATAGAATCAACGATGTAACCATTTGTTTATTGAGTTTATTCAGTAAGTGAAAAGGAAATCTCCAGCCAAATGAGCAATTAGCCCCTCATGGATGTCAGCCAACGAGGTTTGTGTGCTTTTATTTTGTCTAATTTAAGTTTTATATGTTGTAAGCTGTAAAATCAATTTTGATGTTTTTATTTTGCAGCCAGTTCTGACGGGTTGTGATGAGCAAAAAAAAACCTATTTTAAAACCTCACGATAATTCCTGCAGGGTGCTACAGGGAGAACTCTTCTGCTCCGAGAGGTTAGACGAGACGGGGCCAGCGCAAGGGTCGAGAGGGACAACAGCGCCACCCTTTGACGGCCAAATGCACAACACAAAACAACTCCAGGTTCCCAAAGATGAATGTTGCATCAAGGACTCTGAATATTATTATTTAAAGAAGAGACTGCAGTAAGAAATAAAATATTTTTAGTTACTCTTTAATCAAAAGGACTGAGATAATTTATTTTTTTCTTTTCTTCTTATCTATTTATCTATGCCAAGTTACCTGTATATAGTTCATATTTAGTGTTTCACAGTTAACAGGAACTAGATGTAATATTAGTTTAATCAAGACAAGTAATTGTTCTTGATTACACACAGTGATTTAAGTTCACATTTATATTGCATTAGAAAAAATATAAATACATTTTGCAGTACTGTTCAGTTAAAGGTGTGGTAACTTAAACCTTTTTACTTTTTTAAACCTAAACATTTTTCTATTTTTCACTACAAAATACTGAAAACTAAATCAGTACGTTAAATCTTTAAACTCAAGCCCTAACAATGTCAACTGGATGTTTTGTCTGAAGCTGGTGAAGATGAAGTGACTTTTAGGCTAATTAAGCCTCCATCAGAAGCTGAGTGCACTGGAGATGATATCCCCGCTACCCCACAGAAAGAGTTCGTACTGTGACACTGCCACAAAAAACATGTTGAGCAGCTCTAACAAATGTTGCTAAAAATTCCTGGAAGGGCAAAATATATGTTTCTTATGCCAATATGAATGTTATGACCATGGCTGCATAGTGTGAGACTGCTTTTATAGACATGTGCAACTGTTTTAAACAGCCATTTGTAAATAAGGAGAGGCAGCATGCGCCTTGAAGAAGTCAACGGTGTCTACAAGGGGGCGGAGCTACTGATGACGCCGGGTGCAGCGAGGGATACACCTGCTGTTTTTCGCCGTGTCTGAGGACTACACTGGATATTTCCAGAGCCGCTCCATTTCAAGATCCACTCATGGAATTGACTTTCTTTTCCGGTAAACGGATTATCGCATGTTTTCACACACAGTGATGACTGAAGATGCCATGAAAGGCCTGAACATTCTAATGAACAAACAATGACATAAACAGACATCAAACATGCCTTGCAAACCTTCTTCTGGGTCACTGAGAACATCTACTTTTGCACTGCAAACATTTTACCTTTCATTTAGTTCTATTTAGTTTGTAACTATTACTCTGTTGTTAAACTCATTAATGAAGAACAACAGTTAGAAAGAGAAAGACTCAACAGTCTTCAACATTTTTGGTCTTTTCTCTTTGGATTGTAAATACATGCGTTACTGCCCCCTGGTGGCAGGAGCTAAACATTACATCTAATCAAATCAAACTGCTTTTACATGACTTTTCCTAGAACAGTACTGCAAAGCGCTTTACAGGTTCAAAACTGTTTGCAGTGGAATTATAAAAAAAAAACCAGAATGCCCTAAACCCTTTCAAAGATAATCAATAAATAGATCACAAATAAATCATAAATTGAAACCGAAATGGACATCTGGATGTTGCTGATGTGAGGATGATATTTTGGGGATCTGTCACCGCCAGTGACCGACCCACTCATGATCATAGAGGACGACACCACCTGATCAAGCATCAAGCAGCCAGACATGACCAGTGTCTGCATCCTTGAGGCTCTCTGAGGCTGGTCTGCAGGTAAGATCCAAAATAACTGAATAAAGCCTCAATGTAAGTTTTAGAGGCTTGCACCAGAGGACATCAAAGTCAATGAGGGCTAATACTGTAAAATTATGCCAGATGAATGTGATGCCCCAAAGACCATAAAAACATTCATAAACCAATCAAAGAACTTCAGGGAACCAATTTAAAATTGGTGAAATGTATTCCTGCCCCCGGTCCTCATTAGCACGCGTGGTGCTGAATTCTGCAGAAGGTGAAGGTTTGAAATCCTCTTTGTAGGAAAACACGAGAGCAGGGAGTCTCAATATTCTACTAGAAAGAAAGCATGCAGTAGGGCCTCCCTACCAGCAAGAAAGAGGAACGGTCAATGTTTGAAAGATGATGCAGTCCTGTTTTTGTGGAGTACAACAGAGTCAAAAATAACCCCAAGTTGTCTTGAACTGATGTTGAAGGACCCATAATGCAGGGACTTTTTGCTGCAGGGTTTTCTGCCACACCGTTCCATTCTACGCCACACCAGATGGGTTTTCCTTCAGCCATACTCGTGTCATGTCCACCCAATCAGTTTCTGAGGGGGATCGCCGGGGCTACACTTCATGTTCCATGTCCCTGAGGATGGTCGCCCTTCATCCCCCTTGGCCATGTTTCCTGTTCCTGGGAAGAGTCATTGGGACTGCTCCTCTTCGTGCCTGTTTTCAGAATTCATTTTGGTTTTGTTCCTCCTGGTACCCTCGTCTCAGATGTTTTGGGCATCTGGAATTTGCGCTTTTGGGGAGGAGTTCTGTAAGGATTTAGTGGTTTTGATTGGTTTTTATGTTGTTGGTCATGTTCTGAGTTGCCCTGTCAGTCACACCAATTCCAGGTGTCAGGTAACCCTTGTGCTATCCTATGCACTTTACCATTGGGGTCATCTAGACCCACTAGACAGTGCTCTGAACCTTTTTTCTTCAATGATTTGTGATCTTCACTGGTGTCCATGGATTACATGAAATCTTTCCACCTTTATCCACCTTTGTCATGGTAGGGAGGACACGTCAATGTATGGGTGGGGTCATCTAAGATAGCACAAGGGTTAATTGCCTTCACCTTTTATAAGTGTCTGCTTTGTCACTCTGTTGTTGCTCTCTGGGTTTAGTCATGGTTCAGTTTCAGTCACCAAGCCTGGTCTCCTACATTTTAAGTCCTACACCACCAGTTACTGACATGAGGTTTCTGAGGAGTTTTTTTTTTTTAGTTTTGATGAAATTATCTCTGTCTTGTCTTCAGAACCGATCACTAAAACCTCTGTTTTGTCCTGCTTGAGATGTAAGACGTTCTCTGCCATCCATGACTCAATGTCTAAACTGCAGTTTATAAGTGTGTTAACTGAGTCTTCCTCCTCAAGAGACACACCAATGTAAAGTTGTGTGTCATCAGCGTAACTATGTAAACAAACAACATCCCTCTTGATGACACCCTCAAGTGGCAGCAGAAATAGATGAAAAACTAGTGGGCCTTAAATTGATCCTTGGGTAACCTCACAGTGGATTTATGGACTTTTGAAGTGCATGTACCCGTACAATCTTTGAGAGAACAATAGAACCAGTTCAGAACAGTACCAGAGAGGCCCACATTTCTCAGCCTGTTTTAGAAAATTTTATGATCTTGTCATGTTGGAAAGAGGAGGAAGCTGCATGATGTAAAACAAGCAAATCGTGTAAAGGAAGGTGGTGAAATTCAGAAATTGGTATTGGTGGTTGACAATCCTGTCTAAAAGGTAAAGGTAATCAAGGGTTGATCAGGCTGTAAGAAGAAGTAGATTTACTAAATTTTCAGAGGTCAGAGTAACATCTGACCAGGTGTGGGCTCAATAGCACTAGGCGTTAGTTGGACTGGCAGGTAGGTGCTGGTAAATAAAACAGTGATTAATAGAGCCAGAGCAGATGGAGGTGGGTTTCAGGAGCCCCCCACCATTAATCCAGTTCACCTGTGGAGACAAAAATGAAAAACAGAAAAGGTCAGAAGATAGCGCCATCAGCAACGACCAGGAGAGGGAGACAGAGGGACAGGAACCTGCCAAACCCTGACAGATGGATGGTGTCTGAGGCTATTTTCCAGAGTAATACTTTTCATTTTAATTTACATACTATTTAGAGAGTGTAAGTGACAAAAACTCTTTAATTGAAAAAGAAGGAGGCTTTTCTGTAACATGTAAAAAAGGGAAGGGGGTGCTAAAAGCAAAAGTATTATAATTAAAAATGGAGAAACGTTTTAGCCTGATTGTTTTAGTTAAAACTGAGCAACAAGTAAGGACCTGACGTAGGTGTGTACCTCCCCTGATTAATAATAAAAGTTAACATTTGGTGAGGAAACCACCGTGAGAATAACAGATGCATCAAGTCAGGTTTTAGATCAAATCCAGACCTGCAACCACCAAGAATCATAGAGAAGAATAAATCAGTAAACTGTAACGAAGTGTCAGACAGAGTATAGTTTGTGTGAAAAGATACCATTTATTAATTATTCTAATTTTAAGAGAGAGTGCATTTCTCTGGTTTAACCCAGGGGTCGGGAACCTTTTTGGCCGAGAGGGCCATAAACACCACATATTTTCAAATGTCATTTCGTGAGAGCCAGACAATATTGTAGTGTCCCTTTCCCACACTGAGGCACAGACACTTAACCTTTTTTAAGGTTCTTTATTCTAGTTACTGCAGGCTGTAACTCACACCAAGAGCGCTCCCCAAACTTTTTATTCCCCCCGCTCCCGCAACAGCCCTCCTATTTCCTTATTCGGCCCATAGCTGAACCCCATTGTTCCAAACTCCCCAACGACAGGCTGAGGGACAGAACTGAGAGCCAATCAGGATCTTTGCTTGATACGTTCAATGAACTCCGGAACTTAGAACGCGACCCAACAGCCGCCCAGTTCAACTCAATCCACTACAACAGCGGTCCCCAACCTTAATGCGCCACGGACCGTTTTGATGTCTGACAAAATTCTCAGGAACCAGCATTTAATGTGTGGCAGACTACTACTGTAGCAACGCTACAATAGAGGAAAAGACACGTGATAAGACATACTCTGTGCTTTTACTTAGACTCGCTAAACATTGTACATCACACAGGTGTCATCATCCCCTCCCCTTCCTACACTCATGGTGCTAAAAAGAAGTAAACACAACAGGAAGAAATAACTATGGGTGAAACAACATAACTGCCAGATGAAAGGACCCGTAAGCAAAAAGAAACACCCGTGCTCAACCCTATTTTGACCAAAGCAGACAAAGGCGATTGATTCCCATTATTCCCTATGTTGCCAGCCCAGAGAGTAACCCCTGCAGCCTGTGGAACTCCGACAGCAGACCAAACGTGACCAACACTACAGTGCAACAGAGTGATATGATATGACCTGCATGAAAACTGTGGTATTTTCTAAACATAATATTAAACATGAATTATGGCAATTAGCAACGTCCTCTCTGCCCACAACACTCTCTGGTTACTATGGTAACGTTCAAAATAAGGGCATGGAAATGCGACTCACCACAATGCTGAATGGTTGGAGGGAATCTCCCGTTGGGATTAATCCGTATTTTAAGTAGGACTCCTGACACTGTCTATTAAATGCAGCTTTCTTTTTTTGGAAGTGGAAGGCGCCTCTTCTGTCTCCTGGCTGGGCCTTTTCCACTTGGCAAAGAAACTTTCCAGACGTTTGTTTTTTATTAATTTTGCTAGTTCCTGGGTTTTATTTTAGCGGTATCCTATCACGTGATCGAAAAAGAGCGAATTGGCCTGCACCAAGAGTAACATAGACGGATGGAACAGAGATTCGGGCAATTTTTCAAAATAAAACATCTTTCAGATTCTGAAATTAAAAAAAGGAAGTAATGTAAGTTATTTTATTTTTTCTGTACGGCCCGGTACCAAATGACCCACGGACCAGTACCGATCCGCGGTCCGAGGGTTGGTGACGGCTGCGCTACAATATGTTTAAAAAATAAAAATACAAGTCAATGTGTACATTTTATGTAATTTCAACACTTTTAAAGTACAATAAGTCTGTGTATTCTTTTTAATAACATTGTTATGCTGTTGCTAATAAATGATGAGTATTTCTTAGCATTGATGTGACTTCTGGTGCTGCATGGTGGTTTTGCTGATGGTCTAGTCCCGTTGATACGTGGTGAGTTTGAGCTTCCTGCAGGCGTTGAGACTTCTGTCCCTTCAACGTAATCGTAGGTTGGTCTGAATGTTCTTTAGATTAGAGGACAGGTGTACCATTATTACCACGGTGGCGTGCCATTCAAATCTGTCAAACGTTTGGGGCCTGCAGGCTCCACCTACTTTTATTCAGACTGATTGGTCAGTTGGAGCTCATTGTTACTGAGCGTTTTGTTTGGACCCTTCGTCTTTGTTTCCACTGAGTGGTGTTTTGAGTGTTTCCATTAAGTCCGAACGAATCATTCCATTTATGGTCTCCTGTTGGTTCTAGGTCTAGTGAAAAATGTTACAGACCAGTTGGGTGGAGCTAATGTTAAAACCCGTTGATTGGCTGAAGGTCATTAGGACAAAACAAAGCTCAGAGAGAACGGCTGTATTCCTTTTTGCCGTCCACAGTCTTCTCTCAAACAGCATTAAATGATTTATATCTACAAAGACGGTCTTTAGATCAGCTGATGAACAGAACATTTCAGTTCAACTATGGTTTTGATTGAATTGTCTGCTCAAAATGTTTGGCTTCTTGTTCCCATTTCTCATTTTCCATATTGAAGCTCTACTTAGAACCTCGTCAGAATCGAGCAGTTGAAAAAAAAAAGTGTGCAATTTCTTATCTTGTCTGAAGATTTTGATCAGGAGTGTTTATACAGCATCATCCTGTATAGACATCAATTCTGTTTACTTTGACCGCTGTATCTGTAGTCAGCTGACTTCACTCGTCTTTGTTGTATTAATACATTCTGACGTTGAACAAAACACAAGTAAACTGGTCTTCACCAACTTTTTAATTTGCAAAAAGAAAAGAAAGAAACTACCAGGAAAGAGAGATCGATTGACTTAAATGTTAAGATTGTTTCAGAAGAGTGCAGAGATCATCCAGCAGCATTTTGAGTGGCTGCTTCTGTCTCTGAAGCGACAGAGCTGAAGTACTTGATGGAGTTTCAGAACTGGTGTGGAACTGATCAAACCAAACAAGTAGAGAGAAAAAAAGCAGGAATCCGTCAAGTTTAACAGGCGTCTTCACCCTGGAATTCTCCATCGTGGAATTCTCCATCTGCTCATGGCACAGATGAAGGGTCTGCGTTCCCTGCACTCCAAATCGTCCCAGCATCGTTTCTCTGTAGTGGTTGGGATGAAAAATGGTCATTAACTTCGGTTTACTGTGATGAATGAATTTAATTTTTTGAGTATTTGACATACAATTAGTCCTGCTCAAACTCTTGCAGAGCTGTATTAATATAGATTCTGTCATCAGTTAGGTGATGTATAAGAAAGTTCTCATTTACTTGTGTAACTCATTTGCAAGCAGTGCTGTTGGCCACGGCCATTGTTGGGTTCTTTGGGACACCAGTTGGTGTACTGGTATTTGCTCCCATCACTCCAAAACCAAACACCATTCTGCAAAACAAAAATAATTCGGTCATAAATGGTTAAAAGAAACCTAGAAAATCCAAGTATGTTAAGTATGTTAATACCGTCTGAGCATCAGAGCCTCCGATCCAAGTTGGTGTGTAGCAGCCTTGTTTCTGCTTTATCAGCGACAGTAGTATGCTGTTCTCTAAGCGGTTTCTAACAGAGGCCAGGTTGGCCCCAATGGACTGGCAGAATTTCTACATGACAGATTACAGCAAAGATAAGTCAAAAATGAACCACTTTGAGGATTTAATCAAATCAATAACATCATTTTACCTCAGCTTCAGCCCAAGTCTTGGGGCTTGAAAAGTAACGGAAGCGGCGGCCGCGCATTACAGTCCAGAAAGGACGGCAATGTAGTCGTTTCTTTTCCAACACCACATTATCTTTAAAGGAAGGGTTGTAAAGTTATAGAAAGCATGGTATTTATCAATCAGATGTATTAAAGTTGAATAACTTAATGATCACAGAATTAATTTGCATACAGATTTCACATGATGAAAGACTTTTTGTCATGACTTGAAGGATTGACAGACCCAGACGCTGAAACCCAGAATGAGGACAAGGGGGTGAACGGTAAGTAAAGGGTTTTATTTATTTATTTTTTTCTTCCAGGAAAGTTGGTGTGGCTTGGAGGGCAGCTGGAGAGAACAGCGGCTTGTGGCGTGGCTGGAGGTAAGAGCGCAGCTTGGCAGAGCTTGGGGTTTCCACCGGACTGTAGGAGGACTCGGACTGACATCCACACTGGGGACACTTGGAGACTGGAATCCTGAGACAGGGAGAGGCAAGATTAACACGAGGCCAGACTTAACATAGAAACATGAGCTAGACTTAAGACCAGGTTTAGTCACCATAAAGGGCAACGAACTGGCGTTGACTGATGGGTCTGGAACTCCTTAAGAGCAGAAGCAGTGACGACGTGAATTGGTCCCAGCTGGTGGAGTCAGGAGCAGAGCAGGAGGGGGAGGGGGAGGAGACTGACAGGCACCATAACAGTACCCCCCCCTCAACGACCGCCTCTAGGCGGTCCAGGGCGGCGATCCGGGTGGGCGCGGTAGAAGTCTGTGATGAGGCAGGGGTCCAAAATGAGGGAGCGGGAGACCCAGGAGCGCTCCTCGGGACCGTACCCTTCCCAGTCAACGAGGTACTGAAGGCCGCGACCCCGCCGTCGAACATCCAGGATGCGACTAACCGAGTAAGCCGGAGCGCCGTCGATGATACGGGCGGGAGGTGGGGAAGCGGAAGGCGGGCACAAGGTGCTGTCAGAGACTGGCTTGATTTGTGAGATGTGGAAGGAGGGATGAATTTTGAGCGCAGCCGGGAGCTTGAGGCGGACACATGAGGGGTTAATGACTTTATCAATGATGTACGGACCGATGTACCTGGGGGAGAGCTTGCGAGACGTGGCCTGAATGGGAATGTTCCTGGCTGAAAGCCATACCTTTTGGCCTGGTCGGTACTCGGGTC
Source organism: Oryzias latipes (assembly GCF_053564925.1). Taxonomy (NCBI): domain Eukaryota; kingdom Metazoa; phylum Chordata; class Actinopteri; order Beloniformes; family Adrianichthyidae; genus Oryzias; species Oryzias latipes. The sequence continues at coordinate 34,427,410 of NC_136254.1, read as the reverse complement.
CCACCACCCTGCGTCGGTTCGCCGTCCGGCAGTTGTTCTCCTTGGTGCGGACGAGCGCTGCCTTGGTCTGTTGCCACACGTGCTGACAGCGCTGGAGGTGGTCCTGCACAGAGGGCACAGCCAGGTCGAGTTCGTTGGACGGGAACAGTGGTGGCAAGAACCCGAGGGAAGCCTCAAATGGGGAGATTCCTGTGGCGGAAGAGGGATGTGAATTGTGGGCATACTCGACCCATACTAGGTAACTCGACCAGTCAGCGGGGTTATCGGCAGCGATGCAATGGAGGGATGCCTCCAGTTCCTGATTTGCACGTTCTGCCTGGCCGTTAGACTGAGGGTGGTAACCTGACGAGAGGCTGACTGTGGCTCCCAGGGCAGAACAGAAGGCCTTCCACACCTGGGAGACGAATTGAGGTCCGCGGTCAGAGACGATGTCCGATGGAATGCCATGATGTCTGAAAACATGGTGAACCAGAATGTCTGCCGTTTCTGTGGCTGTGGGGAGCTGACGGAGGGGGATGAAATGACAGAATTTAGAGAACCGGTCGATAACAGTAAAAATGACAGTGTGACCTTGGGAGTCAGGGAGACCGGTGACGAAGTCCACCGCGATGTGGGACCACGGACGGCTGGGCGTGGGTAGAGGATGGAGAAGCCCTGAAGGTGGTGAGTGAGCTGACTTCGAACGGGCGCAGATCGAACATGCGGCCACATACTCCCTGACGTCCTTATCTATGGTAGGCCAGAAAAAGCGTCTACGGATCAGACTGATGGTTCGATGTACCCCCCCATGGCAGGCGATGCGTGAAGTGTGAGCCCATGTGATGACGTCGGACCTGAGGGAACTGGGAACAAATAAAGTGCCATCAGGAGGAACAGGGTGATTAGGTTCCTCACCTTGGGCCTGGATGACTCTGGCCTCTATGTCCCAGGTAAGGTTTCCAACCACACAGGTGGGGGGCAGGATGCTGGTGACGGACGTGGATTCAGTGGAGCAGAATTTTCGTGACAGGGCATCGGGCTTTGTGTTGCGAGACCCAGGACGGTACGTGATGGTAAAGTTAAAACGGTCAAAAAATAAGCACCAGCGGGCCTGACGGGAATTGAGCCTCTTGGCAGTACGGAGATATGCAAGGTTTTTGTGGTCTGTCCACACAATGAAGGGGTGAGCCGCTCCCTCCAGCCAATGACGCCATTCTTCGAGTGCCAGTTTAATGGCCAGAAGTTCGCGATTACCCACATCATAATTCCTTTCAGCCGGGGAAAGCTTCTTGGAAAAGAAGGCGCATGGTTTAAGTTTGTTGGTGCCCACTTCCCTTTGGGACAGTACCCCCCCAACCCCAGAGTCCGAGGCGTCGACCTCCACAATAAACTGTCTGTCGGGGTCGGGCTGAATTAAGATGGGGGCAGAGACAAATAGCTTTTTAAGGTGGTCGAAGGCAGATTGGGCGGTGGCGTTCCAGGAGAATGGCTTGGCAGTGGATGTGAGTTGAGTGAGCGGAGCAGCAATCGAGCTATAGTTCCTAATGAAACGCCTATAAAAGTTGGCAAAGCCCAAAAATTGCTGGAGCTTTTTGCGTGTGGTAGGAGGTTCCCACTGGGATACGGCCTCTATCTTGGCCGGGTCAGGCCGGATGCTGCCGGCTTCAAATATGTAGCCCAAAAATGGAACGGAGGTAGTGTGAAAAGCGCATTTTTCTGCTTTGACGAATAGGTGGTTCTCAGCCAGACGCTGTAGCACAGACCTAACGTGACCTTCATGTTGGGTGGTGTCTTTTGAGTAGATGAGTATGTCGTCCAGGTAGACAAAGACGAAAAGATTGAGGAAATCCCTGAGGACGTCATTAACTAGGCGTTGAAACACGGCCGGAGCGTTAGTTAACCCAAAGGGCATGACGAGATACTCATAATGTCCTAACGGAGTTTTGAAAGCGGTTTTCCATTCATCCCCCTCCTTTATACGTACGAGATGGTAAGCGTTGCGGAGATCGAGTTTAGAAAAGATACGGGCGCCTTGGATAGAGTCAAAAACTGAGCTGAGGAGGGGTAAAGAGTATTTATCTTTAATAGTGATTTGGTTTAACTCCCGATAATCGATACAGGGTCTCAGGGACTTGTCCTTTTTCTCCACGAAAAAAAACCCAGCCCCAGCGGGAGAAGAGGAGGGACGGATGTGCCCCGAAGAAAGTGCCTCTTGGATATATTTTTCCATGGCAACTTTCTCTGGACCAGATAGATTAAACAACCGTCCTTTGGGTAAAGTAGCACCATCTAATAACTGGATGGAGCAGTCATAGGGTCTATGAGGAGGAAGAGAGCTGGCTTTGGACTTACTGTACACGTAACTGAGGTTGTGGTAACACTCTGGAACATTACTGAGATCAATGTCTTCCGATTGACCACTAGGGGAGTTATTTACGGTAGGGACCGCTGAGCGAAGACAGTTGGCGAGGCAAAACTCACTCCAGTTGATAATACAATGATTGGTCCAGTCGAACTGGGGGTTGTGTTTTCTAAGCCACGAAAAACCTAAGACCACAGGATTTTGGGGGGTGTGAGTGATGAAAAACTGAACATCTTCCCTGTGATTACCAGAGGTGATCAGTAATAGGGGCTTAGTACGATGAGTTATGAGGGAGAGGTGTTGTCCTCCCAAGCCTGCAGCTCTAACAGGAGAGTCGAGTTTTTCAACAGGGAGCGAGAGACGGGAAACAATGCTATGGTCAAGGAGGCTTTGTTCAGCGCCTGAATCAATAAGGGCCTGAAGTTCAATAATATTGGCATGATTACATAACTTGACAGGAAGAAAAAGAAAGTTCTTAGCAGAGACGATAGGGGTACCCGCCCGCGGCCTGTCTTCTAGTGGGGGGTTCTGGAGTTTTGAACGCAGCTCACATTGATGTACCTGATGCCCCTGCTGGCCGCAGTAAAAACACGCACCCTCCTCCCGGCGCCTTTTACGTTCCTCGGCGGAGATCCGTGAGATGCCGATCTGCATGGGCTCCTCATGAGAGCGGTGTGATCTTTCTGGAGGACAGGAAGGGGAGAAAAGAGCATCAGCAGCCGGTAATATGGGCTTAGGTGTCTTATGTGCCTGAGGAGGCTTTTCATGCTGACGCTCCCGAAGGCGGGCGTCGGAGCGCAGGGCTGCGGAGACAAGTTCTTCGAAGTTACGGGTTTCTGGCTGCGTGCATAAGTGATCCGTTATGTTTTCGTTGAGGGACTGATAGAAGACACCGTGGAGTACCGGATCAGACCAGCCGGCTTCCAGCGCCAGGATTCTGAAGTTGATGATATGGTCGCTGACCGAACGATTCTGCTGTCTGAGAGCGAGGAGTTTTCTGGTGGCTTCTTCCTGCTTCTTTGGCTGATCGAACACCAGACGGAACTCCTTTATGAAACGATCAAACGGAAGGTGAGTAATGGGATTGACCGCCAGAAAAGCTTGGGCCCACTGCAGGGCTTTATTTCTCAGGGAGTTGACGATTAGGGTGATTTTGCTGGGATCAGAATAGTAGTACCTGGGAGCTTGTTGAAACAGAAGTTGACATTGGAATAGAGAAATCCGCCGCATGCTTCTACGTCACCGTAGAATGGCTCGGGTTGCAGGCGAAAATTTTCCGGGGTTGGAACGGGAGCGGAAGCTTGGCCGGAAGTAGGAAGTGTTGCTGTGGCGACAGAGTTAGACATTTGTGCGGGTAAATTCATTAATGTTTGCATCATACCATTGAGCTGTGAAAGTAGGTCTTCTTGAATCTTAGACATCCGAGAAATGGCGTTGGAGTGCAGTTCCAAAAAGATTCCTTGCTGATTAACTGTGTGGCGAAGTCCTTCTGGGTCAGCTGGGTCAGGAGTTAGGCCAGTTCGTTCTGTCATGACTTGAAGGATTGACAGACCCAGACGCTGAAACCCAGAATGAGGACAAGGGGGTGAACGGTAAGTAAAGGGTTTTATTTATTTATTTTTTTCTTCCAGGAAAGTTGGTGTGGCTTGGAGGGCAGCTGGAGAGAACAGCGGCTTGTGGCGTGGCTGGAGGTAAGAGCGCAGCTTGGCAGAGCTTGGGGTTTCCACCGGACTGTAGGAGGACTCGGACTGACATCCACACTGGGGACACTTGGAGACTGGAATCCTGAGACAGGGAGAGGCAAGATTAACACGAGGCCAGACTTAACATAGAAACATGAGCTAGACTTAAGACCAGGTTTAGTCACCATAAAGGGCAACGAACTGGCGTTGACTGATGGGTCTGGAACTCCTTAAGAGCAGAAGCAGTGACGACGTGAATTGGTCCCAGCTGGTGGAGTCAGGAGCAGAGCAGGAGGGGGAGGGGGAGGAGACTGACAGGCACCATAACACTTTTGGCACAAATGCTTCCAAAACAGCAGGGATCACTAAGGAACTAGTTTCTTTGATCTGATTCCTGATTTGATCCTATTGACATGTTAAAAACATTTTGCAGTTCAGTACTTGCAGAACGCCTTAACTTCTGCTCATATTTCCAAAACTCTTTAACCCCTTCAGGCATGGATGTTACTATGGTGTAGAGCTTTGATAGCAAACATACCAAAAATACGATATTAAGCAAAGAGAAAATGATCAGTTCAGAAATAGCAGTTTAGATATGATGGGAAGCAGATCCTGGAATGACTGATGCTGAGTTCATGACTGTTAATTTTATTACACGGTTCTCCATTCAGAAACATTGTCTCTAACTATGTATAAATAATTTTTAAAGATAGAGGAACCATTATTACAGCAAAATACCATATTTAAAATTATTTTCAATTATACCTACAAATGACCATAAAATTAAATAGATGTTTTTTTACTGTACAAAATTAAGTAAGTGCATTTAGGTTGGCAGGTAAATATATCTTTGTAGAATTTAAACATATCAGGTTTTTTTTTGTAAAAAACTTATTTGTATCCCTAAAAATGAATAAAAACCGAATTTTGTTATGATTGTATTATAATTCACCATATAAGGATTATAGTGTCTAGAAGGGTTTAGTAAAAACCACCACTGACCTTCGGCTGACTTAGAGGAAGCGGCCTGAGGAGCTGGAAAGAGTCAACAGATTTCAGTGAGTTTGTTTTATACATTTGCAGCATTAAGAGAAATACTAACCATCAGCTCTGGTCTGAGCCACAGCGGCACAAACGAGAACAAGCACAGCCAACTTCATCATCGCCATCATCAAGGAGTCGAGGTGTTGGTCGGTTCCAATCCCAGAGGCTCTGTCTCTCTAGGTCCAACCTGCTGCTTAGCTCTGAAGGAAGCCTGGCTGGTTTATACAGCTCCTTATCTCCTCATCGTCGACTGACTGAGGAACTACTACAAAGCAAACAGAAGAAGATAAGAGGCTGATTCAGACTCATCATCCTCAGGTCTGACCACAGAAGCATCATACGGGTAGAAAGTGAGTTTCCTCATTTTCAAGAAACAGTTGAAGCAAACTCTGACAAAAATGGTACCATGACGATGCTGAACAGGAGGTTTTCAGCCGAGATAACTGAATAGCTGAAGGAAGAAAATGGTCTGTAAAGTTTTATCAACTTTTTCATCTCCATGAGGACAATAAACCAATATATATGTTTCTATATAAATAGACTTTAGCTCCAGTGTTGACCTTTGAATTACCGTAACTCTTCAACCATTTATGCAAATGGGTTGGATTTAGATCTCTGGTCTCTCACCCCCTTTTTGGCTTCTGAAGGAGTTGTTTGTCCTGCCCCCCCCTGGGTTGGGTCCCATGAAGTCCTAGAAAAATACATGTTTTTTGTCATAAATTATGTCATTTTCTTGCACTCACAAAATTAAACTTTCATTGTGCATGGCGAAAACGCACGATGGGGTTACTGCATCGGCATCATTATTTTTAAATTACATTGGAAGTTATTTAAACCCTTGTGCTATCCTATGGGGTCAAGATGGCCATTAGCCGCGTTTACATGGGCAAAAGTAATCGGAAAGAACGCCTGATCGGAAAGAAAATGCGTCATGTAAACACGCCGTTCGGAATACTCTGCCCCGATCAGACTCGTTCGGATCAGAATTTCTTTCCGATCGAGATAGGTGGGTTATACCGATCGTTTATCCGATCGTGGAGCATGTAAACGGTCATTCCGATCGTGTGTCACTGCTGCTCTGGGTTACGTCACGCATAGATGGTGTGTGGCTCTGCGGACGCCCCGTGAAAAGCGCCGCTCCGCTCTCGCCCCTCTGGCTCTCCCCTCTCTTTCCCTCTTTTCCCTCCCTCTCGCTTCGTGCTCCCCGACGCTCACTCAGTCCACTGGCACCCGAGTGAGCAGAGGAGCTGGATTAATAATTTTGTGTCCGAGGGGGGAGGATGCTTTGTTACGTGTGCGTTTTGTTATGTGTGGGAGAATCCAGACTGCGAGCCGCCCCGCCGCTCTGGGTTAGCGGCTGCAGGACTCAGGAGGAACCGTGTTCGAACAGAGCTCGGGCCGCTAGCTCACAGAGTGGCTTTGGGGCGGCCTGTGTGAACTCTTCAGAGCAGAAATAAATGTCGCGTGGTGTCACGTGGATTTGTGTTTCCAGTTGTGTCCCACCAAAATAAAGGCTGACGTTATTTCCATACATTTATGTGCGCTATTATCGTCTCGTATTACGGAGCTGCAGCACATGCTGTCTGTCTGTGGCAGTGGTTTGTTTACAACGGGACCTATTTCCTAATCCGGGTGATTTTACACTACTGCGCATGCCCAGATGATTCATTCCGAATGAAAGTGTGAGCCATGGGAACGTTTGTTCTAATCGGAAAAAGGTTTTCTGATCCCATGTGCACGGGTGAATTTTAACCCGACCATTGATCCGATCAAGATATTCTGCCCATGTAACCGCGGCTACTGACGTGTTCTTCCTACCATGACAAAGGTTGTTAAAGGTGGAGAATGTCATGGTGGCCTGTCAGTTACTCTCCCCCTCCCCCGCCTTCTCTGCCTTGGATGCAACCAGCTGATCTCACTCACCTCATCATTACCTCTGCCTTCTTAAGGACCTTGTGGATCTTCAGTCGCCGCCAGTTCATTGTTCTTCCAACGGTGCTTAGTCTGGCCACGTCTAGTTCCTGTGTGTTGTCATGTTTCATGTCACTAATTGCTCCTCTCGCTCTGCCTCAGGATTATCCAGTTCTGATACTCACCTGGTCGTGATTTTCTGGTCTCACGTGCTGCACTCCTGGACTCCCTCTGCAAGACTCCTCCAGCCAGCCGACGCTCATCCCTCTGGGAAAAACGCCATTACTGACCTTCAGCCAAATTAAACCTCCTAAATTTACCTCCTAGTCCGAGTCTCCTTCCGGGTTTCAGCATCTGGGTCACTCTGTTTCCTAGTCATACCGTGACAGAGAAGATTTCATGTAATCCATGGACACCAGTGAAGATCACAAATCATTGAAGAAATAGGTTCAGGGCACTGTCTAGTGGGTCTAGATGACCCCACTCCCAATGTCAAAGTGCCTAGGATAGCACAAGGGTTAAAACCTGGACCTGTTTTCCGTTTCTTTGACTTTTTGCCACAAAATCAACTGGACTGCGTAAAACTTGCGTTGCGTAGGTCCAGACATCAGACATGATGGAGGCGATGTAAACATTCAGATTGATTAGATTGTGGTTTCGGCTTATGGGCCAAAAAGCAGTTTGGAGAACCCTGCCTTCTTGGTGTCTCTCGAAGGGTTACTGCAAAGTTCTCCAAACAGGGAGTCAATTTTCCTCCTGGGGGACTTCAAAGCAATAACCGTGGTACCTGGAGGGTCAAGGGTGTCAGTCAGGGAGGGGCGTGATTGGTAGGAATGGCCTCCCTGATCTGAACACAAGGATGTCAATCAATACACGTAGCAACAGAACACCCTAAGCAGGAGGTCAGTGATCAACATTGTAGTTGTTTCAGGTGACCTGGTGTCTTGGACACTCGAGTAAAGAGAGGGGCAGAGCTGTCCACCTAGTGGTGAGTTGGATTCCCTGGCGGGGAAGGAGGCCGGAAAGAATTGGGAGATACAAAGGCACTGCAATGGTCTGTATGGGAACGTCTGGCTGAGCCCTCCATCAGGGAAGTCATTAACTCCCACATCCGGGACATGTTCAGACAGGTACTGAGGGATGCTGGGGACATCGAGTCTGAGTGGATCATGTATTCCACTTCCATTGTCTCTGCTGCTGCTCTAAGCTGTGGCAAGGACTCTGGTAATGATGGTGATGGTGGACACCAGAAGTAAGGGATGCCGTCAAGCTGAAGAAAGAGTCCTACCAGTCCTACCAGGTGGGACTCTAGAGGCAGCTGACAGGTACCGGCAGTCTAAGCGAGCTGCGGCCCGGACTGTTGCAGAGGCAAAAACTCGGTTCTGGGAGGAGTTCGGTGAGGCCATGGAGAAGAACAATCGCTTGGCCTCGAAGAAATTCTATAAACCGTCCGGCGCCTCAGAAGGGGAGAGCCATTCTCTACAGGCAGCGTTTTCAGTGCAGGTGGGGACCTATTGACTTTAATTGGGGACATTGTCGGGCAATGAAAGGAATACTTTGAGGATCTCCTGAATCTCACTGACATGCTTTCTTTTGAGGAAGCAGAGAATGAGGACTTTGGGGTGAGGCTGTCTATCACCCAAGCTGAAGTCACTGAGGTAGTCAATGAGCTCTTCAGTGGCAAGGCTCCGGGAGTGGATGAAGTCCGCCCTGAGTACCTCGAGTTTCTGGATGCTGTGGGAGTGTCTTGGCTGACACGTCTCTGCAGCATCGCGTGGCAGTAAGGAACTCTACCACAGGACTGGCAAACAGTGGTGGTGGTTCCCCTTTTTAAGAAGGGGAACCGGTAGTTGGAACACAACCTCAGGTCTGGAGGGTGTCCAACTACCGGGTGCGCTTTCTTGGCTTCTCTCTCCTTGTGTGGGTTGAGGGGTGTGGGGCCTGGGGGCTTGGCGCATCACTTATTAGGGTGATAGGGGGGTCAGCCTGCGATGCACCTTGGAGGGAGGAGTTGCTTGGCAGTGGTCCCCCTCCCCTGCTTGTCGTATGGGAACCCCCCCCCCTCTTGGTTTTAATTGCACTTTAGACATCTAGGACCCTTGGCAGGGGGGTGCTTGGGCATCACTGCCAGCAAGCAGCAGATGTCCTTTCAGCGCCTTACCCCCCAATTTTCACTGCACCACGTTTAGTACACACATCCTTTACCCCTCAAAAAGATACTCTCCAACACACATACACGCACGCACACACTCACAAAGACACACCTTAGACATATACATTCAGGATTTTTTCGATTTAACACAACAGAAATTAGATCAGTTTAAATTTTATCAATAAACCCATGTATATATAAACATATCGAGGTAAGATAAAAATGTAATAATCAAAAACAAAACAAAGACAAACTACACGAAAAATTGATAGAAAACCAGACAAAGCTCCACTAATCTGTGCAAGGTAGAAAGAATGCTTAAAGGTTACGTTAATTTGAATGAAAACTCAAATATTGTGTGCTTGGGTGGGGGGGGGGGGGCATTCCTACATTATTATGCACAACTGATATCATTGGTAATCTAACAAGTAAGTTCAGAGACTACTAAAGGCGATGGGGGTCACAAAAATTAATGGACCCCCGTCCTATTGATCGGTGGAGCAGGATCAAATGTTTTAGTGTTGAGAATTGGACATAGATATAGTGTTGGATCAGAACTAACACAAACACAGAAAGGTTTCTCAATGAAAATTGTATAATAATTGAAATAACAGCTTTCAAATCAGTAAGTAATCTCTAATTCCCTTGGGCCAAATCTGGGAAATCTATGCTGCATTGACAGATATCATGAAGTGATCTTTGATTTAACCCTCCTGTTATACTTGGTGTCAATTTGACCCCAATTCAATGTTTGTCATAAAAAGAGAATAGTTAACCTTTTTCTTTTTACTTCATATTTCATGACTTTTCCTAATTTGATGGGGACAACTGATTAAGCATAAACTTATAATGATGATGTTTTTTTTCTATGTGCTAACCACATATTGCATACAGTGGTGTTCCTCGGGGGTCAGTTTGACCCCAGGCTGTTTTAGCTGTTTAAAACTTGTGTGTGTGTGACCTAACATCCCCACACCTGCAGGTGCAGAGTTGATACTTTTGAGTTGATCCATAACAGGGGGGTGGGAAAAACAACCATTCCCACGAGAACTTTGACATTTCTCGTAGTGAGGTGTAAAATCCTGCCAAAATGAGGAAGCCAATGTAGGGTTGTGAGTTGATCACATCCAAGTCTTTCAAACTACACATGCCTCCCCTCTGAAATGATCAGCTCACGTAAAATATTTTCAATTGATGGTTATATATTTTATGTTTTGTATATATTATAATGTTGAAATGCAACACTTGAAGGTCACTATACTTTGCTGAACATCACTTTGCTGCTGCCGCAGACAACAGAATTTCCCCATCGTGGGATAAATAAAGTTGAATCTCATCTCTCAAATGAAGAGCTCTTTGTCTTCAATATGACTGACTGTGTGTCTGGTGGGTCACACTCTTAGCAAGAAATATGTCTGCAAGGAGCATGCACCAACTCTGCACATCCTGTGTACAGTGGTGCAGACTAAAAGCTCGACCAAGAACTGTTCCATGTTCTGACTATCTGACTTATGTTCTCATTATAATTTTCAATTTTACACAAAAACATTAAGAAAAGAAAAACAAAGGGGGGGGGGGGGCTCTCTAACTCTGCAACTGCCTGTCCCAAGTGGACCTAAGAAAAGAGGAGGGGTGAGTGAGACTTTACACTGACTAACCACAAATATGTCACAAAAAATGAGATAAAAATAAGTAAATAAATATGTTCATAAAAGGAAAGGGGGTCACTAACATCTGCCAAAATGCTTTATTCTGTGAGAGTCATGAATGTGTACCCCAAATTAAAAAAGATTAGGATGAAAGACATTCAAGATACACTAACTCTAAAACTAAAAGTTCAACCTAATGGTGGCGCTACAGAAAAGGTCATATAATCACCTAAACCAATAGGGTTCCAACTTTTGTGGTCATTAATGTTGTCAGTACATTTGAGAAGATTTGTATGAAAACTTTTCAAGGTACATTCTTTATAATTTAAAAGTTTTGGCCTGATGGTGGCTAGAGAACAGGTCAACCCACTGATCTGTTTCATTATCAAGGGGTTATTTATGTATTCTACAAATAAACAAAATGCCTGACACCAAAAACTTGGTTAACAATTTTATGTAAATCATTTTCTGAAGGCAAATATCCATGGGGTCAAATTGACCCTAAGGGTGAAATGTGTGAGTAATATTTGAGGATAATACGAGAGTTTAAGTGAAGTATGGAACTTACAGGAGAACCAGGCCCAAAATGAAGCCTAGTGGACGTACTAAAAGGTTGTGAGCGTGGGGCAAAATCAACTTCATACATGAGCTGGCTCCAATCATTCACTTCAAAGAGTGGCTTAAGGCCGTGTCGCACAGCTACTACGTACATTTTGCTCATTTTCCAGGTATGAAATTCTGTGATACATGCGTGATGTACTTTTCACAAGTCTTTCTTGTATTCGTCATTCATCCATGTGCACAGATGTCTGTCGTGGGTTTCGGCTGACGGGTCGTTACGTGAATTCCGCTTTTAGGTGTTTAGAAATTTTGGTTATGTAACAATGACGCAGTTTAGGCTTCTTTAACATGGATTGTACACAACTAACACGTAAATCTTATGCAAATTTGCATTAGCAAATTTGAGGACTGTTTCTCCTCTATCTAACAGATTCTTCACACGTGTACCACCGATGTATAACTTTTATATCACGTACACATATCATTTCAAAGTTATGTAATAGATGCTGATAACCAGGAACTCTGTCACACTTCTGTGGGCCACTCGGAGACAGCAGTGACTAAACATTATTGTACAGAACACCTTTAAAGAACACCATCCTTTAGACACCCGTTTATTTAGCAAAGATGAAAACACAGACCTCCTTCAACTGATTGTAACAAGAAAATCTGAAGCTGAAAAGGATGAAGAATACTCTTCTGGTTCACTAAGATGTTCAGAATGTAACAATCTTGAATTGAGTAGACATGGTCAAGCCAAGTGGTGCACACCTGAGATAATAACAAACTGAATTATTTTAATGAAATATAAAAAAATTACAATAAGGTTCTGAACTCAGCAAAATGTGAGGTTAAACAGCATAAAGACAGATGTAAGAAACTGTTATGACAGGAAAGGCATTAGTGAAAGAAGAAAGATCCAATGTCAAACCAACTTCCCCATTTTGGGGTCAATTTAAGTTCGATGAGATCTGGGCAAGAAGCTTTAAAAAAAAAACGTAACCAAAATATTACAAACAATAAAAAATGACGAGGCATTCTTGACGTTTCCCTTTTTCTATCTGGGATCTGAGAAATGAGTGATTTAGAAACAATTGACTATATCTTTGCAGAAGTTCGAGTTGAAAACCCGGTCGTTCAAACGTTTGAACACTGACCTCTTACTGTAACTCTTCATGACCAACTGGAAGCAACGGACACTGTGGTGCTGGGGTTAACAGCTAAACACTCTTTCAAAAATGGTGTCAACTGAACATTCAAAATGGCTGCCAAGCAACTTAAAAACTTTTGTCCAAACATGCCCTAGTGAGGAAGCAGCTGAGCAGAAAAACAGGTAAAATCAGGTGGACAAAAGTTGACACACACAAGTAACAAATGCCTCTTACACTGTCCAAAAGGTAAAGGTAAACAAGGGGTTGATCCAGCTGTAAGAAGAAGAATTACAAAATTTTCCGAGGTCAGATTAACTTCTGACCTGGTGTGGGCTCAATACCACAAGGCATAGTTGATTGGACTGGCAGGTAAGTGCTGGTAAAAAAATTAAAGTCATTAATAGAGCCAGGGCAGGTGGAGGTGGGTACCAAGTAATAGAGTGGAAATAGGGCTGACTTTCTTTTACAGTCTAGTTTCATTGTACTTAAGGGGTAGTTTCTGTGGTAAATTCATGGTAAATACCATGAAACAAACAAGTGCAGATCTAAAGGTCAAGGTACTTTATTTGTACTTATCTTGTTCTTTCATTTGGTAAGTACCACAAAAGACACCTTTACACAACATGTAAATACCCAGTAAGTATAATATAAATACCAAGTATGCACCACATAGGTAAGAACCAAATTGTACCACATAAAAACAAAGTAAGTACCATGTAAGTACCCAGTAAGACCCATAAAAAGTACCATGTAAACACACTGTAAGAATCCAGTCAATTCCATAAAAAGTACCATGTAAATACCCCGAAAGTACCCAGTAGATACACAATAATTACCATGTAAATACCACTTAAGTACACTGTAAGTACTGTACTGTAAAAGAAAGTGTTACCACTCATTCCGATTTTATAAAAGTGTCCAATTCTTTGTTTTACCCTTTTACAGGACGGTTGTACCACTAGTACCAAGGTGGTGTGCTATTCAAATCTGTCAAACGTTTGGAACGTTGGACATGGGGACCAGCAGGCTCCACCTACTTTTATTGAGACTGATTGGTCAGTTGGAGCTCATTGTTACCCTTCAGTTTTGTTTCCACTGAGTGGTGTTTTGAGCGTTTCCATTAAGTCCGGACTGTGCCGTACCATTTTTGGTCTCCTCTTGATTCTAGGTACCTGTATACAGTGATCCCTTGCTATAGCGCGGTTTACTTTTCACGGTTTCGCTACTTCACGGATTTGCATCGTGCATTGTGTTCTGCATTCTGATTGGCTAAAAAAGTCACTCCGCTTCTTCTCTACCTGCGTGTCAATAATGTTGCAGTTTAATATGTACACGTACGTAAATCAGCTTTCCAAATTACGTAGATGCAAATCATCTTGCAATTTCAAGTTTCTCTAAAACCCATAGAAAAAGAGCAACACCAACTGTCAATCACTATGTTCTTCTCCTGAACAAATACAGCTGCACCGCGGGCTTGAGAAGGAGAAAACACTGCAGCTTCTCAGACTGAAGAGCATTGAAATACACCTGAGCCACTATTTGTCCGTTTGTACTTTGTATTTTTTTCATGATCATTTTAAATTTTCTCCCGTTTAATCCAATTCTTCGGGTCGCGGTGGGCGGGGCTAATCTCCGCGATTTGAAGCCTTCTGTTCACATTGATGATTAAAATTATTATTTGACAGTACAGTACAGAAGTTATTTGTTGAAAAAAAAACGTTTTTAAAGTACTTTGATTTGTGAAACAAATGTTTGAGCCTGTAAAATGGTTTGTTCTTTCTTTTCAATGTATAACAGAGTATTTAATTGTATAATAATTGTTAAAAAAATAGAGGTTTCTACTTCACGGATTTTGCCTATCACGGGTTCTTTCTGGAACGTAACCCCCGCGATAAACAAGGGTTTACTGTATAGAAAAATGTTACAGACCTGTTGGGCGGAGCTAATGTTAAAACCCGTTGATTGGCTGAAGGTCATTAGGACAAAACAAAGCTCAGAGAAAATGCCTGTATTCCTTTTTGCCGTCCACAATCTTCTCTCAAACAGCATTAAGTGCTTTGTATCTACGAAGAACCAAAAACAAGGCGGGAAAAAAATGAGCCGCTGGATGACCCCCTTTGCTGTTGTTAGCTGCACCCCCTATGCACCGTGAAGGCCCAACTATGAGGTAGAAGCAATCAGCTGAATTACCTGGAACATTGTAAACCAGACCAGGGATTTCTGTTTTGAAGATGTAACAGATGTAACAGTTTTTTGGGGTCTTAAACTTTAGATCAGCTGATTAACAGCCAATTTCAGTTCAACTGTTGTTTTGATTGAATTGTCTGCTCAAAATGTTTGTCCTCTTGTTCCTATTTCTTATTTTTCCATATAGAAACTACTTAGAACCTTGTCAGGATCGAGCAGTTGAAAATAAAAATGTAAATCTGGTCTGAAGATTATTATCAGGAGTGTTTATATAGTATCATTCTGTATCAATTACCGACATCAGTTCTGTTTACTTTGACCTCGGTATCTGTAGTCTGCTGCCTTCACTCGTCTTTGTTGTGTTGATACATTCTGACATTGAACAAATCACAAGTAAACTAGTCTCCACCAAATTTTTAATTTGCTTAAAATTGGGATTTGCAAAAAGAAAAGAAAAAACTACAGGGAAATAAAAGATCAATTGACTTAAATGTCGAGATTGTTTCAGAAGAGTGCACAGATCATCCAGCAGCATTGTGAGTGGCTGGTTTTGTCTCTGAAGCGACAGAGCTGAAGTACTTGATGGAGTTCTCAGATTTGGTGTGGAACTGATCAACCCAAACAAGTAGAGAGAAAAAAGCAGGAATCCGTCAAGTTTAACAGGCGACTTCATCCTGGAATTCTCCATCTGCTCATGGCACAGATGAAGGGTCTGCGTATCCAGCACTCCACATTGTCCCAGCATCGTTTCTCTGTAGTGGTTGGAATGAAAAATGGTCATAAACTTTGGTTTATTTTGATAAATGACCTTTTCTTAATTTCATTCTTTAGGGTATTTGACAAACAATCGGTCATGCTCAAACTCGTGTGGAGCTGTATTAGTATAGATTCTGTCATCAATTTGGTGATACATATATATAAAAAAGTTCTCATTTACTTGTAAAACTCAGTTGCAAACACTTCTGTTGGCCATTGTGATTGTTGGGTTATTTGGGACACCAGTTGGTGTACTGGTAGTTGCTCCCATCACTCCAAAACCAAATACCGTTCTACAAACAGAAATGTTCTGGTCATAAATAGTAAAAACAACCAGAAAATCCAAGTATGTTAAATATGTTAATACAGTCTGAGCATCAGAGCCTCCGATCCAAGTTGGTGTGAAACGGCCTTGTTTCTTCTTTATCAGCCGCAGGAGCTTCCTGTTCTCAAAGCGGTTTCTAACTGAGGCCAGGTTGGCCCCAATGGACTGGCAGAATTTCTACATGACAGATTATAGCAAAGATAAGTCAAAAATCAACCACTTTGAGGATTTAATCAAATCAATAAATCCATTTTACCTCAGCTTGAGCCCAAGTCTTGGGGCTTGAAAAGTAACTGAAGCGGCGACCGCGCATTACAGTCCGGAAAGAACGGCAATCTAGTCGTTTCTTTTCCAACACCACATTATCTTCAATGGAAGGGTTGTAAAGTTATAGAAAGCTTAAGATTGATCAATCAGACATATTAAAATTGAATAATTTAATGATCACGGAATTTTTTTGCATGCAGATTTCACATGATGAAAGACCTTTGGTACAAATGCTTCTAAAACAGCAGGAATCACTAAGGAACTAGTTTCTTTGATCTGATTCCTGATTTTATCCTATTGAAATATTAAAAAACATTTCTACAGTACTTGCAGGACACTCCAACTTCTACTAATATTTCAAAAAGTCTTCAACCCTTTCATGCATGTAGGTCACTATAGTGTACAGCTTTGATAGCAAACATACCAAATATACGATATTAACCCTTGTGCTATTCTAGGCACTTTACCATTGGGAGTTGGGTCATCTAGACCCATTAGACAGTGCTCTGAACCTTTTTTCTTCAATGATTTGTGTCCATGGATTACATGAAATCTTTCCACCTTTATCCACCTTTGTGATGGTAGGGATAACATGTCAATGTAAGGGTGGGGTCATCTAAGATAGAACAAGGGTTAAGCAAAGAGAAAATGATCAGTTCAGAAATAGCCATTCAGATTTGATGGGAAGCAGATCCTGAAATAACTGATGCTGAGTTTATGACTGTTACTAATGTGAGGGTTAAAGTGTCTAGAAAGGTTTAATAAAAACCACAACTGACCTTCGGCTGATTTAGAGGAAGCGGCCTCAGGAGTTGGAAAGAGTCAACAGATTTCAGTAAGTTTGTTTTTATACATTTGCAGCATTAAGAGAAATACCAACCATCAGCTCTGGTCTGAGCCACGGCGGCACAAACGAGCACAAGCACAGCCAACTTCATCATCGCCATCATCAAGGAGGCGAGATGTTGGTTGGTTCCAATCTCTTGACTCTGTCTCTCTAGGTCCAACCTGCTACTTAGCTCTGAAGGAAGTCCGGCTATTTTATACAGCTCCTTATCCCCCTATCTCATTTCTGACCACAGAAGCATCATATGGATAGAAAGTTGAGTTTCCTCATTTTCAAGAAACAGTTGAAGCAAACTCTAACATAAATGGTATCCTGGCGGTATTGAACAGGAGGTTTCAGCCCAGATAACTGAATAGCTGATGGAAGAAAATGGTCTGTAAAGTTCAACTTTTACATCTCCATGAGAACAGTAAACAAATTTGTATGTTTCTATATGTATAGGCTTTAGCCCTAGTGTTGACCTTCTTTGAATTACCGTAACTCTTCAACCATTTATGCAAATGTGTTGGATTTACTTCTCTGGTCTGTTCCCCCTCTCCCCCTGGCTTTTTGAAGGATGGGTTTGTCCTGCCACCCCTGGGTTGAGTACTTGGGCCAAACCTGAGTCTTTCAAAAATACATGTTTTGAGTCATAAACTATGTAATATTTTTCGTACTGAAAGGGATTGGAAATAGATATCTGCGTAAAACTTGCGTTGCTTGGGGCCGGACATCAGACGCAGACATGATGGAGGCAATGTAAACATTCAGATTTATTAATGTAACTAAAATATTAGTCTCTGGTGCCTGTCACGGCGATAACCTCATAACCCGGTGGTGGACACCGGAAGGGATGCCGTCAAGCTGAAGAAAGAGTCCTACCAGGTCTGACTGGCTTGTGGGACTCCAGAGGCAGCTGACAGGTACCGGCAGTCTAAGCAAGCTGCGGCCCAGACTGTTGCAGAGGTCTGGTTTGGGGACCACAGGGACCACAGAGGATGTTGTCTTGTTGGCTTCATCAAGCCAGGACCTCCAGCGCGCATTGGGCCGGTTTGCTGCCGAGTGTGAAGCAGCTGGGATGAGGGTCAGCACAGCTAAGTCTGAGGCCATGGTTGTCGACCGGAGAAAGGTAGTTTGCCATCTCTCTGTGGATGGAGTGTCTTTGCCCCAGTGGAAGGAGTTTAAATATGTGGTGTTCAAGAGTGAGGGAAGACCGGAATGTGAGATTGACAGGCACATAGGAGCAGTACCAGTCCGTTGTGGTGAAAAAAGAGCTGAGCCAGAATGGAAACCTCTCAATTTACTGGTCGATCATCGTTCCAACCCTCACCTATGAACAAGGTCACGGGTACAAGCGGCTGAATTTAGCTTCCTCTGTAGGGTGGCTGGGCGCTCCCCTAGAGATAGGGGTAGGAGCTCGGTCACCCGCGGAAAGCTCGGAGTAGAACCGCTTTTCCTCCACATTGAGAGGAGCCAGTTGAAATGGCTCTGGCATTTAGTCCGGATGCCTCCTGGACGCCTCCCTGGAGAGGTAGTCCAGGCATATCCCACTGGGCGGAGGTCCTGGGGAAGACCCAGGACACTCTGGAGAAACTATGTCTCTTGGCTGGCCAAGGAACACTTTGGGGTCCCCCCAAGGCAGCTGGAGGAAGTGGCTGGGGCGAGAGAAGTCTAGGAATGTATGCTTTGACTGCGGCCCCCTCAATCCGGTCCAGGATAAGCAGAGCAAGATGGGCGGATGGATAGATGATTAATGAACCTTCCATTGTTTGTGTCAACACATTATAGATGCACCACAGACGGACCATAAGAGTTCACTTATTCGTACGATCTCCTTCAATCATCTTAACTCCGGACGGGACCAGAAAAGCAAACAGTTCCACCTGTAGGCCAGGCTCTCTGTTTGCTTGCAAGTGAGCCCTGGTGTGCTTTAGTGACATTGTACATTGAAACATACTCACCTGACAATACAAGAGACAAATTTAAGGATATAATAAGGATCTAACTCAATTGATAAAAAAGTTTCATCAAGAAAGTGATCTAAAATGTCTTTTGTAACTACAGGACCGTCTGAGGCCTGACTTTGACAATATTGATCAATTCAACATTTATTAGTCCGGGACCTTTTAGAGAATTTTTACTTTTTTACTATTCACTCCAACTTCAATTTTTAGTGGTAATGCTCCATCTTTTTGGTAAAACCCCAGTATCTTTCTTTTCTATGATGATTTGACAATGAACCGCAAATTGTCCAAAAAAATGAAATCATGGTAGAAAATGTAGTCTTTTTTTATTTTACTGTGAAAATGACAAATATTTACATCAGTTTAAATAATATTAATAAATCGATGTATATAACCATATTGAGATAAGATAAAAATGTAATCAAAAACAACAAATTTAATCAAAAACAAAACAAAGACAAAAGTCAAACTACGTGAAAAATTCATTAAAAACAGACAAAACTCCACTAATCTGTACAAGGTTGAAAGAATGTATTCAAAGGGGTATCACACTTGTGATTTTTGGAACTGTGTTGTTAATTTGAATGAAAACCAAGCTAGTGTGTATTGGGGTATTCCTACATTATTATCAACAACTAATATCATTGGTAATCTAACAGGTAAATTCAGAGACTACTAAAGCTGACGGGGGCCAACGAAATTTAATGGATCCCTGTCCTTTATATCAGTGGAGAGGATTCAAATGTTTTAGTGTTGACAATTGGACAAATATATAGTGTTGGATCAGTGGAACTAACACAAACACAGAAAGGTTTCTCAATGAAAATGGTATAATAATCGAAATAACAGCTTTCAAGTCAGTAGGTAATCTCTAATTCCCTTGGGCCAAATCTGGGAAATCTATGATGCATTGACAAATATCATGAAGTGATCTTTAAATTGGAAAGTAAGGAACTTACAGGAGAACCAGGCCCAAAATGAAGCCTAGTGGACGTACTAAAAGGTTGTGAGCGTGGCGCAAAATCAACTTCATACATGAGCTGGCTCCAATCATTCACTTCAAAGAGTGGCTTAAGGCCGTGTCACACAGCTACTACGTACATTTTGCTCATTTTCCAGATATGAAATTCTGTGATACATGCGTGATGTACTTTTCATTAGAGTGTTTCTTGTATTCGTCATTCATCCATGTGCACAGATGTCTGTCGTGGGTTTCGGCTGACGGGTCGTTACGTGAATTCCGCTTTTAGGTGTTTAGAAATTTTGGTTATGTAAGAATGACGCAGTTTAGGCATATTTAACATAGATTGTACACAATTATCAGGTAAATCTTATGTGATTTTGCATAAGCAAATTTGAGGACCGTTTCACTTCTACCTAACAGACTCTTCACACGTGTACCACCGATGTATAACTTTTATATCACGTATACGGCCCACATATCACTTTAAAGTTACGTAATGGATGCTGATAACCAGAAACTCTGTCACACTTCTGTGGGCCACTCGGAGACAGCAGTGACTAAACATAATTGTAAAGAACACCTTCATTTGACCTTCAAAGGACGGATTATTACTTATTTATTTATTCAACTCATTAATACGTTCCAAAAACCCAAACAAGAAAATCTGAAGCTGAAAATGATGCAGAATACTTCACTAGTTCACCTGAATTGAACTGATATGGTCAAGCCAAGCGGTGCACACCTGAGATAGTAATGAACAGATTTATTTTAATGAAATATTCAAAAGAAAAAATTACAATAAGGATCTGAATTTAACAAAATGTGAAGTTAAAGAGCATAAAGATAAATGTAAGAAACTGTTATGGCAAGATAGGCATTAGTGAAAGAAGAAAGATCCAATATCAAACCAACTTCCCCGTTGTGGGGTCAATTTAAGTTCAAAGAGTAAGGGGGGTATTCCAGGAAGCATGTTTAAACTAGCCTGACTTTCAGCCTGAACTCTGGCTGAAATCCGCCTGAACTTGCTTACTCGGGGTATGTCGGTTCCAAAAGACCGGAGTTAGCATAATTACGCTGGACTTGGTAACCCTGGGTTAATGCGCGTGCACAGCAAGTACATAAAGACATTGTCAACGGGTCGCTGATTTCCGGAGTCACCATGCAAATGTATGGAGAATAAAACAGAGCGCTATACTTCAGCGAGACGGAGTCTGAGATTTTAATGACGGCGTATGAAGATTATAAGACCATCAAAATGTAACACGGCTGCATCATCAGCAAAAGAAAGAGTTTCTGCTTGGAGTAGAACAGAGAAAGTAAACGCATTTATTCAACCTAAATCCTTACATCTATAAAGCTTAATTATTGTTTCTACACTCAAATGTACATATTTAACTAAATGTCATATTACTCCAATTCAATTAATATTTTTTCCATCTTAATTAATTATAATTCTTGAACTCTCATATGTCGAAGTTTATGCCGGCAGGTATACTCATCTCTTAACATTAAAAAGAATGAAATACTATGGGCTTTGTGCATACATCCATTTAGGAATTTGCCAACATTGTCATTGAAACAGTATAAGGTAGGGGTGCTTTAAAAAGGCATCATCCTCTCCCTCTCTCTCACTCATGGTGGAAAGACTTAAGCATAGTAGGACAAAATAACTCTGCAAAACACAGTAAAAATGCTAAACAACTAAACACATTTGGTCAAAAACCCACGCTTAAACCGAAATCCGTCCAGACAGGCAAAGGGAATGGTATCCCACAATTCCTTGCGGTGGCAATCTAACAGCAGCACCAAAATTACACCTACTTAATTGAATTAATTTGAATGAAAGCAAAATAAATGTCTGATAACTACATATTATTTTTAAGCTGACTTAACTAAAAAATGATTTATCTTAACTAAAGGCCACAGACATGAGCATTTCAAAGCAGCTTCACCAAACATTGATGAATACACGGACACAGTCAGCAGCTACATAGACTGGTGCACCTCCATTTGCATTCCAAATCGATCACCAACTACAAGGCAAACACCAGCAGATCAGAGTTCCAGAATAACACCCAGCCAGACAGCCTTAACAGCTTCTATGCAAGGTTCGACCAGAACAACAAAGAGGTCCCCCAAAAGACCTCCTGGGCCCCAGAAGAGGCTGCGCTGCAGGTGTCTCACACACAGGTCCTCAGGGCCCTGAAGCAGGTGAACCCACACAAGGCGACGGGACCGGACCACGTCTCACCAAGGGTTCTGAAAGCCTGCGCGGAGCAGCTAGCAGATGTCTACACAGACATCTTCAACCTCTCGCTATCAAAGGAAACGGTGCCTCTTATCTTCAAGTCCTCTGTGATCGTGCCGGTCCCGAAGAAAATGCACGTTGAAACGATGAACGACCTGCGACCCGTGGCTCTCACCCCTGCAGCAATGAAATGTCTGGAAAAACTGGTTCTGTCCCACATCAACTCCCTGGTTGACGAATTAGTGGACCCCCACCAGTTCGCCTATTGCCACAACAGATCAGCAGAAGATGCGGTGGCACTGGCACTTCACTCCACCCTGCAACATCGGACACCAAGAACACGTACGCCCGGATTCTGTTCCTGGACTACAGCTCTGCCTTCAACACCATCAGGCCCCTGAAGCTGACTGATAAACTGGCAGAACTGGGAATACCAACACCCACCAGGAACTGGGTTCTGGACTTTCTCACTGACCGACCACAGGTGGTGAGGATGGGAAAGAAGGTCTCTGCTGAGCTGACAGTCAGCACCGGTACACCACAGGGGTGCTGCCTCAGTCCAAAGCTCTTCTCACTTTACACCTACGACTGCACCTCCCCCGACTCCAACAACATCATCATTAAGTATGCAGACGACACAACCGTCCTCGGCCTCATCAGAGGAGGGGACGAGTCTGCATACAGAGACCTGGTGCACAGGAGCACCATCTACGGAGAGGACAACGACCTTGTTCTCAACGTAGAGAAAACAAAATAAATAATCTTGGACTACAGAAGGAAAGCACCGCCACATCAACCGCTCAACATCAACGGGACTGTGGTGGAGCGGACCGACTGCCACCGGTTCCTGGGTCTGCAGATCACTAGCAGCCTCAGCTGGGAAAAAAATACTGTTGCCACAGTGAAGAAAGCCCAGCAGAGGCTGTACTTCATCAGGCTGCTGAAGAAGGCTGGTCTCAAGCGCCGGACCCTCACCCAAGCCTACAGGGGGCTTGTGGAAAGCATCCTCACCAGCGGACCAACAGCCTGGTTCAGAAATAACACCATTAAAGACAGAAAGATGCTGCAGAGGGTCATCAACACAGCTGGCAAAATTATAGGTGGCAACTTTCCATCCATGGACACCATCTATGAACAGTGCTGCAGGAGGAGAGTCTCTAAGATCATCAGAGACAGACACCACCCTGTCCACGCACTGATCAAGCGTGTGGACTCAGGCCACAACCTCAGACGTTGCAGGCCTGAAAGCATCCAATCACACACCACACGCTTCCATAACAGCTTCTTCCCAACAGCAATCAGAATGCTGGCAAAGGACATCAGAAAAGGAAGACCGGACTGAATTACTAAGTGCAATAAACAATAATATGTGCAATAATTCTATGTGCAATAATTCTTCTGTACAGACTGGGTCGCTGCAATATTCATGTTCATATTTTACTCATACTTATATTTTTATATGCCTTGTAAGTTTGTTGTCTAATTTTAACTTTTAACTTTTGACTTTATTCTATTTATTTTTCTAACTTTTAATCTACCCTGACATGTGAGAGATGCCAAAGGAAAATTCCGATGTATTGCATGTGCAAACGGCAATAAACCTTGAACCTTGAGCCTTGTTATGTTTCAGAGCATGAGTTGCTATGGCAACTTGACATACTCTGAAACATACCTCCATTTCTGGAACCGAAAGCTGAGGTTATAAACTTCCTTAGCCTGAAACTTACCGTGGGAACTAGCATAACCTGCTTTCTGGAATACCCCCCTGGGCAAGAGGCTTTTATAAAAACAAAATTAACCAAAATATTACAAACAATAAAACACCAGGTGATGAGGCATTCTTGACGTTTCCCTTTTTCTTTCTGTGATCTGAGAAGTGAGTGATTTGCTCTTCTCAGCTGTTTGTTTTTGCAGAAACAAATGACTGTTTCTTTGCAGAAGTTCGAGTCACTGAAGGTTCAAAACCCGCTCTTTTAAACGTGCGACTTACTGTAACTTTAGTCATGACCGACCTGAAGCAGCGGACACTGTGGTGCTGATCTCTCATGAAAGGTAAAAAGGTTAGGCATGGAGAACTCTTTGGGAAGAAGAACCCATTGGAATGAATATTTAGAGCCTGAAACACCTGATTATTTTCTTTTGGTTCAGGTGGGATGGACTGTATGATTTCTGAGGTTATTTTATCTCAGACACGCCTGTTTTTCTCACATACCTGACATGTTTTGACTGATGTCTTCCGTCTTCGTCAGAGTCATCATCAGGTGGTAGTGATGTGACGTCTTTAATAACAGATTATTGTGACTGTGATTGTCACTGCAAACAAGAAAACCACATCATGGACTGGGAAAAGGCCAAAGTCCTCTGCACTGAAGGCAACAGACACCACAGATGGATCATGGAGGCGGTGGAGATCCAAAAGGGAAGCCCACACTTCCATGAACTGGGATGAGGTGGTGTTCATGCTCTCTCACACCTGGAGTAACATCCTTCAGCAAAAAACGGACATCAAGGGGCGGAGTCGCTTGTCAAAGTTTGACAGGTGACTCTGCCTCAGTCACAACCATCTGTTTTTAAAGACGTCACGTCACCACCACCTGATGACGACTCTGACGAAGATGGAAGACATCCGTCGAAACATGTCAGGTATGTGAGAAACACAGCCCTGTCTGAGAGAAAAGAACCTAAGAAATCAATCAATCAAATATAGACACTATGAACGTTATTGAACTACATTCACACACTGATGACAGAAGATGCCATGAAAGGCCTGAACATTCTGATAAACAAACAATTACATAAACTCACTTCAAACATGCTTTGCAAACCTTCTTTTGGGTCACTGAGAACAACTGCTTCTGCACTGCAAACATTTCACCGTTAATTTAGTTCTATTTAGTCTGTAATTCTTACTCTGCTGTTAAAGTCATTAATAAAGAATAACAGAAGAAAAAATACTTTTTTTTTTAAAACTTGTCCTGTCCAACATTTGGGCAGACAGATGAGAGCTGAGGGCCTCTTGTGTTGGACATATTTTACCTTAACAAGAGGGGTTATTCATCTTCAGACAAACCAAAGGTATGTCTGAATAAACCCCTTTTGTAATTGAGGCCAAACTTTATTCATTTTGATCATATTTTAAAATTTTTGGTGTTGGACCGGACGGAAAAGGAAAGGAGGGAAGAAGAGAGAGGGATTTTAGAGAGAGGGGGGGGTAGGAGGGAGATTATAGAAGGGGGGGGGTAACACCATGAAGCAGCATTAAGCAACAAGTTTCTGGATGTTTATACTTTATACGGTGAGGTTCATCTGTAATGCAGGTCTGTAAGGGCGGGGCCTGTCCACACACACTCAAATGTTGTAAACACACCTGTTGGCTGCAAAAATGTTCACATGTCAACATGTACACAATACAGATTGTGCTCACACGCATACTTATGCCTTCAAAACGACTAGTGTGAAATATTTCATTCAATCACGCAAACTATTAGTGCAAAGGTGAGCTAACACCTGTGCTTAAGTGAGTGTTTATGTTCTTCTAAAATGGATGGTGGAACGTGAAAAGAAGGAGGGAGAGTTCCCAGTCATCCCCACACCAAGACCCCCGCCGCAGCAGCACAAGGAAAAATACTCAACAGTCTTTAACATGTTTGGTCTTTTCTCTTTGGTTTGTAAATGCATACATTACTGCCCTCTGGTGTCAGGAGCTGAACATTACACCTGATCAAATCAAACTGACAAATCAAACTGGCTCATCCTGTAAAATCATACCAGATGAATGTGACGCCCCAAGACCATAGAATCATTCCTAAATCAATAAAAGAACTTCAAAAAACAATTTAAAATGGGTGAAATGTTTTCCCGTCCCTGGTCTTCATCAGCACACATGCGGCTAAATTCTACAGAAGGTGAAGGTTTGAAATTCTCTTTGTAGGAAGACCCAAGAGCAGGGAGCCTTAGTATTCAACTGGAAGAAAGCATGCAGTAGCACCTCCATGCTAGCAAGAAAAAGGAACGGGCGATGTTTGAAAGATGATGCAGTCCTGTTTTTGTATAATTCATCTCATAGTCAAAAATAAACTCTGGTGTCTTGAATTGGTGGTGAAGGACTTATAATGCAGAAAAGGTTTTGCTGCAGGGTTTTCTGGCGCCGTTCCATTCCACGCCACACCAGATGTGTTTTCCTGCAGCCATACTCATGTCATGTCCACTCAATCCGTTCCTGAGGGGGATCGCCGGGGTTGCACTTCGTGTTCCCCGTCCCTGAGGATGGTCTCTGTTGTAAATTCCAACCTGTTCAGTGTATTTGTTCAGGTACTACTGTGAATTACTCTCTGTTTTGTACATTCTGTTTAGGCATGTATGTGGACGAGCAGGGTTCTAACGGAAAACAGAGGGAGGGCGAGGAACAGGCAAGGCTGTGAGCTCTGTAAAAACTGAAGAAAACTGAAGATAAAAGTTTAAACCGCTCATCTTGTTCTGTGCTCTCTGATCGAAGTCCTGAGTCCGGACGCAGATGTAGAAGTCCCTGTCTGAGGAATATAGTGCCTCCTTTATTCAACAGTCGCCCTTCTTCCCTCTTGGTCATGTTTCCTTTCCCTGGGGAGGGGGTCTTCGGGACTGCTCCTCTTCGTGTCTGATCCTGAGGAAGGGGTTCTCTAATGCCCCTCACATCTGTCTGGCTGTTTTCTCGACTCGTTCTTGTTTTGTTCCTCCTGGTCCCGTCCTTTCAGGTGTACTGGGCATCTAGGATTTGCCCTTTTGGGAAGGAGTACTGTCAAGGATTCTGTGGTTTTGATTGTTTTTTTATGTTTTTGGTCATGTTCTAAGTTGCCCTGTCAGTCACACCAATTCCAGGTTTCAGTTAATTTTCTTTAACTTATACTATATATGTGTCTCAGTTTTCAGGTCATCTGCTCTGCTTTGTCACTCTGTTGTTGCTCTCTGGGTTTTGTCATGGTTCAGTTTCAGAACCCCACAGTTGATTTTATGGACTTTTGAAGTGCATGTACCCGTACAATCTTTGAGACAGCAATAGAACCAGTTCAGAACAGAACCAGAGAGGCCCACATTTCTCAGCCTGTTTTAGAAAATGTTATGATCTTGTCATGTTGGAAAGAGGAGGAAGTTGCCTGATGTAAGACAAGCAAATCATGTAAAGGAAGGTGGTGAAATCCAGACATTAGTATGGGTGGTGGTCAATCCTGTCCAAAGGTAAAGGTAATCAAGGGTTGATCAGGCTGTAAGAAGAAGAAGAGTTACTAACTTTTCAGAGGTCAGAGTAACATCTGACCAGGTGTGGGCTCAATAGCACAAGGCGTTAGTTGGTTGGACTTGCAGGTAGGTGCTGGTAAAAAAAAACAGTCATTAATAGAGCCAGAGCAGATGGAGGTGGGTTTCAGGAGCCCCCCACCCTTAATCCAGTTCACCTGTGGAGACAAAAATGAAAAACAGAAAAGGTCAGAAGATAGCGCCATCAGCAACGACCAGGAGAGGGAGACAGAGGGACAGGAACCTGCCAAATCATGACAGATGGATGGTGTCTGAGGCAGGGCTCAGATCCAGCAGCACCTAAATAGAGTTTTTGCAAGGACAGGTTATATGAAATGACATTGACTATTTCACAGATGAATACTTTTCATTTTTACATACTATTTAGACTATGTAAGTGACAAAATTCAGAAAACTCTTGAATTGAAAAAGGAGGCTATTCTGTAACATGTAAAAGAGGGATGGGGGTGTTGAAAGCAAAAGTATTATAATCAAATGTGGAGAAACGATTTAGCCTGATTCTTTTATTTCAAACTGAGCAACAAGTATTTACGTGCCACCCCCTCTTTACCTCCCCTGATTGGGAATAAAAATGTAAAATTTGATGAGGAAGCCCTTGTGAGAATAACAAATGCATCAAGTCAGGTTTCAGTTCAAATCCAGACCTGCAACCACCAAGATTCATAGAAAAGAACAAATCAGCAAACAGAAATGAAGTGTCTGACAGAGTTTTGTTTGTGTGAAAAGATACCATTTAGTAATTATTCTAATTTTATAAAAGAGTGCATTTCTATGGTTTGACCATTTTAGAGGATGGTTGTACCACTAGTACCACGGTGGCGTGGTACTAAAATCAGTCAAGGTTGGAACGTTGGACATGGGGGCCAGCAGGCTCCACCTACTTTTATTGAGACTGATTGGTCAGTTGGAGCTCATTGTTACTGAGCATTTTGTTTGGACCCTTCCGTTTGGAGCGTTTCCATTAAGTCGGACCGAATCGTACCATTTTTGGTAGGTCTAAAAAAAATGTTACAGACCAGTTGGGCGGGGCTAATGTTAAAACCCATTGATTGGCTGAAGTCATTAGGACAAAACAAAGATACACAAAGACGGCTGTATTCCTCTTCACCGTCCACAATCTTCTTTCAAACATCATTAAAGGTTTTTTATCTATGAAGAACCAAAAACAAAGCGGTAAATAATTAGCCATTGGATGACCTCCATTGCTGTTGTTAGCTGCAGCCCGCATGCGCCATGAGGCATGGGTGGTTGAACTCTTGTTCCCATTTTTCCATATCGAAGCTTTACTAAGAACCTCGTCAAATTCAAGCAGTTGAAAACAAAAATGTGTGCAATTTCTTATCTGGTCTGAAGATTTTGATCAGGGGTGTTTATACAGCATCATCCTGTATAGACATCAATTCTGTTTCCTTTGACCTCTGTATCTGTAGTCAGCTGCCTTCACTCGTCTTTGTTGTGTTGATACATTCTCACATTAAACAAAACACAAGGAAACTGGTCTTCACCAACTTTTTAATTGCATGAAATTGAGATTTGCTAAAAGAAAAGAAAAAAACTACCAAAAAAAAAACCAGTTGACTTGGATGTAAAGTTTGTTACAAAAAACTTTCAGAAGAGTGCAGAGATCATCCAGCAGCATTGTGAGTGGCTGGTTTTGTCTCTGAAGCGACAGAGCTGAAGTACTTGATGGAGTTTTCAGAACTGGTGTGGAACTGATCAACCCAAACAAGTAGAGAGAAAAAAGCAGGAATCCGTCAAGCTTAACAGGCGTCTTCATCCCAGAATTCCCGAACTTTTCTTGAGACAGATGAAGGGTCTGTGAATCCAGCACTCCGCATCGTCCCAGCATCTTCTGTCTGTGGTGGTTGGAATGAAAACTGGTCATAAACTTTGGTTTATTGTGATGAATGAATTTAGTTTTTAGGGTATTTGACAATCAGTTGGTCGTGCTCAAACTCTTGCAAAGCTGTATTAAGATAGATTCTGTCATCAGTAAGGTGATGTATAAAAAAGTTCTCATTTACCTGAAAAATTCATTTGCAAACACTTCTGTTGGCCATTGTGATTGTTGGGCTCGTTGGGACACCAGTTGGTGTACTGGTAGTTGCTTCCATCACTCCAAAACCAAACACCATTCTGCAAACAGAAATGTTTTGGTCATAAATGGTAAAAACAACCAGAAAGTCCAAGTATGTTAAGTATGTTAATACCTTCTGAGCATCAGAGCCTCCGATCCAAGTTGGTGTGTAATTGGCTTTTTGTTGATTTATCAGCGACAGGAGCTTGGTGTTCTCAAGGCTGTTCTTAACCGAGGCCAGGTTGGCCCCAATGGACCGGCAGAAATTCTACATGACAGATTACAGCAAAGACAAGTATAAAATCAACCACTTTGAGGATTTAATCAAATTAATAAACCCATCTTACCTCAGCTTCATCCCAAGTCTTGGGGCTTGAAAAGTAACGGAAGCGGCGACCGCCGAAGAAAGTCCACAATGCACGGGAAATGAGTCCTTTCTTTTCTAACACCACGTTATCTTTAAAGGAAGTATTTTAAAGTTATAGAAAGCAGAAGATTTATCAGTCAAATGGATTAAAAGTTGAATAAACTTTAATTCAAAGACTTTTTATATAACAATGTTACATGATGGCAGACTTTTGGCACAAACGCCTCTATAACAGCATTAATCACTAAAGAACTAGTTCCTTTAATCTAATTCCTGATTTTATCCTATTGACATGTTAAAAGAAAATGCAGTTCGGTACTTGGAGAACGCCTTAACTTTTGCTCATATTCCAAAAAGTGTTTAACCCTTTCATGGATGGAGATTACTATAGTGTACAGCTTTGATAGCAAATATACGAAATATGATATAATATAATATTATGATTGTTTTATAATTCATGCATGTGAAGATTAAAGTGTCTCAAAGGGTTAATAAAAACCACCACTGACCTTCAGCTGATTCAGAGGAAGCGGCCTCAGGAGCTGGAAAGAGTCAACAGATTTCAGTGAGTTTGTTTTTACACATTTGGAGCATTAAGAGAAATACTAACCATCAGCTCTGGTCTGAGCCACGGCGGCACAAACGAGAACAAGCACAGCCAACTTCATCATCGCCATCATCAAGGAGTCGAGATGTCGGTGGGTTCCAATCTCAGTGACTCTGTCTCTCTAGGTCCAACCTGCTGCTTAGCTCTGAAGGAAGCCGGGCTGGTTTATACAGCTCCTTATCTCCTCATCGTCGACTCACTGAGGAACTACTAAAAAGCAAACAGAAGAAGATAAGAGGCTGATTCAGACTTATCATCCTCAGGTCTGACCACAGAAGCATAATACGGGTAGAAAGTGAGTTTCCTCATTTTCAAGAAACAGTTGAAGCAAACTCTGACTGAAATGGTACCATGACGATGCTGAACAGGAGGTGTCAGCCGAAATAACTGAATAGAACATAGAAAACGGTCTGTAGTGTTTCATCAACTTTTACAACTCTATGAGAACAATAAACCTTTTTAGATGTTTCTGTATAGGATTTAGCTCCAGTGTTGACCTTCTTTGAATTACCGTAATTTTTCAACCATTTATGCGTGTTATGACCATCATTCATCTTCTTCTTTTTCTGCTGTTTTATCCCTCTCGGGGTCACGGGACTGCTGGAGCCTATCCCGGCCACTTGTAGGCAAAGGCAGGGGACACCCTGGACAGTTCGCCAGGGTCACAATCACAAACCCATTCACACTCACACCTATGGTCAATTTAGAGTTGCCAATTGACCTATGAAGCACGTTTTTGGATGGTGGGAGGAAGACGAAGACCCTGGAGAGAGCCGGGACTTGAACCAGGGGCCTTCTTGCTGTGAGGCAAGAGCGCTAACCACGGCCCTTATACACCTTTAAGCACTGTTATGACCATCAGTTAGTTTATTTTGCCTCTGCTATAATTCTACTCTGACCCCCCCCAACCCCCCCCACGGCTTTGGAAAGAGTGGATTGTCCTGGCACCCCTGGGTTGAGTAATTCGAGTAGTAACTTTAACATATTACGTTAAGGTTAAGTAATAGTCACACGTATCTCTTTTTTTTATTTTTTTTTATTTGTCCAACAGCTGGGCAGGCAGATGAGAGCTGAGGGCCTCTTGTGTTGGACATACTTTATTTTAACAAGAGGGGTTATTAATCTTCAGATAAACCAAAGGTATGTCTGAATAAACCCCTTTTGGAATTGAGACCAAACTTTATTAATTTCAACCATGTTTGAAAATCTTTGGTGTTGGACCGGACGAAAAAGGAAAGAAGGGAAGAAGAGAGAGGAACGTTAGAGGGGAGGGGGGGGGGTAGGAGGGTGATAATAGGAGGGGAGGGGGGATAAGTCACACGTACAGCGGGGAAAATAAGTATTGAACACGTCAACATTTTTCTCAAAAAACATATTTCTAATCGAGCTATTGACATGAAATTTTCACCAGATGTTGGCATCAACCCAAGTAATGCACACATAGAAAGAAATCCAAACATCTATGTCCATAAATGAAGTTATGTGTAATAAAGTGAAATGGCACAGGGAATAAGTATTGAACACGCTTACTGAAATTTATTTAATACTTAGTGCAAAAACCTTTGTTGGTGATTCCAGCCTCAAGACGTCTCCTGTATGGAGAAACCAGTAGAATACATTGCTCAGGTGTGATTTTGGCCCATTCATCCACACAAACTGCCTTCAAATCTTCAAGGTTCCGGGGGTCTCTTCTGTGAACCCGGATCTTCAGTTCTTTCCAAAGATTTTCAATTGGATTCAAGTCTGGTGATTGACTGGGCCATTCTAGCAGCTTTATTTTCTTTTACTTCAACCAGTTGAGTGTTACCTTGGCTGTGTGCTTGGGATGGTTGTCTTGCTGAAAGATCCACCCTCTTTTCATCTTCAGCAGCCTGGCAAATGACAGCAGATTCTGATCAAGAATGTCTCCATACTTTTCTCCAGTCATTATTCCTTCAATGATATGAAGTCTACCAGTACCACCTGCTGAAAAACAGCCCCACGCCATGATGCTCCCACCTCCAAACTTGACTGTTGGTATGGTGTTTTGGGGGGGATGTGCGGTGCCATTTTTCCTCCAGCATGTTGTGTCTTATGACATCCGAAGAGTTCAATTTTGGTCTCATCTGACCAGAGTATCTTCTCCCAGAACGTCATGGGTTTATCCAAATGTTGTGTCGCAAACTCCAAACGAGCTTCAACATGCTTCTTCTTCAAAAATGGAGTCTTGCGTGGTGTGCGTGCATGGAGGCCATGGCGGTTGAGTGCATTACTTATTGATTTCTGTGAAACAACGGTACCTGCTGATTCCAGGTCTTTCTGAAGCTCTCCACGAGTGGTCCTGGGCTGTTGGAGAACCCTTCTGATGATTGTTCCGACTCCTCTGCCTGAAATCTTGCGAGGAGCACCTGGCCGTGGCAGGTTTATGGTAATGCCGTGTTCTTTCCACTTCCGGATGATGGCCCCAATGGTACTCACTGGAACTTTCAGAAGGTTAGAAATGCGCCTGTAACCAATGCCTTCAGTGTGTTGTGCAACAATGAGGTTGCGTAGGTCTTTGGAGAGCTCTTTGCTTTTACCCATCATGCAATGCTTCTTGTCTACCGCCTTGCTGGTGAGAAACCTTTTTAAAAGGCATCAATCAGGACTATACCAGCTGATATTACTTTGCACTAATAGGGGGCAGGTTAACCTTCTGAATACTGACAAACTCCAGCTGCTTTCTTGGCTTGCCAGACCTTTTTACCCCTCCTTTTCTTCATGTGTTCAATACTTATTCCCTGTGCCATTTCACTTTATTACACATAACTTCCTTTATGGACAGACTTAGGAATCGGGTCGGCCTCTCAGGACCTGCTCTTAACTGGTTTCATTCTTATCTCACAGATCAACACTTTTTGGTAAGTATGGATACCCGGTCCTCAAGACTCCACGAATTAAGTTGTGGGGTACCCCAAAGGTTAATTTTGGGTCCAATACTGTTAAATTTATATATGTTGCCTCTTGTGGACGTTATCAGGAGACATGGTGTTGACTTTCACAGCTATGCTGATGATACACAGCTTTACATCGCCGTGTCTCCTGATAACCTTGAACCTGTTAACACTCTTTTAAACTTTATTTTAGATAGAAGCTGTGGATGGCAGAAAACTTCCTACAGCTCAACCAGGACAAAACTGAAGTTTTTATCATTGGTTCTGAAGACAAGAGAGAGATGATTTTACCCAAACTTAGGAATTTTAAATCTTCTCAATGTGTGAGAAACCTGGACGTACTTTTTGACTCTGAGCTAAATTTTATCCCACACATTACAAGTGTCGTTAAGACAGGATTTTATCATCTTAAAAACATTGCCAGAGTCGCCCCTTCCTCTCTCTTGCCAGCACAGAAGTGCTAATGCATGCTTTTATTTTCAGTCGTTTAGATTACTGTAATGCCCTGCTCTCTGGTTTACCAAAAAAGTCGCTTTCAAATCTATAGCTATTGCAGAACTCAGCGGCACGAGTTCTGACGAGGACCAGGGGGCGGGAACACATTACACCGATTTTAAAGTCGCTGCATTGGTTCTCTGTGCGTTTCAGGATTGATTCTATAATTCTTTTAATGGTTTATAAATGTTTTTATGGTCTTGGGCCTTCTTATTTAAATGATATTCTTTTAAAATATGAGCCCTCGTGGACCCTGAGGTCCTCTGGAACAGGCCTCTTAGTTGTTCCTAAAGTGAGGACCAAGACACACGGTGAGGCGTAGTTCCACCATTACGGTCCTCGCCTGTGGAACAGTCAGCCGGAGAACCTCAGTTCCGCAGAGACTAAGAGGTTTTTTAGAAAAGGTTCAAGAAACACCTTTAGCTTTTACATGACTTTGGTAAATGCTTATGTCTTTTATTCTTTTTGTATTTATTAATTTATCTATTTTCTCTTCTTGATACATTTTTTTATTATATAGGGACTATTATTATTATTTTTATGTTTTTTATATATTACCCTTTATCATACTTATGATATTTAAGGTTATGTTTTCATTATTTTACGTATTTTTTTATTACTAATATTGTAATATCTTATTTTATTTTTAATTTTTATTTTATGACTATTTTATCTGCTTTTATGTTGCTTTGGGTTTTCAACTGAAATGAAAGGCGCTATATAAATCAATAAAGTTTGAGTTTGTTATGTTCAGTCATGTGACTCACTGGACTTTCCCTGCATGGCAGCATTGTTTGTGTTATCTTGGTGAAAACGCCATGACGAAGCGATCATCAGCTTTAAAGGGGACCAGTATTTGTCACTGCAGCGTGTGGCGTTCACACCGATCCAGTCAGTACATGCACCAATGTCTGACAATAGGGCAGCGTCATATGGGTCACAGTACGTGCAAAAAACTTAGTGCATGCATGTTACTTTATCCTTGTTAAGTCTTCATGGTGCACAAACATGCACACAACAATCAATCATAACTGTTGATTCTCTCCTGTGAGCAGGAGGCAGAAAACTGGCTTGAAATCATGGAGATGCTTTCTTTACAGTCCTTTTGCTTTGAAGATGATACTTCAGCCCAACATGTGAGTTTTGGGATGTAGCAGTCAGCACAGTCATGGTGTTAGTTGCTGATAGATGCAGATAACCAGAAAGTCTTTCACACTTCTGAGGGCCGGAGCCAGCAATGACTCAACATTAGCAAAAAGAACGTTTTAATGTGACCTATAGACACCAGTTTATTCAGTTAAAGATGAAAACACAGACCTTCTTCAACTACTAACTTCGTTCCAAAAAAAAAAAAACAAGATGCAGAATACTCCTCTGGTTCACTAAGATGTTCAGAATATAACAATCCTAAATTGAGCTGACGTGGTCAAGCCAGGCAGTGCACACCTAAGAAAATAAGAAACTGAATCATTTTAATGAAATATTCAAAAGAACAAATAACATTAAGGGTCTGAATTCAACAAAATGTGAGGTTAAAGAGCATAAAGACAGATGTAAGAAACTGTTATGACAGGATAGGCATTAGTGAAAGAACAAAGATCCAATGTCAAACCAACTTCCCCGTTGTGAAATCAATTTAACTTCAATGAGTTTCGGGCAAGAGTTTTTTAAAAACAGTTTATCAAATTATTACAAACAATAAAATACCAGATGATGAGGCATTCCCCACATCCCCATACGCACTCCGCCCTGCCGCTAAAGCCGCTACTTCTGTGTGTCTGTGACTCACATTAAAAACAAGAATCAAACTAGGGGTTCTATTTATTATTATTATTGTCTCAATGAAAATATGAAAAGAATCATAAGTTTCAGGTTGCTGGAGCTTGCTGCTTCCCCATACTGTACCACAGCGGCCTTGACAGGCAAACATGCCCTGTTGGCGGGCATAGGGTGCTCCACTGCCGGGGATCACTCTACCGCTCCGGCGATAGACAGCGGCTCTCTGTCTGTCGTCCAGCCACCTGCCCGGCGTAGCGATCACCTCACTATAGTCAATGGAAACATAAAAATATGTTTTAATTATTGCTTTAAAACAGTTATCTTATTTCTAATACATATAGATGGAACCAGAAGCACTTTAGTTTATTTCCAGTTGTAAAATACAGGTTGTGTAAAAGGTTACAATTATGTTGTGGGAACAATTTCCTGGGCTCCGTACAAAGTTATCTTTTCCCTCAAAACCATTATGATTAGAAGTTAATGTGAATGTCTTTGATCGATACTCTTGGTTGCAGCAAAAGTCTCTATCTTACTTTCATTCAATTACATCATAATGCACAGGGCGCCCTTTCCAAGAGTGCCCTGTGCATTATGATGTAATTGAATGAAAGTAAGATAACTATGTCTGATAACTACATGATATTTAAAGTTGATTAAACTAAAAAAAAAAAAAAAATTCTCACTAGAGCAAATAATTAAGTTAGATCAATGTCCAAAAGTTTGTTTTAAAAACTAAGTACTCTGTGTCTAGGTTTGAATCACTGTTATACCGGGTTTTAGTCATTTGATGAAAAGAGAAGAGTGAAGCATTACGATCAGCATCATCAACTCACACAGAAAAAATGCTTAAGATGATCATAATGGTAAGAGCTGTGTGTGATGAGTTGACAGAAAATCCTCTTTTTTTCTCAAAATGGCGGCTTTTCTGTTGATTTTATCTCCATATCAACCATGTTATATTTTTGTCACCTGGGTAAAACCTGGGGATAACGAATAGTTATCGACGTCAGTGTCAGACGAATCGGAAAAAGTCAACTTTTGGATGTCCTTAGCAACGGAGATGTTTTGTTAACCACGCCCACATTCCTTATATGTCCATTTTCAATGTTTTTCAATTTGTTCAGGTCCAGCCATGCATGCATTAAATTTTATGATTCATGATTCAAGGTTTTATTGCCGTTTGCACATGCAGTACATCTGAATTTTTCTTTGGCATCTCTCATGTCAGGGCAAGTTAAAAAGGACAAAAAATTTGAAGAAAAAATAATAACAAATAAAAAAATAAATACAATAAAGTTAAAAGTCAAAATTAGGCAACAAATTTACAAGGTGTATAAAATACACACATATATATATATATATATATATATATATATATATATATATAAATATGAGTAAAATATGAATATGAATATTGCAGTGACCCAGTCTGTACAGAAGAATTATTGCACATATTATTGTTTATTGCACTTAGTAATTTAGTCCAGTCTTTCCTCTCTGATGTCCTTTGCCAGCATTCTGATTGCTGTTGGGAAAAAGATGTCGTGGAAGCGTGTGGTGTGTGCGTGGATGTTTTCAGGCCTGCAACGTCTCAGGTTGTGGCCTGAGTCCACACACTGGATCAGTGCATGGACAGGGTGGTGTCTGTCTCTGATGATCTTAGAGACTTTAACAGTCATATTTGTATAGCACAATTTTACATTCCCCAAAGTGTTTTACAGTCACAGTTCTGTTCACCCAAACACACACACTCACACACTGATGGCAGAAGATGCCATGTAAGGCCTGAACATTCTAATGAACAAACGATGACATAAACTGACATCAAACATGCTTTGCAAACCGTCTTCTGGGTCACTGAAAACATCTGCTTTTGCACTGCAAACATTTCATTTAGTTCTATTTAGTTTGTAATTCTTACTCTATTGTTAAACTCATTAATGAAGAACTTCAGTTAGAAAGAAAAAGACTCAACAGTCTTCAACATTTTTGATATTTTCTCTTGGATGGTAAATGCATACGTTACTGCCCCCTGGTGTCAGGAGCTAAACAATACACCTGATCAAATCAAACAGTACTACAAAGGGCTTTACAGGTTTAAAACTATTTAAAGTGGAATTATAAAATACCTAGAATGAACTAACTTTTCAGAAGCCAGAGTAACTTCTGACCAGGTGTGGTCTCAATAGCACTAGGCGTTAGTTGGACTGGCAGGTAAGTGCTGGTAAAAACCAGTCATTAAAAGAGCCAGGGCAGGTGGAAGTGGGTTTCAGGAGCCCCCCACCATTAATCCAGTTCACCTGTGGAGATGAAGGTCAGAAGATTGCACCAGCAGCAATGACCAAAAGAGGGAGACAGAGGGACAGGAACCTGCCAAACCATGACAGATGGATGGTGTCTGAGGAAGCGCTCAGATCCAGTAGCACCAAAATAGAGTTTTTACCGGGACAGGTTATATCTGATGACATTACCTGTTTTCCAGAGTACCGTAACTTCTGGACAATAGAGCGCACCTGATTATAAACCGCAACCATTACATTTTTAAAGGATAAAACATTTTGTGCATACATAAGCTGCATCTGTCTATAAGCCGCATGTGCCCACATTGAAACATGTGTTGTAGAATGAGGATGTGCTGAAACCTTTCACTGGTGTGTACGAAAGAGGAGGGGGCGGGTACAGCGGAGGGAGGGGAGAGCACTTGCAGCGCAAGAGGGAGCTCTCTCACTCACTCTTGCTCTGCTTCGGCCCCTTCTGTCATGATCGTACTACTAGAGAGACCCAGATGCTTGAACCCGGAAGAAACTCAGGAGACGAGGTATAGTCAGGAGGTTTAATCAGAGAAGGGGTGGAAGTCGTGGATGCAGGAAACGGCTGGGAGCGAGGTGGAGCACCAAGGACGGTGTGAGCAGCCTGTAACAATGGGGAGCGCCGAGGTCGGCGTAGACAGTCTGCGACGAGGTGGAGCGCCAAGAACAGCGCAGACAGCCAGCGAAAGGATGGCGAGAACAGCTTGGCGTGAGTGGAGACGCCGAGGACGGCGTGACAGGAAAGAGGCGAGGAACCAGCGTGACCAGTGGAGAGATGACCTGAAGGCATGAGACAAAGAGTAAGTACAAGGCTTGGATTTACTAGAGCAAAGTTACTTGACTTGAGGCCAGACGTTAGCACTGGAGTGAGTATAACAGACTGGCATAGTATGCTGGGATGGATCTCTTTAAGAAGGTCTGCCAGGTGATGAGATGATGAAGGCCAGCTGGTTCCAATGAAGGAGCAGGGAGGGGGGAGGTAGCAGCCGGACGAACCGTGACACCTTCCTCCTACACACACAGCTGCTGACACACATAGTCATTCTACGACACCTAATTAGTCCATTAATTAGATAGTTAGTTGTTACTGTTATTTGTCAATAAAGAATACTGCTTTGTAATTATTACTTGTACTAGTATTAATTTGCGAAGCGGCCGACGGGGGATTTTGTGTTGGGGGGGGTTAAAAAAGAAATTCATCAAAAATCCCACACTGTCCCAGCTCTATTCCAAACATTGCCTGTGACGTGGCAGTAAAACAGCAGCAATGTGGTAACAGCACTAACAGGGCTGGCTAAAAAAATCATACCGGTAAAAGTCACTAAGAGCAGCAGTGACTTATAGGCCTCTGTGCGGCATGCGCCTCCTGCGCACTGAAACCATGGAAGTCTTCCTCCTCAGTGTCGGATTGGAATAGCGTCAGACATTCTTCACCACACACTCTCAGTCTCTCCTTCGTTGTCTCTCTCAGTCTCCCTCTGAGGTAAATTCTCTCCTGTTCTTGCTCTGTTCTCTCCGTCACGCAGCAGACCGGCTTTTCCAAACCCGTTGGTGATGGTGGATTTTTTCACACTGCTTTTAACGATTGTTTTTAACTTGAAATCTGCGTCATATGCATTTAGTCTTGCATTTTCCATAATGAGGGTCTGTTTGTGCTATTCATTCACAAAGCAGGAATTTACATTAAACTTGCGTCTTCCTCGACACATATACCGTATTCCCCCTTCTCACGCTTACCCTTTCTGCTCGAGTTCCCCTAGCAGCCGTTAGAAAAAATGCAAAAAAAGAAAAAAATGCTTAAATTAGCCGCATCATTGAATAAGCCACAGGGTTGAAAGCGTGTGACAAAAGTAGGGGCTTATAATCCGGAAATTACGGTAATACTTTTCATTGTCATTTATACACTGTTTAGAGTGTATAAGTGACAAAACCTCAGAAAACCTTGAATGAAAAAGGAAGGAAGCTTTTCTGTAACATATAATAAGAGGGGAGTGCGGTGTTGAATGCAAAAGTATTATGATCAAATGTGGATAAAATATTTAGCCTAATTGTTTTAGTTAAAACTGAGCCACAAGGAATTAGGTGCCACCCCCTCTTTACCTCCCCTGATTGAGAATAAAAAGTTAACATTTGGTGAGGAAGCCCCTGTGAGAATAAAAGATGCATCAAGTCAGGTTTCAGTTCAAATCCAGACCTGCAACCAACAAGAATCATAAAAAAGAACAAATTAGTAAACAGTAATAAGATGTCTGACAGAGTTTAGTTTGTGTGAAAAGATACCATTCATTAATAATTTTAATCAAAAAAATAGTAAATTTCTATGGTTTAACTATTTTAGAGGACAGTTGTACCACTAGTACCACGGTGGTGTGGTATTAAAATCTGTCAAACGTTTGGACATGGGGGCCTGCAGGCTCCACCTACTTTTCTTGAGACTGATTGGTCAGTTGGAGCTCATTGTTACAGAGCATGTTGTTTGGACCCTTTAACCTTGTTTCCTTGAGTGGTGTTTTGAGCGTTTCCATTATCCCTTGTGCTATCCTAGGCACTTTAACATTGGGAGTTGGGTCATCTAGACCCACTAGACAGTGCTCTGAACCTTTTTTCTTCAATGATTTGTGATCTTCACTGGTGTCCATGGATTACATGAAATCTTTCCACCTTTATCCACCTTTGTCATGGTAGGGAGAACACGTCAATGGAAGGGTGGGGTCATCTAAGATAGCACAAGGGTTAAGTCTGTCCGAATCAAACCATTTTTGGTCTCCTGTTGGTTGTAGGTCTATAGAAAAATGGAACAGACCAGTTGGGTGGAGATACTGTTTAAACCCGTTGATTGGCTGAAGGTCATTAGGACAAAACAAAGCTCAGAGAAAACGGCTGTATTCCTTTTCGCGTCCACAACCTTCTCTCAAACAGAATGAAATGTTTTTTATCTATGAAGAACCAAAAACAAAGTGGAAAAAATGAGCTACTGGTTGACCTCTATTGCTGTTGTTAGCTGCACCCCCCATGCGCTGTGGCGGTCCAACTACTAGTGGAAACAATCAACTGAATTGCCTGGA
Source organism: Oryzias latipes (assembly GCF_053564925.1). Classification (NCBI taxonomy): domain Eukaryota; kingdom Metazoa; phylum Chordata; class Actinopteri; order Beloniformes; family Adrianichthyidae; genus Oryzias; species Oryzias latipes. Next base: position 34,386,482 of record NC_136254.1, on the reverse strand, counting down.
CCATTCTATAATGGGCCGGGGATTTCTGTTTTGAGGATGTAAGAGACTTTTTTTAGGTCTTAAACTTTTGATTTGATTTGAAATGGTTTATTTCAAGCAATCAAATAAGTATAATACACAAAAACAATCCAATCATCAGTTATACATTCATACAATGACGTATCAAACTCAGGATATTTAGACATATTAATAATCAGCTGATGAAGAACCCATTTCAGTTCAACTGTTGTTTTGATTGAATTGTCTGCTCAAAATGTTTGGCCTCTTGTTCCTGTTTCTTATTTTTCATATTGAAGCTCTACTTAGAACTTTGTCAAAATCAAGCAGTAAAAAAGGGGAAAGGTCTGCAATTTCTTATCTGGTCTGAAGATTTTGATCAGGAGTGTTTATACAGCATCGTCCTGCATAGACATCAATTCTGTTTCCTTTGACCTCTGTATCTGTACTCAGCTGCCTTCACTCGTCTTTGCTGTGTTGATACATTCTGACATTGAACAAAACACAAGGAAACTGGTCTTCACCAACTTTTTAATTTGCTTAAAATTGTAATTTGCTAAAAGAAAAGCAAAATAAACTACCAGAAAAAAAAGACCAGTTGACTTAAATGTGAAGTTTTTTACAAAAAACTTTCAGAAGAGTGCAGAGATCATCCAGCAGCATTGTGAGTGGCTGGTTCTGTCTCTGAAGCGACAGAGCTGAAGTACTTGATGGAGTTTTCAGAACTGGTGTGAAACTGATCAAACCAAACAAGCAGAGAGAAAAAAAGCAGGAATCTGTCAAGGTTAAAAGGCATCTTCATGTTGGAATTCAACATTTTCTTTTGGCACAGATGAAGGGTCTGCGCGCCCCGCACCTCACATCGTCCCAGCATCTTCTCTCTGTAGTGGTTGGAATGAAAAATGGTCATAAACTTTGGTTTACTGTGATAAATTACCATTTTTAGGGTATTTGAAATACAATTGGTCATGGTTAAACTCCTGCACAGCTGTATTGTTATTGATGCTGTCATCAGTTAGGTGATATATATATATAAAAAGTCCTCATTTACTTTTAGCACTCATTATCAAGCACTTCTGGTTGCCAAAGTAATTGTTGGGCTCATTGGGACACCAGTTGGTGTACTGGTCGTTGCTTCCATCACTCCAAAACCAAATACCATTCTGCAAACAGAAATGTTTCAGTCATAAGTGGTAAAAACACCCATAAAATCCAAGCATGTTAAGTATGTTAATACAGTCTGAGCATCAGAGCCTCCGATCCAAGTTGGTTTGTAGCGTCCTTGTTTCTGCTTTATCAGCGACAGGAGCTCGGTGTTCTCGAAGCGGTTCTTAACCGAGGCCAGGTTGCCCCCAATGGACCGGCAGAAACTCTACATGACAGATTACAGCAAAGATAAGTAAAAAATCAACCATTTTGAGGATTTAATCAAATCAATAAACCCATCTTACCTCGGCTTCAGCCCAAGTCATGGTGCTTGGAAAATAACTGAAGTGGCGACCGCCGAATGAAGTCCACGAAGCATGGTATAATAGTCGTTTCTTTTCCAACACCACCTTATCTTTAAAGGAAGTATTGCAAAGTTATAGAAAGCATAAGATTTAGAAAAGTTAAATAATTTGTATATCAATGAATTTTTTTTATGACGATTTAACATGATGAAAGATTTTTGGCACAAACGCCTCCAAAACAGCAATAATCACTGAGGAACTAGTTCCTTTGATCTCATTCATGATTTTATCCTTTTGACATGTTAAAAAACATTTCTGCCGTTCGGTACTTGCAGAACGCCTTAACTTCTGCTCATGTCTCAAAAACTCTTTAACCCCTTCATGCATGGAAGTTACTATGGTGTACAGCCTTGATAGAACATATATGAAATATACAATATTAAGCCAAAAGAAAATGATCAGTTTAGAAATAGTAGTTCAGAGACGATGGAATGCCAGATCCTGGAATGACTGATGCTGAGTTCATGACTGTTACTTTTGTTACACTGTTCTCCATTCAGAGACATTGTTTCTAACCATGTATAAGTCAACCTTTAGAGACAGAGGAACAACTATTACAGCACAATACCATATTTTGATCCATCTACAATTATACCTACAAATGACCATAAAATTGATGTTTTTTTACTGTACAAAATTCATGAAGTACATTTAAGTGGACAGGTAAATATATCTTGTAGAATTTAAAGATGTAGCTATTTTTTTCTAAAAAAGATTATTCTGTATTCCCAAAAATAAATAAAACCTAATTTCATTATGATGGTATTATAAGTCATGCATGTGAGGGTTAAAGTGTCTTGAAGGGTTTAATAAAAGCCACCACTGACCTTCAGCTGATTTAGAGGAAGCGGCCTCAGGAGCTGGAAAGAGTCAACAGATTTCAGTGAGTTTGTTTATACACATTTGGAGCATTAAGAGAAATACTAACCATCAGCTCTGGTCTGAGCTACGGCGGCACAAACAAGGACAAGCACAGCCAACTTCATCATCGCCATCATCAAGGAGTCGAGGTGTTGGTTGGTTCCAATCCCAGAGGCTCTGTCTCTCTAGGTCCAACCTGCTGCTTAGCTCTGAAGGAAGCCTGGCTGGTTTATACAGCTCCTTATCTCCTTATCTCCTCATCGTCGACTCACTGAGGAACTACTAAAAAGCAAACAGAAGAAGATAAGAGGCTGATTCAGACTTATCATCCTCAGGTCTGACCACAGAAGCATCATACGGGTAGAAAGTGTGTTTCCTCATTTTCAAGAAACAGTTGAAGCAAACTCTAACTGAAATGGTATCATGGCGATATTGAACAGGAGGTTGTCAGCCGAGATAACTGAATAGAACAAAAAAGATGGTCTGTGGTGTTTCATCAACTTTTACAACTCTATGAGAACAATAAACCAATATATATGCAATAATATGTATAGGCTTTAGCTTCATTGTTGACCATAACTCTTCAACCATTTATGAAATACATGTTGGATTTAGGTTAAGCACGTAAATGGTTAAAGAAGTACGGTAGTGAAAATAGCGTGTGTTATTTTGCCTTTGCCAGTGACATTTATGACGGTCTACTTAAACACCAATACAGCACATAACGCCGGATTTACACTAGTTACTGTCCCTCACGTTGCATGGGGATTCCATCTCATGACCATCAGTTAGTTTATATTGCCTCTATTACATCTCTGGTCTGCCCCGTGGCTTATGAAGGAGTGGTTTGTCCTGGCACCCCTGGGTTGAGTAGTTTGTCCCACCCTGAGTCCTTGAAAAATGCATGTTTTGTAACATAAATTATGTTAAGTTTTTGTGCTTATAAAATTTAACATTTGTCATCCATAGTTTGCTCATCGTAAACCCAAATAGTGCAATGAGCTCAAAAGTTTTATAATCACAGAACTCAAAAGTAACAAACAAGTCGAGTCAGCTTAAAACTTACAAGCTGATTCAACTTTGACCACAGTTATATCTTCATTGGACTAAAACATTTTGAGTAAATGAAACCTTGGTGTCAAAACTTATGAGTAAAGAGACGTGATGACATCATAACGTCCATGAACGTGAACTCAGCCACAGAAGTCTTCAAGATGTACTGTACTGAATAATTACAGACCTATCTCTAATCTGCCATTTTTAGGAAAGGTCCTTGAAAAAGTTGTCTACCAACAGCTCACTGATTTTCTCTTATTAAACAATTCATTTGATGTTTTCCAGTCAGGTTTTAGACCCCATCATAGCACAGAAACTGCTATTATCAAGGTAACCAACGACATCCGCCTGAACACTGATGATGGCAAAGTCTCTTGTCTTAATCCTGCTAGACCTGAGCGCTGCCTTTGATACTGTTGATCATGGGATCCTTTTGCACAGACTCCAAGACTGGGTTGGCATCTCTGGATCTGCCCTAAGTTGGCTCAAGTCTTATCTAGAAGACAGGAAATATTTTGTTGAAATTGGGAGTTGTGTCTCAGACTACATGGCCTTGACTTGTGGTGTGCCCTAGGGATCGATCCTGGGACCCCTTCTGTTCAACCTCTACATGCTGCCACTAGGGCAGTTAATTCGCAGTAATAACATATCTTATCACAACTATGCAGATGATAATCAGATCTATGTGTCACTGACAACAGGTGAATATGGGCCGGTGGATTCACTCAGCCACTGCCTCCAACAGATCAGTGCGTGGATGCAGAACAACTTTCCCCAGCTAAACTCAAACAAGACCGAAGTTATTATTTTTGGCCCACAGAAACAAAGAGAAAGTCTCAGCAGCTACCTTCATTCTCTGTGTCTTAAACCCACAAATCAAGTCAGAAATCTAGGTCTATCTATGATAAACAGGTGAGGTATAACTGCATGGCATAATCAACATTATGCATTAGCATAGCTAAAATAAGGGACTGACTTGGGTCGGTTTATATTAATCACTGAGCGTTTCTAATTCAGTGAATGTCTGTAAATGTTTACTTCACTGGAGAAAAAAATTTCAACGTTGATCCCAATGCATTTGTAGATATGATGTAATGTCATCTTATGTTTAGTGTATTTTTTTAAATAACAGTACAATTTAAAGATAATTTAAAAGAGTAGATGAACTGAACTGTGCAAGACAAGGGTGAAGTCATTTGAAATATGTATATGTCTCTGTGCAGCAAGAGCAGACTGCTGTTGTCAAACCTACTCCTGTCCTGCACTGGCTTCCAAAATACAAACGTGAGGAGGACCCACAGTTCTTCAAAGTTTGGAATGTAAGTACTTTATGATGCATAATGGTTTATTCGCTGAATAGTACCAGTGACAGTACTGGTCAATACTCCAGCTGTGTAGGCAAGATAACTTAACCAGAAAGTCATTCCAAAGCAATGTTGTGTGGCAGAGTACATAGTCTCCAAAAATGTTGCACTTCAGCTCATCTGTGCTCCTACACCTGGCTGTGGATCCTGCCTCTGGCTCGTCTCACGCCCCCAGCCGTCCCCTATTTCATCTGGATGAAGCAGATCTGCTGGACTTTAAATATGTAGTTGTTAAGATAGAACATTTTGTTCTTCTCTATGAGTTCTGGTACATCGCCTGTCCGTCCTGGGGGAGGATCCCTCCTTAATGTGGACACTTAAAATCTCTTTAATTGTCTTAAAATGTCATTCAATTTCAGGTTGTAGTTTTTGCATAAAGTTTTCTTCCCTCAAACGATCAATTCACTCTCTCTAATACTACACTGTTTTTTTTTCCTTTGCAAATTAAAGAGTCACCAAAGCCAGACATCAGCAGCACCTCTGTTGGCATTCTGACTGTCAACGACTACAATACAAGTTCAGTGCATCTCTGTCCGCTCAGTACAGCAATTGTGGTGGAAGATGAGCTTGTGGTAGGCGACATTCCCAAATGGGTAATTTTTTGAGTGCCAATGTTTGTGGGAAAGGGCAGCCAAAGAAAAAGTTTTATGTGGGAAAAGTGTAAAAAAAAAAAAGGCTGATACTCAATTTTTGCTTTTCTTGAAATGCAGAATGCTTTTTTTTAATAAAGTTGTATAAGGAAATGGTGTAAAAAAAGATTGGTGCACATTTGTTTGTTTTAAAGACTGATGTATTTTTTTTAATGGCTGATGCACTTTTTTTTACCCAAATTGTGCAGTGTTATACATTTTCTAGTACTACAAGTTGTTCAAATGTACTTGTGCAAGGTGGTTTAAAAATAAACTTGCAATTGCAATTCTGCCTCAGTTTTTCTTTTGTAAGAATGGCCCTGACTAAGAAGGATAAATAAGACTTAGTTTAGACTTCAAAAGATAAATTTTAAGTTGAGATATATTAAAGTTTTTTAGTTTATTAACTAATGTATTAAGGTTCAACACAATCAAAATATGCTAGTTCAGTAAAGTAAGAATCTTTAAGTTAATTAAATAAAAATTTATAGTTTACAGTTAATTAAATTGTGTTATTCTATTGAACTCAAACTTTTTTTAGTTCAAAGTAACGTATACTTTTTAAGTAAGTTAACTTAAAATTTATTATGTAATCGGTGTCCTCAAAAATTTTGAGTTCACTGAACTCATTCTGGTTTACAGTGTTTGTCCATTATGAACACAATGTTCGAGCAAAGGTGTCGCATCAATACACGTGGCATCAGAACACCATAGGCAGGAGGTCAATGAACGACACTGTAGTAGTTTCAGGCGACCTTCGGCCTTGTGTCTTAGACACTTGGGTAAAGAGAGGGGTAGAGCTGTCCACCGTTCACTACCTGGTGGTAAGTTGGATTCGCTGGCAGGGTTGAAGGCCGGAAAGACTTAGGAGGCACAAACGCACTGTGAGGGTCTGCTAGGAACCTCTTGCTGAGCCCTTCGTTTGGGAAGTCTTCTTTGGTCGCAGGGTCTCTGGTGCCTGTCGCGGCGGTAACCCCCGAATCCGCTGGTGGACACAGGGAGTAAAGGATCCCTTCAAGCTAAAGAAAGAGTCCTACTAGGCCTGGCTGGCTTGTGGGACTCCAGAGGCAGCCGACATCTACCGGCATTCTAAGCGAGCTGAGGCACGGACTGTTGCGGAGGCAACAGCTTAGTCCTGGGAGGAGTTCGATGAGGCCATGGAGAAGGTCTCGAAGAGATTCTGGCAAAACATCTGGCGCCTCAGAAACCTGTTCTCTACAGGCACTGTTTTCAGTGCAGGTGGGGAGCTGTTGAGTTCGACTGGGGACATTGTCGGGCAGTGGAAGGAATACTTCAAAGATCTCCTCAATCCCCCTGACATGAATTCTTTTGAGGAAGCAGAGAATGAGGACTTTGGAGTGAGGCTGTCTTTCACCCAAGCTGAAGTCACTGAGGTAGTCAATGAGCTCCTCAGTGGCAAGGCTACGGGAGTGGACAAAGTCCACCCCGAATACCTCAAGTCTCTGGATGCTGTGGGAGTGTTAGCTGACACATCTCTCCAGCATCTCATGGCAGTCGGGAACTGTACCACAGGACCGGCAGACAGGGGTTGTGGTTCCCCATGACCGGAGGGTGTTTTCAACTACTGGGGAATTACACTTCTCAGCCTCCCTGGGAAAGTCCTTAACAGGATCCTAGAGAGGAGAGTCCGTCCACTAGTCAAACCTCAGATTCAGGAACAACAGTACGGTTTCCGCCCCGGTCAGTGGACCACCTCTAGACCCTATTTAGGATGCTGGAGGATTCATGCGAGTTGGAGAAGGCGTTTGATCGTGTCCCCAGTGGTATCTTGTGGAGGAAGCTCTGGGAGCATAGGGTCCGGGGAGCGTTTGTGAGGGCTGTCTGGCCTCTGTATTCAAGGATTCAAGGAGTGTTTTTTGCCATTTTCAGTAAACAGAGCAGTTTCACAGAATTGGAATTTGCAGCGGTACTAATGTGCAACATAAAACACGTAAGAATAGAAAAAATGAACAACAGTAAGCAAAATTAAAAAATGACACAATGGTCAGAACAATATATAGAATAAGTAGTGCAAACAGTGAAAACTGAGGATGATCAAGGTGCAGGTAGTGGACTGGTGACTGACTGGGCATATAAGTGAGAGTTTAGCACTTCCTCTCCTGTAACCGAAACGTGGTGGGGGAGAGGTGGTTCGGAGGGGTCATGCTGACCTCAGTAGGAGTGCTGGGGGAGGAACGTGGCTCCAAAGTTACTGAGCTAACCTGTGCAGTGAGGGGGGTGGAGGAGGGGAGTGGTACTTCAAACCTGGCATAAAAGGTGTTAAGCCTCTCAGCCAGTTGCAGGTCGTCAGCAGCATGTTGGGCTCTGGGCTTGGAGTTGGTGATTTGCCTAAGACCTCTCCAAACAGAGGTGACGTCAGTATCCAAGATTTGCCCTTCCAGGCGTTTATTGTGCTCGTCTGTTCCATCTCTTTTGAGAACTGGTACTTAGCACCCTTACAGCTCTTTTTTGTCTCTGGCTCTGTAGGCTGCTATTTTCTCCTTCCTCAACTGTCTCGGTCTGAGTGTGAATCAGGGTTTGTTATAAATACATCCCAGTCCATTGTGTCCAGACACGTGCAAAGCTCCTTCACAGCCTCCCTGGGCCACATCATAGGCTACGTTCACACTGCAGGGCTTAATGCTCAATTCGGATTTTTTGAAAAAATCTGATTTGTTTGCTAGACCGTTCACATTTCCAAGTAAATCCGAACTTTTGTGATCTCCAGTGTGACCGTGACACGACCCAAACGAGACCCGCATGCGTAGAAGCCAGAAGAATACTCAACGGTGAACGACGTCACTTGTTTGCGGAGCAAACGTTAACAATGGATGTCAACAACAGTTTTGTCAAAAGCGGAGCTCTTTTTGTAATATTAAATTTATTTTCACGAAGGAGCAGCACAATTACAATCTTCTCATTTTAAGAAAGCAATGGAGTCGGGATCGTCTGTACCCACTGTAGTGGAAAAGAAATGTGCATGTGTTGGGGCCGCGCGCCCCGTGTGTGTGTGTGCAAGCGCGTGCCGCGATAGAGAATAGGGGGGGTGGGCAGTGTGGGCGCACATTCATGTTGTGTGTTACGGAGGACAGTAATAAAAGAAGGTTTCCCCCAGATTAAATGCTATGGACTCTTTATTAACCCGTTCTGGAGAATCTAAGGATCAGAAAAGGGAGGAGGAGGAGGATCGCCTCGGGTCCCCTGCGCTTCTGAGCACGGTCGGAAAGGGGAGAAAGAAAAAAAAGTCATCGCGGGAAAGGTTCAACACCACGCTCTGCCATTTATCTGGAAATTTTTTCAAAAACCGCCCAGTTGCGATAAGAGCCCTGGAGTTTGGCCTGAAAAGAGCGATCACCCCAAATATTAATCCAATCGGGGATCTCGCTTCCCTTCCACTGACTGGTCTCAGCAGCATCGTCCACCATGGTTGATGTTTACGTTCTCGTTCCCGCCTACTTCAACGCAAAATGATGACGTTTGTTGCGTGTCGATGACGTACGGTTCGGAATCAAGTCGCCTGGCCGGTCAGACGGCGGTCGCAATTGAAAAGAACGGCTACAATTCGGAATCAGGACGGCAAACCCACGGGGCCTGGGTCGCAATTGAAAAGATCGGATCTGTGTCATTCAGACTGTCATGAAAAGATCGGAATTGGGCCGCTTAGGGGCAAAAAATTCGGAATTGGGTCGTTTCAGCCTGCAGTGTGAACGTAGCCTTAGAAGTCCTCACTGTAGGTTTAGAGAGCTTCAGCTTTTGCCTGTATCCGGGGATATGGTGAATCAGGGCATGGTCCAAGAAGCCCAAAGCCGCGCGGGCCACAGCTCTTTAAGCACCACTGTCTGTTGTAGCAGTGATGTAGCAGTGATTCCCAGACACAAACTGTTTGTATCTGGGAAGCTCCTGGCTCAGATTCCATTCATGAAAATCCCCAAGGATAATAATCAAAGAGTCCGAGAAGGTTCGTTCCACACAGAGAATCTGCTCCGCGAGCGCGCTCTGGGCCTCGTGCACGTCTGCCCACGGCGGGATGTAAACAGCGGCCAGAATGAATGAAGCAACTCACGCGGGGAGTTAGTATGGTTTGCAGTTCATGAAGAAATATTCCACCGCAGGAGAACAGTGCATTGAGATCACAGTCACATCCGAACACCAGGCGTTATTGATGTAAAAACAGACACCTGCGCCTCTTGCCTTTCCTCCGGAGAAGTCCCGTTGTCTGTCCGCGCAGAGTAGCTGGAAACCCTCCAAATAAAGCGCGCAGTCTGGGATCTGCTTGTTGAGCCACGTCTCCGTGAAGCACAGGGCACAAGAGGAAGAAAAGTCTCAGTTCTGACGCATCAGCAGTGACAGTTCATCCATCTTGTTGCCGAGTCAGCAAACGTTGGAGAGGAAGATTCTAGGTAAGGGCGAACATGAGCCGCGTCTCCGGAGGTGTACAAGGACTCCCGAGCATTTCCCTCTCCGCCGGCGTCTCATTCTTGCTTTTAAAAATTTGACTAAATCTGCCGCAGCCGCCAAAAAAAACGGCAGTAAGTCTGACAGTCAACGTTCTGATGGTTAGAAGCTCTTCACTGGTGTAAGAGCACACTGACAAAAACAAACATAACACAGAGCACACTAGCACCAGGGCAACCATCCTCTGCGCCATCTTGGTTGAATTCCTGAATGACGGGACCAAGATCTTGCATAGCTGGCAGTAAGTCAGACCTATTCCAGTTGCACAGTGGACTTCAGCAGTGCTGCCCTTTATCACCGGTTGTGTTCAAAGTTTTATGGACAGAATTTTTAGGTCCAGCTACGGACTGGAGGGGACCTGAGTTGGGGACCACAGGATTTCCTCTATGCTCTTTGCAGATGATGTTGTCCTGTTGGCTTCATTGAGCCGGGACCACCAGCGTACATTGGGGCAGTTTGCAGCGGAGTTCGAAGCGGCTGGAATGAGGGTCAGCACCGCTAGATCTTAGGCCATGGTTGTCGACTATAAAAAGGTAGTTTTTTTATGTAGTAAACCTGCATGCTTGGTATGTCATCATCTCTCTGTGGATGTCCTTACCCCAGTGGGAGGAGTTTAAATGTCTTGGGGTCTTGCTTAAGAGGGAGGGAAGACCGGAGAATGAGTTTGACAGGCGGATCGGAGCAGCATTCGTTGTTATGCGGTCACTGTACTGGTCTGTTGTGGCAAGGAAAGCTGAGCCAGAAAGCAAAGCTCTGAATTTACCGGTCAGTCTTCTTTTCAATACTCTGCTATGGTCATGAGCTCTGGGTCATGACCGAAAGAACTAGGTCCCAAATACAAGCGGCTGAAATGAACTTATTCCGTAGGGTGGCAGGGGAGACAGGGTGAGAAGTTTGGTCACTTGTGGAAAGCTCAGAGTGGAACCGCTTCTCCTCCACATCGAGGGGAGCCAGTTGAGGGGACTCAGGTATCTATGTCTCTCGGCCTGCCTGGAAACGCCTCGAGGTCCCCCCAGAGCAGCTGGAGGAAGTGGCCGGGAAGAGGGAAGCCTGGGCGCCTTTGCTTGGACTGCTGCCCCGGCGACCCGGTCCTTGATAAGTAGAGGAAGATGGATGGATTGACGGATGATTAATGAACCTTCTACTATATTATTTTGTGCCAACACAACAGAGATGCATCACAGACAGACCAGTGGAAATCAGCCTTAACCTTGTGCTATCCTATGGGATCCAGATGACCCGATCCTTACATTGACATGTTATCCCTAGCATAAACACAGGTGGATAAAGGTGAAGAGGATTTCATGTAATCCATGACAACCAGTGAAGATCACAAATCATAGAAGAAAAAAGGTTTAGCGCACTGTCTAGTGCAGGGGTGTCAAACATACGGCCCAAGGGCTGTATCCGGCCCGCCAGGTGGTTTAGTCCGGCCCACACACGAAGTGTAAAAATCATAAGGATGTTTAAAAAAGTAAGCAAGTTTCTAGTCCATTCCTGTGGCGAGTTATGATTTTTTAAAGAAATAACCGAAATACGCAATTCCGCCACTAGGAGGAGCAAAGGAAAATCTTAACAGGTGTAACAAAATAACTCTGCATGTGCCAAAAACGAAACCTAACAGCTCTGTGTCTGGGTAGGCAGTAGTTTGGTTCCCTGTGAGCTTAATCACTGAAGGATGATCAGTAGTGACACTCTAATGACCAAAATGTTGTCAAAAAGAAAAAAAAAGTTGAAGTGAAGTCCTGAGCTTTCCAGGAAAATGGAAAGCGTTTTATTTGTTCACAGAGCTGAATGTAAACCTGCATGCTTGGTATGTCATCAACAGGTTCTCCAAGAATACAACATTCAGCACCACTATGAGACTCACCACAAAGAAAAGTTTCACCATTTGCAGTTAAGAAATGTTTTTTTTAGCAATTATTAGCTGGACAGATAAATAACCGTCTGCATTTACTACAGTGGGATGTTTGCAAGTTTAATTCAGTTTAATTTTTCATTGATTTGCATATTTATATTCTAGGCAGGTGTTTCATTTTTTCTGTAGCCCCTCTTGAGTTTATTATCGGGATTGCGTCAGATGTAAAAAATTCAGTCTGTGAATATTGAATAAACAAATTTTTTTTAAGTGAAATGCATTTTATTTGAGATCCATTGGACTCTGTGAATGAGTGTGTAATTATAACTGATTAGGCTACTGTGTTGGTTGAGGCATTTTTTCCAACTCAGTAAAAAAAAAAAAAACGCTGTTTTTTGCTTTTATGTTAGTGGTCCGGCCCACTTGGGATCAGACGCCTTGAATGTGGCCCCCAAACCAAAATGAGTTTGACACCCCTGGTCTAGATGAGCCCACGCCCAACGTTAAAGTGTCTAGGATAGCACAAGGGCTACAGGTTAACTTAATCATATGATCTACTTCAAAAGCTCATCTGAACTCTGGACGGGACAAGAAAAGCAAACAGCTCCACCTGTAGGGCAGACTCTGTTTGTTTTCAGGCAAGCCCTTGTGTGCTTAAGTGAAAGGTGCACATGCAAACAGACTCACCTGAGAATCAAAGAGACAAACCATTGGTATAATAGAAGGAGTGGAAATCTAATTCTATAAGTAACAAAAGTCTCATCAAGAAAATGATCTAAATTGTCTTTTCAACTACAGGGCAGTCAGAGTTCGAACTTTTAGGCCTGACTTAGAGGAGGACCTGGTCCAAAATTAAGCCTAGTGGACGTACTAAAAGGTTGTTCGCGTGGGGCAAAATCAACTTTGGACATGAGCTGGCTCCAATCATTCACCTTAAAGAGTGGCTTAAGGCCGTGTCACACAGCTACTAGGAACAATTTGCTCATTTTCCAGGTATGAAATTTCAAAATACCTGCATGATTTACGTAATTCATAAGTGTTTCTTGTGTTTGTCATTCATCAATGTGGACAGATGTCCGTCGAGGGTTTTGGCCGATGGTCTTTACATGAATTCAGTTTTAAGCTTTTTGGTCGTTTAAGAATTAAGTAGTTCAGGCATATTTAAAATAATTTATGCACAATTATTACTTGAATCTTATGCAAAATCCTGTGCAAACACAAATTTGTGGCTTTACAGAACCATTAAACGTATATCGAACAGACTCTTCACACGTACCATCGATGTATAACTTTTGTATCGCGTCGACGGTGCACAAATCACGTTAAAGTTACGTAATTGTCACACGAATCACTAATAGAATTGCAGATAAACTGCACAATTGTCATACATTGTTTATGTTCTTCATTAGTTTACGTGTTCTTTGCGTGGTTTACTCGTAGTTCGTGCGTGGTTTCAACGTGGTTCATTCGTGATACATCTGTGAAATGTTCACGTCAAGACCACAACTCTTCTCACTTTTTCCACGGATTTTGTTAGCAGACATCCTGGAAACGTTCTGAGAAGGACAGATGCAGTTTGGCGTCCAACAGAAATTCAATAAATACTCATTGCTTCTAACTGTGTTAAAATCCATAACTAAATATAGTTTTCTTTTTCAACACAATCTGGACAAGTGAAAATCTAGAGTTGCTCTAATTTAGTTGATTCCTTTGGTCATAAAAGGTTGGAGTAAAGTGTGAAAAAGAAGGCTTCTGCGGGTCGTTCAACAGGATTTGCAACCTTATTAACTAAAGGTTAAAATAGCTCAGTTAATAAGAATTAGAAACACAAATAAACGATATTTATCACTATGTGACATGTGACAGCTACATGAGGCTGCTGTTTGTGGATTTCAGTTCCGCCTTTGACACCATCCTTCCTCACAGACTTGTTTCCAAACTAGAGGCCCTCGGACTCCCCACCTCCACATGCCTCTGGATTTTGGACTTCTTGACAGCCCGCCCCCAGAGGGTTAAAGTAGGATCCCACATGTCGACAGCTCTCACCCTCATTACCGGCCCCCCACAGGGCTGTGTGCTGAGGCCCCTGTTCTACACCCTCTACACACAGGACTGCACCTCCACCCACTCCAGCAATACCATCATTAAGTTTGCTGATGACACCACAGTAATGGGCTGGTTTATTTTGTGTTATGTGGAAAACCTGGAGCGCTAAAGCCTATGAAACGTTTTGCTCTCTTTAATGTTGATCCTCTGCCTGTTGGCTGGGTTGCAGCTTTTTCTGTGTCATGGCGACACATTAACGCCCAGGGCGTTAAGTAAGGGTAACCTCCAGATTTGTCCGGGCAGTCACTGACTGATGTCAACAAATCGACTGGTCTCCATTTTAATTTAGCTTTCTTGAGAAATGCGACTGTCGCCTCCCAATTATAAATGCTAAATAGCGAACACCTGCTGAATTTCCTGAAAAAATTGCATTTAGGTCGCCACGCAGCATTGTGGGATATTTGACCATCATCTTAGCAGCAGCCAGTTTCTCTGAAGCAGAAACCATTTTCTTTTAGTTCTTCATTAAATATAAAAACCACTGATGACAGTGATGACAGATGCTGATAAGCAGAAACTCTTTCACACTTCTGTGCCACTCGGAGCCAGCAGTGACTCAACATTATCATAAAGAACACATTCGTGTGAGCTTTAAACACCAGCTTGTTCAGTTAAAGATGTAAGCACAGACCTCCTTCCATTTATGGAAAGTATTTTGACCTAACTCAAGAAGGAGCTGAAGCTGTAAATGATGCAGAATTCGCCTCTAGTTCACTAAGATGTTCAGAACTTAACAATCCCATATTAGACTGACGTGGTCACACCTGAGGTTGGAATAAACTGAATTGTTTTAATAGGATATTTAAAGAGAGAACAATTAACAACAATGATCTTATTTCAACTAAATATAGACAGCGTAAAAACATGTAAAAGAACATTTACCAAATTGTGATTCCCCCCATAAAATACAATCACTTCAAGGAGGTGGAGTTTGGGTCTGACTTAGGGTCAGCACCTTATTTAGAAATGTTTTCTTGATGTGTTTGTTACGGTTCTACAGTTGAGGGAGGGGTCCTCACTTTCATTGGTAACACGTAATTGAATTAAGTTTATTTTACCTGATCTCTTATGTCTATCCAACTCAATTCAGTATGTTGATCTAACTTAATCTATTTTGTTTATGCAAATTAATATTTATCCAATTTTTCTGATATTTAATTCAGGACCACACATTGTAACTAAGCACAAGGCGGTCACCCCCCCCCCCCCCCCCCCACACACACACACACTCATGGTGCAGAAACAAATAAACATACTAGGATAAAATTATTGTTTCAATTCAATTGTTTACAATTTTTTTCGTTGGAACAAATTAACACAAATTCACACAATGTACAAAGTTAACTTCTTCCTCAAAACTATTATGATTAGAAGTTGATGCGAAAATATTCCTGATCAATACTCCTGGTAGCAGCAAGAGTCTCTGGATTCTGCAGTCATTGATGCACAGGGCGCCCTGTCCAAGAGTGCCCTGAGCATTATGATGTAATTGAATGAAAGTAAAATAACTATGTCTGATAACTACATGATATTTAAAGTTGATTGTGTCAGAAACGATCTTGAGGACCAACCAAAAATGCCAGACCCAGGGATGCAAGAACTAGATATTTATTTGGTGAGGAGACTGAGGAGCTGGAACTTGTAGTACGCAGAGTAGAAACCAGAGGGCACAGCAAGTGACAGGAGCAGCCAGCTGACTGTGAGGCGAGGAAGGCGAAAAACTCTGTCTCTTAGAGGGAACCAGGGAGGGGAGTGTAAACCTTGAATGAGGAAGTCTTTTACAAACCGGTGCCTGGGATGACAGGATCTTGGGGAGGATCCGATTTGGATTTGCAGCTTTGTGGAGGAGAGCACAGAGCTTGACAACCTGAGGCGTTCACACAGACAGGAAAAGCGATCAATAGCTTGAACTCGTGAACAGAGATCATTAATGTGGCTGGTAGTCAGGCAGAATGGCTATATGTTCCGGCGTTGACTGAAGCTGCGTGGCAGTCATAAATACTGAGGCGCACAGGTGGGGAGAATCAGACCTGACGAGCAGCAGTTGCGAGGGCGGGGCGGCAGGGGCCATGACAGTACCTACTCAACGACTGGCACTCGACAGTTGTGCAGGTTGGTCAGGATGGTCACTATGAAACTGGCTAATCAGAGTCCTCAGGACCATAACCCTCCCAAGCTACCAGGTCCTGCAAGCCTCGTCCAGGGCGGCGAAAACGGAGGAGGCGTCTAACTGTATAAACAGGACCCCTATCAATGTACCGAGCTGGCGATGGAGCGTCGGCAGGAGGGACAAGAGGGCCGGTGTTGACAGGCTTCACCATGGAAGTCTGGAAGTTGGGGTGTATAGGGGGAGTCCGGTAGACGCAGGCGAACAGCAACTGGATTGACCACTTTGGAGATGGGAAAGGGACCAACAAACCGCGGAGCCAGTTTCCTGTTCTCAACACGAAGAGGCAGATTGGTAGACAGCCAAACCCTTTGACTGACTTGATAGGAGGGAGCAGGAATCCTTCGTTAGTTTCCTGTTTTTTCGTGTGTGTAGAGCTGCTCAAAGACTAGCAGTCGGAGGTTGAAGTGGAAAACAAGAGTCAGACGCTGAAGGACGCTCAGAAATAAATAAATATCTTCCTGACAGCATTTTATATCGATACTAATATCGCCAAAAGACTATAGCAATATTTTGTTGAATCAATTTTTTCCTACCCCACTAATTTCCACATGGGTATCTTTCTTACCCTGTGTCCGTCCGTTCGATGCTCTTCATACTTTGTCTGGACAGCTCTGGTGTCTCACCAGTAACCTTTAAGGTAGATCCCTTTCCATGTTTTTTACTAGCATCTCTTCTGACGACATTAAATGATAATGATAAATGACGTATGTTTTACAGTTACAGTCCTGTTCACCCAAACACACACACATTCACACACTGATGACAGAAGATGCCGTGCAAGGCCTGAACATTCTAATGAACAAACGATGACATAAACTGACATCAAACATGCTTTGCAAACCGTCTTCTGGGTCACTAAGAACATCTACTTTTGCACTGCAAATATTTCACCGTTAATTCAGTAGGGGTGTAACGGTAGACATAGTTGTTCTAAACCGTTTCAGTATGGAAATTTCGATTCTGATCACTTATGTACCGTTTTGTTTTTTCTTTTTTTTGGTTTGATTTCCCCCCTCAAATGTATTAACTTTCCACTGAGGCGGAACTAATGTTAACCACGAGTTTCCGCAGAGATGCTCAACGGTGTCTGCGCACGTTCAGGGTGTGTTGCTCAGTTTGCCGGAACAGTAATAAAAAAGAACGGAGAGTGGTTCTATTAATGACCCGCTATGGAGGCTCTGAGGATCCGAATGGGGAAGTGAACCCCGAAGGAAGATCCGCTTTCGGCCCTGGAGAGGATCTCCCCGGCCTGCGCCTCATCACAGTTCAGTTTCAACAGCTATGAGGAGACGAAGGTGACAGCGAGGCCAGAGATTGGCCTCAAACCCCCCCACCCCCCCATCTCCTTAAAATCTCCTGTGTGGGGAGAAAACTTTGGCTTTGTTGTCAGCATCCATAAAGGGGAAAGACTGTGTGTCGACATTGTTACACAAAGATGCCACAGTAACACATCTAACCTGTTAACAAACTTAAAATGGCATCACCGACTGTAACAATCAAGTATACAAGAAAAAAAAATGTTCAAGTTAAAATCTTTTTTTTTTTCAGTCCAGTGTATCCAAAGTTTTTGGTTCATGGCAGCTAATAGTTTTTCTTATTTTCTAAAGCAGATCACCTGCATAGGTCAATTTTATTTATTGTTATATAAAACCAATAAATGCATTTTGTAAGAATTTCTTGTCTCCCTTTTTGTGCTGAAGAAATACAGACAACGTACTGAACAGAGCCCCATAAAATTCTGAACCGAACCAAAATGAGATTTTAGTGTACTGTTACACCCTTATAATTAGTTCTATTGAGTTTGTAATTATTACTCTGTTGTTAAACTCATTAATGAAGAAAATCAGTTAGAAATAAAAAGACTCAACAGTCTCTGGATAGTAAATGCATACGTTACTGCCCCCTGGTGTCAGGAGCTAAACATTACACCTGATCTGACTTTTTACAGGACCTTAAAACAGTACTGCTTAGGGCTTTACAGGCATAAAACTTAAGTGGAATTATATAATACCCACAATGCCCCAAACCCTTTCAAAGATAATCAATAAAATAAGAATAAAACCTAAAAAATAGATAAAACTGAAGTGGAAATCTGAATGTTGCTGATGTGAGGCTGATATTTTGGGGATCTGTCACCGCCAGTGACCGACCCACTCATGATCAAAGAGGATGTCACCACCTGATCAAGCATCAAGCAGCCAGACATGACCAGTGTCTGCATCCTTGAGGCTCTCAGACTGTTCTGCAGGTAAGATCCAAAATAACTGAATAAAGCCTCAATGTAAGTTTTAGAGGCCTGCAGCAGAGGACATCAAGGTCCATGAGGCCTCGTACTGTAAAATTATACCAAATGAATGTGACGTCCCAGGACCATAAAAACCTTCATAAACCAATCAAAAAACTTCAGGGAACCAATTTAAAATTGGTGAAATGTGTTCCTGCCCCCGGTCCTCATCAGCACACGTGGGGCTGAATTCTACAGAAGGTGAAGGTTTGAAATCCTCTTTGTAGGAAGACACGAGAGCAGGGAGTCTCAATATTCTACTAGAAAGAAAGCATCCAGTAGCACCTCCATGCTAGCAAGAAAGAGGAACGGGCAATGTTTGAAAGATGATGCAGTCCTGTTTTTGTGGGGTATAATTCATCTCAGAGTCAAAAATAAACTCTGGTGTCTTGAATTGATTGTGAAGGTCCCAAAATGCAGGGACTTTTTGCTGCAGGGTTTTTTTGCCACACTGTTCCATTCTACGCCACACCAGATGGGTTTTCCTTCAGCCATACTCGTGTCATGTCCACCCAATCCGTCCCTGAGGGGGGTTGTCGGGGCTACACTTCATGTTCCATGTCCCTGAGGATGGTCGCCCTTCATCCCCCTTGGCCATGTTTCCTGCCCCTGGGGAGAGTCATTGGGACTCCTCCTCTTCGTGCCTGTTCCTGAGGAAAGGTGTTCTCTGATGCTCCTCACATCTGTCTGGCTCGTTATTGTTTTGTTCCTCCAGGTCCCCTCCTCTCAGATGTACCGGGCATCTGGGATCTGCCCTTTTGGGGAGGAGTACTGTAAGGATTCTGTGATTTTGTTTGGTTTTTCAGTTTTTGTTATTTTCTGAGTTGCCCTGTCAGTCACACCAATTCCAGGTTTCAGTTAATTGCCTTCACCTTATACAAGCGTCTCAGTTTTCAGGTCATCTGCTCTGCTTTGTCACTCTGTTGTTGCTCTCTGGGTTTTGTCATGGTTCACTTTCAGTCACCAAGCCTGGTCTCCTGCATTTTGGGTTCTGCACCACCAGTTCCTGACACCAGGTTTCTCACACTCTGAAGAGTTTATTTTTAGTTTTAATAAAATGTTCTCTGCCATCCATGACTCAATGTCTAAAAAAATACAGTTTAAAAGTGCATTAACTGAGTCTTCCTCCTCAGGAGACACAGCAATGTAAAGTTGTGTGTCATCAGCATAACTATGTAAACAAACCACATCCTTTTTGATGACACCCTCAAGTGGCAGCAGAAATAGATTAAAAACTGGTGAGCCTAAAATTTATCCTTGGATAACCCCACTGTGGATTTTATGGATTTCTGAAGTAATATCTTTGAGAGAGCAATACAACCAGTTCAGAACAGAACCACAGAGGCCCATATTTCTCAGCCTGTTTTAGAAAAAATGTTATGATCTTGTCATGTTGGAAAGAGGAGGAAGCTGCCTGATGTAAAACAAGCAAATCATGTAAAGGAAGGTGGTGAAATCCAGACATTAGTATGGGTGGTGGTCAATCCTGTCCAAAGGTAAAGGTAATCAAGGGTTGATCAGGCTGTAAGAAGAAGTAGAATTACTAACTTTTCAGATGCCAACTTAGTAACTTCTGACCAGGTGTGGTCTCAATAGCACTAGGCGTTAGTTGGACTGGCAGGTAAGTGCTGGTAAAAACCAGTCATTAATAGAGCCAGGGCAGGTGGAAGTGGGTTTCAGGAGCCCCCCACCATTAATCCAGTTCACCTGTGGAGATGAACATGAAAAACAGCAGAAAAGGTCAGAGGATAGCACCACTCCAAATCGTCCCAGCATCGTCTGTCTGTTTATTGTGATGAATTACCTTTTCTAGATTTAATTTTTAGGGTATTTGACATACAATGGGTCATGCTTAAAATCTTGCAGAGATGTATTAATATAGATTCTGCCATCAGTTATAAAAAGTTCTCATTTACTTGTGTAACTCATTTGCAAACACTTCTGTTGGCCATTGTGATTGTTGGGCTCATTGGGACACCAGTTGGTGTACTGGTAGTTGCTCCCATCACTCCAAAACCAAACACCATTCTGCAAACAGAAATGTTTTGGTCATAAATGGTAAAAACAACCAGAGAATCCAAGTATGTTAAGTATGTTAATACCGTTGGAGCATCAGAGCCTGCGATCCAAGTTGGTTTATAGAGGCCTTGTTTCTGCTTTATCAGCGATAGGAGCTCGATGTTCTCGCAGTTGTTTCTAACCGAGGCCAGGTTGGCCCCAATGGAGCCAGTTGAGGTGGCTCGGCCATCTAGTCTTGAAGCCTCCTGGACGCCTCGCTGGGGTGATATTCCATGCATGTCCCACTGGGCAGAGGCCCCGGGGAAGACCCAGGACACGCTGGAGAGACTACGTCTCTTGGCTGGCCTCGGGGTCCCCCCAGAGGAGCTGGAGGAAGTGGCTGGGGTGAGGGAAGTCTGGGCATCTCTGCTTAGACTGCTGCCCCCGCGACCCGGCCCTTGATAAGTGGAGGAAGATGGGCGGATAGATGATTAATTAACCTTCTATTATTTGTGTCAACACAACAGAGATGCACCACAGATGGATCAGTTTAAATCAGTCTAAGAGTTAACTTATTCATACAATCCCCTTCAGAAGCTCATCTGAAATCCGGATGGGACCACAAAAGCAAACAGTTCCACCTGTTAGGCCAGGCTCTCTGTTTGCTTGCAAGTGAGCCCCAGTGTGCTTTAATTCAATTCAATTCAATTTTATTTGAAGTGAATTATTTATTTTTTATTTTCCCTTACAGCATTACTCTATTATAAAAAAAATGCAAAATAAAAAAATAAAAAAGTAAAACAATGGTTAAATTGATTGACTTTTAATGATATTACTTCACTGCTCCAAAAATTGATAAATTGATTCAAAAATCTTTCCTAATGTAGCATAATTTTGCACATGTTTTTAACTTTTGATACTTTATTTTGCTATGAAAATCTCTGAAACAGTGTTGTCTACTTTACTGATATAGTATTATTTTCGAATCATATGAATGACTTTTATAAGTAACATGATCTGCATATATTTTATATATATTTTATATACTTGATCTGCATTTACCATGTTGTTATAAATAGTTATTTTTACATTACAATTAAGTAATTCATGTTTGTCATGTGCTTTATTGATATTTCAAGATTCTTAATTCTGTCTGATAAAAGCTAGGAACCGGATAATGATAAATCAAATGGTTATAGTATAACAGGGTGGGATTATATAAGTTTGCTTCCTTCCACTCCCTTTCAAGCAATATTTATTAATATGTATAATTATCCTAAGTTTGATTAGTTACTGTATGAATGTATAACTGATGATTATATTGCTTTTGTGTATTATTTCTAATTAATTGCTTGAAATAAACCATTTCAAATCAAATCAAATTTGTGTAGCCCAGATTCACAGTCGTCTCAATGGGCTTCATATCCGTAATTGAAAAAGTAAAACATAAAATCAAAAGGATCATGAGTACATAGAATTCAATAAGAAAATACTAAATTGAACTAATAAACTGGCTAAACTAAAGTGCCATCCCTGCCCTTACACCCTCCTTTGCGGTAAGGAAAAACTCCTAAAAAAAAGGGATTACAGAAAAGAAGAAGAAGAAACCTCGGGGGTGTCCATACTCAAATTTGTGGCTTTCCAGGACCGCTTCATGTGTATCTAACAGACTCTCCACACGTGTACCACCGATGCATAACTTTTATATCACGTATACGGCACACATCAAATTTTAATTACCCTAATTTGAATGCATGAATTTGCACGAATCACTGCTGGATGTGCATATAAAAGGCACATTATTCACGCACAACTGTTCCCCATGACTAATGATAGCCTACACTGTAAATTATTAAAATAAATGCAAGTATCTCAAAGCTTGTTAGACATTTAAGATAGTTTAGCAGATTTGAAATGGTTTTAACTTCTCTTTGCTCAACACTTTCCAAAGCTTTCTTAAAATCAGCAGTCACTTTTTTTTTGTCTCAATAAGAGCTACGATCTAAAAATGAGGAAATTATTATTGAAATGAGTCTAAATCCTTCTGCTCCATATCCTTGACAATAGAAAAACCTGATTTAAGACTAAGAATAACTTAGGCCTGGTAGTGGAAGAAGAGTTTAGCCCTAAAACTCTCCAAGAGGGAACCTTCTCTTATATCTTGGTGGCCGTTAAGGAGCCAACGCAGCAAATGCACAGCAGTTGGTTCCTGGAACCAGCAGTACACACTGGTCTGAAGAACACTGAGACATGGGGGGGGGGTATTTTAAAAGCAATTAGACAGTTAAGAGGGAGCAACCGCTTCCAATGACTTGAATGTAAAACCAAGAATTTTAATAGAAATCCAATATTCAACTGGCAGCCAGTTCAATGGGACCAGGATGGGGTTAAACACTCAAACTTCTAAGCACCACAGATGAAACCAGCTACTGTATTCTGAACCAACTGCAGCCTCGCCACTGAAACTTTAGGCAACCCAGCACACAAGTAGCTGCAATCATTGAGCCAGAACAAAATTTGGCTTTGACTCAAGAGATTTGATCTTAGATAAAAACATTGCAGCTGAAAAAAGGTTACGGCATTTAATTGGAGGTCCATTATCAAGACTCATTCAGAGATATGTGGGTACTGACTCTTCAAATGGGGCAAGAGCAGGCAGTGCCAATATTGGTTAGGTCCATAAAACATAAAGACATTGTTTTTTAAACAGACATGTACATCTATGTTCTGAGAATAAGTTCTAGAAACCATTTGCTAAAAAATACTTTTTCGCTCCTCCAGGAGGGTCATTGGCTGTGGACTGATGGCACGGCTTTCCGTTACACCAACTGGAACGCACATTAACCACGGACGCAGTTGGAACTGCCTGCGAATGAATTGTTCCGGTGAGTGCATGGTCCTTTAAAATATTGGAGATACAAGTTAGCGGCTTCAGTGGGTCCAGTATTGCATCAAAAGTGAGAAAAGTTTTTAAAAGGTTATCAGAAACAGACCTGTTCTTGTCTCTTAAGGGGGGAGATGCTGGGACGACATGACATGTAGTACACTTCTACCGTACGTCTGCGCCAAGAACAGATGAAGACCACTGTCACAAAGGCCAGACAAACGCTGGTGGAGCTTTGCTGCTGCTTGAGTTAAGGCCTCTTATTTCTTTAAAAATAAAGCTTTGCTTTAGTTTCTAGAAAGCAGCCTACAGAAGAAAGAAAGCAACACATCGGATGAAGCTGGATGGTCCATTGTGTCTGAAAGAGCCAGTGGAGAAAGACTGAAAGCTAAACTTTACCTGCACATCTGCTCTTCTATTCTGTACTTTCATTTAATTACACTTTGGACGCATGAAACAAACTGCCTCATGATTGTTCACGTTCGGTCATCTGGATTGAGGGACATCAACAGCAAGGATGTGATCCAAGGAGAGAGAGCAGTTGGAAGTGGATCTCGTCGACGTGTTGGAAGATTTGGACTTTAAGTAAATGTGACATTTCTGAGGCAAAGGGAAGAATGAATCAGAGGCGTGGTGTAGCAGATGACTTTTACCCACCAGCTGCTGATCAATATTTTAAAAACAGTTGTTGAAAATGAAGTTTCTACAAAAATCCGTAGAGCAAATCGTCAGGTACACAACTCTCAAAAGGTCAGGGATGTTATTTCCATGAGTGATTTTCCATTTTGCATTGAATATTCATGAAATTCGTTTTCTCGGATTTTTCTAATAATGAACGAGAAGAAACACCCTTTTCCATTATCCCTTGTGCTATCTTAAATGACCCCCCCCCCTTCCATTGAGGTGTTGTCCCTACCATGACAAAGGTGGAAAGATTTCATGTAATCCATGGACACCAGTGAAGATCACAAATCATTGAAGAAAAAAGGTTCAGAGCACTGTCTAGTGGGTCTAGATGACCCAACTCCTAACGTTAAAGTGTCTAGGATAGAACAAGGGTTACTAATATATGCCTGCTAGTGACATTGATCATGTCACTAGCAGGCATTTCCACCGTTTGCTGCAATGACAGCGGCGTCTCCTGCTCCTCACCGGCCTCATGTCGTTCTGAGGCGTTCCACTCCTCCATAGGTGCTACATTGAAGTTCTGCCAGGTCACTTGGGGGTGGGGTACCCTCATCCAGTCTCTGCTTCAGCTGGTCCCAGACCTGCTCTCTGGGGTTCCGGGTCAGGGGACATTTCCTGGTAGCCCATCAGTCACTCCCACTTCCTGAAGTCCAGCTGTGCCAATTCTGCCACCATGTTTTCATGGATGAGCAGAAAGTCAGGGGTCTTATGGTGGAATTAGGGGATGATGATGGTTCTAGGATGTCTCTGAGGTAAGAACCAGCAGTGACTGGACCATCTACAATAACCACATTGGTTTTGCTCTGACTGGTGAGGCAGTCCAGACTGTTGCTCCTCCTCCACCAAATAAACCCTGAAGACCTCACCTTCTCCAGCAACACTGACGACCATCACTCATCAGTGAACAGTACGGTGGGGGACAAACCACTTTTCTGGAATCCAGGGGGAGGAGGGACACACCAGAGACCACGTAACCTAACTGATGGTCGTGGGACGGACTCCCCACACAACCCAAACTGTAAAAGATGTGTACTTGTGTAGCGCTTTACTACCTTCTTAAAAAGGCCCAAAGCGCTTTAGTCACAGTTTCATTCACACGCTGCAGAATACTGGTGCCAACTTATGACCACTAGGAGCAACGTGGGGTTCAAGACCTTGCCAACACATGGGTGGGAACAGAACCTGCAGTCTTCCAATCAGAGGTCGACCTCCTTACGTTTGCACCATGTGGGGGGAGCCACCGCAGACGGACCAGCATAAGTCCAGCGTTAGGTGTGAGCACAAACAGAGCACCCATGATGACTCCACACTTTTAGTCCAAAGACATTTATGAAGGGAATGAGTTTAATGCTAAAGATTCCAAAGTTCAGACATTTACCACTTTAAAACACGATAAAACAATCATTCAAATATTTCATAGTTTTACAGTTTTATCAACTGCAGTGCAATGACACGTTATTACAGTAACACTTTCAAGGTGAAGGCTTTTTTTGACTCAAGTCTTGTCCACTTTTTGCACATTTATCATATCTGATCTGCAAGAAAATAGTCTACCCATCATAGGAACATGACAGTCTTATTGCCTTAGTAATTAGTGCCTTTACATGAGAAAAATGGTCAAACCTGTACGGGGAACGCAGGTGCCCACCACGAGATATCAAGGTTGTTGACAGGTCGTAATAACACCTTAAGAACACGTGAGGGTTGTTAAATACATTTTGTACATTTTCCATGAATGAAATTTCTGTCTGTCGTGATTTATGCGTGATCTACCTAGTTCATATGTGTTTCTTGTGTTTGTCAATCGCCGATGTGTGCAGATGTCCGTCGAGGGCTTTACATAAATTTGTTTTTTAGCTGCGACGCGTATTTAACCCTTGTTGTATCTTAGATGACCCCACCCTTCCATTGACGTGTTCCCCCTACCATGACAAAGGTGGATAAAGGTGGAAAGATTTCATGTAATCCATGGACACCAGTGAAGGTCACAAATCATTGAAGAAAAAAGGTTTAGAGCACTGTCTAGTGGGTCTAGATGACCCAACTCCCAATGTTAAAGAGCCTAGGATGGCACAAGGGTTACTGTAGTTTATATGCAATTATTGTCCAAATCCTGCACCCTTCTTACCGCATCTTACCCTTTAAGATGCGGACAGTCTTCTCTATAACCCCCCCATGGGCCCGGACAACCCAACGACCTGCAGAGTCCCCCGTACAGGTGCATGTGACTAAAGCTTAAGGCTAGAGAGTTCAATTAGTGACTGAAGTTCCATCAGGATAGACTTTACAGCTGATCAGAGACACTTTATAAGAAGCTTTATAAATGACATACAAAATTGAGTTGTTTTTTTTTTTTTACAATAAAAAGGTTAAAGATCTGCTTACTTTGCGACTTGTTCTAGTCTGGCATGTCTTATTGGCTGGACACACCTGATCCAGGTAGTCATGGGAAGGGTAGTGATTTCTGGAAATCAGACACACCAGGCTTTGAGGCCTGGAGGCTCCTCCCCTGTTGAAGACTATGGGCGTGTCCAAATTCAAGGGCTGCATCCTTCAGCGGCAGCGGCTTTCCCTGGCAACGTTGGCCCGGTCCTTCGTCGAGCGGGTAGGCCGGATGTAAAATGCTATGAATTGGACGAGTCTAGCCTTTAGATAATTCCAGCCGCTACTTCAGAGAACGTCCCATCGCCTAGCAACCACAAGTCCCGAACAGAGAGGAGTAGTGTGGCAGGATGGAGCTCAAAATGTTCCTGGCATATCTGATTCAAACTTTTAATCTTGGAGGTGTTCGGGCTGCAATGCATCTTGGGATATGGACAGCATAGAAGGATACACCAGACTAATCTTTGAAAGCAGGAAAAAGAAGGCCGTATTCGTTAGCCACATTTGAAGGAGTCGTTGGATTTGGACAGAACTTATCGCAGTGCCGTGATGTAAGCGGCCTTCAAATGGAGCCCAAGAAGAACGCAGCCCTTAGATTTTGACACAGCCAAAGTTAGCATATCTGTGGTGATTGTTTTTTGCTAAAATTTAAAACAATAAACTTTGAAAGAAACGCCCCTACATTCTGTGCTTGTATAACATTTACATTCAAACCCGCTGTAAAGTTTTTGGCTTCATTTGTGCACCAGCCTCCAACGTAACCGTCCCGGTCCATTAAGACTTTCTTCGGACGTTTTTTTAGATGAAAAGCATGAGAGGACTCTTCTGCTTCACCTGAAGGCTTTTCAGATTGTACAGTAATGACTGTGAGTGTCAAATACGTCAATCTCAGTTTTTTCACAAATCTAGCACCATCAAAGAAAATCAGCAGAGAGCCTTTTTCTTTGTGACTGCCTGGATATGAAATATTCCGTTTTTTCCACAGGAAACCCGCATCGCTCTGGCCTTCAGGTTATTCTGTCCTTCTGCTCGTGTCTACTTATACTTGGTATAGTTTAGACAGAAAAACGAGCTGAAACCACGGAGGACGGCCTTCTCCTGAACGCAGCAAAAAGCTCGCCAAATCTGACGGAGTGCAAAACCTGACATGACCAAGTGGTGAAACTCACGGACCAATCACAGCTTAGCTTTGGCAAAACACTCACTCGGTAAAAACTAAAAATCTTGGCATCCATTTTAAAATACAAACGCCTCAGCCAGTAGAGTTAGTTGTCACGGAGACAGAAACTCTCTGGTGTTCTTGATTGGTCATGAATTAAACCATGACCCAACATACAGCCCACATCTGCAGTTCTTCCTGGAGTTAGACCTGGACTTCCTGCTCCGTCTGAAGTTCTTGATCCGTTGGAGCGTTGGTCTCTGGTTCAGCATCTTTTCCACAACTGGAATCGTCTCTGGAAAAAGCAGAACAGATTTCTATTTGACTGTGTTTTACTTTTAGTTATAGTAAAAACACTATAGGGCGCACCGCCACTGAATGGTCTATTTTTGGAACTTCTTTCATGTATAAGGCGTAACGAACTATGAATCTTCGAACACATCAGGCATGATCAAAAACAGCCATAGAAACTTCTGTAGTTACGTGTAAACGCGAGAGTTTTTAAACGTGCAAGCCCGAAACGCGTGTTAACAAAGACTTTTATCGGTAGTGGCTGCTTGAATGCGCTTTCCCAAGGGAAGTATAAACGTAGCTTAAAACGCGTTAGCCAGACAAAAGGATCAGAGTTGGGTCTGTCGTGAGTCAGACGTTACTAACCGTGCTCACAGTAACTCTAGAACCCGTTTGTAACACGCTACATGTTAGCCACATAACAGCGTTAGGTATTTGAGTGTATTCACAACACCTGAAACTCCCAAACTTGTTTGCAACAGGTATAAAAACTGATTGATAAATAAACACTAAAGCAAACTGTGACTATGCTAACTCCCAACATTCAAGTGACACGTAAAAGAGGCAGTTTGGCCAACACTGGGACACATTAGCTGCACTGGCAAATTTACAATAGCAAACATTTTGACAGAGCGCTGCATATCTCTCAAAATCTATTTGTAAACACAACTGGAATTAATCCGTGTAAAAAGTGCTGCGGATTGTAAGGCGCAGAGTCTTTAAAAAAAATTAAAAAAGGAAAGAAAAATGACAAACACACTTGACGGGCTTCTAGAACCAATCTGACGTGGTGCATGTTTGGTTCTCAAAGGGAGAGTTTTTTGCTCAGCGACTATGAAAGGCTGAACTTTGGAGGAAAGTTGTCCGTCCGCCATCTTGACAGGATGTGTTGTTTCTGGGGATGTGGGCGGGGCAAAAGAGACTCACAGATGATGGAGCACGCCAGAAAACCGCCTCTGGAGGTTACGGTCAGTTTTAACTCAACCTAATAATGTAGATGGAGGCGGGGCTTTATAGAAAGAAAGAACTGAATAACGTTTTAGCTTAACTATAAAAGAATACAATTTTTATTAAGCTTAGATTAAAAAATATCAAAATACGTGTGATATTTATAGAAATATGAGAGGAAAATAAGTTTTACCTTAGTCTGAAACTGTAAACCAGGAACCCTGCAGCCACACAGGTGCCGATAAAACCAAGCCCCAGAATGACATACATGTACCAGGACAGGACTGCAGGCGGAGACAGACAGTCAGTCAGTCAGCTGCTATAGGAAGTATCTGCACACATTTAAAAATAAAACTCAGTGCACCTCTAATGTGAAAGCATGCCTCTCTGCTCTGGGCGATGCTCTGCGTCTGGAGTCTGCAGGTGGCGCTGTTGCTCCTCCTCTTGTCCACGAGGACTCTGCTGCTGACCCTGAAGAGGCCGTCTGCATCTCTGAGCGTCTCTACACGCTCAGCAGGCAGAGGCTCTCCGGTCTCGTCCAACCATGAGACGTCCGGCTTTGGATGCCAGCCTGCAGACTCACACCACAACTCTGCTGTGTTTTCCACTTCCCTGACCACACTGACCGCTGGGGGAGACGATGCAACTGTCGGAGAGGGGCACCAGACAGCCGTGGAGGCAAAGACAATCAACTTAATCCACTCTGGAATGAGTCGGTCTGAAGTTATTTCTGTGACATATAGATATATCGTATATCTATCTTAAGTTAATAATTCATATGTTACATATTAACTATTGCAACGTCAGACTCCTCAAAGGAAACGGGTTGAAGTTGCATTGTGGGTAAATGTGTGGAATTTTCCCATAACAGAAAGTAAAGCAGAAGGACGGTGGCTTCAGGACGCCTGCGAAAAGACGCAGAATTAAAGACGGGCACTTTTGAAATGGTTCTGCGTCTAAACGGTCATTGAAAAAGTTACTTTAAAACTAAAGAACAGCGAACTGAGACCACCTTGAAAAATGGGTAAAAGAGAGGCTCCTGGTCCCGGACCAGGGTATACTTGGGTGTATTCAGACAAAAAAGTTGTTCCAAATTAGCAGGGAAAATGCACTATAGTTCAATTTAAGCAAACCAAATGTGTCCAGTCTGAAACACCCTTAAGCCTTAGTCACATTCACCGAAAAGTCAGTGTGTCACACCTGTTGATTGTTACGGTGCCTTGTGAAAGTTCTCGGCCCCTTGAACTTTTCAACCTTTCAGGCTGCAAACATGAAGATATAAAACTGTATTTTTTTATACGGAGACTTGATGACATCCAGTTGGATTCTATTTATCATCTTTTGTCATTGAGGTCAACATTGGATCATTCAGAGATCCTCACTGAACATCTGGATAGAGTTTGCTGCACTGAAAGGAAAGGGGCTGGATCATTTTGCACGTCCAATATTTCTTTTTTTTTTTGTTTGAAATATCCAATAAATTTTGTTCCACTTCATGATTGTATCCCACTTGTTGATTCTTCACAAAAAATTACAGGCTGAATACTTTTGCAAGACACTGTACAAGTGTTCCCTACAACCTGAATTTCCACCCACCCTCACAGCTTTACCCATGAGCCCGCCCACAACTGCTGGAAAGGTTAAATGATTGGCTAGAATTGTATGGCAAAACTGCATAAACTATAAGTGACGGACATGTCTGAAATGAAGTCCTGCAATGAAGTCCTAACATCCAGGTTATACACGGTACAGGTTGTTGGTACCGGTACCAGCACCAAGTTTCTGTATCCATCCTGACCCAGAATCTGGCACAGAGCACTGACAAACCTAGCTCATCTACTGTCTCATCAGGCTGTGATGAACTTTTATCTGATAGATTTCTTCAGAACTCTGTGTACCGACTGAACAACAGAGAACAAAAACCTGAATCCAGAGATGAACTTGTTCTTACAAGCCAGGAGCTGAACGGAACATCTCTGTCTGAGCCGTGGAGCCCGGCAGATGTAGGTCCCCTCGTCCAACGCCGTCACGTTGGTCAGCTGCAGGAAAACGTACCCTCGCTTCATCCCACTGAACAGCACCGACGTGCGCTGTAGGTACGACCACAGTTTGTGCTCCAGCCGCTCTCTACCCTCCACCCACACGAATACGAAGTTGCGGCTCAGGTCGGACCGCATCCACTCCATCCTCAGCGTGGAGGAGTTTACACCCTGTCCAAGGTGACATGGCAACACGGCCTCAGTGCCGACTTTAACCGTGACGACGGTGGAGGGAGGAGCCGTCAGGCCTAAGAAAAGATCAATGAAGATGAAGTTTAGCTTCCACAAATAAGACGAAGCAGCTTCCTCCAATGGTTCATCCTCACAGTTGAAATCCTTTGTTGGTTCTTTTGTAATCGCCGAATGGAAATACATTTGTAATCATTGTAAAACCTTGACGTTTCCGTTCTCAGATGTTCTTCTTGAAATGTTCATTACTTTCACTCAAACTCCCGACATTCAGAGACAAAAAATCAGTTAAAAATAGGGGTCTGCAACCTTTACCAAAGATAACAGCATTTAGCATTATAGCATTTTGCGACCAAAATTTGAGTGTCCGACTGAATTTTACATCCAGTCGCATATGTGCGACCAGTAAATTTGCCTCCCCCAGCCTCCGTATTTTTTATACATCAAACGTGGAAGGGGCACGTCAATGATCAATAAAATAAGCAATGAAATAATCAATGAGACGCGAGCGCAGGGGGGGGGCAGGGGGGGGGGCATGAGGGCGAAGCTAAGGTCCTTTTACGTTCAATTTAGTTTTAATATTCCTCTCCCCTTAAGTATGATCTGTGATATTACATCTTTTATAATTATTTTAATGTTTTGTAATGGATGTAGCCTTTTTTTAATCAGTTGCTATTTGAAATTATTTTAATTGATCACTCAACTACAAAAACCCATCAGGACAAATGTCCCATAATGCATTGTTTTGTAGTCTGTAGGGCAGCTTTCAGTCAGTTCAGTACTAAATTTCCAGCTGCGTTTGCTCAGGTTGGGGTTTTGCTTCCACCCCTTTCTCGTGATATTTTTGTTTTGATTGACAGGTGATGTTGGAACAAAAACAAAAATATACATCTCACACCAGGTGATCTGTGCAGCGTTGCGTCCATCTGGGTGATCTCAAATTATTGTGTATCTTGGCTGCACCTTTTTGGTGTCACCAACATGAATTTCCATCCTCTAATATTTAAATACATTTAAGTATTGTTTGAAACTGTGAAATGACCGACAGGTTACTACGGTAATCACTTTGTTACTAAAAACTTTTTCAATTCTGAATGTATGGTAATATGTTTAGTATTTGTACTGTCATGACAGCGATGCTGCTGTCAGTTTACCTTCTTGTTTCATCTTCAAAAGTGCAGAATAAAATGTGACACTGAATTTGAAACAGCACATTGTAATTTCTGCATCTATTATTAAAGTATTTATTAGTAATACAGTGGAAATTAGTAGATCTGGTTAGAATGCTGATTTATGGTATGCGCCTGACCGGAGTCGTCTGCCTTCGTCCAAAATCTTCATTTTGGAGCAATAGAAAGGAAAAAAATGGACCCAGTTTGCTTTCAAAAATAGAACTTTTTAACTTTTTTGTAGAAACTTTCTCCATTTCTGAGTAGCGGGTTACAGGTGAAGAAGCGGGTTCAGAGGGACGGGGGTCGTGGCTGAGGCAGACCCCCCATTTCTGGTAATTACATAAAACTATTTTATTAAAAACAACATTTAGAATTTGGACTGGTTATTTTTACGCGATTTCTCTTTGAAGTATAGTGGACAAAAATCTTTTTTCTTCTTTTCAATAGATGTTTTTCTCTAAACATGCACGGCCCTCTGAATACCACCAATTGTACTGCTGTGCACTGCAGCTTTAAAAAAAAAAACTACAGATGACTCAGCAGAAAATACGGCAGTCATAAACAATTGATGGTTCCAGCCCCAGAGTTTCCGGATTCAACACCCCCCCACCCACGGTTACCTCTGACAGGCGTCACCAGGAGCAGGCAGGTGAGCAGCATCTGCAAACATCTCTGCATGATCTCATTCTGGGAGGGGGGGAAAGAAGCGTGACATTTTTTTTCTGCTTCAGAATCATGAAGCAGATTCTGCTTCATGCAGAATCTGCTGTTCTGCATAACATCAGGAAGCTACAGGAAGTGAAATCATCATTCAGTGTTTCCTGAATAGAGTGAAAATGAAGGTCGGGGAGGGGATTACCCCTGGTTTGATTGATGGGGGAGAAACTTAACCCTTTAAGCCTGAACTCTGGCTGAAATCCGCCTGAACTTGCTTACTCTGAGTATGTCGGTTCCAAAAGACCGGACATGAGTTGGCATAATTACGCTCAACTTGGTAACCCTGGGTTAATGGGCGTGCACAGCATGTACATAAAGACATTCTCAATGGATCAGCGATTTACAGAGTCACCATGGAAACGCGTGGAGAAAAAAAGAGAGCGCTATACTTCAGTGAGACGGAGTCTGAGATTTTACTGAAGACAACTTTGATTTGTGAATATGAAACTTCCATATTTTATTTTAATAAGATTAACTGCCACTTTTAAGTTTGATTTTCTGTTCTTTTCGTGCAGCCAAATGTAATATGTTCAAATTTCTCTGAGATTGGGAGTCAGATTTGTAATTTATAAAATGTGTACATTACATTCTTTCCAGAACTTTTTAGTAGTATTACAATTCCAAAACAGGTGACTGATAGTTTCTGGTGTTCTTTACAAAGAGTACAGTTGGGGTCAATTGTCTCATTATATCTTAACATGTATTGATTAGTGGGATATATTCTATGTAGGAGTTTGTATGAGACGTCTCTCCTCTTGTTATTAATTAGTAATTTCTGATGCAGGGTCCAAACATTTTTCCAGGCCAAGTCAGAAATAAATGTTCTCCAATAGAAGGCAGCAAAAGAACAGAAATGACATTTAGCTGAAACATGACTTTGTTCTTTAGGACAAAGTAGAAACAGGATTTTTCAACTTTAGTGTCACTTAGAGATAAGAAGGAGCTGTTTTAAAAAATAAATAAAAGTTAACAGATTTCATTAGTAACAAGATCATCTTAGTGCATGTTCCAGACACATTTCACGGAGAGAAGCATTTTCTTTTTGCAGAGGCACCATCTGCAGTTTGAGGCGGTTCACATCTTCCACTACACTTTTAACAACATCAAGAGACTCTTTAAAATTAAATCATTTACATTAACTCACACTATCTTGTGTGACATTTGATCTCCGCATTTGACCCCTCCCCTGGGGGAGCGGTGAGCTGCAGCCAGAGGTAGTTGGCAGCCAGAACCAGCCGCCATTTGGTGTCCAGCAGTCCTCACTGTGCTCTCTCGCAGTTGAAACTCATATCCTTTCAGATATTCACTTTGAGTGTCAAACTTGGTTGTCAGGGTTTGAATCGCGTTAAAGAGGACACTGTTGTGGAGCCTTCTTTTTAATCTTTTTAGGGTTTGGCCTTTAGACTGAGGTGTCTTCCTTTTCACCCATCCATCCATTCACCCTCTCCCTCCCTGCATGTCTGTCCTGAAGCCACTAGGTGGCGCTCCTTACTCCGCCATCTAACACAGCGTTCTTGTACTAGTTAGCAAATTCAGGCGGATTTCAGCCAGAGTTCAGGGTTAAAGTCAGGAGATTTTAAACATGCTTGTTGTTACGGTCGTGCGCGTGCCACGTAGACAAAGTACAGGTTTTTCAAAGGTTTTACTTACATCTTCCTCCTCGCGCCAGACACAAGTGGCCTGCTCGTCCCTCAAACAGGACCACGCGCGGACCCTACACCAAGGCACAGAGTTTGACCGAAACTTATGCAACTTTGCACAGTTAATAACCGAAAACTAAAATCCCGGTGGCGTTCGGGATCCGGTCGCCATCGTCACGTCAACAGGTCATGCGATATGACGCATTAGGAACAGGGGTCGTTTGGAATCGCCCACTACGTGTGTCACTACGTTTTTTTAAATTCATATTTCCTATTCATATT
This sequence comes from Oryzias latipes, assembly GCF_053564925.1. NCBI lineage: Eukaryota > Metazoa > Chordata > Actinopteri > Beloniformes > Adrianichthyidae > Oryzias > Oryzias latipes. The sequence goes on along the minus strand of NC_136254.1, from coordinate 34,351,803 downwards.
TATCACTCTATTGCAACAATGTTTTGAGTATTTGAATCTTTAAGAAACGTCATTTTGGTCCTTCAAAGAAATCGATCGGATCAGAAGTATTCCCTGCAGGATTTGCGTAATGGAACGATCCATCTTCTGATTGGATATTTTTTTTAAATTAGAACTACAAAAGATTACACGCATATCCACGTGGATAAAACACAAAGAAATAGAGAGGAAAAAAAATAAAAAAAATTATGATTGTAGTCTAATACAAATGTCATTTACTAGTACTAGGGCAACGAGTTATATCACTAGAGGAGACATCACGTGGTTACTCATGGGAGGAGAGCACCGCCATCTTGGTGAGGTCAAGTTACTACTGCAGTTCATCGTGTGAACACATTTTGCAAAATGCCAGTTCATTGTGCGGGTTTCAACTGCCAAAATCTGAGTCCACAAACGAGGAAGGCAGAACATTTCACAGGTAAGAACTATATTTTTTCCTTTTACTGCTGCAGGGGCTTCATTAATCATACACATGTTGACATGCATGATGCTGCAGGGCTGTTATCAACATGACGTATGACGTATGTATGATTTGCTGTCGACATAAATGTACATTTTATTTTGCTAAACTCGTATACAGCATACTAGGCTATTATAGTAATACAGATTTATACATTTCTGAATCAGTGACTGAACTTTTCTTGCAGGTTTCCAATTGATTCAGACTTACATCAAAAAAAAAATATCAGTCAGAGCTAAACTACTGAATTCCTATCTTTAGTGTTTCTGTCATAAACGATCAGCATGATGTAAAGACAAGGGAAAAAGTGGATCTTAGCAATAAAAAGAGCTAACCCAGATGGATCACTGTGGTACCAACTAGCAATACAGTCTGAATATGTTCAGAACATTTTGTGGAAACACATTTAGATAAGAGGCCAGACTGTTGGCTTGAAACCCGACACCATAACATCTGTGTTACACAAACTGATCACTCACATGAATCAGTATAAATCTATTGTTTTTCTTTGTTGTTGTTTTTTTAGGGTAAATCTGTTGTTAACTTATGGACTTATTGTTGACTTATTATTGATTTATTAGTGTTATTATTAGTATTGATTTATTCCTATTGGCTTATTTATTTATTGTTATTATTTTTTATTGACTTATTGTTGGGTTTTTCTAAATAATTTTAATTACATGTCAGAGGTCTAAAACTTCTAAATGTTTAGAAATTATTTTTAAAGATTCTTTGTAATAATTTTTTTGTGTGTGAAGTCCTGCAACAATGCATTTTCATTAAAGTTTGAGTTTTTAAGGCTGACTGTTTCTCTTATTTAACAAAAAGAAAGTATATATATACAAAAAAAACGCCCCTCTCACCCTCCGCGGGTGGTTTTCTCCTCCAAGCTGGGGTCCTCTACCAGAGGCCTGGGAGCTTGAGGGTCCTGCAGTATCTTAGCTGTTCCTAGCACTGCGCTTTTCTGGACTGAGAGGTCTGAGGTCTTTCCAGGTATCTGTTGTAGCCACTCCTCCAGCTTGGGGGTTACTGCCCCGAGTGCTCCAATTACCACAGGCACCACTGTCACCTTCACTTTCCAGGCTTTCTCCAGTTCTTCTCTGAGTCCCTGGTATTTCTCCAGTTTCTCATGTTCCTTCTTCCTGATGTTCCCATCGCTTGGCACTGCCACATCCACCACAACGGCTTTCCTCTGTTCTTTATCCACCACTACAATGTCTGGTTGGTTCTCCATTAGCATCCTATCAGTCTGGATCTGGAAGTCCCACAGGATCTTTGCCCTCTCATTCTCTACCACCTTCGGGGGTGTTTCCCATTTTGACCTTGGGGTTTCCAGTTCATAGTCTGCACACATGTTCCTGTATATTATTCCAGGAACTTGATTGTGGCGCTCCATGTATGCTTTCCCTGCCAGCATCTTACACCCTGCAGTTATGTGCTGGATTGTTTCAGGCGCCTCTTTGCACAGCCTACACCTTGAGTCTTGTCTGGTGTGGTAGATCTACACCTTGGGTCTGGTCTGGTGTGGTAGATCTACACCTTGGGTCTTGTCTGGTGTGGTAGATCTACATCTTGGGTCTTGTCTGGTGTGGTAGATCTACACCTTGGGCCTTGTCTGTTGTGGTAGATCTACATCTTGGGTCTTGTCTGGTGTGGTAGATCTACACCTTGGGTCTTGTCTGGTGGGGTAGATCTACATCTTGGGTCTTGTTTGGTGTGGTAGATCTACATCTTGGGTCTTGTCTGGTGGGGTAGATCTACACCTTGGGTCTTGTTTGGTGTGGTAGATCTACATCTTGGGTCTTGTCTGGTGTGGTAGATCTACACCTTGGGCCTTGTCTGTTGTGGTAGATCTACATCTTGGGTCTTGTCTGGTGTGGTAGATCTACACCTTGGGTCTTGTCTGGTGGGGTAGATCTACATCTTGGGTCTTGTTTGGTGTGGTAGATCTACATCTTGGGTCTTGTCTGGTGGGGTAGATCTACACCTTGGGTCTTGTTTGGTGTGGTAGATCTACATCTTGGGTCTTGTCTGGTGTGGTAGATCTACACATTGGGTCTTGTCTGGTGTGGTAGATCTACACCTTGGGTCTTTTTTGGTGTGGTAGATCTACACCTTGGGTCTTGTCTGGTGTGGTAGATCTACATCTTGGGTCTTGTCTGGTGTGGTAGATCTACACCTTGGGCCTTGTCTGTTGTGGTAGATCTACATCTTGGGTCTTGTCTGGTGTGGTAGATCTACACCTTGGGTCTTGTCTGGTGGGGTAGATCTACATCTTGGGTCTTGTTTGGTGTGGTAGATCTACATCTTGGGTCTTGTCTGGTGGGGTAGATCTACACCTTGGGTCTTGTTTGGTGTGGTAGATCTACATCTTGGGTCTTGTCTGGTGTGGTAGATCTACACCTTGGGTCTTGTCTGTTGTGGTAGATCTACACCTTGGGTCTTGTCTGGTGTGGTAGATCTACACCTTGGGTCTTGTCTGTTGTGGTAGATCTACACCTTGGGTCTTGTCTGGTGTGGTAGATCTACACCTTGGGTCTTGTCTGGTGGGGTAGATCTACATCTTGGGTCTTGTTTGGTGTGGTAGATCTACATCTTGGGTCTTGTCTGGTGGGGTAGATCTACACCTTGGGTCTTTTTTGGTGTGGTAGATCTACATCTTGGGTCTTGTCTGTTGTGGTAGATCTACACCTTGGGTCTTTTTTGGTGTGGTAGATCTACATCTTGGGTCTTGTCTGGTGTGGTAGATCTACATCTTGGGTCTTGTCTGGTGGGGTAGATCTACACCTTGGGTCTTTTTTGGTGTGGTAGATCTACACCTTGGGTCTTGTCTGGTGTGGTAGATCTACACCTTGGGTCTTGTCTGTTGTGGTAGATCTACACCTTGGGTCTTGTCTGGTGTGGTAGATCTACACCTTGGGTCTTGTCTGTTGTGGTAGATCTACACCTTGGGTCTTGTCTGGTGTGGTAGATCTACACCTTGGGTCTTGTCTGGTGTGGTAGATCTACACCTTGGGTCTTGTCTGGTGTGGTAGATCTACACCTTGGGTCTTGTCTGGTGTGGTAGATCTACACCTTGGGTCTTTTTTGGTGTGGTAGATCTACACCTTGGGTCTTGTCTGGTGTGGTAGATCTACACCTTGGGTCTTGTCTGGTGTGGTAGATCTACACCTTGGGTCTTGTCTGGTGTGGTAGATCTACACCTTGGGTCTTGTCTGGTGTGGTAGATCTACACCTTGGGTCTTGTCTGGTGTGGTAGATCTACACCTTGGGTCTTGTCTGGTGTGGTAGATCTACACTTTGGGTCTTGTCTGGTGTGGTAGATCTACACCTTGGGTCTTGTCTGGTGTGGTAGATCTACACCTTGGGTCTTGTCTGGTGTGGTAGATCTACACCTTGGGTCTTGTCTGGTGTGGTAGATCTACACCTTGGGTCTTGTCTGGTGTGGTAGATCTACACCTTGGGCCTTGTTTGGTGTGGTAGATCTACACCTTGGGTCTTGTCTGGTGTGGTAGATCTACACCTTGGGCCTTGTTTGGTGTGGTAGATCTACATCTTGGGTCTTGTCTGTTGTGGTAGATCTACACCTTGGGTCTTGTCTGGTGTGGTAGATCTACACCATGGGTCTTGTCTGGTGTGGTAGATCTACACCTTGGGTCTTGTCTGTTGTGGTAGATCTACACCTTGGGTCTTGTCTGGTGTGGTAGATCTACACCATGGGTCTTGTCTGGTGTGGTAGATCTGAGCCTCTATTGCTCTGGTGCTCAGGGCTTGTTCCTGAGCTGCCAGGATGAGTGCTTCGGTGCTGTCCTGTAGGCCAGCCCTTTCTAGCCATTGGTAGGACTTCTTTATATCAGCCACTTCAGTTATGGTCCGGTGGCACATCCCATGCAGGGGTTTGTCCTCCCATGAGGATCTGTCCTCCAGCACTGTATCCTCTGCTCTCCATTGCCTGAGACATTCACTGAGCACACTGTCAGTTGGGGCCTTGAGCTTGATGTACTCATGCATCTTGGATGTTTCATCCTGGATAGTGGCTTCTATGCTCACTAGTCCTCGGCCTCCTTCCTTGCGGCTAGCATACAGTCTCAGGGTGCTGGATTTGGGATGGAACCCTCCATGCATGGTGAGGAGCTTCGGTGTCTTAACATTCTCAGTCTGCATGATGCTGCACATAACAATAAATATATATATATATATATAAATGTGCATCTATTCTGTTATTTAAGTTTGAATTCTTTTCAAATATTTCATTGTAAGCCTAAGTAAAGTGTCAGCTCTACAGAGTTGTCTGTCATCAATAATAACACTTCATCAATGTTTATAGAGCTTGACATGAAAATGAAGTATTTGCAAATCCTCAAGTGAGTACCTCACATAAAAATGGTTCATTCATTCGTTCATTCATTTTCAAATCGTTTGTCCCTTTTGGGGTCACGGGTGGAGCCTATCCCGGCCACTTGTGGGTGAAGACAGGGGGACACCCTGGGCAGGTCGCCAGTCTGTCGCCGTGTAGAATATCCACAATCACACACCCATTCACTCTCACTCTCACACCTATGGACAATTTAGAGTTGTCAATTAACCTATGAAGCATGTTTTTGGACGGTGGGAGGAAGACAAAAAAATATTATTTTCAAAATAGGTTTATTACACCCAAAAGGCTTTGAGTGACTCTGCAACATTGTTAGTAATAAATGACAGTTCTTTAACCAGCTTTAGACTAAAGATTTCTTTTTGGCTGGCAGTTCCTAAGCAGCAGTGGATGAAGTCGTGATGAAGATGACCGTCACAGACTGACAGCCTTCATCACTGTTCAAGATGAGGATTCATTCTGAGGTTTATTGCATCTTGATGTGTTCAACAAGAGAAAGGAGCAAAAACACCACAAAGACGTTCCTTCCTCATTAAAAATGTAGGAATTAATCAGTTTTATTAACAGAACACAGAAACAAAACAAAAAAGAAATATGATGACATAGAGAGAATAACACGTTAATGCTATTATAGATACTTTGGATTTTCTAACTTACTAATTCATTTTAGCATCAACCTAAGCAAGTTTTTAAGTAAAGTTTTAACTCTTTTTATAAATATAACTCGGCATATACATTGAGAAATGCTCTTACATTTTGAAAATGAAACAGCATTTCTGGTATTGACTTTTATTTTTAATTATGCAATAGAAATGTTTCCATAATAAACATGTCATTTTCTAGGACATAGTTTCTGCAGAGCAGCTGGAGCCCGTTAGAAATTCAGCTCTGTTGCTGTGGAGTGAGCTAGCCTTCATTTCCCATCATGCCTTTGTTTCTCTCTCTCAGGGTAGTTTCTGTCACAACTACAAGTTTTTTTTTCAAAAATAAATAATTAAAAGTAGTTTATGAGTAGAATAAACTATTGAAAGCCCCAAGAGGGCAAGAACTTGAGTTTGATTGACTGCTGAGATGAAAGGAACTGCAACTCGGAGAGATGACACCATGCAGAGGGCATTGAAGGTGACCGGAGTAAACCACAGACTGGGAGCAGGGAAAGGCAAAAGGGGGAAGTGTCGACCTCAAAAGAGGAAGTAAGCAAGTGCTTGCAGTGACACACAGCAGAGTCTTTGGAGAAGATCTGAGTCAGGACTTTACAGCGTCATGGAGGAGAACATGGAGCTGAGCATCAGTGGATGAGGAGAGTGTGAGCTGGAGATCCTGAAGGATGAACGCAGGCAGACAGAAAGACAGACAAGCAGGGAGACAGACAGGCAGAGAGACGGACAGACAAGAAGACAAACAGGCAGAGAGACGGAATAGCAAGACGTTCCAGCAGCGAGTGAAGCAGAGTGTCAGTGATTTAGACAGAGGCAGCAGGTGGAGGGAATCAGCACTGCTGAGCAGCCGCTGGCAGAACTAATAAACAAAAGGAAGTAATTGGTGAGTTCTGGCTGCCAGTTCATTCTCAGGACAGGTGGGTAAAACATATAAGTTAAAAGTAATCAGTGAGCAAAAGTAACTAATAAAGAAAAGTATTTTAAAAGGAAAGTAACTATTAGTAAAAGTAATTTATAAGGGAAGAAAACTAACAAGTACAAGTAACTACTAAGTGCAAGTAACAAGTCAGTAACAGTACAAAAAAGTACAAACATTTACTAAGTAAAAGTAAGTAATATAAAACTTTGAGTAAATGATAAGTAACCACAAAAGTATCTAAAAAGTACAAGTATGTAATAAGTTAAAGTAACTACTATGTGAAATAAAAATAATTAGACAGACAGGCAAAAGTAAATAGTAAGAAAAATAATTATTAATTATAAGTATATAATAAGAAAAAGTAAAGTGTAAATACTGTAATAAAAATAAGTAAAAGTAAAAAATAAGTACAAGAAACTAGCAAACAATTGTAACTAATACATGCAGGTATTTAACTAATAGTAACTGTTAAAAACAAGTAAAATAAACTAATACATAAAGGTAACTAAAATTTCAAAACAAAATCAACGTTTTGTGTCTCTATTGAAAGAAAATACAGAAATGTTGAAACAGGAAGTTGGCTGCTGTGTTTGTGAATCTACTACTCTAAAGTGGAATGAATGGAAGTCAGATGGCCACCTGCTTGAGGGAGTGGCCACTCCTTCATTCACACGCTTCAGGGAGCGGATGAAGCTGCTTGGCTTCTCTGCAGTCTTTCATCTGATCCTCAACAGCTGAAGGAAGCTGGTGATGCCTCATCTTCTCCTCTTCCTCGTCTCCCTGCTCTTCTTCTCAGGTAAGGGCGACATTTATCTGACAGGAAATGACATCAGGACAACGTTTTAGTGTCAGTGTTTGCTGAAAACCTTCATGTTGAGCTGAAAGTAACTGAAGCGGCGTTACTGCACTGAATGTGGTGTTAATGTCAGATTTAGACACTTTCTGCTCTTTACGGTGACAGTCGGCTGTTGCAACACTGAGCAGAAGTGAACCAACACCCCCTCAGATGTCCTCAGACGTGTGGTGCTGATAAACTTTCTGAGTGAGGAACAAAAGCCTGTTTCAGCTGAAACTATGGGCTGATCAGGAGGAATTCTACTTAAGCGCAGAGCGCCCCCGACACGACTGTTTAGCTGTTTTCTGACTGCATGGAGACCCTAAAGCCAGAAGGAGCACCAAAAGATGCTCTTCCTCACAAAGAGTCCAGTTAGGAAGTCTGCAGATCCATAAACGGATCAATCCAGCAAATCTCAGTCTAAGGCAGGAAGGTTCTTTGGAATGGAGGAGTGTTTTGGTAGATATGCTTTCTGATCCGTGGATCTTCTTCATAGAGGAGTGATGAAGACTATGGTGGTGTCATTCAGGATGAGGATGGATTTTCTGATTACAGAGGACCTGTCCAGTTCACAAGGCGGAGGGGGGGGGGGTCTCAGGTGTCCGGGTGACCATTTATTCTGGTGTTTGACTGTGAGAAAGAGACTTCTGGACGTGAGGATGGATGCTGTCAGTGAAGAGCTCACAGGAGATCAAGTGTTCTCCTTGACGTTACAGTATTTTCTTTTAGATGGCGGTGCTGTTTTAACCCTCTCATAACTAAATTTATTTCCAGTGATGTTAAAAAATTCTCTTCAATTCTTGATTTCTATGGGAGAGAAAAGGCCGACATTCAAAAAGTGTTTTGTTTTTTATTTCTTCTTAAATTTTCCTTCCTTTTTTTGTTTCTGTTTGATGGTCTGGATTTAAAAGAAAGTTTGTGCAGCAGCAGGGATTTTTTTCAGATGACTCAACAAGAATGTTGAGCAACAAGTTCTGTCTGCAAATAAAAAGCTTTGGAGAATGAGATCATTGCTTTGCCTTTTCTCAGTTTGCATGAACTTCCCATCATGCATTGCACCTGCAGACATGCTCTTCAGTTTGAAGGAGTTCCTCTGCAGACTCTTATATTCCTGCTTTAATGAAAACACTTCCAAAAATCTGGAAAAACCACTTCAGAAAATCCTTAAAGCTGCAGGAAATGATCCACCTAACTGATTGTGTAGAGAAGCAGGGCTGCATAAACTCTCTCCATTGATGGACTCTGACCCCTGACCCGTGTTCCTGTAGGGGCCAGTGGGTAAAAACTACATACATAGGGTATCTTCAAATATTTCCCTTTTGTTTGTTTTCTAATTCTGAAAGAGTTTTATTTTGGAAAACTGTGGATTCTGTCCACCACATCCGTCGCTGACGTTTGACTGCATAGGAGAACTGGACTGAGTGACCCCTCCCCCTGGCGTTTCAAACAGGAAGTACCTGCAAAATCCCATTGACTTCTATAGAGAAACAAACAGCTGTTACTCAGTCGTTCTATTGGTCAGAAGAACCGTTCCGGATTTTATGCCTTTTTTTAACACCTTCTTAATTTTTAATGATATTTTTTCTGTACTTCATTATATTCAAGTTATAAACCGACCTGTCAGATTTTTTAAGCTCAATATAGTTTAATATTTTTTTGGTACTGATTTGTTTTTTGTTTTGGTTTTAATTATTAAATTACAATTAATTTTGCCAAAAGAGGAAGTGAAAGTAGCTGCTGAATTCATGAAGGCAGAGTGTGAAAATATTTAGGAAAAAATAGAAACATGGAGACCTGATGATAGAAACACAAAGAAGTGAATAAACAAACGCAAACGTGACAACAGGAAGTTGTAATTCAAGTGTTTAATCGAGTTTTAACAGTTTTCATGCATGACAACCCCCCCCCCCCACACACACACACACACACATACATACACAAAAAAGAAAAACAGAACACAGAACAGTATGGGTTACTAATAACAGTTTCCTATAAATGGTGTATTAGCGTGTCATCATTAAGGCGTCATTGATAGATAAAGACAAAGGCTGTCTCATTTTTTCAGTCACGATACATGTTTGCAACTCAATTTCCTATCTTCTCACAAGCACTATGTTCAGTCATTTTTTTTCTTTCCACATTTTTAGCGCTGGGTTTTGGGGTTCTTTCCATGATTTCAAAATAAGACAAATGCATGTCACCAGTCCAGTATTCAATACTCTGAAAGTAGTTTTGCTTAGTAGTAGCACCTCTTTTCTGTCCCCTAAGAGGCATAATCTTGGTGATTTGGGAAGTTCACATGCTATCCAGCCCTGTATACACTCCAAAAAGGACAGATAAGTGAGCACTCCCATTGCATGAATAAAGGTTCCTCTCTCCATGTGACACTTCCAACACGGATGACAACAGGAAGTTGAACCAACTCCAGTAATCAAGGCTCCATCTGTGTTGGGTACTAAAGGAACCAAAAAGGTCCAGTCGTCTCTGCAGAGGAGTAGCTAGAGTAGACAGAAACCTCTCCACAGCTTCAGGTGCAGCTCAGGTGTTTTTCAGTGTTTTAACGTAACTTCATGCAGACACCATGACTCTGCCGGGTTGTAGCTTTTTGTGTCAATGAGGTGGACATCCTCTTTATGAGGGGAAGTGTGTGTGATGGAAAGTTCAGTTGGTGACTCTTTGGTTTCTCTTTCGTTCACGTGATGGACTTTTTAAGAATGGCTGTTCTGAAGGAAAGATGCAACACAAGAGTCATTTTGTTCAGGAGTCTCAGTTCAAGCTGCAGAGACGACGTGACTTTAAAAACTGAGCAGCACGATACTCAAGTGAAGATCGAGTGAAACTAAAATGAAGGCGGATGATTCTGGATCTAGACAAACCGGTTTTACTGTGATTTGCTTTTTTATTATATGACGTCCTTGAAAACCAGTAAATATGTTTTCATATACAAGACACAAAACATAATTTACTGACAGGTTTAAACTCTGGAAGTGTACGAATGTTGATGAAGACGAGTTTTTATAAGAACGCTGCTCTCATATTTGAGTTCAGCAGGTTTTTTTAAACGACCTTTCATTACTGCTGAATCTGAATTATCTTTAGATTTCTGTTTTCTTTTGCATGCTTTTAAATAAATGCATATTTGTCTTCATATCAGACCCAACATGCCTGTAGCATACATTCTTTTTGTTGTTGTTCAATTATTTTTTAGGTAAAAGTTAAAATTACGGAGCTAAAACTTTCACTGTTTGGGACTTTTACTTTGAAAGAGTTCTGCAGTTTTGTTTTAAAATACAACAAACTTACCTTCCAGGTTTTTGACCCAAACATTAAGTTTTGCAACATTTCTTACTTGTTACTTTATTACTGATTAGCTAGAATAATACTTATTAATATGTGTTAATCTCCTTTAGTAAACTGAACTGTGTCATCGGCAAACATTCACTGATTGATTTCAAACTAATACTTTGGAATCCCCGCCCCCTTGTGTTGCAAATACAAACTAAAGTTTTTGTACTTTAGTCTTGTCTCTATTTGTCAACATTTGGACTCATATTTGACCTTATTATTCCAACAGATTCTTTCATATGTTTGTAATGTTTGTATTTAAATGAGTGTTTGTTGGTCTGTTTGTTCCCCAGATGGCTCTTCTGCTCAGCCACATCAGGTGGTTGCAGTTGTTGGTGACGCCGTCACGCTGCCCTGCAGTTTAGAGGACAGAACCAGGTTTGATGACAGTCCAACGGTGGAGTGGACGAGGCCCGACCTGGAACCCAAGGCTGCTCTGGTGTACCGGGACAACTCTGAGGTCTTTGAGATGAAACACCAGCGCTTTGAGTTCCGGACCAGCCTGTTCCACAGTGAGGTCAAAGACGGAAACGTGTCTTTGAGGATCTCCAACGTCCAGCTGTCTGACGCTGGGATGTTCTACTGCCTGAAGATCCCAAAGGAAGAAGGCAGACTCCGGATGGAGAACTCCACGGTGGAGCTGGTTGTTGGTGAGCACACTTTGGTGGACGGTTCTTCCTCTGAAGTTGATTTCCCAGAAGGACAGTCTCACGGGTGGATCTGTGGGGAAAGTTGATGAACTTGTTAGGTTTGCTTTCACATCTGAAACGAGCAGTTTCGGCCGCTGCTCAGATGGGGGCGCTGTACTCAGAGAAACAAGTTCTGACTGTCTATGGATAGCTCAATCCCTCTCGTGTTCCCAAATAGGAAGTACCATTCCCTCTTGATACGGGCGCCGCCATGTTGTCGCTCTGAGACATCGTATCAATGGCAACAACTGTCACCATTGCCATGGAAATGATGACTCAGAGCGACCCGGACCAGTCACTGCCGACTGGTTTCTACATTGGCCTCGTGCCGCGAGAGCTGGTGGTAAGGCATTTTCTATGGGGGACGTCAGACTTCCATTCGTCTGTTGTTTTTACAGTCTTGGGTTCTGACCGGGAGAAAAAAAAACAGGAAAGAAAATCAGCTACTCGGGCTCATCCTTGCAGTGTTCCATCAAAAGTACATTTAAGTGACCACTTCCAATGAAAAGTCTGTTTAAACGTGAAAAAATGCATGCTTTGGGTTTCTGTATTCAAAACTTGCCAAGTTTTTACGTCTGTTTTTGGGCTCCACTGACGAAACGAGGAGCCATTGAATGAGTGTCAAAAGTTAAACCGGCTGAACTGTGACCAACCAGAGTCAGATTCGGCAGTGGCGTATGGATGGCATCATTTCAAAAGACTAAAGTACTAAAGTACCAACTACTTATGTACAAACTTATAATGGATAACAAATCGATAATTGTGGTTTGTGCCCAGATGAGATTTTACAACACCAAATCTTTCAAATATCAGTATAGAGCTGTGAGAGAAAAAGCCTGGAGGAAGATTTACCAGATTTCCACTGGTTCAATATTTCACGTTCCAACTGCATGGCTCATTCAGTTTGAAGCTCACTGTATGCTAAAGGTGTGTTCAAAAATGCCCGTTCGGCATGTTTATGAGCGTGTATCACATCCCCGGTGTAAACGGGTGGATATGGGCTGTACAGAGACTAAATTTGGTCAAACCTGCACGCAGGTTGTCCTTATGAAAATCAGGGTTGTAGACAACTTAGTGAACCAGTAGAGTGAAAATACTCATGTAGGATTTTTTTCTACTGTGATGCAGTGGGGGACAGGTCGTAGTGACAACATGTAAGTGTAAGTAAGGGTGGAGTAGGTGAGACGCAGGCGTGTCGAAAGGATTTTTCTGTTTTACAACATCCCACATGGTTGAAGCCTCAGCACAAATTTAGCTGATTTTTGCCTTTCTTGACTGACCACAGCTGTTTCTACAGTTTCAGTGTCTGACCCAAAGATCTCGATGGTCGCGGTCCAAAGTGGAGCGGTGATGGTGGAGTGTGCGGCCAGTTGCTGGCTGCCGAAGCCAGAGATGAAGATCCTGGACGACCAGGGAAGAACCTTGACTGCTGAAAAGACGGAGACAGAAGAGCCAAACGGATGTATCACCGTACGACAAAAAGTCGTTCTGCAGAATTCAACCGGCAGGTTAGAAGACAGATGTTTTCTTTGGTTTAACATTAGGACTCCAGTTCCAGCGTAATCAGAAATAAGCATTTTCCTGCTCAAATTAATCAAATCAAGAGTATATAATCTGAGTTGGCGAAGATAATCTGCTGACGGTTGCTGCTTTGATTGCTTGGTGGAAATAATGTTTAGCAGATGAAGCTGAAGTTTATTTAAGAAAAAAGGTTGAGTAATTGCTGAAGCTGTTTGCTTAAAGGTCTGCAGAAGTCATTGTAGCTGTAAACTTTAAGCTGCATCAGAGTTTTCCATATTTGACGCTGCTAATCTGTTCTGTTCCAAAATACTACAAGATGTAGGGGAAAAAATCTAGAGCAAAAGAGGGTAATATTGTCCAAAATTGGCAAAAAAAAAGCTATTTAAACCCGAAAAAGAGACTAAAAGCTCCAGGGTTATTGATGAATTATCATTAAAAAAATGTAAAAAATGCCTAAAGCTTGGTACATTTAAACAGGTATAAGAAAAAGTATCAACAAGAGAGGTGATGTGTTAATGAGACTAACATGTGAATGAGTGTAAAATGTACAGAAAATGACAAAAATAATCCCCAAAAATCACGTTTTGAATACAGATATGTTCTAGTGTTAAATCCACGTCCAGTTCTGGGCCTTTCTAGTCTGTTTATAAAAGTGAAGAAGAAAGGGAAAAGAAGAAAACCCGGCTTTACTTTTTCTTTGTTTCTTTTTTGGCAACTTGACGACAAAAATCAAAAGGTTTTTGTTGTTTAAGCTGAATTCTGAACTTTACAAAATGAAGAACAGCAACTGCAGAAAATGTCTGACATCAAATGATAAAACCTGCTGAACTGGATACAAAGGTCCTACACTGTTGACCTGGCTAAAAACATACAGTCTGACCGTGTTTGGCTGAATAAAACTACTTGATTGACTAAACAACTTAATAAAAACCTTCTTAATGGGAGTTTTTTTGTTCAAGCGTTACCTAAATCAGTTTAATTTAAAATGAGAAATAATCGTTTAAAAGACATTTATTTAAGAAAAATGAATCCATCTGTTTTAAGACTTCATTTATATGACGTCTGCATGAACAAACTGATCTAATGGAGTTTTTGCAGATTCACCTGCAGAGCTGAGCTGCTGCAGTTCAACCACAGCAGGTCTGCACAGATCCACATAACCGGTGAGACCAGATTAAATCGTCAGTTAAATTAAAAGTGTTTTTTTTCCGTTAACCTTGTCTTGTTTGTGTCTGACACCATTCTTTTGCTCTCTGAACAGATAGAAAACAGTCATTTATGCTACGAAATAGAACATCAATGTCAAAACGTTATGTTTGTTCAGACTGAGAATGACCACATCAAACCAAACCACAGTAGGAGACATCTGGATGTCCTCTTGTCATTTCAGTTGGTTTCCTCTGGTCGGGTCCCCACATCGCATCCATCTGCGCTGTAGAAGCCCTGGTCTTCGTGGCCCTGTTCGCATTGTGGCACCTGTTTGGGATGAAATGTCCCAGACCCGGTGGGAACCCGCCGACCTACCCACCAAACAGTAGTAAAACCAATTCCAGGTTTACTGAAACTAAAGGATGAATGGTGTGGAGGGCAGCTATTTGTAATGAGGTCAAAGCTCCACTAGGCGGTAGGAGGAGGCAGAGATGCTGTAAGAACGGTTGGTCTTCATTTGATCTGCGTTGATGGATGGACACCCTGGTCAAAGCGTGCACTAATGTTGTTGTAAGCTAGGTTCACACCAAAGAGCCGCACATCCAGTTTCAATGGGAAGTCAGTGTACAGATGTGGCGTGTTTTGAACATCAGGCGTGGCCGGATTCTCTGGCAGCGGTGCGACTTTGGCAGTATGGAATTGCAATGTTTCCAGAGTTGGCGTAGTAGTTGCGTCAACCAATCAGGGACTCAGCTTTTATAGTGAAGTGTTGATGAAGTGAAGAGTGGGTGGAGTCCAAAACCATTATGGAGGAGAATCTGATGGTTCTCCTCCTGAACTTTATGGTTGTGTCGACACAGTACTACAAACTTTATTTTTACCTTATCGGACTAAAACGGGACAGCAAGTCCTCGAATTGTGTCCAGAGAGGCAGAAGTACGACTGAAAGCGTCCGTCTTTCAGCTCCTGCAGTAGATGAAGCTCAGCGTACCAAGAGAGTCTCTGAATGATGTCATGATCCCAGACATGGAGACAAGATTACCGATGTTTTTGTAAAACTCTTTAAAACAAAAAAAAACCTGATCTCTAAACGTCGTTCATTTCTTCTGTGACGTAGTGATGACCTGAAGCGGTGGCTCCTCCCACACAAACACACTTTTGGATGTAGGCCCAGTTTAGTTCAGTCTGTTTAGTTAGTTCAGTATTTTCTTATTGAATTCTATGTATTCATGATCCTTTTGATTTTATGTTTACCTTACAATAATTGATGCAAAGCCCATCGAGACGACTGTTGTTGTGATTTTGGGCTATACAAATAAAATTGAGTTGAAATGAATTGAAATGAATTGAATTGAATTGCAAGTGTCGAGCAGCCAATTTGAATTGTCTGAATTGTCCGTAAATCACGTTTGACGTGAACGCCGCATCAGGCTGCTTTTTCATCTATTCAGTGGATGCCATTGTTTCTAAACAGGACGTCATTGAACTCCTGCGTTTCTGAGAACAAGAAGACAAACCTGCCTCACTGTTGTTGGAGCATGCCCACTAAAGCCTCTTTAATTAGTCAATCACGTCATTTGACGAGCACCTTGAATCCACATGCATAGAGCCATTCACAAATATGGGTGGAAACAATAAAAAGTCATCAAACACAATAGATTAAAAGCAACAACGATCAGAAAAAGAAGACAAGATGGAAGGAAATGTTGTGGCTCAGAGTTTAAGAAGCCACTGCCTAGATTCAAAGACAAACAGGCGCTTTGGTTCCCTTCAGTCTTTGATCATCTGGAAAACGATGGTCACCCTCAAAACTTACTTCATTTTACCTGCTTTCTCTTTGTTGCTGACACAATCTGTGGCCAGAAAAGTGTTTGAGGAATCCTGAACTGCTGGAACACTAACCTTTCCTGTTTGTGTTCACAGCCTCTCAGAATGTAGACTGCAGGAAGTCTTCAAGCGTTAGGTCATCCAGTGTTTCCTCGAACACCTGCCTTTCACCTGAAAACCAAAATCAGGAGAGCGGCGAGGGGAACAGAAATCGGGAGCACTCAAAAGGAGAGAAGTAACCCACAGAGGGAGCTTTGGACTTTGGACAGCTTTGGATCCAGGAGTGTTACCGCATAATGAAAGACCAGAGTCTCCTGAGATTATCAGAAGATTCTCCAACAACTGAGACCATCAGCTCATCAGCCTCAGTCCTTTTCCTGTTTGTTCCAAAGGAGAGCTTGAAGCGAGGCCTGATCAGGAACAGGACCTAAAGGACGGCGTCATCCTTCTGTAAACGAATCTGGACATCAGAGCTCACAGTCAACTCTGCTGATCGTCATGAGGGGATTTATGAGTGTGTGAATGGGAGATGGGGACTGTGACTTTAAATACTTTACGTCCTTTCAGGGGGTCTTACATGAGTCTGAAACTCAGGGATCATATTTTTATTCCATTCATTTGTAAAGTTTGGTTTCATAAAGTCTTCCTTTGCTCTGATTGGTCAGTCGCTCCTCGTTAAGAGTCCAGGATCTGAGATCAAAGCACAGCAACAAATGTATTGTTTGAATGAGGGCATTTGCTTGTGTTACTAAATATGAATGACTTTAACTTTAAGCTCCGCCTCCATTTATACAAAAAATGTCAAACGGAGACAAAAGAACTTTTTTAAAATTGTTTAGAAAAATGAAGCTGATTTTTTTTTATCTACTGTGTTTTTTTAAAATGAAGGGTTCTGTAACTTTATTACCTCTTTTTGCACACTGCCTTTATTTGTATGAAGGATTTGAATGTGGAACGATAATGTCATATTTATGTATTTAACTGGGAGAATTTCTGTGTACTAACGGGGACTGTTGTGTAGTTTTCACCTTTAAATATTTAAGTGCATTTTATGTATTTATTCAGTTTAATGTATTTTAATTTTTTTTTTGTCAAACCTTTTTGTTTGTGTCGTTCTTCTTCTGTGCATTTCATAAACTGAACAGGCATCCTAGAAGCTACTTGGTGATCCTGCTTTGTTTTCAGATGTTTTTTTTAGCTAACAAGCTTCAATCCGGAAGTCAAGGAGCTGTAATAAGATAATTTATTAATCCTTGTTGGACTGTCCATTATTGTGGATGTGAATTAAAGTATCTATAATCTTTCTTAAACTGTAACATCACAGACATTTAAAGCTGTTTGTTGTATTTAATTCATTTCTTCTAACGTCTCCTTGAAGCTTCAAATGTCTGGATAAAATGTCGGATAAGTTCTGGTTTGGCTTCCTGCTGCAGAATACTCAGATAAAATCCATGTTGAAGCTCAGAAGATGATCTTCATTTCTGGAAGTTTTAGCAGGGCTGCTAGGCTGTTAGCTGCTGCTCAGGTTTATGATCTGTAGAAAAGAGGAACTTTTATTCTGTTTCTCAAAGTGGATTCAATCTCTCTGAGCCTCTGGAAGAATCTATTTATTAATACAAATCTTGATTTGGGTTAGAGATTTTCTTGTGACATTTGTGAAAGTGGATCCAGAAGCACAAACATGCCGGTTGGTTACATTTTTGTTAATGGAAACTTTTCAGACAAACATTCAGAGTAAAGATGATTCATCAGCTGCAAATCCATCAGTGGAAAAATACAGACTATATTAAAAACAGTTTGTGGCTCCTACATCCTGCTTCTCTACATTTTTTCAAGGTAAATAATATAAAGGTTTTTCCTGTGATGTCATCAAGCTGTCAACAGCATGTTTTAGAAATACTCTGACAGAAAATCTATAAATCACTTTTTGTTCATTTTATCGCTCAATGAAGTTTAATTTAGAATTGAATGAAAAACTTGAACTTAAGCCAAATAACTATAGAGAAAAAATACTCAGTGGGTTTGTGGGCCTAAATGTTGATTTTGTCTGCATAATTCTTGATTTGTAACTCAAACCAAACACTTTGTGCGTACCTGTGTGTTCTTGCAATTGTTTATTCACATGCACAGTTAAATATCAAAAAGTTACAAATGCTAAATACAATTTAGGTACAATTTGAAATGACCGCAGCTTAAAACGATGAAGTCTAAACGGTTGCTACGAATCTTTAAATGGTTCGCACCATAACCTGAAAAACACACAAAACACACACTTTTCCACACAGACCAGAGTTCCAAGGGCAGGAGAGGGTCCCAGATTCCTTTCAGATTAGTGAGTAGATGATGCGTTTAGATGCTGCTAGAATGCTTGGTCATCAGAGTTCTCCTATCAGCTACTTTAAAGTTTGCATAATATCTGTTAAAACTTGACGTTTTTTTCCCTTTCAGAACCAGATTTGCCCTGATAATCGAGATATTAAAGAGTCTAGATGTGTATTTTTGAATGAATTTTTTAAAGTTTTCAACCAATTCAGAACTTGCTGGGTTATGTTGTTCTGTTTCAAACTAAAAACAAAAGCAACAGTTTACCACAGTCGGGAGGAAAATCAGCCAATCAGATCCCTGAACTGGGTTCCTCCAAACATCCAAACCTCTGCTCTGAAACAGTAAATGGGTGGGAAGAGGTGGGAACACGGGCAGAACGTGATGTGCAGATGACAGTTTTTGCTCTATGACCCGTAGAAACACCAAGAACCGTCTCATGATAACAGAACCTAAAACAGAACAGAACTTTCTTCATCTCACAGAGGAAAAAAAGGGTCCCGGATCTTCTCAGGGGACAAAAGAAAACTTTGTTCATGAGGTTCAGATCCAGGTTTCAAGTTTCTGTTACCTTTTCCTTCTCTGAAACGTGTCATGTGACTGTGGCATCAGAGCGTTTCGTAACACCTTGAAGGTGCGCCCATGAGCAACAGAGGGGGGGGGGGGGTCTCTTTAACACAAACTGTCTCTAACCAAACAGAAAATGTAATCTTTTTTTAAACCCTATCAGAAAATCCACAAAGACAAATTCCAGTATCATTAATTTAATGAGATAATGGTATCAATTATGATCAGTGTGGGTGAGTTGTTTAGTTTTTGCTACAACAAAGTTAGTCTGAGAAGCAAAGATGTAGTCATGAGTGATCAGGAGAAAAAGGCCTCATTTACCCAACGTCTCAAATTTGATCAACACGTTTCTAATGTGGTGTAACTTTATTGTAAAAATTATTTTTCAGCCAATTTGGACTTATTTCAGTTCAGGGGAAATTCCTTTCAAATAAAAACAGATGAGTTCATCTCACTATATAGTTTAGAAAATTAGCAAAACGTTTCCCGTTGTAAGTGCTGATGACATAGGGGATTCTGACATTCCAATATTATAGGTATAGAAAGGCTTGTACTCAAAAAGTGTTTTTTAATGCACAGAAAAATAAATGGCCTTTTGCTGCTGATCTTTTCACACATCAAAAAAAAAAAAACTAAACATAAATCCTAAAAATCTAGAGTTTAAAATAAAAAAGATGCAGCACAGCCAAACCTCTGCATACTTAATGATTAAAAAAATACTTGAACAAAATGGAAAAATCAAATGTCCTGCAGGAAGTCTCAAAGCGCCATAAATTATTCAAGTTTTGCTGCATTTATTTGATCTGTAAAGTTTAGGTTCCAACATTTCCACATAGGATTTAACAGTAATTAATATCAACAGGGAGGAGCTAGATTATCTGTAATTAAGGAGTTAATCCTTTTCTGACAGAATGCTGGGAAAGCTGGAATCTCCGTTGCGATCCTGAACACACCTCTAGCCACGCCCACTTCAGTGACACTTCTAATGGAGATGAAGGTTCACAGGTCTTTGGTTCTGTCATGTCTGTGCTGGTTCCTCTGCTCCTGTTCCTCTGGTCCACAGGTAAGAAAGTCTTAAAGGTGCGTCAGGTCCAGGTGTTGACCAGGTGACAGGTGAGCTGCCTGCCAGGCCGGATGGGAGGTTTTTCTAGCATGGGATCATCGTCCCGCTCAGATTAAATTAAAGTTAACTAAATGTGTTCGGCACGGGAGCGGGTCCGTCTCCGTCTCACCTGGGACTTTCACACCTGGTTTGTAGTCCACTGACATGATCCTCCTCAGATTTCAAACTCAGAGCGGTCTGGGCGTGTGAGCGTCGCGCTCGTGCGTTTTATGTAGGAAGCTTCTTTTCCGGGTCGGGGGTCCAATCTAAGTGTATCTGGGTGGGTTTGTGTAGATAGTGTGTGTGGATATCTGAGTGTGTGTAGTTCTTTGTGTTTGTGCATAAAATGCAGATTGTATCAGATATTTATGACACTGATAACCTTAAATAACTTTTGTTGTGTGGTTTAATGTTTGTTGATATCATGTTGGATGTTTTTGTTTATTTGAACTCCTCCTACCAACCTGCTCGACTCTTTTGGAACTAAGAAAGAAAAACAAAAGATACTAACAGAATAAATCCTGAAAACCATTCAGTTTCAAACGTAAAATGGGGGTTTATACAAATAAACTCCTGCTCGGAACATAAAGGGAATGAAAGCACCTGAACAGGTTAAGTAGGAAAAAGTTGTTTTTCAAGTATAGAAATGTTTTTTAAACTTTTCTTTGTCCTTTATTATGTTGGTGTTTGTCAAAATACTGTACTAAATGTCAACTGGGTCTTTGATCCCAAAAGCTGCACAAATACACAATCAGAATAAAAATTAAGAACATATTTTCATATTTTTATGCGTTTCTGAACATTTTTACATGAAGACTTTTTAATGTTCACACTGTCTAGATTTGTTTGTTGTTTAAAGTCTACAAACTGAAATGGTTCTGTTTGAGCCTAAATGCCTGAATGTAAGAGGAAGTTTTAAAAAATTCTATTTTCCATCTTTTCTATTTGTGGTGAGATCCAAAGTATTCAACAACAGCTCTGCAATCGGTTTTAGCAAACTGTCAGAATTTTATTTTAAAGAATGAATTGCTTAGATGGGGGCGTGGCCTTTTGACTGACAGATTCTACAGAGTCAAATCAGGTTTACCGTCTATTAGATCAGTGTTTTTCAACCAGTGTGCCGCGGCACACTAGTGTGCCGTGGGAGATGGTCAAGTGTGCCGTGAGAAATTGCCCTCATTAATTGATCTAAAAGCAATTACCATCTCCAGGAAATCAGCTCTTTGTTCATCCAAACAGGCCCTGATAAAACACTGAGAAGTTAAGAATATGAAATATCATAAAATTATTTTTTCTTTGTGTTATATGATTCTATTAAAGACCTTTTGATAACAATAACGGGGTACCGCGATTTAGCTGCAGCTATAACTGTGTAAGGAAAAGTCCCGCCCCTTTAACTGTCTCCACCAATCATTCTTGAAGGCTTAATCACATGTCTTCAGTCTGACCAATCAGAAGTCTTCACTTCCTTGTTTCGATTTAGCGCAAAAAAGTCTCTCTGTTCTAACAAACATACCAGCTAAAGCTCGTCTTTAGCGGTGTAGCTTTCCACAGAATCTGGTATCAGACTGGAACAAGTGAACAAAACCATGAAGCTCAAAGACGCTGGTCTTTCTGCGGTCGGCGGATTATCGGCACTACATCTCCCATGATGCAACAAAGTGTCTGTCTTAGCGCACAATGAGTCTCTCCTCTTAACGTCTTAAAACAACGAACACACATCAAACAGTTTTTGAATCTTTTGACTTAATTTTTAATACATCTTTTAGAAAAAACAGCTGCAGCTTCCAGCTTTTTCTGCAACATTTATCACAAAAATGCATGTGAGATTGCAGAGCGGCTGTAGATCAAAACAGACTGAGCTTTTTTTTTTTTTTTATTTATCTTTTTTTTTTGGATGCTGGTGTGCCGCGGGATTTTTGTCAAGGTTAAAGTGTGCCGTGGCTCAAAAAAGGTTGAAAAACACTGTATTAGAGCAAATCAAATCTAAAACCAGAGAATTATCAGAATAAACCAATATTTAAGCTTAAGGAGAAACCTAATATCGACTAATATATGTATAGTACATACTGTATTTATTATGTTTAATTAAAAATCTTAGATTTGCTCAAAGTGGTTTTCTGAAAGAGGATCCTAAGGTCCATCCATACCAAGTTTGGTGCGTGTACCTTAAAATGCAGAATTCTAAGGTAGTTTGGGTCTTCAAGGAAGGCAGTAAAGTGCTTTATAAGTACACACCACTTGTTGACACCAATGTCTTTTGTCTAAATGAGGCTAAAACTCCTGTTTGTTCTCCAGATGGCTCTTCTGCTCAGCCACATCAGGTGGTTGCAGTTGTTGGTGACGCCGTCACGCTGCCCTGCAGCTTAGAGGACAGAACCAGGTTTGATGACAGTCCAACGGTGGAGTGGACGAGGGCCGACCTGGATCTCAAGGCTGCTCTGGTGTACCGGGACAACTCTGAGGTCTTTGAGATGAAACACCAGCGCTTTGAGTTCCGGACCAGCCTGTTCCACAGTGTGGTCAAAGACGGAAACGTGTCTTTGAGGATCTCCAACGTCCAGCTGTCTGACGCTGGGATGTTCTACTGCCTGAAGATCCCAAAGGAAGAAGGCAGACTCCGGATGGAGAACTCCACGGTGGAGCTGGTTGTTGGTGAGAACACTTTGGTATTGGGATTTGGTATTTTATAGAAAATACGAAGGGTGGGGGAGGCAAATTTACTGGTAGCACATGTGCGACTGGATGTAAAATTCAGTCGCACACTCTCAAATTTTGGTCGCAAAATGCGACCATTTGGTCGCAGTCTGGAGCCCTGCAAGGTGCTTTCCATAAAATACAAACAAGAACACAATAAAACCAATCCCTACACATGCAATAGAATAATTATAATAAAATACACATAAACAAGCACAAAAAAAGAGAAATGACAGAGCTAAAGAAAAAAAGAACCCAGAAGGCGCCGTCCCCCCTGTCCTCCTGTTGGCCGGAGTGTCATCATCTAAGCAGCACAAGAACAACTCATCCCCAGAACCTCCCCCCCCAAGAGGTGCTGGGGATGAGTTGGTGGATGGCTTGATGGCTTGGTGGACTTTGTTGAAGTTATTCTAGATTATTTAACAGATTTCCATGGTCCAGCCCTTTTTATACATGAGAACATCCATCCATCCATCCATCCATCCATCCATCCACCCATCCATCAATGCCTTCCTGGGGTCTGACTTGTCTGTCAATGACCGTCTTGGCCAACACATGGGACAAACTGTTTCTAAATCGGGGAAACAGACAAAAGGGGAAAAAGCTCATTGCGAGAGGAGATTGTCACTCAAACGCAATTTTTTTATTTTCAAATCCAAAAAATACAAACAGACGACATATCAAGTGCTTGTTGTCACATCTCGCGTGCCCTATTGCTGACCCCTGTTCTATATATATAGGTATATAATATTTCACGTTCCAACTGCATGGCTCATGCACTAGTATCGGTTAGCGACAGTCCAGTGTCAACACCGTATGCTAAAAGTGTGTTCAAAAATGCCCGTTCGGCATGTTTATGAGCGTGTATCACATCCCCGGTGTAAACGGGTGAATATGGGCTGTTCAGAGTCTAAATTTGGTCAAACCTGCACGTAGGTTGTCCTTATGAAATATCAAGGTTTTAGACCACTTAGTGAACCAGTAGAGTCAAAATACTCATGTAGGATTTTTTTCTACTGTGATGCAGTGGGGGACAGGTCGTAGTGACAACATGTAAGTGTAAGTAAGGGTGGAGTAGGTGAGACGCAGGCGTGTCTTACAGATTTTTCTGTTTTACAACATCCCACATGGTTGAAGCCTAGCACAAATTTAGCTGATTTTTGCCTTTCTTGACTGACCACAGCTGTTTCTACAGTTTCAGTGTCTGACCCAAAGATCTCGATGGTCGCGGTCCAAAGTGGAGCGGTGATGGTGGAGTGTGCGGCCAGTTGCTGGCTGCCGAAGCCGGAGATGAAGATCCTGGACGACCAGGGAAGAACCTTGACTGCTGAAAAGACGGAGACAGAAGAGCCAAACGGATGTATCACCGTACGACAAAAAGTCGTTCTGCAGAATTCAACCGGCAGGTTAGAAGACAGATGTTTTCTTTGGTTTAACATTAGGACTCCAGTTCCAGCGTAATCAGAAATAAGCATTTTCCTGCTCAAATTAATCAAATCAAGAGTATATAATCTGAGTTGGCGAAGATAATCTGCTGACGGTTGCTGCTTTGATTGCTTGGTGGAAATAATGTTTAGCAGATGAAGCTGAAGTTTATTTAAGAAAAAAGGTTGAGTAAATTGCTGAAGCTGTTTGCTTAAAGGTCTGCAGAAGTCATTGTAGCTGTAAACTTTAAGCTGCATCAGAGTTTTCCGTATTTGACGCTGCTAATCTGTTCTGTTCCAAAATACTACAAGATGTAGGGGAAAAAATCTAGAGCAAAAGAGGGTAATATTGTCCAAAATTGGCAAAAAAAAAGCTATTTAAACCCGAAAAAGAGACTAAAAGCTCCAGGGTTATTGATGAATTATCATTAAAAAAATGTAAAAAATGCCTAAAGCTTGGTACATTTAAACAGGTATAAGAAAAAGTATCAACAAGAGAGGTGATGTGTTAATGAGACTAACATGTGAATGAGTGTAAAATGTACAGAAAATGACAAAAATAATCCCCAAAAATCACGTTTTGAATACAGATATGTTCTAGTGTTAAATCCACGTCCAGTTCTGGGCCTTTCTAGTCTGTTTATAAAAGTGAAGAAGAAAGGGAAAAGAAGAAAAACCGGCTTTACTTTTTCTTTGTTTCTTTTGTGGCAACTTGACGACAAAAATCAAAAGGTTTTTGTTGTTTAAGCTGAATTCTGAACTTTACAAAATGAAGAACAGCAACTGCAGAAAATGTCTGACATCAAATGATAAAACCTGCTGAACTGGATACAAAGGTCCTACACTGTTGACCTGGCTAAAAACATACAGTCTGACCGTGTTTGGCTAAATAAAACTACTTGATTGACTAAACAATTTAATAAAAACCTTCTTAATGGGAGTTTTTTTGTTCAAGCGTAATAATCTAAGTGTATCTGGGTGGGTTTGTGTAGATAGTGTGTGTGGATATCTGAGTGTGTGTAGTTCTTTGTGTTTGTGCATAAAATGCAGATTGTATCAGATATTTATGACACTGATAACCTTAAATAACTTTTGTTGTGTGGTTTAATGTTTGTTGATATCATGTTGGATGTTTTTGTTTATTTGAACTCCTCCTACAAACCTGCTCGACTCTTTTGGAACTAAGAAAGAAAAACAAAAGATACTAACAGAATAAATCCTGAAAACCATTCAGTTTCAAACGTAAAATGGGGGTTTATACAAATAAACTCCTGCTCGGACCATAAAGGGAATGAAAGCACCTGAACAGGTTAAGTAGGAAAAAGTTGTTTTTCAAGTATAGAAATGTTTTTTAAACTTTTCTTTGTCCTTTATTATGTTGGTGTTTGTCAAAATACTGTACTAAATGTCAACTGGGTCTTTGATCCCAAAAGCTGCACAAATACACAATCAGAATAAAAATTAAGAACATATTTTCATATTTGTATGCGTTTCTGAACATTTTTACATGAAGACTTTTTAATGTTCACACTGTCTAGATTTGTTTGTTGTTTAAAGTCTACAAACTGAAATGGTTCTGTTTGAGCCTAAATGCTTGAATGTAAGAGGAAGTTTTAAAAAATTCTATTTTCCATCTTTTCTATTTGTGGTGAGATCCAAAGTATTCAACAACAGCTCTGCAATCGGTTTTAGCAAACTGTCAGAATTTTATTTTAAAGAATGAATTGCTTAGATGGGGGCGTGGCCTTTTGACTGACAGATTCTACAGAGTCAAATCAGGTTTACCGTCTATTAGATCAGTGTTTTTCAACCAGTGTGCCGCGGCACACTAGTGTGCCGTGGGAGATGGTCAAGTGTGCCGTGGAAAATTGCCCTCATTAATTGATCTAAAAGCAATTACCATCTCCAGGAAATCAGCTCTTTGTTCATCCAAACAGGCCCTGATAAAACACTGAGAAGTTAAGAATATGAAATATCATAAAATTATTTTTTCTTTGTGTTATATGATTCTATTAAAGACCTTTTGATAACAATAACGGGGTACCGCGATTTAGCTGCAGCTATAACTGTGTAAGGAAAAGTCCCGCCCCTTTAACTGTCTCCACCAATCATTCTTGAAGGCTTAATCACATGTCTTCAGTCTGACCAATCAGAAGTCTTCACTTCCTTGTTTCGATTTAGCGCAAAAAAGTCTCTCTGTTCTAACAAAAATACCATCTAAAGCTCGTCTTTAGCGGTGTAGCTTTCCACAGAATCTGGTATCAGACTGGAACAAGTGAACAAAACCATGAAGCTCAAAGACGCTGGTCTTTCTGCGGTTGGCGGATTATCGGCACTACATCTCCCATGATGCAACAAAGTGTCTGTCTTAGCGCACAATGAGTCTCTCCTCTTAACGTCTTAAAACAACGAACACACATCAAACAGTTTTTGAATCTTTTGACTTAATTTTTAATACATCTTTTAGAAAAAACAGCTGCAGCTTCCAGCTTTTTCTGCAACATTTATCACAAAAATGCATGTGAGATTGCAGAGCGGCTGTAGATCAAAACAGACTGAGCTTTTTTTTTTTTTTTATTTATCTTTTTTTTTTTGGATGCTGGTGTGCCGCGGGATTTTTGTCAAGGTTAAAGTGTGCCGTGGCTCAAAAAAGGTTGAAAAACACTGTATTAGAGCAAATCAAATCTAAAACCAGAGAATTATCAGAATAAACCAATATTTAAGCTTAAGGAGAAACCTAATATCGACTAATATATGTATAGTACATACTGTATTTATTATGTTTAATTAAAAATCTTAGATTTGCTCAAAGTGGTTTTCTGAAAGAGGATCCTAAGGTCCATCCATACCAAGTTTGGTGCGTGTACCTTAAAATGCAGAATTCTAAGGTAGTTTGGGTCTTCAAGGAAGGCAGTAAAGTGCTTTATAAGTACACACCACTTGTTGACACCAATGTCTTTTGTCTAAATGAGGCTAAAACTCCTGTTTGTTCTCCAGATGGCTCTTCTGCTCAGCCACATCAGGTGGTTGCAGTTGTTGGTGACGCCGTCACGCTGCCCTGCAGCTTAGAGGACAGAACCAGGTTTGATGACAGTCCAACGGTGGAGTGGACGAGGGCCGACCTGGATCCCAAGGCTGCTCTGGTGTACCGGGACAACTCTGAGGTCTTTGAGATGAAACACCAGCGCTTTGAGTTCCGGACCAGCCTGTTCCACAGTGAGGTCAAAGACGGAAACGTGTCTTTGAGGATCTCCAACGTCCAGCTGTCTGACGCTGGGATGTTCTACTGCCTGAAGATCCCAAAGGAAGAAGGCAGACTCCGGATGGAGAACTCCACGGTGGAGCTGGTTGTTGGTGAGAACACTTTGGTATTGGGATTTGGTATTTTATAGAAAATACGAAGGGTGGGGGAGGCAAATTTACTGGTAGCACATGTGCGACTGGATGTAAAATTCAGTCGCACACTCTCAAATTTTGGTCGCAAAATGCGACCATTTGGTCGCAGTCTGGAGCCCTGCAAGGTGCTTTCCATAAAATACAAACAAGAACACAATAAAACCAATCCCTACACATGCAATAGAATAATTATAATAAAATACACATAAACAAGCACAAAAAAAGAGAAATGACAGAGCTAAAGAAAAAAGAACCCAGAAGGCGCCGTCCGCCCTGTCCTCCTGTTGGCCGGAGTGTCATCATCTAAGCAGCACAAGAACAACTCATCCCCAGAACCTCCCCCCCCAAGAGGTGCTGGGGATGAGTTGGTGGATGGCTTGATGGCTTGGTGGACTTTGTTGAAGTTATTCTAGATTATTTGACAGATTTCCATGGTCCAGCCCTTTTTATACATGAGAACATCCATCCATCCATCCATCCATCCATCCATCCACCCATCCATCCATCCATCCATCCATCCATCCATCCATCCATCCATCCATCCATCCATCCATCCATCCATCCATCCATCCATCCACCCATCCATCCATCCATCCATCCATCCATCCATCCATCCATCCATCCATCCATCCACCCATCCATCAATGCCTTCCTGGGGTCTGACTTGTCTGTCAATGACCGTCTTGGCCAACACATGGGACAAACTGTTTCTAAATCGGGGAAACAGACAAAAGGGGAAAAAGCTCATTGCGAGAGGAGATTATCAGTCAAACGCAATTTTTTTATTTTCAAATCCAAAAAATACAAACAGACGACATATCAAGTGCTTGTTGTCACATCTCGCGTGCCCTATTGTTGACCCCTGTTCTATATATATAGGTATGTAATGTCTGTGTCAGTGTTGGTTTTTCAAGGCTCTAGAAACTGTTGCTTCTGCTGTGTTGAAGGCTTGAGTTTTCGTCCATCAGACCTTGGATGCGTTGGGCGAAGCGCACACTACTCTTCCTTTTGATTCTACAGTTTCAGCGTTTGACCCAAAGATCACAGGGATCTGGTTTGGCAGTAACTATGTGGTCATGGAGTGTGAAGCGAGAAACTGGCGGCCAAAGCCTCAGATGAAGATCCTGGACGAACAGGGGAGAGCTTTGACTGGAGAAAAGGCACAGACAGAAGATCCAGGAGGAGTTTTCACCATAAGGCAGAGAGTCACACTCCAACGTTCAGCTGACAGGTTGGATTTGTTTGACAGGAGGCTTTCATTGGTTGATATGGGGAATTAGTTAGTTATGACATCAGACGGCTCTTTCCTTAATTAGAAGGTTTTAGTACTCTGGTGAAGCCCGATGGGGGGGGGGGGGGTCTCCTACCCCTGACCTTCTTAGGAGCTGCTGTCCTGTTTGTTGATCATCAGCTGATGAGGAGATGCCAGAACAAATGGTGGGCCAATTGATCAGTACAGTCATAACAGTCATAAGTCCACCAGTAGTGCTAGAAATGATAGATAGAAAAAACTACTCCTGTTTTCTCATGAATGAATGAACGTAGACATCTGATGGACGTGTTTCTTTCAGTCACAGGATCGTCTGCAGAGTGGAGCTCCCACGTTTCAACCACAGCAGGACCACGCAGATCCTCATTTCAGGTACGCCCCTCCTTCAGGCTGAGCTGGAATTTAAAAACACAACCCAAAATGACTCAAAGGTTGTGTCCAAATTCCCTCACTACTCCCTATAATCCCTACAAGGCTTTATAATGCGGAACTTACAGGTGTTTATCTCAACTTTGACACCTACTCACCTGTTTCTTTTCTTAAAATGCCAACAATGACATCACTCCTTTTCCAAAGTAAAAACCTGATAAATATGATCATTTTACATGGACTGTTTCTGAATCACTCACTGTGTTTTGATGATGAAAACGTGGATGGTTTACAAACATTATCACAAATGACAAACTGTTCAAACACAATGCACTATGGTCTCTACTTGTCAATCAATTGATGCACACAGAGACTTCTGGGAAATTTCATGGGTATTGGATTTTGGAATTGTAGATTTGGAAAGTAAAGGTTTGGATAGTGTAGTTGTGAGCATTAGCACTGAATACAATTCGCACATTGTACAGTAGCTCCTCCCACAAGCATCGGGTATGTCAAGTCTATAAGCACTGAAATCAGCCAACAAGGTTAATTTATTGTATTTTTGCTGCAGGTCTTTTTTTTTACAAAGTTTTTGTAATTTGGTTTCTTTAATTAATTATTCTTTAACCTTGTATTTTCTGTAGATGACCAAATGGGTCAGAGAGTCCAGTGGTTTGCAGGTAAAACTAACATCCAACTATATGAACATACTGTTGACTAGTTTTTGATATTTCACCCGTTTGCTGATTAATTTTGCTATATTCTTCCCTTTGCCTCTTCCTCTCTATACCTTACTTTTAAAAATAACTCAACCGTCTATTTCCATATGATGAATTGTGTTCAAGACAATTGTGCTTATTAATTCACTTTTAAATTGTTGATTTATCAAAAACTGTATTTAAGTGAAATCTCCAATAGAAAACAAGCAGTAATGATCCTAGTAAAGTCTTTATCATGTATCTTGATTTGGAGTTTCCTGGTTTTTTTTTTTCAGTTGACTGCCTGCGTTCCTATTTCACCATCGCCGGCATCTGTGCCATGATTTTATTAACTTTCTTTGGTTTCTTTCTGTGGAGGAGGAAGCTGCACCGATACGGTAAGAAAGCCTAGAAAACAGAAGCAGGCTTTTGAAACCGCGATAAGTAAATGTTATGACTCAGTGTAGACACTAGACGGAGGAGGAATCCATCATATGGGAATAATCATAGTTTTAGTTTTTTAATACATTTGGAAATTATAATAGCTCATTGTAGAATTTTGATTTGAAGCAAAGTGTTTGAGGTCAGATTACTGACAAAATAAAACATGCTTATAGACGAAGTTGTACTTCCCGGCTGTATATTTTTTGCTAAGTTGTGCACAACTTTGTCCACATGCACACGTTTCATTTTCATCTTACCCCATAGACATTAGGGGGAAACGGGTCGAGGGTTGTAGGGAGGCTTCTGAGGATCAGGCCCAGAACATCCAGACAGCATTCACACAGAGATGAACCCATGATCTGTCTTTGTCTTAACCTTCTGTAAAATCACGGCTAACAGTACGCCTTCTTGTTCTTACAGCTAGGGCCTGTTTGACACAAACAATGCCAGAAACCTGTGTTAGAAGATCATTTCAGCAGCGCAGAACTGATCCCTGTGAGACCGAGAACAGTGTAAACAGCTTAACTGAGCAGCAGGAAAGGGAGCTGAACAACCTCAAATCAGATCTTCAAAAGAAAGACGAGCTCATCAAAACCCTAAAACGTCAACTCTCTGCTGGTCTGAAGTCTTGTGTGGTTCACCACACTACAACACACACTGGAAACCTTTTGGGCAGCTTTGAAAGCGACGCCTCATCCAGTGAGAACGATCAAGAGCCGCTGGAGAACCGCAAGCTTTTGAAATCTTCTAGTTTTTCCAGAAAGAAACATCCACTGGCTGAGATCTCCAGAATAAAGAAGGATACAGTTTCTGATCCCAAAGTCCAAAGGAAAAAAACTTTTCATCGAATGAAGTCTTTACCTACTTATGATTTGGTAGACGACACCCATCCACCTTTGTCTCCCACTTACTTGTCGGGTCAGGAGAATCTCCAGAGTCAACGTAGAGCTTCTTTACAGCTTTCAGCATTAGGAGACAATTACAAAACTTGAATTGGGTTGAAGCTATTCGTCATTTTGGTTCTAAAATATTGTTTTATTTGAATCGTTGTTGGAGGTTGTAACTGAAGAATTCAATTCAATTCAATTTTATTTGTATAGCCGAAAATCACAACAACAGTCGTCTCGATGGGCTTCGAAGTAAAACATGAACTTAAAAGGATCACGAATACAAAGAGTTCAATAGGAAAATACTAAAATGAACTAACAAACTGACTAAGCTATAATGGCATCCCTGCCCTTAGACCCCCCTTCGCGGTAAGGAAAAACTCCTAAAAAACGGATTCCGGAAAAAACGAAGAAACCTCAGGGGGGTCCACATGAAGGTGGGATCCTCCCCCAGGACGGACAGGCGATTTATCAGAACTCTTAGAGAAGAATTAACTTATCTAAATCTACAACTACATATATAAAAGTCCAGCAGACGAGCTTCATCCAGCCGTGGTTGTGGGGACAGTCAGGGGCCCGAGTCGAGCCGGAGACAGGAACCACAGCCAGGTGTAGGAGCAGGAGCAGAGGCGAGGTAGACGGTCAGGAACTGGAGCACGGATGAGCCAACTGGAGTCTGGAAGCACTCCCACTCCCCAAGGAGGGGAGAGGAAAAGAGGGACAATACATGAATCACTGCACCAAACAGAGGCATGGAGAACTAAATGATGAATAATGATCAAGAATACAGGAGAGGAAGGGTAGAAGTAGATGAGAAAAGAGGACAGAACCCCAGTGCACCATAGTTACCCCAGCTTCAACTGCTAGCAGCCTTTTAAAAGAAATAGTTATTAAGTTTAATTTAAACAAATTAAGTTAAATAATCTCTGAATACTAACTAGTCTGACAATAAGCCTGTCCAAAGAGGAATGTTTTCAGTCTAACTTTGATTGTAGAAACTGAATCGGCCTCTCTTACATAAAACAGGGGCTTGGTGGCTAAACGCTCTACCTCCAACTGTACTTTGACTAATTCTAGGAACCACAAGCAGTCCTGCATTTTGGGAGTGAATAGTTCTATTTGGATGGTAAGGGACTATGAGGTCCTTAATATAGGACGGGGCCATTCCATGTAAGGCCTTAAAGGTTAACAGGAGGATCTTGAACTTGATTCTAGAATCAACTGGGATCCAGTGAAGTGAAACTAACACAGGAGTGATTTGATCTCTTCTGCTGGTTCCAGCTAACAATCTAGCTGCTGCGTTCTGAACAAGCTGGAGACTTCTTAAGGAACTCTTAGGACACGCTGCTAACAAGGAGTTACAGTAATCCAGCCTCGACGTAACAAATGCATGGATGAGTTTTTCAGCATCACTCTTAGAAAGTAGATTTCTGATCTTAGCAATATTTCGCAGGTGAAAAAAGGCAGTTCTACATGCCTGAGATATGTGAGCCTTAAATGATAAATCCTGGTCAAATAAAACCCCAAGGTTTCTAACTGTGGAATTGGGGGCTATACTTATGCCATCCAGGGAGACTATCTGAGCAGACAGAGCATCTCTGAGGTTTTTAGGACCAAGTATAATGACCTCAGTTTATTCTGGGTTCAAGAGGAGGTAATTAATTGTCATCCAGGTCTTGATGTCACTGATGCAGGCGTTCAGTTTCTCTATCTGGTCATTCTGGTCAGGCTTCATGGATAAATACAACTGCGTATCTTCGGCATAACAATGAAAATTAATGCTGTGTTTCCTGATTATGTTTCCTAGGGGTAGCATATAAAGCGTAAACAGGATCGGTCCCAAGACTGAGCCCTGTGGGACTCCATAGTTGACTCGAGTGCACTGAGAGGAATGGCCATTTACATTAACGAACTGATACCTATCTGACAGATAGGATTTAAACCACTGGATGGCAGATCCTCTGATCCCTATGTCCTGCTCTAATCTATGGAGTAAAATACCGTGGTCGATAGTGTCAAAGGCTGCACTGAGGTCCAACAGGACCAGAATAGAAAGTAGTCCCTTTTCTGAGGCCAATAACAAGTCATTAGAGAACAGTGTAGAATTATGTTGTTGGGTTACTATGTTATGAAGATGATGATGATGATGATTATGAAGGTTTTTCATGAAATCTTCCCAAGCATTTATCGCTGAACAGCTTCAGAAGCTCCAGAGCAAAACTCAGACCAGAGCTGGCTTTCTTCATCAGATTGTTTCGCCTCTGTGGATCCCTTCCAGATATGATTACGTTCTCCTCAGCAGAGGCTTAGGAGACGTGGAACGTCTCACTTCAAATTTTTAAAGACGTTAGGCCTCATTAAGGAGTACAATCTGCTTTGTTCCAGCATCACTTTCGGGGCTCCAGTTCCGTTGATGGTCCAGGTGAACACCCAGGTGTTTATGCGCCTCCACTTCTTCTGGAAAAGGGTTTGACATGTTGCTTTACCTCAGTCTGCTTTGTATGTTTTACATTCAGAATCAGATGATTATCTCTGCACAATGTCAGAATGTGGTCCAGCTGTTGTCTCCACTCAGCCTCGTATTCATCTCTGACACATCAGACGACTGTTAAGTAATCTGAGTACTTCTGCAGACTTTGTTGTTATGGACAGAATCTTCAGGGCCCAGTAATTCTCTTGTTAAAAGTCTAAATGTGTGCTGCATTTAAATACAAAGACGTGTGAGATATAAAACTAACCTCTGAGAATAATATTTTTGATATAAAAAGAACACTCCTTGTGCTAACAGATATTCAGACATTGATGATGTTAAGGCCACAGCCAGATTTTGCGCAAATTGCACAAATGAAAATTCGTCGTACATGAAAATACGTGGAAAGCAAGAAAAGTTGTGGACATGAAAATTTCCCAAATATATCTCCAATGAACTACATTAAAACCACAGAAGAAGTACAAATAAACCACGCAAAGAACATCTAAACCGTTTTTTTATTGAATTTCTTCCCGTTGACGTTCAGAGCCCTGCACAGAAATCCAATCTGGTCAGCACCATGGTCAGCTCCTGCCGCGGCGCAGAGGTTAGCGCTCTCGCCTCAAATCCTAGCTGGGTTCTCCCTATGTGGAGCTTGCATGTTCTCCTTGTACATGTGTGGGTTTTCTGTGGGAACTCCAGCCTCCCCCACTGCCCAAAAACATGCTCCATAACGTCGTTAAGGATTCTAAACGGCGAACCCCGTTTTTGCTCACAAGTAGCTGGGATGGCTCCACTAGCCCCATGACCCCATAATGGACTCAAAGGATTCAGGATATGGATGGATGGATAATGTATCAAGAAATAAGAAAACTTGATCCATTTGTGTCATTTAGAGTTTTAAAAACATCAGGGACGATATATTTACCTGATGTTTCAAGATCATGTAGAATTCATGCAGATAAGGCACCTTAACTTTATATAAAAAAATGTTTTGATGGTTGAGGTTTAATCTGACAAAGATGAATCTTTTCTTTTCCTCCCAATTCTTTTGTACATGTGTTACGTTCATAAATGTTTGTTATTTTATGGATGGATCATAAAGCTATTGTCATTTTTTTGTGAATTGTTTTTTTTTTTGTTCCTTCTTATTACCAAAGGGCTATTTTTAGTTTTTTTTTTAATTCCACTTTTTAAGTTAATTCACAAAGTGTCTCTTTACAGGTCAGTGAGTTTTTTTTTTAAACTGTTAGAACTGTATAAGCTTTAAATGTGATCAAAAAAGATCCTTTCATGTTCTGGTAGAAAGACTTCTACAATCATGCTGTGATGTCTTAATGAATATCAAAATACAAACAGTTCAGTTGGAAGTATTTCTTGAATGCTGCACTTTATTCAATAAACCTTCTTTTCTCACTGCAGTTGGTGGCTTCTTCCTGTAGGTGGTGCTGCGGCACCGTTTTGTCAAAATAAACAGTCTGTTCCTGAGTCTGTTTGTTCTCAGAGACCGGTTTGGCTGCTGTGATCCCTCGGTTGTGCCGTTGCTCAATCTAATGATCTAATTAGCGTCACAGAGCGCAGTCATCCAACCCTGTGGCGTGTCATCATTGTTGTACTCTGTGTGGCTTGTCAGATGTTCAAAGTGTGTATCCAGAAAGGAAACCAGGTTGTGAACAGAATCCTGCTCCATATGCCATGACAGAAACCAGATATCCAGTTTTTGCTCCACGTTTATCAATCTATTGATACCAAACCAACGTAACAACAAACTTCCTGTGTGAAGAATGACAGACTGTGACGAACATTGAGCGGTAAGAAGGAAAACGTCAGTTTAGCACAAAGCAGTGCAGTGTTTCCTCGTCTATAGCAGTGGTTAACCCTTGTGCTATCTTAGATGACCCCCCCTTCCATTGACGTGTTCTCCCTACCATGAAAAAAGTGGATAAAGGTGGAAAGATTTCATGTAATCCATGGACACCAGTGAAGATCACAAATCATTGAAGAAAAAAGGTTCAGAGCACTGTCTAGTGGGTCTAGATGACCCAACTCCCAATGGTAAAATGCCTAGGATAGCACAAGGGTTAAGTAAGCAACAATTCCCGACGAGGTGTACATTATCAGAAATAATGAACGACGTGGAAGCCTGACCCGTCTGACCCAAAGCTTTCTGGGAAGCAACCTTCCCCCCCGTTCCCCTCGGCGAGGATCAGCCCCGACAGATCTCAGTTCTTCCAGTTCCAGACATGCAAACAATTGTATATTTTTAATATGCTTGCAGATAAATGTATTTGTTACATTTTTAGGTGGTAGATCATTTCAAAAGGAGCTGCCGTTGGAAGAAGGCTACCTCTGGTTAAAATGTAAACATACTCACGATAAGTTAGAGGTATTATTTAAAGAAGTGTTTTTCCTATTTGGTATGAATTTTAAAGAAGTTCCCTTTGATGTTACTATTAATGAATGAGAAGAAACAGTTTCCAATAGTTTGAACTTAATTACCCCAAAGATCAAGACAGTACTAAAGACTGCCCCAAACAACTGACCATGTTAATAGAGGACGTGTCAAATTGGTTTGTCAGGAAACCCTCCCATCTGGCAAACGGGGCTGCAGCTGTGTGGCGTTTACTAAACTGTGTCGGAGGTCAGAGGTCTTTAGGTTCTGGTCATGGTGGTGGTCTGTCACTGGCTCCACTCCTGGGTCTGTCACAAACTCTGACAGTAGTTCTGCACTAAGTCTGCTGATGCAGCTCAACACTTGGAGACGAATTTACCTGTAACACCTGACTGTCTACCACCAGACTGAGGGTGCGATGGCGCCAGGTGGAGCTGGAGTTCAGAGGCGTTGTGGTTTCATGGCTGTTTGAATGATGAACTTGGAATGACTTACTGATAAAATCAGGATTTTAGAGCCACAGAATGTTGACATTGATGCTACATTTTAAGCTTTTTTTCTTCTTCTTTTGGTTTTGGCCTCAATAACTACGTCAACAAACACATCAATACCGCTCCCTGTTGTGGTCCCCTGTGTGATTTTCCTTTATTTGACGCTAAACGAAATGTGGCTGTGTGTTATGCAACCTTTTATTTTCTCTGAGGACTAAAAGGTGAAGATTTAGCACTAGCTTTCTCACCTTCAGCTTCCTCTGAACCGCCTCCAGCCGCACAGGAAGTGCAGAGATCTGTTCTGCTGTCACTTCGTACTCGGACAGGATGCTGACGACTTCCCTCTGCCTGATGATGGGTATGATGGTTTATTTACTATTCTTTCCCGTGATGAAAAGTAAGCTTCTTTATTTCTTATATTTATATTTTCGATGTGACAGTTTTTTTAATTTGCTGATGATGCGACTCCTTTGCCTTTCTGTGTGATAGTTTTCAGTCTAAATTACTAAATATTACTTTTTAATTTTCTTTAATTTAAAACGTTTCTTTCCTAAATCATCAGTTGAAAAACATTATTAAACGTATTTTTTATTATTTTTTCTCAACTTTAATTTTGTATAGTCCTCAAATGGTTAAAATCTCTTTTAATCTTTCTTAATTCCTTTTCCCTTTCCTCTCAAATGCAGTTTGTTCAGTCGTTTTCCTTCTTTTATGTTAGTTATTCTTTCTTTCGCACGTCTTCTTCTCCCCCAGTCTGCCTGAGGATCAGCCCCGACAGGTCTCAGTTCTTCAAGTATCAGTCTTTCACTCTGAGGTGCGAGGATCCGTTAAACTCCACTAAATGGACGGTGAAGAAGAGAACGTCGGACGGTGTCAGGGCCTGTTCATCATCAGGATCCACCTGCATCATCAGGACCGCCTACCCGACAGACACGGGGGTCTACTGGTGCGAATCAGATGAAGGGAAGCGAAGCAACCAGATTAATGTCACCATCACTGGTAAAAGACAAAACAAGGAAAAAGTGGCGTTGAATTTTGCACATTTTAATTTTAATAATTAAAGTACAAACACAAAAGAGGATTTCTTTTTCCCTAAAGATCTCTCAGTTATCCTGGAAAGTCCTGCCCTGCCGGTGAGGGAAGGAGCGGCCGTGGTTCTACGCTGTAAAGCTGAGACACACTCCACCAGCTACACCTACGATTTCCTCAAAGATGGCGACTTCATCTGGACCAACTCCACAGGGGAGTTGATCATAAACGCTGCATCCAAATCTGACGAAGGATCTTATACATGCAGCATCTCCGGAGGAGCAAAGTCCGAGAGCAGCTGGCTGGTGGTATCGGGTGACGCAGACGCCTCACAGTTACAGATCAGTGAGTCCCAGTATTTCTAAGCCATACATGCCTTCATACAACAAAGACATCATGGTATGGAAGCAGACGATGTCCTAAGGTTGATGGATTCTCCACAAGAAGTCTTAAAGTTAAGTCATGTCTTCTGGACTTTACATTCTCTACCCTGGAATGTGATGAAGCCACTTGGATGAGTTGGTGAAACGCTGCAAGGAAGAAGATTTAAATTCTGAATTCAATAACTCAACTTCAAGACAGTATCACCTTTAGAAACTCCTCAAACAGCTTGTTTTTAGTAATTTTTAGCAAGGTTAACTACTGGCTGCTTACTTACTGCATGCAAATGCCTAATGCGATGGGGCGTGCACATGATACAGAAGTGTCAGTAGGACACACAAATTACACTCTGATTGTCTAATTTCCTCATTTCTAATGCTAACTGAAAGTTAAACCAGTTGAACTTTGACCAATCAGGGACTCAGATTGGGTAGTGATGTAAGGGTAGCCAACCGTCTGAAAATTGATTTAAGAAGGAGAAATTAATAATCGCGGTTTGTGCCAGACCAGAATTCTGACACCTTTCATATATTGGACTAGAGCTGTGATTATTACTCTGTCATTATTCATTTCTCTCCACAGCTCCAGTTTCCCCATCGTCCTCAGCTCCGCCTGCAGACTCAGAATCCATTTCTGTCTTCACACTTGTGGTTCACCTGGTGGTGGGAGCGCCTTACCTGCTGTCCACAATCCTACTTGGACTCATATACAAAGACAGGAACAAAGGTAGTCTTTCACGTCTCCACTCAGGTTTCCTTAACCATCAAATCAAATCAAATCAAAGAATATACACTGAGGTTTCCACTTTGGTTGTTGGTGATTGACTGTAATAACAAATCACATGAAAGCTTCCTTCCAGGATATCTTCAAATGTGTGCAACTACATTTTTACTGAACATGAAAACGTCAGTATCTGTTTCTTAAACTGCTTTCTTTTTTATCTCTCAGAATTTTTTTTTAGAAAACATCTGAAATACATTAGCCAAAAAATAAAAATAAAAACATGTTCCTAATTAGATGCCAGTTGCTTGATTTCCTGGTTACCAGTTATTTTAGCTCAGTAAGACACAACCCTCAAAAGAGTTAGATCTGTGCTCAGTTTTCTCAGCTGCTTCATTTCATAGCACTTCTTTATTTATTGTTTTACACAAATAAAAACACTGTTTCATTTAGTCCATTATATCAAATCTTTTATAGAAAGATTTTCCTTTGAAAACAGCAGAGTGTCATCAGCATATCGGATGATTTGACCTATCAAATGGCCATGATTGGGCTCACAATCTCACTTCTGGTGTTACTAATCTCAAATTTCAATAATTACAAATTCAAATGTATTCAAATTTGAATAAATCTCTTTGAAAAGGAAAAAAAATCAAAGATCAGACATGGAAATGGGTCTAGAAACAAAATCAGAAAAGTAAGTCATAGGAATGCATACGGAGCATGGTATTGCGTGGGAGGGAGATTTGTCGTCACTTGACTGTGTATAAAGACATAAAGGAGCAGAAATCTAACCACCAGCACTACTTTCATGTTTGTCTTCACAGAGGCTGAGATGGTTGAACACCAAGACAAAAGGAATCAAGTTGTCATGGAAGTAGTTGCATAGCCTCATGTCTTTTCAG
Source organism: Oryzias latipes (assembly GCF_053564925.1). Classification (NCBI taxonomy): domain Eukaryota; kingdom Metazoa; phylum Chordata; class Actinopteri; order Beloniformes; family Adrianichthyidae; genus Oryzias; species Oryzias latipes. Next base: position 34,312,421 of record NC_136254.1, on the reverse strand, counting down.
CTCAAACGCATGAGATGAAATAGTTTTGTTGACCGCAGAAAGTTTATTTGTGCCAGTACTGAGTATTTGCTGCACTGCTTGAAAACTGTTGGACTTAATGAACTTTTGGAAAGTGTTTTTGCTTTGATGAAACATGTTTGTGAGGGGACATTGATTTATGTCAGAATGTGTGAAATAAAGCTCTGTGCTTAAAGGAAATGGGCGAATCATGCAGACCTGTCCGGAAATGTCTTTGTGGTTTGTTCATCAGGTTGCTTTCATAATTTCTGTCTAAACTTCTGTTGATGTTTGTTTTAGTCATTTTTTGCACATTATTCAAATTAGTCAAACATTAAAAAAAAAATGAACAAGATCACCTCGCTGTTAGACGAATGGTAAAACTTTGTATGATTTCAATCTAACGTGAACATTTCTAAACATAACAAAGCTTTTTTTTTTTGGTTTTAAATAGTAGATGATTTGCTGATTCAGTTTTTTGGCGCTTAATGTGGGCAGATTGTCATAAACAACAGCGGGGATCTTTCTCATAATGGAGGTCATTGCTCTACTTCTAAGCCCACATCCAGGACAGCATGTGGACCGAACATAACTGGACCTACAATGATACGAGCCGATGTCAGCCACACAGAGAGAAAGTTCAACGGAAAGACAGGAGTTGATGTAAATTTGAGTTATGAACAACTTTGCGACATTTTTCGTGCAGATTGCTGCAGTTGAACGAAGGAGCCTTACGGTTTGGATGTTGAGTTCTGAAAGACATTTGATGTTTTTGGGGTTCTGAGTTAATAGTTGAAATAGTTTCAAAGTTTGGATGAGCAACTAACACTTTATTACCATCAAGCCACAGAAAAAGCTTATCGTCACACGATTAGGATGACTTTTAGAGAGGATCTAGTCAAAGAGCAAACACTCTCCTCCCAGGTAACTTATTACGAGTATTTTCTGAAATATCTGGTGGATGTGGGACATGACATCACCAGAGTGCGCCCCCTTGTGGTTGAGTTAACCTGATTGTGAACTATTAAAACTAAAGAACTGTACTGAGGGAGTGTGACGAGAAAATGATTTATCTAAGGCAGGGGAACTCCCACTTTTTTGGCATGTGAGCTGCTTTTGAGTCAAATACTGCTAGTACATGTCTGTTAGTTATGTTTATTAGTTATTACTAATAAAGTATTATTATTACTTTTGTATTAACAGATGAGGCGTTTTATAAAGACAGAAAGCAGCGACTATCGTATGTCTTGTTGTAAACCGTGCAATGGGGGGAGCATGGCATCTCCAAAGCGCTGATGGCTCCGCATGAAGCCAGTGCCACGAAAAAACAACCAGCTTCCTTAATGAACTCGTATTTATCGGGCGGGAACTGCAGAGGCGATAGCAGGAGGACACACGCATGGCGGCTTCCATAAACACTCTGGTTGTCCGGAGAGGTCTTTTACTGGGGCCTTTACATGCCGCGGGGCAGGAAGCGACTTTCTGATGACAGACAGAATTTGCACTCAGTGAATTTGAACACGCATGTGCAGCGATGTATATATCAGAGGATGTCCAATTGGACGTCCTGCATGAAGATGAGATTTAAAGCAGAAGACAGACGTGGAGCTGCTTGACTCAAGCAGACAAGAAACTAGTGAAAGGGAAGCTGAGGTTTAAACCCTTTTTCTCTTCAAAAAATAAAAAAGCAAATAAGTGAATAAATCCCTTTAGAGACAGACTGAGGGTCGTTTTCTTCACAAAACCGAACTCCTGTTCTTTTTTCTATATTTACCTCAGTGTTCTGCTCTTTTATTGTTGGGGGGCAGCAGAGGGCAGCAAAGGTCTCTACATTCTGACAGAATGGAGCTAAGGCCATAGAAAGTCTCTCTTCATGTCTCTGTCCGTTTCTTTATGTCTCTCTTTGAGTCTCTTTCTACGTCTGAGGAGATGGAGGCTGAGAACATTTTGAACTCATTCTGTTGTTTTCAAACAAAGTGGTTGATTTAAGATGACATTTCTTCTTGTTCTGATTTGTGTCCGATTCGAACCTTGACTGTCGTTTGAGCAGCTGATATTCTGCAAAAATAAAGAGTAAAAAAAATGTCTTAACTTGACTTCAAGTTTGTATCCTCACTCCTCTAAAATATTGAGATCTGGCAACTTATTTTCAACTCAATATAACAATTCTGCAACTTGAAAAACTGAGGTCATGTGACTTATTGATTTGTTTTTGGAACTTTCTTTTTTTAGGTCACATAACCACCAAATAACTCATGTGACGTAATCACAACTTCTTTTGAAATCTGGTAACAAATTGTTTCACTTTGTTTCCATTTTTTGTGAATTGAAATTACTTTAAACAATTAAACTTTAAGAGTTTGATTTTCGATACATTAAAAAAACAGTTTGGGGACTGGGCGCTCGGAGCCCAGCCTCGATTGCTCAACGCTTGAATCATCGCATACCTTTAGATTACTCATCTTATGCTAACAGAGACGGTTCTGGACAGTTTGACTCCCTGGACGGCACCCCACCACCCCCATGCCCCTTCGCAGCCATGCCCTCAATAACCTAAAGTCTGCATTCATACAAACACAAGAACAAAATATTTTTAGACTATATATATACATATATATATTAAAATCCACAGAGCATAAGCAGAAACAGACCAGAATTCTGCTGACATCAAGACTGAACCGAGACTGAAACAAGAAGTGGAGCTGCTGCTATTAAAAGCCTGTCTGTGACTTTCTCACATGTGGAGCCGTCTCCTGCCTGAGATGCCAGTGAGCATCAGTGTTAGTGGAGAAATGCAACCATCCAGATCTCAGGGTGGAAGCAAAAACTTACCGCTTCTACTGAACTACTAAGAACAATACTTTTTTTTACCATCTTAAATTTGAGCTCATTAATAAATCTATAACTTTTTGTAACAGCTTTTGAATATTTACAATAACTTTATCAGAACAACGTTATGTTTATCTATAAATTATGATTTTAATATGTTTACTTTTAACAGCAGCAAACACAAGTTCCTTTCAAAATAAAATACACACTGTGTCTAATCTGATCCTCCTGGTGCAGCAGATTGACTGCAATGAAACATAAAAACAAGTCAAATCTATTTTCCTGACTTAAGTCATCATTTCTCTGCTTCTACTATTGAATAGAAACATCACAACATTGGAGTAGAATCCTTTTAGAAAATCTAGACATGGAAATGTCATTCTGTTTTATGTTGTAGACCACAGGGTTCCAGTTCCTCTTTTGGAGGTATTGTCTGATAGGTCGATACCTCCAAAAGAGGAACCGGCTCCTAATTTGGAACCTTTCGACTCTGACTTTCTTAAAGGGGAAGCCATTGAGGTGTCTGGCTGACTTTGGTCTTGAAGGACCGTCAGAGATACTTTAAAAGCCACGGCTCTGTCTTCCATCATCAGTCTCGGTTCATGATGCTATCATTAAAAAATAAAGAAATGTATACTGTATGAAGCAATATAAATGTATGTAAATGTATAATGTTAAACATATTGTATTCTTGTGTTTTCTGTATGCAGGTTTAGAGTTATTGAAGGCATGGCTGGAAAGGGGCATGAGTGTGGGGGGTGGGAGCAGTCCACTGTTTCCCCCAGGATGTTAAACTAGTCAGAACCGCCTCTGCACCAACGTTTTATAAAATTATCACATTTATCAAGGAAAGCCAATAACTACCACCTAACGTGAACTCAGCCAATGTAATCATTCTATAATCAGACAAAGATCCAACAAGTCCTTCAAGCCATCGCCCCATTTCTTTAATCAATACAGATTTAAAAATTATTTGCAAAGGACGAGCACAGAATTCACTTTGATCAAACTGGCTCCATCAAAGGCAAACATATTTAAGTAACAACATCCGCTGACTTAATAGACTTTGCCAGTATTAAAAACCAGGATATGCCCATACTCTCTTTGGACACTGAAAAAGCATTAGACAGAGTAAACTGGAAGTTCCTCATTGCTGTCCTCCATAGTTTGGGTTTGGGGAATCATTCATTAATTGGATCAAAATATTATATCACAAACTAAATACATCAGTCAGAACTAACAAACAGACTTCCAACAGTTTTTTTCTTGGAAGAGGAACCTGACAGGGTTGCCCACTCTTCCCCTCTCTTTTTGCTATATTCATTGAGCCTCTATCGCAGGGTCCTCAAATCCTGGTCTCAAGGGCCAGTGTCCTGCTGGTTTTCCAGAAACCCTGCCTTATTTGCTGCTGATTACCTGGATCAGTTGGTTGGTAAACATGTTGGAGACCGGCCCTCAAGGCCTGGATTTGGGAACCCCTAGCGGCAGCAATAAGACAGCATTAGAGCATTTAAGGAATTAAAACCAAACACAGCCATCATTAAATTAGTCTCTATGCAGATGACATCTTACCTTTTCTAAATATTTCCCATTCTGTGAACGAAACTGCAACAATTACTAATGAACTCTCCTCCATATCAGACTACTCAATCAATTGAAATAAATCTATTTTATTTTCACTGGACAGAAATGCAGAACAAAGACTCAATACCAGTCAAACCAGGCAATATCAAATATCTCCCCCAAACTATCAGAACTGTTGCACCTAAACTACACCTCATGAGGTGGCTGGGCATTGCAGCTCCTTGTCTATCTGCAGGGTTTGGGTGTGGAGTTGGGGCATTCTGGTGTCAGGTGGAGACAGTGGAGGCTCTGTCGGTTGGGGGTCTGGTTTGGTACCTGGGTGGGGCGCGCAGGGGTGCCACGTAGTCTTCCTTGCTTGGTCATGTGGGTGTGTGGATGGAGCGATTGGGTGGGAGTCTAGCTTGGCTTGGGGGTGGACTTTTTGCTTGAGCCGGGGGGCTGGCGCTTGCCCGTCTGCTGCGGATGGGCTGCCCTTTTGCACCTGGGGCTAGGATCACTCCCTTTCTAGCCCTGGGACGGGAAGGTGCAACATTCATGGGGCCCGCAGTTGCTTCAGGTGATGCCTTCCATAGGCGCGGGGTAGGGTGCTGGCAACTTTATGGGTATTGGACCTTGGAGGTTCAGTGGGTGGGGCCTACGGTTAGGCAATCGATAGGGGTCCTGACTTGTCGAGCTGACTCAGTCCTGCCAGAACCTGACCACCTCTGGGCCCGGCTATATTTTGGCTCCTCTATCTTTGTGTGGGGTGGGGGGTGTTCGGGATAAATAAATCAGGTTTGTCTTTGTTGTCTCACATTTTTGTCTCAATAGGCATTCTCCCACCTGATGTCCAGGTGTGTTAAGGTGAACTTGCCTGTAGTGGATAAACGAGGCAGCGTTGAAAATATGTTTTTTACTGATTTGGTGCTATGATGTTTGATTTATGCACAGTTTGAATTACTGTAACGATAAAACCAGTCTTGAAGCATTATAGTTGCTTTAGATTTTCAGAATAAGATGCTTTTTTGAGGAAAATAATGAGTAAAATAAAACACCAGATAGAGATTTTTTTTCTTGACCTTTTGCACTAAATTTAGTTTTGGTGTTTATGCAGGTCATTTCAGCAAACTGATGGGGGTTGAAGGGAAATAGGTTTGTGTGTTTGCTCACTTCCTCTGCTCACCTCAGAGGAAACTGGGGGTTTGAACTGAAAGAACCTCCTGCCTCGTGAGGTAAAGCACCTCCATGAGTTACCGTGACCTGTACTCGTGCATCTGGATCCACTGAACTCAGACGCTGTTATTGCACTGACTGTGTTTTTCAGGGAAATTATCATTTTCTGGATTTGAGGAAAACATGGAACACTGAGGAAGAAAGCAGCTGATCAGGATGGCACTCGCTTCCCTGTGCGTCCTTCTCTGTGAGTAAAAAGATTCTGTTGTTAGTTTATAAGTCTTCATAGATACATTTTTTTTATCAAGAACTGCTTTTAGTTTATGATCCCCCCAGAGCCCTCAGGTCCTCAGGTTCAGGTCTGCTGGTGGTCTCCATGTTGGGTCAGAACTAAAACCCACGGCGATGCCTCATTCCACCAGAACAGCCTGCTTGAGGATGTGAGGGCCTTTAAGAAATAACTTAAGAGAACCTTTTATTCACTTGTTTCACAATGTGCGACACCCTCTGTTTTCCATACCTCTCCGTTTCTAGGGCTGAATGTCGGGTAGGGAGAAGCCGTAGGGGAAGAAATCGGATTCAGCCTAAGATTCATGATACCATAAACTCCTTTCTGTTTTCTGTCATCTGCTGATTTAAAGCCATTATTATAGCCCTACGGTTGCATGTGACTAAGGCTTTATTCCTATTCCTCCCCACTTTGGAACTAATAAAGTTTATTGAATTGAGTTAATCAAAGCCGTCATCAATAAAAGAAGATGCTAATTTCTTCTCTCTTCAGCGACTCTGAGCATCTCTCCTGAGCGATCTCAGTTCCGCCGCTATGAGACTATCTTCCTGAAATGTACGGCCAACTCCACCGGCTGGACCGTGAAGAGGAACACGTCTCTGCACTCCAGTCAGAAGTGTCAGTACGGTTGGGGGATCCCCGGAGAGTCCTCCTGCAAGATCGACACTGCCTACACATCAGACACCGGGGTGTACTGGTGTGAAAACGATCACGGGAAGTGCAGCAACGTCGTCAACATTACGGTCACTGGTGAGCCTGAACCTCCACTCGGCCTCTGCAGGATGCCAGCCAAAGGCGGACCTTTGACCGGACTGTGTTTCCATTTCAGAGTCACCTGTGATGATGGAAAGCCCCCCGTATGGCGTCACTGAGGGGGACAGTGTGACTCTGCGCTGCTCCTACAAGGATGAACACCAAGACTCCTCAACCTCAAACTTCAGCGCCAACTTCTACAAGGATGGGGAGTTCATCAGAGAGGAAGAGGAGGGGAGGATGGTCCTCACCTCCATCTCTCAGTCTTCTGAAGGTTTCTACTCATGTGAGCACCCGTCCAAAGGGAAGGTGTCAACAAAGAGCTGGCTGGCAGTCAAAGGTAAGTCTCAAGAAGGTCTCTACAAGTGTAAGCATGCCTCCAAGAAGAGTCTCCAGAGAGCCAGCTGACAGTGGGAGGTGGTCCTCTGCTCTATTGGCACTTTTAAATAGTGTAGACCAGGCCTTGCTGGTCCTTGAGGGTCTGGTTGTTCTGCTCACTGATGATTAGCTGGATCAAGTTATAGTAGGTTCTGACTGATAACTTTTTTTGATTACTTAACTTCTCCTTTACAGCAACCGAGCAAACAGATGAGAGCTGAAGGCCTCGTGTGTTGGACAGATTTTACAATAGGGGGTTGTGTAGCTTCAGACACAGGAGGAGTATATTTGTATAAACCCCTTTTGTATTTAAGGTTAAAATTTATTTTACTATTTCTGTGTGCATTTCTTTTTGGATAGGACACGAAAGAGAGTGCAATGGTAGAGATGGGGGGCAGAGGTACAAGAAAGGAGAAAGGGGGTAAATAAGTTGGAGGGTGATAAAATAATAGTGGGAGAGGGGAGAATTATAAACAAAAAAAAGGCAACAATATGCTCAAGATTTATTGGTATTGATAATGTAAAGGGAGTTTATTTGTGATCAATCAGCTAATAGGATTTTATTCTTGAATGCACTTAACTGAGTTGTAGCTCTTCTAAAGAAAAGTGGCATTTTAACTGTCAACACCTTCATGTTTGACCTTTGAAGTAAAATAAGACGTTAATATGCCAAACTGAGTTATTCCTTCACATTTTGTTTGTTTATTTCTTTGCAGAAAAATTTCATCCAACAAGCATGGCGGCCACTCCTACGTCTTCCCCTACATCTTCTCCTACATCTTCTTCTACACTCATGTTTCACCCCATGATGATATGCAGTGCTCTGCTTTTCATCCTGTACAGCATCCCATCCATCTGTTGTGTCTACAAATACCGGAAGTGGGCTAAAGGTAGGACCAACAATTTATTAATTCATCCTCTGAGAAAATTGATGAGTTTTTGATGAAATTTGATGAGTTTGATGAGGTTAGTGTGTCTAAAATTATTGAACACAGGGCAATAATTAAAGTCAAAGCTGTAAAAACAAGAAAAGTCTGTGAATTATGAACTTGTTTGGACTCAACTGAGAACAAAACACTTCAACATCATTTGCTGCTTCTGAGGTTCTTTAGTAGCTTCGAGTCATGGTGGAACCCGGAACCAAACAACGCCTGAATCATAAAGGTTCCTCTGTTTTGCTCCAGAGTTGGGCTGAAACTATGAGACTGTTCTGGAGTGTCTACTAGGGATGCCAACGTTCTGGGTTTAAAACCGAACCGTGTGCTACACCATTGAACTGAATCCTGTGAAGTGTTGCATTTCTAGTGTGTACAGTAGTCCGTCTCTATAACACGGTATACTTAGCTCATAAAGTGTGTAGTGAGGAGCTTTACAGCCTTAAAACATTTAGAATTATTGTAAAAATAAAGATGGTTAATATTTTTCAACCGTAACTGCTGCGAATAAGGAGGGAGCACCATAATGTGTCTACATGATGTCAAACTCATTTTTACATAGAATTCTAGTTTAAATTCACAGAGCTTAAAGCTGGGGACGATCCAGGAGTTTCTCAAGAGATTAATAGATGTTCTGTGGTTTTTCTTTTTAAGGCTTTAGTGACAAAAAAAGTGTTTTCTTTTTCCTGTTTATGAAGTTAACTGGAGATTAACAGCACTAACTTTGATCTCAGTAAAGAACCGTTCATAATCCGGATCTCTTTTAATAAAACTTTCACTTTATTATTATTTTTTACTCGTATTTGGTTTGGATAAAAGGTTGTGTCACCAAATCAACTTCAAGTTGCAAGCACAGCTTCTCAATCTGGCTCTGCAACATATATGTTGGTAATGGAAAACACTTTGACCCCTGACGCGCTTTGAACTAATGTAACTGTTTTGACCAATTAACACAACTCCAACAACAACACCTACTTCGAGGTGTTGTTGGCGACATCTCCGGTACTAAAGGGTTAACAATGCTGTGAGCAGATGGTTGGGCAACTCGTATCATCAAAACTGACCATAGCACCAATACACCTTTCATGTCTGAGGCTGATAGACGTGTTTTTGTCTCTCTCTAACTCAAAGTGACCAGTTGCCCCTAGCAACCAGCATCTATTCTGTCTGTACTAGTTGTTTTTCCGACACAATTCAGAATAGACTTTACACCTTGATGATTAAAGTGCAGTCAGACCCCAGGTCTTCTGGGAAATGTTCGCAATGTCTCTTGAGGTTTGTTTGTGGTTGGACGCTGCGTCGGCGGCATCGGACACTCTGAGAGCTGATGTGAAAGGAACTTCCTGTATGTTCAGCTCAGAAACACAGCGACATGTTTGGGCGTTTGCTGCAGCGGCACGATCGCACTGCCAAGCCTCTGCAGCTGTGAAAGGCTACTGATTGTGGGTGTGATGATGTTGTGGTTTTACCAGTTAAATAAAAATACCTCAGAGCTTTTTCATCGTAGGAACAAAAAAAGAATCAGCAACACGTATGTAACTCTGTGTTTTATTCTGAAAGACATAACGATGGAGGAAAAATAATTACTTTAAAATGAAATGCAACATTTGTATACTACTTTTTAGTAACTTTCAGCTCTCTAAAGCACTTAAAAAGTATTTATGAGGAGGATTATCCATTGACTGAACATGAGAACTGGACTGAGTGACTCCTCCCCCCTGACGTTCCAAACAGGAAGTACCTGCTGGCTCCAAGGAGCCAAAACCCAGAAACGTCTGTAGAGAAATAAACAGGAATAAAAGGTCATAAACAGACCAATCAGATGCCTCAATAAAAGTAGGTGGAGCCTACTGGCCCCCATGTCCAACATTCAAAACGATGATTGACAGATTTCGTCTAGCCCGCATTCAAATGTTAGGGGTGTGGCCTTCCAATAAGCTCACGTTGACATGGACTTGGACCAATCACTACTTACTGATGACGTCTGGGTCCAACATGGTGGTGGTTGTGACACAGAAAGAACAATCAGGACTGAATTGACATCTTTTGGTTGGAGCCAGAAGTCAACTGTTTTCTATGGGTGGCGTCACACTGACTCAGTCCAGTTCTCTGATACAGTCAATGGGATTATCAGGAACATCAGAGCAGCTGTGGATCCAAACGACCAGCAGATATTCTTCAAACAGGAAGATGGAGATCCTTTAGTTTGAAAATCCTTCTCGAAAATCAAAACAAACAAACAAACAAAAATCCTGGAAATCAGCGTGAAGCGCCGTTACCAGATGGACGCCGCTTGGCGTTTAGATGGTTGTCATCTGAGTCCCTGTTTACTTGTTTTTTTTCTTTCTTGAAATTTTCACAGTTTGTTAATGTAACTCAAAGAATGATAAGTGTAACGTAATCTGCTTTTATTTTGAAAAGATCTAACTTGCATGAAGTAATTGCACAAATTTAATTATAAAAAAGTTCTAGGATATTTGTGAAATTACTTCAAAAAGTCCTTCAGCAATGATGTCAATCAACAGATCAAAATGTGGATTTGGTTTGTTGGAATTTTGAAGGTTTTTCACCTCATATCGTTGCAAATGAAGATTTATTTTGGTAAATTCTGACTTCTTTTTTTAGGCTTGGTTACTGATCTTTCTTGTTCAAACAAAAAAGCCTTTTTTAAACATTCTTCACAATAAGAAGAAGAAATAAACTTAAATTGGTGAACAAGTAGGGCGGGGCTAATACAGAAAATAAAAGCTCCTCAAAGGGTGAGGCTGCTTGTCAAAGTACATTTAGATTAAAAAAACACTTTAATGCTGCTTTTATTTTGAAAAATATGTATAAGTGGATTTCCCTTCTTGCAGTCCGAGCTGACGTCAAACTGTTAGCCGTACATCGCAACAAGTTACAAGAAGTGGACCTAAAGGACATGAACGTCTACCTACACAAACCTCTTCCTCCTCCTCCTCGTCTTCATCGGTGTTGACCTGACAGATTTATTTTGGCGTCGTCTCACGGAAATCATGAACCAATGATGTCATCATCCTGACCTGGTACAGCTGGAGTTGTGAGGACGTACAAAAACTGCCCGACAACAACGACAACATGTGTGTCCTGTGTTTGTCAGTGGTGTTTCTTTGTCATGTTGTTTGGTTTATACACACACACACACACACACACCCACACACACACACACACACACCCACACACACACACACACACACACACACACACACACACTGAAGCCAGGATTTTAGAGGGAATTTCCTGTTTGCATCTGGATAAGGATTTGGTAAAAATCACACACAACCTCCCGATTCTGTTTTTTAAAGTCTTTTTCTTCAGATTTTGTTATATTTTTCATTTGTGAATCTCTTCATGGATGAGCTTCCACAGACCTGGAGGATCATGGAGGCCGCTGAGTTTGATCCATTTATTCCTTTATTTGTAGATAGAAAAGTGGAAATTAAAGAGCATGAATGTTTCTCAGCATAGGAGTGACAGAGACGACAGACGTCTGGTTTCCTCTCACGTCTCCACTGTGAGACGACGTCTTTTCCATCTTCCAGCATCATTTCCAGCTGCAGCACAGACCAGAGTCACATTAGGAATCAGAACGACCTCGGAGTGACCCCAGAAACCCCACCAGGAGAGCTCCGCCCTCTGCTTTGGGGGCAACACAGTTCAGGAAATGTCTTCCTTCAATTTTAACAAACATTTCTTAACGATAAGAGAAGTTCTTTTGGGTTGGATGGTGAGGATGGCGGTCCTCCACCCTCTGGATCATCACCACCAGAACATTTGCTGGTTTGGGTTCTGTTAACGTTCTGTCAGTCCGAGGCTGACCTCTGCAGGTCACAAGGAGACAAAGCAGAGGATCAGCTGGAGCTTTTTACCTGCTCCTCTTTCTCTGGACCACACCATCAGCCGGGGGAGGAGGACAAGCAGAGACAAGCATTTTTTTTTTCATACCTCGAGTCCACAGTCTGTATTTGAGGAAGAAGAGGATGAGGAAGACATTGTAGAAGATGAAGAGCAGAGAACTGATGAGCAGTTTGGTCCTGGACATGAGAGGAGGAGCTGCAGCTCCACACTGAGCTCTGTCTGGAGAACACAGAACATAAAAAATGAAAGAAAAACATCTGTTTTGGTTTGAAAGTACAGTTTTGCTGGAAACGTTACCAAAAAAAAATAACATTTTCATTTTTCAAGCTGGCGTTTGTGTGAAAACTCACCGTCTTTAAGTTCAGCTTCAACTGAAACTTGTTTTTCTGTCTTTAAGTTGATGAAATATTATAATCACTTTGATAATTAAACGTGTCACATATACAATGTAAACGATGAAGTCATTCTGGAATTTATTGTAAAATTACAGACTAAAGGATTTTTATTTGTTGGCTATTTTTATTTTTATAAAAGAAAGTCGGTAAAAGGAGCAGTTTGTTTATTTATGATTTTTATTTTGTTTATTTTTTTTAGCTAAATTAATTTATTTTTCAAAATTTTTCTGACAAACAAAATAAGCAAATTTTATTATAATTATTCAACCAAAAGTTGTAAAGTATTAGAATATGTCTCTTTTGTCATGTTTTTTTGTCTTCAAATAAAGAAAACTACAAGGATTTAGCAGAAATGCCTCGTTGGGCCGATTACATTCAGACTTTATGGGCAGAATGTGCTTTGGGCAAGTTTGGTCTCAGTTTGGAGGTTTTTTTTTTTAAGTTCTTTATTGAAGTACAGTTTAACCAATCATTTATCAAAATGATTGTAAACTTACGGTATTAAAATAAAGTGTATTTTTATTTAAAGTATACATCTACAATTTCCTTTGTCCCTCAAACTAGCAATTATACTAGTTTTATCTTGTCCAGTCATTTCTTTTCTTTTTTACTAGAATAAAAACAAAACTAAGTGGACTAGATAGATTAGGCTAAGAACAATAGGACTGGACTAATTGCTAATGGAGTAACGGAAACTGTGGCAGTTGACAGAAGGCTGAGCTCTGTCTCCCCCTCTGGTCACCGGGGGAACTGTCTGCAGGAGTTCTGACACACTACAACTCCCAGCATCCCCAGCACACACTTCCTGGATGCAGCACACCTGACTCTCGTTCATTCATCAACCACAGCAAACTTAAGCTCTGCACTGAGTGAAGCAGTGTTTGTGTCACTCTGTCTTCTTTACTGAGCGTTATAGCTGGACCTGATCTTCTGTGTCCTGATTCTGATTCTTTGCCTGCCCCGAATATCGCCCGTGTTTTGGTGCCCCTGTCTCTCCTTTTGCCTGTTAATGACCCCCGACCGTCTGACTCTAATTTAGCTTTGTGGGCCTTTAGCTCATAAAATGTTCCAGCTGTCTGTCTGGGGCCGTGAAAGCAGTAGACTTAAAAATACACTTTATGTTTGTTAGACACATTGTTTATAAAGTTTTTGTTTCATTTTCTTTGAGAAAAATGTCCTTTTTTTTAACTTGTCCTGTCCAACAGCTGGGCAAGGAGATGAGAACTGAGGGCCTCTTTTCTTTTTACTTTTGGCAGCAGCACATCCAAGTTCCTGTCAAAATAAAATACACATCCTGTCTGCTGCAGCAGATTTATTTGAGTGAAAAGTGCTGAAAAGTCAAATCAAATGACAAACATTTCCATCGTTGGGACTTTGGTTTGTCCTTTTTCTCCTTTACTATCAAATATAAACACATTAGTGTATATCCATTCTATTTAAAATAATGATGTACTTTGTGCTTTAAGCTGCCCGTCCTCTGCTGAAACAAAGGGGGGATTGCAGACTTCCGGGTTGAATTACCTTAATGACCTGACTGTGGCTGAAAAGCATAAACCTTTAGCTTTACCAAATCATTGGAATTTCTCTGATGTAGCAAACTACTGATGATTGACACTGGTCTATGTCAAACGCTTGAGCAAAGGTGTCGTTTCTTTACACTTTCAGGCTTAGTGATTAACCTCTGGGTGGTTTTCGGATGACCTTTGGGCTGGAAAGCCGTGACTCTATCTGGCAACACTGAGGATGACAGATGATCAGAGAACTTCTGTCCTTTCCCTTTGTTGTGGTTTGAATTCACACACCTGACACCGTTCAGACAGAAAAGATGAGCCACGAAGGTCAGAGGTGTACCTCTCACTGTCAGCCAGCTCTCCTCGGATTCTTCTCCGTCAGGGTGCTCACACCTGTAGAGACCTTCATCAGACCTGGAGACTGCGGTGAGAATCATCCTCCCGGCCGCTCCTGACCCCAGGAGAACGCCGTTCTTGTAAAAGTTTGCGGTGAAGTCTGAGGTCGCTGTGCGTCGGGTTTCAGTCTTGTAGAAGCAGCTGAGTGTCACGTTGTCTCCGTCCGTCAGAGGATGAGGAGGGCTCTCCAGGATCACACCTGCATCTGTGAAACACACTTAACCCCACGGCTCAAGTTTCTGGTAGAAAACGTGCTGCTTGTCTTACAGGTCACAGAGATGCTGACGGCGTTGCTGCTCCGCCCTCGCTCATTTTCACACCAGTACACCCCAGTGTCTGATGGGTACGCCATCTCGATGACGCACAAGGACTCGCCGGGAACCCCCCCAGACCTGTGGCACTCCTGATCCACGTGGACAGACGTGTTCCTCTTCACGGTCCAGCCGCTGGAGTCCGCTGTGCAGCTGACGGCGAAGCTGTCGTACTGGAAGAACTGAGACCGGTTCGGTCTGATGCTCAGCACGGCTGCAGGACGACAGATAGACAGATGGAGCAACAACAGTATCGGTGCAAAGCAAACAGGATAAAATCAATCCATATATGCTTTTTATGCAATTTAAGCAAACATAAGGCCAATCCAGAGCCTCCTTCAACCAAATCAGGTTGATCAACAGCCAAGCTTTTGATCTAACCACACGCACCACACCGGTGCAGGTCAACCGTACAGGTGCATGTGACTAAAGCCAAGGTGACCGTGTCGATAAGGTAATCTAATGTCTTTCATCTCTTCCCCATAGGAGATTTCTGGTTTACAGGCTGAAATCTGAGCCCCAGAGCTGAAATTTTATGTAATACATAAACGTTTGGCTGATGCACTTCGTGGTTTTACATCAGTGTGAACACAAAAGATACTAGATGAAAGCCCCAAGATTCAGCCATGTATATAAGGTCATTGCTGATTCGTCCCGGTGGAGCGTGGTTCCTTTGTGAGAACTCAAACACGTTAACATATTTCTATCGTTGGTTTGCGTTCATCAGATTTCTCTCGTGTATTTCGTTTCTGGAGGATGCTGCAGTTAAGTTTTAGTGGAAGTCTGTAGCTTTCCTCCCAACAAATCCGTGATTTATAATTTTTTTTTTTTTTTTTTAGTTCTTGTAATTTGGAAGGCCCCGCCCTCTTTTATTCAAGAGGACCTGCCTGCAGACAACAACAGACATCAGTTGATGCCACCGGGAGTTCACATCTCACCCCCCTCCCCATTTCAGTCAAACACACTCCTTTTATGGTCGCCACTCTTTTGCCGTGCAGCTAATCTGCGGCTGGACGCCTGTCCAAGTACGTGCTCACAAGGTTGATGCCCTAGATGCCTCCAACCCCAGTGGGCCTAGCAACAGACTGGCGACCTGCCCAGGGTGTACCCGCCTTCCCCCAACAGTATCCAGTAGCCTACTGTGCTCTCTGACATACTATAACTCTGTACGTGATCAACGTCAACCAGATGATTCGCAGAGAAAAGTAGCAACACATGACTGATTTTTCAAAGCTGCTTTTCTGAGCTACAGAATAAACCATTTTACTCCACATTAAGGGTTGAAAGGTTATGGTGATCTAAGGAATGTAAACACTGGAGCTAAGAGGGCTACAAATGATTGACCTGTTTTAAGCTCTTCTGGCACATTAAACCGTGGATTCATGCTAAAAGGTTTTTGGGAAAGGTGCTATAATTCTGAAATCTTGACGATTTTCCGCTTCCAGCTAATGATCTTGTCTTGTCAGCCAGATCAGCCTCCTTCCTCTGGTTCTTGGGTCTGACAGGAGACGGCTGCTGGGCTCTGAGTCCGGACATGTGATCGGTGTCATGTTTCTTCAAAGCAACAGAAAAGAAGCTGCTGGTCTCAGAGAAGCTCTGAGCTCCTGTTTGGACTGTAGAGGAAAACTTTTAGAAATGCAAACCCAACAGGTTTAGGAAGGACTTTAGGAGAGTTCAGAAGTATTTTTAGCTTCTTTTTTTTCCAGTAAAACCTGTTGAGGATTCCTTCTTTGGCCTGAAGTACCCTCCTCCTCCTCCTCACTTCTAACACCTCCTGGTTGGCTGTCTCTGCATAGCTTCCCTCCCCAGGTAAGAGGGAGTCACTAAGTTGAAAGATCACGTTCTTTACCTATGATCAAACCTTTCTAAAGTTCTTTTTTTGAAAAGTTCCGCTGCGTTCCTGCAGCTCCACGTTTAGATGAAGAACTTTTGCCTTTTTGTGAAAAACTCAACACCAAATTCCATCAGTGAGGCAGATTTTAGCGTCATAAATGGTTACCGTGGTTTCGATCGAGCCTTTCCTCATAAAGGTTTTTAAAAAGATCAAGTTGTTTCCCATTCAAATAAATAAAATAAAGTAAATCTTTAGAGTTTGTCTTCAGAAAACAGTACAAAACCATCTTAAACTCACCAAGCGTGATGCACAGCGACGTGATGGCCATTCTGATGGCGTTCTGTCCTCTTGACTTTTAAAACCGCAGCACTTTGACTGAACACAGGAAGTGACCCCCGTCCCCCCCCATCCCCCCCATCCCTTTGTGGTGTCCTCCATGACTCCAGTCGTTTTTCAGAACAGTTGGAGCTCCAACATTTCTCACTAAAAACTGAGGAGCTTTTAAAGACGATCAAAGTTTATTAAATCTGTGTTAAATCTGAGAGTTTTTTCTCTTTAATGGGAGAATCTGGTCCATCTCAGGTCTTTCTTCCTGTATGAAAACCACAAGAACAAACAACGAAAGCAAGTTTCCACCTTTTAGACACGATAACCCAGTTTGAAGACACTGGGGGGTGGTTTATTCTTGTTTTCTGTTTGCTCTGCAGCCCAAAAGCATCTCAGACTCTTCTAACCATTATTCTGTCTAAATGAGCAGTGTGGTGGAAGCTGGTTATCAACGAACCACTGGTTAAAAAATAATGAAAACATGGGTTGATTTGATTCACCCCAAATTGGTTAAATTCATTCTCTACAAATTTGTGGCCATAAGGAGGCGATCATTTAATTAACAGCAAACACAAACATGAAGATTTGGTCCCTGCTGGTCAGTCCTTTTAGCGTCCTCGGCTGTTACATCAACCAGAAAGATGTTTCCTTTGTCTCTCTAACTTACCTCTGAGTTGTGGGCCAGACAGTCTCTGTTACTCTCTCCTGCTAGCTTACGGTCCCTCACAACCCCAACCTAACAAAAAAGGTGATCAATATCAGAGCTATCCACATTCCAGTTTAGAACCAGATTTCAGCTCAGACCAGGAAAACAAAGACGTTCATGGATCTGTTTGTCTGACAGTGGATGATCAGAATGAAACGGAGCAGGTAGCTTATGGCCCCAGCCAAAGTGTTTCCACGTCACAAATACAATTTTTTTTGTTCCTCTGATCTTGATTTACAATAATTTGGATAAAAAGATACATTTAAAAATGGAAATTTAGGCTAATTCATGTCCTCCATCAGAAAAATGCTACAAGAACATGTTAAAAACATCAAAAACAACACTTTTATTGTCATTGTTTCTCCATAAGAAAACTGGTTCATATATTAGACGAAGTCAAATAATTGTAATATTTTTTATGGTTCTTAACCCATCCCATAATCCTAACAATACCTAAACGAGTTTGCTAATAGGCCGCTCAGGGGGTCAACCCACAGCTAAAAGAGGGAGTGAAAACTAAACACTAATAGTCCAAAACTACCATCTCTAAATCATAACTGCTGAAGTCATTAAGTCAGAGTTTGAAAATGTTTTTAAAGCAGAAACGTGGAGACAGAGATAGAAAAGAAACCTAATAAACGTAAACATTACAACAGGAAGTTGGACCAAAGGGGGAAAAACGGAGCACCAGAGTGAAGTTTCAGGTCTTTCTGGAACTTTCCTTCAGGCTAAAACGCTGCTTCAAGAGGCGTCAAGTTTTATCTGTGTCAAGTTTTGAATAGTTCAGGGCTGCTGTCATGCAGGAAAGACGTGATTTTGACAACCGAGCAATACATAACTCAACTAAAGGTTAACTGAAACTCTGCTGGAACTCAACTGAAAACTGTATAAATTAATTTTTTTTATGCACAAGAGATAAAAAATAACAAAAAGTAAACTGTAGTATAGAAGTTTAATGAATGTGAAATAGAAAAAGGTTTAAGTCTAATTCTAAATATTCTGTTAAGTAAAATACTTATACTGTCGATCATCATTTAATATGTACATCGATGCCATAACTTTCCAGCCATTCCCACGGACACACAGAATGGAATGAAAAGCTTTCAACATCCAGGGTGAAGGAAGGCTTCATGAAGTCAGAGCAGAACTGAATCCACGATGAAGAAGAGGGTGGTCCACATTAGGAGCAGAGCACCTCCTGACCACTAATAGGCCGCTCACAGGGTCAACCCACTGCTCCCACAGTCATTCTGCCACTCCTGCGGTCAATCCGGTGGTTCTGCAGTCAGTTTGCCGCTCCCACAGTCATTCTGCCGCTCCTGCGGTCATTCCGGCACTCTAGCGCTTCTGATGCTGTCTTTCATTTTTTAAGAAGCAAAAGGATCGGAAAACCATCAAAACTGGTTTACTTGGGTTTGGATGGCGCCCAGTTATTCAAATATCTGGAAAAAAGGAACAGATTTTCAAAAAATAAGATAAAAAATAATTAATTTATCTTTAAGTCTTGCTGTTTTACCGTCGTATGATGAAACAAAGCAATAAAACTAAGGAGAATCCAAGGAAAACACATACAAACACACTGGTTTGTCCATCTGATGTAAAATAAAACAAAAACTCAAGTTAGGAAAAAAGTCTTAATTGTGACCATAAAGACACCAATCTGCTGCTTACTTCTCTGAGAGTCCCCGTCCCATCTGTAAAAGCTTGTGGGGCTGTTGAAATACAGCTGCATCTTTGTTGTTGAGGTTGGAATATCTGGGCCTAAAACACAGAAAGTTGTCCAGTTTACAAAAAACTACATGACAATGTTTGATGGTTGGCTGAGTACTGTTTATATGCTGCAGTTTAAGGTAAGAAGGATTAAAAAATAAACAGTAATTAATGAACAAACATTGTACGGAGGGCAGTTGGATTGGCAATTCCTCATTGCTCCTTGAGTGTGTGTGTGGTTTTCATGTGTGATGTACTGACGATGTGTCCAGGCTGTACCCCGCCGTTACCAATAAAGACTACACTGAGTACTGTATATGTCGGCTAACCATCCATCCATCGTCCATCTGCTTATCCAGAACTTGGTCATCAGCTTAAGGTTGTGTTGCAGCCTCTATTTAAAATCTGCACATGTTGCACAGATGACAACTGGTCATATGTGAATATACGAGGGAATAATGAGAAAAGTTGTGGTCTTGACGTAAAATTTTCACAGATGTATCCCAAAGGAACCATGTTAAAACCACGGAAGAAGTACCAATAAACCACGCAAAGAACACCTCAATTAATTTCAACGTGATATAAAACTTCGACACTGATGTTAGAGGCATGAAATGTCCATTGGACATACAGCGCCCCCTGTGAATTGGCGCCCCAGGCAACCGCCCATACCTAAATCATACCTAAGATTACTACTGCTTATCGGTACAGTTAACGTATTATAACTTTATCTTTCGATTACCAGTTTTGAACATTGGAAACAAAACTTTTTACTTATTACTTTGGTACTTTGGAAGCGGGCTGCAAGGCGGTCACAGGCAAGGAGATGTGTGTGCTTTAATTCAAAGGATGCTAGCAACTGCCGGGATGAGGAGATGTCGGTTATTAAGGTATGCTGATAAGTGTGACATATAGATTGTTGGGAAAACAGTGAGAAGCAATGTGGAAAGTTAATGAGTCTGCATTCATCTGACCACATTACAATGAGTTGCTGTGTCTCATCATCGTGGCGTTATGGTTTGTGTTTAAGAGAATTCTGTTAAGGAAGCACAAGGTAGATTATAAAACGATGTCACAGCTGCGTATGCTGCGTAACGAGACACAGAAAAGCATGTAAAAAGCGTTTTCAGCTGTGAAAATCCAGGCCACTAGCCAGATCCTCTCACTGGCCAATCAGAGCCTGGTGCAGCAGCTTGCTCCTACCCCAAATGCATTGACCACCTTACAAATCCCTCCTTCTTTAGAACTTGTTAGAACAAGTAAGCAGTTGGATCCTTTTTTTTTCAGTTTGAAAACACGACAATCGTTGCTTCACATTTGTCCATGGCTCATCGGTTGCTGCGTTCCTGCTCTGTTTACATCGGCTACGGTGGCCATTTGATTCAGTTGTTCCGTTCCGTATTCAGGAATCTTAGACCAAACTTTAGCTCAGTCCAATTGGAAACAAACTGACACCGCCTCGAAAGCAGGGTCCAAGAGCGGTTCCAGTCCTGGACCAGGGTCCACTTGGGTGTATTGAGACTGACACTGAGGAGAACTGCATTCCAAACTTACTGACAACCAGCTGAACTTTGGCCCTTTGACCTCTTTCGGGTAGGAAGCAATCGTAGGTCCCGCTGTCGTCGAGCGTCACATTCATGATCTTGAGCGACACGTCTCCATGTCTCAGCCTTTCATCAAACAGTGACGTCCTCTGAATGTACAACTGCATCATCATGGCAGAAATTTGTATTCCTCTCCTGTAGAGGAAAACGTAGGTTTTCCAGCTCCGCCTCCTGGCTGGCTCTGTCTTACTTCCCTCTTTGGACCACTCAATGGTTTTATGTAGCAGGTCCATCTCCAACTCCAGGCGGCACGGCAAGATAACATCTTGTCCGGGAGCGACGATGATTGGATTATCGGAGCCAATGAGGCGGTTTTCACCTGGAAAAAGAAGACACGTAACTAAGAGTGTCAGACACCAACAAACGGTTCAGGAAGGGCTGACATGGAACTGTCAGCAGTGATGGACATAACGATCAGTCAACAGCTAGTTACATTTTGAATGTCTTTTGCCTCTAGCAGACAATGCAAGAGATATTTTTATTATGGGTGGGGATTTAAACTTTGTATTGAACAACAGACTTGATTGATGCCAAAGTCTTTATATCCTCAAACAAGGATGTCGAAAAGTTTTGCAAGTATGATGGAATCATTGGGTCTAGTAGATACATGGCTTCATCTCCACCCACATGAGAAAGATTTTACTTTTATGTCATAGAACATGGAAGCTACTCAACATTAGATTATTTCATAATTTCCAAAAGAGATATTCTTGGTTCACTGGTTAAGGGAATATCCAATCACAGTCCAGTTACAATGATAAGGGGCAATGCAACAGAAGTAAATACGAAAAGGTAGACTCAATGTCTCCTTGTTGGCTAACATTGAAACAAAAGAGGAAATCAGACCAGCTCTATTTGACTATTTTTCTCTCAATATGAATGGAATGGTCTCACCTTCTTCTTTATGGAATGCAGGAAAAGCTACAACAAGAGAAAAAAATATATAAGTTCAAGCTTAAGAAAGAAAGAGCTAAGAAACAACTGTAGCTATAAATTAAAAGAACAGAAACAACATGACAAACATGAGATACTTGATCAACTTGCTAAAACCAGAGCAAAATTGGATGAGATAAGGTATGAAGACGCACTTCAATGTCCAATGAGAATCGTCTGGAAAAGTAAACTCAAACAAGTTTATGTCATGGAAAAAAATCTCTTTATAAAGTCTCTTCATGTGAAAACAGGTTATTTTTTTGTCATCAGTGGTGGAGTACAGGGATCTGAATGTTTAAACTAAAGGTTGCTTAGTTGGGAATTCTAGTTGTTGCTGTTATGATAATACAATAATAGTATTGATGATCTATGTTTGATCAGTGATTTGTGCCATCTGTTTTGGATTGTTGGTTTCTATGAGTTGCACAATTTGAAAAAAAAAGTAAAAAAAATAAAATAAAAGAATGATTAGTTTTTATTTCATATAAAGACAAACATGAAATTATTGATTTTCTGACTATTCTAACTTCAAGAGGATTCTTTAAATTCCAACCAAACATCACATTTTGGGGACAGATTAGGAACATTTCTAACCAATAGGATTCTGTAAATACAATAGAATAATGATACACTTTCAGTTAAGAAAAACTTACTAACTGGTTTGGATTTGAGATTTCTATCAAGCCAAACCGAAAGTTTTAAAGATCGAAAGCCCAGGAAAAAAAGTCAAACTTGTAAAGTGTTTTAACCAACAGCTGATAAGATCTTTTTTTTTTTTTTTTTTACTTTTCCTGTCCAACAGTTGAACAAACACATGAGAGCTGAAGGCCTCTTGTGTTGGACAGATTTTAGTGTTACAACAGGGGTTCTGAATCTTCTGACAAAGATATATATTTGAATAAACCCCTTTTGTAATCGGGGCCAAACTTTATTATTTTACTGAAATTTGTAACAGTTTTTTGTTGGAATCAGAAAAGAGAAGGAGGGAAAAAGAGAGAGCAATGTTAGAAACAAGGGATAGGAGGGTGATTGCCATGAATGCCATGAAGCAGCGTAAAGCAGCAAGTTGCTGGATGTTTATATGGTCTGGTTCAGATGTAATACTAATCTAAAAGGGTTTTCTGAAGTATATGTTTAGGATGTCTCAGTTTAAAAAAGATCTATGCACGTGGACTACACGCTCTGTTAGAAAAAATGATTTAAAGAATCCTTCAATCAATTTTTTTCAAAATTAAAACAAACCATTTTGCGTCATTGGAACAACCTAGAACTGCTTATAAACTAGCCTGATGTGTTTTTGATTCTGATATTATATTAGAATAATGACTGATGTTACAGACCAGAACACAGGGACGGACAAATCGTTACTTATTGAAATATACTTTCAGTTAAGAAAAACATACTAATTGGTTCGGATTTAAGATTTCGTCAAGATTGAACTCTAAACCATGAGGATTATTTCAACCTCAAGGAAACAGTTTAAACACCAAGAAAGCATGAACACACAGTCATTAGACAAGCTGGAAGTCTAGAGAGGGTCACAGAGACTGGATGAGTCTTCTACCTTCAGCAGGCCGGCAGCAGAAAGACAGAAGCAGCAGTGAAATCCAGAATGAGACAGAAACTGTGGCCTTCATGATAGCTCCAGATAGTCAGGAGACAGAAAATTGTCCTCTCATGTTGGCTGCTGATGAGCTCTAACCCAAAAAGTGTCTACAGAGTGAATAGTTGCTTTACTTCCTTGGTGATAAGAAAAAACACAAACAAAGGTATGGGTGTGTCTCGCTTTCTTCAGAAATGTCACAAACGACTCAGCAATATGAGAGTTAACTTTTTAAACAGGACAATATTCAGCTTTGAAGTAAAGTATTTGGCTGAAAAATAAATTCGATGCACATCCAAATGTTTGGAAAGATGAACCTCAGCAAATAGAAAAATGAAGGGAATAGAAAGATGAAGGGAAGATTTTCTGAGTAAAAGACTTCAGTAAAGTACAGAATCAGAGACGAGGTCAGAAGTTTAACTTCCTCATTTTCTTTGGTAATATAACAAATGAAAAATCTAGAAAACCAATCTGAAATATGTTTTCTAAAGATTTGTTGATCAGCAGTTTTATTGTCTTAAAGCAAAGTTTTCTAATGTATAAAATAATATTCTCATGGCAGGCATAGGAATTTTACAGACCTTTAATGAGGGCTATTTTATTTTTTTTATTGAGGAAAAATGTTTTTCTGCCAGCATGATGTGGACGACAGGTCGTAGTGAAGAAAGTAAGTGAAGTAAGTGGGAAATAGGTGATTTCTCATTTTCAAAACCCCTAAATCATAAATACTGCTCAAGGAGCCCGTTAGTGCTGTTCACATGAAAACGGAGCTGAATAGTTTGACCTGCAAACAAAACTAGGCATAGGCGAGACGAGCAAAGTCAAGACGGACAAAGGCCATAAATAAACGCTGAAAACAGCAGAGTAGAAATGCTCAGAACGGCAGCGAGCCCTAAACAAGACTTTAATAAATACACCAGCTGAGATTACAAAATGCAGAACAGCTGTGGTCGAAGGTGAGTGAGCGGTGGCTGATGGGAAATGAAGTGCAGACGCAAACCGCGTCATTATGCCGAAAATGGCTCCCTCTGGTGGCCGGAAAGGGAGACAGAAGTCCTGACAGTTCAGTGCATGTAAGTTTTTAACGTCAGCGTTCAGTCACACAGAAACAGATTAAAAATGGCTGCCTTCATGCATTTGTATTGAGGAACAAATGTTTGTGTAGTGTCTTTGCTCTAAGGCGGTGAACGTGTGACGGTGCATCAAGCTTCATCATTTTCATCAGTGATGAGTGGCTGACAGTCTATGGTCATCTTCACCGCGGCCTCCTCTACTGCTTTGCCTGTTAGGAACTAAAAGGCAGAAGGAAATATTTGGTCTCAGGCTTGTTAAAGAACTGTCATTTTTAATGTTTCGGATTCACACAAAGCCTCTTGTGGGTAGTGACATATTTTTGAGAATTTCTGGGAGAATTTCAAGATACCTGGAGAATCTGCCAATTCTTCATCGCCATGCCGAGCTCTATAATGCCTCAACATTGTTGAAGTGTTGCACTTCCTCTCTACAACCCTGCACCGACCCGGACAACCCAAAAACACGCAGCACCCGTATGGGTCAACCCCCGTACAGGTGGACTTTATTAGCATCACACCTGGTAGAAGTTCAGCATCCAACCCTGTAGCATCGTCTGCTTTATTCTACCTGAAACAACTTTATCAGACATGTAGGTTGTCTTCAAAGACAGATATATTTTACCCTAAAACCTAGGGACGAGCATATAGTTGATGGGTAATTCTTCCAGGAGTCTTCATAAATCATAAATAAACACAAAGAAAACTTCAGAACCCTGGATTTACTTAGGTGTAGTCTGGACTTTTTAGCTCCCTATGGAAAGCTGCCTCCAGAGGTCTTTGGAGGAACTGCAGCATTTGTTACTTCCAGTTATGGAATGCGGGGCCTGAAAAAAACGTGTTTAGTTGATGACTTGTTTGTGCTGCTCCTCCTACCTGAGCTGTTAGAGGAGGAAGTCTGCTTCAAACAGGAAGTGGCGCCTCAGCCGGTCAGAGGTCGTGTAGAGTTCTCTGCTCTCTATCTTTTTCACTTCTGCAATCCCGTTCAGATCTGTAAGTTTGCCTTTTTTCCACTCATGACCTTTAACCTCAGTAACTTGTATCTTTGTGGTTGAGACCTTAAACTCTCAGTGCAGTTTGACTTTTCTAAAAGACAAACCGAGAAAACCGTCAGTTTCCTGGAAACAACACGTTTCCATGTTCTGCTGGTTTTTACACGTTTGACTCGTGTTTTTCTCTTTCTGGAACGCATTTTCTGGAGGAACACGTTGCAACACAAGAAGTCGTTTGTTGTTCCTGTGAGAATTTTCAAAATAAAATATGAAATATTTTTACAGTAGAAAATATCCAACAAAATTGGCAGCAAAATGTGGAAAACCAGTGTTTCCACGTTTAAAAGTGTTTTAATGGAACTTTTAGATTTAATGGAACTTTGTTTGGCTGCAAAGTCACATAAACATTGATGCTCAACAAGATACGCCTTCACATATTTCATTTAAAACCTGTTTGGGAACACTTTCCTTTAATGACAAACAAAAAGAATGAATGAAACACAAATGTTCAGGCGTTAAGCATTAACTTTCAGTTTGCTTTTTGCAAATATAACTGGTCTGTGCATGCGGCGTGTGTTGGGCTGCAGCTCCATCTTCTGGAGGAATGTCAAAACTGCTGGTAGAGTACTTTCTTTTTCCTGAAGCTGGTGTCAGATGATCTGGAAGTGAATCCAGCATGGAGCACTGTGAGAGCAGAGAGGAAGGCCTCCCTCACTCCAGATCTACTGATGGGATCCAGACCAAAGCACAGAGGTGAGAAGGTCGTCTTCAACTGTCCTTGGTCAGACCTCAGCGCTCACATCTGCTTATATCCACTGTTTAAAGGGATGAACCTGGATCCGAACTGGAATCTGGATCTGGACCCCAATTTGACTCTTCCAGGAGCGACATGTCAAAGGACGTCATCATTCAGTTCAACAAGGGTGGAGCTTTTTCTCCAGAGAGGTGATTTGGTTTAAAAACATGGTCTGGGACCATAGCCCCAAAAACACTATATAGTGTAGGAATATCCAGTGTCCTGGATTTTAACACAATTCAGACACTTGCTCACCACTTTTTTCTTTTAAACCCAAATATGATGTCACCCATTCGCCTAAGGAAAAAGCAAACAATTAGGAACATTTTATGAATCTACTGTATTCAAATAAGGAAAAATTGGAGGATTTAAAAAATTAATTTACATACATTTCTTTCAAAGGATAGATTTTTATCTGATGCAATGCAATGTGGTCTATGTTTCTCCAAGTACTGATGCACACTGGGAAAAGACTTCTGGGAAATTTCCAGCAAGCTGGATTTTGGAATTGTAGATTCAAACACCCTGAAAAAATGGCAAAGGGCCGATATAGAGCAGTAACCGGGGGAGTGGTGAGGGAATTTGGACACAACCGTCCTCAACTGTCCTTGGTCAGACCTCACATCTGCTTATATTCACTGTTTAAAGGCATGAACCTGGATCCGAACTGGAATCTGGATCTGGACCCCAATTTGACTCTTCCAGGAGCGACATGTCAAAGGATGTCATCATTCAGTTCAACAAGGGTGGAACTTCTTCTCCAGAGAGGTGACTTGGTTTTAAAACATGGTCTGGGACCATAGCCCCAAAAACACTATATAGTGTAGGAATATCCAGTGTCCTGGATTTTAACACAATTCAGACACTTGCTCAACACTTTTTTCTTTTAAACCCCAAATATGATGTCACCCATTCGCCAAAGGAAAAAGCAAACAATTAGGAACATTTTATGAATTTAATGGGTTCAAATAAGGAAAAATTTGGAGGATTAATAAAAAATTAAATTTACATACATTTCTTTCAATGAATAGATTTTTTCTAACGCAATGCACGGTGGTCTATCTTCTTCCAAGTACTGATGCACACTGGGAAAAGACTTCTGGGAAATTTCCAGCAAGCTGGATTTTGGAATTGTGGATTCAAACACCCTGAAAAAATGGCAAAGGGCCGGTATAGAGCGCTAACCGGGGGAGTAGTGAGGGAATTCTGATACCACCTTTGGCATTGCCAGTCTGCATTTATATGTGGGGCTGAGGTTGATGAAGTACGGCTTTTAGTGGCTGACTGTTCTCAAAGGCACAGACACACTAACTGTTGAGCAGATAATTTACAGTTTGGAAATCATACTTGGCAGAAGGGAGAAACTCCAAAAGTGTGTATACTTTTGATCAAAACATCACTGGACTTTGAATAATGTAATGTTTTCTTTTAAGTTCACTTGGAAATATTATCATTGACTATCCTCCTTAATTCTTTACTTTACCGGATACGTCGCAGGCGACACCTTATGGGTTTTGACGTACTGTAAGGATTTGTCCGCTAACGTGATCAATGTCAATCGGCTAATTCTGACGCGGAGAAAATAATAATTGGTATTTAATTGATCCCACAATGGGGAAATTTGTCTCCGCATTTGACCCATCCCCTGAGGGAGCGGTGAGCTGCAGCTGAACTATGCTCGGGAGGCAGTAGCACTAAGGACCTTGCCTAAGGACCCTCACTGGGTGATGTTTATTGCTCGCCATTGAAATGGTACTTGACTCAGTACCATTGTTTATTCCTCTCCGGGAATTGAACCCTGGATTCCTGCATGGTAGCCGCTTACCTTACCAACCGAGCCACCCAGCCAGGACTTTTATTGCTAACACTTTACTTTAGTAATGTCTTTTTCTCTACAACAGAATCTGAAGTGAAGCTTTTCTACACGTCAGAATCCGCTGGAATTACGTTATTTACATAAACGGTTGAAGAGTTTCTGTAGTTTAAAGAACAAAAGGGTTAAAGACTTTCTTTGTGTTCGATAAGATTCATTTAAAAATATTTTAGGTAGAATTAATGAGGACAGTGGCGTCAAACTCAACTGACCTCTCAGTCCATAGAGGTACATCAAGGACATTTTTATTGTTATTCTTCACAGTTGTCTCCTTGATCTACACGCCACTCAGCGAGGAGAAGATGACCAGGTTCTAGAGAGAGATGATGAAGAGCAGGGAAGTTCCACAGAGCCTGCTCTGAAGCACAGAGTCCAATTCCCAACAGATCAGGACTTGGACAATCGTCTAAGAAGTAAAACATCTCTAAATATTCAAATTCTTGTGTTTTGGTACAAATGAACATTTCTTCGTGTTTTCATCTTTGTTCGTTTGCGACAGTTTGTCGAGTACGCCTTCAGGGTAAGATGAAAGTGAAACTCCAGGGCATATTCAAGGGAATCACCAAAGAAGGAAGGCCTGCTCCTCTAAACGAGATCTACACCGAGCTCCACATGACGGAGGGAGGGCCTCCAGAGGCCAGTGAGACGCATGAGGTCGGGCAGATTGAAGCAGCTTTGAGGAAGGTGGTCATGGCTGAAGCAACCATGAGACAACAGGACCTCTTTAAACCTGGACTGGAAGGAGAAAATCCTGTCAGGAGTGTGATGACAAAGGGAGTGGCTGGGATCGGGAAAACAGTCTTAACACAGAAGTTCATTCTGGACTGGGCCGAGGACAAAGCCCACCAAGACATCCTCTTCACATTTTCATTTACTTTCAGAGAGCTGAACGTGCTGAAGGAGAAGTTCAGCTTAGTGGAACTCATTCATCATTTCTTTATTGAAACCAAAGACGCAGAAATCTGCAACTTTGAAGGCCTTAAAGTCCTGTTCATTCTGGACGGTCTGGACGAGAGTCGGCTTCCGATGGACTTCAGGAACACTAGAACCTTGTCGGACATCACCACGCCTGCCTCAGTGGGAGAGCTCCTGACAAACCTGATCAGGGGGGACCTGCTTCCCTCTGCTCGCCTCTGGATCACCACACGACCTGGAGCAGCCAAGCAAATCCCTGCTGAGTGTGTTGACATGGTGACGGAAATCCAAGGGTTCAATAACCAGCAGAAGGAGGAGTTCTTCAGGAAGAGATTCAAAGATGAAGAGCAGGCCAACACCATCATTTCCCACATCAAGACATCCAGAAGCCTCCACATCATGTGCCACATCCCAGTCTTCTGCTGGATCACTGCTACAGTTCTGGAGAACGAGCTGAATACCAGAGAAGGAGGAGAACTACCCCAAAGTCTGACTGAGATGTACATCCATTTCCTGGTGGTTCAAGCCAAAGTCAAGAAGCTCAAGTATGGGGAAGGAGATGAGAGCGATTCAACCACTGGAGAGAGTGAGCAGATGATTAAGTCTTTGGGGAAACTGGCCTTTGAGCAGCTGCAGAAAGGCAACATGATCTTCTACGAGTCCGACCTGAAGGACTGTGACATCAACGCAGAGGAAGCTTCCACATACTCAGGAGTCTTCACGCTGATCTTCAGAGAGGAGAAGGGGCTGTGCCAGGAAAGGGTCTTCTGCTTTGTCCACCTGAGTGTTCAAGAATTTCTGGCTGCTCTCCATGTTCATATGACCTTCGTCACATCTGGAGACAATCTAATGGAAGAGCAACAAGCAAACTCTGGTGACAGGAAACTGACTCAAAGCAGATCCAAACAATTCTACCAATGTGCTGTCGACAAGGCCTTACAGAGTCCAAACGGACACCTGGACTTGTTCCTCCGCTTCCTCCTGGGACTTTCTCTGGAACCCAATCAGCATCTCCTACAAGGACTGGTGACACTGGTGGAAAGTACCACACGGGTTAGCGAAGAAACATGCGAGTACATCAAGATGAAGATCAGGAAGGGCCAGCCTGCAGAAAAGAGCATCAACCTGTTCCATTGTCTGAACGAGCTAAATGATCGTTCTTTAGTGGAGGAGATCCAAACCTACCTGAGGTCAGGATGTCTCTCCAGAGATCACCTGTCTCCTGGTCAGTGGTCGGCTCTGGTCTTCATCTTGATGTTATCAGACGATCTGGAGGTGTTTGACCTGAAGAAGTACCCTACTTCAGAGGATGCTCTTCTGAAGCTGCTGCCAGTGGTTGAAGCCTCAAAAATAGCACTGTAAGTATTCATCGTTGACTTAAAATATGCTTTAAAGTGTTGACTAATTTATTATTGGTTTTTTCTCAGATTGAGTAACTGCAACCTGTCAATGAGAAGTTGTGAAGCTCTGTCATTGGTTCTCAGCTCCCGGTCTTCAAACCTCAGGGACTTAGATATGAGCAACAATGACCTTCAGGATTCAGGAGTAAAAGTTCTGTCTGATGGACTGCAGAGTCCTCATTGTAAACTGGAGACTCTCAGGTCAGGCCACCAAAGAGTTTCTCAGCTCCTGACAAGTTATTGAGCCCACTGGTGATGCTGTATTTGTTGTGTGTCTGCAGCCTCTCTGGGTGTCTGATCACTGAGGTGGGATGCGCCGCTTTAGCTTCAGCTTTGAGATCCAATCCATCCCATCTGAGAACGCTGAACCTAAGCTACAACCATCCAGGAGGGGCAGCGGTGGAGCTGTCAAATGCAAAGGAGAATTCACACTGGAGACTGGACACGCTCAGGTAGGGTTTGGTACAGCTACACACAACTTCTGACACAATTCTCAGGAAAAATAGATCATGGGAATCTCAATGTACTTAAACTTCATAACCAAACTCTGACATAAATGAATGAAAACAATTAAACTGCTCTGATTTGTGGATTCTTGGCTTATGCAGGAGTTGATCTGAGAAGATCTTAACTTTTCCATCTGCCCTGTTGCTACTGGATAGGCAGACTTACCCTCTGCCTCAGTCATCTAGGATTGTCCAAATTGGTGAGATTACCAGTGGTGAGGTCCGATCCAGGAGGTGCACTGCATTGTGGTATTCTTTGGGTCAGGGCAAGGGTCAAGCTGTGTTCAAAAGCAGGGGTTGGGTTTTGAACATCCAGGTTTTGGGTCAGACCTCCAAGAAATGGAGGTTGGCATTTTTCTGTCCGGATGGGGGTTTCTTTGTCTCCTGATTCTTTGATTTGGGGCCGTACAGCTGGGTTGGTGACTGGATTGGTGACTTTGGGGTTCTGGTGTTGTAGGTTCTTGTGCTCAGTGCTGCCAGCCATGGGTTCAGGAAGAGGTTGTAAGGTTTCCTGCTTTGATGGTTACACTAAGTAATCACATTACAAACACATACGTACATGCATACACAAACCAGTAAGCACAAAATATGTTGTCATGAAACACAACAACGACGTAGAAAATAAGTTGGTGCTGGTTTATTCCATCCAGATTAACTTGTTGATAAAGGAAACCTGAAACCCTGTAACTAGAACTGGATAGATTCCACCCCCTGAGCTCCAGCTGACACACCCACATGTGTGAAAATGACTTTTATTGACTATGACTATTATTTTATTTTTCTATGCTTGATTTTTCTAAATGTCTCTAACAAGTGGAAATTAACTATTGAGTCAATCATAGTTAAGAGTGTTATGCCACTGACCCTCACCATGATAAGGAAACAGGTTCAGATCGAGACACCCTTCAGTGCAGGACGAGCTGACACCCGCTGTCTAACTTTCCCCTTCTGTCCTCCAGGGTAGGACCAGCAGGCGATCAGTGGTTGAAACCAGGAAAAGGAAAATGTAAGTCATTCCTCTTAGAGCTCCTCATCCCTGAGGGTGATCCGTGCTGACAGTAGAAAGCAGTCATCCATTCATTTCAGCTTTCCGCTTAGGTTAAGAGCTCAGTCCAGTTCTCATGGGTGGTCCATTGATTGTATATGAGAACTGAACTGAGTGGCCCTTCCCCTTGGTGTTCCAAACAGGATGTACCCACTGGATCCAAGAAGCCAAAATTCCATAGACTTCGATAGAGAAATAAACAGCTGTTACTCAGTCATTTTATTAGTCAGAAGAAGCATTCTGGACCTGACACCTTTTTTAATATCTCCTTGATAATTCTCATTTTTTCATGATGTTGTTTTTTTTCTGTATTCAAGTTATTCATGTTATAAACTGACCAATCACATGCCTCAATAAAAGTAAGTGGAGCCTTCTGGCCTCCACGTCCAACGTTGAAAATGTTTGATAGATTTCGTCATCACACTCACCCGGTCCACTTCTCAGATGCAGTCAATGATTAAAGCCACAGCCCAGGCGATTGGTTCTACTGTTGCTTGCATTTTGATGTCCGTACTTCGCATCAATCCAGACTCATTTTAGCTAGAACAAACCAGATGTCAGCTATATCGATCTCAGGCGTGGCTTGGTTGGTGTCCCAAATGAACAGCTGATAGATTTTCTTTTCTCTTCGTCAGATTACTGTCCTCTCACCATCGACACGAACACGGCCAGCAGAAGACTCAAAGTCTCTGAGGACAGAAAAGCGGTGACATTCGTGATGGACGTTCAGCCATATCCCGACCACCCGGACAGATTTGACGATCGGTGGTCCAATCAGCTTCTGTGCAGAGAGGAACTGAGCGGGCGCTGCTACTGGGAGGTGGAATGGAGAGGAAGAGTGGAGGTGGCCGTGAGTTACAGAGGCATCGGGAGGGGAGAAGACAAGAACAACTGCCGGTTTGGACAGAACCGCCAGTCCTGGTGCCTGATCTGTTATGACTGGGACAGTTACTGCATCCGCCATGACAACAGGGAGACCTTAATCACCTTCTCTTCATCCTCCTCTTCCTCTGCAGAGTCTCACAGAGCAGCGGTTTATGTGGACTACGCTGCCGGCTCTCTGTCTTTCTTCAGAGTGTCGGATTCACCGATGCACATCTACACCTTCAACACCACGTTCACCGAAGCTCTTTATCCCGGCTTTGAGCTGAGGTCAGGCTCCTGGCTGAGTCTGTGCTGAGTCTCATTGCAGTCCTGAAGCTACGTACACAGCAGGCATGTGTGCTGTGTTTGAGAACAAATTAAACTGGTATTCTTGAATGCAGTTTTAGCTCATGGTGCACACTGGACAGTCTGTCAGGGTTCTGGCTTTTCCCTAACAAAGAGAAGAACCAGACAGGAGATGAGAATTTCTGTAAGGCTCCTGCAGAATGAGAAGCCCGTCTGTCACAGTCCAAAGCTTTAACAAAGCAGTTCTGCCTTCCCAGTGGATCCAGTCTGGTTTTATTGGTGGCCGGGGTTGATAACATGAAAGTGGGAAGCCCAAAATTCAAGTTGACAAGCGTTTACAGATACTTTTCAGTGAAAGTGGCTGCTTGAACACGAGATGACGCAGCCGATGTGAATGTAGCTTCAGAGTTTTTAAAGCAGAAGTCTAAAATCCACATATACACGTGTTTACATCGACTTTTTATTGGAAGTGAAACCTGCATTTATGGGCCTGGTGTGAACGTAGCATCACAGACACAGAAGCTTCTCCTAAAGGATCTTAACCCTCCAGTCCGTTAAAGATCTAAATGTCATTTCAGTTTAAAGCTGTGGAAATCTCTGAAGCTTTTGAAGCTCTCTGAAGCTCCGTTTCTGGTTAGTGAGCTGCCGTCCAACTGTGTAGAAAACTCTCAAATTGAAATCTTCCGAATCGTCACACATGATTTTCAGTTGTTCAAGACGAGCTCTGCAATAATTAATAAAGACCACCTCTCTACACAATGATGCATAAAACAAGTCAACGTTCCTAAAACCTAATTTTACACCACAGATTTTTCTTTGAGCATAGATTTTTTCGGTGGTGGGTTTGATATCGTATTGTCTTTTTTTTAAAAATATTTTTGTTTACACTGGAACTATCATATTTCTACTGTGTTTTTCCTCATGTTCTTAGACTACATCTTTAGCCAAGTATCTTCTGTGAATGTTTATAAAATGTTACCACTTGGGGGCAGTAAAGTCCTGCTGTTGATCAGGATGCTGGGGTTTAAGAAGTTTGAAGAAGCATCTTTGTTTTTATTCCGTTTGTAAAACTCCATGTAAAGTTAAGCTGAGATAAACACAGAAAATAAGATGTCATTTATGTTTGTTGCACATTTAGTTCACTGCGCTGTGGAATTTTTGGAGTCTTTCAGTCAGACAACTCTTGCAGAAGAATATTTATTTCACAACATTTTTAAGTTGGCATTCACAACTTGATTCACAACTTCGTTTTGGCATAAGGCTCCGTTCAATTCCTTGAGATAATTCTTTTTTTCTTACACTTTCGGGTAACAAAAACCCCGTAACGGAGCCCACAGGTGGAAGCCGGGGAGGAGGTAGGGGCGAAGAATGAGCGCTGAAGGTAAGAAAGAGAATGAACAACTGGGCACCTGGGCTTAAATAGGACACTGAGCAGGTGAGTTAATTGACTGACCCGCCTTATGGGAGTAACCTGTAACTCTGCAGAGTGCCTGCCCGAAAATGCGACGAGTCGGTATTTCTTGAATCAAGTATGGAGGGGAGAATTTTTTCATCGTTAATAACGTAAATTCTTGAAATACACCAAGGATGTCAGGCCAACACCAGTTCACACATGGACTGAGCTACTATATTCAGCAATAAAGCATCTTCTGCTTCTTTCAATGGACTCACTGCAAAATTAACTTTTTCTATTGAAAATTGGCCATCAGTCAGGAGAATTCCAGAAGAAAAGCAGGTTTAAGTCGCGATTCCATCTTCTGTGTTTCTCATTTTCTGGCAACACCTCGACCTGCAAAAAAAACAACACAAAAAGTGTTTCAGCTGTTTTCATTTCACCTACTGACCTCATCACAGGTCCAGATATTCACAAAAATCCTCATCAGAGCCAAAACAAAACTGTCCCAAAAGTTCTTCTCCTCTTTCAGCAGAAAATTGCAGCTTTTTTGGAAGACTAAACCTGGATTCATGTCGAGTTCTTGAAGTCGCAATTGTCCTCTGCAGTGTTTCCTGTTGATTTCACACCTCAACGGTCAATGTTTGACAGTCAGGAAAGTCCCAGATCAAAGTGGTGACAGCACAGAGCCTCAAGGAGCCACAGGTCACACATTTGACACAAAAATGTCTCATTTCTCATTCTGAGCTTTAAAGTTCTGAAAATACGTTTCCTAACTTGATCATATTTAGCCAAAAAAGACTGTATTAACTTATTTAAACAGAAGACTTTATGTCTTCAAATCCCACCAGCAACAAGATGTCTATTAAATGTCTATTATTAAAGATTTGTTGAACAGGACACATCGGCTGCCAGTCATGATAGATTCATCACAAGAGTTGGACTTCTGCTCGTCATCCTCAGAGGGAACAGCTGAGAAGTGGAAGCAGGACGGCGACGGTTCCTCGGCTAGAACCTTTGAAAAGAGCGTGTTCTTTAGTGCGTTACCTCGAGCCCACCTGCGGTAGGTGTACAGGCACAGGAGGAAGACCGTGATGTGTAGGACGAAGACCATCACTCCAGCAGTGATTCTGATCCATATGATGTGAGGAGGATCAGGGGTGGGAGGAGCTTCAGGAAGCTTTACTTTGGCTGTGGGCATTAACAGAATACAAGAACAGCTCATGAAGTTTTTTACTTCTGGAACAACCTGATAACGTAAACCGAGGAACATGTGGGTGAGACAATTTATCTGAAATAACCTCAAACAAATGAATTATTTTATGAATGAACTACCATCAAGGACCGACCGCTGACTCAACACTTCAGTCCGTGGACCTGAGAGTCAGAGAGACGTCTGCTCCTGTCTGCAGGTCTGCTGCTCCAACAGGTCTCAGCTTGGAAGACCCGTCTCCATTCAGCATGTTTCTGCATGCATTTCTTTTTTTTTTTTTTTGGGGGGGTGGGGGGGGGGGGGACTGTTGCTTCCAACATTCCTCTTTGTTCTTCTTGAGGTCCATTTTGGCTGAAATGGCTTCTGATGGTGTGATGTGACCCTGATGAAGGGCCTCCTAAAGTCTTTTAGGTCCCTCTGGATTGTTTTCTGTGTCTCTGATTTCCATTAACTGGTTTTAAATAACTTTTTGTCTTTGAGTCAATTTTCTTTTTTTCTGTGATTTTCTAAGATGTATCTTCTCAGCACAAGACCATCATCTTATCCTCATCTTCATCACTTCATCTGTGCCTGAACAGCAGACTTACCTTTGACTGCCAGCCAGCTCTTTGCTGACATCTTCCTTCTGGACGAGTGTTCACACGTGTAGAAACCTTCAGAAGACCGAGAGATGGAGGTGAGGACCATCCTCCCCTCCTTTCCCTCCTCGAGGAACTCCCCATCCTGGTAGAAGTTGGCGCTGAAGTTTGAGGTTGAGGAGTCTTGGTGTTCTTCCTTGTAGGAGCAGCGCAGAGTCACACTGTCCCCCTCAGTGACGCCATACGGGGGGCTTTCCATGATCACAGGTGACTCTGAAATGTAACCACAGTCCAGTCAAAGGTCCGCCTTTGGCTGGCATCCTGCAGAGGCCGAGTGGAGGTTCAGGCTCACCAGTGACTGTAACGTTGACGACGTTGCTGCACTCCCCGTGATCGTTTTGACACCAGTACACCCCGGTGTCTGATGGGTAGGCGGTGTCGATCCTGCAGGAGGACTCTTCGGGGATCCCCCATCCGTACTGACAGTTCTGATTGAAGCGCATAGACGTGTTCCTCTTCACGGTCCAGCCGGTGGAGTTGGCCTCACAGTTCAGGAAGATAGTCTCATAGCGGCGGAACTGCGACCGCTCTGGAGAGATGCTCAGAGTCGCTGCAAAGAGAAGAGGTTAGTGTGTTTGAGAGAAAATCATTTGTTTTTTTACTTTACATTTGCTTTTACACTAAAGCTACGGACAAACAGAGTATTTGACACATGTTCCAGAATGCACTAAACTCAGGTTCTTGAACATGTGTTTAGCCCATAGTGTTTACAGTGGATAAGCAGGGAGGGGCTTCACCTTCTTTTGCTGTTGCTGCTGCTTACATATGTCTGCCACCTACAGTTGAAAGCGCCTAAGTGTAAAACGTCAAAGCGGTGTGAATCTAGTGAATCTAGCTCCAGGCTTTTTCTTCCACAGCTCTATTCAGATATTTGAAAGATCTGCTATCGTAGAATTCCAGAAGGGCAGAAAAAGCGCAATTATTCATTTCTGTGATCATGTTTACAACGGTTGGCACTTGCGTGTTTTGAAAAGGATCCTACCTGTACGTCACAACCAAATCCGAGTGTCTGATTGGTCAGAGTTCAGCGTCGTAGTGATTTAGGTGTCAAGAAGTTCAACCGGCTCAACTTTCAGTGAGCGATAAATGAACGATTTGCACATACAGCCTTAAACTTAAAGCCTTAGATTTAACTTAAAACCTTGCATAGCGACACGTGAATGTGAGTGTTCTGAACACAGAAGCTGGTTCTAAGGCACAAAGTGACAATTTCCAGTGTGTATAAACATGTAAAGTCAACAATGATCACATTTGTGATATGCGTATTGCACAGGCCGATTTTGTCATGACGTGCACACGTCTGCATGCACACGTCTGCATGCACACGTCTGCATGCACACGTCTGCATGCACACGTCTGCATGCACACGTCTCCATGCACACGTCTGCATACAGGCCTAATGATCGCTTTAAATACTGCTTTACAAATTTTTAATTTATTGTTTTTTTATGGTGAAAGTGTCTAATTATGAGAAGTGTTTCAATTTTATAGACTGTTTCAGTCCACAAAAGTTTCCAACTTGCTAAACTGAAAGTATTATCACTGTTTTTTGTTTTTGTTGTTTAAACTAAAGAATTGTTCTTATTTTCTTCTATTTTCACATTTGTCATTTGCATGTTTGAAATAAATAATTTGTTTGTTAAAACCATGCCTGACTCTACTTATAATTGGTAAAAGATGGGGATGCCACGATTCGCTTTCCCCACCATTTGAACAAAACGTTCAGAAAAAACATTTTTTATAATCTGCTAAACAGCAAGAAACAATGAACCAGTAGGTTTATACTGAACCTGGTGTCATGTAATAAAATGATATTAAATATATTAAATGTAGCACAGCACGTGTGTTTGACTGATATGCAACCGTATGCAGTAGAAATGCTACCATTCATTTCCCCTACGAGTCGTGTCTGGGTTCTGGGTTCTGGGTTACAGAACACGACTCGGGTCACCGATGAACTTATCCAGGTGAGCAGGCTTTGCTGCTCTGATCCCACCTGGATTTCAGGTGAACTTTCACCTGTCGACTGTCTGCAGAAATCAACCCAGTTATCCAACGATCAAAGCCCTTTTTTATGAACTGATCTAATTAATTTATTAAATGTACTAAGAAATTGATGCTACTTCCGTCTGCCACCTTAGGCTTCCTCTAAGAGACCTTTGAGAAAGAAATAACTTGAATGAACAACATGAAGCTCCTCAACATTCATAGTTTCTTTTCCATTGAATAAAACTTTACTGATCCCTTAACGGGGGAATCGATTAGCGTATGAGCTTCTCTGATTTATAACATAATCTTTAATCTGAAATGTTTTGTACTCACAGAGCATGAGGCAGAGCTGAGCGACCTCCATCCTGTTGTCTTCTGACAGGAAGTCACCACATCGCTGCAGAACTGTAACGACCCCCCCCCCCTTTTGTTTTTTTAGTTTTGTTGAAAAAACATCCTTCAAAGTGTTCTATGCTTTCAGCATAACTTTCCGTACAGCTTCTTCCTTCTTGACAGTGAAACCGCAGCAGTCATTCGAGTGTTTGGCTTTTTTCACACCTGTAGAGGAAATGCATAGAGGTCACCTGCAGACTGACGGCTCCCCAGAAACCTGTATTTACGTCAGAGGCAGCCTGCTGCTGTCTCACTGCTTTGGTCCTTTTTACCTCTCATGTTGTCTGGTGGGTGAAAAGTGACCCACTACCAAGTTTAGTTGAAGTAAAAATACATTAACCTGTACTTTTCCAACTTGAATACTTTACATTTCCTAAATGGAGTCCATCAGTAGAAAAAATTAGATTCTTTGTTTCCATGTGGCCTGAACACCAAGAGAGCACTAAGATTGTTGGATGGGTCATTTTTGACCCGTGAATCATAAAAGCTTTTAAAAAACACATACACCTATCCACCCACATCTATACACACAACTACACATTTATATACACACTGACACATCTATACACACACACCTGCACATATATCTATACACACGCACAGAGACCACGTCCACTGGCGGCTGCAGCAGGTCAGTCAAAACAAAAAGGTGCCGGTTCTGCTTGATGTCATCTGAGCATTCTCTCCTCACAAGAAAGATTAAACATCTGTTTACTCTGTTTACTGTTTACTCACTTTACTCTGTGACTCACCCCAAAGAAATTTTTCAGTCTTCTTCCCAAAAACGTAAACAACCTTTTTATTTTTTCAGGTATCCTCTAGACCAGGGGTGTCCAAAGTTTTTTTGGTGAGGGCCAAATACAGAAAAATGAGCAAAGGTCCGGGCCGCACACAGAGGTGACATATTGACAGATGATTACTGTGTATTTCTAACTCACCTATAATGTGGAGAACATTGCTCTCAGTGGGAGCAGTGATGCTGATCTGTGCCACACGTCAAAATGAAACATTCACTCAGACAATGAAACCTCATTCCAACCAGGCAGTTCAGAACGGATTTATTGAGCAGCTGAAGCCAGCAGATCTTTACATGCATAGCCGTTAGTGTGGTTGACTGGCAGAGTGCAGGATTTTGTAGATTATAAAGAGACGACTGTTTTCTCAGAAAAGTAGACCCCAATAAAAGGGCTTATGGGTGACCAACGAGGACAATTTTAACATTAAATGCACACAATTTAAAAAGCTTCATTTTACAATACACACAGTGAGAAAATATGCAGCTATGAACAAAAATAATTCCAAACATAAAGGAAATACTTTTTCACAGTTCAGAATGCTATTTATTAAAATGCTCCGTCCTCTGAACACACAATATATCGACCCAGTGGTGGTTTTACACTAACTTACTCCCTGGGCGAGTAACCCCACGGGATTAGATCTTAAAAAAAACTTATTGTGAATACTATTTTTAGGTCTGATTAAACCTTAAAAACTAAATCATAGAACTCATCAGTGGAATTACTCCAAAGGTATTTGGCATTTCCGTAAATTTGTGCAACACCAACAGCAGAAATCCTCCAAAAAAACTCAATCCATAAAAAATGGTCTGCGCCCATCACCCCTCCCCTTTCCTCCGGCTCCGTCTCCATGACGACAGCGCGCAGCTGCGGCCCAGAGTTGATTGTCAGATTGTCAGAAGACTCCCAATCACCTGTTAGTGTGATTTCAGCCAGCCACCGGTGAGTTGCGCCCCCCTCTCGAGTTTTTTGACTTATGTTCCAAACACCACCGCAAAGAGGTGTGGGCCCAAGCGTCTTGCAGCAGAGGGCGGTGGTCACGTGCACGTCGGGTCTGCTGTGACGGAGCAGGGAAT
The DNA here is from genome assembly GCF_053564925.1 of Oryzias latipes. Lineage (NCBI taxonomy): Eukaryota > Metazoa > Chordata > Actinopteri > Beloniformes > Adrianichthyidae > Oryzias > Oryzias latipes. The sequence goes on along the minus strand of NC_136254.1, from coordinate 34,272,032 downwards.
TGTGGGAAATAATCCCCATTGCCTGCTTTTGTCAAAATTGGGTTGAGCACGGGTGTTTGTTCTGCCTAATTCCTTTTCATGTGCCTGTTTTACGTTATTTCACTCTGACTTATTTCATCTTCTTTTTTTCTGCTCCATAAGTGTGAAGAGGGAATAGGATAAAGACATATTTCACAATCCGCTGTTACAAAGTTCAAGTTCAAAGTGTTGGCAGCTGCAGGCATGTCAAAATAAAAGCTCAAAGCTGCGTCTTTAGTCGCAACGGGCATGGAAAATGCCGCCACTGCCCACCTCGCCCATATCAAAAACTGTCACTCCGCGCAATACTGCTTATCGAACCGGTATTTTAACGATACGGTACTCTTATCGATACTTTTTTGGGACGAAAAATAAATAAACAACAAATTAAGAACATGAAGTGTTTTATTTCCTCATTATGCAACAACATTGTTTTTTTAACAAAACATTTTACTTTATACATGAGAATGTTCCAGATGGGATATTTATTTAATTATTTAATTTCATTATTTTTATTCTTTATGAGCGTGATGTTTCCTTTGATATTTTGTCCATTTTCCACAACCTTGAATAGACTGTTCTGTCTGTCAAACACCCAGAGTTAAGTTAAGTTAAGTTAAATGATGGAAACAAATTCACTTTGATGCAGATTAGTTTCTATTTATTTACTTTTCTTTAAATCCAATAAACCAAATAAATTGTATTAACTTTACATATGACGAATATCACTAGCTATTAATTATTATTCAGTTTTAGGAAGCAGCTGTTAAACTTTATTAATTTTACACGGAAATGGATGTTCTTAGAGTATAAGGGGATAAAATGATTTTTGTCGGGGGGCGCTCACGTGTCCCCTACGAGATCACCACTGACTGTGTGTGCGCTGCCTACCTTGTGTGTGTGCGCGCGGCGCGTACTGCGTACTGTCTGAACACACCCCCCCCCCCCCCCCCCCCCGTGCGCACAGACCTCTCCTGTTCAGCGAAAACAGCGATATTAACATCATCATAATTAAAGGAAAATTGACTGACTTGATGAGTTACATATGCTAGATAACATTTATATTTGTGGGACACAAAAAATAAAGTGACTTCTCCAGTACCGATAGCAGAACCGTTCAGGTCAGATCTTAACGATACTGCGGTCTTGAAGAATGTGGCCCCGGGGCTGGTTCAATACCGGGGCTCGGTACCCATCCCTACACACTCATCTCCACCTCCACGCGCTCCTCTCCCTCTCTCTCTCGTGGCACGCGCCCCGCTCAGCACACACACTCCGTTCTGTGACCGACTCCATCTAGTGTTGAAACTGAGAAGTGCAACAGCGCCATGTCCAGGCCATTTTCAATTATATTTTTTAAAATTTGCTGCGGGCCAATAAAAACAGACCGGCGGGCCGCAGTTTGCCCGCGGGCCGTAGTTTGGACACCCCTGCTCTAGTCTTTTCAAGAAAGATGTCAGGATGACACTAACTGTTATGAAGAAGCTGCTCAACCCAACCAAGCCCGGCCTCGTATGCTAATGAATGCAGAATCCAGTCATTCATTTATTTCCTATAAGTGTTTTTTCCAGTCCAGGGTCACGGGGTCACTGGAGCCTACTCAGCTGCTAGTTAGTGAAGGCGTGGATCATCATGGACATTTTAGAAATACAGAGGAGTCCTCAAATGACCCTGTTCTGATAGCTGCACACTCAAATAGTTTCAATCTTCTGACTTTAAAGGTTACTGTTGTCTGTTAAAAGATGGCACAGCTCAGATTTACCAAGTGGAAGAAAACAGGAGGTTCATTTTAGAGTTGAGGTTATGGCCACAGGAGTTCACTCACTCATCCTCCTCATGCTGGATCCTGAGGTTAAACGTTTTCAGTGGCGTCCTAAAAGAGCTGGTTGGACATTCTTCATGTTTCCTGGAAATACTCAGACTGTTGCTCTCTGCTTACAGAGTGGGAGTGACCTGAGATGACCTGAAGAATGGGATCCAAAACTGTATTCAGCAACAATCCTGCAATCAGACCTCCGTCACCGTTTTCAAAGTAAAAATACTAAGATTTTAGAGTATTGTGTATGAAAATAAAATGTAGTATTTCTGCTGAACGTTGGAATCTTTCCACATCTTTCTCTCTAGTGTTCATGGTTTGATTCTGTGTTTTTTTTTACCAGTTTTGTGGCTTACAGTTTTCCAGAACTGGTCTTCTGTGGGTCTTCAGCAGCATTAGCTTCGTTTCTCCATCCTCTCCTCGTCCCACAGAGATGGAATGAAGCTGCTGTTGGGACGTGTACCACAGGAAGTGAGGACAAGGTTTTTTTAAATAAATCTCACAGAAGACCCACAAATATCAGGTGATTGTTTCCTCACATTTGGGATTAAAAGTAGAGCCTTCAACATGTGCCAACCTCTTCTAAACCTGTTTCAGGTCACAGGACTGCTGGGGAGTATCCCTCTTCTGTTGACCAAGGGCGAGTTACACCCAGGAGGGGTCACCATGCAATTTGATCATCTAAACCAACGTGTTGTGTAGTGATTACTTCCCAACGAGGACTCTAGTTTAACTGGACAGGTGACCATTTGAGTAACAATTCAACTTTGGTTCAAGAAGATCTGAGAAGATGGATAGTCACCTTTAGGACAGTAGATGGGGGTTTAAAGACCTGCTCACACCAGGAACATGTTAACATTGCTAAGAGAACATTTGACACCAAACTCTAGTTTCTTTGGCGGATGTGATTGTTTGGTTCAACACTCTGGGACGGTAGTGAGGACAAAACATCGTTCAGTCGACTCACAGGTCAAACTCCAAAGAACGTTGTGTTCTACACAACAGACTATCCATCAAAAACAAAGCTCTACATGACCTCTACTTTCTATACGCTGACAGGCCTCAGACAAAGTGAGGAGAAAAGTGAAAATATGATGCAAAGGTTCAAACAGTTTTGATGAGAAGGCAAAGGAATCACTGGACCTTTCAATACAAAGCTTGACCTGCAGAGACTAGTGGATTCTGGGAAGACCACCTTTACCTTAAAAAAAACAGACCAGCAGTTTAGGTTTTAATAGTGGATGAAAAATGATTGTGAAATGTTTGCTATTCCAGATGTTAAGAATCTCTATAGTCCTGATTTTATCAACAAGATAGGGTAAAAGGAACAATCTGTGCAGAAAGATGCTTTAACTAAGGAATATGATAACAGGAAACTACATGTTGCCATTTAACGGCTAACATACTTCCCCACTGTACCTCTCCTTCATGACCTTAACAGACTTCCCTGAGCCAAAGAGAGTTGTCCTAGACTGGGGAGGGTTAAATCAGAGGACAAATGTGAACTCATACCACAACCAGACTTGTTGAACACAGCCTCCTTAGCTGATGTTCTGGGTTCAGAGAATCATTCATGCAGGAAATCACATATACTGTAAATGTAAATGAGAACTGAACTGAGTGACTCCTCCCCCTGGAGGGGGGGAGGGGCAGGTTACTGGTGGAACCGGTTGGCTTCAGGGAGCCAGAAACAAACATTTATTACTCAGTCATTGTATATGTCAGACTAGCCATTCTGGATCTGAAACCTTTTTTTAACGTCTTCTTGACAAGGAAAATGGATGGAAACTGCTCAGTTGTAGGGGTTAAGTACTGACTATTCCATCTGATTGAGAAGAAGGAAAACAAGTCCCTCCATCTTTTAGCACAGAAACAGAAACTTTCTCCATCTTCTCCAACTTCTGACATTAACTGGATCAGTGTGGGGGAGTCATCAGAGTGGAACTTCCTCCTCCTATAAAAAGTACTTTTCACTGACAAAATCTCCAGAGGAGCTGCTGATCTGGAACCAAGTTGGGATGTTTTCTCTGTTAAATTAAGGTTTTTTCTTCTAATCATTGGTAAGTCTCTGAAATAAAATTTCAACAACCGGACTTTATGGTTCTGTTTTGGTCGTTCATCTTTTTCCTTTTTGATCCACGGATTTGATAACTCCAAAGATTGTGTTTGTCACCTTTTATTAACAACTAAAAACCTCTGAAGGCTGAAATATTCCTGCTTACCTGAATGTCTGTCTGGGAACGAAGCTACGTTTTTATGTTAAAATAAGTTTAGAATTCTGTTTGTACACTTACTTGACAAATATACACAAAGTGTGTCACAGACTTAAAAAAAAGTCCTCATCTTGATTTCTGCTTTCTGGAAAAACAAAAAGAGTCAAAATTTGAGTTAGAAGATTTTTAATCAGAGTAAAGGTTAACCTGGTTCCACATTTTTTTTTTTTTTTTTACCAGTTCTGCCTGGTTTTTTCTGTCGTGAAAATTCTGGTCTGTTTGTTGATTTAATGTGGATCCTGTTGAATCTTCAATTCTCTTCTGGCAGATTCTATTAAGAAAAATAAACTAGATTTGTTTTCACTCCCTTTCTTCCCGTTTGTGAGTGAATGCCATCATTATTCTCTTCGGTCGCATGTATGTCTGTCGTCACCTTTCCGCTGACCGATCACGAGAGAACAGAAAAGAAATGGAAAAAAATAATTAACAATAAGACAACACGGATACCTGGAGGACCCAGCTCTTAGCTATATAGACGCGTCAGTATTTTTCCACTTTCCTGATCCTCCGCCATCTTTTTTTGTTACGCGTCAGGCCTGAAAGCCGACTGCCAGCTAACAAAGAAACAAATTTGTTTGTGACTCGTAAAACATGTTGATCGTTCAGATCCTGTTTGTCGTTCCTCTCCCTTTGATCCGGGCAGCAGCAGGTATTTTTCTGATTCAACTTTTGGTTTTTTAAAACTCTTTACAACTCTTTTTAAAACTCTCGTCTGTCGCTTAGCTTCTAGTTAGCTTGTATTGTGTTAGCAGTACTACAGCATGTGTTTATGTATGTTTAGGTTATAATTTTAATGTTTGCATTAATAGTTGATGAGAAAGAGGCTTTAGTCTGAGATTCTTTTAGACTGTACAACCGTAGCTGCTCCCAGTAAACCACGTTAACCATCATCATCAGCTCTGTCATACTTCTTTTACCCTGTGCAAAAACTGATTATATGGTCATCCTGTGCAATTCTTTGGAAATGTATGAGTGTATATTATGTATATATGTGTGTATATTGACTCCATAGTTTTTCTTTTTTCTTTATATATCACTCTCTGTACCTGAACTGCTGCTGCAACAAGGAAATTTCCCCATCGTGGGACTAATAAAGGAATATCTTATCTTATCTTTTAAATCAAAGCAGTCGTAACAGAACATCGCCTTCATTTATGAAACACATTTGTTTTTATTATCTAAAAAGCAAAAGAAGAGATTTTTCCTGCTAACATCTAACCATGAGGGAGAACAACGTCATGTTCTCAGCTTCTAGTTTAAGGAACGCAGATGGAACTTCAGACTTTTTGAAATGAAACTTTTAATTTGTTGTTTCAGCAGATCTGATTTTCATGATGAAGTTCTGTTCTTGTAGAACCGGGACCGTTGTGTCTTTTTCTCTGAACACATTTATCTTCTGATAGCGCTCATTTCCCTTTTGGGTCACATGATGCTGGAGCGACGGTTGGTTGGATCAACAGCAGGCCGACTCACAAACGAAAATGGATCAAACATAATATAAAAATAAAAAACGTCTCAGTGAGCGCAGGCGCTTGTTTTCCTCAAAAATGATAAAACATTCCACTTAACTCAACCTGGTTTTTTTTGTCTTCAGGTTCTCCTAAAGTGGTCTGCTCTCCATCGACGGTCCAAGCACATCTGGGTCAGGACGTGGTTCTGTCATGTCGAGTGGAACCTCCATCTGACTTGACGAATGAGACCTTGGAATGGACAAATGGAACAGATGTTGTTCACGTGTATCGGAGTAGGAAGGACGACCCAGACCCTCAAGTCCAGAGGTTCAAAGGCCGGACCATCCTCAACCGCCAGAACCTGAAGGATGGAATCGTTTCCCTCACACTGACCAACATCACCAAGAAGGATGAAGGAAACTACTCCTTCTGTCTTCGTACGCAGAAGCCGTTCATGTGTTCTGATGTCACCTTGACAAAGAGTAAGCTGCTGTTTTAGACCAGAATGAACCAAAAACTGTTTTTTTCAAACATGAAACCAGCTAAATATGATCTAACACGACTTCTGATCAGTTCTACAGACGGACAATACGACACACGACCTTCCAGGTGAGGAAAACACCTTCCTGTCCTTTGACACTGAGGCCTGTAGAATCAGATAGAATCTGAGACTTTTTCACACCATCTTTTCTCATTTCTTCTGATGTTTAGAGTGTAGGGTCTTGAGTGACCCTGCTTAAAACCCGACGACCTTTTTACCTTCAGTTCTGCAGAAACTCTGAAGGAGGATTGACTAAAGTAGAAGCTGCTGTGACTCTAGATTCTAACATGTGAAAAAGTTCTGATTCCTCAAACATCTGAATCCTCCAGAGCAGCAGGCTGATCCATTTTTATTGAGACTTTGACATTCAATCCTAAAGGAAGCATTTCAATGATATTTAGTGGATTACCATTACTTTGGAGGAAAATTGTTGATTTTTTGTCAAATATTTCTAAATGTTTTTAGTTTGATACTTTCTGATCATCAAAGTTTTTTTCTCAGTTTTATTTATCAGTACAACCATTTATTAAAAATCATTCTTTTTAGTTACAACACATGTTTTTGTTCGTTATGTGTGTCATAAACCTTAATGACTTTGAAAATACAATGTAGGACATTTGATTGTAATTCTTCTCTTTTTTTTCATCATCTCTGTCCTGTAGGATCTGCTCTGAGCTCTGGTGGTATCGCTGCCATTGTTGTTGTTTCTGCTGTTGTTGGGGGGATCCTGGCATTTATATATTATAGGAGGTCAGTCATAAATAAATGACCTTTTTATGTTTTTATTGAACAGATATTTTAACTTCTAATCTCTTTGTTCAGAAACAGATTCTGCTTCCATCGAGGTGAGAACCATGTTTAAGTCATTCATCCATTTGTTCAGATAAAATGAAAACATAGTTTTATTTCTTATTTTATCCTCATTTTTAATCAAGTGATGATTTTTAGACTAAATTTATCCTCTAAACTAAACTGTACTGAGATCAAGGTTCTGTAGAAAGAGACTGACTGAAAACTTTGGTTCTGCTTTGCTGTCAGAGTTCATCACTTTAGTTTGTTTAGAAAAAGTTTGTCTAGAAAAAGTTGAAGAAAACCAGAAAAAAACAAAGTTCATCAGAATGTCTTGATGCTGTTTTTGTGAAAGCTGCTGTAACAGAATGACAGCATGCAGATGAAATGATGACCATGAGTTTTTGTCCTAAAGTGAATGCTCCCTCTCTGCAGGAAGAGGAGGAGGAACTCTGAGATTTGAACCAAACTGTGAGGAAAGGGTGCTAACCACTACACCACTGAGCAGCCCAGCACTTACGGAGCAAAAAACATCTTGTTAGGTGATCAGTCGCTATCAACTTTTTTCAATTTTTCAATTTTATTTGTATAACCCAAATTCACAACAACAGTCATCTGGATGGGCTTTCGTATAGGTAATTGAAAAAGTTAAACATAAAATCAAATGGATCATGAATACATAGAATTCAATAGGATAATACTAAAACTTTAACTAAACAGACTACGCCAAACTGGACATCCCTGCCCTTAGACCCCCCTTCGTTGTGAGGAAAAACTCGTAAAAAAAGGATTCTGGGAAAAAACGAAGAAACCTCAGGGGTGCCCACATGAAGGAGGGATCCTCCCCCAGGACGGGCAGGCGATTTACCAGAACTCTTAGAGAAGAATTAACTTATCTAAATCTACAACTACACATTTCAAGTCATGCAGAGGAGCTTCATCCAGAAAGGGTTGGGGGGACAGTCAGGGGCGCGAGTCGAGCCGGAGACAGGATCCACAGCCAGGTGTAGGAGCAGGAGCAAAGGCGAGGAAAACGGTCAGGAACTGGAGCACGGATGAGCCAACTGGAGTCTGGAAGCACTCCCACTCCCCAGGAGGGGAGAGGAAAAGAGGGACAATACATGAATCACTGCACCAAACAGAGGCATGGAGAACTGAATGATAAATGATGATCAAGAATAGAGAATAGAGGAAGGGTAGAAGTAGAAAAGAAAAGAGGACAGAACCCCAGTGCACCATAGTTACCCCAGCTTCAGGAGGATCTTGAACTTGATTCTAGAATCAACTGGGAGCCAATGGAGTGAAACTAACACAGGAATGATGTGATCTCTTCTGCTAGTTCCAGCTAACAATCTAGCTGCTGCGTTCTGAACAAGCTGGAGACTTCTTAAGGAACTCTTAGGACACGCTGCTAACAAGGAGTTACAGTAATCCAGCCTCGACGTAACAAATGCATGGATGAGTTTTTCAGCATCACTCTTAGAAAGTATATTTCTGATCTTAGCAATATTCCGCAGGTGAAAAAAGGCAGTTCTACACGCCTGAGATATGTGAGCCTTAAATGATAAATCCTGGTCAAGTAAAACCCCAAGGTTTCTAACTGTGGAATTGGGGGCTATACTTATGCCATCCAGGGAGACTATCTGAGCAGACAGAGTATCTCTGAGGTTTTTAGGACCAAGTATAATGACCTCAGTTTTTTCTGGGTTCAAGAGGAGGTAATTAATTGTCATCCAGGTCTTGATGTCTCTGATGCAGGCGTTCAGTTGCTCTATCTGGTCATTCTGGTCAGGCTTCATGGATAAATACAACTGCGTATCATCTGACTTGTGTCTAAAATAACCACAAAACTTGAACTTATATCCCAGTTAAAGCCGTTGAAACTTTGACGTTGTAACGTTGTGACAAAGATTTCTGCCGAGAGAAAAAGTCAAGATGGCAGCAAAAACAAAAAAAACTCACTTTATCAATAATGGCCATGTACCTTATGAAGTCTGGTTGCCACATGGCGGTGGCAGCCAGCATTACCAGCCGGTAGCAGCTCTGATTGGACGATGTGTAAATGTCTTTGGACAGTGGCTGTTCGTGTCAAGGGCCACTGGTCGCCCAGTACCTGGGGGTTTATAAAAATAGGGTCATTCTGTACGCCTGATGGCCGCCAGACTACCTCCGTCTACATTCATGATCAAACCAACAATTTTCATAAAAATCGTGCGATGGTGTGAAATCTAGCAGATTGTGCGGACGCCTCCCCATCACGCGGTGGCAGTTGTGTTTGTGACCGTAGCATGAAAGATCCAGAACATTGAAACAGGCTGCTTTCAATCCTGCTGGACTTGAATTTAGACGTGTTTGTCATAAACTCCAGATCATGACAATACATGCTAATGCTAACGCTAACGGATGATCAATAATGAACCGGCTGCCTCACGGATCACTGATGTATTCTGTGACTTTCTTCTGTGACGTCAGCATGACCTGTAATGGCTGAAGATATTTATCGTTGACCACATTGCTGTAGATAATTTGTTCCTGTTTACTCCCCATTATTATATTGTCATGGTGTATGTATTTTTGGATTAAAATTTTGACATCTGTTCGTGAATTTCATTAAAAAAAAGATCTCCAAAAATGTTTGGAACTTTTTTGTTTTTATTACTTTTCCTTCACTTTTTCACAACAGCAAACAAAGAATCTGCAACAAAAACACTACATGTAATTTAAACAATCAAAGAACCTGAAATAATGACTCCAATCTATTTAGAAACATTTGTTTGATTTCTTTTATTTATGAGGATTAAAGCTGATTTGTTCACACAGACAGACTGAAAACCAGGACCAGATCAGGAATTTAACTGGTTTAAAACACAGCTTTAACTGAAAGAGTTTTTACTGTTTTACATAAACTCACATGACTTCCTTTCAAAACAAAAGACACATTGTACCACATTGGATCATCTCAACACAGCAACTGTATTAGTGGGTAGACTGATAAAAAAATATATTAAGAAAAAAAAAAACAACACTGCTTAATTTTGATTGTTGATGGTGTATCTACGAGAAATTCATAAATCTAACAAACTAAACCGAATCAAAGCTAATTAAGTGACCCTTGCCCAATTTTTTGGAGCATGTGGCACATTTAAAATTCACCTTAGAATCCGGTCTGCCTTAAGTGTGAATTGTGGTTGTGATTACTGACCTCTAAATGATGAGCAGTAAGCGTGTGGCCCCGCTCAGCGAATTGTCTACGTGACAAATACAATATTTTTTAGAGTAATTTTTTCGTCTGCTCCTGATTTACAAAAGATTTGAATAAAGAAATATTCAGATATACAAATTTAAGCATCATTTTCTGCATATTAGTCCTACATCATCAATCAGAAAAATGCAACACGTGATTGTTTGGGTTTCATGCATTGTCTTCTGTGCTCATGGTGGGTTTTTGGTAAAATATTCTTCTCCGTGCCTCATGGTTCTTCCTGGGTTCTCGTTTCTGATCGATGACAACCATACCAGGAACAGACAGGACAGCAGAGAACATCCACGGTAAAGACAAGATATTCGGTAAAATTAATTTAATAAAATAATCAATTTAATGATAGAATAACATTAATTTAATAAATATGAAACACAGTCCAAACTTTCATGACTCCACCCACTAAAGCTGGTCCTCATGTGACCAGATTCCTAAACAGAAAAGTGCTTTCTTACGACGCGCCAGTATGTACCCCCCTTTACTGCATTGGGACTTATGATATTTATCCCGCTTTACTGTGCCAGCATTTATTATATGTACCCCCCTTTACTGCGCCATTACCTATGGTATGTACCCCCCTTTAATCCCAGTACTTATGTTTTGTACCCCCCTTTACTGCGCCATTACCTATGGTATGTACCCCCTTTTAATCCCAGTACTTATGTTTTGTACCCCCCTTTACTGCGCCATTACCTATGGTATGTACCCCCCTTTAATCCCAGTACTTATGTTTTGTACCCCTCTTTACTGCGCTAGTACCTATGGTATGTACCCTCCCCTTTTCTGCACCAGTACCGATAATATATACCCCCCTTTACTGCGCTAGCACCTATGGTATGTACCCTCCCCTTTACTGCGCTAGTACCTATGGTATTTACCCCTCTTTACTGCGCTAGCACCTAATGTATTTACCCCCCCTTTACTGCGCTAGTACCTATGTTATGTACCCTCCCCTTTACTGCACCAGTACTTATGATATGCACTCCCCTTTACTATGCCTATACTTATGGTATGTACCCCCCTTTACTCCCATTACTTTTGGTATGTACTCCCATTTAATGCGCCGGTACTTTTGGTATGTTTTGGTATGTTCCCCCCTTTCCTCCTAGTACTTATGATATGTACTCCCCTTTGCCAGTATTTATGTTATTTACCCCCCTTCACTGTGCCTGTACTTATGGTATTTACCCTCTTTACTGCAGTGGTACTTTTAAAAAGACATTTGTTTTATTTTTTCTACATTAGAATCCCTCAGACACTTAAAAAATAAAAAATAAAATTAAACTTAGTGAGTATGGAAGCGATTCTGTAGCATAAATAAAAAGCAAAGTCAAAACCAGAAATGCTTTTTCATTTTCAAAATGAAGCTGCATTTTTTGACTCAAATTTAAAAGGAAAAAGCAATGATAAAAATGATAAAGAAAATGGTATTTGACATTTCATATTCAAAATGGTTCTCTGGTAAATGTGTAGCAAAATTCATTTACCCTATTTTCTGGACTATAAGTCACCCTTTTTTTCATAGTTTGGCCATGGGTGCGACTTATACTCCGCAGCGACATATATTAGAAATAAATTGAAATAAATACATTGTTATCCCTCCTGTTATGTTTATTTGTGAGGAACAGAGATGATGTTTCTGGGTCAATCTGATGTATGAGGTATGTTAAGTGTTAAGAGTATGTTAAGTGACTCAGAGAATCAGCAAACCTTTTTTTTTACAGTAAGATCTTGAAGGCTAAAAACATAATATTCTATTTTCCAATGATTTCATAGATTCAGAAATGCAATAAAAATGACAACTGTTTCTACAGATACAGGATGAAAACAGAGTATTAGTTGGACAATGATGCTTCATGAAAGGAATAAATAAATATGAGAAAAAATTACTGTGAAATTATGAGATAAAAAGTCTGCTATGATTGTGTCATATGAGGTTGTGCAAGTTATTAGATCTTGGTCCCAGATTTTGTCAAATAAATTTCCCGTCAAAATGCGACTTATAGTCCAGTGCGACTTATCTGTGTTTTTCTCTACTTTATAATGCATTTATGGGCTGGTGCGACTTATACTCCGCAGCGACTTATAGTCCGGAAAATACGGTAGAAATGTCTAATTTGACAATTAAAATGGATTAACAGAAATGCTTTTTAATTTTCAAAATGTAGCTGCGTCAAATGGCTCAAAGGGAAAATGAAAAATCAATACTTCAATGCTTTTTCATTTTATACTTAAAACCGCTTATTCTGTGTCATAATAAAAACGAAAATGCAAAGAGGGGATTGCATTTGCATTTTCACATCCACCCTGGGAAACTTGGCGCAATAATCATTTCTTAAAAGCATTAGCAGAGGGGAGGCGGGGCGATGACATCACTGCTTTCTCTGTGTGTCCGGCCGCTGAAGTTGGCTTGCGATTCACAGCTTCTGATTCGTGAGGGCACTAAAGGAACATTCCGCTGCATTTTTAGCATTAAGATCCAGGAATCCAGGTTTGAGCAGTCCAGGTCCAGCGGTTTGTGAACAGGACCTGGTTTTAGGTGATCTTATCGGATCAGATATTGAATCAGAAGCTGTGAATCGCAAGCCAACTTCAGTGTCGTCTGACCTGACCGCACTGATTTAAAAACTTATGATCGAGCAGAGCAGGGGCTTAAATATAATCATGACAGTAATAGAAGCACATTATGAAGATAGTCTCCTGCAGCTTCGCGCTGAGTGAGTGTTTTTGGTCCAACCAGCAACGTTTAGCATCGATAAATCTGCTGTCTGATGATGGAGCTTCAGCTGTCATCAAACAGCAAATTCACCGCGAAGCTGCAGATCAAGGTGTAAATATCTGGGCATTACATCAGTCTTTATTTTGTTCTGGACACCACTGGAAACACAAATTCATATGATGGTTTCTCAGATCGCAGCAGCATTTCCACCTCAGCGATCTGGAGCTTCGCGCTCCGCTGTGCGAAGGCAGCTGGCGGTCCGAGGAAAAAAGCTTGTCCGCGGTGCGTCAGGAGGAGGACCGCAGAAGGCGGACATGCAGCTACTTAGTCCTGAGAATCTGTGGAAACTCATCAGAAGTTCACAACCATCACAAAACTGTCTTCTCTGCCACTAACACAGTCTGCTCCTGGTGCGTTTGTGTCAGTCAGCGGCCGGACACACGGAGAAAGCAGTGACGTCATCACCCCGCCTCCCCTCTGCTAATGCTTTTTCGAAATGAATATTGTGACAAGGTGCGCGGGGTGGATGTTAAAATGCAAATGCAATCCCCTCTTTGCATTTTCGTTTTTATTATGACACAGAATACGCGGTTTTAAGTATAAAATGAAAAAGCATTTTGAAATATTGATTTTTCATTTTCCTTTTGAGCCATTTGATGCAGCTACATTTTGAAAATTAAAAAGCATTTCTGTTAATCCATTTTAATTGTCAAATTAGACATTTCTAAATGAATTATGCTACACATTTACCAGAAAACCATTTTGAATATGAAATGTCAAATACCATTTTCATTATCATTTTAATTAAGTGACAGAATAAGCTGTGTTGAGGAAGGAAATGAAAAAGCATTTTGGTGGATTGCTTTTACCTTCTATTTTTGAGTCAAAAGATGCAGCTTCATTTTGAAAATGAAAAAGCATTTCTGGTTTTGACTTTGCTTTTTATTTATGCTACAGAATCGCTTCCATAAGTGAAAAGTATTGAGACTCTTTTACCACCGTACTGGTTACATTTACCTACTATAAAAATCACAATTTATTTCAGATATATTGTTTTCACAATGATTTCACATGAAATTTTAACGCCCTGCTTGCCTTCTTCCAAAAACCAACAATTAGCTTCTCCAGAACGTGAGTTCTCACAAAGACCAAAGACGGGCTCACATCACCCCAGTTTTAAAATCCCTGCATTGGCTCCCCATATGCTTCAGGATTGATTTTAAGATACTTTTAACAGTTTTTTAATGTATTAACGGTCTTGCGCCTTCTTATTTATCAGAACCTTTAGTAAGATATGAACCCTCGCGGACCCTGAGATCCTCTGGCACTGGCACCTGTAAAAATCAAAACCTATGGGGAGGCTGCATTTCAGCACTATGGTCCCCGTTTATGGAACAGTCTGCCGGAGGACCTGAGAGCCGCAGAGAGCATTAATGCTGTTAAGAAAAAGCTAAAGACCAATCTGTTTAACTTGGCTTTTAGCTAATTTTTTACTACTTTATTTATTTATTTAGTTATTCATTTATATTTATTTATTTATTCATTCATTTATATTTATTTATTTAGTTATTCATTTATATTTATTTATTTATTCATTCATTTATATTTATTTATTTAGTTATTCAATTATATTTATTTATTTAGTTATTCAATTATATTTATTTATTTAGTTATTCATGTATTGTTATTTATTTCATCTTGTTTTATGAACTTAAACTAGACTTTTAACTTGTTATCTTAATGTACCTTATTATCAATATGTTTACTTTTCATCCTCATTATTATTTCCGCTGCTTCCTCAGCTGGAACCTCTCCCTTTGGATCGGCTGCTGTTCAGCCACTGCGGCTCTAGATGGGAACCTGTTATGCAGCTGTTCACAGAGAGGGAGGTTCTAATTATTAGCGTCTCCAACATCTTGTTTTTGTGCTCAGCCTTTTTTCCTCTTTGACTTTTCCCATCAGTTAAGGGGGTAGGAGGTGTGAAAGGAGTGGGGAAGTGTAGGTAAGGGGAGGGGCGCCCTATTTGTTAATTTTTTCAATGTAAAGCACTTTGTGTTATGCCTTTTTATGAAAAGTGCTTTATAAATAAAGTTTGATTGATTGATGGCTGGATATATGGATTGTGCGACGAAGCAGACTCTTAATGGGGTGTAAAGAATCGATCAGTCAGATTTGTGACCATCAGTGGTTCATTTTTCTTTAGTTACAGCAGCTTTCACAAAAAAAAAAAAAACATAAACGGCATCAAAACATTCTGATGAACTTTGCTTTTTGCTGGTTTTCTTTTGGATTTCCAGAAATTCTTCGGCTTTTTCTAGATGTTTTTTTTTAGCTTTAAACTAATAAACAAACTAAAGTGATAAACTCTGACAGCAAAGCACAGCTAAAGTTATCAGTCAGTCTCTTTCTACAGAACCTTGATCTCAGCTTCTAAACAGTTTAGTTTAGAAGATAAATTTAGTCTAAAATATCATCACCTGATTATAAATGAGGATAAAATTAGAAATAAAATTGTTTTAATTTTGTTGGAACAAATAGATGAATAATGGAAACATGGTTCTCACCTCAGAGTGATGGAAGCAGAATCAGTCCAGAGATCAGTTCTGTTTCTGAACAAAGAGATTATAAGTTAACAGTTCTGTTCAGTTAAAAAAAAAAAAGTAATTTATTTATGACTGACCTCCTTGAAAAGAAAAGGACTCAGGATCGCTGCAATAAAAACACCAGCAACACTAAGAACAATACCAAAAACACCAACACCAACATCCACAACATCAACAACACCAGAAACAATAAAAACAACACCAACAACAGCAACACCAATGCCAATGGAAACAATGCAAACAGCAACGGCATTGATGACATCAGAGCTCAGACCAGATCCTATGGGGAAGAGCAAAGAGATTGTGAGAAACAAAAGAACTCAAAAATAGAAAGTAAAATAGAATTAAAGGTCAAATTTTGTGTTTCTGAACACAAATAAAAAAAATATATTTTCTATTTTAAATAAATCATTGAATTATAAATGATTGAATCGTTGTTTTATTAAACAAAGCTAAGAAATAAAACTTTAACAAACCACTATGAAAACACAACTAACCTGCATGTATAGTTAAATTGATAAACACATTTGGTTGTTCAGAACTCAGCCACTCTGCCCATCAGACCTGGAACTCCCTTCTCTCTGATTTACAGAACATCCCTCAATTTTCCAAAAATTTTCAAAACCCACTTCTTCAGACTAGCACATCCACCCTAATTATTTGCAATAATACTGTCTTTATATAACTTTATGAATTTAACTACTGTTTTATGTGTTTAATGATCTTTTATTTAACCTCAGGGTAATAAAAGGAAACATTGAGTTTTTGAATTCAAGCAATATTAAGCCAGTATAAATGTGGCAGGATGAACTAATTGGGTTACAGGTGTATGAGCACCTGACTCGCCCTCATTCCTGCCTGACACTGCCTCTCTTTTTGGGTTTCTGCTCCTGTCAGTGCAGACATTGTGGCCGGTCTTGCTGCCCTTACATTGTCCCTTTGTGTGTGTTTGCTGCATTCTTATTGTTCTTTAGTCTTTAGTGTAGCCTTTATCACAATTCCTCGTCACACAGCAGGTCTGCTTGTGACTGACAAAAGGTGAATTGGAAAATTACGGTGGCCGAGAGGTGCAAGACACGGTTACATTTAAGATACAGCAACAGCAAATCCTAGTACAAATGAATAAATCACGAAACACAACAGCAAATACTGAAACACAACTGGAAATCGTGAAACACAACAGCAAATCACGAAACACAACAGCAAATACTGAAACACAACTGGAAATCGTGAAACACAACAGCAAATCACGAAACACAACAGCAAATACTGAAACACAACAGCAAATACTGAAACACAACAGCAAATCATGAAACACAACAGCAAATCACAAAACACAACGGCAAATACTGAAACACAACTGCAAATCATGAAACACAACAGCAAATACTGAACCACAACAGCAAATACTGAAACACAACTGCAAATCACGAAACACAACAGCAAATCACGAAACACAACAGCAAATACTGAAACACAACTGCAAATCAAGAAACACAACAGCAAATCACGAAACACAACAGCAAATCACGAAACACAACAGCAAATCACGAAACACAACAGCAAATACTGAAACACAACTGGAAATCGTGAAACACAACAGCAAATCACGAAACACAACAGCAAATACTGAAACACAACAGCAAATACTGAAACACAACAGCAAATCATGAAACACAACAGCAAATCACAAAACACAACGGCAAATACTGAAACACAACTGCAAATCATGAAACACAACAGCAAATACTGAACCACAACAGCAAATACTGAAACACAACTGCAAATCACGAAACACAACAGCAAATCACGAAACACAACAGCAAATACTGAAACACAACTGCAAATCAAGAAACACAACAGCAAATCACGAAACACAACAGCAAATCACGAAACACAACAGCAAATCACGAAACACAACAGCAAATACTGAAACACAACTGCAAATCACGAAACACAACAGCAAATCACGCAATACAACAGCAAATCATGAAGTGACGTAATATAAAACTAATTGTGTATTATTTTTTACATTTTCTTATTACTGTCTTTTTTATGTGGACATTTTCAATACTTGAGACAGTCCAAAAGCATTTCTTCAATTGTATTACTACAATAAAAATGACAAAAACGTTTAACAAGGTAAAGTTTTTGCTTTTCCGGTATTAAGGGTTTTCCCTCTCCGTTAAGACCACTCTAGCAAGAATGCTTCAGGACTGTTTCATGTATTTAAAATGTTCGCATAAAGAAAACAGTAATTAATAACATTTAAAAATCATACACAATTAGTTTTATATAACGTCCATTTCTGTTAGAAGCCATGTTTCCGCTTTCATTGTTGTGTTTCTGGTTTTGGTCATTTGTAACGGGGTTATTTTTTTGTAATTCGGTATTTGTTTCAGGACTCTGTAATTTTCATGATTTGCTGTTGTGTTTCAGTATTTGCTGTTGTGTTTCGTGATTTGCTGTTGTGTTTCTTGATTTGCTGTTGTGTTTCATGATTTGCTGTTGTGTTTCGTGATTTGCTGTTGTGTTTCGTGATTTTCTGTTGTGTTTCATGATTTGATGTTGTGTTTCAGTATTTGCTGTTGTGTTTCGTGATTTGCTGTTGAGTTTTGTGATTTGCTGTTGTTTTTCCGTATTTGCTGTTGTGTTTCAGTATTTGCTGTTGTG
The DNA here is from genome assembly GCF_053564925.1 of Oryzias latipes. NCBI lineage: Eukaryota > Metazoa > Chordata > Actinopteri > Beloniformes > Adrianichthyidae > Oryzias > Oryzias latipes. The sequence goes on along the minus strand of NC_136254.1, from coordinate 34,253,890 downwards.
TTTTATGATTTGCTCTTGTGTTTCAGTATTTGCTGTTGTGTTTCGTGATTTGCTGTTGAGTTTTGTGATTTGCTGTTGTGTTTCCGTATTTGCTGTTGTATTTCAGTATTTGCTGTTGTGTTTTATGATTTGCTCTTGTGTTTCAGTATTTGCTGTTGTGTTTTATGATTTGCTCTTGTGTTTCAGTATTTGCTGTTGTGTTTCGTGATTTGCTGTTGTGTTTCATGATTTGCTGTTGTGTTTCAGTATTTGCTGTTGTGTTTCGTGATTTGTTCATTTGTACTGGTATTTGCTGTCGCTGTATCTTAAATGTAAGCGTGTCTTGCACCTCTCGGCCACCGTAGAAAATAGCCCTCCCTTCAGGTGATATCCAGTACTGATCGGTATGTGTGCCTCTTTAACCTGCTTGTCCTCTGGTTGCCGGGGTAACGCCCTGCTGCCCGTCTTTTTGGTTTGTCTCCACAGGGTCTTTGGTGTGGAACCAACTGCTGCTTTGACAACAATTTAGAAGGGATATTCATTCAGTACAGTTAAAACCAATGTTTGAAAACAAAAAGAAACACACCCCCACTTATTGTGAGACCCTGTGGAGGCGAACCAGAAAGATGGGCAGCGGGGCGTTACCCCAGCAATCAGAGGACAACCAGGGCAAAGAGGCACAATGAGAATGCAGCAAAATAGAATAGGTATTTATTTGGAAAAAAAAAAACTGCACAGTGTGCTCAACAACAAAACTGATTTCTGTATAATATCAGGAGGATTTTTTAAATATATTTGAATTGGCACTAACAGTTTTGTTTACTTTTGTTTTGGATGTATGGTAAAACGTTACTAATTAATAGCAACTGTAAATTATCTGAATACAAAATAATTAAGTGATACCCATCTCTGTGTGTGAATGCAGGTCACAATTAATGTGATAATAAAAATGCATTCTCCCGTACATCTTCACATGTAATCATGGGTTTAGATATACCATTTTTTACAGTGTGTAAGGTGACCTTGGGTGTCCTGAAAGGCACCAATTAAATAAAAGTCATTATTATTATTAGTACTCTTGTTGTGAAGACTCAGCACATTGTTGATGACATCACAGGAAGTGATGCCAAGTTCATTTCTTCTTCGGTGGTTTTCTGGGTTTCTTGAGCTAATTCCTGTTTCCATGTGCTCCCGGTCAGCAGCAGAGAGAGACTTTAGTTGCCAAAAAACCCTGTCTAACACCACACTTCATTCCAGTTGCTGTATTTTCAATATTAAGTAACTGAGAAAACGTGTTTGAATCCTTTGTTTTATATGCTTTACTCGTTTTATTCGTGCAGTTATTTTTCTTGGCCGCTAGGTGTCCCTGTTGTGACTGTTTCTATGAGGTTTAAAGCAGATTTGATTATATTTTGCCTATTCTGGAGGTTGCCAATTTTCCTATCATTTTGCATATTTGGAGTTTATTTCATAATGACATACTGAGTCAGTTTCCTTGTTTTATGTAATTTATTTTATTTACAGCAGGGCTATATGTGTTATTTATTTAGTGATGAGAGGATTTTTGTTGTTTGCAGACTAAATTGGAATAGATAGACAACTTTATTTATCCATTTGGGAGGTTCCCGCATGGAAATTGACAATATTCAGCAAAGGAATAAATTCAGAAAGTCTGACAAGTGGAGTCACCTCTCCATTTTCCTCCTCCCTGTGTCCTGACCGACACCCCATCTTGTTTACGGTTAAACTCCTAACCCGAATCAGCAATACAGTCCTCCTTCCTCACAGTCCTCCCTAACAACTCTACTTCCTGTTTCACAAGAAACGTGTCACTGAAAGGTGTTTTCCTCACCTGGAAGGTCGCGTGTGTCACTGTTCGTCTGTAGAACTGATCAGAAGTCGTGTTAGATCATATTTAGCTGGTTACAGATTTGAAAAAAAAAGATTTTTCGTTCATTCTGGTCTAAAACAGCATCTTACCAACTGTCAGGGTGACGTTAGAAGATATGTCATGATTACGAAGACAGAAGGTGTAGTTTCCTTCCTCCTCCTTGGTGACGTTGGTCAGTGTGAGGGAAACGTTTCCATCCTTCAGGTTCTGGTGGTTGAGGATGGTCCTGTTCTTGAATCTCAGGTCTTGATCATCATAGTTGTCCCCCCCACTCCGATACACGTGAACAACATCTGGGCCATGTTTCCATTCCAAGGTCTCAGCCCTCAAGTCAGATGGAGTTTCTACTCGACATGACAGAACCGCATCCTGACCCAGATGTGCTTGGACCGTCGATGGAGAGCAGACCACTTTAGAAGAACCTGAAGGAAAAAAAAGAGAGTTTAGTTTAGTGGAACATTTTATACATAACAAGTAATTGAGAAGGCATGTCTTCATCCGCTGTTAATGGTTTGTGGGTTATTACAGTGATTGTCTTTGCAAAATAAAGGATCTTCTTTGTGTTTCCTGTCATATTTTAGTTAATCTATGTATCGCATTTTGTGTGAGGCTCAGGTAGAGGTTCCTTGGGTGGGCTAGATTCACTTTTGCACTCATCAGTGAGGTGTTCTTTTAGTTGAACCAGTTTTCAGTTTCCATCAATCTTTCTATTTTCAGTGGAACATATTCCTCTTCTCCTCCTTCTGTCTCACCAGACCGTTCACTCTCCTATCCATCTGAGAACAAAGAACTCTTAGCTTAAATCTGTTTTCCTCAGGAATCCATGATGACACTTTAATGTTCACAGGTTGTGTAAAGAACCATCAACCTTATGAAGTTGGACTGTCTCAAAATAAAACAGAATCTGCACAATCAGAGAGTCACAATCACAAAAAGAAAGGAAGACAGACTAGCAAAGCAAAGGCACGCTTCAGTCCCCTGAGACAAACTGATGACATCATCGCATATTCCACCTTTTTGTCTGTTACATCACCACGGCTGAACTAAAACCTAAACTAGACGTGTTTCAAATATTTTATTTAACTGAAAAGAAGAAATTAAAGGTAGAGTTTGGAAAAAAAAACTAAACTGAAACAAGTTAACCTAAACTGGAAACTTACTGAAAATAAACAGATCAAAAAACAAAAGTTAAGTTAAAAATGAATAAGAAAAATTGAAAAAAATCAGCAATTCTCCTCTGTTGACATTCCATCAACCACAATAGAACAAAAACCCTCACCTGAGGACTGGTGTCAGCTCACAGTCTGTCTTTTTCTATGCTTAAGTATGTAAGTGTGAGCTTTGGTTGTATTGTGTATGTGTTGATGTGTGTGTAGGTATATGGAGCCGGCAGACATATTTGAAACATTAGTGTGGACAGGCCCCGCCCTTTGAACTGACCGACAGTAATGATGATTATTTTATGATTATTCGCTCTGGTCCAACAGAAAAAGGATTCAAACATAATTAATATAAATCAATTTAGCCTCAATTCCAAATGGGTTTTATACAAATATACTCCTTGTGTGTCAAAGGATTCATAACCCCTGTTGTAACAGTAAAATCTGTCCAACACAAGAGGCTTTCAGCTCTCATCAGTCTGCTCAGCTGTTGAACAGGACAAGTAAAAATTAAGGAAAATGGAAAAATACAGAATTATATTAACTGGACAACTTTAATGGAAAATTAAATGTCATTATTTTCCAATTTATCCTTTTATTTAGCTCAAGTTTATTTATTTTTAGATAATATTGATAAATGTTTATCACAGACAAGTTTCATACATGAAAATGGGACAAAAATGGTCTTAAAGGACTCTTTGGGCATCAGATGACCCCTTTCCCAACAATCAGCAGTAAAAGTTTAACAAATAAGGTTAACATTTATAAAAAAAACTATTCTCTAACAGCCTAATGATCACAGAAATAACAGGAACTCATAGAATGACGGAGTTCAGTTTGCTGCAGGAATCAGGATGAGTTTAAATAAAAAGTTTAAAGTTTACCTGAGAGTCCTTCCACCACCAAAGGAATTACAGACAGCAGATAGAAGATCTTCATGATTCAGAAACCAAGAACAGACTAAACAGCAAACTGGTTCCTTCAGGGACTGATGGAGTTTGGAGCGCCCTGACGGTTGTCACGCTAATATAGCTGTCTCAGTGGGAGAGGCAGATCCTGCATCTATGCGTCAAAGTTGGGCGGGATCAGAACAGGTAGAGTCCCTGACAAGCAGCTTGTTACACAACAGACTATGAAGCCTAATTATATCATGGGGGGGGGGGGGGGGGGGGGGGGAAGAAAACCAAAGAAAAAAATCTATTGTCCAGGAGGAAGAACAGAGGAACTCAAAAAGAATAAACAAGAAAGTCAAAAAAGGGACAGAGGGGGAAGAAAAATGGAGAATATTTCTCTCTTTTTTCTTGATCCTCTGTTCTGTTCCATCATTTTTATTTTTTGCTTTCTTTAGTACAATTTAACAAATGAAAGAAAAACCAGAAGACCCTCTAGTCGGTGGGTTACAAATAAGTCCATTCAATGCTTTTTCCAAGCAAACTTTATTTAGATAAAACACACTGCTTTAAAATTGAGATGTAATCTTAGAAGAACACTACATGCAGTCTTTACTTTGAGGATGTTGATAGAGAAGTAATGAGGACATTAGACACTCAGAGTAGTATGGTTGGACGTCCTATGAGCACTTATGTATCACGTGCACGCTCCATGCGTGCTGCATTTGTTCGCAGTCAGTAAGGAGCCAGATCTCAATGACTAGAGTGTGGAATAAGGGACGACAACATGACCTGTACTTCATAAGTGAGTGCATCTTCCATGATCCTTGTGAATAAATCCGCAGTATCCTTGTGAATACTTGACGTATGTTTTGTTTGCTCTCTTTTTTTTAAACTGATAAAATAATAATAGACTGTTTCTATTTTTCAAAGCCTTTATTTACAGTATTTTTCCACAGCTGCCAAAAACTTTTGCACAGTCTTGTCTGTAAATCAAAAACCTTTTAAAAGTCTTTTATAGCACAAATGACATCATCATATATCTATATCTAGAATGGAGGGAATCCCTGCTATGCTGTGACGTGTTTTTTTTTTGTTCTGGGTACCCATGGCAACAACAGGGAGGAGTCACATGACTGAGCTGAGGAACTGGTTACCAAGTCCCAAACAAGGAAGACACGGCGAGGCACAAGACCGAGACGAAGGTCAGTCCATGTTTTAAAGATTACTGAGAATGTTGTTTTTTTACTGCTTACAAAACTATAACAACAACAAAATACAGTATAGTCTTATTTTATAATCCAGACAGACGAAAAAAAATTTTGTCCTTTTTGTCCTGCTGTTTCAGTTCCACACACACACCACTAGTTGTCAGTATGGTTGGATGTTGGACTTCCTTACTCATTACTGAATAATGCTAAATGTTCAGTAGTGTGACGGTGTGGCACCGTCAGATGACGAGGGGGGGCCACACCGTGTTTTATTGTTTGTGTATTGATGTGCTTTGTTATTTATGACTACCACCTGTGGTGCCGCCTGGACGGGAATGGAGAGCAACGCCCCGTGGGCGTGGCATCCCATTTAAAGGTGAGCACCGCAGGTGGTGAAAGGAGGAGTGACGGAGGTGCCATGCGCTGTGTGGCCCTGCGTGTAGCAGCACCCCTGCACCCCCACCTCTGACAAATGCTGAGGAGATGGCCCTGAGTCTGAACAGTGGAAGGCCGGTGGCTGAGGGAATTCCTGCAGGGAGTTCATCAGAGCCAGTCACTCACTCCCCAGGAAACAAGTGCCTTCATCAAATGTAAAAGGCCTCCCCCCACCCACACACACACTTTATATATATTATCATTTCAAATGTGCAAAATGCCAGCCTCAAGCCACTCAGAAGCACCAGTACTTGGATAAATATATATAATATTTTAACATTGCATTGGTCTCAACAGATTCTGATGGCAATATCGTCCTTTTAGACCCTCCTGTCACAACTGAACCCCAGGCAGTTGTAAGTAGCCTACATAACACACCAGAAATGAGCACAGGTAGTATTATAAAGTGTGCTCAACCAAATGCTTAACTTCTCAGGATGTAGAGCAGGGGTGTCAAACTTATTTTCACCAAGGGCCACATCAGCATAGTGTCTGTCCTCAAAGGGCCAGATATAACTTATACATGTATCTAAATGTAATGAAAAATAAATGTAACTACTCCTTAATGTTAAATAACTTATTATTTATTTATTATAACTTTTTAAAGTGACAATTCCAGCTGCAAAGAAAACATATGTTTACTTGTTATTCTAGCATAAATCCTTTTACATTTGATTGTCAGGTTAGGTTATATGGACAGTGTTTAAGTCCTAATGTATAGTTGCCCAATCCGATATTTCAAGTCTGATTCCCCTTAGATTTGAATAAATACACACCAATATTTGTTTTTTATTTTTAGAAATTAAAAACTTTGATGCTCTCGCGGGCCACATGAAATGACATGGAGGGCCACATTTGGCCCCCGGGCCTTGGGTTTGACACATGTGATGTAGAGGATGACACACTGTCTGCTTATACCGACAGACCTATAGAGGTAATCTTATGTTTGTGCATGTCAAACAATCTTCACAATCACATTCACATTATTGTGTCGACTAACCTATTCTTGCCCCCCCCGTCCCCACCCTCCAGAGTGTGGAGGAACAACCGCCGCAGGATGAGGAGGAGGAGGTGGAGGTGGAAGGTCCATCAAACTCCTCTGCACGGATGAACACAGTTCAGTGACGTACAGTAAATGCCAGAGTGTTATTCTATGGAATTCATGTTGAATGAACATGGACCCCACACTACTGTACTTTCAGTCACCAGTTAAGGAGTTGTATAGATTTCATCTTAATAAACAAATTGAGAAGACCGATAAAGAGATGTCCTACTTAGATCGAAAGATCCTTAAGTCAGATCTGGAAATTGAGATCCTAAAACACAAGCTACAGGTATGGTGTGTATTGTGATTGGTGAATTCTATAAAGGTTTTGGATGAATATTGAATTCTTACTGTTGCTTTTCAATTTGTAAGAAATAAGGAAGACCAAATAAATTGTGACTTGAATTTATTCATTGTGGGATTCTTTTTTTGTTAATCTTTTTTTTCTTGTTGTGGTGGTTGATTCAATCTGAGAATGAATGGTGGCATATAAGGTCTCGGACCACCCTTTCATCCTGGAAATCTGGAGGGTGGTTGGGGTCTTCCTCTACGTCTTGTATGTGTAGGGCAGGGTGTTGTTCCCCTCTAAATATGGCAATATTATGGAGAACTACACATGCCACAATGATGTCACAGGCCCTCTCAGGGGTGACCCTGAGGTGACGTAGGCACTGGAAACGTGCTTTCAACAGGCCTATGGTCATCTCCACCCTGGCTCTAGTCCTGCTGTGTGCCAAATTAAAGCGCTGCTGTGAGCCTTGTTCAGGTTCTGGGTAAGGGGTTAGGAGTTTAGGTTGGCATGGGTAACCTCTATCCCCTAGCAGAAAGCCATCAATCTCTCCTGTATAAAAAAAGACAAAAATCATATTGCTTATGTGCTACATTTAAGTGCATGTGTAAATGTAGTGCATACATTTACTTACCACATTCCAGTCTGTTGCTTAGGGTAGACTCACTAAATATTCGTGAGTCATGAACAGAGCCGGGCCACTTGGCTTCAACATTGGTGATGATATGTGCAGCATCACATATAATCTTTACAGTGGAAAGAATAAGAAATTTCAAATATAGCATTGCTAGGTTGTTTCACCATCATAAACTGCATGTAACTCTATGTACCTGCACATTAATACTGTGGATTGACTTTCTGTTTACATAGTCAGCCTCATTTTCAGTTGGTGCAATGATGGGTACAGTAAGTTACCTCTCTTTCAGAAACGGGTTTGACTTACTCTGCTTTCTCTGGTTTAACAAACCTCCCATTCTGAAATGGAAAACCCAGGGTTTCCCTAATTTCAGGGTTAACATACTTAGAGTTTACACTTAACCTCCTTTCTGAAACAGGCCCCAGATCAGGAATTTAACAATTTTACACCACAGCTTTAGCCGAAACAGTTTATAACTTACATTGATTCACATGACATCCTTTCAAACTGAGAGACACCTTGTACCACAGGACCGTCTCAATGCAGCAACTGTATTGGTAGACTGATAAAAAATATAATAATAATTTAAAAAAACACTTCTTGTTTTTGATTGTTGATTGTACAATTCATAAATCTAACAAACTATATTGATCAGAGCTAATTATGTGACCCTTGCCTTGTTTTTTTGAAGCATGTGGCTCAAAACCTTAAAATCTGATCCTCCGTAACCCTTGTGCTATCCTAGGCACTTTAACATTAGAAGTTGGGTCATCTAGACCCACTAGACAGTGCGCTGAACCTTTTTTCTTCAATGATTTGTGATCTTCACTGGTGTCCAAAGATTACATGAAATCTTTCCACCTTTATCCACCTTTGTTGTGGTCGGGAGAACACGTCAAAGTAAGGGGGGGTCATAGGATAGGATATAAGGGTTAGATATCAATTGTGGGTGTGCTTGGTGATTTTGAAATGTTTTTCATGTGTCAAAACGTTTGATTTTCATCAACTACAAAGCTGCAGGTCTTTGTAGCATTATGGGTAATGCAGACAGGAGCCTGGCGGAGTGATACATACTGTGCTTCAATTGTTTGGTAAGTGAGTTGAATAAAGTTTCACTGATCTGACTCTTTGGTTAAAATAAACCAAACTGGTTTAAAACTGGTTAGTTTAAAATAAAAATAAAAAACGTGTTATTTTCTTCAACCAGAGCCAAAAGGAAGGGTCAAAGAGCCACATGTGGCCCCGAGCCTCAGCTGGCAGACCCCTGGTTTATGTAAATAAGGTTACAGTGGATTCTGATGCAGAAAAAGCAACTATGCACTGATATACAACACTTTACAATAGTGAAATGCTTGTTGTATATCGGTGCGAAACTGATCTATAAAGACGATTTTCTCTGCGTCAGAATCAGCTGATATACGTTGATCGCACAAATTACTGTACATTTACAGTATGTCAAAGAGAATATGTCCTTTAAGAGTTGCCAGCAACATCTCCAGTGTTAAAGGGTGAAGACCAAGCACAAAGAAAGTATTGTGTTTTAGGCTATAAACTATAATATTTCATTTAAAGTCCCACCCACATCCTTTGATCTGCTTTCAAAGAGTTTCCAGGCATCTTTTAATTATGATGATGCCGTTTTTAGCCAAAATCCAAAAATCTGTGTTGATTTCTAGGACATAGTTTCTGCAGAGCAGCAGGAGTTCATCAGAAATTCACCTTCTCCTTCCCTGTTGCTGAGAGCTCTCTGTTTACACTTTCTCCCACTGGCTAAGATACCCTCACAGCCCAACTTAACATTAGCACTGCCACTAAAACAGCAGCAATATCGTAGCAATCCATCCGTAGAGGTTAGATCCAGATTCCAGCTCAGATCAGGAAAACAGAGACGTTCATGGATCTATTGGTCTGACGGTGGATGATCAGAATGAAGCCGAGCAGGAACCATGTGACCCCACCCAGTACATTTTCTATGTCACCAATACGAAATGTTGTAAACAACATTTTTACATCTGCTCCTGTTTTACAAAGATTTGAATAAAGAAAAACTCAGAAATTAAATTCGAAGCTTCATTTTTATATTAGTCCCCCATAATCAGAAAAATGCTACATGAACACGTGATTGTTTGGGTTTTGTGCATTTCCTTCTGTACTCATGTTTGGTTTTTGGTCAAATATCCTTCTTGCCTCATGGTTCTTCCTGGGTTCTCATTATTGATCGTGGAGCGACGACAATGACAAAAAAAACATGAACAGCAGAGAACATCCACACTAAAAACAAGATAATTATTCAATATAATTTAATAAAATTAGTCATTTAATAATAGAATAACATTTATTATAGATGAGACAGTCCCAACTTTCATGACTCCACCCACTAAAGAAGGTCCACATGTGACCTGATTCCTAAACAGCAAAGTGCTTTCTAACTGCATGCTGATATTTATGGTATTCAATTCAATGTTATTTATATTGCCTAAAATTTACAACAATAGTCGTCTCAATGGGCTTCATACCAGTGTTTGTGTAATATACATGAATCATGAAGAACATGTAGTCATAGAATTTAATAGCTGTTTGATAATCTAAACTAAACAGACTAAACTAACTGGACATCCCTGCCCTTAGACCCTCCTTCTCGGTAAGGAAAAACTCCAAAAAAAACGGATTCTGGAAAAAAAGAAGAAACCTCAGGGGTGTCCACATGAAGGAGGGATCCTCCCCCAGGACGGACAGGCGATGGACCAAAACTCTTAACCCTTGTGCTATCCTAGGCACTTTACCATTGGGAGTTGGGTCATCTAGACCCACTAGACAGAGCTCTGAAACTTTTTTCTTCAATGGTTTGTGATCTTCACTGGTGTCCATGGATTACATGAAATCTTTCCACCTTTATCCACCTTTGTCATGGTAGGGAGAAAACGTCAATGGAAGGGGGGGGGGGTCATCTGGACCCCATAAGATAGCACAAGGGTTAAAGAAGAATTAACTTATCTAAATCTACAACTACATGTTTAAATTCCAGCAGATGAGCTTCATCCAGATGGAGTTGGGGGACGACTGGGGGCGCCAGACGAGCTGGAGACGAGGTCCACAGCCAAGCACAGGAGCAGCAGTAGAGATGAGCCAACTGGAATCTGGAATCACTCCCGCTCCCCCGGAGGGGAGTGGGAAAGGGGGACAATGCATGAATCATACTGTACCAAACAGGTACAGTGGGTCTGCTCGGCTGTTTTGACCCTGCCACTGAGCGTACACTTTTGCAGGTTGAGTTGCGAACAGCCTGTTTATTCGTCTGGCTTCATTGTCTCTTGTGTACCTCTTTAGGCGGCTGCTCAAGGGTAGGAGCCTTTGTTTGGCAGTTTCCAGTGCTTCAGGTATGGGCATCTGGCTGTAACTCTTAGGTACTTGCTTTCTCATTGTACCTCTTTGAACCTCTGTCAGCTTACTCACATCCCTCCAGGTTGCCTTGATTTTGGCCTCTAACCGTTGCTTCCATGGTGGGTATTGTTTTCTGCCATGGTTACTCTTATAGACAAGCATCTCAAGGATCACTGCTGCTGAAGTGTAGACCTAGCGGGTATTCTAGGAAGCATGTTTAAACTAGCCTGACTTTAAGCCTGAACTCTGGCGGAAATCCACCTGAACTTCCTTACTCTGGGTATGTCGGTTCCAAAAGATGAGTTGGCGTAATTACGCTGGAATTGGTAACCCTGGGATAATGCACGTGCACGTCAAGTACATAAAGACATTCTCAATGGATCGCCGAATTTCCGGAGTCACAATGGAAATGCATGGAGAACAAAAGAGAGTGCTATACTTCAGTGAGATGGAGATTTTAATGACGGCGTATGAAGATTATAGGTCCATCAAAAAAGTAATACGGCTGCATCATCAGCAAAAAAAAGAGTTTCTGCTTGGAGAGAACAGACAAAGTAAAGGCACGAGTTTCTATCTCATTTTCATTGTGATGCACATAGATAAATACAGCAGGAAAAATAAGTATTGAACACGTCAACATTTCTCTCAAAAAACATATTTCTAATCGAGCTATTGACACGAAATTTTCACCAGATGTCGGCATCAACCCAAGTAATGCACACACAGAAAGAAATCCAAACATTTATGTCCATAAATGAAGGTAAGGGTAATAAAGTGAAATGGCACAGGGAATAAGTATTGAACACATGAAGAAAAGGAGGGGTAAAAAGGTCTGGCAAGCCAAGAAAGCAGCTGGAGTTTGTCAGTATTCAGAAGGTTAACCTGCCCCCTATTAGTGCAAAGTAATATCAGCTGGTATAGTCCTGATTGATGCCTTTTAAAAAGGTTTCTCACCAGCAAGGCGGTAGACAAGAAGCATTGCATGATGGGTAAAAGCAGAGAGCTGTCCAGAGACCTACACAACCTTATTGTTGCAAAACACACTGAAGGCATTGGTTACAGTCGCATTTCTAAACTTCTGAAAGTTCCAGTGAGTACCATTGGGGCCATCATCCGGAAGTGGAAAGAACACGGCATTACCATAAACCTGCCACGGCCAGGTGCTCCTCGCAAGATTTCAGACAGAGGAGTCAGAACAATCATCAGAAGGGTTCTCCAACAGCCCAGGACCACTCATGGAGAGCTTCAGAAAGACCCGGAATCAGCAGGTACCGTTGTTTCAAAGAAAACAATAAGTAATGCACTCAACCGCCATGGCCTCCATGCACGCACACCACGCAAGACTCCGTTTTTGAAGAAGAAGCATGTTGAAGCTCGTTTGGAGTTTGTGACACAACATTTGGATAAACCCATGACATTCTGGGAGAAGATACTCTGGTCAGATGAGACCAAAATTGAACTCTTTTGGAGAAAAAATGGAACCGCACATCACCCCCAAAACACCATACCAACAGTCAAGTTTGGAGGTGGGAGCATCATGGCGTGGGGCTGTTTTTCAGCATGTGGCACTGGTAGACTTCATATCATTGAAGGAATAATGACTGGAGAAAAGTATGGAGACATTCTTGATCAGAATCTGCTGTCATCTGCCAGGCTGCTGAAGATGAAAAGAGGGTGGATCTTTCATCAAGATAACGATCCAAAGCACACAGCCAAGGTAACACTCAACTGGTTGAAGAAAAAGAAAATCAAGCTGCTAGAATGGCCCAGTCAATCGCCAGACTTGAATCCAATTGAAAATCTTTGGAAAGAACTGAAGATCCGGGTTCACTGAAGAGACCCCCGGAACCTTGAAGATTTGAAGGCAGTTTGTGTGGATGAATGGGCCAAAATCACACCTGAGCAATGTATTCCACTGGTTTCTCCATACAGGAGGCGTCTTGAGGCTGGAATCACCAACAAAGGTTTTTGCACTAAGTATTAAATACATTTCAGTAAGCGTGTTCAATACTTATTCCCTGTGCCATTTCACTTTATTACACATAACTTCATTTATGGACATAAATGTTTGGATTTCTTTTTATGTGTCCATTACTTTGGATAATGCCGACATCTGGTGAAAATTTCATGTCAATAGCTCGATTAGAAATATGTTTTTTGAGAGAAATGTTGACGTGTTCAATACTTATTTTCCCCGCTGTACTTAATTGAATTAATTTAAATGAAAGTAAAATAACTGTCTGAAAACTACGTGTTATTTTTAAACTGACTAATTAAGAAAATGATTTATCTTAACTGAAGCAAATAATGAAGTTAGATCGTAGTAAAAAGTTCATTTTTCCAACATCCATATGTGGTCTTATCATCCTCTCATGGTGGAAAAAGTATTATCTGAGCTTCTTCATCCACTAAATCATCTTCAAATGGACACGCCATGCTGCTTCACCTCTCTGAAAACAATCTAACCTTCAACTAAACCTGCTCCAGACCAGGTTATGTTCAGAGCATGAGTTGCTATGTCAACTTGACATACCCTGAAACATACCTCCATTTCTGGAACCGAAAGCTGAGGTTATCAACTTCCTTAGCGTTAAACTTACCATGGGAGCTAGCATAACCTGATTTCTGGAATACCCCCCGGGTCATGTGACGCATCGGTCACTGTATTTATTTTTGTTTTATTTTTGTTGAGCATTATTGGAATTTCTCTGTACATGACACAGAATGTTTCTTTGTAGGAAACTGTTTATGTCTGTATGTTTATTTATGTTCTTGAACAATGTGAAACTCTTTCCTTTTTGTCTTGGGACTAATGGAGAGCAACGCCCAGGAGGAGGGGCTTACCATTCAAAAGAGAACCTATTACAGCTGTCAGTGTGGGAGTCTGAGTGGAGAAGTTGGAGTGGCAGAGTGGAGAAACGTATGTTGGTTAGCCTTTGTGGACAAATTGTTGTGCTCTGTTCTTGCATTAAAGTCAAGAATGCTTTCACCTTGGTGCCTCTGCCCTTATTTCCTGACAGGACCAACGACAATATGTAAGACAAACATGTAAACATTTGGACATCAATTTAATTAATAAATAAATAAATGAAATGAAAATGAATTGATCTGTTTTCAGAGAGTTCCCAGGCATCTTTTAATTATGATGATGCAGTTTTTAGCCAAAATCTGTGTTGATTTCTAGGACATAGTTTCTGCAGAGCAGCAGGAGTTCATCAGAAATTCACCTTGGAGGGATCCCACCCCTCCTTCCCTGTTTCTGAGAGCTCTCTGTTTACACTCTCACCCACTGTCTAAGAGACCCTCACACCCCAACCTAACATTAGCACTGCCACTAAAACAGCAGCAATATCGTAGCAATCCATCCGTAGAGTTTAGATCCAGATTCCAGCTCAGACCAGGAAAACAGACGTTCCAGAAAGGGGTGGAGCAAGAAGCGTGTGGCCCGCCCAGCAAATTTTCTACATCACAATGTTGACGAGCAGAAGGCTGAGATCATTCTGTCAGGCTGATTGGGTTAGAATGGCAGATTGGACATGTTAAAAGGAGAGTGATGCTGGAAATTATTGCTCTTCCATTGGTAACTATGGTGACCTGCAAAGAAATGTGTGCAGCCATCATTGCGTTGCATAAAAATGGCTTCATAGGCGAGGATATTGTAGCAACAAAGATTGCAGCTAAATCAACAATTTATAGGATCATCAAGAACTTCAAGGAAAGAGGTTCAATTCTTGTTAAGAGGGCTTCAAGGCGTTTATTTTTCCTACATTAGAGTTTAAGAATGCCTCACACAATCCAAAAATGGTCTAAAGAAAATCAACCTCAAGTTTCTCAATAACTAATCAGGGAAAAGTATTGATTGAGACTTTCTTTTTTACCGCTGTACTGGTTACATTTCCCTAAAATAAAAAGCACATTTAATGTCAGAAACACTGTCATCATAATGATGCACAGATTTCACATAAAATCCCTTTAAAATGATGCAAAAGTGGATGTTTTCTTCATATTTATTATTATTATTAATCATTTATTAAATTGCACTTTTATTTAACAACAACAAAATAATTTCAATTTTCAGTTTTTATCACTTTATGCACTTTATAAATGTTTTTATTTATTATTTTTTGTCATATTTTTTAACATGGGTTGTTTTTATGTATTCATGATCCTGTTGATTTCATGTTTCCCTTTTTGAAATACTGATACAAAGCCCATCGAGACGACTGTTGTTGTGATTTTGGGCTATACAAATAAAATTGAATTGAATTGAATCAGCAGGGGGCAGCAGTGACTCACATGACATGATTTACATATAATCGTCAACTGTGTCCGGCACATTGTTTATGTGTTGAATAGATAAATAACCCCCTGATAATGAAACAGATCAGGGGTTGACCTGTTCTCTAGCGCCACCATCCGGCCAAACTATTAAATTATAATTATTGTATCTTAAAAAGGTTTCATACCGATCTTCTCAAATTTACTGATGTAGCAAATTGATTTATTTTTAATGAACATTCTCCAAACTCCACAGTGATTATTTAATTTTGAAATTATTTTATTTTGAATTAACACATAACATAAATAAATATTTTGTTAATCTTCCAATTATTTTATAAGAAATTTTGTTTCACACAGTTACCTGTTGTGCAGGGAAGGCAAGTAGTGAGACCCACCCTGCCTTCACCATGCGGCCACTGCCCCTCCCTTTTCTTTGGAGTTCTAAACTGTTCATAATTAAATAAATAAATATGGCCTCATGCAAATACACAATCAACCAATAAATCTCTCATAAATATATAAAAAGATCATGAAATGTTGAAAAACCTGCACACTGATTTTAAATTAACCATTATATTAAAATATATTTCATTATGCTTTAAAAAAACTGTCCAGCATTTTAAAATATTCATTTTCAATTATGTTGAATATTATTATAATGTGTTTTTTCAGAACCTCGGATTTCAAAATCAATATTTTCCAAAGTAGCTTTCTTTTTATTTCTCATTGCTGTTTTTCAGAATGACTTATTTATTTCATGAAGAGCTTTTTCAGGAGAATGACTCTATCTGTCAATGAAACCAGACAAGCCGGAGACACTTTTGTGTTTGGCTACTCCTTTACTCAGACATGAGCAGCAGTACTATGACTACATCCATCAAAGATGCTTCAGCAAACGTGACGGCGCAATGCACACCCCTCAACACTAGGGGGAGTATGCACCTCAACACATCCACAGTGTTACAAGAAATTGGGCAGTTTTGGTTCTAAATATGCACATAAAAGAGATCAAGAGATCATCAGAGAGTCTCTGCTTCAGCTCCTGCAATGAAATACGTCTCGATGATGGCCACCTCAGCTGTTTTGTCCACCTCTATCAGAGCGCGCAGCACAGGAGTGTGTGAGCACAAGTTAACAGTGTGTTGTTCAGTTCGCCAGAAAAGTAATAAAAACAGGTCTTCTCTAAAAGAACAGAGACTGGTTCTTTAATTAACCCGCTGTGGAGGCTAAGAGGGTCAGAACGGGGAAGTGATGTCATGGTGCCTCTGTCAGACTCCTCCCCCTCCTCTAGTTCAACCTGACGCAACCAGCTGTTGGTACACGCTCATACCTTGTTTTCTCGTGCCTTCTCAGGAAACCATTCCCACGAGGAGCTTACCTGGTTGCCGTTTGTCACCCGCTCGCCTCGTCCAGTCGCCTCTCTGGTTCCGTCTCGGATTTCACGGTTGCTGCCGTCAAGAACCTCCAGCCTCCTCCTCTGGCCGCCGCAAGAGTCCTGGGATTCATCCTTGTTCATTAACCTACTCACTGCTGTGAAATTAAATTCTTTTCTCCCTTACCTCGCTGCCTGCCGAGTCTCCATCCGGGTTCCAGCTCTCCCAGCACCCAGATCTCCACTGCGTTTTCTGACCAGAAGCCTCATGGCAGAAAAAGGTTCAACATTTTGCCCCAGAGGAAAAAATAAAATCAGAGGATGATTTATAATCATTGTCTCAATGAAAATAGAAAAATATAAGGTTCAGCAGGCCTGAGCAGGCTTGATGTTCCGCTTTCCACAGCCGGTCTGTCTATGTGGACGACTGGAGCTCCTCTGTGGTTTGGTCCACACAAACCCTCAAACTACAAAAACAGAGTTTGCATCTTCTGCAGCAGACAGATTGTCTCTATTTGATTCTCTAATGTCAGCAAAAAGATATGGCTGAAATATGCCATCTCTCTGACTGGAACACCGCTGAGCGGGTATCGAGGAATATTAGTCGATTTCCAGAGATCAGCCAATGTGCATTTAGATCCCTCCCACTTTCAGTGATTGACAGACAGACTTTCTGCTTAAAAAGGTCATCATGAAATAAATAAGCCATTGTGAAAAACAGCAACATGAAATCAAAACAAAAATACTTTGGAAAATATTGATTTTGAAATCCAAGGTTCTGAAAAAAAAAACAGAATTATAATAATATTCAACATGATTAAAATGAATATTTTAAAATGCTGTTTTAAAATAATTAACAGGTTTTTGAAGCAAAATGAAATATATTGAATAATATAATGGCTAATTTAAGATCAGTGTGCAGGTTTTTCCCAATTTCATGATCTTTTTAAATATTTATGAGAGATTTATTGGTTGATTGTGTATTTGCATGAGGTCATATTTATTTATTTAATTATGAACATAATAGGACTCCATACATTTCCAGTCTGAGTGAGCAGTCTGAGCCTGTGACTTATTTTTTCTTCAGTCTTCCAATATTCTTAGTTAGCTGTTAAAAAATAGATTGTCATAGTGTTCAGGCTTGGCAGACCCAGACGCTGGAACCCAGAATGATCACAGGAGCAGTTGGCTTCGTAAGCGGATTTTAATATCAAGTCTTTGGCAAATGGATGAATGTGGCAAGAGCGTGGCTCGTGACGTGGCTAGTAGAGGCTGAGCTGCGAAACAGCGGGTCCGGACTTCGTCGTGGCAGCAGGTAAGCAGTGCGTGGAGGACTTCAACACAGGTGACCTTAGTCGAGAGGAATCCTGAGACAGGGAGGCATAGAATTAGGATCAGGCAAGGCGAGATAACACGAGACATGAGCAGGCAGACCAGGTGTCGTCACCATTAGGGGTAACGATCTGGCGTCAGCTGAATGAGCTGGAACTCCTTAAGAGCAGCCGACTGATGAGGGTGAAGTGGTCACAGCTGGTGAAGTCCAGAGGAGAGCAGAGTGGGCGTGGCATGCAGAGGCACCGTGACAAGGATATTAGCTTCTTAAATATGTTTTAAAATGGATGCAATTGACAAGAAACAACTCTAGAATCTGTACATTTACTTTTAACTATCTTTTTGTGTGTTTTTTGGTGCTAGTTTTGATCATGCTTCTTTCCTTTGATCACGTAGGGAGCTGCAGATGTGCTGTCCACTGATGCTATTTTCTTTTGCGCTGTGGTGGTTTCTGCCATTTTGTCTTTTTCTGTTTAATACTGTTTTATTTTAAATGCTGTATTTGCCAAGTATGTGTTTTCTTTTTGTTTTATTATTGTTTGGCAGTGTGTCTGAGTGTATTTTATTGTGGAAATTGTACATTTATTGAACTTTTTGGATGAATTCAGTTGGAGTGAGTAGTCTGAGCTGACTTTTAAGGCCCTCCTTTCTCAAACACCATCATATGTTTGTGATATGATTGCTCCCTACAGAGCATGTCTGCGTGTCAGAACATGTTGATGGCTCCTCAGACATGATTGCAGATGAGAGGAGATAGAACCTTCCAGGCTGTTGCTCCTAAACTCTGGAAAGAGATTCCACTGTCCCTGCGTTCCATGGACTCTGAATTCTTTTAAAAGTCAACTGAAAACTTTTTATTTTTGCATTTTAACTGAAACTGTTTTTATTTGGGCTTGGGATGATTGTTTTGCATGGTATGTGCTTCTTTTCTTTTATGTATGTATGTATATATATATATATATATATATATAGATAGATAGATAGATAGATAGATAGATAGATAGATAGATGTGAAGCACTCTCTTGTGAAGACTGTCCTGTGAAAGGTGCTATAGAAATACATTTACTTACTAACTATACTTTTATCGTGTAATCAGTACTACATAATGTGTTTATCTATTAGTATAATTTGATACTTTTACAGGTTGCATAAATTGCTGATGAGAAAGAAACTAAAAAGAAAATAGCATCAGTGGACAGCACAACAACTGCTGGGAGCTGTAGTTGTGCAATCCACTGATGCTATTTTCTTATGGAAGTTTTTCTGTAGCATAATTAAAAATAAAATTCAAAAACAGAAATGCTTTTTAATTTTCAAAATGAAGCTGCATTTGTTGACTCCAAATTAAAATGAAAAAGCAATCCTTTAAAATGGTTTTAATTTAATTCTTTAAAAACGCTTTTTCTGTCACTTAATTAAAATTAAAAAGCATTTTTGACTTCCGGTTCTGGGTTACAGCATGAATGTGTGTGGCTCTCTGCGGCTATACAACTATCTTCAAATGAATTAAAAAGTTGATTTTCTCCAAAAAAGAGAGCTGACCATGGCCCCTAATTACGAAGACCTTAAAAAGTCTCTTGATGAAATCCAAGCTGCGTTGTATCCATTTATGGAACAAGTGACAGCCAAGCTAACGCCAATCTTGGAGCTAATGGAAGAGTTCCGAAGATTCCGCGCTAAAAACGAGCAACGAGAAAACCGGGTCGACATTCTGGAGAAAAGAATGGATGATGTGAAACGACAAGTAAGGATGAATAATGCCATTCTCACTGGAATACCGGTCAAAGCTGGGGCAAAGCTAAATGCAGCTGGAGCTAATGCTAATAGCGCTAGCAGTCCTGAAACGGAGAGCGGTGGAGAGACTCTGGAACACCAAGTGCAATTATTTCTCACGTCTAAAGGGATTTCCCTGGATCTAAATACCATCAAGACCTGCCACCCGCTCCCCAGAAGAAAGGAGACGGATAAACCAGCGATCCTCATCAGGTTTGTGAATCAAAATCACAAGCTAGCTCTGATGAATCAAAGGAGGAATCTCAAAGGTTCTGCTGTTTATCTGAACGACCATCTGACCAGAAGGAATGCTGAAATCTCCAAACATGCACGGCTTCTCAGGAAGCGTAAGCAGATTGAGAACACTTGGGTTAAAGGCTGCAGGATTTACGTCAAACCACTCGGTCCACCGGACCGGTCCAAGGTTCTGGTTGTCAACACCATGAAAGAATTTGAGAAGTGTTTAATCACGGTCGTCTGAAACAACATGCAGTAAATCAAAGAGCCAAATAATTTCAACAAATATTATGCCTGGATACAACACTTTCTCCATAAGTCTGAAGTGACCTGATTAACATCACAGCTCTGACATGCAGACAAGTTGACCTCAACTCTTAGGCGCCGCTGATATCATCTGAAGAAGGTTATGGACCTCTGTCTAATGTCAGCAGACATAACATCGAAGAGAACTATAAACTTTGTTTAAACCGAGAAGAATGGCTGTTAATCAGCAGAAGAAGAAATGCCAACCTTGGACATTCGACAAAATATGGACCCTTTTTATTTTACTCTACAGAAATACTTTATCATATATATATATATATATATATATATATATATATATATATATATATATATATATATATATATATATATATATATATATATATAGAATATACTAGACTTTTAATGATATTACTTCACTTGCTCCAAAACAATTTATAAATTGATTCATTATTTTTCCTAATGTAACATAATTTTGCACATATTTTTAACTTTTGATACTTGACCAAATTCTGCTATGAAAATTCCTGAAACAGTGTTATGTCTACTTTACTGATATAGTATTATTTTTAATCATATAAATGATTTTTATAAGTAACATAATCTGCATATATTTGGATACTTCATTGCCATGTTGATTTCTAAAAGTTTTTATATAATAATTAAGTAATTCATCTTTGTCATGTGTTTTATTGATATTTCAAGATTCTTAATTCTGTCTGATAAAAGTTAGGAACCGGATATTGATAAATCATGTAATAAAATAGTTACAGTAGAACAGGGGTGGGATTATATAACTTTGCTTCCTGCCACTCCCTTTCAAGCAATATTTATTAATATGTCTAATTATCCTAAGTTTGATTAGTTATTGTATGAATGTATAACTGGTGATTGTATTGTTTTTGTGTATTATTCCTATTTGATTGCTTGAAATAAACAATTTCAAATAAAATCAAATTTTCTGTTAATCCATTTTAATTGTCAAATTAGACATTTCTAAATGAATTTTGCAACACATTTACCAGAGAACATTTTGAAAATGAAATGTCAACTACCATTTTCATTATCATTTTAATTAAGTGACAGAATAAGCTGTGTTGAGGAAGAAAAAGCAAAAGCATTGTGGCGGATTGCTTTTTAATTTTTATTTTGAGTCAAAAAATGCAGCTTCATTTTGAAAATGAAAAAGCATTTCTGGTTTTGACTTTTATTTTTAATTATGGTACAGGATCACTTCCATATTTTCTTTTGCGCTGTTTTAAAGGCAGAATTAAAGACGCAGAGACAAGAGTTAAATCTCATCCTCATTTTTGTGCATCAGTGACCAAACCTAACCTGTTACACTGACAACATTAATGACCACAAGTGTATGAACCCTATTGGTTTTGGTGAAAGTAGGACCTTTGCTGTAGCGTCACCATCAGGTCAAACTTTCAGTTTTAGAGCTAGGCATGTGGGAAACTGGGATGCTTATTCATGACTCACAGAATGAAGAATATTGACTGATGATGGGCAACCCCCCCCCCCCCCCCACACACACACACACACACACACTTTCCTCTCATGAACGTATTTTTATCTCATTTTTGTAACGTATTTGTGATTGGTCATTATAAAGTCTCATTCGCCCCTCCTCTTATGTTATCCAGGCTTGGGACCGGCAGGTGTGAGTACAGTAAATCACACACACACACCTTCACGCCCATGGTAAGGGAGAATTCTCATGAGAATACTGTTTCCCCCTTCCCTAATGTCACGTTAGCACCAAAAATGGAAAATTATAGTCCCTCTGCTCACTTCAACAACAAGGTAGATGTGCTGCTAAGAGTGTGTCCCACCAGACTCACAGTCAGCCATGTTGAAGACAAAGTCATTATTCAAGCTCTTCATAGAACCGTCAATTGAAAATATTGTACTTGAGATGGTAATATTAGAGGGGAGGCATATGTAGTTGGAAGGACTTGAATGTGATCAATTCACAAGCCTACATTAGCTTCCTCATTTGGCAGGAGTTCACAAGTCAAGTCGTTTCCCACATCCCTACACTACGAGAAGTATCAAAGTTCTGGTGGGAGTAGTGTTTTTTTTCCACGCCTGTTATGTATCAACTCTGCACCTACAGGTGTGGGAATGTTAGGTCACACACACAGACAGACAAGTTTTACACAGCTAAAACAGCCTGGGGTCAAGTTGACCCCAAAGGAACACCAACGTATGCAATATGTGTTTAGCACATTGAAAAAAATATAATCTTGATCATTTTATGCTTAATCACTTGTCCCCATCAAAAGTGAACTATTATTTTTTGAATGCCAAACACTGAATTGGGGTCAAATTGATCCCAAGGATAATGGGAGGGTTATGTCCTGTCTTTGCCTTCCTCCTGGGCTGGTCCATAAAATTCTGTTTCCCTCTTCCAGTTTTACCTCTCGAGTTCTAGTTTCTAGTTTGGCTTGCTTGCTCAGCAGTGTTTGTTTAGGTTAATTTTGAGTAATTAAACGACTTTGTTACACCTGGAGCCTCCTCCTATGGAAGCAATTCTGTAGCATTAATAAAAAGCAAAGTCAAAACCAGAAATGCTTTTTCATTTTCAAAATGAAGCTGCATTTTTGACTCAAAAATAAAATGAAAAAGTAATCCACCAAAATGCTTTTTCATTTCCTTCCTCAACACAGCTTATTATGTCACTTAATTAAAATTAAAATGAAAATGGTATTTGACATTTCATTTTCAAGACGTTCTCTGGTAAATGTGTAGCATAATTCATTTAGAAATGTCTAATTTGACATTTAAAATGGATTAATAGAAATGCTTTTTAATTTTCAAAATGAAGCTGCATCAAATGACTCAAAATTAAAAAGAAAAAGCAATACTTCAAAATGCTTTTTCATTTCCTTCCTCAACACTGCTTATTCTGTCACTTAATTAAAATGATAAAGAAAATGGTTTTTGACATTTCATTTTAAAAAAGGTCCACGGTAAATGTGTAGCAAAATTCATTTAGAAATGTCTGATTTGACAATTAAAATGGATTAACAGAAATGCTTTTTAATTTTCAAAATGAAGCTGCATTAAATGACTCAAAATTCAAATGAAAAAGCAATATTTCAAAATGCTTTTTCATTTTATACTTAAAACTGCTTATTCTGTGTCATAATTAAAACGAAAATGCAAAGAGGGGATTGCATTTGCATTTTAACATCCACCCTGGGAAACTTGTAGCAATATTCATTTCTTAAAAGCATTAGCAGAGGGGAGGCGGGGCGATGACGTCACTGCTTTCTCCGTGGGTACGGCCGCTGTCGCTGAGAGACCTGGTGTGTCTGTGTTCGCATTGAGATCACCTAAAACCGGGTCCTGTTCACAAACCGCTGGACCTGGACTGCTCAAACCTGGATTCCTGGATCTTAATGCGAGAAATGCAGCAGAATGTTCCTTTATCTCCCTCGCGAATCAGAAGCTGTGAATCGCAACCCAACTTCTTCAGCGTCGTCTGACCGCACGGATTTAAAAACATATGATCGAGCAGAGCAGGCCCTTTATAATAATCATGACAGTAATAAAAGCACATTATGAAGATAGTCTCCTGCAGTTTCGCGCTGAGTGAGTGTTTTTGGTCCAACCAGCAACGTTTAGCATGGAGAAATCTGCTGTCTGTTGATGGGGCTCCAGCTGTCATCAAACAGCAAATTCAGCGCGATGCTGCAAATAAATGTATAAATATGTGGGAATTGCATCAGTGTTTATTTTGTTCTGGACACCACTGGAAACACAAATTCATATGATGGTTTCTCAGATCGCAGCAGCATTTCCGCCCTCAGCGATCATCGGAGCCTAGAGCTCCGCTGTGCGAAGGCAGCTGGCGGTCCACAGAACAAAGCTTGTCCGCGGTGCGTCCGGAGGAGGACCGCAGAAGGCGGACATGCAGCTACGTAGTCCTGAGAAGCTGTGGAAACTCATCAGAAGTTCATAACCAACTCAAAGCCGTCTTCTCTGCCGCTAACACAGTCTGCTCCTAGTGTGTGCGTCAGTCAGCAGCCGGACACACAGAGAAAGCAGTGACGTCATCGCCCCGCCTCCCCTCTGCTAATGCTTTTAAGAAATGAATATTGCTACAAGTTTCCCAGGGTGGATGTTAAAATGCAAATGCAATCCCCTCTTTGCATTTTCGTTTTAATTATGACACAGAATAAGCAGTTTTAAGTATAAAATGAAAAAGCATTTTGAAATATTGCTTTTTCATTTGAATTTTGAGTCATTTAATGCAGCTTCATTTTGAAAATTAAAAAGCATTTCTGTTAATCCATTTTAATTGTCAAATCAGACATTTCTAAATGAATTTTGCTACACATTTACCGTGGACCTTTTTTAAAATGAAATGTCAAAAACCATTTTCTTTATCATTTTAATTAAGTGACAGAATAAGCAGTGTTGAGGAAGGAAATGAAAAAGCATTTTGAAGTATTGCTTTTTCTTTTTAATTTTGAGTCATTTGATGCAGCTTCATTTTGAAAATTAAAAAGCATTTCTATTAATCCATTTTAAATGTCAAATTAGACATTTCTAAATGAATTATGCTACACATTTACCAGAGAACGTCTTGAAAATGAAATGTCAAATACCATTTTCATTTTAATTTTAATTAAGTGACAGAATAAGCTGTGTTGAGGAAGGAAATGAAAAAGCATTTTGGTGGATTACTTTTTCATTTTATTTTTGAGTCAAAAAATGCAGCTTCATTTTGAAAATGAAAAAGCATTTCTGGTTTTGACTTTGCTTTTTATTAATGCTACAGAATCGCTTCCATATCCTCCTCTCTCCACCTGGGTACTCCCTCAACCCCCCAACATGACAAAATGCAAGATTCGCTTAATTTAATGAAAATAACAGTGGGTGAACTGGAAGGCCGTGTTGGCTCTAATGAACATGAGTTGTCTCGTCTGGAAACACGCATAAAGGTACTTGTTTTTTATTGTTGTTCTTGTTTAGATGGGGATGTAACGATTCGCTTTCCCCACCATTTGAACAAAAAAATTAAGCTAATTTTTTTTAAATCAGCTAAACAGCAAGAAACAATGAAAAAAGTCCTTCCTGTTGGTTTATACTGAACCTGGAGTCATTTAATAAAATTATATTAAATATTTTAAATGTAGCACAGCACGTGTGTTTGACTGACTGATATGCAAACGTATGCAGCAGAAATGCTACGATTCATTTCCCCTACGAGTCGTGTCTGGGTTCTGGGATCTGGGTTATAGAACACAACTCGGGTCACTGACGAACTTATCGAGGTGAGCAGGCTTTGATGCTCTGATCCCACCTGGATTTCAGGTGAACTTTCACCTGTGGACTGTCTGAAGAAATCCACTCAGTTATCCAACGATCAAATCCCTTCTTTAAATGTCTAAATAATTTATTTAAATGTATTAAGAAATCAATGCTAGTAGCTTGTGTAGCTACAGAAAACACAAATATAATTATAGTTTTTGTGTTAAAATTTATTAATTATATTGTAATCATATTGTTCTAAAATTACAGCTGCCTTTGCACCAACATTTAAAAAATAAATCACTATTTAGAAAGAATATATTTGTTTTTTGTGAGGTTACATCAAATGTTTATAAACTGAAGGAAAAAACAACTACCAGGATATAATCTCAAATAATTTTACTGAAAACTAATTTAACTTTTATTACAACTTTTAGAAAAAAGAGCTGCAACTTCCAGCTTTTTCTGCCACAATTATCACAAAAATGCTTGTGACATCATGGAGGGACTGTACATCAATACAGACTATGAGTTTCTGCTTTTTAATTTTTGGATGCTGGTGAGCCACGGCATTTTTGTCAAGGAGAAAGTGAACCTTGGCTCAAAAAAGGTTGAAATACACTGCTGTAGATCAGTGGTCCCCAACCCCTGGGTCATTTGGTAACGGGCCGCACAGAAAGAATAAATAACTTGCATTACTTCTGTTTTATTTATTTCAGAATCAGAAAGAAGTTTTATCTTGAAAAATCGCCCCATTCTCTGTTACATCAGTCTATTCAGTCGTGCTCATTACATCGATCGCGATCCACCGGTAGAGAGAGAGCAGTCCAGCAAAGATTAAAAAAAAGTACTTCCAAACAATCCACCAGCCAATCAAAATCCTCACCGAGAAGTACGGGACTTGATTGACATGCAGAACGGCCAATCGGACATCTTCTACGTCACTGCACATGCGCAAATTCTCTGTTATCAGAAAGTGTGGCTTTCTGACCAAGATGCGTCAAGTCCCCAGGAGAAGACCACTCCGGACAACTGGAGTGTTTATTGAAGCCGCCCCGCGTGTCCTCCTGCTATCAGCTCCTCCATCATCCTAGTATTGCTACAATAATCATCCGCCTTTATTTGAGAGACCGGTCCGTGAAAGTTTGTGTGACGTCGTACCGGTCCGTGGCTTGAAAAAGGTTGGGGACCACTGCTGTAGATGACTTCTACTTTCTATATGCTCACGGGCCTTAGACAAAATGAGGAGAAAACTGAAAAACATGATACAAATGTTGAAAGAGTCATGATGAGAATTGCTGGACCTTTCAATAACAAAATCCCCAAAGCTTGACCTGCAGAGAGAGGAGGGGAAGACTTTGTTTGTCTTGAGATAAAAACAGGCCAGCAGTTTAAGTTTTGACAGTGGATGAAACAGGTATGAGGTTGATGATGAGAATCACTATAAAAAATGCACTGCCTCTGTCCCTTATGGGCAAGGTAGCCACGGTTAAAATGAAAATCTTACCTAAAATTAATTATCTCTTCTCGATGATTCCCACACAACCGCCATTAAAATGGTTCAAAACATTAGACCCGTCCATATCAAGCTTTTTATGGAACAATAAACCTGCAAGAATTAGTCTAAAAACTTTAAAATCTGCAAAAAGCTATGAAGGATTAGAACTACCTAACTTCCACAAGTACTTTCTTGCAAATAGATTGCAATACATCTTAAAATGGTTAAAAAATAATCCAGAAACCAACTCATGGTTAGACTTGGAACAGGCGTTATGTGGAAAGATCAACCTGTCAGAGCTACCATTTATTAGCCAAACAGTTAAACAACAGGATTGTTTCAAAACTATTAATATAAACGCCACTTTAACAGCCTGGTGGGAATTTCTCAAAATATCAAACTCATCAATTCAACCGTGCAAAATGACACCCATCTGGAACAACCCAGACATCCTCATAAACAAAAAGATTATCCACTTCCCAGCTTGGCAAGCAGGGGGCATAAAACAACTAGAGCGCATAATTATTAATAGAAGATTCATAACTCCCCAGGAACTTCAAGACAAACATGGAATAAATAATTTCTTGGAATATCAGCAACTTAAATCAATTATTACCAAAAAGTTTAAATACACAGACGATATGAAGCTACCAGATGTAGTTACCACTCTGATTAATTTCTCAATGAATAAAATTTTCTCCAGAATATACAAACTTTTATGTAATTTAGATATTAATATTTCCCTTCCAACAACAAAATGGGATGCAGATTTGAGCATCAGCAAAGATAAAAGCTTTTGGTCAGAACTCTGTCTAAACACCTTTAAACTGACAAAAAGTCCAAATCTGCAGCTAATCCATTTCAAAACTCTTCACAGAATTTACTACACTGGACAGAGGATGTTCAAGATGGGTCTCAGTAACTCAGACATTTGCGAGCACTGTGACAGTAATCTACCCGACAGTTACATGCATGCACTATGGTTCTGCACGCCTGTCCAGGCTCTCTGGCAGAAGGTATGTGCCGATCTATCAGTCTGCCTTAAGGTTTCAATCACAGCTTCACCATCACTTTGTGATGGTGAAGCTG
Source organism: Oryzias latipes (assembly GCF_053564925.1). NCBI lineage: Eukaryota > Metazoa > Chordata > Actinopteri > Beloniformes > Adrianichthyidae > Oryzias > Oryzias latipes. The sequence continues at coordinate 34,225,854 of NC_136254.1, read as the reverse complement.
TGATTGGTTTCAAGAAAGCCATCTTGAAACCTTAAGCTGTGATTGAAACCTGGGGCTGCGATCAGCCCTTCCCTGGCTCTGGGACGGGACGGGACAACCCTCTTGGGACCCCCGGTCACTCTGGGGGTCATCCGCTTCGGCTGCGGGGTCTGGGGTGGGGGGCTTTTCGGCCCTGTCCTGTGGGGGGGCGTTCTGGGGCGGAGGGGGAGCCCACTATTGGTACGGGGCCTTGGGGGGTTGACGGGTCGGGGTCTCCGCTGAGGCAATCGGCGGTTGCCCCGGTTGGTTGGCTGCCTCGGTCCTGTCGAGGCCTGACCAGAGCTCTTCTAGGGCCGGCACTTGGGGGTGGGGGCCTGGGCTTTCTGGCTCCTCTCTCTCTGTGTGGGGTGGGTGGTGCTGGGCCGGGGGTGTCGGCGCCTCCGGGGATGGGGCCCCTGGACTGGGGGGGCCGGGCCCCTATGCTGTGGGGGGGGGGGGGGGGGGGGGGGCTGGGGGACGGCTGTTTGACCACCGGTGGACAGTCTACCAGCTGTCCCCAACTTACCCCCTTCCTCATATAACCTCATATTAGGGTGAGGGGGTGGGGGCTTAGCCTGCGATGCGCCTTGGGGGGGGGCTAGTTGGCAGTGGTCCCCCCCTCCCATGGTTGCTGTATGGAGTGGGCCCCCCTCCTTCGGTTTTATTTGCACCTTAGACATGTAGGGCCCTTGGTGGGGGGGGGGGGTGCTTGGACATCACTGCCAGCAAGCAGCAGATGTCCTCCTAGTACCCTACCCACCAATTTTAACCACACCTTAGACATTTAGGGCCCCTTGGTGGGAAGGGTGAGGGGACATCACTGTGAGTAATCAGGAGATGTCCCCTCAGTACCCTACCCTCCAACTTTAACTGCACCCCCTTAGTAGACACACCCCTCCCCCCTCAAAATATACATTCCAACATAGGCAAACACACATGCACACACAGACCCTCTCAAACACACATACATGCGCACACATTTTGCAAGGAAGGTGGGACCTAGGACCATCTGTCCCCTACCCCTTCCCTTGTGGGTGGTACGGGGCCCTTGGCAACGGCGGCCCCTGGGTGCCGGTTTCCTGGGCGCGGCGGTGCTCTCTCTGCGCGCGGGGGGGAGGGGGGGTCACATTACACCTGAGCCGGGGCTGTCCGTGTCCCTGGGGGGTGGGTTCTGGTCCTTGCCCCTGGGTGCTGGGCCCCTCCAAATCTCCAACTGTGGCCGAGCCTGGTCGGGTCAAGTTTACAATATCCCTGGTGGGCCCCCTTTCTTCCCGGGGCGCTCCCCTCCTGGGCGGGGGCGGCTGGCCCCTGCCTTGCTCCTCCCTGGACCAACCGTGGGCCGGGTGGGTGGCTGCCTGAGTGCGGAGCGGGTCTCCCTTGGGGGGTCCTGGCTGGTACCTGGGGTTGGGGGGAGGGGATGCCCGGAACTCCTGGGTGGTGGTGGGCTGCTCGTCTGGGGCTGTGGGCACCCTTCTCGGGTGGGGCCCTGCGTTGGGCTCTCCCGGCGCGGCGGGGGTGCTGCTCTCCTGGTTGGGCTGGGGCGGCGCTCCCTTTCCCCCCATGCCTCCCTGCTCTCTGGCTCTGGGGGCCTCGCGGCGGTCCTGCTGGCCCTGGCCTGGGTGGCGGGCTGGGTCGCCCGGGGCGGTTGTTCTCTGCCTGCTGCCGTGTGGCGTTGGGGGTTCCGGCTGCCGCTGCTGCTGCGGCGGGGGTCTTGGTGTGGGGATGGCTGGGCACTCTCCCTCCTTCTTTTCACGTTCCACCATCCATTTTAGAAAAACATAAACACTCACCTGAGCACAGGTGTTAGCTCACCTTTACACTAACAGTTTGCCTGATTGAATGACTGAAATATTTCCCACTAGTTGGTTTAAAGGCATAATTATGCGTGTTAACACTATGTGTTTTGTGTGCATGTTGATATATGGACATTTTTTTCAGCCAGCAGGTGTGTTGATTACATTTGAGTGTGTGGACAGGCCCCGCCCTTTTTGTACTACATTTGAACCTTACCGTAATGATAAACAACCAGTAAACTTGTTGCTTTATGCTGCTTCATGGTCTTACCCCCCCCCCCCCCCCCACTCCTATTATCACCCTCCTACCCACCCCTCCTCCCCCTCTCTAACATCCCTCTTTCTTCTTCCCTCCTTTCCTTTTCCGTCCGGTCCAACACCAAATATTTTCAATCATGGTTGAAATGAATAAAGTTTGGCCTCAATTACAAAAGGGGTTTATTCAGACATACCTCTGGTTTGTCTGAAGATTAATAACCCCTGTTGTTAAAGTAAAATATGTCCAACACAAGAGGCCCTCAGTTCTCATCTGCCTGCCCAGCTGTTGGACAGGACAAGTTAGGAAAAAAAATGCACTGGCAGAAGATTGTACTGATTTAAGAAGATAGATGAAGAGAAATGTCTGGGGAAGATAATCTGTGCAGGGAGGGGTTTTTGACTAAGGAACAAGATAACAAGAAACTACATGCTGGCAGCTATCATACTCCCCCACTGTACTTCTCCTAACAGACTTCCCTGAGCCAAAGAGAGTTGTCCCAGACTGTTGACCTTAGGTCAACTTTCAACTTTAATTCAGGATTGTTGTGGTCAAACCAACACAGCCTCCTTAGCTGATGTTCTGGAATCAGAGAATCATTTGTGACCATTTAGTAAATGCGTCATAGACTCACTGTAAATGAGAGCTGAACTGAGTGACTCCTTCTTACCCCATGGCGTTCCAAACAGAAGGAACCAGCTGGCTCCAGGAAGCCAGAAATAAGCACTCAGTTATTTTATTGGTCAGAATAACCAGTCAGGAAAATAGGATAAAATTAATCAATCCTCCACCAATCAGACTAGTTGAAACATCAAGAAGATTCTATTGAGAGATAAGCGAGAAAAGATAGATGAAATTGTTTTCCTTCATATTGTACAGAAGGAAAACAATTTCATCCATCTTTTCTCGCTTATCTCTCAATAGAATCTTCTTGATGTTTCAACTAGTCTGATTGGTGGAGGAGTCATCAGGGTGGAACTTCCTCCTCCCATGAAAAGTACTTTTCACTGACAACATCTCCAGAGGAGCTGCTGATCTGTGAACCGAGCTGGGACATTTTCTCTGTTTTCTTCTCATCATGGGTACGTTTCTAAAATGAAATCAACACTGTTATGAACTTTCAAGAAACTGATCTTAAGGTTTTGTTTTGTGATTTGATAACATAAGAAGGTTCTGCTTTGGTCGTTAATTTTTTTTCTTTCTAATCCTGGAATTTCTCTCCGAACTCCAAAGATTGTGTTTCTCACCTTTTATTAACAACTAAAAACCACTGAAGGTTCAAGTCCTGAAGGGAACAGCTGAAGGAAATGAGGTAACAAATGTTTTTTTGGGTGGCGACCAGCCATTTTGTCTTTGTCAGACAAAATGGCTGGTCGCCAACTGTTCCCCTTCTGCTCTGTTGCGCAGTTTAAAGAGTAAAAAAGGAAATTAAAAATAGTAAAAATAAACAAATACACAAATAAAAAAGACAACACGGCTCCCTGTGGGATCCAGCTCTTAGGAAGAGACGTACTGGTATTTTTCCGCAGTCGTACTCCGTGATCCGGGGATTTCCGACATTTTTAAGCCACCTTTTCTCGTTTTTTCTAACGTTTACTGCCGTAAAAGTAAAACCCTGTCCATTCGAGACTCAGTAAACATGCCATTCGTCATAATCCTATGGATCGTTTACGGGGTTTTGATGAAACCAGTAGGTACTTTTCTGATTCAACTTTTGTTTCTTTAAAACTCTGTCATCTGTTGAAACATGACGTCTGTTGTTGAGCTGCAGTTATCTTTTGCTCTTTTAAACCCTCTGAGACACAAGCTGGACTCTGTGGTGAACTGCCTGATGCAGATAAAACATATCTTTGTTCTTAGATTTTACTTAGAAAAGAAAGTGCAATTCTCGATGATTTTGGGTAGAAACAAATTGTTTTACCTAATGTATTTACTATCCAAATACCTCTCTCATTAGCTAATACACAGTGTTGACAAAGGGATTGAGTAGCTTTCTGAAAATATCAATTTTATATCCATGGCCTAATTACAATGTATGTAATCTACAGTTGAGGGACATTTCTAAGCTGAGGAAAAATGGTGTCACATGAAGAACTTGAACTTCTTATTCATGCCTTTGTTTCTACACGGCTAGACTACTGTAACCGTCTGTTTTCCTGTCTGAAGAAGGAGGAGGATCCTTTAAGGATCTTGACCTGCACTAAGAAAATAGATCACATCTCCCCGATCCTCAAAGCTCTTCATTGGCTCTCGGTTGTTTACTGCTTTCAATATAGAATCTTAGTTTTGACTTTTAGGGCCCTCCTTTCTCAAACTCCATCATGTGTTTGGGATATGATCGCCCCTACAGACCATCACTGAGGTCTGCGAGCCAGAACATGTTGTTCCTCTTACACATTTTCAGACAAGAGGAGATGGAACCTTCCAGGCTGCCGCTCCCAAACTCTTGAATGATCTCTGTTGTCCCTGCGTTCCCTGTACTCTGTGAATTCTTTTAAAAGTCAACTGAAAACATTTATTTTTGCAAAGTATTATACCTGAAACTCGTTTTGGCTTGGGATTATTGTTTTGCATGGCATATGCTTTTTGTCTTTCATGTTTACATTTATATTAACTTGTGAAGCCCCCCGTGTGATACTACTTTTTAAAAAGTTCATTTATTCAGTTGAAAGAAGAAAATGTGAGTTATGGTAAAAAAGATTTTTTTTAAACTAATCAAAGCAGAAAGCTGTAACAGAACACTGCCTCTCTTTCTGAAACACAAATTTGTTTTTATCTAAAAAGAGAATTTTCCTTCAAACATCTAAAAATGATGGAGAACAACATCATGTTCTCAGGTTCTAGTTTAAGGAACGCAGAGGGAACTTCATCTGAATCAGACTGTTTGTAATTAAACTGTTTCAGCAGGTCTGATGATATATTTTGTATAAGATTGTCATGATGAAGTTCTGTCACAACCAGGACAATCGTGTCTTTTTCTCTGTACACGAACATCTCGTTTTCCTTTTTCATCTTCTTAACGCGATTGTTTCCATTTTGGGTCACGTAGCGCTGGAGTGACGGTTTAGACCAGAATAAACTAAACTGTTTTTTCAAACCGCTTACCAGCTAAATATGATCTAACATGACGTGGATTACATTTACTTTGGGGGAAAATTGTTGAATTTTTAACAAATATTTCTACACTTTTTTAGTTTGATACTTTCTGATCATCAAAGTTTTTCTGTACACGAACATCTCGTTTTCCTTTTTCATCTTCTAAACGCGATTGTTTCCATTTTGGGTCACGTAGCGCTGGAGCGACGGAACCAGGTCGGTCCAAAACAAGCCAATGAAAAATGAAGATGTGTACCCTTTGACCATCTGCCTAGCAACAACTTTTAAAACAAGAACATTTTCATTTTTTCTTAGCTTGGTAATCATTTACACCCCCCCAATAACCCTGATAAGTGATTACATGAGGAAGAGGGTGAGGTGTGGACAGCTGGTAGACTGACTCCTGGTTGGTGAATTGACCATCCCTGTTTTTTTTCTTCAGATTCTTCTAAAGTGGTCTGCTCTCCATCGACGGTCCAAGCACATCCGGGTCAGGACGTGGTTCTGTCATGTCGAGTAGAACCTCCATTTGACTTGACGCATGAGACCTTGGAATGGAAACATGGCAAAGAGGATGTTCACCGGTATCCAAGTTTGTGGGACTACCTAGACCATCAAGACTCGAGGTTCTTTAACAGGACCTCTTTGATCACCGAGTACCTGAAGGATGGAATCGCTTCCCTCACACTGACCAACTTCACCAACCAGGATGAAGGAAACTACTCCTTCTGTCTTCCTGAGCTGCTCAGTTGTTCTGACGTCACCCTGACGGAGAGTAAGCTGCTGGTTTAGACCAGAATAAACTAAACTGTTTTTTCAAACCGCTTACCAGCTAAATATGATCTAACACGACGTGGATTACATTTACTTTGGGGGAAAATTGTTGAATTTTTAACAAATATTTCTACACTTTTTTAGTTTGATACTTTCTGATCATCAAAGTTTTTCTGTACACGAACATCTCGTTTTCCTTTTTCATCTTCTAAACGCGATTGTTTCCATTTTGGGTCACGTAGCGCTGGAGCGACGGAACCAGGTCGGTCCAAAACAAGCCAATGAAAAATGAAGATGTGTACCCTTTGACCATCTGCCTAGCAACAACTTTTAAAACAAGAACATTTTCATTTTTTCTTAGCTTGGTAATCATTTACCCCCCCCCCCCAATAACCCTGATAAGTGATTACATGAGGAAGAGGGTGAGGTGTGGACAGCTGGTAGACTGACTGCTGGTTGGTGAAATGACCATCCCTGTTTTTTTTCTTCAGATTCTTCTAAAGTGGTCTGCTCTCCATCGACGGTCCAAGCACATCCGGGTCAGGACGTGGTTCTGTCATGTCGAGTAGAACCTCCATTTGACTTGACGCATGAGACCTTGGAATGGAAACATGGCAAAGAGGATGTTCACCGGTATCCAAGTTTGTGGGACTACCTAGACCATCAAGACTCGAGGTTCTTTAACAGGACCTCTTTGATCACCGAGTACCTGAAGGATGGAATCGCTTCCCTCACACTGACCAACTTCACCAACCAGGATGAAGGAAACTACTCCTTCTGTCTTCCTGAGCTGCTCAGTTGTTCTGACGTCACCCTGACGGAGAGTAAGCTGCTGGTTTAGACCAGAATAAACTAAACTGTTTTTTCAAACCGCTTACCAGCTAAATATGATCTAACACGACGTGGATTACATTTACTTTGGGGGAAAATTGTTGAATTTTTAACAAATATTTCTACACTTTTTTAGTTTGATACTTTCTGATCATCAAAGTTTTTCTGTACACGAACATCTCGTTTTCCTTTTTCATCTTCTAAACGCCATTGTTTCCATTTTGGGTCACGTAGCGCTGGAGCGACGGAACCAGGTCGGTCCAAAACAAGCCAATGAAAAATGAAGATGTGTACCCTTTGACCATCTGCCTAGCAACAACTTTTAAAACAAGAACATTTTCATTTTTTCTTAGCTTGGTAATCATTTACCCCCCCCCCCCAATAACCCTGATAAGTGATTACATGAGGAAGAGGGTGAGGTGTGGACAGCTGGTAGACTGACTGCTGGTTGGTGAAATGACCATCCCTGTTTTTTTTCTTCAGATTCTTCTAAAGTGGTCTGCTCTCCATCGACGGTCCAAGCACATCCGGGTCAGGACGTGGTTCTGTCATGTCGAGTAGAACCTCCATTTGACTTGACGCGTGAGACCTTGGAATGGAAACATGGAACAACTGGTTTCATGCACGTGTATCGAAGTGGGAGGGACAACTATGACGAACAAGACGAGAGGTTCAAGAACAGGACCATCCTCAACCACCAGAACCTGAAGGATGGAAACGTTTCCCTCACACTGACCAACTTCACCATGAAGGATGAAGGAAACTACACCTTCTGTCTTCGTACGCAGACGCCGTTCATGTGTTCTGATGTCACCCTGACAAAGAGTAAGCTGCTGGTTTAGACCAGAAAAAAGTAAAAACATTTTTTTCAAACCTGTAACCATTTAAATATGATCTAACACGACTTCTCATCAGTTCTACAGATGGACAATGAGACACACAACCATCTAGGTGACCTTTTAGTGACACTTCCTGTTTCTCCTTTGAGACTGACACCCGTGGAATCTGAAACTTTTTTACATCATCTTTTCTCATTTCCTCTGACATTTCAAGTGTTTAAGACCCGATGACCTTTTGACCTTTAGTTCTGCAGAAACTCTGAAGGAGGATGGACTAAAGTAGTAGACTAGAAGCTGCTGTTATTCTAGATTCTAACGTTTTAAAACCGTTCTGATTCCTCAAACATCTGAATCCTCCAGAGTAGGAGATTTGATAGCATTAGAAGGTTCTGCTTTGGTCGTTCATTTTTTCCTTTGAAATCCACGGATTTCTCTGTGAACTCCAAAGATTGTGTTTCTCACCTTTTATTAACAACTAAAAACCACTGAAGGCTGAAATATCCCTGGTAACTTAAATCTCTGTCTGAGAACAAAGCTAAATTTGTTAAAATATGTTTTAGAATTTTGTTTGTGCATTTAATTGACAAATATACACAAAGTATGTCACAAAATCCTCATCTTGATCTTACGGCCTTTCTGCTTTCTGATTTGTCTATGCTTGAGTCTCTGCTGCCCCCTGCTGCTTGGTGAGGACAATTACGGTATTTCTATATCATTTGATTATTAGATTCTAGAAATGTGAAAATGTGAAAAGCAAATCTGATGAAGATAATGGAGGAGAAAAGTTTCCTGTTGGGATGTCCTGGAGGGAACAGCTGAAGAAAATGAAGAAGACAAATGTTTTTTTGTCAGCCATTTTGTCTGACAAAGACAAAATGGCTGGTCCCCACCCGTTCCCCTTCTGTTCTGTTGTGCAGTTTAGAGAGTAAAAAAGGGAATTAAAAAGAGTAAATATAAATAAATACACAAATAAAAAAGACAACACGGCCCTATTAGGAGCCAGCTCTTAGGAAGAGATGGCAAGGCAAGGCAAGTTTATTTGTATAGCACAATTCGTACACAAAGTAATTCAAGGTGCTTCACAAAACAGAAAAATGCATTAAAATCACAATACATCATAGAAATAATCAACGTAAAATTTACTTTAAAAGAAAAGAAAAAAATTTGAAAATTGATTTAAAAATAAAGGAAGGAAAGGAAAGAAAAGTGTAGATAGGACCAGATAGGACCTTTCAGTCATATACACGGCTAAACAGAAATGTTTTAAGTCTACATTTGAACATGAACACAGAAGAGGCCTGTCTTACGCCTTCAGGGAGGCTGTTCCAGATTTTAGCTGCAGAATATTGAAACGCTGATTCCCCTTGTTTAGTTTTGACTCTGGGAATCAACAGGAGGCCGGCCCCTGAGGTCCTCAGAGTACGAGATGGTTCATATGGCACCAACATGTCAGAGATGTACTTTGGTGCTCGGCCATGGAGAGACTTGTACACAAGCAGAGCTGCTTTGAAGTCTATTCTTTGAGGTACAGGGAGCCAGTGCAGAGACCTGAGCACAGGACTAATGTGATCATACTTCCTGGTTCTGGTCAGGACTCGAGCAGCAGCATTCTGGATGTACTGAAGCTGTTTTACAGCTCGTTTGGAGAGGCCGGTGAGCAGGCCGTTACAGTAGTCTAACCTACTGGAGACAAATGCATGAATAAGTATCTCCAGGTCTGGTTTTGACACTATGTTTTTGATTTTGGCAATGTTTTTCAGATGGTAAAATGCCGCTGATGTTACTGACTTGATATGGCTGTTAAAGTTCAGGTCAGAGTCCATGATTACCCCTAGATTTCTGACTTGATTTGAGGGTTTAAGAGACAGAGAATGAAGGTAGCTACTGACTCTTTCTCTTTGTTTCTGTGGGCCAAAAATAATAACTTCGGTCTTGTTTGAGTTTAGCTGGAGAAAGTTGTTCTGCATCCACGCACTGATCTGTTGGAGGCAGTGGCTGAGTGAATCCACCGGCCCATATTCACCTGCTGTCAGTGACACATAGATCTGAGTATCATCTGCATAGTTGTGATAAGATATGTTATTACTGCGTATTAACTGCCCTAGTGGCAGCATGTAGAGGTTGAACAGAAGGGGTCCCAGGATCGATCCCTGGGGCACACCACAAGTCAAGGCCATGTAGTCTGAGACACAACTCCCAATTTCAACAAAATATTTCCTGTCTTCTAGATAAGACTTGAGCCAACTTAGGGCAGATCCAGAGATGCCAACCCAGTCTTGGTGTCTGTGCAAAAGGATCCCATGATCAACAGTATCAAAGGCAGCACTCAGGTCTAGCAGGATTAAGACAGTGACTTTGCCATCATCAGTGTTCAGGCGGATGTCGTTGGTTACCTTGATAAGAGCAGTTTCTGTGCTATGATGGGGTCTAAAACCTGACTGGAAAACATCAAATGAATTGTTTAATAAGAGAAAATCAGTGAGCTGTTGGTAGACAACTTTTTCAAGGACTTTTCCTAAAAATGGCAGATTAGAGATAGGTCTGTAATTATTCAGTACAGTGGGATCAAGACCGCTCTTTTTCAGGAGGGGTTTAATGACTGCAGTTTTTAAGGCCTCTGGAAATATTCCAGATTGAAGAGACATGTTAACTATTTGAGTAATTGATGGCAACACACTGTTCAGGACAGACTTTAGAAATCTAGTGGGTAACACATCAAGGCAGCATGTAGACGAGCTCAGACGGGTGATGGTCTCTTGGACAGTTTGGTCAGTGACAGGTATAAAGTGAGTCAGCTTAGAGTGAGTAGGTGGCCGTTGGATAGTTATATGTGTTGTGGAGTTGATGGCTTTTTTAATGCCCTGAACCTTGTCATTAAAAAATACATCAAACTCATTACATTTAGGTGTGCAAACCAGTTCTATTGGTAGCTGGGTTGGAGGGTTAGTTAATCTGTTTACTGTTGTGAACAGGACACGAGAGTTGCTGCTGCAACTTTCAATGATTTCAGAGAAGTACCTTTCCCTTGTTCTGCATAAGATCTGGTTGTAAGCATACAACTCCCCCTTATACATTTCATAATGAACCTGGAGTTTTGACTTGCCACTTTCGCTCAGCTCTGCGGCACTGTTTTTTCTGTGCCCTGACATCTAGTCAGGGCACAGAAACAACAGTGCCGCAGAGCACTGGGAGCTTTCTGTCTATGTTTTCTCAATTTAACCTTCATAGGGGCAATGGCATCCAGAACATTCAAGATGCTAGAAGTAACAGAATTCAGCATTTCATCAACATTGGCACCAGAGGCGTTTTCAAGGTCTATCATTTCTACAAACTGTGCCCTAGTGCTCTCATTTATTTGTCTCCTTTGGACAACTGCAGGGCCAGGCGGTGGTTTGGGAGCAACAGACAGGTCAAAGAATACACAGAAATGATCGGAGAGGGCGACATCAACCACACTGACATTGTGAATATTAACCCCCTTTGTGATGAGCAGGTCCAGAGTGTGCCCTCTGCTGTGGGTGGGGCAACTCACATGCTGAATTAGATCAAAGGTTTCAAGGACACCATTGAGCTCTTTTGCATTTCTGTCATTGACATTGTCAACATGAACATTAAAATCACCTGTAATGACTAAACCATCAAAGTCTGTGCACACAACTGAGAGCATTTCAGTGAAATCATCAATGAAACTTTGGCTGTGCTGAGGAGGTTTGTACATGACTATGCAGAGTAAGGGAGGAGTTTGTTTTAACTCAATCTTAAAGGACACATACTCAAATGATGAAAACACACCAAATGATAGTCTGCGGGTTGCAATATTATCTCTAAACAGTGCAGAAACGCCTCCACCCTTTTTATTTTCTCGAATTTCCGATTCATGTTTGTAGTTGGGGGGAGTTGATTCGACTAGAACTATGTTTCCTGTGTTTTTGTCAAGCCATGTTTCAGTTAAAAACATAAAATCAAGATTAAAAGAAGAGATAAGATTATTGATTAAAAATGATTTGTTGCATAAAGATCTGACATTGAGTGCAGCAAGTTTGAGATTAGTTTCCTTGGGACTGGTCAAAACCTTCTTGCAAGGGATGTGAACTAGATTTCTGTGATTGGACAGTCTAACTGCCCTTTTTTGCATTCTACGTGGTGCAACTACAGGTATAGCACCAGAAGGAAGCTGTTCATCACAGGGCCCCAGTTTGACATAACCTTTCCTAGGACACTGGGGGCCCGTTTCATCCTAGCTCTGGGGGATAGCACGTCTAGAGGCGCGCAGGGGAGGTCGAGTTGAGGGTAGTTTGGGTGATGGACCAGGAGGAGCGGGAGCTGGACGGGATTTGGGTGAACGACGGAGGGGGTTGTTGGAGGGGCTTTGGATGAAGGACGTGTTGGAGGGACTTTGGGTGAAGGATGAGGAGGGGGCGTTGGAGGGGTAGGAGAGCTCCTGTGTGGTGTGAGGCTCACAGGTGTTAGGGGGGCCATCTTAATTCCTGACTTAATGAGGCTATCAAAATGGCTAGGTAGGGCCATGGGTGAAAGTGGGGGGGACGAAAAGGAAAGTGAGTCTTCACTGGGAGTAGATGTAGCAGGGGGCGTCCAGAGCTGGTCAGATGGTGGTATTTCTGGGGCCAAATCTGGTGGTTGTTGTTGTGGTTCTGCGGTTGGGTCCTTAGCTGGCGGTGGTTGTTGTGATGCTGGTGCAGCTGAGTCCTTAGATGGAGGTGGTTGTGGTGCTGGTGCTGCTGGATCCAAGTCTTTGACCGGTGGTGGTGGTGGAGGTAGTTGTTGTTGCCGTTGTGATGTGGTTCCTGGGACACTGGCTCGGTCCTTCCTTACTGCCTTTTCAGGGCCTTGGCCTCTATGCCCCAGAGCGTGGAGGAGGTTCTTCACTTACCCTCTTGCTCCATCTCTGTTCAGGTGTGGGCCTCTTCCCATGAATAGGTCCTTTCGTTTCCAGAATGTATTGAAGTTCTCAATGTAATGAATTCCTCTGGAAGCACACTCTCTGGAGAGCCAATTGTTCAGCTGAAACAGACGGCTGAACTTGAGTGACACCCCATCGATGTTAGGAAGAGGTCCGCTGATGAATGCTTCAACCTCTACTTTGTCAATCTCTTCAAATAACTTGATGAAGTCTTTTTTCAAACGTTCAGATTGTTCTTTTTTGATATCGACAGCACCTACATGGATGATTATTCGTTTAACTCCTTGGTACAAGACTTTATATAAGAGTCCTGTAATCACTGGAACAGTAGAACTTGGGCAACATAAAGTTTGCATTCTTCTGTGGCTGACTCCACTGATAGCGCCATCTCCAAGCAGCAGCGTATCTCTGACCTTGACGTTTGGCACAGATTTTCTTTCTGCCTGTGCTTTGTTGCCAACATTATGACTCCTATTCTGTGGTCCAATTTCACTTTGTTCTTTAACATCACATTGTGTTAGGGGTAAAAATCTGTTGGTGAGCTTTATTTCGGATGTTCTGTCATCTTTACGCTTTGGCTTAACACAGAGTTCCTCCGCACAAAGTTTTGGAAAGGACACAACATCACTCAGGTCTATGTCACTGTTATTCTTCTCATTTGTAGTAAGAGTGGGCTTCTTACCACCCGATGTCACTGGAAGGGTCTTGTGAAGTCCATTTTCAGTTTCCAAGCCAAATATCCGTGTTTGTAGCTCTTTTATTTCTTGTTGGTAGATCCGACAGCGTTCACAGTGGGAGTTTGTTTTTCTTCCTCTTCCGGACATGTCGCTGGCTTGTCAGACGTAAAAATATTGATTTGTATAGATGGAAGTCACAAAAAAGGATGACCAGTCTGATATTCCAGGATTTGTGGATGAGGTAAAATAATTAAAAATGATTAATTAAATGATTGAAAAGCAAATAAAGCAGGAAGCGGCAGGAGCAGGGAAAAAAGCGTCTGCACTCTTTTGCAGGGGGAGGAGCAGATGTACTGGTATTTTTCCACTGTCGTACTCCGGGGGTTTCCAACATTCTTAAGCCACCTTTTCTCGTTTTTTCTAATGTTTTGGACATTAGCTCTGAAGCCACTGACGTAAAAGTAAAACCCTATCCCTTCGGGACCCGTTAAACATGCCATTCGTCCTAATCCTTTTGCATCGAGCAAAAAGGATAACTGCCGGGAAGCAAGTTAAAAGTTTTATTAATACAGGATCACCATTATTTACAGTACAATACCATACTGATTACACCACAGTAAACGTGCAGAAATGAAAATCACAATCAATGCAAAAACAATAATAATATGTTCAAACATGCAAGAAAACTGTGATGCACAGCACACTCGGTCAGACACGGCACTGATTAAGAAATAATGTCCAACAGGGGAAAGCGACTTTAACAAAAATGACAAACAAAATGTAAGAGAAGTCGTCCACTCCTGCACTGAATTAGTCAATAATGCAAAATGAGCCCCGTGAGGAGCGGAAAAACAAAACACAAATCCAAAAACTCAAACAGGACAGCAGGGAACAGTATTCCACCACTAAAAACACAAGACACCATATTAAAACATTTCTGATAAGAAAAATGATTTTCCCATAGTTTAAAATATACCTCTGCTGTGATAAAAGTGTAAATACCTGGTGCATCGCAAAACCTCACGCCAGTCTGTAAACACCTGGTAAAACAGGATCTACGTCTGCCGTGATCCTGTCATAAAATAAAAATAAAAATGAAACATCAAGCACTGCTTCAAAATATCACCCACAGGTAAGGATAAAAGCAGTCTTACCGCACTCTAGGCTCGAGCCAACTCACGCTGCTCCCGGTTTTCTGACAGAAAACTAGCACCATGGCAACCACACATCAACTTCTGCACTGTGTGTATAGCAACATCCTCAGGTGCCTCCCATCACATCTCCCCCCCTCAAAGTGCATCGTCGACCCGACGATGTGGGTCCACAGAGACGTTTGCTGACATAGGCAAATTATGTGGGTTGGAATGTTGGCCCTTTGTTTTTCAGGTTGACCTCCTGAAAAATAACTAATGGAATAGGGAGTTGGGTCCCAAAAGACTTGGATTGTATTCCTTCCCCTAACTTCATGATTCCTAGTCTACACGAAATCACCCTCCTCAAAATCTGGGGCCAGACACTGATCCTGCATCTTCAGGTCTCTTTGTGCCCTCACGTTTTCAGCGCAGCGCTTCATAGGCCACAGCTCAGTCAGAGTTCCGTTCCCCCTAAAGCCATTCGTCCAAAGGGAGATCGTGTTCTGTGTCACTTCCCAATAAAAAATCCACTGGTAACGTTGGTTCTCTGCCAAACATCCGAAAATATGGGGTCATACCAGTTGATTAATGGACAGTTGTATTGTAGGCAAATGTAACTTGAGAAAGGTGGTGAGGTCATCTTCGTTTCTGCTCTGGTGGTGATGTTCGTAAGAGGTCATGCAGTAAAAACTATCATTAGAATTTCATGAGGTCGAGAGGCTTTCACTGAACCCATATAAGTCTTTACTTTTGGCTGTAATGCTTTCAACAACCTCTGACAGCTCCTCCACATCTGAATACATGTTCGGCCAATAATACCTCGACCGAATAAAAAGCAAAGTCTGATGCAACAACTTTTAAAACAGAAACACTTCCATTTTTTGTTAGCTTGGTAATCATTTACGCAACTTTTTTTTGCTTATTTTTAATTAATTTACTTTTTACCAAGCTCCCACATTTTTCTTCACGATAACGCATGAAGTAAAAACATATATTTTATTATCATCACATTTAATGTCAAAGTTGACCTAAAAAGGGGTCATTCTTGAATTAAAAAATTACTTGTTAGAGCAAAGTAGTTTGTCGGTAAACCACATTTAAAAGCAAAAAACAAAATAGCTTCATCTAAGAATAAGAAGGCCTAAATGTTTGGGGTGATAAAGGCTCTACATATATTTCAGACATTAATTATCAAATACAATTTTTCATTCAACTGTAATTATTCTACAATAAAAGTTAAATCTATGACACCGAGTCCAAAAAAGGTAGTTAAGCAAAAAGCATTTTAATGTATTTAAATCACAATTCTTTTAAAGTGTGGGTGACATGGCCTATTTTAATAAGCCAAAATATAGTAAATAGTCTCTATTTCATGTTGCGATTGTTTTTAATATTTTTCGAAAAAGAATAAATAGCGAAAAACGCGATATAAACAACGAGGACGGCCGCCGACTTCGCGCCGCCATGTTTGTGACGTAACGAAAGGCAGACAACATGGCTAGCACCGATAGCGAAGCACAGAGTGATGCTACCGTCTCTATTAGCGATTTATCATCAGATGAACAGAAAGATGAAGAGGAAAGTTGCGGAGATTATCATGATGATGAGTCACTTTTGCAACCGTATCGATTCGAACCCTTTTGCGAAAGTGAGGAGGATATAGCAGAAAGTAGTAGGTCTAGTGATGCCGATGACGATAGCCAGCATGAAGATTCGGCTAGACTCCAGAACACGGCATGGTTAGTTGCCAATTTTATGTAGCACCCGTGGAGCCCTCCTGTTAGTTTAGAGTAGGGGGGTGGGTGCTTGGGTTCGAACAATGTCCAGGTGGATACCAGAAAAGGTGCACCTGATAAATCAAAGCGTGTCTCCTAATAAGAAAATAAGAGACTCCAGAGATCTTTCAATATTTAGCCAAATTTTGCAAAAGCTTTGTTTAATAAATTATAATTTGGTAAATAAAATATAAATTCATACCCCAACAAAAAATATAAACCACTCCAATTAAGTAAAAAATGTATAAAATTAAATTACTCCACTTACCCTAAAATATACTCAAAATGTCCCCTTTTGGCCTAATCTAAACAAAGGTAAACACTGGTTTTCAACCCAATTTACAAAATAAATGTCACAAAATAAAAGTTTCCCAGATATTAATACTCTTTAGTTAACAAAGTCACTGTATACCATTAACAACTGTGGAACATTAACAGTTTTACCTGTTTGAACCCGTTTGAAACCTTTTCTCGTGCGCGCGCGCTCACACACACACACACAGTTCAGTTTACTCACGGTACCGGCACCTCAAAAGCAAAAGAAAAAAAAAACGTTGCAGGCCTGTTGCTTCTCTTGCAAAACATTGAGTGCGTTGAAATACTCCAGTTGGATCCAAGGACAACAGAAAACACGACTACTTCGCCTCAATGTGATCCATCGTGATGCACACTAGCTTAGCAGCCTCCGCTCCCGACTCCAGCGCCGTCCTCTCCGACCCAGAAAACGGCTCGCTCGCTTCCAGCTCACCCGCCTTTCCTCGACTCAGAAGCCAAGATCCTCCTCCCAACTCTCCGTTCAAAATTCTTCGTTTGTGTCCCGGTTTTTGTCCCTTCGAAAACGCAGACTTCTCTCCTGCAGATCTGGAGGGAAAAATCCTTCGCCGTCCACCTTCTTGAATTTTCCCCTTTTCAGCAGCGTTTCTTGTTTTGGGAATTTATACACAGATACACTTTCACTAGATGTATTGCTACATCCAGCTGCCACACAACGTCTTGGCATGTTGATGATTAACAGATTTAAACACGAGAGAAACGAAGACTACCTGTTTTGTTTACATGCTGTCCGAAGCGGAACTGCGAAAGTCAATGCCTTTCATGACGTCACAGGTCATATCGGGTTCACTTCCAGCCTGCGCTCTCAGCGGCAAATTCAAATCTCTGATTCCTTCGAAAGATGTCTATTATTCATATGCTTCGGATTTTTTTCGACGCTAACTATTGGTATCAATAGAATCAGCGTTTAAAAGGCTTTTTTATTTGACAAAGTTGTTCAAAGCATGGCATCCACACTTTAAATAAATATACTAAATATACTAAATACTAAAATATATAAAAACGTAACAAAACGAGCTTTAAAGTGAAGCAATAATAATTTTATAGGAAACCTTTTACCCGCCCAACCTTCTTTTTTCTGTTTTGTTGTTTTATTTTTTGTTTGTATCTTTTTTTCCCTAACTGCTGTTTTTTTTTTTTCTTGTGTGTTTCGGTGCGGAGGCTTCCCCGCAGCCCGGCGGCCTTCCGGCATTCCCACAACAACTGGTTTGTTCGCTCTAGTGCGCGTGTGCCAGTCTGTTGTCAATCCTTTAAATTTAGACTCTACAGCGGGAATTTGATCAAATTCAGGCCGACTCACATACAAAAGCTGATTGATCTAAAAAAAAAGATGTGAACCCCGGCTGCTGGTCTTGCTAGAAAGCTCAGGGATCCCCCTCCCCGCGTGGAGAGAGGGCCGCCGGGCCCAGGAAGCCAGCACCCAAGGAACACAACAGCCTTGCCAAGGGCCCAATACCCCCTACCAGGGATGGGGTAGGGGACAGATGGTCAGAGGTCCCACCTTCCTTGTGTAAAGTATGTGTGTTTGCATTTATGTGTGTGTGTGTTGGAGTGTATATTTTGTGGGGTAAAGGGTTGTTTTAAAGGGTGCGGTTAAAATTGGCAGGTGGGGCGTTGAGAGGACATCTGCTGCTTGCTGGCAGTGATGTCCATGCAACCCCCCTACCAAGGGCCCTAAATGTCTATGGTGCAATTAATACCAAGGGGAGGGGGGGGGGCATTCCCATACGACAACCATGGGAGGGGGACCACTGCCAAGTAGCTCCTCCCCCCAAGGCGCATCACAGGCTGACACCCCCCCCACCAGCTGTTTGAGTGACCCCTGGTTGGTGAAATAACCATCCCTGTTTTTTTTCTTCAGATTCTTCTAAAGTGGTCTGCTTTCCATCGATTGTCCAAGCATTTCTGGGTCAGGACGTGGTTCTGTCATGTCGAGTTAAACCTCCATTTGACTTGACGCATGAGACCTTGGAATGGAAACATGGAACAGAGGATGTTCACCGGTATCCAAGTTTGTGGGACTACCTAGACCATCAAGACTCGAGGTTCTTCAACAGGACCTCTTTGATCACAGAGTACCTTAAGGATGGAATCGCTTCCCTCACACTGACCAACTTCACCAACCAGGATGAAGGAAACTACTCCTTCTGTCTTCCTGAGCTGCTCAGTTGTTCTGACGTCACCCTGACGGAGAGTAAGCTGCTGGTTTAGTCCAGAATAAACTAAACTGTTTTTTCAAACCTGTAACCAGCTAAATATGATCTAACACGACGTGGATTACATTTACTTTGCGGGAAAATTGTTGAATTTTTAACAAATATTTCTAAATTTTTTTAGTTTGATACTTTCTGATCATCAAAGTTTTTTTTTCCTCAGTTTTATTTATCAACACAACAATTCATTAAAAAGATAGTTGATACTGATAAAGATTACAGCAAATGTTTTTGTCATTGTTTTGGGTCATAAACTTTAATGATTATACATTAAAATGCCACATTTGACTTTTCATTGTAATTCATAGATTTTTTACTTTCAATTCTTCACTTCTTCATATTTCTTTTTCACCATTTCTGTCCTGTAGGATCTGATCTGAGTTTTGGTGACTACTCTGCCATAGTTGGAGGTGTTTTTGGTGTTGTTGCTGGGGTGATCCTGGCGTTTTTACGTTTTTGGAGGTCAGTCATAAATAAATGACCTTTTTATGTTTTTACTGAAAGGAACTGTTAACTTCTAATCTCTTTTTTCAAAAACAGAACTGATCACCAACCAAACTCTGCTTCCATCCCTCTGAGGTGAGAACCATGTTTATGTCATTCATCCATTTGTTCAGACAAAATTAAAACCTAATTTTCTTTCTGATTTGATCCTCATTTTCTTAACAAGTGGTAACATTTTTAATTTAATTTATCTTAAACTAAATACTACAGTGGCTGAGAGGAGCAAGACACGTAAACATTTAAGATACAACAACAAATCCCAGAACAAATGAACAAATACTGACACACAACAGCAAATCACAGAACAAACTACAGAGTCCTGAAGCATAAAAGCAAATCCGACTGCAAATTACCAAAATACAGAATCACTAAAACAATCTGAGTACAAATTAACAAATCCAGAAACACAACAATCCTTGAAGTGACGTATTATACAACGAATTGTGTATGATTTTTTACTTTTATATATTACTGTTTTTTTAATGAAGATTTTAAATACATAAAACAGTCCAAAAACATTTTTTTATTGAATTACTACAGATAAATTAAAACAGTGTTTAACAAGATAAGGTTTTTGCATCACTTCTGGTATTAATGGTATTATCTTTCCGTTAAGTCAGTGTTTTTCAACCTGTTTTGAGTCACGGCAAACTTTCTCCTTGACAAAAATCCCGCGGCACACCAGCATCCAAACTTAAAAAAAGGAGAAACTCATAGTCTGTATTCATCTACAGTCCCTCCACAATCTCACATGCATTTTTGTGATAATTGTGGCAGAAATAGCTGGAAGCTGCAGCTGTTTTTTCTAAAAGTTGTAATAAAAGTTAAGTTAGTTTTCAGTAGTAATTTTCAACCAAAATATTTGAAATTTTACCCTGGTAGTTGTTTTTTCCCTTCAGTTTATTAACATGCAATTTTATGTAACCTCAGAAAAAACAAATATTTTCTTTATAAATAGTTGTTTAATTTTTTTTTTCAATGTCAGTGCAAAGGCAACTGCAATTTTTTGAACAATATGATCACTGCATATTTGATACAGTTACACAAAGATTAACATTATATTTTTATTTTCTGTAGCTACACAAGAAGTGAATACGTTGAAGTTTTATTCGTTTTTCTTTTGTCTTAATCAAAGATGAAGTCTTTGAAAACTTTAACAAAAATGTTTTATTTCTTTTTAGATGATTAAATTGTTTTAATTTAGTTTAATTGTGTCTGTTGGCAACTTCACCTTAATCCTGTTTCTTTAATGTTGTTATTACTTCTTCTTAAGTTTAACATCTAAAATAATCCAGACATTATTACAAAAGTGTTTCAGTTAGAAAGATGACTTGGACCAAACTCTGGGATGTTTGGCTGTTAAGAATCACAAACCTTGAAGGAGAACTAAAGTGTTGACCTCTGATTTCATCAAGAATATTCAAAAACTGGTTGATGTGTGTTTGTTGCTATTTCAAGACGTTTAACAAGAATGACTCATTGTATGCTGAATCCCTGTCACTTTAACCCAATGCATCATGGGAGATGTAGTAATGGCAGACAGATTCGCTACTCTGAGCTTCATTGTGTTGTTCACTTATTCCACGGTCTGACACCGGATTCTGTGGAAAGCTCCACTGCTAAAGACGAGCTTTAGCTGGTATTTTTGTTGGAACTGAGAGACTTTATGAGAAGAATCAGAACAAGGAAGTGAAGACTTTAACCACTTCTGATTGGTCAGACTGATGACATGTGATTAAGCTTCCAAGAATGATTGGTGGAGACAGTTAAAGGGGCGGGACTTTTCCTAGAACAGCTGAAGTTGCGGCTAAATCGCGGTACCGTCATTCTTATCGAAATGTCTTTAATATATGTCCAACACAAGAGGCGTTCAACTTTCATCTGTTTGCCCAGCTGTTGGACAGAACAAGTTAAAAAAAATGTCTTTAATAGTATCAATAAACACAAAGAAAAAAGTATTTTATGATCTTTCATTTTCCTAACTACTCAGTGTTTTATCAGGGCCTGTTTGGATGAACAAAGAGCTGATTTCCTGGAGATGGAAAATGTTTTTAGATCAGTTAATGAGAGCAATTTCCCACGGCACACCTGACCATCTCCTACGGCCCAGTACCCCCTACCAGGGATGGGGTAGGGGACAGATGGTCCTAGGTCCCTCCTTCCTTGTGAAATGACGATTTATCGTATTTCGGGCAGATACCCGCTGCAGTGTTTTACAGGTAAATACCCTAGGGCGGCTCAGTTAATTAACTCACCTGCTCAGCGTCCTATTTAAGCCAGGTGCGCAGTTGTTCATTGTTACTTACCTTCAGCGCTCATTCTTCGCGGGTCTCCGAGCCCGCGGGTCTCCGTCTCTTTCGGCGTCTTGCTGTGTTCCCCCGTCCTTCGGATGGATGATCCCCATCTTTCTGATGTGGGGTTTTCGTTTCGCCGCGTCTGCTCTCCTTAATTTCTCCTCCGATCAGCGGGCGGCTGATGGCGCACGGCGCGTTTGTTTCGCCGCGGTCGCGTGCATCTGCAGGGGGTGTGCTTTCCGCGATGTTCGGGATGTCCGTGCCCCCCGATCAGGAGCAGTCCGGGTCTTCTCGTCTGCCGTGATCACCCCAATTATCCACGGTGAGCGTCATGCGGTACTTTTCCCGTGTAGTTTTCTAAGGCTGCGTCTTGCTTCCTGTTTACTTCGGTGACGTCACGCCCCTAAGGACCCTGGGAATTGTAGTTTTGTCTCATGGTCCATCGTGATGCACTTCTGATTCCTTTTCTGCTACGTAGTTCTGCATCTCCGGTTGTCGTTTCAGGGGTTGTGGGGTCTTTTCTGTGGTTGTGAAGGCTGGCGGTCCTCGTTTTGACAGGTTTCTCATGCTGGCTGAATTTGTCGTGGATTTTAGCATTTTTTTTTTTTTTCTGTTGCTGTTTTGTTCTTTGGGAGCTGAGCGTGAATCTTGACTGTTTTTAATTCGATGCTGGCTTTATTGTTATGGGGGTTCTTCTGTTTATTTTCTTCGTTGTTGTAGCTGCTAGCTAGTCATAATGTGAATCAGTGTCTCTTGGACCCGTCTCTGCTCTGTGGACATTTTCCATATGATTGGTCTCTCTTATGCAGCGTCTATGGCTCATTTTATTCACTCAGCGATCCTCGTTCCTTGCCCCGCACCTTCTGCATCTGGTTCTGCTCCGCCAGTGGGTCCTGCCCTGTCCTCAGGGACTTGCGTCGGCCACATTATTGAATGTGTTAGTCTCGTCGCGGCCTTGTTTTCTCGGCTGGACAGTTAATTTGTTATTCTCTCTCTGGTTTGGAGGTTTGTGGGGGCTATGTGATGGATTCTTCCGGGGCATCGTTTTCAAAGCCGCCACTAAGGGTGGCCCTGGGAAGTTTTCAGGTTGACGTGACTCGATCTGGACCTGTTAGCGCCTCGCAGTTCATCTTCTGGGCATCAGTGGCCTGGTTCCCCATGCGCCTTCAGGATTGGTATAAATTTTCTTCAGCTCCCCATGCTGTCTCCACGATTTTCCTCCGAACGGGATATAAGGCTGAGGATGACTGTTATCACTGATGGTCTCACTGTTCTGCCTCTATGCCTCTCAGTGGCGTCTCTTGGCCTTCAGTTGGCGCTCGAGGTGTTTGTCGGTTTACCTTTCCGTTGTCGTGGCAGTCCTCATAAAATCGCCTTTATCGCCCTGTACTGGATATTTGTAGGCGATGGGTGCCCTTCATTTTGCATGTTATTGATGATTTCTTGGTGGCCAACTTTCTTCTGTATCCCTGGTCTTTTGAATCTCTGTGGAAAAACTTTATTTTCAAAATTGGGTTTCCACGTTATCTATAATGTATGGTCCTCCACCCGTCCGGATTTATTTTTCTTCTATAGATTTGGGTGGTTCATTGATGCTTGTCTCTCCCCATTTTGTCATCTCTATCTTTTGTGCAGCATGTCGTTTATTCAAATTTTGGTTGGATATGATTCGTCAATGATTGGGCCACCTGACATTTGCTGTAGCTTTGGTCCTATGGTCATCCGTTCATCTTGTGTTCTTGTTCTGGGTAGTTCGATCCTGGGCCACGTGTTCCTGTTCTGGATTTTCGTGTTTTGCGTTTGATCTTTCCCTCTCTATGCCTGGAGTGGTTTTGTGATACCTGTTGTGTCTTCAGGCTCCCTCCACTTGTTCTCCTGAGTCTGCGCCTTCTGGTTTGGGGGAAAAGGATTTAAGAAGAGTGGTTTGTGTTTGTCCGGCCGCCAGAATCTACAGCTCTGATGGTTTTTAAGGGGTCGTCCGGTTATTTCATCCTTGGAGATTATATTAAGGCTGTTTCAATATTGAATGATAGTATTGTGTCATCGGTTGACTTGGTTAATGTTTAAATAACACCTTGAGCAACTTCTACCCTGACCGTAGGAAATATATCACTTGCGCTCTCAAGCTTAGTTCAAGAGTTAAATCTTGTGTCCACAAGTCAGTCTTCTATCTGCCTTGTTTAAGCAGATGACACTCTGCTAGATGCATCCCCATTTAGAGGCTTGTTATACTCCGCCTCTAAATGCTTAAGGTCCAGTCTAGCAAAAATACTATCAAAACCTATGATCCCTCATGGCTCTCAAGTTCTCTTTTGCAGTATCCAGTCGCCCTTGGCTAATTAAAAAAAAAAAAAAAATTTGAGAACCACTAATATCAAATACAAGGCATCAAATCCAGCCGAGCTGTAATCCTTTGCTACGTGGGATGTTGACCTTCCTCATCTACAAATCTTCTTGGCTACTCTTCCCATCTACTACTCCTACTCCTCGATGGCCTCCTGAAGGTGCGTCCCTCTGAAACTGTCAAAGGTTACTTTTCTCATCATTGGAGTATATAAAAAATTGGTGTTAAGATTTCGTGCAGGTCATATATTTCACTATCATTTCACTGTTGGAATTTGTAATTATGGTGGTTTCTAGGGTGCGATAAATCCACAATGGGTCTTTACCTTAACTATCTACTAAATTTCACTTTCTCAGATTTGTTTTTTAAAAGCACTGTTATTGAATTTATCTCAATCATTTTGAAACTGATCAGTTTCTGGGTTATTTATATATTCTTGTCAAGACTAATACTGCTTTGTTTTTATCTATGCATCGCATCCTGAGCCTGCGAACCCCTACGCCCTGATCAGCTTCTCCGTTTCCAGGAAATGATGTCACCCATGCATTCCTTGATCTGGTGCTGCAACGATGACTGCTCGACGTACCTATTGCTGCACTGAAAGTGACGGGGCGTTGGACCTCCTCTGCATTCCAATGACACTTCTGACTGAATTAATTAATCAATGTCAACCGCAGAATGAATGTAAATTCTTCGATTATAGATGTTAAAAGAAAATTATAGCCAGGTGGAAGCCTCAAAATTTAGGTTGCTTTAAGTTGTATCATAGTATGCGCGGAGCTTGAATCTGGTTCTTAAGCTCATTTGTTTGTAGTATGCCAATGAAGCATAGTAATTATGGGCGTTGAACTCGTTCTTAATATTGGGATGGAACCTCAATTATATGGATGTTCCTTGAGCGCTTATAATTGGTATGCCAAATGGAGAAAATTATGGCTATTAAGCTCGTTCGTGGTACTGTCGTTGGGAGCTTCGAAATAATGGATGTTAAGCGCATGTATATATAGTTGCCAAAATGGAAGAGTTTATGGCCATCAAACTTGTTCTTAGTTTAATAGAAGTTTGAATAATGGCTGTTAAGCATGTCATACGCCATTGGAAGCTTTGATTGGATTTTAAGTTAGTGTATCATACGGGTTGTTTGGCGGTTTAAATTATAGTTCTGCACAGCGTTTTGCGGAAGTGAGCTTACGTTCTAAGATCAGGTATAAGTAATTTTATGTTGGCTCCCCTTTTATTTCTTTCCCTCTCTCTTTCAGATAGTATGTTCCTCTAGTGGTTTCCACGAACGGGAGCGACCCTACGGTCAATGGTGCCGGGTCACACATAGCAGATCCACTAGATAGCATGTCCCCTTCGTGGCGCTGTACTCGAACGGGGGCGGCCCAACGGTCAATGGTGCCGGGTCACACATAGCAAATCCACTAGATAGCATGTTCCCTTCGTGGCGCTGTACTCGAACGGGGGCGGCCCAACGGTCAATGGTGCCGGGTCACACATAGTAGATCCACTAGTTAGCATGTTCCCTTCGTGGCGCTGTACTCGAACGGGGGCGGCCCAAACGGTCAATGGTGCCGGGTCACACATAGCAGATCCACTAGATAGCATGTTCCCTTCGTGGCGCTGTACTCGAACGGGGGCGGCCCAAACGGTCAATGGTGCCGGGTCACACATAGCAGTCATACTGGGAAATGAAATGAAAATGGAATGCTGCCAAAAACAAACCCCATTTTATTACACACTGATTATACATTTACATTTTCTCTTCTTCTGGATGATTTTAGTGTTGGGGGTTTTGTTACCCGAAAGTTTAATGGAAATTTTATGGAGTTTTATGGAATTGAACGGAGCCTTATGCCAAACGAAAATATGTGAATGCCAACTTAAAGAATGTGGAAAAATGTCAAATAAATATTTCTTACTGCAAGAGTTGTCTGACTGAAATGACGATTTATCGTATTTCGGGGAGATACTCGCAGCAGTGTTTTTCAGGTAAATACCCTAGGGCGGTTCAGTTAATTAACTCACCTGCTCAGCGTCCTATTTAAGCCAGGTGCGCAGTTGTTCATTCTTTCTTACCTTCAGCGCTCATTCTTTGCCCCACCCTCCTCCCCGGCTTCCACCTGTGGGCTCCGTAAAGGGGGGTTTTGTTACCCGAAAGTTTAATGGAAATTTTATGGAATTTTATGGAAGTTTTATGAAATTGAACGGAGCCTTATGCCAAACGAAAATATGTGAATGCCAACTTAAAGAATGTGGAAAAATGTCAAATAAATATTTCTTACTGCAAGAGTTGTCTGACTGAAATGCATGTGTGTGTGTTAGTGAGGGTGTGTGTGTGCATGAGTTTGTGTTTATGTTGTAAATAAAGGATGTATGTACAAAGGAAGTGCAGTTAAAATTGGCGGGTAGGGCGCTAAAAGCACATCTGCTGCTTGCTGGCAGTGATGTCCAAGCACCCCCCCCCCCCCCCCCCCCACCAAGGGCCCTACATGTCTAAGGTGCAAATAATACCGAAAGGGGGGGGACATTCCACACGGCAACCACGGGAGGGGGACCACTACCAAGTAGCTCCTCCCCCCAAGGTGCAACACAGGCTGACCCAACACCCCCCCCCCCCATCTCCCTAATAAGAGATTATATGAGGAAGGGGGTAAATTGGGTTGTTGCTGTTTCTTTAATGTAGGCATGTCTTGCACCTCTCGGCTACCGTAGAATACTGTTTAGTGTCTAAAGAAGGGCACATTATATGAACAAATAGCAAAACAACCCAAAACATCATTTCAATTAGACTGCAACAGTTTAATTGAAATAAGAGTCAGCATAACCTAAATTATACTCCAAATGACACTCTTCTACATAGGAGGCTAACATCTAACATAATAGAGGTTTATCTGATTGGTCAAATGCATTAAAGGGTTTATTTGAGTGGTTAAATACTTTGAGCTGACAAGATTGTTTTAGCACACTTAAGGTAACCATTTATTGCAATTTTTACTGTCTTTTGCGATATGTGTATGTGCTTAATATCGTAATAACGATAAATTTGCTTTTTATTTTGCAGGCCTAGTCTAAACTGTACTGAGATCAAGGTTCTGTAGAAAGAGACCGACTGATTACTTTGGTTCTGCTTTGCTGTCAGAGTTAATCACTTTAGTTTGTTAATTAGTTTAAAACTAGAAAAAAACAAATATCTAGAAAAGCTAAAGAATTGGTGGAAATCCAGAAGAAAACCAGCAAAAAGCAAAGTTCATCAGAATGTCTTGATGCTGTTTTGTGAAGGCTTCTGTAACAGAATGACAGCATGCAGATGAAATGATGACCACGAGTTAATTTTAATGCTCCCTCTCTGCAGGAGCCCAGAGGACCCAGCTGAGATTTGAACATCACTAAGGAGGAAAGGATGTTAACCACTACACCAAAGAGTATCCCAGCTCATACAGAGTAAAAACCTCGTCTTTGGTGGATCAATGTCTCTAAACCCTTCCAAACTTGTGTCCAAAAGAACCACAAAAGTTTAACTTAGCTCCTGGATGAAGCCGTTAAATCTTTGATGTTGTAACATTGTGAAAAACAGTGTATCAGCGAAAAAAAGTCAAGATGGCAGCAAAAATTCTCACTTTATCAATAATGACCATCAACCTCATGAAGTCCGATTGGACGACTTCTGTCTCAAATTGTGCAGAAATGAAACAGAAGCTGCACAACCCAGTGGTCACAATCACCAAAAGGAGGTAAAGGTACAACACTAATAGACTGAATCCTTGGTTCAGTCCCCCAGGGCAAAGTGATGACCTCTTCATTAAAGGACCTGTCCCAAAACCCATTTGACGGTTACAACGTCCAGAATCTCAGCTGACATTCCTACTTAGGAATGTGGCTGCATCTCTTGCTATTGCTAATGCATTCGTCCCAACAGCCCTTATGGGTTGGGATGGACTGTCTGTGGGGAAAAAATGGTCCAACAGGTACGCCCAAAGTATCAGTACCGCTCGGACAGTGAACATTTTTACGACACGTCAGGGTGAAGTAGGTGAGATGCAGGCGTATTGTACTGATTTTTCTGCTTATCAACACCCAAATCTTGCGCAGGGAGCAGGTTAGTGCCGTTCACGTGATTCTAACCTCACTGTTAGAAATGAGGAAATTGGACGATGTAAACATCCTACGAGCACTTACATATCACGTGCACGTGCGTGTGGGATTTGCATGCAGTCAGTAAGGAGTCAGTACTCTTAACTCACTAACGACTAGAGTGTGTGTAAGGACACGGTAGGACATCATCACCTGTACGTCATAAATGCGTTCAAATTCCATTAACCTTACGAATACTTCACGATACACTTACTACACCCACAACAATGGTACGTTCCATTTTCATGAGGTCCCTTGATGTGGACGTACAAGCCTCAAGGTAACTGTACAACACACCTGTACTCCCCTGAAGATTCAGCCACTCCTCTCCCTGACCCTCCACGGACCCGGACACTTAAACTAAACTGGTCATCTCTGCCCTTAGACCCACCTTCTCAGTAAGGAAAAACAGTGTTGGTGAGGCTTTTTGGTTGAAAAGTGGAACAAATAGCCGGAAAAGGAACATTGGGAGGAATCAAACTTGAAGACGTGTTCAAGTTTTTATATAGAGCCCAATATTAAAACAATTGTCGTCTCAATGGGCTTCATGTCGGTAATTGTATAAAAACACAAAGTCATAAATTTCAACAGGTAATTGCTAAGCTAAACGAAGCAAACTAAGCTAAACTGGGCACCCCTGCCCAAAGACCCTCCTTCTTGGTAAGGAAAACAGGGTTGATATTATTGGTTTTCTGGTCTCTTTCGGCTCCATTTCTGTTTTCGTAATGACTCAACAGCCAAACAGCCAAATGGGAACAAATACCAAAAAAAGCTTTTTTTATTAGACAGGTATTGACTGGTTTTTCAGTCAAACTTGTCAAAAAGTGAAAATCATCAATCCGTTGGTATCAACTTAGACTACGGTCACATATCCCAAAACGCTACCGTGCGGCACCTTAAATGCAAGTTTTGTTATTGGGAGGCAGCAGTCGTATTTCTACATGCCGTTTTAAGTAAAATTTTAGAAAAAGCTTGTTTTTACTCAGCTGAATGATTTTATTAATGAAAACAACACCGTTTCAGTCTGGTTTTAGATCTCACCACTCAACAGAGATGGTACTTGTCAGGGTCTTAAATGGTCTCAGGTCCAATACTGACACGAAGAAAGTATCTGTTTTAGTCTTACTGGACCTGAGTGCAGCCTTTGACACAGTTGACCACTTTATCCTTTAAAACAGACTTCCCCACATGGTTGGAATTACTGGGTCAGCTTTGAAATTGGTTTAAATCCTACCTCACAGATGGAGATTTCATTGTTAATTTAAATGACTTTTCATCTGGGAGGCACAAACTGACATGTGAGGTGCCCCAAGGCTCTATCCTTGGTCTTTACATGCTTCCTCTTGGTGATGTCATCAGGAGACACAGCATTAACTTCCATAGCTATGCTGATGACACTCAACTGTATGTAGCTGTGTCTCCTGATGATATTGAACCCATGAATAGAGTTCTAAACTGTATTTTAGATATTAAAATGTGGATGGGAGAGAACTTTTTGCTGCTCAACCAAGACAAAACTGAAGTCTTGGTAATTGGATCTGAGGCTGAGAGAGATAGGGCTCCATTTTATCTGTCAACCAATTCTATGACCACATGTGATACAGTAAGGAACCTCTGTGTGATTCTAGATCAGTGGTTCTTAACCTTGTTGGAGCTACCGAACCCCACCAGTTTAACATGCGCATTCACCGAACCCTACTTCAGTGTAAAATAAAATGATTTTGTTTTCCAAATTCAAGACATATAGTTTTTCTACTGGTGCACAAATTGAACCGTGCAGAACAAAACCAACATTGTGCATGAACTAACAACATATGACATACCTGCATATCAGTGTGACTTCTGCTGTTGCCTTTGAGAGACCAGTTCAGATATGCGTGGCTTCACCTTGGCAAGTGCTACTCTCATGTCATTTTCAGGGCAAAGTCTGTTCCTTTTCTTTGTTTTTATGTCCAGCATCCTCGAAAAGGATTGCTCATAACTCCCATCCCGTTCTGTGATACATGAGAATTCATATTGTACATATTTGTCTGACCACTTTCTTTTTTTGCTCGACATAGTTTGTATGGATTAAAATATGAAGAAAGTAATTACACGATGTACTTCGACAACATTCACACGTTGAATCACTCCTGAGTGCGCTTAATTCCTAGCAGCACTGATTGGCCAAGCAATGTCACATGATCATTTGACCCCAAGTGATGGCAAAGCGGGGCATACCATTGCATACAGACATGATGAGTCGGTGTGTCTTAACCTCCGCAGCAGAGGCTCCACCGAACCCCTGAGACCGACTCACCGAACCCCTAGGGTTCGATCGAACCCAGGTTAAGAACCACTGTTGTAGATGCAGATCTGAGCGTTGACCAACATGTGAACCAAGTAACTAAATCTGCATTTTACCAGCTGAGGAATATCTGAGTGAGACTCTTTCTCTCTAGAGCCAGTGCTGAAATCTTAATCCATGCTTTTATCACATCAAGGATAGATTACTGTAATGCCCTTTCTGGTGTAAATAAAACCACTCTCAATCGCCTGCAGCTAGTCCAGAACTCTGCTGCCCGCCTTTTAACGAGAACCAGGAAGAGGGAGCACATTACACCAATCTTTAAATCTCTGCCTTGGCTCCCTGTTTGCTTCAGGATTGATTTCAAGATTCTTTTAATAGTTTATAAGAGTGTTAATGGTGTTGGTCCTTCTTTTATATCCGACTTGCTTTTAACTTATGAACCTCCCAGAGCCCTTAGGTATTCAGGTGCAGGCCTGCTGAAGGCCCCCATGGTCAGGACAAAAAACCAAGGCGAGGCCTCGTTTAGAAACTATGGACCTCGTCTGTGGAACAGCCTACCTGAGGATGTGAGGGCCTCATCCACTGTAGAGGTTTTTTAAAAAGAAATTAAAGACACACCTGTTTAATTCAGCTTTTAATTAAATTTCATATTATATCTTTTCTAAGCTAGAATTTATTTTAACTCTAATGGATGCTTATCATTATGATCAGGTTCAGTACTCTATTTTACTATTACTGTATTTTATGATATTTTATCTGATACATATTTGTTTAATCTAGAATTTTTACTCATATTTTTATGTTTCATGATATTTTATCACATACTTATTTGTTTAATGTCTTTTAACCATGTTAGACTGTTCGCAAGTGTTTTTCTCACCCTTAGCTGGGGTGTTTGTGTCTATGCTGACACCACGGCCAACAGGAGGACAGGGTAGATGGCGGCTTCTGGGTTATCTCTTCTTAAGGTTTCTACTTATTCATTTCTCTTTTGTATTTGTTTTGGTGTATTTTATTGTGCAGGGCTGATTTAATAATTTTATTGCATGAATAGGGATTGGTGTTTTCTGTTTGTTTTATGCACAGCACCTTGAGCTGTTCTTTTTTTTTGGATGAAAGGTGCTGTATAAATATAATTAATTTGATTTTGAATTTGAATTTAAAAGAGTTCAAATTTGGACCCTTTTTCTTTCAAAGTTGGCATTGGTCAGTGGCATTCTGGGCACATCTTGAGGTTGCTTGGTGGCAGTCCAGTGACAGACAGTAACACCATTACTAAAACCGAAATCGCTGGCCGGCAGCAGCTCTGATTGGACGATGTGTAAATGTCTTTGGACGGCGGCTGTTCGTGTCAAGGGCTGCCAGCCGCCCAGTACCCGGGGGTTTATAAAAAGAGGGTCATTCTGCACGTCTGACAGCCACCAGACTACCAACATTCATGATCAAACCATAAAAATCGTGCGGTGGCATGAAATCTAGCAGATTGTGCGGACGCTTCCACATCACGCGGTGGCAGTTGTGTTTGTGACCGTAGCATGAAAGATCCAGAACAGTGAAACAGGCTGCTTTCAATCCTGCTGAACTTGAATTTAGACGTGTTTGTCATAAACTCCAGATCATGACAATACATGCTAATGCTAATGCTAACGGATGATCAATAATGAACCAGCTGCCTCACGGATCACTGATGTATTCTGTGACTTTCTGCTGTGACGTCAACATAAAAATGTGATCGCTGAAGACATTTAACGTTGACCAAGTTGACCATTGTTTTTTCCTGTTTACTTCCTATTATTATAGTCATTTTGTGTTTATTAGTGGATTTATGTTTAGAAAATTAGATATCTGGTCATAAATTTCATTAAAAAAGATGTCAAGAAATGTTTGGAACTTTTATTTTGTTTTACTTTTCCTTTATTTTTTTCACAACAGAAAACAAAACAACTGCAACAGAAACACTTCATGTGATTTAACTATTAAAGTATCTGAAATAAGTATAAGAAGTTACATACTTTTGTTTAATGTCTTTTATTTATGAGGATTAAAGCTGATTTAATCACACAGACAGAGTGAAAACCAGAACCAGATCAGGAATTTAACGGTTTTACATCAGAGCTTTAGCTGAAACAGTTTATAACTTACATAGATGTATATGACTTCCTTTCAAAATAAAAGACACTTTATACCACACTATCATCTCCATACAGAAACTGTATTGGCGGATAGAGTGAGAAAAAATATAATAATAATAAATAAAAAAACGGCTTATTTCATTGTTGACGGTGTGTATCTACGAGAAATTCATGAATCTAACAAACTAAACTGAATCAGAGCTAATTATGTTACCCTTGCCTTATTTTTTGGAGCATCTGGCACATTGAATGTTCACCTTAGAATCTTATCCGCTTTAAGTATGAATTGTGGTTGTGCTTACTGACCTCAAAATAATTCTCTGGGGTACTCGGCGTTCATAAATCTGTCAAAACGTTTGATTATGGTCATCTACAAATCTGGAGTGCTTGATGGATTGTTGGAGCATTATGGGTAATGTAGTCAGGAGCCTGGCGGAGTGATACATACTGTGCTTCAACTGTTTTGTGAGTGAGTTGAATAAAGTTTCAATGATCTGACTGTTTCGTTAAAATAAAAAAGTTTTTTTTTCTTCAACCAGAGCCAAAAGAAGGGTCAAAGAGCCACATGTGGCCCCGAGCCTCAGCTGGCCGACCCCTGGTTTATGTGAATAAGGTTACAGTGGATTCTGAAGCAGAAAAGAGCAGCTATGCACTGATATGCAACACTTTACAGTAGTGAAGTGTTTGTTGCATATCGGTGTAAAAACTGATCTAAAAAGACGATTTTCTCCGCGACAGAATCAGCTGATTTATGTCAATCGCACAAATAATCGTACATTTACGAGAGTTGCCAGCAACATCTCCAGTGTTAAAGGGTGAAGACCACACACAAAGAAAGTATAATGTTTGAGGCTATAAACTATAATGTTTCATTTAAAGTCCCACCCACATCCTTTGATCTGCTTTCAGAGTTTCCAGGCATCTTTTAATTATGATGATGCCGTTTTTAGCCAAAATCCAAAAATCTGTGTTGATTTCTAGGACATAGTTTCTGCAGAGCGGCAGGAGTTCATCAGAAATTGACCTTGGAGGGACCCCACCCCCTCCTTCCCTGTTGCTGAGAGCTCTCTGTTTACACTCTCTACCACTGGCTAAGAGACCCTCACACCCCAACCTAACATTAGCACTGCCACTAAAACAGCAGCAATATCGTAGCAATCCATCCATAGAGGTTAGATCCAGATCCCAGCTCAGACCAGGAAAACAGAGACGTTCATGGATCTATTGGTCTGACGGTGGATGATCAGAATGAAGCCGAGCAGGAACCGTGTGACCCCACCCAGTACATTTTCTATGTCACCAATACGAAATGTTTTAAACAACATTTTTACATCTGCTCCTGTTTTACAAGAATTTGAATACAGAAAAACTCAGTAATTAAATTTGAAGCTTCATTTTTTATATGTTAGTCCTCCAAAATCAGAAAAATGCTACATGAACACGTGATTGTTTGGGTTTCGTGCATTTCCTTCTGTACTCATGTTGGGTTTTTGGTAAGATTTTCTTCTTGTCTCGTGGTTCTTCCTGGGTTCTCATTATTGATCGTGGAGCAGACGACAATGACAACAAAAAACATGAACAGCAGAGAACAGCCACACTAAAAACAAGATAATTATTCAATATAATTTAATAAAATTAGTCATTTAATAATAGAATAACATTTAACATAGATGAGAGAGTTCCAACTTTCATGACTCCACCCACTAAAGCAGGTCCACATGTGACCTGATTCCTAAACAGCAAAGTGCTTTCCAACTGAATGCTGATATTTATGCTATTCAATTCAATGTTATTTATATTAACTAATATTTACAACAATAGTCGTCTCAATGGGCTTCATACCAGTGTTTGTGTAATATACATGAATCATAAAGAACATGCTGTCGTAGAATTCAATAGCTGTTTGATAAACTAAACTAAACAGACTAAACTAACTGGACATCCCTGCCCTTAGACCCTCCTTTTCGGTAAGGAAAAACTCCAAAAAAAACGGATTCCGGAAAAAAAGAAGAAACCTCAGGGGTGTCCACATGAAGGAGGGATCCTCCCCCAGGACGGACAGGCGATGGACCATAACTCTTAACCCTTGTTCTATCCTAGGCACTTTAACATTGGGAGTTGGGTCATCTAGACCCACTAGACAGTGCTCTGAACCTTTTTCTTCAATGATTTGTGATCTTCACTGGTGTCCATGGATTACATGACATCTTTCCACCTTTATCCACCTTTGTCATGGTAGGGAGAACACCTCAATGGAAGGGGGGGGTCATCTGGACCCCATAAGGTAGCACCAGGGTTAAAGAAGAATTAACTTATCTAAATCTACAACTACATGTTTAAAGTCCAGCAGATGAGCTTCATCCAGATGGAGTTGGGGGACGGTTGGGGGCGCCAGACGAGCCGGAGACGAGGTCCACAGCCAAGTACAGGAGCAGCAGTAGAGATGAGCCAACTGGAATCTGGAATCACTCCCTCTCCCCCGGAGGGGAGTGGGAAAGGGGGACAATGCATGAATCGCACTGCACCAAACAGGCAGAGAACTAAATTATTAATAAATAATCAAGAATAGAGGAGAGAAGGGGAGGAGAATAGAGGACAGAACCCCAGTGCACCATAGCTACCCCAGCTGTTAGTGTGAAGCTTAGGGTTTAGGTCAGGGCTAGGTTTAAAAAAAAAGGGGGGGGGGGGGTTGTCAGTGGTCTGTTGGTACAGTCGTGGATAGAATGTAGTGCAGGTGGGATCTGGAAGTCCCTTGAAAATATGTGTGTGGTTGCAATGGAATCCGATCATCCCTTTGAGTGCTTGGTGCAGAGTCATGGTCAGGTCAGGTCATGTTGAAAATAGGTTAAGATGTAGCCATGGATCTGGAACAGCCTACTGGCAAATAATTGTCAATTATCAGTTTAATTCAAACATGTTAACATTAAGTTAAATATTCTCTGATTACTTACTAGTCTGTCAATAAGCCTGTCCAAAGAGGAATGTTTTCAGTCTAACTTTGAATGTAGAAACTGAGTCGGCCTCCCTTACCTGAGCTGGGAGCTTATTCCATAAAATGGCCTTGGTGGCTAAACGCTCTACCTCCAACTGTACTTTTACAAACTCTAGGAAACATCTTATGGTCATCTCTGATGACCATGACAAATTTAAACAAGACTTTTTGCATTTCTAACTTCCCGAAGCACTGTACGATCAGTCCCATTCACCCATTCACACACTGCTGCTAAACACTGGCACCAACCACCAGAGGTAATGTGGGGTTCAGTGTCTTGCCGAAGGACACTTCGGGCAAGGTAGGAATCAAAACTGCAATATTCCGATCAGAGGTCGATCCATATGGGATTACATAGACCCACCTACCAGTGCACTACAGCTGCCTGTCTATTCTATTTTTCCTACATTAAAGAATCCCTCACACACTCAAAAATATGGTCTAAAGAAAATTAAGTTCATGTTTTTCTATAACTGGTCAGTGAAAAGTATTAAGACTCTTTTACCGCCGTGTTGGTTACATTTGTCTAATGTAAGAATTATAATTAATGTCAGAAAATTATAATTAATGTTTACCATCATCATAATGATGTGCAGATTTCACATGAAATCCCTTGAAAATTGTGTAAAAGAGGATATTTGCTTCATTTTTATTATTATCATTATTATTATATAATTAATTATACTTATTAGTTAATTTGAGACTTTAACCATTTTAATACATTAATTGGGCATACTTTTTTTAAATAACAATTGCACTTTTAATTAAACTATTAAAATAATTTTATTTCCTGTTTTTACTTACTTTTAAATATTTATTTATTTATTAAATTTAGTCATAGGAGCCGGTTTAGCTCGTGCTGGTTTGCGCCGCCTTCCGTCCGTGAAACCAGGGTTCGAATCCGGGCTGCTCCCTGTTCCCTTCTCCACTTCTGTGCCGGTCCCAAGCCCGGTTGCTTTGAGAAGGTTGCGTCAGGAAGGGCATCCGGCGTAAAACACTTTGCCAAGTTTACCATGTGACTCGTTCGCTGTGGCGACCCCTGATGGGAAAAGCCGAAAGAGAAACAACATAATTTTTTAGTCATAAGATTTTACCTTGGGTTGATTTTAAGGTATGAATGACAAAGATCCATCCATCCATTAATCCATCAGCAGGGGGCAGCAGTGACTCACAAACTGTGAGCTGAGTGATCAGAAAGCTTAACAAATTTACACGTTAGAACAAAAAAAAATTACAGTTCAATAAGTTCAATAATCCTCATTTTTTTGTGATTGTTTTTATTCAAGTTATAGATGAACCAATCAGATGCCTCGATAAAAGTAAAATGGTAAACGACATATGCCTGTACAGCGCTTTTCTACCTTCATCAAAGGACCAAAGCATTTTACAGTCCCATTCAGCCATAAACACACTGATGGCGACTCTGCTGACAAACACTGGCGCCAACCTGTGACCACCAGAGGCACGGTGGGGTTCAGTGTCTTGCCCAAGGACACTTCAACAGGCAAGGCGGGAATCGAACCTGCAATCTTCCAATCAGTGGCCGTAGGTGCATTAGGTGGTCTCATGTCAAACGTTGAAAACATTTGATTGACAGATTCTTCCCAGCCTGCTTTCAGTGGTAGGGGCGTGGCATTCCAACAAGGTCACTCCTGATTGGTGACAGGGGTTGCCATAGAAACAATGACTCAGACCGACTTGGAGCAATCATTGGGGTGGCTGGTTGCTCCCCCTCTTTCTTCCCACATTCCATCATCCATTTTAGAAGAACATAAACACTCAACTGAGCACTGGTGTTAGCTCACCTTTGCACTGACAAATTGCGTGAATGTATGAAATATCTCGCACTAGTTGGCTTGTAGGCATAAGTATGCGTGTGAACACGATCTGTATTGTGTACATGTTGACATGTGGACATTTTTGCAGCTAGCAGGTGTGTTGATAACATTTCAGTGTGTGTGTGGACAGGCCCCGCCCCTTTGAGATTTGTATTCTATCTGTACCTTACCATAATGATAAACATCCAGTAGCTTGTTGTTTTGTGCTGTTTCATGATTTTACCCCCCTCCCCCCTCCTATGATCACCCTCCTATCCCCCCCCCCCCCTAACATCCCTCTCTCTTCTTCCCCTCTTTCCTTTTCCGTTTGGTCCAACACAAAATAATTTCAAAAATAATTAAAATGAATAAAGTTTGGCCTCGATTACAAAAGGGGTTTATTCAGACATACCTCTGGTTTGTCAGAAGATTTATAAACCCTGTTGTAAAAGTAAAATATGTCCAACACAAGAGGCCTTCAGCTCTCATCTGTCTGCCCAGCTGTTGGACAGGACAAGTTTAAAAAAAAAAGAAATAGGAACAATCTAAATACAGCCTTTGAGGGTGTTACCATTGAATATAAACAGGAACTTTCTTAAAAACAGCCATGAGGGTGTTTCTCAATGCTCTGTCAGAGGTGACGTTTACATTCCTCTGAGCAGGAACAATTTCAGGAATTCGTCCTGGTTAGTAAGGAACATGAGAGCGTGGAACTTCGTGGAGGAGGAGATTTGGTTACCAACAGCATACAAAGCCTTCACAAAAATGGAAAATGTGGCTAATCAACATCTACATCTACTGATGTAGATAGTGTCGCTAACACTAAAAGATAAGTCTATTTTCTTTTATCCGGTTCCTGTTTACGGCACAGACGCGTGTGGTTCATGGCAGCTATACAACTATCTTCAAGTGACCTAAAAGTTGATTTTCTCAACAACAAAAAGAGCTGATCATGGCCCGAAGAAAAACCAAGCCTATCTGATAAAAATTATGAACCGAATAATGATAAATCATGTAATCAAAGGGTTACGGTAGAACAGGGGTGGGATTATATACATTTTCTTCCTTCCACTCCCTTTCAAGCCATATTTATTAATATGTCTAATTATCCTATGTGTGATACGTCATTGTATGAATGTATAACTGCTGATTGCAATGTTTTTGTGTATTATTTTACTTGATTGCTTGAAATAAACCATTTTAAATAGTAAAAAATCAAATCAAAATTTTTGTGCTGTGATTAAATGTTATGATGTTCTATTTTATCTTAATGATGCAGTAAGTGTTTGTTTTGTGTTGCATATTTATTTGTGTTGTTTTGCCAGGAGACTGCAAATGTAAATCAGCCTTTGGCTAATTCTGAGTTTTGTAAATGTCTGTAATCAATCTGTTTTATGAAGTTACACTGTCCCATTCTGAATAAAGTTATAATAACTCATCTCCAACTTTGAACGAAGACGTGTTTACTGACTTTTCCCAAATAAAACTCTGCAGTTAGTTGAGCCATACTTGAACTTGAACGCACGTTTACAAGCCCAGAGTGAGCGTAGCATGAGCTAATGTCACAGATGTGCTGACGACGGCCTTTTGGTGCAGACCAAAACCAAAATGTCTGTGCCAATGAAGCAAACAAGAAAGGATTATTTATCAACGTGAACAGAAATATGTTAATTATTCCTACATGGATTATTTTCTACTAGGAACTAAATGAAACCTTTGTCATCAAAAAGCACCCGGTGACAAGCAGAAGATTTTTCCGGGTACCGTCTACTTTTAAGGTGCCTGATGGACGTCCTCTGATGGTGTGAAAGCTTTAAACTCAGTAGACATATAGGCCGGTGGTAATATTGAGGCGCAGCTCTGTTTCTTCCACTAAGCTTATCGTTTTTCCTTTTTTGGTTCTACAGGCTCAGTTCCAAACATGCAGGTAATCAGTAAAGTGAGACATTGGGGGACGGCCCTGCAATGATGGAAGGGACTTTTACAGTATCGCTCAAAGGAACAGGAAATGATCTCATCTTCCTTTGATTCTTTTAAATTGGTCAGAACAGTCTGTGTCACACTGCAGCTGCTGGATTCAGGTCCATCAAACTTTAACCAGAAAACCACCAAGAAAACAGCTTGTCGTTTGACTTTGAAGGAGTGAAAGTGCTTCCCATCTCCATTCAGCTTTATTTTGAAAAGCTGCAGTCCTTGGTACTGCTTAAACATGTTGATTCATGGGAAAGAGAGCTAACTAGTGACTGATTAAGCGCTCAACTCAGTGTCATGGTCAGGTCGTTGACTTTTACTGCAAAGCCCGTCCATCTTCAGAGCCCACTCCATCTCTGTCAGGGGGGAGGCGGGGTCTACCCTGAACAGGGAAATTCAGATGTAATGATGAACCCATGAACAGGATTTTGGACTGAGAAGAAACCAGAGAAAATCCACAAACTCCACACAGAAATGTCCCAGCTGGATTTGAATCTGGACCTATTGTGAGATGGGGGGGGCTAACCACTGGAACACGGTGCCAACCAAAAGTAAAACTATTCTGGACAAAACAGAACATTTTTTAAACTGAAGTTAAATCATTTTAAATGAATCAATTCTAAATCCTAAAATGTTTTTGAGCCATTACATCTTTAGGAAAGTGTAAAATTAGAAGGTGCTGCTTCTTCAAACAGTTTCAATATTTTTATTGATATACTGTAAATAGAACAGATTCAATAAAGTTCTCTCATGTACATTTATAACTTGTGTGGTTGTTTGTCTTTAAAGTCTTTTCTGCTCCTTCCAACGCCGTTTTCTGATGGTGGTGTTGAACCTTCAGCAGCAGAAACCGTCTCAGTTGAGTCTGTTTAACTCGACTAACTATTTAACTCTGACTCTTAAAGACGACCCGCCTCTTCCATGACCCAGAAACCCTCAAACTAAACCTGCAGCAGCACAACGGACTGAACGCTGAGGGCGGAGCTTCTGTCGGGTCGTTTGGATGACAGAATCCAGAATCAGGAACGGCTGACTTTGACTTTGTGAGGGTGAAACCTTTGAGGGAGCTGTGACCCGTCAGAAACCGTCTGAAACCCGCTGTCTAACTTTCCCCTTCTGTCCTCCAGGGTAGAACCTGCTGGCGATCAGTGGTTGAAACCAGGAAAAGGAAAATGTAAGTCTACCTTCATCCATATTCAGTCGTTCCTCTTAGAGCTCCTCATCCCTGAGGGTGATCCGTGCTGACAGTAGAAAGCAGTCATCCATTCATTCAGCTTTACGCTTAAGTTAAGAGCTCAGTCCAGTTCTCATATACTATCAATGGGTGGTCCATTGATTGTACATGAGTACTGGATTGTTGTGCAGTGAGCACTGTATTGTATATTCTGGATCTGACACCTTTTTTAACATCTCCTTGATAATCCTCATTTTTTCATGATGTTTTTGTCTGTAGTTCAAGTTATTCATGTTATAAACTGACCAATCAGATGCCTCAATAAAAGTAGGTTTGATAGAATTCATCATCACACTCACCCGGTCCACGTCTCAGATACAGTCAATGAGCAGAGCCACGGCTGAGGCGATTGGTTCTACTGTTTCTTGCAGTTCGATGTCCGTAATTCAGATCAATCCTCATCTTAGCTGGAACTGCAGGTGACAAGGTGGTAGAAATGGAGACCACAGAGGAGCACGCCGCTCTGTCAAATCCATGCAGCCAGACGGACCAGTTCTAGCAGAAATTTGCTCACATTGTTTCCTGTGGTTTGTGAAGTGATGTGAAACCCTCTGAGGGATTGATCGCAGTTCCTGCAGTTCCTCAGATCTCAGTTCCTTATTTATTGATGAAGGTTGTATTTTTTAAGAATCGTGTTTAGGCGCGTTCAGCGGTCACATCAGGTTGCTGCCTTGGTAGAGTCCATAGTCCACACTCTGGGCCACCTCTTGGTTCTGAACTTTGTTCAGAAATCTCCGTTTCTGCTTAGTGAGCTGCCGTCCAACTGTGTATAAATTTGTCAAATTGAAATCTTCCGAATCGTCACACATGATCTTCAGTTGTTCAAGACGAGCATTGCAATAATTAATACAGACCACCTCTCTACACAATGATGCATAAAACAAGTCAAAGGTTCCTGAAAAATAATTTTAAACCCCAGATTTTTCATTGACCATAGATTTTTTCGGTGGTGGGTTTGATATCGTATTCTCGTTTTTTTTAAATATTTTTGTTTACACTGGAACTATCATATTTCTACTGTGTTTTTCCTCATGTTCTTACACTACATCTTTAGCCAAGTATCTTCTGTGAATGTTTATAAACTTTTACCACTTGGGGGCAGTAAAGTCCTGCTGTTGATCAGGATGCTGGGGTTTGAGAAGTTTGAAGAAGCATCTTTGTTTTTTTCCGTTTGTAAAACTCCATGTAAAGTTAAGCTGAGATAAACACAGAAAATAAGATGTCATTTATGTTTGTTGCACACAAAAAACGAAAAATTGAAGCACTTTTAAGATTGAAATTCTTAGGAATGCAAATATGTTTATTACTGTCACAATAGGGAATCACTTGGGTTGCTTGGATGATGAATTTTTTTGACTTTTTATGTTAAATGTTTAACTTTAGTGGATTGTTTCTGTGTAAATCTAAAACCTAATGAATAATTCACTCTTAATGTGAAAAACTGACAGGATGTTTGTCACTGGAAGCAGCTCATTTGATGAAATAAAAGTCTGACTGAAAAGTTTAAGTCCCATTTGAAACAAAATATGAAGGAAGGTCTTAGGGCGGGGGTGCCAGTTTAGTTTAGTCTGTTTAGTTAAAGTTTCAGTATTATCCTATTGAATTCTATTCATTTATGATCCTTTTTGATTGTATGTTTACCAAATTACCGGTAAGGTTGACTGTTGTTGTGAATTTGAGCTGTACAAATAAATATGAATTGAATTAAATTCAAAAAAATAAGATTTCATGAAAGAAGCAAAACGAGCAGAGAGGAAGCAAAGTTCATTTAATGATGAATAAACTATAATAAACAGAAATAAATGATAACAAAACACAATAAAACTATGAAATATTGCATTTGTCCACCATTTTAAGGAAACAATTCATGAAAAAAACTCTACGAATAAAAAAACAATTATTTAAAATATCAAAGTTCACAATCAAAAAAAGGATGGATTCAGTTTTGATGCAGTAAAGCAGAGGCAAGTCAATGCTAAAGGGAATCATATTATTATTGAGTTTTATATAAGATTTAAAGATATGTTTATCCGAAGCTATTTTCAATTAAATACAAACTGTTTAAACCACAAAACAAATATTTAAAAATAAGACGCTGAAACTGTGACCCACTTTGAGTTCATGTTGTAGACGTTCAAGTTGTTTTTCACTGTTGGAAGCAGGCTGTACCTGCACTGTTTGTCCTGTGGGTGTCACTGTTGCTCTCTTGGGAACACAGGTGTGATCTGTGTTCATGAGGGTGTTGGTCTGAAGGTCAAATGATTTTTGACCTTTGTGCTAAAGTTTAATCACGTTTCCCTGTAAGTTTTGTATAACCAGTGAATAATTATTTGCGATTTTCTACGTGCCGCTGCACGACGGGGAGCTATTGGCAGAAACTTCAGGGTTTTACGCCGCCACCTGATTGTTTGAACATTGTTGGCGTGGTCAAGAATGTAGATGGTGGCAGTCAGGGGGGGTGATGTCTTTACAAAATTGGGCGATAGGATGGTGGCAGCTCTGATTGGACGATGTGTAAATGTCTCTGTATGGCAGCCGTCTGTATCAAGTGTCACCGTCTGGCTGGTCTTCGTGGGTAAACAAAAAGCGGCCATTTGGCCATTCTGCACCACTCTGCCTGCGCCCAAAGATCTTATTCAGTCTTCTTGTGCTCTTCTGCTGTGAGTCTTTGAGTCGGGTAGAAAGCACAATGTTCTGTCATCTGCGTCTTCTTCTCGCCATCAACCACACTTTGTCAATAAGCAGATCTCGGAGTTGCCGTGGTGCTGTCAACGCCACACTGAGTTCTGCAGCATCAATGCCGTCTCCCCATTCCGACCCACGGAGGCCAGGATCTCCGTATTGACGTCATTGCCAGGCCACCTACCCATGTCAGCAGTCCTCACTGAGTGTCTGTGCTACTACCGTATGATTTATAACAATCGGACAGTGGCAGTGGGACGGCAGCTTGGGGGCAGGGGGGTGGCTGGAGGGTGGCAGTCTGAAATGGACCAATCATCAGAAGATTTTGGGGACCGTGGAGACGTTCCTCAGTCATTTGTCGCACTGCTGCCTTTCTACCACCGCGCGACCCCCCCAAG
Source organism: Oryzias latipes (assembly GCF_053564925.1). Taxonomy (NCBI): domain Eukaryota; kingdom Metazoa; phylum Chordata; class Actinopteri; order Beloniformes; family Adrianichthyidae; genus Oryzias; species Oryzias latipes. The sequence goes on along the minus strand of NC_136254.1, from coordinate 34,182,403 downwards.
TGTGCCCGGGCGACTAATAACGTAATAATGATAAAAAAAAGAAAAAGAACATTCGGCTGGTCGCTTTTTTCTCAAAACCTCAGTGTGTAAAAATGCGTTTGCCACCTACTGACTACAAATGACGTCATGCGGTCCACCTGCCGATTTTGTTGCTTTCATTTAGTTCACTGCGCAGTGGAATTTTTTCTAGTCTTTTTTGAAACAAGGATGGAGGGGAGAATTTTTTCGTCGTTAATAAATTTTTAAAAATGCACCAACCATTCCAGGATGTCAGGCCAACACCAGTTCACACATGGACTGAGCTACAATATTCAGCAATGAAGCATCTTCTGCTTCTTTCAATGGATTCACTGCAAAATGAACTTTTTCTATTGAAAAATGGTCATCAGTCAGGAGAATTCCAGAAGAATAGCAGGTTTAGGTTACAATTCCAACTTCTCTGTTTCTCATTTTCTGGCAACACCTCGACCTGCAAAAAAGAAAACACACAAAGCTGTTTTCATTTCACCTACTGACCTCATCACAGGTCCAGGGGGGTATTCCAGGAAGCATGTTTAAACTACCCTGACTTTAAGCCTGAACTCTGGCTGAAATCCGCCTGAACTTGCTTACTCTGGGTATGTCGGTTCCAAAAGACCGGATATGAGTCGGCGTAATTACGCCCGACTTGGTAACCCTTGGTTAATGCACGTGCGTGTCATGACATTCTCAATGGATCTCCGATTTCTGGAGTCACCATGGAAACGCGTGGAAAAAAAGAAAGCGCTACACTTCAGTGAGACGGAGTCTGAGGTTTTAATGACGGCGTATGAAGATTATACGTCCATCAAAAAAGTAATATGGCTGCATCATCAAAAGAAAGTTTCTGCTTGTAGTAAGAACAGACAAAGTAAACGCACAAGTTTTTGATCTTATTTTCATTTTCCCTGTGACTCATATATATATAACTTATCCAATTTTGCCACCTTAAATTAATTACTTCTATTGGTAACAAATAATTGAGTTAAATTTAATCAACATAATTTCTTACGTCTATAAAACACAATAATTCTTTATACAACTCAAATTTATGTATTTATCTAACTAAATGTCATATTACTCCAATTCAATTAATATTTCATGATCTCTCATATGTCTAAGTTTGAGCCGGCAGATATGCTCATTTTTACAACAATAAAAAGGACGGGAAAAGAATACACGTTACGTACAACTTCAATAAAGAATTTTCCATCAATGTCACTACAGTACTTCTCAGTATGGGTGGTATATAAACTCATCCTCTTCTCATTCACTCTTACTCATGGTGCAGAGACATAAGCACAGTAGGACTAAACAACTCAGCAAAACATGGCACAACACAGTAAAACAGCTAAACAACTAAACACATTTGTTCAAAAAGCCACACTTAAACCAAAATCCGTCCAGACAGGCAAAGCAAATGGTATCCCACAATCCTTTGCGGTGCCGATCTAACAGCAGGACCAACGTTACACCTACTTAATTTAATTAATTTGAATGAAAGTAAAATAACTGTCTGATAACTGCGTGTTATTTTTAAACTGACTTAACAAACAAAGGAGTTATCTTAACTGAAGCAAATAACTAAGTTAGATAAAAGTAAAAAAGTTTATCTTTCCAACATCCATATGTGATTTTATCACCCTCTCACGGTGAAAAAAGTATTATCTGAGCTTCTTTATCCACTAAATCATCTTCAAATGGACACACAATCGCGCTTCACCTCTCTGACAACAAACTAAGCTTCAACTAAACCTGCTCCCGACCAGGTTATGTTCAGAGCATGAGTTGCCATGGCAACTTGACCTACCCTGAAACATACCTCCATTTCTGGAACCGAAAACTGAGGTTATCAACTTCCTTAGCCTCAAACTTACCGTGGGATATAGCATAACCTGCTTTCTGGAATACCCCCCAGATATTCACAAAAATCCTCATCAGAGCCAAAACAAAACTGTCCCAAAAGTTCTTCTCCTCTTTCAGCAGAAAATTGCAGCTTTTTTGGAAGACTAAACCTGAAATCATGTCGCGTTCTTGAAGTCGTCTTTGTCCTCTGCAGTGTTTCCTGTTGATTTCACACCTCAACGGTCAATGTTTGACAGTCAGGAAAGTCCTAGATCAAAGTGGTGACAGCACAGAGCCTCAAGGAGCCACAGGTCACACAATTGACAAAAAAATGTCTCATTTCTCATTCTGAGCTTTAAAGTTCTGAAAATACATTTCCTAACTGAGTTCTGTGATTAGTGCTCTGAAAGTCCCACACATCTACTCTAACCTTGGAATACTGGTAGCAATCTATCAAAGAACTTTAATAAACATTTGTTGAACAGGACACATCAGCTGCCAGTCATGATAGATTCATCACAAGAGTTGGACTTCTGCTCGTCATCCTCAGATGAAACAGCTGAGAAGTGGAAGCAGGACGGCGACGGTTCCTCGGCTACAAAGAACCTTTGGAAAAGAGCGTGTACATTAGTGCGTTACCTCGAGCCCACCTGCGGTAGGTGTACAGGCACAGGAGGAAGACCGTGATGTGTAGGACGAAGACCATCACTCCAGCAGTGATTCTGATCCATATGATGTGAGGAGGATCAGGGGTGGGAGGAGCTTCAGGAAGCTTTACTTTGGCTGTGGGCATTAACAAAATACAAGAACAGCTCATGAAGTTTTTTACTTCTGGAACAACCTGACAACGTAAACCGAGAAACATGTGGGTGTGAGAATTTATCTGAAATAACCTCAACCTGACTTATTTTATGAATGAACTACCATCAAGGACGGACCGCTGACTCAACACTTCAGTCCGTGGACCTCTGTCAGAGTCAGAGAGACGTCTGCACCTGTCTGCAGGTCTGCTGCTCCAACAGGTCTCAGCTTGGAAGGACCGTCTCCATCCAGCATGTTTCTGCATGCAGTTCTTTTTTTCTTATTTTGGGGGGGGGTTACTTTCAACAGTCCTCTTTGTTCTTCTTAAAGTCCATTTTGGCTGAAATGGCTTCTGATGGTGTGATGTGAACCTGAAGGAGGGGCCTCCTAAAGTCTTTTAGGTCCCTCTGGATTGTTTTCTGTGTCTCTGATTTCCATTAAATGGTTTTAAATGACTTTTTGTTTTTGAGTCAATTTCCTTTTTTTTTCTTCTGTGATTTTCTAAGGTGTATCTTCTCAGCAGAAGACAATCATCTTATCCTCATCTTCATCACTTCATCTGTGCCTGAACAGCAGACTTACCTTTGACTGCCAGCCAGCTCTTTGCTGACATCTTCCCTTTGGACAGGTGCTCACATGAGTAAAAACCTTCAGAAGACTGAGAGATGGAGGTGAGGACCATCCTCCCCTCCTCTTCCTCTCTGATGAACTCCCCATCCTGGTAGAAGTTGGCACTGAAGTTTGAGGTTGAGGAGTCTTGGTGTTCATCCTTGTAGGAGCAACGAAGAGTCACACCGTCCCCCTCAGTGACGCCATACGGGGGGCTTTCCATGATCACAGGTGACTCTGAAATGTAACCACAGTCCAGTCAAAGGTCGGCCTTTGGCTGACATCCTGCAGAGACCGAGTGGAGGTTCAGGCTCACCAGTGACCGTAACGTTGACGACGTTGCTGCACTCCCCGTGATCGTTTTCACACCAGTACACCCGGGTGTCTGATGGGTAGTCGATCTTGCAGGAGGACTCTTTGGGGATCCCCCAACCGTACTGACAGTTCTGATTGAAGCACATAGACATTGTGACAGAGCACAAATCTGTCACGATGTGAGTGTTAGATAAAGTGTATTTGCTTCTGACAGCATCAGTGGGTGCACACACTGTGTAGCTGTAAACTTCCAACAGTTCTTGCAATTCACTTTATTTATTTTCTGTTTTTGGTTGTTTTCTATGTCTTATTTGTTTACTTCCTGATTCCATAGGAGTACTTCCTGTATCCTGAACGTCCAGTGGACCCACCTATTGTTTTTGGTTTCCTTTGACAGGCCTGTTTTAAATTCAAAATGATTTCTTTTTATTTTGCATTTTTGTTTAAAGAAAGTTGTTAAAGTTTGGACTTCTTTGTCTAATTATTGCTTTTGTAATTTGGAAATGCATGTAATTGTTCTTTTGTTTTCAGGAAATGTTTGATTTTGATTGTTAATTGTGTTTGTTTGGCAAGGGGTGGAGCCAACCACCTTTAAAAGAGGACCTCTTTTCAAGATGGAGTCTCTCTCTGGTGATGTCTGGCTGCCATGCTGCTGCACTGTAGGCTGCAGACTTGCCACATTATTTTCAATGGGTGCATTTTTCCCCACATTTTTGCCTTACAACTACATAAAGATTGAGAGCACCTTGACTCTTTGTGTGGACAGTAGTTTGTTATTCTGACAGACGTGTTCCTCTTCACGGTCCAGCCGGTGGAGTTGGCCGCACAGCTCAGGACGATGGTCTCATAGCGGCGGAACTGAGACCGCTCAGGAGAGATGCTCAGAGTCGCTGCAAAGAGAAGAGGTTAGTGTGTTTGAGAGAAAATCATTAGTTTTTTTACTTTACATTTGCTTTTCCACTAAAGCTACGGACACACAGAGTATTTGACACATGTTCCAGAACGCACTAAACTCAGGTTCTTGAACATGTGTTTAGCCCATACTGTAGTGTTTACAGTGGACAAGCAGGGAGGGGCTTCACCTTCTTTTGCTGTTGCTGCTGCTTACACATGTCTGCCACCTACAGTTGAAAGCCCCTCAGTGTAAAACGTCAAAGCGGTGCAAATCTAGTGAATCTAGCTCCAGGCTTTTTCTTTCACAGCTCTATTCTGATATATGAAAGACCTGCTGTTGTTGAATTCCAGAAGGGCAGAAAAAGCGCAATTATTCATTTCTCCTTTGTGATCATGTTTACAGCGGTTGGCACTTGCGTGTTTTGAAAAGGACTCTACCTGTACGTCACAACCAAATCAGAGTGTCTGATTGGTCAGAGTTCAGCGTTGTAGCGGTTTAGGGTCAAGAAGTTCAACTGGCTGAACTTTCAGTGAGCGATAAATGAACGATTTGCACGTACAGCCTTAAACTTAAACTTAAAGCCTTAGACTTGACTTAAAACCTTGCATAGCGACACGTGAATGTGAGTGTTCTGAACACAGAAGCTGGTTCTAAACTGAACTGATCTAATTTATTTATTAACTGTACCAAGAATTGATGCTACTTCTGTCTGCTAGCTTAGGCTTTCTCTAAGAGACCTTTGAGAGAGAAATAACTTCTATGTCAACAAAATGAAGTTCCTGAACATTCATAGTTTTTCTTTCCATTGAATAGAACTTTACTGATCCCTTAACGGGGGAATCAATTAACGTATGAGCTTCTCTGATTTATAAAATAATCTTTAATCTGAAAGGCTTTGTACTCACAGAGCATGAGGCAGAACTGAGCGACCTCCATCCTGTTGTCGTCTGACAAGGAAGTCATCACATCGCTGCAGAACTTTAACGACCCCCCCCCCCCCCCCCCGTTTTCTTTCTTTTGATTTTGTTAAAAAAACATCCTTCAAAGTGTTCTATGCTTTCAGCATAACTTTCCGTAAAGCTTGTTCCTTCTTGACGGTGAAACCGCAGCAGTCATTCGAGTGTTTGGCTTTTTTCACACCTGTAGAGGAAATGCATAGAGGTCACCTGCAGACTGACGGCTCCCCAGAAACCTGTATTTACGTCAGAGGCAGCCTGCTGCTGTCTCACTGCTTTGGTCCTTTTTACCTCTCATGTTGTCTGGCGGGTAAAAAGTGACCCACTACCAGGTTTAGTTGAAGTAAAAATACCCTAAACGGTACTAATCCAACTTGAATACTTTACATTTCCTAAATCCACTATTAAAAAAAGTGATTCTTTATGTTTCCATGTGGCCTGGACACCAAGAGAGCAATAATAATAATTGTTGGATGGGTCATTTTTGACCCGTGAATCATAAAAGCTAAAAAAACAGACAAATGTCAAAGGCCACACGCTAACTCTCTCTGATACATAAATGCACACACCTACACACACATCTATACACACACCTGTACATCCACACATCTACACACACACCTAAACCCACATCTATGCACACACTGACACATATAAACACAAGCCTATACACATCTGTACACACACTGACACATCGATACACACACCCACATCTAGGCCAGCTCAGTGGTTGGAGTGTGACTGGAAGGTTGGAGTACAAACCCAGACCAAGTCCTACCAAAGACTTTAAAAATGGGACCCAATGACTCCCTGCTTGACACTCAGCATTAAGGGGTTGGATTGGGGGGTTAAATCCACCAAATGATTCCTCAGAGTGGCTGTGTCTGCAGCTCACTGCTGCTCCCCCAGGGGAGGGGTGAGATGCAGAGAACAAATGTCACACACCTATGTTTGTGACAGACAGATAGTGTGATGTAATTGAATCTGTACACACAGAGACCTTGTCCACTGGAGGCTGCTGCAGGTCGGTCCAATCAAAAAGGCGACGGTTCTACTGGATGTCAAATGAGGTTACTGAATATTTGGATTTTGTAGGGTGGGGATTTTTTGACCCCTGCGTCAAATTAAGTTAACAGAATGTTTAGATCACAAACATGTTAAGGTTTTTTTAGTGACAGAAAATGTCATTAGTTCTGTTTAGTTTTGGTTTGCAGGAAAAACTCACCAGAGAGCAAACCTCTACATCTGAGCATTCTCTCCTCACAAGAATGATCAAACATCTGTTTACTGCATTTCCCAGGAGTCCACACTCCAGCTGGGATGACTCATCCCAAAAATATATTTCAGTCTTCTTCCCAAAAACGTAAACAAACTTTTTATTTTTTCAAGTATCCTCTAGTCTTTTCAAGAAAGATGTCAGGATGACACTAACTGTTATGAAGAAGCTGCTCAACCCAACCAAGCCCCCCCTCATATGCTAAGGAATGCAGAATCCAGTCATTCATTTATTTCCTATAAGTGTTTTTTCCAGTCAAGGGTCACGGGGTCACTGGAGCCTACTCAGCTGCTATTTAGTGAAGGCGTGGATCATCATGGACATTTTAGAAATACAGAGGAGTCCTCAAATGACCCCGTTCTGCTAGCTGCACACTCAAAAGGTTTCAATCTTCTGACTTTAAAGGTTACTTTTGTCTGTTAAAAGACGGCACAGCTCAGATTTACCAAGTGGAAGAAAACAGGAGGTTCATTTTAGAGAGGAAGTTATGGCCACAGGAGTTCACTCACTCATCCTCCTCATGCTGGATCCTGAGGTTAAATGTTTTCAGTGGCGCCCTAAAAGAGCTGGTTGGACATTCTTCATGTTTCCTGGAAATACTCAGACTGTTGCTCTCTGCTCACAGAGTGGAAGTGACCTGAGATGACCTGAAGAATGGGATCCAAAACTGTATGCAGCAACAATCCTGCAAACAGACCTCCCTAACCGTTTTCAAAGTAAAAATACTAAGATTTTAGAGTATTGTGTATGATAATAAAATGTAGTATTTCTGCTGGATGTTGGGATCTTTCCACATCTTTCTCTCTAGTGTTCATGGTTTGATTTTGTGTTTCTTCCAGTTTTGTGGCTCACAGTTTTCCAGAATTGGTCTTCTGTGTGTCTTCAGCAGCATTAATCATCATTTCTCCATCCTCTCCTTGTCCCACAGAGATGGAATGATCTGCTGTTGGGACGTGTACCACAGGAAGTGGGCAGGATGTTTCTTTGTTTTTGTATGAAGAAATCTCACAGAAGACCCACAAATATCAGGTGATTGTTTCCTCATATTTGGGATAAGAGGCTTCAACATGTGCTAACCTTTTCTAAACCTGTTTGAGGTCACAGGACTGCTGGAGAGTGTCCCACTACTGTTGAACAAGGGCAAGTTACACCCAGGATGGGTCACCATGCAATTTGATCATCTAAACCAGGGGTCTCAAACTTGCGGCCCGCGGGCTATTTGCTGCCCCCAAGATGATATTTTGCTGCCCCCTCCTTATTATTGAAGTTTAATGTTAATGCGTCCTGACAGTCTGAATGAATAACACCTTTTCAGTTTTGTGCAGGGAGCTGACAAACCAACCAATCACAGTGGGGTATATGACTCTGGGGGCGTGTCATTGACTGGGCTTGAAAGCAGGGGAATATTTAAGGCAGGACACCTGACAGCCCCCTCCCCGGACCACATTAAGGAGTTCCTTACTTTCCTCTTTAGAACGTATCTATTCGCATGTAATTTTCTACATACATGCAGTCCGTGCTGAACTTTTCTCTGGGCCGCATGGACCCGAAGGAGGGTTAGGGTTAGGATTACGGTTAGGCGTGTGGTCAACCCTGACCAAACGGTTCTCGTACGCAGCTGTTACTGCAGCTCCCCCAGGAGATGGGTCACTGCAGATAATAAATGTCCCACACCTACATGCGTGACAGCTAACAGGGCTTTAACAGTAAACACATGCGAGCAACAACAAGATTTGGTCTTAGACTCTTAAATTGAGTTTGAGACCCCTGATCTAAACCAATGTGTTGTGTAGTGATTACTTCCCAACGAGGACTCTAGGTTAGCTGGACGGGGGACCTTCTCAGTAAACAATTACAACTTTGGCTCAAGAAGATCTGAGAAGATGGATATTCACCTGTAAGACAGTAGATGGGGGTTTAAGGACCTGCTCACACCAGATCCATGCTACCATGCTAAGAGTACATTTGACACCAACGTCTAGTTTCTGTTGCTGGCTGTGATTGTTAAGTTCCATGCTTGGAGATGGTAGTGAGGACAGAACATCGTTCAGTCGAGTCCTAATCTCTCACGGGTCAAAATTACAAAGACCGTTGTGTTCTACACAGACTATCCATCAAAAACAAAGCTCTACATGACTTCTACTTTCTATACGGTCACAGGCCTCAGACAAAGTGAGGAGAAAACTGAAAAAAATGATGCAAAGGTTGCAAGAGTCTAGATGAGAATTTCTGGACCATTCAAAAACAAAATCTCTGAATGCTTGACCTGCAGAGACTGAAGGATTCTGGGAAGACCACCTTTGCTTTAGGAAAGAAACAGACCAGCAGTTTTTCTGACTGTGGATGAAACATGATTGTGAAATGTTTGTCATTCCAGATGTTAAGAATCACTATAAAAAAATGCACATACAGAGGATAGTCCTTATTTTATCAACAACATAAAGGACTCTGGAAAAGATGAACATTCTGTGCAGGGAGGGGTTTTTAACTACGGAGTAAGATAACAAGAACTGAAATACTAACGTTTCACAGCTAACACACTGCCTCACTGTACTTCTCCTTCATGACCTACAAAGACTTCCCTGAGCCAAAGAGAGTAGTCCTAGACTGGGGAGGGTTAACTCGGAGGACGATACGTGACCATTCTGAACTCACAGCCAGACTGTTGACCTTTGGTTAACTTTCAGCTTTAATGCAGCCTCCGTAGCTGATGTTCTGGGTTCAATCAATCATTTATCCACATTTAGGAAATGCACCACAAACATTGGCTGTAACTGAGAACTGAACTGAGTGACTCCAGGAGTCACTATTCCTTCATATTGTATGGTAGGAAAGCAGTTCCATCCGTCTTTTATCGCTTATCTCTCAACAGAGACTTCCTCCACCTTCTCCAACTTGACATTCCAACTGGTCCGATATGAGGTGAAGTCATCAGGGTGGAACTTTCTCCTCCTATAAAAAGTTTTTTTCACATTAAAAATCTCCAGAGGAGCTGCTGATCTGTGAACCGAGCTGGGATATTTTCTCTGATTTTCTTCTAATCATAGGTAAGTCTCTGAAATTAAATCAACACTGTTATGAACTTTCAACAAACAGATCTTAAGGTTTTGTTTTGTGATTTGATAACATAAGAAGGTTCTGTTTTGGTTGTTCAATTATTTTCCTTTTTAATCCACGGATTTCTCTGTGAACTTTAAAGTTTGTGTTTCTCACCTTTTATTAACAACTAAAAACCACTGAAGGCTGAAATATTCCTGGTTATTTGAATCTCTGTCTGAGAACGAAGCTAAATTTTTCTGTTAAAATACGTTTAGAATTCTGTTTGTGCATTTGCTTGACAAATATACATGAAGTATATCACAAACTTAAAAAAATAATCCTCATCTTGATCTCAAGGGTTTTCTGCTTTCTGATTCGTCTATGCTTGAGTCTCTGCTGCCCCCTGCTGTTTAGTGAGGATAACTACGGTACTTCTATTTCATGTGATTATTAGATGCCAAGATTACCATGCGAATCTTCCGCAGTGAAGTGGCTGATTCGCTGTAGCAACCCCTGATGGGACAAGCCGAAAGTGAGAGAAGATTAGATTCTAGGAATCGACACATCGTCATGTTAAAAGCAAATGTGATGACGATAAAGGAGGAGACAAATTTCCTGTTGGGGAGTCCTGAAGGGAACAGCTGAAGGAAATAAAAAAAAAACATGTTTTTTTTTTTCATCACGAAATGGCTGACAAAGGAGAAAATGGCTGGTCGCCTCCTCTCCTTCCACTCTGGCGTGCGGTTTAGAGGGTAAAATAGGGAGCCAGCTCTTTGGAAGAGGCGTACTTTTCCAAAATGTTAGGCTGTCGTAGTCGTTTACGACATTTGGTACCGCCCATTTGACGCCATCTTTTTCTGACTTCCTCCTTTGTTCTCTGCATGGAATGGGCCACGCTGCAATCCGCTGCTGCTAAAGTAAAACTCGATCTGTTCGGTACTCGTAAAACATGCCGTTCGTTCTAAACCTGTGGATCGTTTATGCCTTTTTGATCAAACCAGCAGGTATTTTTCTGAATCAACCCTTTCTTTAAAACTTCACTAGCTGTTCATCCATCATGTCCGTTGTTGAGCTTCTCCAGTTGGGTTTAGTGTTTCATCAGTATTTGTTTATGTATTTTTAGGTTATAATACAATTTTTTACTTTTTGTATTCAGTCTTGATGAGAAAGAGGCTATAAAAAGGATTTGAACAGGTCGTCAATCTGTTGCAGGGCATCTGTTTTTCAGTAAATAAAAATATAATAAACAGAAATTAAATGAAAAAAACTCCTTCATCCATTTTCTTTGTCCTCATTTGGAAGAAAAAAATGATAATTATGGGAAAATAAAAAATCTTGTTTAAAAATATGTTTTCATTTTAGTTTGAGATTCTTTTTAGACAAATCAAAGCAGCAATAAGCCGTAACAGAACACAGCCTCCCTATTATAAAAACACATTTGCTTTTATTATCTAAAAAGAAAAGAAAAATGAGATTTTTCCTGCAAAAATGTAAACATGATGGAAAACAATGTCAGGTTCTAAGGTTCTAGTTTAAGGAACGTGGATGGAACCTCATCTGAATCAGACTTTTTAAACGAACATTCAATTTGGTTGTTTCAGCAGGTCTAAATATATATTTTGTGTATTTTATTGAGTGTTTTATGGATGTTATGCAGTTTTCACTAATGATTGTTTGTCTCTGCTCTGAGTTCCACCGGCAAAAGCAGTTGTAATCTAAGTATCTTTGGTCTGATTTGATTTGGTTTGACTTAAAATGACCATTCCTGTGGACATTTTGGAGAGAGATCACATGATAAAGTTCTGTTCTTGTAGAACTGGGACCATCATGTCTTTTTTTCTGAACACCAACATCTCATTTTTTTTTAATTTATCTTCTAAAAGTGCTCATTTCCCTTTTGGGTCACGTCACACTGGAGCAACAGAACCAGGTCAGGCCAAATCCAGCCAATAAAAATATAGATGTGTGAATTCAGTGAATATCTGCCTAGCAACATTCAAAATAGGAACACTTTCGTTTGTTATTCATTTAGTGTTAGATTGGTAGTCATTTACACGTTTTTTATTTTTTTTAATTAATTTACTTTTTAAACAAACTTCCACATTTTTCCACACAATAAAACATCAAAAATGTTTTTATAAGCATTGCATTTAATGTCAAAGTTGACCAAAAAACTGGGAAATCCTAAAATAAAAAGATTTTCTTAGAGCAAAGCAGTTTAGTAAACCACATTTAAAAGCAAAATAATACATTTAAAACATGTAGAGAAAAAATAAATATAACAAAATCAGCTTCATATTAAAATGCAAAAGACTAAATGTTAGGGGTGATGTTAGGCTCTATATATATTTCAGACATTAATTATCAAATACAGATATTCCTTCAAATCTAAATATAACAAAAAAAGGAAGATAAACAAAAACAGTTTGATGCATTTAAATTACAGTTCATTGAAATGACGACTAAAACCCGCCCAACATTGTTTTTTCAGTTTTTTGTTTTGTTTTTTGCCCCTAACAGCTGTAATTTAAATGATTTTGTCTTCTTGCGTAATTCTGTGTGACGGCCTCCCCGTCGCCCGCCGGCCTCTTTGCTCTGCGGCTGCACGAACATTTGCGTTTCTGCGCCTTCGATCTAATTTTTTCCATTTTGTTTAAAAATATCGGCATTTTATTTTTCTTTGGAGATTCCAACTGGTTTGTTCGCTCTAGTGCGCAGGCGTGCATGCCAGTCTGTTGTAAATCGTTTAAATCAGGTTCTAAAGTGGGGTTTTGGATCAACATCAGACTCACAAACGAAAACTGATCAAACAAAAAAAACAAAAATAAAAAACATCTCAGTGAGCGCCGGCGGCGTGAGCGCAGGCGCGGGACATCTGTGGTTGTTTTCCTCAAACATTATAAAATGTTCCACTAAACTCAAACTGTTTTTTATCTATAGGTTCTTCTAAACTGGTCTGCTCTCCATCGACGGTCCAAGCACATCTGGGTCAGGATGCGGTTCTGTCATGTCAAGTAGAACCTCCATTTGACTTGACGGCTGAGACCTTGGAATGGAAACATGGAACAGAGGATGTTCACGTGTTTCGGAGTTTGGGGGATGACCCAGACAATCAAGACCCAAGATTCAAAGGCAGAACCATCCTCAACCGCCAGAACCTGAAGGATGGAAACGTTTCCCTCACACTGACCAACTTCACCAAGAAGGATGAAGGAAACTACTCCCTCTGTCTTCGTACGCAGACGCCGTTCATGTGTTCTAACGTCACCCTGACAAAGAGTAAGTTGCTGGTTTAGACCAGAATAAACTAAACTAAAAACATTTTTTTTCAAACCTGTAACCAGCTAAATATGATCTAACACGACTTCTCATCAGTTCCACAGATGGACAATGAGACACACAACCATCCAGGTGAGGAAAACAGCTTTTAGTGACACTTCCTGTTTCTCCTTTGACACTGAGGCTTGTAGAATCTGAGATTGTGCAGTTTTAAGGGATTAGTGTTTGTGCTGACGACCTTTTGACCTTCAGTTCTGCAGAAACTCTGAAGGAGGATTGACTAAAGTAGAAGCTGCTGTGATTCTAGATTCTAACGTGTGAAAATGTTCTGATTCCTCAAACATCTGAATCCTCCAGAGCAGCAGGCTGACCCGTTTTTATTGAGACTTTGACATTCAATCCTAAAGGAAGCATTTCAATAGTTAGTGGATTACATTTACTTTGGGGGGAAATTGTTGAATTTTTAACAAATATTTCTAAATGTTTTTAGTTTGATACTTTCTGATCAACGTTTTTTTCCCACAGTTTTATTTATCAATACAACAATTTATTAGAAATATACTTTTTAGTTACAACACATGTTTTTGTCAGTGTTGTGTGTGATAAACTTTAATGATTATACATTAAAATACAATATATTACTTTTCTTTGTAATTCATAGATTTCTTACTTTCTATTCTTCTCTTTTCTTTTTCATCATCTCTGTCCTGTAGGATCTGCTGTGAGCTTTGGTGTCATCCCTGCCATAGCTGTTGGTGTTCTTGGAGGTGTTCTTGGTGTTCTAGGTGTTGCTGTTGTTGTGAGGATCCTGGCTTTTAGATACTTGAGGAGGTCAGTCATGAATAAAATACCTGTTTATGTTTTTTTATGAACAGAACTGTTAACTTCTAATCTCTTTGTTCTGACATAGATTCTGCTTCAATCACTCTGAGGTGAGAACCATGTTTCCATCATTCATCCATTTGTTCAGACAAAATTCAAACCTAATTTTCTTTCAGATTTTATCCTTATTTTTAATCAAGGGATTTTTATTTTCAGATTTAATTTATCTTCTAAACTAAACTGTACTGAGATCAAGGTTCTGTAGAAAGAGACTGACTGATAACTTTGGTTCTGCTTTACTGTCAGAGTTTATCACTTTAGTTTGTTCATTAGTTTAAAGCTAAACAAAAATATCTAGAATAAGCTCAAAAAAGCAGTTCATCAGAATGTCTTGATGCTGTTTTTGTAAAGGCTGCTGTAACAGAATGACAGCATGGAGATGGAATGATGACCATGAGTTTTTGTCCTAAAGTGAATGCTCCCTCTCTGCAGGAGGAGGAGGAGGAACCAGCTGTGATTGGAACCAAACTGTGAGGAAAGGATGCTAACCACTACACCAGAGAGCAGCCCAGCTCCTACAGAGCAAAAACCATCTTTGGTGGATCGATGTCTCTAACTCCTTCCAAACTTGTGTCCTAAATAACCACCAAAGTTGAATTTAGCTCCTGGATGAAGCCGTTAAAGTTTTGACATTGTAACGTTGTGAAAAAGAGTTCAGCAGAGGGAAAAAGAAAAAAAAATCTCACTTTATCAATAATGACCATCAACCTCATGAAGTCCGGTTGGACGACTTCTGTCTCAAATTATGCATAAATGAAAGAGGAGCTGCACAACCTGGGGGTCCCAATCACCAAAAGGAGGGAAGGTACAACACTAATAGACCGAATCCTTGCTTCAGTCCCCCGGGGCAAACTGATGACCTCATCATTAATGGATACCTGAAGCACGTGTTTGCCTCATATGCAAACATTAGAAAAACAACGATTCATTTCCCCCACAATTCGGTTCTATGGTGTCGGCTATGGTTCAGTCTGAAACCCAGAACTCAGACACGACTCGGGTCACTGACGAATTCAGCGATCTCAAGGTGGACAGGCTTTGCTGCTGTGATCCCACCTGGATTTCAGTTGAACTTTCACCTGCTGACTATGAGCAGAAATCAACCCAGTTATCCAACGATCAAACCCCTTTTTCTATGAAATGTCTAAGTAATTTATTTAAATGTACTAAGAAATCAATGCTACTTCCATCCACTAGCTTAGGCTTCCTGTAAGAGACCTTTAATCCTTGTGCTATCCTATGGGATCAAGATGACCATTGACGTGAATAAAGTTTCATTCATTCATGATCCTGTTAATAGAATAACATTATTTATGAATAAAACAATGACCAAATAACACTATGATTTTTCAAAGACAAAAATTCACAAAAAAATAGACAAAAATAGATTAAATAATAATAAATAGTCGATCCTCTCCCGTCATCAAATCAAATCAAACTTTATTTATAAAGCACTTTTCATATAAAAATATAACACAAAGTGCTTTACATTAAAACAACAAACTATAAAAACAAGCAAGCATTAATAAATAAATAAATAAACAATAGGGCCCCCCTCCCCGTACCTAGCCCCCCACGCCTTTCACACCTCCCACTCTCTAACTGATGGAAAATGACAAAGAAAAATAGGCTGTAAAACATATGCTGAGCACAAAAACATGATGCGGGAAACGCTAGTAATTGGAACCTCCCCCCCTGTGAACAGCCGCATAGACAGCCAAATGCAACATCACAGGCGGGGACCACTCCACCACAGCTAAGCGGTGATGCAGGTCCCCACCCAGAGCCGCAGTGGCTGAACAGCAGCCGTCCCAGAGGGAGAGGTCCCAACTGAGGAAGCACCGGAAATAAAATTGAATAAAAATGAGAATCAAAAAGTAAACATTGATAAAAACGATAAAACATTGAAATAAGGTAAATTAAAATTACACGTTAAAATCAGGTTCAAGTTCATAAAACAAGATAAAATGGATAAAGAAATAAAATAAAAATAGAAAATACATATAGATAAATAACAATAAATAAATAAAAGTAGTAAAATAAATAAATAATAAATAAAAATTAGCTAAAAGCCAGGTTAAAAAGATGGGTCTTGAGCCTTTTCTTAAAAGTATCAATGTTCTCTGCGGCTCTCAGGTCCTCTGGCTGACTGTTCCATAAGCGGGGGCCATAGTGCTGAAATGCAGCTTCTCCATAGGTTTTAGTTTTTACAGTTGGAATGGTTAACAGACCAGTGCCAGAGGATCTCAGGGTCCGCGAGGGTTCATATCTTACTAAAAGATCTGATAAATAAGAAGGCGCAAGACCGTTAAGACATTTAAAAACTGTTAAAAGTATCTTAAAATCAATCCTGAAGCATATGGGGAGCCAATGCAGGGATTTTAAAATTGGGGTGATGTGAGCCCGCCTCCTGGTCTTTGTAAGAACTCGTGCAGCAGAATTCTGGAGAAGCTGAAGGTTCCTAATATTTGTTTTTGGAAGACCAGCAAGCAGGGCGTTACAGTAATCAATTTTACTCATGATAAAAGCATGCATTAGCATCTCCATATTAGCAAGAGAGAGTAGTGGGCGGACCCTAGCCAGATTTTTGAGATGATAAAAACCAGTTTTAACCACCTGTTTTATATGTGGGATAAAAGTCAGCTTAGAGTCAAAGATAACACCCAGGTTTCTGATTGCTTCCGAATGGCTTAAGGAAAGTTCCTGTAGCTTCAGAAACTGTTTCTCTCTCTTGGCTTCAGGACCAATAACTAAAATTTCAGTTTTTTCCTGGTTGAGCTGCAGAAAATTATTTGCCATCCATAATTTTACATCTAATATACAGTTAAAAAGGGCTTCTAATGGTCTTGTGTCATCAGGAGACATAGCTATGTACAGCTGGGTATCATCAGCATAGCTATGAAAACTGATGTTGTGGCTCCTGATGACATTCCCCAGAGGAAGCATGTAAATGTTAAAAAGCAAGGGGCCAAGGATGGAACCTTGAGGCACACCACAATTAATTTCATGGACCCCAGAAAAATATGTGTCCATGCTTACCATAAAGCTTCTCTCCATGAGATACGACTCGAACCACTTGAGAACAGTCCCTGAAAGGCCAAGACTTTTAAGTCTGTTTACAAGGATCAGGTGATCAACAGTATCAAATGCTGCACTTAGATCTAGTAGAACTAGTACTGAGATCTGACCTGAATCCAAGGCACACCTGAGATCATTAACAATTTTTAACAAGGCCGTCTCTGTGCTGTGGTTCATTCTAAAGCCAGACTGGTTTATCTCAAAAATGTTGTTTTGTAAGAGAAACTCATGCAGCTGAATAAAAACAAGTTTTTCTAAAACCTTACTTAAAAATGGCCAGTTGGACACAGGTCTGTAGTTATTAAAAACTGAAGGGTCTAAATTAGTTTTCTTGAGTAACGGTTTCACCACTGCCGTTTTAAAGGCAGCAGGAAAAATACCCGTCTGTAGAGAGGAGCTCATGATATTTAAAATCTCACTCTCAAAAGACCCATAAAATGATTTAAAGTGATGTAGGGATGGGGTCTAAAAAACAGGTTGTTGGATTAACTTGGGAGAAAACTCGACCAAGTGTTGCAGCTTCAACCAGGTCAAAACTGTCCAGTGCTTCCTCAGGTAAAATCAAGCCATCATTACCAATAAAAAGGCTTTTCTGTTCTTTTATGATGTTCATTCTGACAGAATCAATCTTGCTCCTGAAGTGGTCTGCAAAGTCCTCACACAATGAGGCCGAGGCTGGCATTGTGTTTTTGTTCGCATTTGAGTTGATTAAAGATTCAATTGTGGTGAAGAGGACTCTGGGGTTATTTTTATTTACAGAAATGATGTTCGCAAAATATGAATTTCTGGTCTGTTTTACGGTTTGATTATATAGTTTTAGTTGGTTTTGGTATAATTGATAGTTTATTTCAAGTTTGTGTTTTCTCCAAAGTCTTTCGGCAGATCTGCAACGTCTCTTCAATTGTTTAATTTCCTCAGTTCTCCAAGGAGGCGTGGGTTTGATTCTTATCTTCTTAGATGTTAGTGGAGCAACTGAGTCGAGACTGGATTTTAATTTACTGTTAAAACTTTCAACAAGTAGATCACAGGGGGCCGGTAAGACAGGTGGAGAGTTGGAGCGAACAGATGTAATAAATTTTTCGACCACTTCAGGAGTCAAGTAGCGTTTCTTCACCGTTCTCACAGAGGTCTCTTGCTTTATAAAACCAGTGATGTTAAGAAACACACAGTAATGGTCAGATACAGCCAGATCCACAACAGCGGACACACTGGTAGGTAAACCATGACTGATGACGAGGTCAAGAGTGCGCCCCCTGTTGTGAGTCGCTGCATGACGTGTTGTTTAAAATCAAGAGAGGAGAGCAAGTCCAAGAACTGAGTAGTGCAATAGTCCGACTTCTCGTCTGTATGCAAGTTAAAATCACCTGTTATTAAAATCATGTTAAAAGAAGTGTGGACAGATGCTAAGAACTCAGAAAACTCCTCAATAAAAACAGAGCTTGGTTTGGGTGGTCTGTATACTGTGATGCATAAAACTGGAGGGCTGTTAAAAACAAAGGCATGATGTTCAAAGCTGGGGTACTCATCCAATGTAATCTGCTTTACTGCAAAGGAGTTGGACATTATAGATGCAGTACCCCCACCCTTTTTGCCCTCCCTGGTTGAAAAAACAAAGCTAAAATTGGGTGGAGAGGCCTCTGTGAGAACAGTAGATGCATCCGTGCTCAGCCATGTTTCAGTTAAAAAGAGTCCATCAATATTATAATCATGGATAAAATCATTTATGATAAATGTTTGGTTGGACAAAGATCGAATATTCAAAAGTGCCATGTTAAAAGAGGGGGGAGTGTTTGTGGAAGCTGCTTCCTCAGGTTTTGGTGCTTCCTTTAGTGGACGAAGCCAGTTAGTGTTTGCTTTTCTCCCAGCACTCTTCCTCATGGAAGACCTGTCTGTAATAATGGTCTTAATGGGATAGACTGGGGGGGGGTGTAGGTGGTGGCAAGGAAGCACTGTTGATTGAAGCGGTTTCTTGGGGAATGTGGGGGGGTGATACCACATCCAGTCAGTCACTTCCACACACTGATGTCTGCACGGATGAGGAGGAGGTCTGGACTGGTGGGGGCATGATGGGGGCTGGTGATGTCTGGACAGAGTATCGGATGTTTGCAGCTAAAACATTGCTGCCCAGTGGACTGGGGTGAATCCCATCAGTTTTATAAAATGAGGTTCTGTTCCAGAAAAGATTAAAATTGTCAATAAAAACAAACCTATTCAGGCTGGAAGCAGACTGGAGCCAGGAGCTCAGACTCAGCAGCCTGCTGAAGCGGCCCTGGCCGCGGGAGAGGGAGGGGAGGGGTCCCGAGATAAAAACAGTCAATGGACAGGAGTTTAAAAAATTAAAAAGTCTGATGAACGCCTTTTTAGTCGTTTCAGACCCTCGATAAGATGTGTCATTAAAACCAACATGTAAAATCAGCCTCCTGACTGTGGAAGGGAGAGATCTCAGCAGGTCTGGGAGTTTCTCCAGAATATCCAGAACTGTGGCTCCCGGAAAACAATGTGTGACCTCGTTAAAGAAGCGTACCCTCCGTAAAATGGAGTCCCCGATGATCGCCGTTGTCGGGGCAAACAGTGGAGGAGGACACGCGGGCGCAGGTGCAGAGCCGACAGGTACCTGCGTGACGACAGCGGCAGCGGCGGCCTCACCTTGCGGCTGGTGGTCCATCTGCGGCGGCGAGGCCCGAGCCTTGCTGGAATGGAAGCGGACAGCTTCCTTCAGGATCCGACGGCGGGAGGAAGAAGCTGGAGCCCGCGAGGACGCGGGGAGATCCAGACGCTCGTCTGATCCTGATGGGGCCTTAGCGGTGATCCTCGAGCCCCGGTCCGGGTTGCTGCACGCCGCGATGCGTCCGTCCTCCTTCGGGATCTCCGTGGCGTCTCTCCGGAGAGCGGGGAAATCCATGGTGGAACCCAGGTCTGGTGGAGTCTGTGCCGCTGTGACCGCTGCGGAAGGAGCGGGAGAATCCGCAGCCAGTCCGGAGAAGCGGTTTGAGAGACTCAGGACAGGAGGCTTCCGGGTCTCATCAGATCTCATTCTGGACCTTGGGACAACCACTTCTTCATCCAGGGATCTTTGTGTGGCAGGCAGAGGGCCACTTGATTGAGATCACCTGGCACACCAGCTGCTTCATTAGCAGAGGGCTGATAAAAGCCTGTCAGTAGAGCTTCAGGCAGAGACCTGCTGCTTCCAGGTGGAAGGTGCAGCAGCCTTTGGCTGTGTGTAGGGCCCTAACCATAGCCGGGTAGGTTTGTGCTTTGTTCACCTCCAAGTTGCTGCCGCACCATTCTTATTGTTATCACTGTGTAGATCGCAGGCAGTGTTTGGCCGCTCATGCAACTCCTGTGCAGAGTCCTCTTGAGCTGCGGGAGCAGGTATGTGTGTGTGTTATGTTATACTTGGTTATTTGTGTTAATTTACACTTATTTTGTAGGTGCCGCTGTTTTGGTTTCCATTGTTTGTTTCATCCCTGCTCTGCCCAACCTGGTGCACCGTGGTCCAAGAGCGGTGCCACGGCCGGCATTTTTGGGGATCGTGTGTGTGTGTGCTCCATACAGAGTGTCAGTGACTGCTGTCAATCCACGCACTGGCGAGCGGTGTGACACAGCAGGATTAACAGCTATTGGAGCGAGTCCCCCCTTCTGGCCTTCCATCGCCCCAGGCACAACCAGGCCCAGTGTCCCACCACCTAGGACTGGCGTCGGCTACGGCCACTGGATGCAAGGGGTGTGGCATTGAGCCGGGTGCACTGCAACAGGGCACACAGCTGGGTGCAGCTGACTTGTGGGCTGGTTTAATGACTCTTTTGGGTATCTTTTAGAATAGGAATTTTAACAATTTCAAATAAAGGTTGTCTATTTCTTTAAAAGCACAGTCTCGGTTTCCTGTGTCGGAGAGTCCTGTGCTTTTGGTTTTAGTTTTCTGCTGGCGGCATTCACCGGGGAAACCATAATGCCACAGAAATCTTGGCGCTGTGAGCAGGATCTCCGACTTTAACAGGAGACTGAGACGTGTATTCAGTTTTGTGTGAACTTGTTCTTTTCTCTTTTTCAAAACAGCGGCACCTGTGTTCTTGCAGCCATGGAGGGTGAAATGCAGGAGTTGCGAAAGCTGGTGGCTCAGCTTCGTGCTGACAATGAGGACCTCCGTAAACGGCAGGATCCCGGTCCTAGTTCCGCGACAGCTTCTGGGCAAGGGGGGCCTGGTCCTTTAACGGAGAGGCTTGTTTTGGTCCCACGAGACCGGAAATGCCCTATGTTTAGTGGTAGGTCTGGAATGGTGTTGGAAGAGTGGCTGGAGGAGGTCCAAGCATGCATGAGAGCCCGTCATTTAGCGGTAGCTGACCAGGCTTTCTTTCTGTATGATCACCTGGAGGGCGAGGCGCGAGACGAAGTTAAATATCGGTCGAGCCAAGAGCGTTCCGACCCCTCGAAAATTATTGCTGTGCTAACAGAATTGTATGGCTGTAACGAATCATACGTGGTAGCACAGGAAGCCTTTTTTTCCCGGAAGCAGCGTGAGGATGAGTCTCTCCAACAGTTTTCTTTGGCTCTTCTTAGTTTAATGGACAGAGTGCAACAAAGTGCCCCTCCTGGAGTGGTGGATGCTAAAGCGCTTCTCCGAGCTCAGTTTACCGAGCATGTCACTGATGGTGCCTTGAGGCGACATTTAAAACAATTTATTCGCCACAAGCCAGATGCCATCTTACTCGACGTGAGAGCAGAAGCACTTAGGTGGGAGCGTGAAGGTCTGCCTGCAGGGCAACAGCATCAGGCTCTTCCTTCACTGGGGTTTCAATATTCTGTGCGGGGGCACGTTAAAGAGTCCCCAGAGCCTCCTCAGAATTTGGAGATGAAGGAATTGAGGGAGCTCCTGCAGCATTAGCAGGAGCAAATCAACAAGCTTTCGGAAACGATCGCTCAGTTACATCATCAACCACAGACTCAGAGTGGTCCTTCTCCCCAGCCTGTAATTTGTAGACGCTGCCGGCAACCTGGGCATTATGCACGTGAGTGTGATGGAGCCCGCGCACCCCGACCCCTTCCGTGGCAGTCCAAAAAGCCAGGCATGCCGGGAAACTAGCACCCCCTGGACTGCCGAGCCAAAGGCCAGGTGGGGTTGACTCTGGCTCACATTCCGTTTTTGATGAAGCTCCATCTAACCTAATCGCCACTTGTCCTCATGTTGTTGTAGGAATGAGTGGAGTCCAAGTCCCATGTTTGTTGGACACGGGGTCAATGGTGTCAACACTGACGGAAAGCTTTTTTCGTAAGCACTTTGAGCCGTGGGGCCACAAAAGCCTTCAAATGTGCCACTGGTTGCAGCTTAAAGCTGCTAACGGTTTAGCCATTCCATATATTGGCTACCTTGAGCGTTGAGCTCTGTGGGAAGGTGATACCCGGTTGTGGGGTACTTGTCATTAAAGACTCCCCTGGTGCAACTAACTTGGCACCAGGGATTGTGGGGATGAACATTCTCCGCAAGTGCCGCGCAGAGCTGTTTGGGGAGCATGGATCGGCCTGGTTCCACGTGGACCCAGTGTCTCAGGCCCCAGCACCCCTTCAGCAGGCACTTCAGTTATGCCATTCTGCCACTGAAACAGCCTCAACTGTGGTGTCAGGGCGTGCCAAGGTCCGTGGATCTCATGCATGTTTTATTCCAGGGGGGCACATGAAACTGGTCGCTGTAACGTGCCCCGACCAGTTTAGTCATAAAACTGTTCTATTTCAGCCTGTCGGCCAGGGACTGCCTGCAGGTTTGATTGCATCATCCGCCTTGGTTCAGGTGAGGCGAAGTACAGCGTATGTACCACTCTTGAATGTTGGCACTGTTGATGTTTGGCTCAACCCCCGTACAATTGTGGGTCTGTTGTGCGATGTTAGTATTGTGAGCCTGCCAGCAGGGATTACTGAGGTGCCCAGGCCAGCGGCTACAGTTAACATCCAGGCTGCCTCTGATGTCATCTTGGAGCAGATCGATGCACTGCCGTTGGAGACGCTACCTGCGGAGGATCGAGGGAAAGCTCAGGCCCTCCTCCAGAAATATGCCAACGTCTTTGCCGCACATGAGGGTGACCTTGGTTGCACCACCCTCATGACTCATGAAATCCCCTTGTTGGATGATGCCCCTGTTAGGCAAAGGCACCGGCGGATCCCACCATCTGAGTACGAGGCGGTTAAAGACCATATCAATCAGCTGCTAGCATCCGGGGTGATCCGGGAGAGCAACAGTCCTTATGCTTCGCCTATTGTCCTGGCCCGCAAAAAGGATGGCAGCTTGAGGATGTGTGTGGATTACCGCCAACTTAACAGTAAGACCCGAAGGGATGCTTTTCCTCTCCCTCGCATTGATGAATCACTGGATGCATTATCTGGGGCTCGGTGGTTCACTACATTAGATCTAGCCAGCGGGTACAATCAGGTCCCGGTGACGGAAGGTGACCGGGCTAAGACGGCCTTCTGTACACCGTTTGGGTTGTTTGAGTGGAACCGGATGCCATTCGGTCTTTGTAATGCCCCAGGCACTTTCCAGCGGTTGATGCAGAGAATTTTCGGAGACCAGCAGTGCCAGTCTGTTTTGCTGTATCTAGATGACATTGTGGTCTTTTCATCAACCATAGATGAACATCTGGAACGGTTGGAGTTGGTGTTGGGCCGGTTGCAGCAGGAGAAGCTCCGGGTGAAGCTTCCAAAGTGTGCCTTTTTCCAGCAGGAAGTCCGGTATTTGGGACATGTCATCTCTGATCAGGGTGTTTCAACTGATCCCCATAAGATTGAGGCTGTTGCTGGTTGGCAACCTCCCAGTACAGTCTCAGAGCTAAGAACATTTCTGGGGTTTGCCAGCTACTACCGCCGGTTCGTAGAGGGGTTTGCCCGGTTGGCAGCGCCATTACATCGGCTTGTGGGCGAACTGGATGGAACCAAATCCAGAAGGCGAAAAGCATCTAGCCTGCAGGGTCATTGGACCACTGAGTGCCAGCAGAATTTTGATGCTCTGAAGCAGAAATTGACATCAGCGCCAGTCTTGGCCTATGCTGACTTCACACTACCCTTTTTTTTGGAAGTGGATGCCAGTCATAATGGCCTTGGTGCAGTTTTTCCCCAGGAGCAGGGTGGCAGTGTGCGGCCCATTGCCTATGCCAGTAGGGGACTAAAAGCTACAGAGCGTAACATGCAAAACTACAGCTCTATGAAGCTGGAGTTCTTGGCTCTTAAATGGGCCATGACAGAGAAGTTCCGTGAATACCTATTGGGACATCATTGCGTGGTATTCACCGATAACAACCCGCTGAGTTATTTGTCTACAGCAAAGCTGGGAGAGATGGAGCAGCGTTGGGTGGCACAGTTGGCGGCGTTCGATTATGAGATAAAGTATCGCTCTGGTAGAGTCAACCGGAATGCGGACGCCCTGTCACGACATCCCAATCATAGCTCAGCAGAGGTTGGCAACATGGCACCTGGTTCTTCACTACCTAGAGACCTACAGCAGGTTCAGGTACAGCCAGTACTTGCCCACTGTGAGATGGAACAGTTGATGCCTGTGTTCCCACAGCGAACTACTGCAGAGGTTCAGGACCTGCAGGTTTCCGATCCCGTGTTGGCAAGCGTTCTCCCTTTCTGGCGAGACCAACGGTATCCCAACTACTCAGAGCGTGAGGGTCTGTCTAAGGTGGCCCTTACCCTGCTGCGGCAATGGAAAAATCTTGCAGAGGTTGATGGTTTGGTCTACCGCAGGGTCCTCATGCCAGATAGTGGGCAGGAGGTTTTCCAGTTGTTGCTGCCAGAAATATTGATCCCGGAGGTTTTGGAACAGGTTCACCAGCATCATGGTCACCAGGGCATTGAACGGACATTAGCATTATTAAGAGCTCGGTGCTACTGGCCAGGTATGTCAAAAGATGTAGCTCATTGGTGTCAGGCCTGTGAGAGGTGTCAGTTGGCCAAGGATAACAGCCGTTCACATTCTGCTCCCTTGGGACACCTTATAGCATCTAGGCCGAATGAGTTGGTGGCCATGGATTTTACCATCCTGGAGCCTTCACGGACCGGAGTTGAGAATGTGCTGGTTTTAACTGATGTCTTCAGCAAGTACACGGTTGCCATCCCTACCAGAGACCAGCGAGCAGCCACAGTTGCCAAGGTTCTTGTCGCAGAGTGGTTCTCAAAGTTTGGTGTTCCAGCACGGCTTCATTCTGATCAGGGGCGCAGCTTTGAGAGCCAGCTGATTCAGCAACTCTGTGGGCTCTATGGCATCGAGAAGTCGAGGACCACCCCGTATCACCCTGCCGGTAATGGGCAATGTGAGCGGTTTAACAGAACGTTGCACAATCTCCTTAGAGCCTTGCAGGTAACACGCAAGAGAGATTGGCACTCCTGTCTGCCACAGGTGACATTCTGTTATAATACCACGCCGCATCAAACAACTGGTGAGTCTCCATTCTTTTTTATGTTTGGTCAGCAACCCAGGCTCCCCATTGACTTTATGTTGGGTTAAGGAACCTGTCAACGGGACCATCCATGAGTGGGTGGAAGAACATCAAGCGCGCCTGCGTGTGGCATTCGATGTGGCCAAAGACCGGTTGGCTGAAGCCGCTGCTCGTAGGAAGCGGAACCATGACAAGCATGTCCAGGAGGCTCCTCTGGACGAGGGTCAGTTAGTTCTCCTACGTGATTACAGTGTACGTGGTCGTAGGAAAATCCAAGATCTTTGGAGCTCCACCATTTACAAGGTCTTGAAAACTCCGGGTGCTGGGCAAGTGGTGTATACTATCGCCCCACAGCATGATCCTTCAAAGATCAAGAGAGTTCACCGTACTCTCTTGAAAGCATTTTTGGGGGCTCAGAGGCAAATTTTTTTGCCTAGGTCTCCACCCCCCCCTCAAGTGCTTGTTGACCCTGATGACTCGGCAGATGAGGACTTGTTTTTGCAGCTTGAGGATCCTGGCAGACCTGTTGGATTTGGCAACGGGCCGTCAGTTAGCCGAGAAGGTGCCACCAAATCACAGGCAGGTCCGTCCTGGGTGGAGGCGGTGTCCCCATGTCCCTCTGGTGCAGATGGTGTTCAGCAGGTGGTACGGAGGACGACTCGGTCTACAGCAGGGTACCACTCTAACATCCACCGTTTGCCAAGAGCTGCAGGTGGGCGGAATGCTGGGGATATGAAGCAAAACGCCAACGTGTCAGCTTTATTTCGGCCTTGGTCGTGATCGTCGGGGCGCCGATACAAAACGGGGGGGCTGGTGTGGCAGGCAGAGGGCCACTTGATTGAGATCACCTGGCACACCAGCTGCTTCATTAGTAGAGGGCTGATAAAAGCCTGTCAGTAGAGCTTCAGGCAGAGACCTGCTGCTTCCAGGTGGAAGGTGCAGCAGCCTTTGGCTGTGTGTAGGGCCCTAACCATAGCCGGGTAGGTTTGTGCTTTGTTCACCTCCAAGTTGCTGCCGCACCATTCTTATTGTTATCACTGTGTAGATCGCAGGCAGTGTTTGGCCGCTCATGCAACTCCTGTGCAGAGTCCTCTTGAGCTGCGGGAGCAGGTATGTGTGTGTGTGTTATGTTATACTTGGTTATTTGTGTTAATTTACACTTATTTTGTAGGTGCCGCTGTTTTGGTTTCCATTGTTTGTTTCATCCCTGCTCTGCCCAACCTGGTGCACCGTGGTCCAAGAGCGGTGCCACGGCCGGCATTTTTGGGGATCGTGTGTGTGTGCTCCATACAGAGTGTCAGTGACTGCTGTCCATCCACGCACTGGCGAGCGGTGTGACACAGCAGGATTAACAGCTATTGGAGCGAGTCCCCCCTTCTGGCCTTCCATCGCCCCAGGCCCAGTGTCCCACCACCTAGGACTGGCGTCGGCTACGGCCACTGGATGCAAGGGGTGTGGCATTGAGCCGGGTGCACTGCAACAGGGCACACAGCTGGGTGCAGCTGACTTGTGGGCTGGTTTAATGACTCTTTTGGGTATCTTTTAGAATAGGAATTTTAACAATTTCAAATAAAGGTTGTCTATTTCTTTAAAAGCACAGTCTCGGTTTCCTGTGTCGGAGAGTCCTGTGCTTTTGGTTTTAGTTTTCTGCTGGCGGCATTCACCGGGGAAACCATAATGCCACATTTGCCTGGGTGTTGAAGATGAAGAAGGGTGTGCACAGGTGGACGGGTCCCATGGAGCTGTGTCCTGGAGTGCGGCGCTAATTGAGGTTAGCCGCTTAGACTGGGCGAAGGAGACATCCATGAACTTGGACAGGAGAGCGTCCTTCATTTCCAGCTCAGCTTTTAGACGACGGATGTCTTCCTTGAGGTCAGTAATGATTCCAGTGGTTATACGCAGAGATTGTGAGTCCAGATCATTGGTTGGATTTGTTTTTTTACCCGAGTTCTGGTCTGGACTCACCACTGGTGTTACTCCGTCCGCCATTTTTCCATGCACTGAGGAGCCAGAGAGTCATAATCCTAATAAAGACTTTGAGGGCTGCAGCTCATCACTCATCTAACAGTTTGTGCTAAAACTGAGCAGCTGTGTCCTGCGCGTTTGTTTCTCATCCAGTAATAATAAAAAAAGCACATTTCCATGTCTTCTTTTGCAGCTACGGCAGGAAATGCATATATCTGCGTTACCTTTCCACCAGTTCAGAGTCCCTCGTTTATTGCAGGAGTTACGTTCTAAAAATAACCGTTCAGCTTTGTTGAAAATGAGGGATTCAGGGAGCTCCTGAAGCTTATTGTACCCTCGTATGCTCTACCAAGCAGAAAGGTATGTTTAAGAATTTTTATTATATGTTTGTACTAAATATATAACTATATTTTATTGGTGTAACAGTATTTGTGTGGTTATTTTCAGACCATCAAGGACTTGGTGAGCCAGAGGTATGAGGAGGAAAAGGAGAAAACCAAAAAGGACCTCCAGAGTGCCGTTGCTGTTACTTTAACAGCTGATATGTGGACGTCTATGAATATGGAGGCATATCTAGCTGTTACTGGTAGGGTTGGGCGATGTCCCTTAAATTGGCCGTTGACGATGTTTGCTGTCAACCATCGGGATGGACGATGACATCGTCGGGGGGGGGGGGGGGGGGGGGGGGGGGGTATTTTTACATTTTTCGTTCTTATATAACTGCTATTCGTTTTTTTTGCTTTTTTCATTTTATTTCCCAACTAATGACTAATCCGCGATGATCCAGTATAAACTGAGGGAAGTGACTTTAACAAAAAAGTAACAAACAAAATAGAAAAGAAGTAGTCCGCTCCCGGACTTCCGGGGGAGTGCGGACTTACAGCTTTGTGTTTGATGGGAAGGGGGGGGGGGGGGGTACATGAGCGGTATGTGTGGGAGATTTAAGACTGCGATCCGTCCCGCAGCTCTAGGGGTACAAGCATTCGAACTCAGAACCGGGTCTAAAAGTGTGTGTCTGAGCTCAGCTCGGATCGTCAGCACACACAGCGGTTTGAGCTTCAAAGCAGAAATGTTGCTCAGTCCTTAGAAAACATTCAAAAAATCACGCGGATTTGTGTTTCCAGTCGTGTCCCGACTAAATAAAGGCTGATGTTATTCTTACATGTTTACGTGCAGCCAGCAAGCAGCACCACCCAAAGCTAATGTTGTTAGCCCGTGTTAGCATACTGCTAATCCTGGCTTCGTTCAGAAAAAGCACTGACCACACGGATTAAAATTCAAATGATGAGCGAACAGGTGTTTCATAATAACCGTAACATTATTAAAAGCAGGTTTAGAAGATCGTCTCGTATATTACCGAGCTGGCATGTCAATGTATATAGCCGCTCGGCGCTGTTTAACAATGTTTTGTATTGAATTGTTACATACAATAAAGTTTGGAAAAAAAAAGCCGCTCGGCG
This sequence comes from Oryzias latipes, assembly GCF_053564925.1. Taxonomy (NCBI): domain Eukaryota; kingdom Metazoa; phylum Chordata; class Actinopteri; order Beloniformes; family Adrianichthyidae; genus Oryzias; species Oryzias latipes. The sequence continues at coordinate 34,153,562 of NC_136254.1, read as the reverse complement.
GAGTTTATATCCTTCCGTTTTTCAAACCCTACTGCGCATGTGCGAATGATTTATTCCGACGGAAAGTGTGACCTTAGTGAACGTTTTTATATTCTGAAAACATTTTTCTGGGCCCATGTACACGGTTGGATTCTAATCTGACCATTGATCCCATCAAGATATTTTGTACATGTAACCGCGGCTTATGGTGTCGACGCGCAACGTGGCGGGGGCGTGGCATCACGATGGTGGTCTCTCCATCGGGATGTCAGTCACCCATCACGATGGACGATATCGTCCATCGGCACAACCCTAGTTACTGGCCACTATGTGGACAAAGAAAGCCATGAATTCCATTCATCAGTCTTGGCAGTGCAGCATTTTCCTCAGAAACACACAGCAGAAAACATTGCCATGGTTAAAAGGAGCCTCATGGAGGAGTGGGGCATAGCATGAAAGGTCACGTGTCTTGTCACTGATGCAGCAGCAAACATGGCTGCATGTGCTCGAATGCTGCAAATACGGCATACTATTTTATAGCCCATTCCCTGAATTTAATTGTGAGAAAAGCATGTGATCAAATCCCAACAATAACTGAAATACCCAATAAAAAACGACACATTGTGACAGACTTTCGATCGAGCGTGACTGCTAAAGAGAAGCTCAGTCAAATACAGCAACAGCTGGGAACACCGGGCCATAAATGAATAAAGGAGGTGCCAACACGATGGAACAGTACCTACCAAATGTTTGAGAGAATGACTGAGCAGAAGGAGGCAGTCTGGGTGTCAATGGCCTCATTAAAACCTGACATCATTCCACTGACTCCAGAAGAATGTCAGTTCATTGAAGAGATGCTCAGGGTTCTTGCTCCTTTTGACCAAGCTACAAGAGAACTGTCTGAGGGAAAAGGGTCTCTGGGTCGAAGGTCATTCCCATGATGAGAATGCTCCACATTGAGCTTCAGCGTCAGGCCACAACAGTGACAAAAACAGCTGCTCAGCAACTGGCTGAAAACCTGAGGAAGCGGCTAACTGATGCTATTTGCGGCATGGAATCTCTCAGTGTGATGACACTGGCAACTCTGTTAGATCCCAGATTTAAAAAAAATGGATTTGTTAGCCAGCAAAAGGCAAGTGAAGCGGTGAAGAGACTGCAGTCAGAATGTGCAGAAGAAATGAGGAGCCAAGAGCCTGACCCAAGAGACGAAGAGCCTAGCTCTTCACATGGGTCAGAACCCAGTTCAGGTATGAAAATACATTTCTGTGGCACTTTGTGAAATGATATATTATGTGATAATAAAGTAATGATTAACTATTTTTTTTAGGCCACAATCTCTGGAAAACTTTAGATTTGGAGGTTGCAGAGACCCAGAAGACGAGGAACGCAACAGCTGACTCCATTATTGAAGTCCAACGCTACCTGGCAGAAACAAACACACCCAGAAACCAAGATCCTTTGCAATATTGGAAATGGAACCAGGAAATATACCCACATCTTCATCAACTTGCACTTAAAACTCTCTGCTCACCATCATCATCTGTACCATGCAAAATAGTATTTTCCAAGGCTGGGGAGCTGGTGTGTAAGAGGAGAAATCGCCTTGGAGCAAAGAGACTCCAAAAACTTTTGTTCTTCAATAAAAATTCATGAACTAATCACTTTTTTGTCTTTTATTTCATATGATTTAAAAGTTAAGTTGACAAATGTGCACATAAATTAAAAAATTGTAGCTCTGATTTTTTACTCTAATTTTCTTTATTTTACATACCAACTCAGTTTTAGCATTTACACGAACAAGGAATTTCTTTACCTGCAATGATTTTATAACTACTGCAGGGGTCACTATTGGGTGACCAACACAGTATCAATACAGTGCCGTGTGTCAATACACTCCTTGAGGTATTGTAACACTCTTCAATTTATCAAAGTATTACACACAACAAACAAACAAAAACAAAAAAAAACCCACAACCAATATGACTCAAGTGTTTTTAAACAGTCTCAAGTATTCAACCCCACACAAGCTTCCCCAGCTTTTTTACCCTATACACCCCAGTTTTTTTTATATTATTTCGTTATTTACAAAGTCACCAAAGTCACCGCCTATCTTGGCGTCCTCCGCCCTCCATATGAAATCGGAGATCCAAACGACCCGCGGGATGTCGATGTTCCGTCCGTAGGATGAACGTACGTGGCTTACCGGCTCTGTCCACCGTTGATATGGTTTTCAGTCATTCCAAGCATGTGGAGGTCTCACCCGATTGCATGAATAAATCCCCGAAAATTCCACCGATGCGGTTGGACTTCTCTCCGACGTCACGGTAATCCTCTGCATGTACGTGTCCTGCAGCTGTCAACTCCCTGTCTTTCCGCTTCACCTCCTCTTAATTTGTGTTTCACCTGGTCCCAGGAAGTCCTCAGGTAGCCATATTTGTAGTCCAGAGTCTCCTGATCATGTAGTTTCTATACCCCTGTTATCCAACATAAACTCCAAACGAAATAAACATATAGCCAGGACCATATTAACCAGGGTTAACACAGGAAAGTCAATACTGAATTTTCTCTTACTTTTTTCAGTAAATAGACAACTCCAAATATATGTTTACATATGTGGCAATGCTACATAGGCCCCCCCCCCCAGCCAACGGCTGCCCAGGAATTGACCCATGATACGTCTTTAAATTCATCACATGTACCACATCTTCTTTCTGTGGGTTGCCCCAACCGACTTTATAGTTAACCGGTCCCAGTCTTTTTATGATCTTTACTGGTCCTTCCCACTTAGGCGCTAGTTTCGCAGAAAACTTCTCACTTGCTTTGGACAGTGGATGCGACCTGACCCAGACTAGGTTACCCGGCAGGAAGTGCGCATCTCTCCTCCGGTTATTGTAATACCTAGCTTGTCTGGACTGGTGCAACCCCACTCTCCTTTGAACATCCTCAAACATCCTTTGCTGTCGTTCCAATAAACTGTATGCAGATGAATGTTCGGGGGAAGGAGGTTTATGTATGAGTCTCTGTAGTGGTCCATATATTTTCCGTCCTAAAGCTAACTCTGCAGGGGTCTTCCCAGTGGTCTCTTGTTGGGCAGTATTAACAGCAAAACGGAATTCAGGAAGCCATTGATCCCACGTGTTGTGGTATTGGCCAACAAACGAGGCTATCATGACTTTGATGGTTCTGTTAAATCTCTCTGTTAGATTTGTCTGAGGATGATAACTGGTAGTCAACTTATGAATGACCCCCCATGTATTACATAGTTCCTTGATCAGGTGACTAGTAAACTGGGGACCCCTGTCAGAGACTAAACACTTGGGAACGCCCCAGCGAGTAAAGATCTCCTCCCTCAATTTTTTAATCAGACGTGGAGTAGTACTGTCTTTCAGTGGAAACATTTCCACCCACTTTGAAAAATAGTCCACTATCACCACTAAAACAGTGTTGGATTTCTTACTCCTAGGAAATGGTCCCATAATATCAATCCCCAACATTTCTCCTGGAGCTGTCAGCGAGGTGGTCTGCATTAAACCGGATGGCTTACGGTTGTCTGCTTTGAGTCTTTGACAAATTTGGCAGTTCTTTGTGTGATCCCACACATCCTTTCTTACGCTTGGCCACCAAGCGACCTCCAAGACCCGTAAGAGTGTCTTCAGTTGACCTAGATGGCCCCCTAGTGGTTTGTCATGGAAATATTTGATAAACTCAGATATAAGGGTCTTGGGAACTACCAACTGATATTTTACACGTTGGTCTTTCAATGGCGCCCTTCGATACAACACACCCTGGTGTGTCTCAAAACCTATGCGTCCCGAAGGGGTGGATGTAAGGTGGGATTGGCGTAGATCACTAACAACTGGATCTTTATCTTGTTCTTGTGCGATTTCGGCTAATGTGGCGGGTAAGTCAGAAAAAGGTTTGACTGCAATTTTCAGACATGGAGCCGAATTGTGGTGTGAATACGTTTGTGGTCCAGGTCTGATGACGAGCGGCTCAACTACCCGTGAGAGTGCATCAGGGCCCGTATTGAGGCACCCCTTTCTGTAGTGAACCTTAAAACAAAACTGTTGGAGCCTTAAAATCCAACGAGTTAATCGCGATGACGTTTTTGGGCAATTAAAAGCCCATGACAGAGCTGCATGGTCTGTGTAAACCGTAAACTCCTGTCTTTCCAAATAGTGTCGCCACTTCTCTACGGCCCACACGACTGCCAAACACTCCTTTTCTGAGGTGGAATAATTCTTTTTGGGACCCCGCAGCACCCTGGAAGCATAGGCTATGACACTCTCCTTGTGGTGTATCTTGGGTTAGTATGGCTCCCAGCCCCACTTCACTGGCATCGGTATGGACCTGAAATGCCCGAGAAACATCTGGTTGTGATAAGATCGGAGGAGTTTTTAAGGCTTCCTTCAACATTTCTACGCTCTGTTGGCATTCCTTGGTCCAGTTCCACTCCACTCCTTTTTTCTTCAGGTGGTTCAAAGGAGCTGTAATGTCAGCGAAATGAGGAATGAACTTATGATACCATCCAGCTAGACCTAAAAATCGTTGGAGTGACTTGATATCAGTGGGTGTGGGAAAATCAGTCACTGCTTGTGTTTTCTCTGGGTCCACCTCTACCCCTTTTTCGGACACCAAGTGTCCTAAGAACCGCAGTTCTCTCCTAAAGAAGTGGCATTTAGACATATTCAAGCTTAGGCCGGCGGCCTTGAGTCTCCTAAACACAGCTGTCAGGTCTTCCATGTGGGCTTCCTCCGTCTTAGAGTACACTATAATGTCATCGATATATACAAAACATATCTTTCCTCTCAGCTCACCCAAGACTCTTTCCATTAGCCGTTGGAATGTTGCAGCTGCATTTTTTAGTCCGAATGGCATACATTTGAACTGAAATAGGCCCATGTGCGTGGTGAATGCGGTTTGTGGGATGCTGTCTTTGCCATTTCGACCTGCCAGTATCCCGACTTTAAGTCTAGGGAACTAAACCAGGAGGCACCTTCAAGTGACTCCAAGATGTCATGTATTATTGGCATTGGATATGCATCAGGCAGGGTCTTAGCATTTACACGTCTGTAGTCCACACAAAATCGGTAAGATTCATCTGGCTTTTTCACCAGGACCACAGGGGATGACCAAGCAGATTGGGATGGTTCAATGATGTCTTCTTTTAACATTTTATCAATATGCTCTTCAATGATTTTCTTTTTTAGAGGAGAGACCCTGTATGCTCGAGCTCTTACAGGGACCTCATCCTGTAAAAAGATTGTATGTTGTTCGAGGTGAGTTCTTCCCAACACACCGGAGGTGACTGTCGGCCACTCTTTAACCAGCTGTTGGAGTAACTCGGGACAACCAGAGTTGTATAACGGACCTCCAGTTTCACTAGGGGTAGCAGTCCAACAATGAGGAAAATCCGGCTGCCAAGCATAATACAAGTGAACAACTGGAAAAGTTGGATGAAATCCAGGGTTCATCTGTATCGAAGGAGGGTCTTTTGGTGGAAGGAAAGCATGCAATATATAACCCTGATCGGTTTTGAGACCGTAGCTGCGTTTGGCTAGGTTAAGAATAGCACCAGTCTTCGTCAGAAAATCCAAACCCAAGATCAGAGGGAAAGCCAGATGGACATCCTCCATGATGTTTATATCTAATGGCCATTGTTTTCCGTGCCACTCCACCTTTATTGTTTTCTTCCCTAAAGCCTGGTGAACAGTTCCGTCTGCCATCACAAAACCTATACTTGTAACTGGTTGCACTGTGTCGTCCGTATCACAGACAGCCCTCCATAGACTGGCTTTCATCAAAGTGAACGTGCTGCCGGTGTCTAACACAGCTTCACACTTTATTCCCCTAAGAGTAATGGGCACTATCAAAAGTTTCGGGTCCTGGTATTCTTGGTGGTTTGGTTGGGACATTGTTACACCCATAGTTCCTTTTGGTATATTTTTCTTGTCTCCTGGTCTTCTTGTAGGTCGATCGGTGTTGGCATTTATTTTCTGCCAATATTCTTTAACACCTATACAGTCTCTCTCAACCATGGATCCAATTTTTACCAACTGGGCAACAGATGAAACTGTTCCACGTAGACATCCCGCCACTCTTGGGTTTATGTTGTTAAGAATTCTACGGACTATTTCTTCTTCAGGCATATCCTGTTTCCATTTTAGACATAATGCCCGGTAATAGTATGCAAAATCCCTGATACATTGATCTGGTTGTTGGACCGTGACTCGTAATTTCTCTTCTACCTCACTTAAGTAATCAGTGGGGAGGAATGCAGACAGAAAAGCTTCTTTGAATGACAACCAATCCTGCACCTCGGCCTTTGTGGCTTTCCACCAACTCAAAGCCGGACCCTTCAAGACTGCAGACAAAGTTCCCATTAACTCATGATTTGGTAAAGGCCTCAGGTCCAGGTAATTCTCGCATTGTTCTATGAAGTTAATTGGATCAGAATCACTTTTGTCACCAAACGTAGGGAAATCCAGTCGAACCGGAGGTTTATTGTAATATGGGGTTGCACCAGACAGACGTGAGAGATGGGAGTAGGTTTGAGGTGATGGAGCAATGGTACTAACATCTGTGGAAATAGCTATGTTTTTTTTTGCTACTGGGGTACTAGCAGATCTAAGTGTCGCTAACTGTTTTTTCCATTTTTCATCTCGGTGAAGCATACAGTTTACCATGTCCTTTTCTAATTTTTCTACAGCACACGTAAACTGTCGTTCCAACTTGGCGAAACTAGCATCCACATACTCTCTGAAACTACTCTCTCTATTCAGGGAGCTTATTAGAGAGTCTTTAAATTTTTTCTCCATTCCTGCCACCTGTTGTTTTAAAGCAGTGAGTTCTAGGTTCACACTATCCTCATTTGGTGGTACAGGTTCCTCAAACTGTCTCCCCCGTTCTAACTGTTCATCTTCATCCGCATCACTATCATGCCCACCTTCAATATTTAGCTCTTCCGCATCGTGTACAGAGACCTGATCCTCATCTTGTAGATACAGCGAGCTTAACATGGAGGAAATCTCCCCAGCCGAATTAGACCGCCGTGTAACAAAGGGACCTGCACTAAAGTCAGGATCCAAAGCAGAAACCACACGTGGAGAAGACCTGGCTGATGTCATGTTATTATTCTCACCACCAGCTGCCATTCTTAACAGAGGAACAGCCCTCCCCAAAACAAAAACTAAAACCCTTTAAATTCCCAAATCATTCCCCATACTGGCCACCATTATGTAACACTCTTCAATTTATCAAAGTATTACACACAACAAACAAACAAAAACAAAAAAAAACCCACAACCAATATGACTCAAGTGTTTTTAAACAGTCTCAAGTATTCAACCCCACACAAGCTTCCCCAGCTTTTTTACCCAATACACCCCAGTTTTTTATATTATTTCGTTATTTACAAAGTCACCAAAGTCACCGCCTATCTTGGCGTCCTCCGCCCTCCATACGAAATCGGAGATCCAAACGACCCGCGGGATGTCGATGTTCCGTCCGTAGGATGAACGTACGTGGCTTACCGGCTCTGTCCACCGTTGATATGGTTTTCAGTCATTCCAAGCATGTGGAGGTCTCACCCGATTGCATGAATAAATCCCCGAAAATTCCACCGATGCGGTTGGACTTCTCTCCGACGTCACGGTAATCCTCTGCATGTACGTGTCCTGCAGCTGTCAACTCCCTGTCTTTCCGCTTCACCTCCTCTTAATTTGTGTTTCACCTGGTCCCAGGAAGTCCTCAGGTAGCCATATTTGTAGTCCAGAGTCTCCTGATCATGTAGTTTCTATACCCCTGTTATCCAACATAAACTCCAAACGAAATAAACATATAGCCAGGACCATATTAACCAGGGTTAACACAGGAAAGTCAATACTGAATTTTCTCTTACTTTTTTCAGTAAATAGACAACTCCAAATATATATTTACATATGTAGCAATGCTACAGTATCATCGTCCCATCACTAACTCAAATGATTAAAAGCTTTAGTAAAAAAAAAGGTCCACATGTCAAGATCACTCACCAAGGCCAAACCAGAAACCAGCATCTAGTTGGAACTCCCACAGCTGCTATTTATCAGCCTCATGAGCCAATCACAGCTCAACAGATAGTTGCTGGCCATGAATGTTAACCTATGGAACACCATGAGGGACAAACTACCACCCACAGCCCTGTCTGTCACACATAGGTAAAATCGGAACTCTTCTGATTTAATAAAAATCTTTAATCTGAAATAATTTGTGCTCACAGAGCATGGAGCAGAGCTGAGCGACCTCCATCTCATTGTCGTCTGTGCGGAAGTCATTACATCACTGCAGAACTTAAACAAAACCCTCCTTTTGTTTTTTTTGGTTTTGTTAAAAAAAAACATCCTTTAATGTGTTTTGTGGTTTCCGCATAACTTTCCGTAAAGTTGCTTGCTTCTTGACGGTGAAACCGCAGCATGCACAGCCTGCTGCTGTCTCAATGTTTTGGTCCTTTGACCTTTTTACCTCTCATGTTGTCTGGCGGGTAATAAGTGACCCACTACCAAGTTTAGTTGTAGTAAAAATACCTTAACCTGTACTTTTCCAACTTGAATACTTAACATTTCCTCAATTGAGTCCATTATTTAAAAATGTGATTCTTTATGTTTCCATGTGGCCTGGACACCAAGAGAGCACGAAGATCGTTGGATGGGTCGTTTTTGACCCGTAAATCATAAAAGCTAAACAGACAAATGTCAAAGGCCACACGCTAACTCTCTCAAATTCATAAATGCACACACATCTATACACACACACAGTTGTTGCCCAAGAACCCTGTCTAACATCTTCAGTTCATTCCAGTTGCTATATTTTTCAATATTTAGTAACTGACCTAAATGTAAGTGTGTAACCCTTGTGCTATCCTAGGCACTTTAACATTGGCAGTTGGGTCATCTAGACCCACTAGACAGTGCTCTGAACCTTTTTTCTTCAATGATTTGTGATCTTCACTGGTGTCCATGGATTACATGAAATCTTTCCATGTATGCTAAGGAATGCAGAATCCAGTCATCCATTCATTTCCTATAAGTGTATTTTCCTTCATGTTTCCTGGAAATACTCAGACTGTTGCTCTCTGCTTACAGAGTGGAAGTGACCTGAGATGACCTGAAGAATGGGATCCAAAACAGTATGCAGCAACAATCCTACAATCAGACCTCCTTCACGGTTTTCAAAGTAAGCATCCTAAGATTTTAGAGTGTTGCGTGTTGAGTGAAAATATAATGTAGTATTTCTGCTGAACGTTGGGATCTTTCCACATCTTTCTCTCTAGTGTTTATTAGGGGCGTAACGATAGAAAAGAGAGTTTTTCTACTGGGGGGGATATTGTAACTGCTAAAAGATCTGTCCTCGCTCCTGATATTGTTGACAAACTAATCTTTTTGGCCAAAAACATGAAACTTTAATCATTCTGAATGGAAAAAAAATGTGCACGTAAATGCTTTTTCTTTTCAGGCCGGTGTTATGTATTCAAAGTTTTTGGTTCCTTGCAGCTAATAGGTGTATTATTTAAATAGCAGATCACCTACACAAGTCAATTTTATTTATTGTGTTATAAAACCAATGAATGCATTTTGCAAGTAATTATTTTTCTGCCTTAGTTTTTTGTATCTAAAAAATACGTAAAATATATAGATAAACACTTTATTAATCTCACACGGGAGAAATTCTGGTGTCCGGCAGCAAAACACACGCAAACACACACAATAAATAACAATAAAACAATAGTTCAAAAAATAACAGTTCATATCAGGCAGATTTGTTATACAGCAGTATCAAACCGAAATGTACCGAACCCAGCCCTATGAAACTCTGAACCAAACCAAATTGAGATTTAAGCGTATCGTTACACCCATAGTGTTTATGGTTTGATTTTGTGTTGTATTTTTTTTTCCAGTTTTGTGACTCACAGTTTAGGTCTTCCGTGTGTCTTCAGTAGCATTAAGATTCGTTTCTCCATCCTCTCCACATCCCAAAGAGATACTATGGGACAATCCTCCTCTCTTCCTGTAGTACAGGAAGAGAGGAGGATTGTTGTAGCAACTAGCGTCTGTCACAGCTTCACTGGATTTAGCCATTTCTGTAAACATTATCTGCTGTGCAGCACAGCCTCGTTACTGTTGTTGGAGCTTATTGTTGCGCTCCTTGCCAGTAAATTTCTAATAGTTCATGATTTGTGACATAGTGACGATTGATATTGAATTCTGTGAGCATTGCCTTTACCTGCTTGTAAATCAGTCACATGACTATCCAGCCCATGAGCTGGATAAAGTGAAAGTGAGCATTTGTCCACTTAGCTTGAATTCGCCTTTTCAAATCAAATCAAATCCAACTTCATTTATAAAATAGCGCTTCTCATGCATTGTGCAGCTCGAAGCGCTTTAACATTAAAAACAAAAATCACACAATATTAGAGTAAAAACCCAACCCACCCTTCACCCTTCCCACTCCCCTTCGTTAAAACGTATGACCCACGACCCCCACGTACAAAGAATAATGACTATGTTACTTCTAAAAAAAAAAAAATGTAAGGCTTGGCTCTGCTGTGAGAAAACAGTATTTGGGGATCTTTTCATACCAGGAGCCAGCCTGGCCGTAGGAGCATCTCCACAGCGCTAACCCACACCGGGACAGCAACGGGGTCCACTTCACAGCCGTGAGGCTGCAAACTTAAACTCCAGCCAACTCAGCAAGGGCGACAACTTCTCAACACAACGTTTTTCCTCAAAGGAACCTGCTCTGGCTTTCTATAATTAATGGCCACAAAAATCTTCCCCTGGGCCGCCATTGGCTCCCAGGCCGCACTTTGAGAACCCCTGATCAAAACCAATGTGTTGTGTAGTGATTACTTCCCAACGAGGACTGTAGTTTAGTTGGACGGGCGACCATCTCAGTAAACAATTACAACTTTGGCTCAAGAAGATCTGAGAAGATGGATAATCACCTGTAGAACAGTAGACGGGGGTTTAAGGACCCGCTCACACCAGATCCATGCTACCATGCTAAGAGTACATTTGACACCAAACTCTTGTTATTGTTGCCGGATGTGATTATTTAGTTCCACGCTTGGGGACGGTAGTGAGGCCAAAACATCGTTCAGTCAAGTCCTAACCTCTCATGGGTCAAAACTCCAAAGAACGTTGTGTTCTACACAACAGACCATCCATCAAAAACAAAGCTCTACATGACTTCTACTTTCTAAACGCTACCAGGCCTGAGACAAAGTGAGAAGAAAAATGAAAAACCTGATGCAAAGGTTGAAAGAGTTTTGATGAGAAGGTAAAGGAATTTCTGGACCTTCCAATAACAAAATCTCTGAATGCTTGGCCTGCAGAGCCTGGAGGATTCTGGGAAGACTTTGTTTGCCTTGAGAAAAAAAAAACATTCTGACATTGGATGAAACATGATTGTGAAATGTTCGTTATTTTCTTGATGATAAGAATCACAAGTGTAAAAAAAGGCACTGGCAGAGTATGGAGGTTAAAACAAGAAACTCCATGCTGACTTTTAACAGCTAACATACTCCCCCACTGTACTACTCCTTCATGACCTAAAAAGACTTAGCTGATGTTCTGGGTTCAGAGAATCATTTGTGAGCATTTAGTAAATGCATCATATACTCACCATAAGCGAGAACTGAACTGAGTGACTCCTCCCCCATGGGGTTCCAAACAGGCAGAACCAGTTGGCTCCAGGAAGCCAGAAATAAGCAGCTATTACTCATGTCATTTTATTGGTCAATATAACCATTCTGGCTCTGATGCATTTTTTTTCTTCTTGACAAGGAAAGATGAAGTATAATTGATCAATTGTAGGCTTTAAGTACCGACTACTCCTACATATTGTTCAGAGTGAAAACCATTCCATCCGTATTTTATCGCTTATCTATCAACAGCATCTTCTTTCACCTTCTCCAACATGATGTTCCAACAGATTGAAAGAGGTGCTACCAGCTAACTGGAACAGTGAGGTGGAGTTGGAACGTCCTCCTCCTATAAAAAAGATTTTTCACCAATAAACTCTCCAGAGGAGCTGCTGATCTGTGAACCGAGCTGGGATATTTTCTGATTTTCTTCTGATCATGGGTAAGTCTCTGAAATTAAATCAACACTGTTATGAACTTTCAACAAACAGATCTTAAGGTTCTGTTTTGTGATTTGATAGCATAAGAAGGTTCTGCTTTGGTCATTCATTATTTTCCTTTTTGATCCACGGATTTCTCTGTGAACTCTAAAGTTTGTGTTTCTCACCTTTTATTAACATCTAAAAACCACTAATGGTTCAAATATCCCGGGTTACTTGAAAGTCTGTCTGAGAACGAAGCTATGTTTATCTGTTAAAACACGTTTAGAATTCTGTTTGTGCACTTACTTGACAAATACACACAAAGTATGTCACAAACTTAAAAAAAATCTTCCTCTTGATCTCAAGGGCTTTCTGCTTTTCTGATTCGTCTATGCTTGAGTCTCTGCTGCCCCCTGCTGCTTAGTGAGGATAGTTACTTCTTTTCCATGTGATCATTAGATTTTAGAAATCTACATATCATTATGTTAAAAGCAAATGTGATGAATGTAACAGACGGGAAAAAAATTCTGTTTGGGAGTCCTGAAGAGAACAGCTGAAGGAAATGAAGAACACTAATGTTTTTTTTCTTTCAAAATGGACAACATTGCAGGTCGCCCCTCTCCTTCCCCTTGTCCTGTGGCGTGCATTAAAAAGAGTAAAGATAAAAAGGGAAGTAAAAAGTGTAAAACTAAATAAATACATAAAAAAAGACAATACGGCAGCTCTTAGGTAGAGGCGTAACCTGTATTTTTTCCACTGTGGTAACGTAATATCACGTAGCACAACGTCGGCATCACGAGTTTCATCACGTGTTTTATCATGTGTTTCCGCATTTATCTTCGCCTTTCTTCCGCTCGGGTATATGTAAAACCTGATCTGTTCGAGACTCGTAAAACATGAAGTCCGTCATAATCCTGTGGATCGTTCACACCTTTTTCATCAAACCAGCAGGTATTTTTCTGATTCAACTTTTGGTTTTTCTGTTTCTTTAAAGCTTTTGATCGATGACGTCCGTCGTTGACTTTCTGCAGTTATCTATGCATTGCTTGTGTAATCAGTACTACAGAATGTGTTCATGTATTTTTAGGTTAAAGTATATTTTTATATATTACATTTTATATATAGGCTGCACGGTAGCGCAGTGGTTAGCCTCTTGCCTCACAGCTGTGGGACCTGAACCAGAATACCAATGGTGGAGGTGGAATGCTTTGTGGAGTTTGCATGTTCTAACCGTGCATGTGTGGGTTTTCTACTGCTTCCTCCCACCGTCCAAAAACATGCTTCATGGGTTCATTGGTTACTCTAAATTGTCCATTGGTGTGAATGTGAGAGTGCATGGTTGTGTGATTGGGGCCCTGCGACAGACTGGTGCCCTTTCCAAAATGTCGCCCACTAGGCTCCGGCAGCCCCCTGACCCTGAAAAGGAACAAACGGATTAGAAGATGAATGAATGGGGGGAAAAAAAAGTACAATTTTATGATTTATACTGTTTGTATTAATTGTTGATGAGAAAGAGGCTAAGAAAGTCTCTGAATAGGTTGCCGATATTTTATAGGGCATCTGTTTTTCAGTATATAAAAGTATAATTAACAGAAATCAAATGAAAAAACTCCTTTTATAAAAAGTTTATTTGGAAGATGATTTTTTTCTCATTTGAGAAAACTTTTCTCTAAAAATATGTTTTCATTGAGATTATTTTATACAAAATTTGCAACAAGTTGTAACAGAACACTGCCTTCTTTTATAAAAAAAAATATTTGTTTTTATTAACTGAAAGAAAAAAAAGAACATTTTCCTGCAAACATCAAAACATGATGGAGAACAACATCAGGTTCTAGTTAAAGGAACGTGGATAGAACTTCATCTGAATCAGACTTTTTAAATTAAACCTTTAATTTTGTTGTTTCAGCAGATCTAAATATGTTATTTGTGAATTTTATTGACTGTTTTATGGACATTGTGTTGTTTTCACTGACAAGTGTTTGTCTCTGCTCTGAGTTCACCAAGAAAAGAAATTCAAATTAAAGTAACTTTGGTTTTATTTTATTTTATTTAAGTGAACATTCCTGCGCACATTTGGAGAGAAATCACACAAGGGACATTTTTTAAGTTTCCAGCAGAGAAGCTAAAGATTTTCATGATAAAGTTCTGTACTTGTAGAAACAGGACCATTGGGTCTTTTTCTTTGAACACAAACATCTCATTCATTTTTTATTTTTTTAACAGTACTGTATTAAATGTTTACATAACTAAACAATGAACCAGTCAGCACAGGGTTAACTCAATCGGGTACTGCCCCAGGGTGGCTGTGTAAACTGGCGGCTCGAGCTCTGCTCTGTTCTTGTGAGTCCTGCAGCCGCTAACCCAGAGCGGCGGTTGGGCTCGCAGTCCAAATTCTCACACATAACAAAACAACAAAATGCACACTCAACAACAAAGCACCCTCCCCTCAAACACAGTAATAAATCCAGCTGCTCTGCTCAGAGAGGTTCACTCGGTCCACTGGCACCGGAGCCCGAACGCAGAGCTCGGGTGCCGGTTCCAGACGTCAGTGGACACGCATCCCCCCCGCATCTCCCTCGAGAGGGGTGAAAGAGAGGGGCGAGCCAACGGGGCGTCCACAGAGCTGGTCGGTCCTGTATGAGCTCCAAGGCTTTCTCTCAGTGAAACACCGTCTATGCATGACGTAACCCAGAGCAGCAGTGACACACGATCGGAATGACCGTTTACATGCTCCACGATCGGATAAATGATCGGTATAACCCACCTATCTCCATCGGAAAGAAATTCTGATCTGAATGAGTCTGATCGGGGCAGAGTATTCCGAACGGCGCGTTTACATGACGCATTTTCTTTCTGATCAGGCGTTCATTCCGATTACTTTTGCCCATGTAAACGCGGCTAGTGAAAAATCAGATTAAAAGAAATATTCTATTGTCATCGCATATGATTTCAAAGTTAACATAAAAACATGGAAATCCTAAAATGAAAAAAGACCTTATAGCAAAGTGGTAAAACACGTTTACAGAAAAACACTTTTTTTTTTTAAATGAATGAAAAATCTGTTTCATATAAAAATAATTAGGACTAAATGTTTGGGGTGATGGAAGGCTCTAAATACATTTTAGACATTAATTATCAAATACAAATATTAATTCATCTCTAAATATTTTACAATCCAAAATACTGAGTCCAGTAAAAGGAGGTTGGAAAAAAACATTTTAATGGATTTAAATCACAATTCTTTGAAATGACAACTAAATATATACAAACTAAACAAAACAAGTCTTGAAATTAAACAACAATAATTTCATAAGTAACATTTACCCGCCCAACATTCTTCTTTACGTTTTTTATTTTATTTTTTGCCCCTGACAGCTGTAAAATAAATGATTTTGCCTTCTGTGCGGCGGCCTTCCCGTCGCCCGGCAGCCTCTTTGATCTCCTTTTTTCCATTTTGTTTAAAAATATTTTCACTTTATTTTTCCTTGGAGATTCCAACAGGTTGGTTCGCTCTAGTGCCCAGGCGTGCGTGCCAGTCTGTTGTAAATTCTTTAATAAGGCTCCAAAGTGGGAATTTGGATCAACACCAGACCGACTGTGAGGGCAGAACCCACTGCCCCACAGCTAAGTTAAGTTCATTTGTTATATTTTTCTCTTGAATAAACCATTTCATTTTATTTCACACATTTCATAACAAAATTGACTTAATGACCTGTGCACACATTTAGTTAATTTTGTATTGTTTTGAGTAATTCTATTCTTTGAGTTCTGTTTGAGGCCTGATGCTGGGGCAGAGGCTGGAGCAGGAAACTTCCTGATGATGTGGCAGTGGGAGGAGCTGAAGAAGTTCCTGATGACTTGGAAAGGGAGGAGCATGGACAACTTCCATCTGGAGAAGATGGAGGGGAAAGACGAAGTGTATTCTTATGTTGGACTATTGTTTGTATTTTTTGGAATATGTTAAGCTTGCTTTGAGGTACAAGTTCAGTTTCTGTTGAAGCGTTAAATTACTAGTAATTTACTACTTTAATTAATATTTAGGTTTTGAATGTTTTGTATTTGTGCTCCCCTCCCTATTGTGTCATTGGTCTGATCAGCCAGTATAAAATCTCCCTAATGTTTCCCGTAAGGGGGTCAGTTTGAGTTCAGTTGGTTTGAGCTTTTGTTATTGATTCGCTCAGTTACATTTTTGTTAAGTTGACCCCATTTTAATTTGAGCCCCTGTCGTGTTGTGTTGGGTAAAATAAAAACCCCTGATTTGAAGATCTTTTTGTCCTGTGGCTCAATCTCTGCCGAGCGGACCCTGACAACTGGTGTCAGAAGTGGGATAACCCCACCATGAGCCCAGGTTTTTTTTTTTTCAATAATTTTTTGTACTTTCCTCTTTTTCTAATCCTTCATCCTCTTGGATTTTGAGTTATGCAGAAAAGTGGACGCAACATGAGAGGAGCCAAGGATGGCCCATTACCCCCTAAAATGACACAGGAGCAGCCAGATGAGGATCAGGAGGAAAATGGAGCTTCTGGAGGAGTGGACAGCTCTGAGGGCACAGGTAACGAGCCAAGTGTTGCAGACCTGGTCTCTATTTTTCGGTCTCACATGAGTCAGCAGGAAGCCAGAGATGCCAGGCAAATGGAAGAAAGTGCTCGACAAGAAAAACGATTCAGAGCACTCCAGCATCAGTTTCAACTACTGCAATTGGAAGTTCAGGCACGTACCACCTCAACACCTGAACTGGTTTTACCAGAGCCTGAACTTTCCAACCGGGGACCTCTAAAGACGGCTGACATTCCTCATGTAAACCCCAGTAATGTGGCTGAGGATCCAACATGCCAACCATCAGGTCAGTTCCGTCTGTATGAGCCTCGACTAGAAAAATTCACAGACAATGATGATGTGGAACATTATCTAATCACATTTGAACGGATTGCGCTAGCTTGTCAGTGGAAAAAAAGAGAATGGGTTTTCCATCTCATCCCTTTACTCACGGGCAAGGCTAGAGCTGCATATGTACAAATGGATATTGATGAGGCCCTGGATTATGATAATGTTAAAGCTGCAATTTTGTCAAAGTTTAACATCAACCCAGAGAACTACAGACAAAGATTTCGTTCTCTGGAGATACATGCTGATGAAAGCCCAAGAGAGCTTTATGCCAGGCTCAAAGAGCTCTACCTGAAGTGGATCCAGCCAATGGGTAAAACTGCTAATGAAATTGGTGAACTGATCATTTTGGAGCAATACTTGAGGATGCTTTCTCCTGAGCTGCAGGTGTGGATACGAGAACATAAGCCAGAGTCAGCAGCAGAAGCTGCTAAGATGGCAGAGGTGTTTGTTGCTGCCCGCCACAGGGGACAACCATGGAGTTATACTGCCTGGAAGGAGAAAGATGGCAACAACCCAGCTCCTCAGTATCGGCAACGAGCAGCCAGTAATGTGGGTGTGCAGTCGGTAAGGGGAGGCCAACCAGCCAGAGTACCAATTTGCTATCTATGTGGAGTAGAAGGACACACCAAACCCATGTGTCCTAAAAAGACAAAGCTCACTCAAATGTGTGTGGCTCCACGCTTTGAAGCACCTGATGGGCCTCCGGTGGGAGTGAAGTTGACACCTGTAGAAGTAAATGGAGAACTAATGACTGCTCTCATTGATACTGGCAGCGACCAGACTCTGGTGCATCAGCAATTCATCTCACCTCATCTGATCACTACAAAAACAATCCCAGTTTGTTGTGTACATGGAGATAAGAAATCCTATCCCACAGCAGATGTCTACATCAAAATTGCAGATCAAACGTATCTATTAAATGTTGGAGTTGTTGATAAACTGCCTTTTCCTGTTGTGTTGGGTTTAGACCTCCCTGTACTATTTGATTTGCTGGACACTGACCATTCATGTTATGCTGCAGTGACAAGGGCGAGAGCTAAGCATGTGGAACCACTTCCAACACTTAGTGCTCTACCTTTCTTTGATGCAGACTTGGAGGCTACACCCGGGAAGTCTCGTAAGTCCCGTAAGCAAAGGAGGAAGGAGAAGTTCCAACACACTGCTGTTAAATTCTCTGATGACCCTGAGCCAGAATTGCCGTTAAATTTCAGAATCCCAGACAACATTGTTGAAATGCAATGCAGTGACCCAACCCTAAAACATCTTTTCCAGAGGACGGAGGAGAAAAACACGGAGACTATGCAAAATCATGGTGGAGAAAACTTTGTTCTGAGGAAAGGCATTCTCTATCGCCAGCAGGGGTCAGCATTTAAACTAGTGGTTCCTGAGGCTGTCAGAGAAATTGTGCTGACTTTAGGACATTCAGTTCCCTGGGCTGGCCACTTGGGGAAGCACAGAACCATGAACCGCATTAGGAAACATTTCTACTGGCCTGGCTTGAGTAAGGATGTTGCAGTTTTTTGTAAAACTTGCCCTCAGTGCCAACTAACTTCTACCAGAGTCCCCTCCAGAGCTCCTCTACAACCATTACCAGTGATTAGCACCCCGTTTGAGAGGATAGGAATGGACATTGTTGGACCATTAGAAAGAAGCAAATCGGGCAATAGGTACATGTTGGTGATAACTGATTATGCCACCAAATACCCGGAGGTGTTCCCTTTAAAGACCATAAAGGCTAGAGAAGTTGCCTATTGCCTGGTGCAATTTTTTTCCAGAGTTGGGTTGCCTCTGGAGATCTTAACTGACCGGGGTACCAATTTTTTGTCTACGTTGCTGTCACAAGTATACCAACTGTTGGGCATCAAAAGCTTAAGAACCACTGCGTACCATCCTCAAACAGATGGCCTTACAGAGCGCTTCAATCAAACCATCAAGCAAATGCTAAGGAAATTTGTCAATGAGTCTGGAACAGATTGGGATAAGTGGTTGCCATACCTGTTATTTGCGTACAGAGAAGTACCACAAGCCTCCACTGGTTTTTCTCCATTCGAACTGTTATACGGACACGAAGTGAGAGGCCCTCTCTCTCTGCTCAAAGACATGTGGGAAGGGGATCGGCCTCATTCAGAGACTGTTAATGTTGTTTCTTTTGTTGTTCAGATGCGGGAACGGCTGGAAAAAATGAGTGAGCTGGCCCAAGCTCACATGGCAGAGGCTCAAAAACAGCAGAAGGTCTGGTATGATCGATCAGCTCGTCAGCGGTCATTCAGTCCTGGCCAGAAGGTGCTTGTTCTTCTTCCCAGCAGCGATAGCAAGTTGCTCACAAAATGGCAAGGCCCCTTTGAGGTTTTGCAGAGAATTGGGCAGACCACCTATCGTGTCTCAACACCTGGACAATCACGCTCCACCCGGCTACTTCATGTTAATCTCCTGAAAGAGTGGGTGGAAAGGGCTGAAAAGGAACAACAAGTTCTGCTTATCAGAAGGATCCCGGAAGAGGATGAGGTGGATGAGCAGTATCTTTCCTCAACTCTCTCACCAAATCAGGATCTGGATCATCTCTCTAAAGAGCAGCAACTTCAGGTGAGAGCCTTGTGCAGTACACCAGTATTCCAGGAGAACCCTGGGCGAACTGACATCATTCAGCATGACATCATCTTAAAAGACGGAGCTGTCGTGAAACGCAGGAGCTACAGGTTGCCTGAACGCCTTTTGACCAACCTGAAGGAGGAGGTGGATCTGATGCTCTCTCTGGGTGTGATTGAGCCATCTAAGAGTGAGTGGTGCAGCCCTGTAGTATTGGTCCCGAAGAAAGATGGGAGCATTAGGTTCTGCATAGACTTTAGGTACCTGAATTCAGTCTCCAAGTTTGACTCTTATCCAACTCCTCGTATTGATGATCTGATAGAGCGACTGGGATGTGCCAAATACCTGACCACCATAGATTTATGCAAGGGCTATTGGCAGGTCCCACTGACTCGTCACTCCAGAGAGCTGACTGCCTTCCGAACCCCATGGGGGTTGTTTCAATTTACTGTTCTACCCTTTGGACTTCATGGAGCTCCAGCCACCTTTCAGCGCCTCATGAATCAGGTACTATGTGGAGTTTCAGAGTTTGCTGCAGCCTATTTGGATGATATTGTTATTTTCAGTAATACCTGGGATGAGCACCTTGGACATTTGGAGAGGGTGCTGGATTGTCTCCAGGGGGCGGGACTAACTGTCAATCCTTCCAAATGTGTCTTTGCTAAACCCGAAACCGACTATCTGGGCTACATCATCGGCAATGGAATGATAAAACCGCAAACTGACAAAGTTTCAGCTATTCAGTCCTGTCCATTGCCTGTCACTAAGAAGCAATTGAGATCTTTTTTGGGCATGGCTGGGTTTTATCACCGGTTCATCCCTCATTTTTCGGCCAGGGCAGCATTACTCACGGACCTAACTGGAGCCAGGAGTCCTAATAACCTCCAATGGACCAAAGAGGCAGAAGCAGCTTTTGAGGACATCAAGCGGGCATTAAGTAAGAACCCTGTCCTGTACAGTCCAAACTTTCAAAAGCCATTTATTCTACAGACAGATGCTTCTGATAGAGGTTTGGGGGCAGTGCTTCTACAAGGCCCTCCAGACGACAGACATCCTGTGGCCTTCATCAGTCGGAAACTGTTTCCACGAGAGGTTCATTATTCAACCGTGGAGAAAGAAGCGCTGGGAATAAAGTGGGCCCTAGACTCCTTCAAGTACTACCTTCTTGGACGGGAGTTAACACTGGAAACCGACCACAAGGCCCTACAGTGGCTGGCAAGGATGAAGGACACAAATGGGAGAATTACCAGATGGTACCTAGCCATCCAACCATACTACTTCACCATCCACCACATCCCAGGAAGGAACAATTCCACTGCGGACTTCCTCTCTCGCTGTCCCAGCGAGAGTCTTGAGGGGGAGGGTGTGTGAGGGCAGAACCCACTGCCCCACAGCTAAGTTAAGTTCATTTGTTATATTTTTCTCTTGAATAAACCATTTCATTTTATTTCACACATTTCATAACAAAATTAACTTAATGACTTGTGCACACATTTAGTTAATTTTGTAATGTTTTGAGTAATTCTATTCTCTGAGTTCTGTTTGAGGCCTGATGCTGGGGCAGAGGCTGGAGCAGGAAACTTCCTGATGATGTGGCAGTGGGAGGAGCTGAAGAAGTTCCTGATGACTTGGAAAGGGAGGAGCATGGACAACTTCCATTTGGAGAAGATGGAGGGGAAAGACGAAGTGTATTCTTATGTTGGACTATTGTTTGTATTTTTTGGAATATGTTAAGCTTGCTTTGAGGTACAAGTTCAGTTTCTGTTGAAGCGTTAAATTACTAGTAATTTACTACTTTAATTAATATTTAGGTTTTGAATGTTTTGTATTTGTGCTCCCCTCCCTATTGTGTCATTGGTCTGATCAGCCAGTATAAAATCTCCCTAATGTTTCCCGTAAGGGGGTCAGTTTGAGTTCAGTTGGTTTGAGCTTTTGTTATTGATTCGCTCAGTTACATTTTTGTTAAGTTGACCCCATTTTAATTTGAGCCCCTGTCGTGTTGTGTTGGGTAAAATAAAAACCCCTGATTTGAAGATCTTTTTGTCCTGTGGCTCAATCTCTGCCGAGCGGACCCTGACACCGACTCACAAACGAAAACTGATCAACAAAAACGTAAAAATGTTTCGGTGAGCGCAGACGCGGAACATCTGTGCTCTTTTTCCTCAAACATTATAAAAACGTTCCACTAAACTCAAACTGTTTTTTTTCTTCAGGTTCTTCTGAAATGGTCTGCTCTCCATCGACGGTCCAATCATTTCCGGGTCAGGACGTGGTTCTTTCATGTCGAGTAGAACCAACATTTGACTTGACGTGTGAGACCTTGGATTGGACAAATGGAACAAATTATGTTCACGTGTATCGATGTGGGAGGGACAACTATGACGATCAACACGAGAGGTTCTTGAACAGGACCTTCCTCAACCACCAGAACCTGAAGGATGGGAACGTTTCCCTCACACTGACCAACTTCACCAAGGAGGATGAAGGGAACTACACCCTCTGTCTTCGTACGCAGACGCCGTTCATGTGTTCTGATGTCACCCTGATAGTGGGTAAGCTGCTGTTTTAGACCAGAATTGACAAATAATTGTTTTTTCAAACGTGTAACCACCTAAATATGATCTAACACGACTTCTGATCAGTTCCACAGACGGACAATAAGACACGCAGCCAAGCAGGTGAGGAAAACACCTTTTAGTGACACTTCCTGTTTCTCCTTTGACACTGAGGCCTGTAAAATCTGAGGCTTTTTCACACCATCTTTTCTCATTTCCTCTGATGTTTCCAGTGTCGGGTCTTGAGTGACCCTGCTTAAAACCAGACGACCTTTTGACCTTCAGTTCTGCAGAAACTCTGAAGGAGGATTGACTAAAGTAGAAGCTGCTGTGATTCTAGATTCTAACGTTTTATAAAAGTTCTGATTCCTCAAACATCTGAATCCTCCAGAGCAGCAGGCTGACCCGTTTTTATTGATACTTTGACATTCAATCCTAATGGAAGCATTTCAATGGTATTTAGTTGAAAACGAGATGACACATCTCAAGGGGCTTATCCTCTAAACAAATAAATTGAAATTGAAATTACATTTCAATTTACAAAATTGTTGAATTTTTAACAAATTTTTCAAAATGTTTTTAGTTTGATACTTTCTGAACATCAAATTTTTTTCCTTTTTTTTTATCAACAAAAAAAACAGCTTGTTATCATTAAAATGATACTTTGGAAATGTTTTTGTTCATTTTGTGTGTGGTAAACTTTAAAGATTTTACATAAAAATATAATATATGACTTTTCATTGTAATTCATAATTTTTTTACTTTCTTTTCTTCACTTCTTCATATTTCTTTTTCATCATCTCTGTCCTGTAGGATCTGCTCTGAGCTTTGGTGAAATCCCTGCCATAGTTCTTGGTGTTCTTGCTGTTGTTGGGGGGGATCCTGGCATTTATATATTATAGGTCAGTCATAAATAAATGACCTTTTTATGTTTTTACTGAACAGATCTGTTCATTTATAATCTCTTTGTTCAGAAACAGATTCTGCTTCCATCGCTCTGAGGTGAGAACCACGTTTATGTCGTTCATCCATTTGTTCAGATAAAATGAAAACGTAATTTTCTTTCTGACTAATTTTTAATCAAGTGAGGATTTTTAGACTAAATTTATCTTCTAAACTAAACTGTACTGAGATCAAGGTTCTGTAGAAAGAGACTGACTGAAAACTTTGATTCTGCTTTACTGTCAGAGTTTATCACTTTAGTTTGTTTATTAAAACTAACATCTAGAAAAAGCTGAAGAAAACCAGAAAAAAACAAAGTTAATCAGAATGTCTTGATGCTGTTTTTGTGAAAGCTGCTGTAACAGAATGACAGCATGCAGATGAAATGATGACCATGAGTTTTTGTCCTAAAGTGAATGCTCCCTCTCTGCAGGAGGAGGAGAAGGAACCAGCTGTGATTGGAACCAAACTGTGAGGAAAGGGTGCTAACCACTACACCACAGAGTAGCCCAGCTCCTACAGAGTGAAAACCATCTTTGGTGGATCAATGTCTCTACATCCTCCCAAACTTGTGTCCTAAATAACCACAAAAGTTGAACTTAGCTCCTGGATGAAGCCGTTAAAGCTTTGACGTTGTAACGTTGTGAAAAAGAGTTCAGCAGAGAGAAAAGGATGGCAGCAAAAATCTCACTTTATCAATAATGACCATCAACCTCATGAAGTCCGGTTGGACGACTTCTGTCTCAAATTATGCATAAATGAAACAGGAGCTGCACAACCCGGGGGTCCCAATCACCAAAAGGAGGGAAGGTACAACACTAATAGACTGAATGCACGCTTCAGGGTGGGTAGGACTGTCTGCGGGCAAAAAATGGTCAAACAGGTACACACAAAGTATCAGCACCACTCGGACAGTGAACACTTATAGGACACGTTAGGGTGACGTAGGTGGGACGCATTTTTCGACACCCAAATCTTGCGCAGGAAGCAGGTTAGTGCCGTTCACGTGATACGTGCGCGCTCCTTGCTGCACCCTGACTGTTGGAAATGAGGAAATTGGACAATGACACAAATTTGGCAATTTGTGTAACCGTCCTACAAGCACTTACATATCACGTGCATGTGCGTGTGGGATTTGCATGCAGTCAGTAAGGAGTCAGTACTGTCACCTCACTAAGAGTGTGTGTAAGGACACCGTACGACATCATCCCCTGTACGTCATAAGTGCGTTCAACTTCCATTAACCTTACGAATACTTCACGATACACTTACTACACCCAAAACAATGGTACGTTCCATTTCATGAGGTCCCTTGAAGTGGTCGTACAAGCCTCAGGGTAACTGTACGACACACCTGTACTCCCCTGAAGATGCAGCCACTCCTCTCCCTGACCCTGCACAGACCCGGACAACCCAAAAACCTGCAGCTCCTGTCCAGGTGTGACCAAGGTTTTAGTCATTGAAAGCTGGGATTACCTAAATTGTCAACCTGAATTGTCAGCCTATGCAGACCCCAACCTTTGCAATGGTTGATTGGTTTAAGCTGCTAGTTTGTTGGACAACGATGGACACACAACTGTGTGTCGGTGCTGCTTATTGATTGGAAAGTGGAACAAATGGTGAGAAAAGGAACAATGGGAGGAGTTCCAGCTTAACAAAGTGTGAGAGTTTAACCGGAGAGTTTTCATTTCAATTCAATTTTATTTTTTGGGGCGGCCATGGTGCAGCGGTAGGGCGGTCGACCCATAATCGTAATATTGCAGGATTCCCACCTTGCACGCCCATATGTCGAAGAATCCTTGGGCAAGACACTAAACCCCACGCGAGATTGTCGGGTTTAGATCGTGGTGAATCCGTGAGTTCGGCAGCGGAGCCGCCATCAGTGTGTGAATGTGTGTGTGAATGGGTCTGTGACTGTAAAGCGCTTTGGGCCTTTGTAAGAGGGTAGAAAGCACTATATAAGTACACGCAATTTACCATTTATTTCTATAGTCAAAGATTTACAACAACAGTCGTCTCAGTGAGCTTCATACTGCTAATTGTGTAATAAACATGAATTATATAGAACAGAAAGTCATAGAATTCAACAGGTAATGGCTAAACTAAACAGATTAAACTAAACTGGTCATCCCTGCCCTTAGACCCTAATTCTCTATAAAGAAAAAAAGGGTGTTAGTGAGGCTTTTTGGTTGAAAAGTGGAACAAATAGCCTGAAAAGAAACATTGGGAGGAATTCTAGCTTGAAGACGTGTTCAAGTTTTATATTGAGCCCAATATTACAACAATTGTCTTTTCAATGGGCTTCATGTGGGTAATTGTATAAAAACATAAAGTCATAAATTTCAACAGGTAATTGCTAAGCTAAATGAAACAAACTAAGCTAAACTGGGCTTCCCTGCCCATAGACCCTCCTTCTTGGTAAGGAAAAACAGTGTTGATACTATTGGGTGCTGAACAGTTTTCTGTTCTCCACCCGTGTTTGTCATTGGGGCGCTTATTCCTAGAGAGATGTTTTACTTTTTTTGTCTGTTTTGATTCCTCCTGATTATTTTTCCCTCCAGTTTAAACCTTCAGTTTACCTGTTATGAACAAACCTTTGGACGGTTCTTTTGTCTTTCTGACTTTTGAATCGGCTCACCGGGAATTTTCTACTAAATCTTTTGGCTCCACCTCTGTTTTCCTAATGACTCAGGAACAGCCAAATGGGAACAACGAAAATTTTTTTTTTTTTTTTTTTTTTTTTTTTATCAGACAGTTATTGACTGGTATTGTAGTCAAACTTGTCAAAAAGTGAAAATCATCAATCCGTTGGTATCAACTTAGGCCAGATGTATGCAGATGCATTCCTGCATGTTTTCCAGCATACACTGCTTTGGCATGTTCTAATTGGCTGGACACACCTGAACCAGGTGATCAGCCATGAGTAGGGCAAGACTATCTGGAAATCATGCAGACACACCGGCCCTCGAGGCCTGGAATTGCCCACCCCTGACTTAGACTATGGTCACATATCCCAAAACGCTACAGTGTGGCGCCTTAAATGTAAGTTTTGTTATTGGGAGGCGACAGTTACATTTTTGCATGCCGTTTGGGGCCACAGGTTTTAAGTAAAATTTTAGAAAAGCTTGTTTTTACTCAGCTGAATGATTTTATTATTGAATATAACATTTTAGAAAAGTTTCAGCAGGGTTTCAGACCTCACCAATCAACAGAGATGGTACTTGTCAGGGTCTTAAATGGTCTCAGATCCAATGCTGACACGAAGAAATGATCTGTTTTAGTCTTACTAGACCTGAGTAAAGCCTTTGACACAGTTGATCTATCTATCCTTTTAAGCAGAGTTCACAACATGTTGGAATTACTGGTTCAGCTTTTAATTGGTTTAAATCCTACCTCACAGATCGAAATTTTATTGTTAATTTAAATGACTTTTCATCTGGGAGGCACAAACTGACATGTAGGGTGCCCCAGGGCTCTATCCTGGGTCTTTACATGCTTCCGCTTGGTGATGTCATCAGGAGACACGGCATTAACATTCATAGCTATGCTATGAAGGGCCTGGGGCGTCGGCGCCTCGGGGGATGGGGCCCGGGGCTGAGGGGACCTGGGCCCTGTGCTGGGGGGGGCTGGGGGACAGCTATTTGACCACCGGGGGACAGTCTACCAGCTGTCCCCAACTTACCCCCTTCCTCATATAACCTCATATTAGGGTGAGGGGGTGGGGGGTTTAGCCTACGATGCGCCTTGGGAGGGGAGCTACTTGGCAGTGGTCCCCTCCCATGGTTGCCTTATGGAATGCCCCCCCCCCTTTCGGTTTTATTTGCACCTTAGACATGTAGGGCCCTTGGTAGGGGGGGTGCTTGGACATCACTGCCAGCAAGCAGCAGATGTCCTCCTAGCACCCTACCCACCAATTTTAACTGCACCTTAGACATTTAGGACCCCTTGGTGGGGAGGGTGAGGGGACATTATTGTGAGTAATCGGGAGATGTCCCCTCAGTGCCCTACCCGCCAATTTTAACTGCAACCCCTTAGTACACACACCTTTTACTCCTCAATATAAACATTCAAACATAAACACACACACATTTACACACACACGCACACACATTTTGCAAGGAAGGTGGGACCTAGGTCCATCTGTCCCCTACCCCATCCCTGGTGAGGGGTACTGGACCTTTGGCAATGGCGGCTGTGTCCCCTGGGTTCCGGTTTCCTGGGCCCGGCGGTGCTCTCTCTGTGCAGGTAGGGGGTTCACATTACACCTGAGCCGGGGGTGTTCGTGTCCCTGTGGGGTGGGTCCTGGTCCTTGCCCCTGGGCGCTGTGCCCTGTCCAATTTCCAACTGTGGCCGAGCCTGGTCGGGCCATGTTTACAACACCCCTCGTGGGCCCCCCTTTTCCCCGAGGTGCCTCCCTCCTGGGTGGGGATGGCTGGCCCCTGCCTTGCTCCTCCCTGGACCAACCGTGGGCCTGATGGGTGGCTGCCTGGAGTGCGGAGCGGGTCTCCCTTGGGGGGTCCTGGCTTGTGCCTGGGGTTGGGGCAGGGGGATGCCCAGAACTCCTGGGTGATGACGAGGTGCTCGTCTGGGGCTGTGGGCACCCTTCTCGGGTGGGGCTCTGCGTTGGGCCCTTTCGGCGCGGCGGGGCGGCACTCTCTTTCCCGCCATGCCCCCATGCTCTCTGGCTCTGGGGGCCTCGCGGCGGTCCTGCTGGCCCTGGCCTGGGTGGCGGGCTGGGTCGCCCGGGGGGCGGTTGTTCCCTGCCTGCTGCCGTGTGGCATTGGGGGGTTCCGGCTGCTGCTGCGGCGGGGGTCTTGGTGTGGGAATGGCTGGGCACTCTCCCTCCTACTTTTCACTTTTCACCATCTATTTTAGAAGAACATAAACACTCACCTTTGCACTGGTAGTTTGCGTGATTGACTGAAATATTTCACAATAGTTGGTTTAAAGGCATAAGAATGCATGTGTGAACACTATCTGTTTTGTGCACATGTTGACAGGCCCCACCCCTTCTAGATTTGTATTACATCAGAACCTCACTGTAATGATAAACATCCAGAAACTTGTTGCTTTATGCTGATTCATGGTTTTACCCCCCCCCCCTCCTATTATCACCCTCCAACCCCCCCTCACTCTAACATCCCTCTCTTTTCTTCCCTCCTTTCCTTTTCCGTCCGGTCCAACACCAAAGATTTTCAAATATGATTGAAATGAATAAAGTTTGGCCTCAATTACAAAAGGGGTTTATTCAGACATACCAGGTTTATACAGACATACATATTATTAGCCCCTGTTGTTAAAGTAAAATATCTCCAACTCAAGAGGCCCTCAGTTGTCATCTGTCTGCCCAGCTGTTGGACAGGACAAGTTAAAAAAACAAAAAACCTTCATAGCTATGCTGATGACACTCAACTGTATGTAGCTGTATCTCCTGATGATATTGGACCCATGGATAGCCTTTTAAATTGTATTTTAGATATTAAAATGTGGATGGGAGAGAACTATTTGCAGCTCAACCAGGACAAAACTGACGTCTTGGTTATCGCTTCAAAAGCTGAGAAAGATAGGGTCCAATCTTATCTGTCAACCAACTGTATGACCACATGTGATATAGTGAGGAACCTTTGTGTGATTCTAGATGCAGTTTTAGTTACTTGATGTGAATCAAGTAACTAAAACTGCATTTTACCATCTGAGAAAGATCGCCTAAGTGAAACCCTAATTCATGCTTTTATTACATCAAGATGAGATTATTGTAAAGCTCTCCTTTCTGGGGTAAAGAAAACCACTCTCAATCACCTGCAGCTAGTCCAGAACTCTGCTGCACGTCTTTTAATGAGAACCAGGAAGAGGGAGCACATTACACCAATATTAAAATCTCTGCACTGACTCCCTGTTTGCTTCAGGATTGATTTTAAGATTATTTTAATAGTTTTTAGAGTGTCCATGGTCTTAGTCCTTCTTTTATATCAGACTTGCTTTTAACTTATGAACCTCCCAGAGCCCTTAGGTCCTCAGGTGCAGGCCTGCTGAAGGCCCCCATGGTCAGGACAAATGACCAAGGCGAGGCCTCGTTTAGAAATTATGGACCTCGTCTGTGGAACAGCCTACCTGAGGATGTGAGGGCCTCATCCACTGTAGAGGTTTTTTAAAAAGAAATTAAAGACACACCTGTTTTATTCATCTTTTAATTAGTTTTCATATTATATCTTTAAAGTCTTCTAGCCAAGTTAGTTCATGAGTGTTTACGGGTGTTTGTGTCGGTACTGACACACCGGCCAATAGGAGGACAGGGTGGACAGCAACTTCTGGATTCTATCTTCTTTAGCTTCTTTCTTTATTCATTTCTCTTTCACTTGTCTTTTTTTGTGTATTTTATTGTGCGGGGCTGATTTAATTATTTTATTGAATAGGGATTGGTGTTTTCTGCATTTTTGTTTGTTTTATGCACAGCACCTTGAGCTGTTTTTATTTATTTTTTTACATGAAAGGTGCTATATAAAAATACTTAATTTGAATGTGAATTTAAAAGAGTTAAAATTTGCACCCAATTTCTTTCAAAGTTGGCATTGGTCAGTGGCCTCCTGGGCACATCTTGAGGTTGCTTGGTAGCAGTCCAGTTACAGACAGTAACACCATTACTAAAACCGGAATCGCTGGCCAGCAGCAGCTCTGATTGGACGAAGTGTAAATGTCTTTAGACAGTGGCTGTTCATGTCAAGGGCCACTGGCTGCCCTGTAGCCGGGGGGTTTATAACACACACCACAGCCAGGATCAAATCTCCCTAATGTTTCCTGTTGGAGGGTCAGTTTGAGTTCAGTTGGTTTGAGCTTTTGTTATTGATTCTCTCAGTTACATTTTTGTTAAGTTGACCCCATTTTAATTTGAGCCCCTGTCGTTCTGTGTTGGGTAAAATAAAAAACCCCGATTTGAAGATCTTTTTGTCCTGTGGCTCAATCTCTGCCGAGCGGACCCTGACATTGTACCACACTATCATCTCAATACAGCAACTGTTTTGGTGGATAGAGTGAGAAAAAAATATAATAAGAAAAAAAAATGATACTGCTTATTTCATTGTTACGACGGAGTATTAGGGCCACCAAAAAAAAAAAAAAAAAAATTTAGAGCCACCAAAAAAAAAAGTAAAATTACGAGATTTTATCTCGTAAATTTAGGAGATAAAAACTCGTAAATTTAGGTGAAGCCGTCGTCGGTGTCCCTGCAGCTGTTCGCTTGAATCCTTTCTTCCTCCACCAAAGACAAGACTCTACGTCTGTGTGACGCTTCCGTCACACAAAAGGAGGAGCACTTTTTTTGGCATTTTCAACGTTCCAAAGCTAATATAAAACACTATTTTCATTCCTCTTTATTGTTTTATGCTGAAACGGGACATTTCATCTGCAGGAGGGGGCGTTTGTAAGACTGTTTACTTCCGCATTGGTGTTGGGATGACAGGTTCATGACGTAATGAGACAAATGAACTTCAGGATATGTGAATGAAAAGGAGAATAAAGGCTGCAGCGATTGTCTACACCCAAACGTGTCTCTGAGCTCCTTATTTTACATATTAAACTCCGCTTTACTGACACTGAACCCCGGAAAGACTACTACACGGAAAATAATCTGATTTTGAGTCGCCAAAAGACTCAGAATCTCTTTGTTTTAAACCTTTAATAATCCGGAAATGAAGCTTCACAAAAGGCTCCACATACTTCATCTTCAAGCTAGGCTCCAATAAACGGACAACTTCGGTGTTTTTTCCTTAATCTACGACTTTTTATCTCATAAATTTACGACTTAAAATCTCATAAATTTACGAGATAAAAAGTCGTAAATTTACGAGTTTTTATCTCCTAAATTTACGAGATAAAATCTCGTAATTTTACTTTTTTTTTTTTTTTGGTGGCTCTAATTTTTTTTTTTTGGTGGCCCTAATACTCCGTCGTACATTGTTGACGGTCTATCTCTACGAGAAATTCATGAATCTAACAAACTAAACTGAATCAGAGCTAATTATGTGACCCTTGCCTTATTTTTTTGGAGAATGTGGCACATTGAAAGTTCACCTTAGAATCTGATCCGCCTTAGGTATGAATCGTGGTTGTGATTACTGACCTCAAAATAATTTTCTGGGGTACCTGGCGTTCATAAATCTGTCAAAACGTTTGATTTTGGTCATCTACAAAGCTGGAATGCTTGTTGGATTGTTGGAGCATTATGGGTAATGCAGTCAGGAGCCTGGCGGAGTGATACATACTGTGCATCAACTGTTTTGTGAGTGAGTTGAATAAAGTTTCAATGATCTGACTGTTTGGTTAAAATAAAAATGAAAATGTGTTTTTTTCTTCAACCAGAGCCAAAAGGAAGGGTCAAAGAGCCACATGTGGCCCTGAGCCTCAGCTGGCAGACCCCTGGTTTATGTGAATAAGGTGGTTACAGTGGATTCTGAAGCAGAAAAGAGCAGCTATGCACTGATATGCAACACTTTACAGTAGTGAAATGTTTGTGTGTTGCATATCGGTGTAAAAACTCATCTATAAAGACGATTTTCTCTGCGTCAGAATCAGCTGATTTATGTTAATCGCACAAATAATCGTACATTTACAGTATGTCAAAGAGAATGTCATTTAAGAGTTACCAGCAACATCTCCAGTGTTAAAGGGTGAAGTCCAAGCACAAATAAAGTATAATGTTTGAGGCTATAAACTATGTAATTTAAAGCCCCACCCACATCCTTTGATCTGCTTTCAAAGAGTTTCCAGGCATCTTTTAATTATGATGATGCAGATTTTAGCCAAAATCCAAAAATCTGTGTTGATTTCTAGGACATAGTTTCTGCAGAGCGGCAGGAGTTCATCAGAAATTCACCTTGGAGGGACCCCACCCCTCCTCCCCTGTTTCTGAGAGCTCTCTGTTTACACTCTCTCCCACTGGCTAAGAGACCCTAACACCCCAACTTAACATTAGCACTGCCACTTAAACAGAAGCAATATCGTAGCAATCCATCCGTAGAGGTTAGATCCAGATTCCAGCTCAGACCAGGAAAACAGAGACGTTCATGGATCTATTGGTCTGACTGTGGATGATCAGAATGAAGCCGAGCAGGAACCATGTGACCCCACCCAGTACATTTCTACGTCACCAATACGAAATGTTTTAAACAACATTTTTACTTCTGCTCCTGTTTTACAAAGATTTGAATAAAGAAAAACTCAGAAATTAAATTTGAAGCTTCATTTTTATATTAGTCCTCCATAATCAGAAAAATGCTACATGAACACGTGATTGTTTGGGTTTTGTGCATTGACCTTTGAACTCATGTTGGGTTTTTGGTAAGATTTTCTGCTTGTCTTGTGGTTCTTCCTGGGTTCTCATTATTGATCGTGGAGCAGATGACAATGACAAAAAAAAACATGAACAAACAGGACAGCAGAGAACAGCCACATTCAAAAACAAGAGAATTTAATACAATAATTCATTTAATAATAGATAACATTTATTATAGATGAGACAGTTCCAACTTTCATGACTCCACCCACTAAAGCAGGTCCACATGTGACCTGATTCCTAAACAGCAAAGTGCTTTCTAACTGAATGCTGATATTTATGGTATTCAATTCAATTCAATTTCATTTCATTTATATAGCCCAATATTTACAACAATAGTCGTCTCAATGGGCTTCGTACTGGTAATTGTGTAATATACATGAATCATAAAGAACATGTAGTCATAGAATTCAATAGCAGTTTGATAATCTAAACTAAACAGACTAAACTAACTGGACATCCCTGCCCTTAGACCCTCCTTCTCGGTAAGGAAAAACTCCTAAAAAACCGGATTCCGGAAAAAAAAGAAGAAACCTCAGGGGTGTCCACATGAAGGAGGGATCCTCCCCCAGGACGGACAGGCGATGGACCAAAACTCTTAACCCTTGTGCTATCCTAGGCACTTTACCATTGGGAGTTGGGTCATCTAGACCCACTAGACAGAGCTCTGAAACTTTTTTCTTCAATGATTTGTGATCTTCACTGGTGTCCATGGATTACATGAAATCTTTCCACCTTTATCCACCTTTGTCATGGTAGGGAGAACACGTCAATGGAAGTGTGGGGTCATCTGGACCCCATAAGGTAGCACAAGGGATAAAGAAGAATTAACTTATCTAAATCTACAACTACATGTTTAATGTCCAGCAGATGAGCTTCATCCAGATGGAGTTGGGGGACGGTTGGGGGCGCCAGAGGAGCCGGAGACGAGGTCCACAGCCAAGTACAGGAGCAGCAGTAGAGACGAGCCAACTGGAATCTGGAATCACTCCCTCTCCCCCGGAGGGGAGTGGGAAAGGGGGACAATGCATGAATCGCACTGCACCAAACCGAGATGGATAACTAAATGATGAATAAATGATCAAGAATAGAGGAGAGAAGTAGACAAGAATAGTGGACAGAACCCCACCTAAGCCGGCTGTAAGTGTGAAGTTTAGGGTTTAGGTCAAGGCTAGGTTAAAAGAGTGGGGGGGGGGGGGGGTTATCAATGGTCTGTGGGTACAGTCGTGGATAGATTTTAGTGCAGGTGGGATCTGGAGGTCTCTTGAAAATATGTGTGTGGTTGCAATGGAATCAGATCATCCCTTTGAGTGCTTGGTGCAGAGTCAGGGTCAGGTCAGGTCATGTTGAAACTGGGTTAAGATGCAGCCATGGATCTGGAACAGCCTACTAGCAAATAATTGTCAATGTTATTAAGTTTAATTCAAACACATTAACATTGAGTTAAATAATCTCTGAATACTAACTAGTCTGACAATAATTCTGTCCAAAGAGGAATGTTTTCAGTCTAACTTTGAATGTAGAAACTGAGTCGGCCTCTCTTACATCAGCTGGGAGTTTATTCCATAAAACAGGGGCCTGGTGGCTAAGCGCTCTACCTCCAACTGTATGGTAAGGGACTATGAGGTCTTTGATATAGGACGGGTCATACCATGGGGTCATACTACCATTTACCGCAGGGACATCATCTCTGATGACCATAACACATTTAAACGAGACCTTTCGCATGTCTACCTTCCCTAAGCGCTGTACAATCAGTCCCGTTCACACTCTGCTGTTAAACACTGGCACCAACCTTCCACCAGAGGTAAGGTGGGGTTCAGTGTCTTGCCCAAAGACACTTCGGGCAAGGTAGGAATCAAACCTGCATTCAACCGATCAGAGATCGACCCACCTACCACTGCACCACAGCTGCCTGTCTATTCTATTTTTCCTACTTTAAAGAATCCCTCACACACTCAAAAAATGGTCTAAAGAAAATTAAGTTCATGTTTCTCAATAACTGGTCAGTAAAAAGTATTAAGACTCTTTTACCGCCGTGTTGGTTACATTTGTCTAATGTAAAAATTATAATTAATGTCAGAAAATTATAACTAATGTTTACCGTTATTATAATGATGTGCAGATTTCATATGAAATCCCTTGAAATTGGTGCAAAAGGGGATGTTTGCTTCATATTTATTATTATCATTATTATTATGAATAATATTATGAATTAGTTAATTTTAGGCTTTAACAATTTTAACACAGTAATGGGCATCCTGTTTTTAATAACAATTGCACTTTTAATTAAACTAATAAACAAATTTTAATTTCCTGTTTTTAATTACTGGATAATGCACTTTTAAATATTTATTTATTATTTTCTATTCATAAGATTTTACTATGGGTTGATTTTAAGGTATGAATGACAAAGATCCATCATCCATCCATCCATCCATCCATCAGCAGGGGGCAGCAGTGACTCACAAGTCAACAAATTGTGAGCTGAGTGATCAGAAAGCTTAACAAATTTACATGTTAGAACACAAAATAAAGTTACAGTTCAATAATAAGTTCAATAATCCTCAAGTTATAAACGAACCAATCAGATGCCTCAATAAAAGTAAAATGGTAAATGACGTATACTTGTACAACTTTTTTCTACCTTCATCAAAGGACCAAAGCGTTTTACAGTCCCATCCACCCAGAAACACACTGATGGGTGACTCTGCTGGAAAACAGGAGCCAACCTATGACCAACAGAGGCACGGTGGGGTTCAGTGTCTTGCCCAAGAACACTTCAACATATGGCCGGGCAATGCAGGAATCGAACCTGGTAGGGGTGTGGCATTCCAACAAGGTCACTCCTGATTGGCGACAGTGGTTGCCATAAAAACAATGACTCAGACCGACTAGGAGCAATTATTGCTTACTGACAATTTCTGGTTCCTTTTTTCTGGCTGTTTGGTTGGAGCCAGAAGTAAACCATCACACTGGATGGATGGATGGATGGATGGATGGATGGATGGATGGATGGATGGATGGATGGATGGATGGATGGATTACGCAACAAAGGAGCCTCTTAATGTGGTGAAAAGTATCGATCAGTCAGATTTGTAACCATCAGTGTTTTTTTTTTTTTAAACTTGTCCTGTCCAGCAGCTGAGCAGACAGATAACAGCTGAGGGCCTCTTGTGTTGGACATATTTTACTTTAACAACAGGGGTTGTTAATCTTCAGACAAACCAAAGGTATGTCTGAATAAACCCCTTTTGTAATTGAGACCAAACTTTATTCATTTTAATCATATTTGAAACTCTTTTGTGTTGGACCGGACTGAAAAGGAAAGAAGGGAAGAAGAGAGAGGGATGTTAGAGAGGGGGGGGGTGATTATAAGGGGGGAGGGGTTCAACCATGAAGCAGCATAAAGCAACAAGTGGTTTGTTTTTCTTTAGTTACAGCAGCTTTCACAAAAACAACATCCATACTTTCTGATGAACTTTGGTTTTTGCTGATTTTTTTCTGGATTTCCACCAATTCTTCAGCTTTTTCTAGATATTCCTTGTTTTAACTTTAAACTAATAAAACAACTAAAGTGATAAACTCTGACAGCAAAGCAGAACCAAAGTTATCAGTCAGTCTCTTTCTACAGAACCTTGATCTCAGTACAGTTTAGTTTAGAAGATTAATTTAGTCTAAAATGTCATCCCTTGATTAAAAATGAAGATAAAATAAGATAGAAAAATTATGTTTTACATTAGTCAGAACAAATGGATGAATAACATAAACATGGTTCTCATCTCAGAACAGAAGCAGAATCTGTCCAGAGATCAGTCTGTTTAGAACAAAGAGATTATAAATTAGCAGTTCTGTCAGTTAAAACACAAAAAAAATATTTATGACTGACCTCTTGAAAAATAAAATAAAGCCAGGATGCCAGCGACGACAACAACAAAAACGGCAGTGATGATGTTACCAGAGCTCAGAGCAGATCCTGCGGGACAGAGGTGATGAAAAAGAAAAGACTGAAGAATAGAAGGGTGGATGCATCAACACTAAGGACGCCAACAACACGAAGAACACCAGCATCAACAACAACGGTAGTGATGATGTCACCAGAGCTCACACCAGGTTGTACAGGACAGAGCAGAGTTGATGAAAAAGAAAAGAACTCAAAAATAGAAAGTAAAATGAAATTAAAGTTCATTTTTTAATCTTCTTAAACACAAACTGAAAAAAATAACTCACCATTATAAAAAAATACATAACATTGGCTATTTGCATTAATAAACAAAGCTAAGCCCTATTTTATAGATGGCCAGGATGGGGGGGGGGGGGGGGGCTTCACCTGTAACTCATCCTGCCACATATGTAATGCAATTTATTCATATTTTCTCTGTTAACATAATGTAAACAAGTAGAAACTGTGTGATGAATTAAATGGTAAAGTATGTTTGTTTCCATCATGTTGACTGAAAGTAAACAACAAGTAAATGTGATTTAATGAATTTCCTCCAAACTGGAAAAGGAAATAGCTTCAAAAAGCAAAGGAACTGCAGAAAATTCAATAGAAGAAGAAATATCTGGAGCAGGAACTTCAGCTGATGGTGTCTCTTCAGTGGCTCTAATCAGAACCTCAAAAGTGAAAATTTATTAATGTCAATGATGTTAATGAACATTACCATTATTCGCATTGATATAACTCAGCTTTTGTTAACGACTTAATTCACTGACTAACCCCAATAAAACACGTTGCTAGCTGGTCCACACACTACAATGAATGACAATGACAATGCAAGAACATGTAAAAACACCTGAAACTGGATGTTCATTGGAGTGGGTCTTCAGTAGCTTTTGGTTATAGTATTTTGGGATGCACAGTGAACACAACAGTTGGGAATTTGTATGTTTGTTTGTTTTATTTGTATTGGCACTAACGGTTTTGTTTACTTCTAAAAGATAGTTGAAAATGTACTTTGGTGTTAATTTTTGATTCATGTTACGACTGTCCTCATTCAACTGTAAATGATCTGAATACGATATAATTTTGTGATACCATCTCTGTCATTTATAATCTATTCTGCAGTACACCTTGACATGTAACCATTGGTTTAGATAGACCAATTTTTCAGTGTGTAAAGCAACCTTAGGTGCCCAGAAAGGCACCAATTAAATAAATTATTCTACAGGCCTCAGTGTCAAAGGAGCTGAGAAACAGGAAGTGTCACTAAAAGGTGTTTTCCTCAACTGGATGGTCGCTTGTTTCACTGTTCCTCCTTGGAACTGGTCAGAAGCCGTGTTAGATCATATTTAGCATTTTCAGCTGGTTACAGGTTTGAAAAAACTTTTTTTTAGGTTTATTCTGGTCTAAAACAGCAGCTTACCGACTGTCAGGGCGACGTTAGAACACATGACCTGCTTAGGAAGACAGAAGGTGTAGTTTCCTTCATCCTCCTTGGTGACCTTGGTCAGTGTGAGGGAAACGTTTCCATCCTTCAGGTTCTGGTGGTGGAGGAAGGTCCTGCCTTTGAACCTCTGGACTTGATTGTCTGGGTCGTCCTTCCTACTCCGATACACGTGAACAACATCTGGGCCATGTTTCCATTCCAAGGCCTCAGCCCTCAAGTCAGATGGAGGTTCCACTCGACATGACAGAACCACATTCTGACCCAGATGTGCTTGGACCGTCGATGGAGAGCAAACCACTTTAGAAGAACCTGAAGGAAAAAAACAGTTGAGTTTAGTGGAACATTTTATAATGTTTGAGGAAAACAACCACAGATGTCCCAGACACGTCTTCATCTGCTGTTTACGGTTTCATTGTAGGTTGAAACAGTCATTCTCTCTGGAAAATAAAGGATCTATCATATTTTTGTTATTTTTTTTGTCAGAGCCTATCTTCCTTCCTTTCAGTGAGGCTTGGTAGAGGTTCCTCCTTCATTCTCTCATTTCCTCAGGAATCCATGATGACACTTTAATGTTGACAGGTTGTGTAAAGAACCATCAACCTTATGATGTTGAACGTATGCTGTCTTAAAATGAAACAGAATCTGCGCAACCAGAGAGTCACAATCACAAAAAGAAAGGAAGACAGTGTAGCAAAGCAAAGGTACGCTTCAGTCTCCTGAGACAAACTGATGACATCATCAGACATATTCTACTCTTTGTCTGTTACATCACCACCTTTGAACTAAAACCTAAACGAGATGTAAGTCAAATATTTGATTTAACTGAAAAGAAGAAATTAAAAGTTGAAAAAAAAACTAAACCGGAACAAGTCAACCTAAACTGGAAAGTGACTCAAATTAACCAGACACACAAAACAAAAGTTAAAGACAAAAGAACAAATGAGAAAAGATCAGGGGCCTCATTTATAAACGTTGCGTACGCACAAAAGAAGGCGTACGCCACTCTCTACGCAATAGTTGAGATTTATAAAAAGCAAACTTGACGGGAAAATGTGCGATCCTTCACGCAAGCTCTGACCCAGGCGTACGCACAAAAACGGGTTAAATGAGAAACGGCGACACCGTCGGCAGATGGAAGAAACACGTGAAAGTGAAAATGACAATACTGCCTCTCATAAATAACATGAAGACTTCACAAAGCAAGTCTCAAAATTGACAGCCTACACGAACACCCATTTGATCGATCAGCAGTGAAACAAACAAAAAAAATCAAACGAAAATTACAAAAGAAATTCAAATGAACACATATTTGCAGAAAGAAAAGTGAAATATGTTCTGCAATATTGGCATGTTGTGCAATTCATCCTCATAAATAATATAGTTAACAGAACGAAATAATGTACAAAACTGATATTCTCGTCAATGTGTCCGTCTGGCGGAGCAGATAGGTGCGGGCGTGCGGACGGACGGACAGATGTATTAATTGTCCACTGGGGAAATTTGTCTTCATATTAAAACATTTCGTCATAAGCTATTGAATTATGGTATTCATGCATATGCCTTTAGTTTGTTTTATTTTTGATAAAACAATGTATGGCGTATGTCTCAAACATTCAGAAAGCAACAAGAAATTACATTTGCGCTGATCAATTTCCCATTTCCACGTCGATTATTACCGACATCTGTAGCTTGTCAGATGTAATTAAATGGATGGAAATAGAATGCCCCATCACAATGCGTAATGACGCACAATGGCTGATCTTGTGCTCTTAGAAGATGTGGCAAATGGAAGAATTCGGAGTGAACGCATCTTTAGACAGCAACAAGACTTGCTGGCAAACGAGGACGAGTGGCTTATGAGCCGGTTCTGACTTCCTCCAGCCGTCCTGTTGGACCTCTGCGGGCTTTTGGGCCCGGCGTTACAGAGGAGCACTCGGAGGAACCACGCGTGTCACCCGGTGCATCTGGCGCTCCGGTCCCCCCGGCGCATGCATCTGGCGCTCCGGTCCCCCCGGCGCATGCATCTAGCGCTCCGGTCCCCCCCCCCCCCCGATGGGGCGCTGTAGCCTCACAACCTCGGATGGTTGTGAGGCTACAGCATTTATGGCGTCTGCCACCGTTTGCCGCTCACGTGCCTTTTTGGCATCAGTAATGCCCACACTGTGCCCTCCAAACAACACTTTTCTCCTCTTTTCCACCTCGCCAACAATAACTTCTACTTCACATTGAGTGAAGTTACATTTTTTTGATTTCCTCTCGGTGTTTGCCATGGTTTCGCAATCAATGAATATTCATTTGTGGGCGTTTCACGGACTATTTATGGACAAATATGGGCGTGTCACGAAGCCGCAAAAAGCTGCGCTGCATTTAGAATCGGTTGTGATTTATTAAGGGAAAGATGCGTAGGATGTGCGTGTGCACGGTTTTATAAATCCGAATATTTCTTTGCGTACGCACGTCCTATGTTTCATCCGTACGCCACTTCTGACGCAAATCCTACGCAAAGTTTTATAAATGAGGCCCCTGGTCATTCCATCAGGTCACTCCTCTGTTGACATTCCATCAACCACAGTAGAACACAAACCCTAACCTGAGGACAGGAGTCTGTTCATAAGTATAAGCATAAGTGTCTGAGCTTTAGTTGCATTGTGTACATGTTGACGTGTGTGTTTAGGTATTTGGAGCAGACAGGCATATTTAAAACATTTCAGTGTGGACAAGCCCCGCCCTCTGACTAACACCTACACCTGACGTGACGATGATTACTGTCAGGCGTCTCTAACATTCCTCACTCTGGACCAACAGAAAAAGCACACAAACATAATTATATAATATATCAGATTATTTATACTAATATAAATACATTTAGCCTCAAATCCAAAAGGGGTTTACTCAGCTGCTGGACAGGAAAAGTTAAAAACAGGAAAAATACAGAATTATATTAACTGGACAACATTAATGAAAATTAAATGTTGATTATTATCGTCCAATGTATCCTTTTATTTAGCTCAAGTATATTAATTTGGAGATAATATTGATCAGTTTTTATCACAGACAGGTTTCACACATGAAAATGGGACAGAAATGGTCTGAAAGGACTCTTTGGTCAACAGAGGATCCCTTTCCCAACAATCACTAAAACAATAAAAGTTTAACTTATTACACAGTTAAAATTCATAAATAACTATTCTCTATTAGCCTAGCATCACAGAAATAGAATGACAGAGTTCAGTTTGCTGCATGAATCAGGATGAGTTTAAATAAAAAATTTTAAAGTTTACCTGGAATTCCTTTCCCCACCAAAGGAATTAGAGACAGCAGAAAGAAGATCTTCATGATTCAGAATTCAAGACCAGACTAAACATTAAACTGCTTCCTTCAGTTTGGAGCTCCCTTTGTCACACTTAGAGTACCGGTTTGTTGATGTGGAGATGTCGTCCCGCCTCAGTGTTACGTAGGGCCAAGGTGTGTCAGGTCAGTGTCCAGGAAGTAGAACAGAGGAGCTCAAAAGAAGGTCAAGAAAAGGGACAGAAAAGGAGAGAGAAGGCTAAAGGAGGGACAGAAAATGGTCACCTGGAGAATATTTGTCACTTTTTTTTAATAATAATGGATTAGATTTATCAGCATTTTTCCAGACGCTCAATGCTCTTACAATGTGTGTCCAATATTCATACTTTGTTATGTAGCTACTGTTGTAGCCACAGCTGCCCCGGGGCAGACTGACAGAGGCGTGGCTGCCTGTTCACGCCAACGGCCCCTCTGGCCATCACCATTATTGACCCCTCTGTTCTGTTCCATCATTTCCATGTTTTGCTTTCTTTAGTACAATTTAGCAAATGAAAGAAAAACCAGAAAACCCTCAAGTCAGTGGGGAAAACTGAGTCCATTCAATGTTTTTTCCAAGCAAACTCTATTTAATTAACATTATTTAAGACTGTCATGACCAGGGTTTTTTTTAGTTCTGCTTCCTGTTTTATTTTGAAGGTTTCCTGCATGTCTTTAGTTTTGAGTTTTACTTCCTGGTCTAATCTCCCCTGATCTTTTTCACTTGTGTCTCGTCAGTCCTGTTTGTAGAAACGTCTTGTCTCTTGTCTTGTCTTGGGGTGTGAAGGCGAATCTGCAGCGAGACTGAAGGAGAACAGGAAGTTGGAGTTGTGCTTAACATTCAATTTAGTTTTAATCTGCCTCTCCCCCTCAGTATGATCTGTGTTAATATATATTTAATATTTATTTTAATGTTTTGTAATATATGTAGCCTTTTTTAATCAATAGGTATTTTAAATTATTTTAATTGATCACTCAACTACAAAAACCGTCAGGACACATTTCCCATAATGCATTGTTTTGTAGTCATTTGGCGGCTTGCAGTCAGTGCAGTGCAGTTTCCAGCTCTGTTTGCCCATGTTAAGGTCTTGCTCCCTCCCCTTTCTGGTGATATTTTTGTGATGATTGACAGGTGATGTTGGGGCATAAACATATGTCACACACCAGGTGATCTGTGCAGCGTTTCGTCCACCTGGGTGATCTCAAACACGCTTATTGTGCATCTTGGTTGCACCTATTTGGTGTCGCCAACATGAATTTCCGTCTGTTTTTTTTTTTTTATAAAAATATAGGAGTGGCTGACCGGCTGCTCTACAATAACTGGTAACCAGGTTTTAAATGTGCAAAAAGTCACAAGAAAGAAAATCCAAAAATGTTTACTAAATTTTGTTTCTCCTTTGCTAATTTGTGTTTTAAAAAGTAAAACACACTTTAAAAAAAAAAAAAACTTAAAAGAAAATTCAACACAGATTCAAAATTGGGAGCACATCCAAGTCCAGTCCAGATTTACTGAAACTCTTCTTCATCCTCACTGAGGGTCTCAGTTTGGGAGGAAGAGCTGCCAAGTGTCCAGCAGTGAGAGACAAGAGAAGCCGTGTTCAGAAGAACCATTGATGGATTTACAGAACTGTAGAATTGGAGTCTTCTTTTGTGTTTAATAGTTATAATTCAACAGTGTTATAGCTAAACAGCAGATAAAGAAGACTTAATAAACAGAAATCTATTACTGGTTTAT
Organism: Oryzias latipes; assembly: GCF_053564925.1. Taxonomy (NCBI): domain Eukaryota; kingdom Metazoa; phylum Chordata; class Actinopteri; order Beloniformes; family Adrianichthyidae; genus Oryzias; species Oryzias latipes. Next base: position 34,110,731 of record NC_136254.1, on the reverse strand, counting down.
TTACTTATTGATTATTTTATTTACATATTTTATTTGAATGAGAGGGAGCCGGTTTAGCTCGTGCTGGTTTGCGGCACCTTCCGTCCGTGAAACCAGGGTTCGACTCCGGGCTGCTCCCTGTTCCCTTCTCTACCTCTGCCGGTTCCAAGCCCGGTTTGAGAAGGTTGCGTCAGGAAGGGCATCCGGCGTAAAACATTGCCAAGTTTACCATGCGACTTGTTCGCTGTGGCGACCCCTGATGGGAGAAGCCGAAAGTGGAAGAAGATTTTATTTGAATGACAGTTTTAAGAGTACATTTTGTACAGAAAACAGTTAATAATAGAGTATAGTTAACAGTATAGTACATGTTCCATATAAATGTATTGGCTCCCAGACACTCACTAGTTGCTGTGTGCGTTGAAGTTGCGGCCCTCCCTCAGCTAGACCCCGCCTTCAGTGGCCCCCAGGTAAATTAAGTTTGAGGCCCCTGGTCTAGATGAATGGAGACAGAAGTGAAGGAGAGAGTGCAGGCAGGTTGGAATGGATGGAGAAAAGTGTCAGATGTGACAGAAGAGTTTCAGCTGAAATGAAATAAAATGTGTAGAAAAGTGTAGTGGAAGCAGTCATGTTGTTGAGCCTAGAGACACTGAGAAAGACGGGAAGCAGAGATGAAGATGCTGAGGTTCTCTTTGGGAGAGTCCAGTATGGATCAGGAATGAGGACATCAGAGAGACAGCACCTTGTAAAGAGCTGAATGAATTACACTTTTTACAGAAATTAGGGTAGTACTAATTGACGTTTTTATTAAATACAAACTATAATCAAACATGAAAATACATTTTCCAAACTCCCCAAAACAAGATAGGATGTCTTGGATGTCACGAGTAGAGAATTGGAGTTCAGCTGTGGCTGATGGGATGGATTAAAGGGATGTCCAGACGATGTTTGTCTGTTTTTATGTTTGTGTAAACTCTAGTAATCATTAACCCTCATATTATCCTCAGATATTACTAACACATTTGACCCCAAGGGTAATAGGAGGGTTAAAATAATTACAAACTGGATTTTTCTGTTTTTCCTTTGTTTTTCTCCATCATTGGCCTCCAGTCCAGTGTTCGGTTCCTGAATTGGTCGTCTGCTACCAAAAACTTATTTATTGATTAAACAAACATAAAATCCCACATTTAGCTAAAAGCCTGCAAAAACAAAGAGGTCTTCAGGTGAATCAGTGGAGCATCAGGACTGAGGTGGAGCGTTCCACACTTTAGGAGCATCACCTGAAACGTTTGATCCCCTTCAGTCTTTTATTGTGTTTGAAAAAAAAACATAAAACCAGACCTGATGATCTAAGAGGACCTGAAGGTTTGAGGAACTCTAAAATATTACAGATCTAATGGCTCTGGAACAAAAAAGAAGCTTCATGTCACAACATCAGAAACAGGTTCCAACTCCTGCCACTAGAGGGCGCCACATTAACAGTTTATAATGGGACGGTCACCTGGTTGTGGGGCAGTGGATCTAAAACTGATGAAGCTCTGGTCAGTGAAGATGATCTACAACTAACTAGTTATAGAGGAGAAAAATCTGTAGAATTTCTGGAAACAGGAAAAGAGATCTGGAAATGAAAAATATGAGTTTAATCAGAGCAGCAGAGAAAATAGTTCATGTATTGGAGGAAAATGGAGTTTAGCGATCCAAAGGCTGTATGAGACGAATAAAATGTTCTAGAAAACATTCATTCTGGATTCTGACAGATTCTGAAACTGCTGACTCAGCCCTGTCCAGCTGTAAACCATTCCCAAAGACCACAGACTGAATAATCCTGCACTTCTAGACTCACTCTGACAGTCACACTTGTTCCTGTGCACAGAAGTTGTATTAAAAAGGTTCAGCTGAATCTGTTTGACTTTTAACTTTGAAGCAGTGGGTAAAACAGTCATCTGGACTTAGTTGATCTTTCATTGTTGGAGATGTTTCATCTATTTTTAGACACCTTTCCTCAGTTCACTTCATTTTAAGAATCATTTCCTCATAGATGAGAACTTTAGGAAGTTCATTTCTTTGGCTTTGCTTAAGTGAAAGTCCCCAAAATAACAACTTTTAAATAATGCAAAGCAGAATCAAACATTTCCTCAGGAGCTGCCAGTAGAAATGAGATTCTGACCCATCGGTTGACCTGACAGTAGACATCAGACAACAACCATCGCTGTTCCACACTCTAATGTTACACACAGCTGTGTGAGAGTGAAAGCAGATGACTGCAGTCTTCAGTGGAGCACCTTCTTCAGCCTCAGTCCCACCTGTCCTTACAGGAGGATTCAAACAGTCAAACCTGTACGGGGCGCTCAGATAATAATTAACACATCATGTAGGGGTAAGTAAGGTGAAGTAGGTGAGATGCAGACATGTTGTTGTAAAGATTTTTTAGTTTTTCAACCCCCCAAATCCCAAGGAGCCTGTTCTGTTGATGGGATACGTGGCCTGACTGTTAGATATGAGGAAATTAGACAATCAGAGTAGTTTGGGTGGCCGTCCTATGAGCACTTACGCATCACGTGCACGCGACATGTGTGAAGCATTTGCTCGCAGTCAGTAAGGAGCCAGTTCTCAATGACTAGAGTGTGGAGTAAGGGCACCAGACGACAACATGACCTGTGACCACACACATGACAATGGTACGTTCCATTTTCATGGCGTCCCTCGAGGTGCCCGTATGAGCCTCCAAGGAACTGCAAGACACACCTGCACTCCTCTTCAAATGTAGCCGCTCCTCTCTACGGAATGGACAACCCAAAAACCTGGTCATTTGACCCAGGATACAGAGAATGTAGAAAGATTCAATATTTGAAACATTTGATCGTCTAATAGAAATGGTTGATCAATTGGCTGATCTGAAGTTAATCCCTTAAAATCCTGACTTAGTGCAGGTGAACCTGGAAGAACCGATACTGGTTTGATGGCAAAAGCTAGAAAGACTAAAGGTTATTTTTCTTTTGTTTGCTCACTTTCTGTTATGTAAATTGATTAAAAAACAAAACAATAATTGTTTCTATTTTCAAAGCATTTCCTTTGATTACACTATTTTTCCAAACCTTTGCACAGTTTTGGCCGTCAATCAAAAACTTTTTTAAAAAGTCTATAAAGTCTTCTGGGTTTCATGTTACAAATGACATAATCTGACCTATATCTTGAATGGAGGGAATCCTTGCTCTGCTGTGACGTGTTTTTTTGTTTTGCGTATCCACAGCAAAACTGGGAGGAGTCACATGACTGAGCTAAGGAACTTGGTTACTGTTTATCAAGTTCCAACACAAGGAAGACACGGCGTGGCACAAGACCGAGACAAAGGTCAGTCCTATTTATAAGATTACTGACACGGTTTGTTTTTACTGTTTATAAAACCTACAACAACAAAAAATAGTTGTATTTTATAATCCAGAAAGAGAAACGAGCAGTTCTGTCCTTTTTGTCCTGCTGTTTCAGCTCCACACACACACAAGCTGTCAGTATTGTTGGTCGTTAGACTTCCTTATTTTATATTTATTAGGTTTCTTTAAGTCTCTATAGAAACGAATGCATTTTTAGAATGTAGTATTTTCTGTTGTAAAATTAAAAATGTAATTTTACAGTATTCAACTTTATAATGCTAATTATGTGACTCATATTTGATCCAATTTATTGGTTAAAATGTTTTTAATACAATTAATAAGCTATTGATTGTCTGTGTTTGGTGTGCAATGTGTAGCAATAATGACTGGTTTGTTGTGATCATGTGTTCTAATAACATAATGGTTACTGTTACTGATATTAATCTATTAATCAATCATTAATAGGCACTGGATTTAGTAACTTGAAAAGAATCTATTGGATCAGAACCGGATTAGGAAAATTATGTAAAACTGTTAAATGAATTAACTCAGAAGGGCTGGGATTATATAAATTTCATTCTTCCTCCTCCTTTTCAAGCAATAAATCAAGCTCTACATGACTTTAGTTAATGATCACTATATTTAATTAAAAATATGAGATTTAAGTGTGTTTTTCGTCTCTTTTGTCTCTTTTATTTTTTTAATCTATGCACTTTACCATTTCTGTCATGAGTTTGATAAATCTGTGTATATTCTTTATTGCTTTGGAATCATTGCTTGAAAAAAATAAATAGATCAAATATAAATAGAATTTTAGCTGTTTTATTTTCTTGTTAATTTTTTGTTATTGTAATTTTATTTTTCATTTTAATTTTATGTATGTATTGATTTGTTTATTTTTAAATAAACAAAATGATGGGGGGTAAATTCAAGATTTAAAAAAAATGTATATTTTTTTTAACAAGGGGGGATAACAACACCACTGTTTGTCCTGGGGGGTATTCCAGGAAGCATGTTTAAACTAGTCTGACTTTAACCCTGAACTCTGGCTGAAATCCGCCTGAACTTGCTTACTCTGGGTATGTCGGTTCCAAAAGACCGGATATGAGTTGGTGTAATTACGCTCCACTTGGTAACCCTGGGTTAACGCACGTGCACAGCAAGTACATAAAGACATTCTCAATGGATCGCCGATTTCTGGAGTCACCATGGAAACGCGTGGAGAAAAAAAGAGAGCGCTACACTTTAGTGAGTCTGAGATTTTAATGACGCCGTATAAAGATTATGAAACCATCAAAAAAGTAACACGGCTGCATCATCAGCAAAAAAAAGAGTTTCTGCTTGGAGAAAAAGAACAGACAAAGTAAACGCACGAGTTTCTGACCTTATTTTCATTGTGACGCATATATATACAACTTATAAAACTTAAATGAATTGATTTGATTCAATTGGTAACAAGTATTTGAGTTAAATTTATTCAACCTAATTTCTTACGTCTATAAAACTCAATAATTGTTTATACAACTTAAATGTTACATATTTATCTAACTAAATGTCGTTTTACTTCAATTCAATTACAGTAAATGTTTTTCCATCTTCATTTATTGTACTTCTTGAACTCTCATATGTCTAAGTTTGAGCCGGCAGATGTGCCAAATTTATAACAATAAAAAGAATGATACAGTGTGGATTTACAAAATATACAATGTGCACAAGTATCATGACTCTGACTGTACCTTCAGTTCTTATACCATAATAAGCAGTAGGGGTGCTATATAAACTCATCATCCTCTCCCTCCCTCTCACTCATGGTGCAGAAAGAATTAAACATTTCAGGATAAAATAACTCGGCAAAACACAGTAAAACAGCCAAACGACTAAACATATTTAGATAAAAACCCACAAAACAGTTTTAACATCAATTTTGTCAACATTTTGTTTTCCTCATGAGGGTCAGTTTTAACCCCTTCATGTCAGGATTTAATTCTAGTTATGTATAAAAATATTGTTCAGTGTTTTTTTCTGTTACAGCTGATGCTGAATTCAGTGGAATCCTGGATAAAATGGTAGCTGTTGTGAATTATTGACACACGACGTGAAAAGGGTTAAATTAAAATCAGTGAACTCAGCTTTAGCTTGGATTGTGGAACGTCAGGCCTAAACGAGTCCTTTAAATAGTAATGTTTACACCATAACAGAAGTACTTTGAGGTATTTTAGTTGATCCTGTTACCAACAGCGTTCATAGCAGGGAACTCCTTCTGACGACTGTTCAGTCAGGAATGAGGAACATCCTGCCAAACCTGCTGGTTTATGTCACTCATGGAAATATTTAACAGGTGGAAGGCAAATGGATTAATCAAATGACTGACTGAAATGCTAAAAATGTTAAACCTCATGACCTCACAGTCACTTGTACTGCTCTGTGAGATTCCCTCCCTGCTTATAAGGACAAACATCTGAAGCATGTTGGGAATAAAGGGACCACTCCTATTTTTGGATTATCTCTTGAGTAAATATGAGTTGTAGTATTTATTCTGTTGACGTCTGCCTTATATAACTTCAGATAACTCGGTCATAAAGCAACAGGACAAGATAAAACCAAACACAGCCATAACATAGTAACCTTAATAACATGTCTAAAGGTCACAGGACAAAGAAATGATGACATGGTCACAAGAAAGGATGATTGGATGACAACAATAACACAATGTGTGTGACGCTAAAAACTGTTTTTAGATTAGAATAACAAAGACAATAGAAACAATAGAAAAAATGAAGCCTAATAATAGAGATAATTTATTGACATTCATATGTAACATTTAAGTGAACAAACATGACGTAAATCAGCCTGAATGAACTCTAGATAATTCAGTTCAGTTGTCAGACAAAAGAAGACACCTGTCCAGGTAACCTGCCATCCAGGTCTGCTTGGATGAATGAAGAAGAGAAGATGGTCTAGACCAGGGCTGCTCGTTCCTGGTCCTCAAGATCTACCTGTCTTCCAGATCTCCAAGCCCTGCGAGCTGATGACTAGTTAAACCTGATCCACCTGGTCCAGGTGATCAGCAGCTAGCAGAGAGAGCTGGAAAACAGACAGGGTGGTAGATCTCCAGGACCAGGAAGGAGCAGGCCTGGATCTGGAACATCTCCTCCTTTTATTCCTGCTCATCTCTCTCCTTTGGTTTCAGCAATGGTCCAGTTGCTGGGAGCTTCCTGCCAGGTTGAGCATGGAGTAGAAGGTGGAGGTGTCTTCCACGACTGGAGGGAAAGAGTCAGGTGTCAGACAGTGATGCTGTGAGGAGGACAGGTGAGACGCCTTCAAAAACCACAGCTGAGGGGAAAACCCTCAGCTGTGGTTGTGGTTGTGGGACTCGAATAGAACACATGACCTCATGAACAGACTGCTTCTGGTTTCTACAGATGACTGAGAAATACTTTTTTGTTCTATTTATTTAAATAAAATGATTTTTCGTAAACATTTTCTGTGAAATTCTCATCAGCTTTTTTGTAAACTTTCCATGAGATGGGGAACTTTAATCCAACAAACAAATGACTGCTTTGTGCAATAGGTTGTGTTTGTGTCTGAATGTGTGTTTCTTCAGTTTTTAGTTTAGTTTTTGTCCGTCTTAAATTGTATGAATGACTGCACTGATAGGTTGACCTTGTACTCATGTTGTTCATGTGACCTGATTACAATGAGGATTAAAGCCTTATCCTAATCCCTAATTTCCACTGGTTGGACTGAAAACAGCTGGAAACCTGACAGTGGGTTGATTGTAATGTGGTTTGAGTGGCAGTTGAAGGGGCCAGATCCTGGTCATGGAACTTGGCTTATGGACGTGGAAGGTCACCTCTCTGGGAGGGAAGGAGCCTGAGTTTGTGTGGGAGGTTGAGAGGTAGCGGCTAGAAATAGTCGGGATCACCCTCAAGAAGGACTGAGTTGAGGCGGTGAGCTGGTGTGGGCTTAGGCGTGAGCCCCCATCCCAGCCGCCAAGTGTTTGGGTTCACCCCGGTGGACGAGAGGGTCATGTCCCCTAGCCTTCGGGTGGGGGACAGGACTCTGACTGTGGTTTCCGTTTGGTCTTCTTGGTGTCTTTTGTAGGGGTACTGGAAAGTGTCCCAACAGAGGGACTCCTTCGTCCTGCTGGAGGACTTCAATGCCCACATGGGCAACAACAGCAGCACCTGGTTTGGCGTGATCAGTAGGAATTACCTCCCTGATCTGAACCTGAACGGTGTTTTGTTGTTGGACTTGTGTGTTTGTCCATAAGGAACACCATGTCCAAGCACAAGGGTGTCCATCAATACTCATGGAATCAGGACACCCTGATGATCAACTTTGTAGTTGACTTGTGTCTTGGACACTCGGGTAAAAAGGGGCAAAGCAGTCCACCATCACTACCTGGGGGTGAGTTGGTTTTGGTGGTAGGGAAGGAGGACAGAAAGACCCAGATGTACTGTGAGGGTCTGCTGGGAACGTCTGGCTGAGCCCGCCGTCAGGGAAGGTCTTGTCAACTCCAGTTCACCAGGAATGGTCAACTCCCACATTCAGGAGAACTTCTGGTACCAATTCTCCATATATTGGTACTAGTTTTGTTGGTACTGTTCATTGTTTATGTATGGTTCAATTTACACAAGCGTTTTAATTGTACAAACTATCTTTCACATTTTTTTACATCAGCTGAGTGTGTTTAATATTATATACTGAATGATAAAAGTATAAATTCATAGTATTCAACCTTCTGATCTTGTTAATAAATGTGTACAAACTGTATAATAAGTTGTTTATTCTTTTTTCTGCATTTACTTCTGACTCATGAAATGAGAACTCAGTGGAACATCTGTTCAAGTTTAATGTTAGTTCAGTGATCTCAGTGACCAATCTCAGTGATTGGTTCTTCAAAATTCTCAAGTAAAAATTGATTTTTTTTTTTAATTTGATTTTCAAGGTATGTATTTGGTTTTATTTTATTTTGTTTGTGAGGAGAAAAGAACACAAGAAATAAAATAAAAAAGCTTTTTACTTAATTTGCCTGAACTGGATGACAGAATTCCTGACGGTACGGAAACTGTTCGCATGTTCCTACAGTTTGAAGAAAGTACTTCTGGTTTCCTTCAATCAGGAAATAACCTTTTTTTTTTTTAAACTGCCACAATTTCTTTTTTAACAAAGACTAATTTAACATGGGATTTTTGCTATTTGGGTTTTTTGAAAATTAATTTCAATATTTTCACGTGTTTGTTTCTGTCGTTCATGTGAAACACCAAAAAGTACAGGGATTATTTAAGGTCACACCATCACACCGTGTACTTGTTTACCTCGCATCCTTTGTGGCTTCACATCCTGTATGATCGTCACATCGATGTAGGAGACGCGTCTGTCGGCTTTCCCTGCAGAGAAACTCCTCAGCGTTACAATCAGGCCTTCAGGCACAGATCTATCTGTTTGAGTGAAGGTGGAGGTTGGAGAAGCAGCCTTTGTTTCCTGGTTGAGATCAAACTCTTTACTTTAAACGGTTGTTCTGCTCTGTGAGAACAGGAAGGAGCGCCGTGATTTCAGAGAAATATAAACATGAAAGATCTGCAGGTTTGGCTAATAAATCAAAGATTGATGTTTGATGGATCAGGCTGAGGCTCTTCCGTGTCAGGCGCTGATCTAAAACAGCAGGATGTCAAATGTCAGATGAAAATCCGCTGACCTTTGAGGTTCCTCCTGAGGCAGAGCAGCAGCAGCGCGAACAGGAGGCAGACACCCACCACAGGAAGCCCTACAGGCATGAGGGACCAGGCAGGCGTTTCTCCAGACAACAACACGCCTGAACACAAAGACCACATGTTGGCCTAAATGCAGATATAGGCACAAACGCTAGCGCTTGTTTGTGAGTCTAAAGCACAGTGAAACAGACTTCTGTGTTTGCAGAAGCGTTGTGGTAAACGGTGTAAACTTGTAAAACACTTTTCTACCTTCCATGAAGGCCCAAAGTGCTTTCAGTCCCATTCACCCACGCACACACGTTCACACACTGATGTGCTAGCAAACGCTGGCACCAGCCTTCCACCAGAGGCAAGGTGGGGTTCGGTGTCTTGCCCAAGGGCACTTTGATGTATGGAAGGCGGGAATTGAGCCTGCAGTCTTCTGATCAGGGTTCAACCACTCTACCGCTACACTGCTTCCAAAGAACGCCATCAGCGTTTTTCATCAAACAGTTTTAGAAAACGTCCATCAAATGGAATCAAGATGGATGAAAAGAAATGCTGGAAGCTCCGTTTGGTTTGTGGAAATGGACACCGGACAAAGAAGTTCTTGTGGCGTAGTCTAAATGTTCTGTATTGTTGTGCTAGTCTAAATGAGAGTTGGAAACATTAGCAACAGAAACTCAGAACATAGGCTGACATTCATCATTCCACAGTTTGTCATTACAAATATCCACTTTATGGTGGATATTTCTAGCAATCAAAGTGATCTAGAAAACTACTGTGGACTTTGTTATTTTAAAAAAAACTGTTCATCATCTGGACAATAACAAGCAGTGTGAGGTGAACTCAACGTGACATTTGGCAAATATACTACTTCAAACACTAGCTGCTGTTACCATGACAACACATCGAATGCATATCTCAGTATACTTGTATTGAAAAACAATTTAAATATAAAAAAGAAAAACAAAAAATAAGATTAAAGAACAAATAATTGATTTATTATTGATTTATTTTGTAAGTGATCATGCAGGATAATGCCCAATGAGGTGTGACACCTCATTGGGCATTATCCCATTATCCCTTACGGAATATCATCTGAGTCCACTGCATCTTCTGCCTCCTCTCACCTCTGACATTCAGCCAGCTGTCTGGAGAGAATTCTCTCCCAGAATTGCTGCATTTGTAAAAGCCCTCATCCGACTTAGAAACTCTTTCAATGGTCCAGTTTCCTGTTGAGCTGTTCCCGACGAGATGCCCGTTTTTGTAGAAGAACGAGAAACCGGGGGACTTCCTGTTCCTGCAGCAAAGAGTCACAGCTTCTCCTTCCTCCACTGGAAGAATAGGAGCCTCCAGAATTACATCCAGAGCTGCAAGAAAAGAAAAACACAAATTCAAGAATGCTCTATGGAGGAAGAACAGTCAGAGGTTCATAGTTTCAGGTTTCAGAAGTATTTGCTCAAAGATTGGGTTGGTTGAATCTCAGCAGGTCTGGTCTCTAACGAGCATAAAAAGTGACGGAAGTTCGTTAAATCAGGGTTGACCTGGGTGGCAGAGTAACGTACCAAAGGGCCTCAAAGGTATTCAGATATAAGAGACTACTGAGGAGAAAGTAGGAGAACCCTCTAAGGGGACAGTCAGGTAGCAGAGGCCTGAAGGCGCCAGGGTTTGACTTAGGAGAGGGGGGGTCTGGCTGTCCTCCTCCAGGAACATTTTTAAAATGATGGCCCTATATGCATTTTCTAGGCATTTGAGGCATTATTTCAGCTGATTAGGAAACAGTAGAGAAGGGGGCTAAAGTACTTAGCCTCTACTCCATCTCTGTTGTCAACTATGATTTACCCCAACCTGTTTTCCTGTGACTGCTGATCAACGACACAACTTACAAAACTTTGGAGGAGGAGCCTCTTAAGACCATTCTTTGTAAAGTAGGGTAGTTTTAAGGAAGTTTACTTTGTATGTTGCAAACAAAAGCTCTTTCCACATTGAGTTCAGCCACTATTGTCAGGACAACCCGTCTGATTTATTCCATCAACTGTGTAGTTTCTGAACGAGGAAGCTCAAAATGTACATAAACACGGGTTTACATGACTCTGTATTGGAAATGGTCACTGGAAGGCACGTTTATAAGCCCAGAGGGACCGTAGCATGAGTTAATGTAAAGGACGCTTGCAGCCGCGCTTGTGCATCGACCAATCACACATGTGCTGACGACGGTCTTTTGGTGAACACCAAAACCAAATGTCTGTGCCCATGAAGCGACCAAGAAAGGATTATTTATCAAAGTGAACACAAATTTGTTAATTATTCCTACATGGATTATTTCTACGAGGAACTAAATGAAACCTTTGTCATCAAAAAGCACCCGGTGACAAGCAGAAGATTTTTCCGGGTACCATCTACTTTTAAGGTGCCTGATGGACGTCCTCTGATGGTGTGAAAGCTTTATCACTACTCAGTGGACCATATAGGCCGGTCGTAATGTTTAACGCAGCTATGTTTCTTCCACTAAGCTTATCGCTCTTCCTTTTTTGGTTCTACAGGCTCAGTTCCAAACATGCAGGTAATCAGTAAAGTGAGACATTGGGGGACGGCCCTGCAATGATGGAAGGGACTTTTACAGTATCGCTCAAAGGAACAGGAAATGATCTCATCTTCCTTTGATTCTTTTGAATTGGTCAGAACAGTCTGTGTCACACTGCAGCTGCTGGATTCAGGTCCATCAAACTTTAACCAGAAAACCACCAAGAAAACCAGCTTGACGTTTGACTTTGAAGGAGTGAAAGTGCTTCCCATCTCCATTCAGCTTTATTTTGAAAAGCTGCAGTCCTTGGTACTGCTTAAACATGTTGATTCATGGGAAAGAGAGCTAACTAGTGACTGATTAAGCGCTCAACTCAGTGTCATGGTCAGGTCGTCGACTTTTACTGCAAAGCCCGTCCATCTTCAGAGCCCACTCCATCTCTGTCAGGGGGGAGGCGGGGTCTACCCTGAACAGGGAAATTCAGATGTAATGATGAACCCATGAACAGGATTTTGGACTAAAAAGAAACTGGAGAAAATCCACAAACTCCACACAGAAATGTCCCAGCTGGATTTGAACCTGGACCTATTGTGAGATGGGGGGGCTAACCACTGGAACACGGTGCAAATCAAAAGTAAAACTATTCTGGACAAAAACAGAACATTTTTAAAACTGAATTTAAATCCTTTTAAATGAATTAATTCTAAATCCTAAAATGTTTTTGAGCCACTACATCTTTAGGAAAGTGTAAAATTAGACAGTGCTGCTTCTTCAAACAGTTTCAATATTTTTATCGATAAACTGTAATAGAACAGATTCAATAAAGTTCTTTCATGTACATTTATTACTTGTGTGGTTTTTTGTCTTTGAAGTCTTTTCTGCTCCTTTCAACGCCGTTTTTCAATGGTGGCGTTGAACCTTCAGCAGCAGAAACCGTCTCAGTTTAACTCTGACTGTTAAAGACGACCCGCCGCTTCCATGACCCAGAAATCCCCAAACTAAACCTGCAGCAGCACAACGGACCGAACGTTGAGGGCGGAGCTTCTGTCGGGTCGATTGGATAACTGAATCCAGAATCGGGAACGGCTGACTTTGAAACCTTTGAGGGAGCTGTGACCCGTCAGAAACCGTCTTTACCTGAAGACAGGATCAGTTTTTCCACGGTTGACGTGTTGGAACCCACCTGTCACAGTGATGTTGACCTCCCTGCTGCACTGTCCTTCTGCAGACTCACACCAGTAGACTCCACTGTCCATGTAGTACAGCGTGCTGATGAAGCAGACGGATTCATTTCTGCTCGAGGGGGAGGGACAGTCTTCGGTTAGGTTTACCAGGTCGGTCTTTCTCCTGATTCTCCACCCAGATGGGTCTCCATGAAGCTCACAGCTCAGAGTGACAGACTCGTACTGGAAGAACTGGCTCCTGCTGGGAAGGACCCTCAGAGAAGCTGGAAGACAGACGACCGGTGTGTCTGATTTCCTGTAGTTTTTAAATAACACAAGTCCACCACCTCTTCCACCTTCAAATCCAGCTTGTTTTCCACAAAAAAGACCAACTTCTTCTGAGTGAGACGAAAACAACAAGCTGCAGGGAACGACAGGACTGTAGATAAGGTCAAACTTTGTGTCATGTCTCTGATCAAAGATCTACAAATCTCTATTGTGGGCTGAAACTGTGACAACACTCAACAAAACTGCTGGGGTGACGCATGTTTGTAGAGAATATTTGAAACATTTTACAGAACAAAGCAGAGAACAACGAGGAGCAAAGATGATGACAGAGAAAGTTCACTTACTCAAAACAGAGCACAGTGCTGCTATCTCCATGGTGAACTGGGGCTTTGGCAGGCTGCTGGGGGGTCATCCTCTCCTCTGACGAAAAGAAGACCACAAACTTCCTGCTTACACAAACTTTAGACAGAAATCACTTGTTTTTTTCTCACCCTTCAACATCCACCATTGGCTGGCGACTTGCTGATGTGTGTTTTTTTTCTCTTTCGTATCTGTAACCCCACAGACAAACGGAGGGGGGTTGACGGCGTCCTAAACGTTACAGGTTATTAACAAGCAGCTTTTTATACTGTTGACATATACACAGACAAAAAAATAGATAGATATACAATTTTTTCCAGTTTTTTAACTATTTTATCAACCAAAAACTGTGCTTTCAATGCCTGCTCACTCTTTAGTGAGGGTTGTTCACACAAGCCTGTTTTTTTTTCCAGGAAAACTTTCTAAAAGATCATTATATGCTGATGATGTGATGATTTATTGATCTGCATCCAAGCTCCATAAAAAGAGGTCGAACTTCCATAACGTGTGTTTTTTTCCACCTAACACCTGCAAAAATGAGGTCACTGAATCTGATTTGAATCTCATTTACAGTGGGACAAATAAAATACAGTCAGACATCAGGCCTGAAACTTTCCACACGGATTCATCTCTACTATGAGAAATGAAATCCAGAAATTCACAGTCTGATTTTTAAATAATTCATTTACAAATTGTGATGAATAATAAATATTTGGTCAATAACAAGAGTTCAGGACCTTGAAATGCTTCCTGTAGCCCCTCCTTTGCTGCTCGATGTGTTTGGGACACTGAACCCTAAATTGCTGCGGGTTGTTATAGTTTGGCAGCAGTTTCTGGCAGCAGAGCCAGTGTGGGTACCGGATGTTCTCGGGTTGCCGTATGTTCTCGGGGTCCTTCGGGGTCCTTCGACCAATGATGACGTCACACTATTTGATTGGCTGTAAGTTGCCACGACCAATGAGTTAACGTCGCTAAGTTTTTTTAAAAAAAACTTTATTGACAATTGTGGTATCATACATTAACAATGACATTAACGTTAACAACGAACAATAACAATGTAATCAATATTGCCTCGAAGATCAGTCACCATTGCCAAACATAACATATTAACATAGAAAATAAAGAATAGAAGGGAAAAAAAGAAACAATGAACATAACACACAAATAAATAAAAACATAAGTAAAATAAAATAAAGGAACATAGAAAAAATCGAAATAGTCTAATACTAGTTAAGTTAGGGGTACTTGTGAAGTTTGTATTTCTGAACAAAACTAAGCAATTTCAAGCCATTCTTCTTTTTCATATAATGAAGTGATTGAAAGTAAAAACAGAGCTCTTTATTAAATGTTATAAAAAGTGGTTTGGTCTTCAAAACTTGACCTCACCAAGATGGCGGTGCTCTCCTCGTAATGTCTCCTCTAGTGATATAACTCATTGGAAGGACCCCGAAGGACCCGAGAACATCCGGCAACCCGAGAACATCCGGTACCCACACCGCCGTGTGAGTGTGAATGTATGAATGGGACTGTGACTGTAAAACACTTTGGGCCTTTGAAGAAGATAGTAAAACACTTTACGCCATTGTCATGCTGGATCCAGCTGGATTTCATCTTCACTCTTCTCACTAATGGAATGTTTTCTACCAGAATTTGACCAAACTTGGACGTCTATTCTTCACTTTACGCAGAAAAAGAGCCCCAAATCATGATGTTTCCACCCCCATGTTTCACAGTGGCTATGGTGGTCTTTGGGTGGAACTCAGCATTCTTTCTCCTCCAAACAACACAAGTTTAGTTTTTATCAGGAAGTTCTATTTTGGTTTCAGCTTACCATGTGACATTGTCCCAATCCTCTTCTGCATCATCCAGGTGTTCTCTAGTAAAGTTCAGACATGTAGTGAGGAACATGTATTTGCCAATACTATTCAGAAATCCATTGATGATAAATCAAAACCTAAATAAGGTAGAAATAAACTTTATTTAGAAACGTATCATTCTGAAAGGAAAAGAAAAGAAAAGTTTTAAACTTTGACATCTGAAGTCACTTCCTGTTTCTGGGTGTGAATGGATATTTATGAAGCTATGCTCTAGTTTGAACTTTTGTGGAGGGAACTAGTGATGAATCACACGACTGGTGCACCCTGTGAACCCTGTAGGCATGTCGGTGTGTGTGTCACTTTAAGACAAAGTCATGTGACTGAGACAGAAGGTGTGTCATGTGAATGTGCTGCTCACGCTGTGTTCATGACATCATAAGAAGTCTGTGTTGCTATTATACGTTGTTTATGACATTCAGAGGAGCAAACTGAATTGATATACCGTTGTTTGTCCTCACGGGTCCAACTTCTGACTTCATGGATTATTCCAATAGGAAGAAGTTTCCCCCAGTCTGGAATTATTTAAAGTTTTTTTTTCATTTGGATCATTGTTTACTTTTAGTCTTTGAATGAAATGTGTGTCTATTGTTTTCTCTGAGCTGTTTTCAGATAAATGAACTTTATATTTTATAGTAGATGATTCCTCCATGGAGCCGTCTCTCATCAATTAGAGAACTCCATCAACGCTGAGGCTTCACAGAGAACCACACATTTGAGCATTTCACATTTTCTAACATATTTTACCACCACAAGAGGCTTTATGTGACTGAAATATTAGAAATGTCAGTTCTTTAACAAGCTTTAGACCAGCTTGACACTACATAAAAATATTTGTTCCTCAACACAAACGCAGGAATGAAGCCATTCGATTTGAGCAATTTTACAAAAAACAACTTAAGGCGTCCACCAAAAATAAACTCCCGATTGCACGTGTGTTCATGTGAGAGGATGTATGTCAGGCAGGCTGTGCTGCTGCTCTGTCACAATGTTTCTGTGGTTGAAAACAAGCAAAACTGGAAGGTTTTCCTGAAACAGACAATAGCAAAGTTTGGACCAAAAACAACACGTTCTTTCCTTGTTTTGAAATCTTAAATAATTAATAAACGGATATGAACTAAACTAAAAGGGAAAGGACAACTAAGACCATGGAAAGTCCGTAAACTTTACCTTCAAACGTTTTCTTACAAGGAAAAGTATCGACGAGACAAAAACATAAATCAGATTAGATATTATAAAAAATCCCCTGAAAGAACAATCCTTCCTTTAGTTTAAACTGATACTGAACCTGCAGCTGCTGAAATCAGAGATAACAGAGAAAAGGAAGTCTGACTGAACGGAAACTTCAGTGATTTACTGGAGTTTCTTTTCCTTTTCAGCCTGAAACACATTCTTATCTTCCTGCTGAACTCCAGATCTGTCCTTAACAAGAATTTTATCCTGAAATACTATTTTACTCTTTAAGCCTCCTTTTGTTGGTGGAAACGTGGATTAAATCATGTGTTCACGGCGCTTTGGCTGAGCTCCTCCCCCTGGCTGTTGGTTCTTTGCCCCCCCCCCCCCCCCCCCCCCCCGTGGTCGAGGTGGGAGTCTGGCATCAAATCAAGTTTGAAATGTCTCCTACTTATTTATCCTATATTTATTTTTATTTTGTATTTCATTTTTGTATTTTTATGATGTTTTAAATTTTATTCTTAATTTGCCTACTTTTCAACTTTCTTCTGTCTTTTCTTTTCTTGTGAAGCTCTTTGTTACCCTGAAGCTGTTGTAAAGTGCTTTATCAATAAAGCTTTATCCATTCAAAGGAGGCATGAATCCAACAGACAGAAAAATCTAAATGATGAAATGTTTTCTCTGATGCTGTCAGCAAATGTGGTTTCCTCCAACATCTGGGTGGATCAACAGTCAGAACCTTTTCTAGAACAGCAGATGAATCCCAGCTGTTCAAATCCTCACTTTATCAATAGAAATGATCGATCCTGATCACTGCAGCAACCACAGCTTTTTACAGCCAAACATTCCAGTTTATTTGATTTGAGGGGGGGGGGGGGGTGTTCAGCAGCCCCCTGTTGTACCCCATGTAGCTCCGCCCCTGAGGTCAGGGGTCTTCAACCTGAGACTCCTTGGTTCCTCCGTTCTGACTCTTCGGTGTTCTAGAAAAATGCAAACAATTAGAATTTTGGTTCAATAGTTTCAGGTAATGAAGGACAGAAGGACATTTCCATGAATAGATTTTTCTAAAAGGATTCTACTCCAATGTCAAGTTTCTATTCAATAGTAGAAGCAGAGAAATGATGAATAAAGTCAGAAAAATAGATTTGACTTGTTTTCATGTTTCATTGCAGTCAGTCTGCAGCAGCAGGAGGAGCAGATTGTACAGTGTGTTTTATTTTGAAAGGACCTTGGATTAGCTGCTTTCAAAAGTAAAGGAAGTTAAAATCATAGTTCATAGATAAATATAACATTGTTATGATAAAAGTAGTCTAAATATTTAAATGTTGCTTGTTCTATCATCATGGCGGAAGTTCAGCGCTTCTCCTTTCATATGTTGTCTTCGATAAGCCGATGTTTATTTATTTCACTGCATTGTTTCCTGGGCAAGTTTCCACTGCGCTACGTAGGAGGCGTGGCTACCATGACGCACGACGAATGACACGTCACACTGCCACCAGCGTGGTTTAATAGGAGAAACCATGTCTCCCAGTCTCAGTCAAGGTTCAGTTATGATCGCAGCAGCGTTCTCGTCTGTTTCTGCTTCTCCTGTGTGGATTTCTGCATGTGTGTGGTTCTGGTTCTGTTCACATGTTGAAGGTAAGTTCATGAATGTTCTGTTCTTTAGTTCAACTCTGGAGAAAAGTTTCTGTTTGATGTTTAGAAACTTCAACCTTTTATGGTGGCGGTTCTTTCTAAAGACTATTCAATGAACTAACGTCTGAATTTGGAGAAAGTTTGTTTCAATGGATTCAGACTCAAAATGAGGATAAAGTTTAAATGTAGGATATTTATGATCAGCCAATTTCCGTCAACGTGGAACTACAGTGACTAGAGAGTCTCTGATAAACACGTGGACTTTAAAGTTTCAATTATTGGTTCACAATGACATTTAAGACTAAAAACTTTCAGCTGGAGATATTTTCTTTATCCAGCTTTTTGTTTTAAATAAAAATGTGTCCTATTGATGTTAATTGTTGAATAGTTTTCATTCATTCAGACAGAGTAACGTCCAGACATGTTTATGTCTGTGTTTTGACCTACATATGACTCAACCTCTGACTAGTCTCTGACTCATGATCACATGATCTTATAGTTTGATTTTTAATTCATTAATAATGTAATAAATTACTAAACAGATACATCAAACCCATATAAAGTAATTTGTTGATTAGAAAATGAAGAAAACTTGACAAAGATGTTAATAGGAGATGATGTCAGCTTTTGACTGTTATTTCTCATAATCATAAATAGAGGGACATAGATCAAGTACAGATTATTTACCATGAAACACCCCAGAAAATAGTCTTGCATCATTTCAATAAACATATGAATCACACATTATGTAACACAGATGTAACTCTCTGTTACATGTCTCTCAATAAGGACATATTAATATGAATAACCAACTCTGTTTAAATAATGTGGCTTCCAAAAACATTTATTATGTTTTGTCAAAGATAATTTGCTTGAATACATCCATGTTTTTATTTACTTATCTCTGTATTCACAACAATGAGTTCTTTATAATTTTCTGTTGAATAAAATAGATTTGCATCATCCGCAAATAACGTAAGTTTGTACCGTTAAGAAACATTAAATATTTAATTAAAGTAAATACTGAATAGCATCGGGCCCAGAATTGATCTCTGTTGGACACCACAACTGATCTCCTTGGAATAACATGTAGAGTCCTCAATTTAAACAATTATTTTGTTTCTTTTTACTTATGTCATCACAAACAGTCAACTTTTTGCAACAGGAGATACTTTTTGAAATTCCTGTCTAACTGTGACTGAGAAGACATTTTGACTTGGAAATAAGGATGAAACCTTAAAAAGTTTATTCCGATCTTCTTTGTTTCCAGGTGAGCTTGTTCGTTTAGTCAACCCAATCATGGCTGTTCCTGGTGATGATGTCATCCTGCCGTGCTACCTGGACTCTCAGGTGGACCTCCAGGATCAAATCGTAGAGTGGACCAAACTGGAGGTGAAGCCTGATCCGGCGGATCCACAGGGCCGTGTCCCTTTTGTGTATTTTTACCGGAACAGGAAGACCATGACCACAGTTATGATAGAGTCGTTGATCCCGAGAGTGTCTCTGAACCAAGACGGACTAAAACGAGGAGACGTGACGTTAAAGATCAGGAACGTGTCGCTCCAGGATGAGGGGAAGTACAGCTGCTTCATTCCTGGGAAGAACTTCAGGGAGACGGTTCAGCTGGTTGTTGGTGAGTTTGCTCTGCAGGTTCTCCCTCACATGAAGAACATTTGTCCTGAACAGCAGGCAGGAAATGATGTCATCTCTTTGTTTCAGAGCCAAACGGAGTCAGAGCTCCAACCATGGAAACATCCCAGGTTGACATCATCTCCACTCCAGATCCAGGAGAAGACCAGATCTGGATCAGTCGCTCCAGACCAGGTCTCTGGATCCTTCTTGGACTTTTTCCCTCAGTGATCCTCTCTGGTGTTTGTGTTTGTGTCTGTCAGAGGAAACAACCAGAAGTGAGTCCTGAATTCTCTGATCTCTCATCTTTCTGCAGGAATCTTCAGTTTCTAACATCCTTTCTTTTCTTCATGTAGGGTCAGAAACCTCCTCTGGTCTGAAGACATCCCATCTCTCCAAAGCTGCTTTGATCGTCTTCAAGGATTGAAGAGACTTTCTGAAGCTGCAGCCACATGGAGACGCTACACGCCCGTCACTGCTGTGTTACCGTGGATGGAAACTGGTCCATGAAGACGTGAGGATCCTCTGGTTCTGACCAGTTTCTGCCTGATGGTTGGAACTCCTTCATTTATCTGGAGAACCTTCTGGGATGAGGGTCAGCACCGCTAAATCTGAGGCCATGGTCCTCGACCGGAGAAAGGTAGTTTGCCATCTCTCGGTGGGTGGAGTGTCCCTGCCCCAGGTGGAGGAGTTGAAATACCTTGGGGTCTTGTTCACGAGTGAGGGAAGATCGGAGCGTGAGATTGACAGGCGGATCGGAGCGGCGTCCGTAGTTATGCGGTCGCTCTATCGGTCCGTCGTGGTGAAGAGAGAGCTGAGCCGAAAAGCAAAGCTCTCAATTTACCGGTCGATCTACGTTCCAGTACTCACCTATGGTCATGAGCTATGGGTCATGACCGAAAGAACGAGGTCCCGAATACAAGCGGCTGAAATGAGCTTCCTCCGTAGGGTGGGTGGGCGCTCCCTTAGAGATGGGGTGAAAAGCTCGGTCACCCGCGGAGAGCTCGGAGTAGAACCGCTTCTCCTCCACATCGAAAGGAGCCAGTTGAGGTGGCTCGGGCATCTAGTCCGGATGCCCCCTTGACGCCTCCCTGGAGAGGTGTTCCGGGCATGTCCCACAAGTCTGAAGGTCTGAGGTTTAGGACGATGTTTGTGGATCTCAGTGGTTTGAAGTGTTGATCCAGGTTGATCTGAAGTGTTGAGAGTTTGGTTCATGTTCTCCTTCAGGAACCGACCCACAGCAGGTCTGTTCAGGTTCCTGTGGTTCTTGGTGTTCTTCTAGACAACATCAAAGGTGTCTGTGAGCTAAAATGTTGGAAGTTCTACCAGAACAAAGTGAAATGAACACAGACAGACAGTTGAAACCTGAGAGTCTCAGGGTTTTTTCAAACTGAAAGTGACCTCAAGAGGTCGTGACATAAAGGGGAGATATTGTGTTGTCTGAAAGAATAACCCGTCCCTGATATTTATTATAATAGGACTGATTTTGCTGACTCAGCTGGGATTTTCTTTGCCTTTAATTTCCCAAGAGGCTGCTCTGATATTTATACTCTTATTACCTCTGCAACAAATAAAGGCAAACCGCACAATGTCTGTACTTTGACATTTATTTATTTATTATTTTATTTATTTATGTATTTATTTAAGAGAGAGGAACTTCACTGCAGAAAAACAACCGTGAAGTTAAAACTATCAAATAAAAACATGAACCTGCGTTTCTGGTCTGGATCTTTTCTTCTGTTTCTTGCTGGAACGTTTAGACGTTTCTCCTCATCTGGTTCCTCTGATGGTTCTGTTCTTCAGAGGCTGGAAGTCATGTGACCACACACCTGTTGTCTCCTGTAACCATCAAACACAGCAGTCTTCCTCTCCATTCAGAGTTATTCTCAGAGAAATGAAGGTTTTCTTTTCCTCTGGATGGAGGAGCAGCTGACAGACGTTTCCATGGAAACCACTTCCATCTTCCTGCTTTGATCTTCTGTCAGAAATACTGTCAGGAAGATGTTGGAGCTTTGATTGGGTCTTCTGGTGTTCCAAAAGAGGACGATGTCACACTAGACACCAGAAAAGTGTCTCCACTTCCATCATTCCAGAGTCCGTCCAGGAAAAACCTTCAGCTTTCATTTCCAGTCGGTTTTCTGGAACCAGCAGCAGGACCTCTGCTGGGATTTGAGCAGAACAGAAACAAAGCTCCTGAAATCCAGGAGACGACTGCAGCAAAGTCAGACGGATCCCAACCGTCAACTTCAACCTGAGGAGCTGAACATCCAGTGGGCAGATGAAGGAGCTCTCAGGCATGAAGTCCAACTGAAACCAACAAACTTCTGTCCAGAAAAACATGAAGATGTCTGATGATGTCATTTCTGATGGTTCTAGCGTGGAGCTCCATCCCTGTAGGACTCAGTCTGAGAAGATTCTTCCAGCAGCAGCAGCAGGACCTTCAGGAGAAAGGAGGTCAGAAGCTGCAGCTTCAACCTTCAGTCAGAGCTGAGGAAACACCTTCTAAGGTTGGACCAGAACCAGAGGGACGCTTCATTTAAGGAGGAACTCATTCACAGTCCAGAACCACGGAGAAGAAGACCAGGAAGGAGTCCATCCATCAGAGGAACAGATCATGGAGATGTTGGAGATCAATGCAGGGAAGCAGATGGAGACGCTGAGAGGAGGAAGAGTGATGATAATAATAAATTTTGTTTATATGGCGCCTTTCTAGACACCCAAGGTCGCCTTACAGATAGAAAACAATGGAATACAATTAAAAGAAAGGCACATTAGTTAAAAACAAAATAAACAATAGAGTCATAAAATTAATTAGGGTGGATATGCTTGTCTGAAGAGGTGGGTTTTCAGATTTATAGCAAACTGCGGGAGTGAGTTCATGTTCCGTAAACCTGAGGGAAGTGAGATCCAGAGCTGGGGGGCAGAGCGGCTGAATGCTCTGCCCCCCATGGTGATGAGACGAGCAGTGGGTGTAACAAGCTGGAGTGAGGAGCAAGACCTAAGGGAGCGGGTGGGAATGGCAACATGGATAAGGTCAGACAGATATGGGGGGCGCGAGTTTATGGGGGGCTTTGAAGGTCAAAATAAGGATTTTATAATTAATCCAGAAAAGCACTGGTAGCCAGTGAAGCTTCTGTAAGACTGGTGTGATATGCAGTGTGCATGTGTGCACGTGCACGTGGGGGTGGAGATACATGTATGCTGCCAAAGTGAACCGTGTGTTCATGAGGGGAACCAGATCCTACCCAGCCAGACCAGGAGAAGGGGGGGGAGACCCAAGCAGCCCCCCCCCCCCCCCCCCCCCCCAGCGCGGAGAGGCATAGGTGAACCTGGCGTCCGGCCACAGGACAGGAGTACCATGGCTAGGCGTGCTAGGCGGCAGCCATGGAGGCCACCGGGCGCTGGACACCGAGACAAGGGCCAAGGACGAGGCCAGGGCCCCGAGAACCCATGAGCCCCCCACCACAAGCCCGGCCGCCATGAGAGGACCAGGCAGTGGAAGACCGGCCGTCCCTCCCAGGCCCCCCCATTGATGGAGGTGTGGGTGTGCTGTGTGTGTGTGCTGCAGGTAAAATAGGAGGTCTCCAGTTTGGGGGGCCCCACCGCTGCCAAGCCCCCCACTTCAGGGTGTGTGGTGTGTGTTTGTGTGTGCTGCTAACATCCAGTGTGTGTGTCTAAAGTGGAAGTCAAAATTGTAGGGGGGACCAGTGAAAGATGAGCATGGATGTTTGACCGTGCCCTCCCCCTCCACCAGACCATCTAGACCAGGGGTCGGGAACCTTTTTGGTCGAGAGAGCCATAAATGCCACATATTTTAAAATGTAATTTCAAAAGAGTCATACAATAATGTAGCGTCCCTTTCCCACACTGACGGACGGAGACTTAAGCTCTTTTCGGTTTCTTCATCCTGGTTACTGAAGACCGTAACCAACGCCGTACAATTAATTCAGCAACTCCTGAATCTCTCCCGTCGAGACAAGAGCGCTTCTCCCAACTTTATATTCCCTCAAGTCCTCCCATTTCCCTTATTTGGCCCATAGCTGAACCCCATTGGTCCAAACTCCCCAATGAAAGGCTGAGCAACAGAACTGAGGGCCAATTAGCATCTCTGCTTGATGCGTTCAACAAACTCCAGAACTTTGAACGCGACCCAACAGCCACCCAGTTAAACTGAGTCCGCTACAATATGTTTAAAACTAAATATACAAGTGAATGTGTGCATTTGATGTAATTTCAACACTTTTAAAGTACAATAAGCCTGTGTATTCTTTTGAACAACATTGTTATGCTGTTGCTAATGAATGATGAGTATTTCTTAGACTGCTGGTGCTGCGTGGTGGTTTTGCTGATGGTCTAGTCTGGTTGATATGTGGTGAGTTTCTGTTTCCTGCAGGCGTTGAGACGTTAAACCTGATCGTAGGTTGGTCTGAATGCTCTGTAGATGTGACAAAGACTGCTCACGTGCAGATGTGGATCCAAACACACACTCACGCCTCAGTGAGTGACGGGCTGTGTGTTTTAAGCTATGACAATCCCTGTGCAATTCACCTCGCTGCCTGTGCCCACAACCCCCCCCCCCTCTTCCTCACACATCCCGTCCCTGCAACTGCACGTTCTTTCACAGAGACGGGAGCGCGCAGTTGCAGGGACGGCAATTCACACAAACTCTGTGAAATAATAGATAATGGTAAACTGATAAAGGCGCAGGTTTTTATTCTCCAAGTGCCGCTACTACTGCGTGCCCCTCTGGCATCGCATCGCGCCCGAGAAGGACTGGTCTAATAAAAATTTTTTATAATTAATGATTTGTCTGCAGGCTACATGTGACCATCAAAAGAGCCATATATGGCTCGTGAGCCATAGGTTCCCACCACCTGCTCTAGAATGTCACCTCCAACACAAACAAACACTCAAACATTTACAAGATTGATCTAAACTGATTTCATTCACAAACAGCAGATCACAAAGATTTCAACAGATTTTAGCTTCAACTCAAAAAAGTGATTTCATCAAAATATTTTTCAAAGTAGAAATAGTATTGCAGCTGTTTGTCACTAAAGTACTGCATCTGTGTTTGTTGGACCTCCAGCAACAGGACTGGAGACGTCAGAACAAAAAAAAAGGTAAATACTTGTTTGTCCTCCAGTGTTTTCCAGTCTCAGTCTCAGCTGCTCCGTCTTTTCTGCTCACTTTGTTTCAGTCCTCATCAGGAGATTCACCCTGCGTGTCTGAACAGGAAGCCCACACTCACCTGCCCCCCCCCCCCCCTAGAGGATTGTTCTGGTTCCTAATCAGTTGTTCTTTTACTTTCTATTCTTATTCGTTTTTTGTTTTTTCCAGTTTTTTTTTCTATCAGGAAAACATTCTGATTCAGTTTTTTATTTCATTTCAAACATGAAATGAAACACACAACAGTTAAAAACAGAGAAATAACTCAGAATGTCGGAAAGGGTGAAGCTAGAAGTAAATCCTTGCATGGTCCCTCCACTTTTTGCACTTTGTGTTGATGTTAGGTTTATGATTTCTAAAGTTCTGCCAATCGTGTTCTTGGTTAGTCACAGCAACATCTTTATCTTTATCACTTTATCGGGCTGTTCTTATTGAACAAAGTTCAGTTGTTGATGAAGCTTTCTGTTAATATTCACCAACATCAGAGAACATCAGCAGCTCTGTTTCCCTCAGTCACGGTTCCTGATAGCAGAGTTCTGTTGTGTTTCTGCTTCTTGTCTGTGGATTTCTCCATATTTGTGGTTCTGGTTCTGTTCACATGTTGAAGGTAAGTTCATGAATGTTCTGTTCTTTAGTTCAACTCTGGAGAAAAGTTTCTGTTTGATGTTTGACGTAAACCTCCAAGCTGCAGCAGATGTGTCAGCAGAGAACAGATGATCGTTAGAGTTTCTAGAAGCTGCTGTCTGTTCTCTGGTCCCTAAAAGACATTAAAATATGTTTTTATTAAGGAAGAAAAAAAAGGACGATGGAGGAACAAAACTGCAGGATCTAGAGTATGAGCCGATAAATTTAAACTAAAATGTTTCATAATGATGGTCAGTTTGTCACTTTGTGATCTATGGGTGCTCCCCCCCGCTGTGCCGCTGCCTCTTTAGGCTACGTGCCTGACCCACCAGAAATGATGGCTGTTCTTTTTTTAAAAAAAATTTATTGTTCAAAACAGAACAAATCTGCATGAAAACTACAATAGTCATAACAATGAGAATGCCAGGGGAGGGCATCTTTATTCAGTGGCGGTTCTACACTAACATACTCCCTGGGTGAGTAAGCCCCCCCACACACACACACACATACACACATACATTTTTGACAACATCCTTTTGTGTTCCCTATCTATCCTTATTTGGCAATTGTACACAATAATATAGTTTCATCAAGCTGTTGCACCAACGGCTTGATGAAACTCAGAGAAATGCTGCGTTCATTTGGTGTGTGAATGACAGGAAGAATGAAAAACAACAAATCATCCAACAAGTCATGGATGCTAGAGGGCAGGCCCCAAACTTTTTCTTGTAAGGACCACAATAAGTCTTTTTCTTTAAAACTTTAAACTTCTTTGATCTTTCTTTGATTGTAAAGGCCTATAATCAAGGTTGATTGAATCATGATCCTTTTAATAAAATAAATAACACTATGTATGTGCCCCCCTCCTGTTGGGCAGGTTTTGGCTGGGTCTGGCAGTTTTCAGATGACTTTTGGGCTGGAAAACTGTGACTCTATCTGGCAACACCGGCCAGGCCTTTCTCGATCAGTCCATGCGTAAAATGGCGTATACTTATAAAGCGCTTTTCTAGCTTCTTTGAAGGCCCAAAGCGCTTTACAGTCACAGTCCCATTCACCCAAACACACACATTCAAACACACACTGCATATGGTTTATCGAATTTTTTGCCACTGGCACATGAAGGCTATAGGACCCAGCAGCATATTTACTGCTGCAGCTGCAGACACGTGATTTCTTGTAACTGCAGAGAGGAGTGTCACACACAATGAGTTATATCACTAGAGGAGACACGGCCATTTTAGAAGCCTGGCCGACGGTGGCGGAGCGCGACGCCATCTTGGTGAGGTCGACGACGTCCACATGACATTGATTTCTATTGATTTTAGAGGTGTCTAAGTAGCTTTTATATACTATATATATATTTACATCTGTATATATTTATACATCTATGTAAATATAGATAGATAGATAGATAGATAGATAGATAGATAGATAGATAGATAGATAGATAGATAGATAGATAGATAGATAGATAGATAGATAGATAGATAGATAGATAGATAGATAGATAGATAGATAGATAGATAGATAGATAGATAGATAGATAGATAGATAGATAGATAGATAGATAGATAGATAGATAGATAGATAGATAGATAGATAGATAGATAGATAGATAGATAGATAGATAGATAGATAGAAACTTTATTAATCTCCCAAAGGAGAAATTCAGGTGTCTGGTAGCAAAACACACAACCACTCACAACAAACAACAGTAAAAAGACAGTTCACAAAATATTATCAGTTCATATCAGGCAGGTTCATTAAACAGCCTGATAGCTGTAGGGACAAATGAGTTCTTAAAGCGCTCTGTCCTGCAGCGCAGTGAAAGGAGCCTATTACTCCGTGAGCTCCTCTGACCAGACATCGTGTTGTGCAAGGGATGTCTAGCATTGTCCAGGATGCTCTGAGTCAAGGGCCTCATCCTCTTCTGCAGCACAGATCCCAGAGAGTCCACCCTCCTCCCGATCACAGATGCACATCTCTTAATCAGTTTGTCCAATCGAGTGCAATCCCTTGTGGTCATACTGCCACCCCAGCATACAACC
The DNA here is from genome assembly GCF_053564925.1 of Oryzias latipes. Taxonomy (NCBI): domain Eukaryota; kingdom Metazoa; phylum Chordata; class Actinopteri; order Beloniformes; family Adrianichthyidae; genus Oryzias; species Oryzias latipes. The sequence continues at coordinate 34,083,198 of NC_136254.1, read as the reverse complement.
CCATAGAGGACAGCACTCGCCACAACCGACTGATAAAAGAGGAGCAACATGTCAGTACATACATCAAAGGACCTCAGCTTTCTCAGGAAGAACAGCCTACTCTGCCCTTTCTTATACAGAGCATGAGCCTGCTCCGACCAGTCCAGTTTGTGGTCAAGGTGCACACCCAAGTACTTGTAGGTGTCAACCACCTCGATTCCCCCTCCATCGATGATCACTGGCTGGTGGAAGGACTTCCTACTAAAGTCAATAATCATCTCCTTGGTCTTTGATGTGTTCAGCACAAGGCCATTGTCCCTGCTCCAGGAGGTGAATCTGGTGATGAGCTCCCTGTACTCACTCTCATCCCCTCCCTTTACACACGCCACAATAGCAGTGTCGTCCGAATACTTCTGGACATGACAAGCTGCAGATGCATAATTAAAGTCAGCAGTGTAGAGTGGGAAGAGAAAAGGCGATAGTACAGTTCCCTGTGTTGCTCCGGTGTTGCTCATCAATGTCCCAGATACACAGTCTCCTAGTCGGACAAACTGTGACCTAAGAGTCAGATAGTTGTGGATCCAGCGAACAAAAACTGGATCAACTCCCATCCTCTCGAGCTTCCCCTTCAGCTGCTGAGGCTGGACTGTATCAAAGGCACTTGTGAAATCGAAAAACATCACCCTCACATATCTGCCAGTCCCTTCCAGAAAGGAGAGCACCCTATGGACCATATACAGGACTGCATCCTCCACTCTCACTGAGTGCCTGTTAAAGGGAAAGTACAAGGTTTTATATCACTTGTTCAACATTGCTGTGCTAAAATCTAATAATTTTTTTTTTAAATCCAACACAATTATTATCGGGATCACAAATTCTAACAGCATGCCACACAGCCCAATCAGATGGTTCATCAGTTTTGTTGACACAGACAAACAAAAGGTTTTAATACTACTAATAATAATGATGGATCAGATTTATCTGCGCTTTTTCCCAGATTTCAAAGCACTTTCAATGTGTCCATTATTCATTCATTCATTCCTCATGTATACTTGGTGATGGTAGTGGCATGGCTGTCAGTTGGGGCCTACGGTTCCTCTGACCATCACCAGGACATTCACACACATTCGCACACCAGTGGAGCCACACTCGAGGCAGGGGGTGAAGTGTCTTCTCCAGGGACACAACGACAGTTGACTGGGGGGACCAGGGATCAAACCCCCGACTCTTTGATCATTGGACAACCTGCTCAACCTCCTGAGCCACTTCTGCTTTTGGTACCAGAGTACAGAGCTCAGAACCTCATCTGGTAACAACCAGGATGACATGTTTCCTCTGCAGGGAAAGGTGGAAGGTGTGTGTGAGCTGATGTGGATCCAGTGAATCCAGCAGCATGGATCAGTGGGAGGTCACACAGGAGGGAGCCCCTCCCTCTAAAAGCAGAGATGGTAACCATGACAACCAGAGCAATGCTCAGAGGTAAGATCAACATCTCCAACTGTCCATGATCTACTCCATGTCAGAGCTCAGCACTCACACCAGCAACCTTCAATCTTCACAGGAACCAATTTGGACCTGGACCTGGACTTGGATCCAGCTGTGAGTCCTTCAGGAGAGACAAGTCGAGGGATAATAACCCAGACTCCAAAGACATCCATTCAGGACTGACACAGTAAGTGTTTGTCAGAGTTAAAGGAGGCTGGATTCTAGTCCAGATGATCTGTAGTTTTCAGATGAAGGACTTGAGGTCTGGTTCAGTTCTGGATCTCTCTGATCAGACTCACTTGGAGCATCATGTGTGTGATGAGATCTTTTTAGTTGAGTCTTCTGAGAGTCTCTGAGAGACATCAGAGATGTTGGAGAAGAAAACATGTTGACTGCTGACTCTGACTGACAGCAGCTCCAGTCTAATGAGAAGAATCACTGCAGACTCCTAGGATTCAGATTTTCATGCTTTCCAAACATCACATTGTTCTAGTTTGACTTCCTGCTATCAGAATTTCTACATTTCTACATGGAGAATTGGAATCAGCTTTTCTAGAAAAAAAGTCTGGATTGACTGACAGAAAATGCTGAAAGCTGGAAACTGTTGATCCAAACATGTCATGTTATTCCAGACTAAACAGCTCAGTCTGTGTTCATGTCAAAGTCCATCAGCTGTTCATGAAGAAGCAGATCCTCCAACACTCTGATGGTTTTGTGTTTGCAGAGGTCAACAGGTCACACAGAGAGTCCAGTCTGCAGCCTCCAGCTGTGGCTCCATGAAGAGTGACCGGTCCAGATGGGATCCTCCAAACTTCAGAACTGAACCAGGACCTTCAGACTCACAGTAAGAAGCAGTTTCTAGTGAACAAAGCAGAGTTCAGCTCTCAGCAGGAACAACAATGTTCTCATCAAGAACATCAGCTGATCCATCCAGGAAGGTCAACCATCTGCTGTGATGCTTTAGGTCTGAGACGAAAGGAAAGAGTTGGACAACTCTGGAGGACACAAAGCTCAGTCTGTGAGGATGAAGCAAACAGCTGAACTTTTCTCTGACCTCAGTCCAGACATGAGCTCCAAACACAGCTAACACATCATTTAGACCTTCAGATGGACTGGATCTGCTCTGGTTTAACCTGGAAACACATTTGCTCACATTCAGCACAGTCTGGATCACACAATGTCTGAGTCTGAAGATCAGAGAGGATCTGCTCCATGATCAGAGTTAGTCTGGAACTTCCCACTGACTGCTTTAATTGTTGTTCACTAACGTTTCTCCTTAGTGTCCACAGAGAGAAGAAGAGGAGCGGACCCCAGTCTGCAGAAAGACCCAGAGCTGGTGAGTCAGAGCCTGATCCTCTGCTGATGGATTCTTCTGGAAACATGTGGAACACTCATGAAGGAGCTTACTTCTCTGCTCTTTTAGCAGATGTTGTTCTGCAGGAGATGTTTGGAGAACATCAGACGAGTCTGAGGAGCCGAAGTGAATATGTGGCTGAAGGAACTGAAGAAGCAGGAAGAGAAAAACGCCTCAACAAGGTCTACACTGAGCTCTACATCACAGAAGGACTGAGACAAGAGGTTCACACCCAACATGAGGTGATGCAGATGGAGACAACCACCAAGACCAACAAGCTCCATGGCACTGCAATCAAGAACCCAGACATCTTCAAAGTCTTCCCTGACCAACACAGATCCATGAGAGTGGTTCTGACCAGCGGAGTTGCTGGAGCAGGAAAAACCTTCTCAGTGCAGAAGTTCACTCTGGACTGGGCCGAGGGCTTGGAGAACCAAGACATCAGTGCAGTGGTTCCTCTGTCATTCAGGGAGATGAACTTGATCAGAGATGAGCAGCACAGTCTTCTCACTCTCATCCAACGTTTCCATCCAACCTTCCAGAAGATCCCAGCAGATCAGCTGTCTGTCTGGAAAATTCTCTTCATCTTTGATGGTCTGGATGAAAGCAGACTTTCTCTGGACTTCAACAACAGTCAGGTGGTGTCTGATGTCACTCAGAAGTCATCAATCAATGTTCTTCTGACAAACCTCATCCAGGGACGTCTGCTTCCCTCAGCTCTGGTCTGGATCACTTCCAGACCTGCAGCAGCCAATCAGATCCCTCCTTCATGTGTGGACAGACTGACAGAAGTACGAGGCTTCAATGATGCTCAGAAGGAGGAGTACTTCAGGAAGAGATTCACTGACGAAGAGCTGTCCAGCAGAATCATCTCCCACATCAAGGGCTCCATGTCTCTCTACATCATGTGTGAAGTTCCAGTCTTCTGCTGGATCACTGCTGTGGTTATGGAGAACCTGCTGACCACAGAGCAGAGAGGAGAGCTTCCCACTACCCTGACTGACATGTACTCCCACTTCCTGATGGTCCAGACAAAGAGGAAGAAGAACAAATACCAGCAGGAACATGAGGAGAATCCACAGGAGCTGACAGAGGCTGACATGGAAGTTCTTCTGAAGCTGGGGAGGCTGTCATTTGAACATCTGGAGAAAGGAAACATCATGTTCTACCAAGAAGACCTGGAGCAGTGTGGTCTGGATGTCACAGAGGCTTCTTTGTACTCTGGAGTTTGTACTGAGATCTTCAGAAGAGAGTGTGAGATCTTCCAGAAACCAGTCTACAGCTTTGTTCATCTGAGTGTCCAGGAGTTTCTGGCTGCAGTTTACATGATCCACTGTTACAACAAGAAGGTAAAGGACATTGAGAAGTTCCTGAAGGACTGCATGGAGAATCCATCCCTGGATGAGTTTCTGAATAGAGTCATGGAAAAATCCCTGCAGAGTCAAACTGGACGCTTGGACCTGCTGGTTCGCTTTCTTCATGGTCTCTCTGTGGAGTCCAACCAGAGACTCTTAGGAGGCCTGCTGGGTCAGACAGAGAAGAATCCAGAAACCATTCAGAGAGCCATCAACAACCTGAAGGAGATCAACAGTAAAGGAGTCTCTCCTGACAGAAGCATCAACATCTATCATTGTCTGATGGAGATGAAGGACCTCTCAGTTTATCAGGAGATCCAAGAGTTCTTGAAGTCAGAGAACAGATCAGAGAAGGAACTCTCAGAGATCCACTGCTCAGCTCTGGCCTACACTCTGCAGATGTCAGATGAGGTTCTGGATGAGCTGGACCTGGACCAGTACAAGACATCAAATGAGGGTAGACGGAGACTGATCCCAGCTGTGAGGAACTGCAGAAAGTTCAGGTGAGTCCAATGTTTAAGGTTTAAGAGTTTATTCCCATTTCTACATGTAAAGCAAGCACATTGGAACTTTTCTTCTGCAGCTCTCAAGTCAGGGTGAATTACAGAGGACAACAAAACAAAAAAAAACAACAAGGCTCATAAATAAGATGAGGAACAAAATTTAAGAAAGAGAAGAGCAGAATAAAAATATTGCAGTGTCCCAACCTTTTCATTATTGCATTATTTGTCATCTCTGTCATATAATTGATCGTTGCACTTAGTGTCCAGGCTAGTTAGCATGTTGTGTGCTTCAGTTCAGTACAATCTCTCCACCATAATGCCTTGTGCTGTTCTGACAGCCGCTGGGAATAAGCTGTTGTGGAGGTGTGTGATCTGTGCGTGGATGCTTTCAGGCCTGCTGCTTCTGAGGTTATGGCTTAAGTCCACACACTGGATCAGTGCATGGATGGGGTGGTGTCTGTCCCTGATGATCTTCGTCCTGCTGCTTTGTCTGTAGATTGTCTCGATGGCTGGAAGATGGCAACCAATGATTTTACCAGCTGTGTTGATGACCCTTTGCAGTATCTGTTTATAGTGGTGTTTCCAAACCAAGCTGTTGTATGCTGGTGAGGATGCTTTCAACCCTCTGTTGACTTGGGTGACTGTCCGGCGCTTGAGTCCGGCCTTCTTCAGCAGCCTTATGAAGTACAGCCTCTGCTGGGTTTTCGTCACTGTGGCAACAGTGTTTCTTTCCCAGCTGAGGCTGTTAGTGATCTGCATACCCAGGAACTGGTTACTGTTGGTCCACTCCTCCACAGTCCCATTTATGCTAAGCGGTTGATGTGGTGGGGCATTCCTTCTGTAGTCCACAACTATTTCTTTTGTTTTTTGTACATTGAGAATTAGGTCATTGTCTTCACTGTAGATGTGATCTTGTACACTGAGTCTCTGTACGCAAACTCGTCCCCTCCTCTGATGAGACCATGTTATGGTTTACGTTTCTTGCTTTTGTGTTTTTTGCTGTTATTGTTCTGTCATGTTTTGAGTTTTAGCTTCCTGTTTTATTTTGAAAGGTTTCCTGTTTTGTTGTTGAATCGAGTTTTACTTTGGTGCCTTTATCTTCATCTTCTTTATCTTCCTCCTGTGCTGCTCCTTAGTCTGATGTATTCCCAAGTTTCTAGTATTTCGAGTTTTGAGTTTGCTTACCTGCTCTGCAGTGGTGTTTTTTGGTGTTTGGATTGCTTTGAGAGTTAAAAGTCTAGCTCACCTAGAACCTCCTGCCTTCTCCTCTCAGCATCTGGGTACTCCCTCAACCCCCTTCGTGACGGTTGTGTCGTCTGCATTCTTAATGATGATGCTGTTGGAGTCCGGGGAGGTGCAATGGTAGGTGTACAGTGAGAAGAGTGTTGGACTGAGGCAGCACCCCTGTGGTGTTCCGGTGCTGACAGTCAGCTCTGCAGAGACCTTCTTTCCCATCCTCACCAGTAAGACGGTGAGACAGTGTGACAGTCCACTATCCAGTTTCAGGGGGGTGTAGGTACTGCCAGTTCGGCAAGTTTTTCAGTCAGCTTCCACTGCCTAAGGTTATTGAAGGCAAAGCTGTAGTCCAGGTACAGTAACCTACAGTAGCCTAAGTGTTCTTAGTGTCTAGATGTCGCAGGGTGGTGTGAAGTGCCAGGGCCAACGCGTCCTCTGCTGATCTGTTGGGGCAGTAGGCAAACTGATATGGGTCTTCTGATTCCACCAAGGAGTTAATGTGTGTCAGTACCAGCTTGTCCAGACATTTCATTGCTGCAGGAGTGAGAGCCACAGGTCTCAGGTCATTCACTGTTGTAATATTTGTTTTCTTTGGGACTGGCACGATCATGGAGGACTTGAAGAAACAGGACACAGTTTCGTGCGAGAGGGAGATGTCAAAGATGTCTGTGTACACTTCCGCTAGATGCTCAGCGCAGGCTTTCAGAACTCTTGGTGACACGTGGTCCGGTCCCATCGCCTTGTACAGGGTCACCTGCTTCAGGGCCCTGAGGGCCTATGTGTGAGACACCTGCAGTGCAGCCTCTTCTGGATCCCAGGATGCCTTTAGGCAAACCTCTTTGTTGTTCTGGTCGAATCTTGAATAAAAGTTCTTCAGGATTTCTGGCAGAATGTTGTTCTGGAACTCTGACCTGCTTGTGTTTGTCCTGTAGTTGGTGATGGTTTTCATCCCCTGCCACGGGCCTCTAGAGTTTTTTTTCCCTGTGGAAGCTCTCAGGTTTCTGGCTGTAACTTCTCTTGGAACCCCTTGATGGACTTCTGGAGGTCACAGAGAGCGTGTTTATACTCTGTGCCATCTCCTGACTTAAAGGCTAGAACATTCGACCATGATCATTGTCATGGTCAGAGTGACAGCAGTCCATCTTTGTGATCCAGATGTTCTGTTTTGTCAATTTCCATGCGGTAACCTCCTAAATGGATAAATAAAGTTGTCTATCTATCTATCTATCTATCTATCTATCTATCTATCTATCTATCTATCTATCTATCTATCTATCTATCTATCTATCTATCTATCTATCTATCTATCTATCTATCTATCTCTCTCTCTCTCTCTCTCTCTCTCTCTCTCTCTCTCTCTCTCTCTCTCTCTCTCTCTCTCTCTCTCTCTCTCTCTCTCTCTCTCTCTATCTATCTATCTATCTATCTATCTATCTATCTATCTATCTATCTACCGTGAACTTTGTCAGTCAGACTAGACCTCAGATCCCTGACAGACTGAGGGCAGCATGAAGCTCCATGGAGCTCCACCTTCTCTCCTCCAGCTGTTGTTGATAGAGAGATGAAGGTCTGAGAGAGACTGATGAGGAGGACTGTTTCATGATGAAGATGATCTCTGATGAGGAGAGAAATGTCCAACTGGAACTTCATCACAGCCTGAATTTATTATAAGATCACCTGTTTCTCTTTGTTTCTCTTCACAGACTTTCATCAAATTGTGGACTCTCAGAGTCTGACTTTGAAGTTGTGGCTTCAGCTCTGAAGTCCAACCCGTCCCACCTGACAGTCTTGGACCTGAGCAACAATAGCCTCCAGGATTCCATGAAGGTTCTGTGTTCAGGACTGGAGAGTCCAAACTGCAGAGTGCAGACTTTGAGGTCAGAACATTGAAGCTGCTGGTTGGTTCATTTCCAGATTTGTAGTTCTTCACTGAAGCTCAAAGGTTTGGATTAAAAAAAAAGATTTCAGGATTTTCTAGAAATCTATAATACTTTGAAGAGTGGAAGAAAACAGTTGCTTAATTTTTTAAGGACAAAGATGTCTCCATGGAAACATAACGTTTATGAGTTGAAAGGTTTAGGAGTTGAAAGAGTCAAGAAAACCAGGTATTTTCTGTTTAAAAAGGAGGATTATCTATGCTTATCAGGGTTCTGTCTAATTTAGCTGTTGGAACGTTCTTCAATGTCTCTTTTCCAAGTATTCATGAATCAGCAAGTAAGTTTTCTTGAATTTTCATCCTCTGTAAAATATCTGCAGGGGGCTCAACGTTCTTTGTTCAATTGATTTTGTATCAGATCCATTAAAATAGTGTAAAGAACGAGCTGGTACGTCATTATGACCGAGCTGGTAATTAAGTGGCTTCATTGGAGAGCTGTCCGTGCCCCATACACCGCACAACCCTGGACAGTCTCAGAGAGAAAGATGTAGGCAGAGAAACAGTATGGAAGTGTCTTCTGCTTCCAGCACTCTCCCTCATGGTTTCACCCAAGATTCCCAACTTCCCATGAGTCTTGGGGGCTGAAGGCGGGGCTAACCCCCAGGACGCCACAATAGGTTAAAGATTTTTCTATGAAAGTTTTTTTTAACCTATAAATGAAAGTGATCTTCTATTCTCAATACACTTTACAAGTGTAATCATTTAAAAATGCATTTTACAATTTAGGATTCAAGATGAGGAAATTCAATTTAATCTGACATTTTTGAAGTGAAAGGTTTTTGGTTCTATAATTTAAATGAATATTTATTTTACAATCATCAGTTCAATATATGGTTCTGCCGTGCATTTTGAAAATCTGTCAGTCTCTCGTCAGGGCGGGTCCCACCTGACCGAATTTACCAAATTCCAGCTGTCATCTCTGCTCCTGAACACTTTTCTTTCTACTTTCAGGCTGAAGGAATGCAGTTTGTCAGAGATCAACTGTGAAGCTCTGGGCTCAGCTCTGAAGGAAAACCCGTCCAACCTGACAGAACTGGACCTGAGTGACAACTACAGCCTCCATGATTCAGGATTTCTTCTTTTGTGTGGTTTTCTGGAGAGTCCAGACTGCAGACTGCAGACTCTGAGGTCAGACTCCATGTTTCAGTTGTGTTCAGATCTATATGATGACAAAGTTGTGTTAAGACTGAACTGCAGACATGAGGCTGGTGGTCTCCTGCTGCATGCTTACCATCTTCATGGTCTGAAGGTTTTTTTTTTCTTCTGAGCTGTGGTCCATTCACTGTGGCAGAAGATCTCATGTTTGAATGTTTCTTTTTCCACCATGGTTATTAATTATGGTGGAAAAGTATTTTGTAAAACTTGTTTAAAAAATGATTGGTTCAGATGTTCTTTATCAATTAAATTGATTGTGTTATGATGATTGATATGACACTGATGTGTTTCAATAATGATCTTGTCAATCAGAAATCAAAATCTTATTTTAGGTCAAGTACCTGTTTAATGTTAGAATTCCTCTCTTGTGTGTTGGTCATGCTTGGACCAGCCCAAGATTCTGACTGAAAATGTAATCAGTCAGTCTTTTGTCAGCGCGGGTCCCACCTCACGGGGTCCAGTTGTCATCAGTAGCCGTGGTTCCATGTGACAAAAATGTTTTGATTAAATCAAAGATTGGATTAGAATTCAACCGTGTACATGGACCCAGAAAAACCTTTTCCGAATATAACAAACAATCAATGTTTGTGACTTTGGCGGCGTGTCGAACTTCAAGGTCATTTCGAAAACACGCAATGATAAGGAAAACGGCCATTACTCCGCCATGCCTTATCTTATCTGATCCAAAATTGATGTGCATGAATGTAGTCTGACTCTAAACACATCTGCGGTGGAAGAATCCGGAACAGGTGTAGCGCCACCTGTTGGCAACAAGAAATGACATGTTTTACTTGGAGCATCACTGCTGCAAGTGGGATGAGCCGACACACCTCAAAACTACGTCCACCTGTTAAAAAGCCATTGGAGTTTACTCCGATACAAAACCATAACTTTCAATGCAGGGGTGTGTTCATGACGGAGCGGCAAATTTGGGCATCTCGCCACGCACACAAAAGTTGCTCTCACATGCATATACCTTCTCCGATCTCACTGAAATTAAAGAGATTTGATTAAGCTTCCATTCTGAACCCATGGATGTGAAAATATTTGACGAGCTCCATAGCGCCACCTAGTTATTGAAAAACACAGTTTTTGTAGCATTCTGCCCTATGTTTTCTCTGTGCTTCATCCGGCGTGCATGAAATTAAAGCTGAAGATACTCAGAAGGATCTTCTTTCATAATTTGCAGTTTCATGTGTGTACACCTGACAGTGCCTGCGTTAGCCCCCGCCAAACAGGAAGTGGTTGATTGCGCTTACTCATAAGATAAAAATTCATAGAAAATCACCCATTTGTCTCAGGAAGCTAGGATTTCAGAATTAGATGCCTTTTATAAACCCTACCTTTGATACTCCGCACTATACAGTCTATGAGAAAATTCATCACTTGATTTTGCTTATGAAATTTTGGACTGAACAAATGTTTTTACCATAACTTTTGTTTAGGTTATCAGCACCAAACTTTCCCAAGTTATAGGTTTTTATGGGCTAATGCTTCCTAAATGTTTTCATAATTTATAAAGTTACAGGTGAATTTTGAGACCATTTTGAATCCAAAATGTCCGAAAAGGTGTTTTTCAAGGCGAAACTACGAACACCTATTTTTTTCATAACTTATCATCCATATTTCAACACCAAACTTTCTAAATATGTAGGATTCTGTCTCCTATATCTGTCTCATATATTTTTTTTTGAATTTTAGGTGGAACAGATGATTTTAAAGACATTTTATTCATTACAAAATCTGTGCTTTGTACATTTGGACTCCAAACAAATATTTTTTATCATAACTTATTTTTCAACTATTGACAACAAACTTCATAGACATATAGCTGTACATGTCCAAATGGTCCATGAATATTTTCACAATTTTAGAATGAACTTGTCAATTTTAAGATATATTTCCCTCTTACATGCAAACGCCTCTCTAACTCAGGCCGACTGCAGGGGTCAGGTTACAATTATGTTCCTCCTCCAGGGTTTCCTGCTCATATGTTAATTAGCCAGCAGTGACAAGCAACTTGAGAGGAGTTATAATTTGGCCACAAAAAGCCAGTTCAGCACTGAAAGACTGCTTTTTCATTTTTTTGTATGTCTTTTATACATCCTTAGTACTAATCATTGCTTTCATTATAAAACTTAAAAAGCAACTTTTGCAATATCCAAGATTTTTTTAATTCTCAAAATTTTGTGTCAGCTTTACAGTGAGTGATGAAACCTGTTTGTCGGCCGGTCATAGCAGGAGCCCCGTCTGCAGTCACTGCTACTAGCTTTACTAATGGTACCTTTTTCTGCACAAAAACTCCTACACCGTGTTATAAATTTCAACTCCTCTTGTAGTTGTCTGTAAGGGCAGATGTGTCAGGAGTTCTTCTCTTGTGGAAACCAAAAGCTATGCTGTACTGCTGCTGTTAACAGACTTGTCACACTGCATGCAAAACCACCTGAACTTTGCAAGATCCTGGGCCAGCTAATTGGCCAAGTTAGCAGACATAGCCGATACTTATCCAGACATTGTAGTGGAAATTAGATGAGTTCAATTTTTCTCATCCTTATGGACAGTGTTAATAATTATCATCATTGCTTGATTGACAACTTCTTAATCTGAAAATGCCTTCTTCTTGATGAGAAAATGGGTCTAAAGGTCTAAACGAGGCTTCAGTTTAAGAATTTTGTTGTAATATATGCAAAAGTTTCTGTCCTTAAAGCCAACAGTTTACACACACAAACACACAGGCTTCTGTCATATAAACAGTAGCTTGCAGCTCCAGAATGGTGGTGCCCCGTGCCAGGCGTTCGCACCACGTTCTTGGGCCCGCTAAATGCTACTTGTAGCTTTAATTCTGATTATTTTTGCCCATTTTAATGCAGCTACTGCTCCTGAACACACTTTTCTGTCTGATTTCAGGTTGATGGGCTGCAGTTTGTCAGGGATCAGCTGTGAAGAACTGGGCTCAGCTCTGAAGAAATACCCATCCAACCTGAAAGAACTGGACCTGAGCTGGAACTGGAAACTGCAGGATTCAGGATTTCTTCATCTGTGTGGTTTTCTGGAGAGTCCAGACTGCAGACTGCAGATTCTGAGGTCAGACAGATTCCATTTTTCAATTGTGTTCAGATCAATATGATGACAAAGTTGATTTAATGTTTGAATGTTTCTTTACATCATCCTAATTTCTAATGTCAGCTTTCATCAGGACTGATCTTTTCTTTTTCCACTAAGGTCTGCAGATATTTCCTCATCACTACAGATTTAAAAGCTCCTTGCTGATTGAAATTATAAAACTGGCTTGTTCAACAATGATCTTGTAAATCAGTGATTCAAACCTTTTTTTGGGGGCCACAAAAACGATTGTCATTAATTGTTTTATGGAGAAACCAGAGTGCAGACTTTGTAGTCAGATTTAACCTTTCAGTTGTGTTCAGATCAATATGACGACAAAGTTGTGTTGACACCAAACTGCAGACATGAGACAACACATGACATCTGTGTTGCTGCCATCAGGCATGTGTAAAAACAAAAACATTTTTTAATTAATTGTATTTATTCTGTAATCTGTCAGGCTCCCAAAAGGGCAGGTCCCCACATGACTGAATTTACTAAATTCTTGGAATTCCAGGTGGCATAAATTCTCCTTAACACACATGTCTGCCTTCTTTCAGGTTGAAGAGAGGCAGTTTGTCAACGATCAGCTGTAAAGCTCTGGGTGCAGCTCTGAAGAAAAACCCATCCAACCTGACAGAACTGAACCTGAGCAGGAACAGCCTGAAAGATTCAGGATTTCTTCATCTGTGTGGTTTTCTGGAGAGTCCAGACTGCAGACTGCAGACTCTGAGGTCAGACTCCATGTTTCAGTTGTGTTCAGAACAATATGATGATAAATTTGTGTTAAGACTGAACTGCAGACCTGAGGCTGGTGTCTTGCAGCATGCCCCAGTGGCCCTCTTCAGAAACAGATACGTAAAGAGGAGCGGCCCCAATGGCCCTCCTCAGGAACAGACACGTAAAGAGGAGCGGTCCCGGTGGCCCTCCTCAGGAACAGATACGTGAAGAGGTGTGGCCCCAGTGGCCCTCCTCAGGAACAGATAGGTGAAGAGGTGTGGCCCCAGTGGCCCTCCTCAGGAACAGATACGTAAAGAGGAGCGGCCCCGGTGGCCCTCCTCAGGAACAGATACGTGAAGAGGTGTGGCCCCAGTGGCCCTCCTCAGGAACAGATAGGTGAAGAGGTGTGGCCCCAGTGGCCCTCCTCAGGAACAGATACGTAAAGAGGAGCGGCCCCGGTGGCCCTCCTCAGGTTCAGGAAGCTTGAAGGATGACCTGGCATTCCCCTCAGTAACGGATAGGCTGGACATGGAAGGGCATTGCAGGAACATTCAATTCCATTTTATTGTATAACCCAAAATCCCAACAACAGTCGTCTCGATGGGCTTCGTGTCGATAATTGTAAGATAAACATAAAATCAAAAGGATCATGAATTCAATAGGAAAATACTAAATTGAACTAACAAACTGACTCAGCCAAACTGGACATCCCTGCCCTTAGACCCCCCTTCGCGGTAAGGAAAAACTCCTAAAAAAACGGATTCTGGAAAAAACGAAGAAACCTCAGGGGTGAATAATTTATGATAAATGATATTTCAAAGTCCCATCTGGTGTAACACCATTTTAAATTCTTTAAAACCATAAAACTTTTATTTACAGGTCTTCACAACTTTTCAGCCCAAACTTTCACCTGAAAATGTGATGTCACTCTCTTCAGGACACGTCCCACCTTACTGCAAGTTCCTAGAGCTACGGCTGCATCTCTGCTCCTGAACACAGTTTGCTTTCTGCATTCAGGTTGAAAAGATGCAGTTTGTCAACGATCAGCTGTAAAGCTCTGGGCTCAGCTCTGAAGAAAAACCCGTCCCACCTGACAGAACTGGACCTGACCGAGAACAACCTACAGGATTCAGGATTTCTCCATCTGTGTGGTTTTCTGGAGAGTCCAGACTGCAGACTGCAGATTCTGAGGTCGGACTCCATGTTTCAGTTGTGTTCAGATCAATGTGATGACAAAGTTCTCCTGCTGCATGCTGACCATCTTCATGGTTTGAAGGCTGTTTTCTTCTTCTGAGTTTATTCCATTCACTGTGGCAGAAGATCTCATGTTTGTATGTTTTTGTTCCATCATCATCCAGACATTTCCTGTTCTTCATCCTCTTCCCTTCAGAAAGTTCCTTGCTGATTAATATGCATTTCTGTTGTGAATTTTGAAATTGTATTTTATAATTAACAATGATGAAAAAATGACATTTCAAGTCCCCTTAATTTAAAATCACTTAAAATATGTTTGGTTGTAATTTACAATTATGCTTTGTGTCAAAATCCCAAAGAAATTGCTAAACAATGCCATGCCCCCCCAAAAAGAAGGCTTATCACATTTTTATTGACACTAAAAATACAATCTGTCTGTCATCAGGGCGGGTCTCACCTGACTGTCTTTACTGAGTTCCTGGACCTCCAGCTGCATCTCTACTCCTGAACACACTTTTCTGTCTGATTGCAGGTTGATGGGATGCAGTTTGTCAGAGGTCAGCTGTAAAGTTCTGGCCTCAGCTCTGAAGAAAAACCCATCTAATCTGACAGAACTGGACCTGAATGGGAACCAGAACCTGCAGGATTCAGGAGTGCTTCATCTGTGTGGTTTTCTAGAGAGTCCAGACTGTAGACTGCAGACTCTGGGGTCAGACTCCATGTTATTAATTGTCTTCACATCAATATGACGACAAAGAAGGACTGAAGGATGAAAACATGACACTTGTCTTTAAATTCAACTCTTTGTTCTGGATTCAGGTTGTGGCTCTGCAGGTTGTCAAAGACCAGCTGTGCTAATCTGGTCTCAGCTCTGAAGTCCAACCCGTCCCACCTGACAGAGCTGGACCTGAGCTTCAACAACCTGCAGTCTTCAGATGTTCAGCAGCTACAGGATCTGATGAAGAGTCCAAAGTCCAAACTGCAGACTCTGAGGTCAGTAGAGGGTTGGAGTCAGTCCAGCTGCTTCCAGATGTTTGGTCCTAAAGTTAGTCTGAGAGCAAAGATGCAGAGTTTCCTGTGAAGCTGCAGCTTCTCAGTGAAGCTCTGAGGAGAATGATGACGGGCTTCAGGACAGTCAGCCAATCAGAGCAGCAGAAGCTCCAACAGGTGAAGCTGAGAGGAAGCTGCTGCTCTGAACAGGACTGAAGCTCCTGCTGCTCTTTCTGCTGCTGTGCTGCATCACTGACTGACAGACCGGCATCAGGAGACACTCCTTCATCTCTGTCTCTCTGCTTTCTCTCTGCAGGTGGAAGGGCTGGAGACTCTGATCAGTAGGAGTGTGTATTGGCAAGAGTCTGGCAATACGATACGTATCCCGATATTTTACCCGATATTTTACCGAAACATATTTTCTTTCTTTTTTTTAAAATATGACTTTGAAAAAACTCTATCTGAATTTCAATGTCTTCCATTGTGATAGAATGGTCAAATTCAGTTTATTTAATGATCACAATGTTAAGCACTGCAACTGTATCTCATATATAATATGTTGCCTTTACCAAACACATTAACAGTGCTTTTATTTTGAACATTGTCTGATTTACACAAAATATATTTTTCAGTGTAAGAAAAAACAAAGAATGAATGTGCCTTAACCAATAAGTTTGTATTGGGGAAATAAAATGCTGCTTAATTTCAGCATTGCTTAATGTAGCGTCTCCAGTACTTTTAAACGGTTCAGGAGCCTGAATGGTGCTTCATCCATCCCAAGTAAAAACTAAATAGTTCATGTCTCATAACAACAGAACAAGCTGCCTCTGGCTGCAGTCTTCCTGTTGTTTTGTGTGGAGTAGAGCTGCTCAAAGAGGCTCTGTGTTCTCTGCTGCCAACTAGGAGGAGGGTGAAGTGGAAAACAAGAATCAGACGCTGAAGGACGCACAGAAAGAATTAAATAAATATCGTATTGATAGTATTTTGAATCGATACAAGTATCGCCAAATGAAATATTGCGATTTTTTGCCGAATCGATTTTTTCGAACACCCCAGTTCCTCCTGGATGGTGTTCCTGGGAGGTGGAGAACAGAGTGATGGAGGAATCAGAGGAAGTGGAGATGAGTGTCAGAGCTGCAGCATGAACTGATCTGAGATCAGCTCCACTGTCTCTCTCAGCATCAAGTGGACAGTTATTGTGCTGCAGCTCCCCCGGTGGACTAATGGAGAACTGCACTTCCTATTCTCATTCTAACCTGGAGTGTTGATCTGAAACATGGGTTGGATTCAGACGTTCAGCAGCTCCAGGATCTGGAGAAAAACAGACCTGCAGACAAACAGATTCTTTTCTAGATCACCACTTTCTTCTTTGATCTCCATTTGATGGACAGATGTGAGTTTGGGATGGACCAATCAAGGATTGATGGAATCATTGATCAGACAGAACATTTCTGGATGACATAGATCTATATGTGGGTCAGGGGAAAACACAGTCAGGTGTTGGGTCCTGGTTCTGTCTCTGGAACCGGGACAGAACCAGAACCACAAGATTCTGGTTCCAGATGTTTCACACTTGATTTCTGTTCTCCAGAAACTCTCATTGACAAACAAAACACAGAGTTTCATTCAGAAACCTCCAACATGGTCATGTGACCAGAATGTTCATAGTGGAGACACGGACAAACGCTGTGGTCACATGATCACTGGTTTGGATTCAAGTCCTTTGAAGTCAGGTTTTGGTTTTTTTTTTGGGTAAAACTCTGTTCTTTTTTATACTGACAGCATTTTTAGCTGAAGTTTAAAATAAGTTTCATCTAAATCCAGTAGAATCTCTTCATTTTCTAGAATGTGTGAAACTAGAAGAAACTTTCTGAGCATAAAGCCTGTTTTGTCCAGAGAACATGAATGAACAGAGTGGATCTTAGTGAGGAATGACAGCCTCTGGATGCAGAGAATCACTTTGATGCAGCTGCTGCAACAACACCAACTGCATTGAAGCAGGAGGGAGAAGGGAGACACCTGCTAGCTGTTTGCAGAACTGCATCTTAGTGTCAAAAGGCTTCAAACTGAAAGCTGTCTGTAAAATTCCTGCAGCCTGATCTAATAAATGCTCTTTTGAATCAACTCTGCGTTTTCTATTGATGTTTGTCTTCATTCTATCTTTGACTCACAAACAGACTTGAATCTTTAGCCTTCCCCCTCATCCTGTTCCAGCCGTTCCAATCTTCATGTGTTTGGTTCCTTCTCCATAGAAATGGGTTGGAAAGAGCTTTGGAATGTTCAGGTGGTGCTGATGTCTTTCTAAATGGGGGTGGGCAGAACAGATGAGAGCCCCTCCCTCCTGATTCAGAGGGGAACAGTGGGCAGCAGTTGAAAGGAGGGAGTGGAAATGGGAAAAGTTCTCTGCACGTTTCTCCTTTCCAAGAACAGAGGGACACGACTCCATGAACAGCATAAGCTAAAGAGTTGGAAAACATGTCTAAAGCTGCAGCACCACCTGAAAAAAGATGCTTCCTCTTCAGGCTCCGCCCCTCCACATCAAGAGCTGCAAGGAGAAGAAAGATCAGAGTTTCTGCTGAGCTGCTATTGGAGCTTTTAGGGGGTCAGATCTTTAGGAACATTTGCTGTCTATGAAACCAGGAAGTAAAGTGTTTTGAAAGATCAGATTGATGACATCATCAGTTGTGGAAACACTGGAAAAGGTGGTCTGAGAAGGAAAGCAGCTCTGAAGCTCTGCAGCTGACGGTGCAGCTTCAGGACGGCCACATGCACGGCTCTGATGCTGCTGAACGTCTGACTGAGATGATCCACATTCAGAAGAGAGTTTCAGAGTGAAAGACGTGTGGAAGAAGAGAATCCTGAAGGTTTCTGTGCAGACATGAACTCAGTCAGAGAGCGTCTGAATGTTGGAGGATCCAGAAGAAGCCAGGAGCTCATGAAGGTGGTTCTGTTGGAGCAGAGAGCAGAACTCTGATCCCAGTTTCAGGAATAATGCAGGCTCAAGTTCTGGACTGAAGAGTTCTCCTGAAATGTTTTGTTCAGGCTTCTTCAGGATCACATCTGTGTGTGAATGTGGAAGTTTGTCTGAACCAAGCTGCAGCTAGCTCACTTTGAAGCTCCTTCAGGCTCACACAGCAACAATGACAAAGACTGAAGCTGCTGTGCTGCCCTCTAGTGGCAAACATGGGATCTGCAGCACACATTTCTGCATTTCTGCCTGATCAGCATGAAGAATGAGACATTTGGTGTTTGACACAGTTTCAAGATCACAAATATAGCAGCTCCATGAAAAATAAAGAGCTCAGTCGTGACTTTGAACATGAAAAACATCTAAAGATTACTGTTGTATGAAAATGAAAAACCTTTAGGTCTCTGATTCTAAACCACAGTTTATTCAATTAAGTAGAATCTATTTCTGTTAGAAAATGATTTCAATGAAAATGAAATGTTTGCTTGAATGTTCAGACTAGAGCAGCAGAAAATCCCAACAGATCAACTTTCTTCTCCTGACTCACTACAGCAGTTGGTGACAAACATTTGATCATCAAGTCAGAAACTTCCTGCTTTTCTTGGAAAGACAAACCAGACAGAAAGTTGGAACAGTGGATTTGATGTCTGGTTGATCGAGTTTTGGAAGCTTTTCTTTCCAGATACATGGACTCAATAGAAACATAAAGTCAAACCAAATGAAAGGAAACTCCAGACACTTTCTTGGTTCAGTTGTAACAAACAGCAGACTCACAAATGCTGCATTTGAGGGACTTGAAGTCCTGAATTTGAAGGAAGACCACAGAGTTTAAAGACAGAAAAGTCTGGTTTTGATGATGACACTGACTCTCCATAGAAACACACCATCACGTGACCTGTGCTTTCTCTGTCAGAAGAAGTGAGAAGGGCGACACCTGCTGGCTGCTTTTAGGAACTGCGTGAAATCAAATCGAACCTCATCCAAAATCCTGTTTCACTTGAAGCATCAAAAAGATCTGATGTGTTCAGGAAGCAAAACATCACTAATTAGAACCAACATATTTGAATGAACAATGTTGTTTCTCTATGAAACACATTATTTTATATACTGTATATGTATCCATGGTTTTTTGTTTTGACTTTATTCTATTTTTCACAAACAGTAAAGTCTTCAGCCTTCAACCTCATTCTAATCAACCTTTGAGAGCATTTTTGTGGCTCCAACATTACAGTCATCCCTGCAAGGACAGAACAACAATAAATCATTAGTTTATCATCAGATCATAAGAACATTTAACAGTTAATAATATTAGACATTACAACTCTAAAACCTACAAAAAATTTACAAAGTATTGGTGCAATCCAATCAGGTATTATTCATCTTTTCATGTAAACTGGATGTTAAATAATATTTATCACATAGTTAAGGCAGAAAACCAAAAATAAAAGATTCTGTGTTTATTTCATCTCAAAATTATAAATAAACAGTTTTTTATTGAAAATATCTTTGTAGAAGAAACAGAAAAACAGAAACAGCTTTAAATCTTTGCAGTATGTCAGTGAAACTTTGGGCTTTTATGTGGTAACTGCAGTGGGGGGGCGTCAGGGCCTTCAAGGCCTTCTCTAAAAAATATCTGAATCATGTGTTCATGATGTGGGAGTATCAGTGAGAAATGCTCTTTTGGACAGTTTTTCTCTGAGAATTGATACACTTCTGATGGGATTCTGTCTTTACGTTGTGATGGTTTGTTTCCTTTCTAGAGACCTCATGATGCTGTCCCCTGAAATCTCTGCCTGGGGGAACAATGCAGATCTGTCTCTACCCACTTCCTTTCACTAACTTATGCATCTGATGCTGATTCTGTTCATATATGTGGAGACTAGAATAGTGGCATAGAATGTTAAAGACTTTGTGGACGAGGATGATCTTCCTCTAGAGTTGTGTTACAGAATCAAACAATCAAACTTTGGTTGAATGGAAAGGTAAATCCAGAGAATGACGGCTTCACTTCTATATCCTTTATGGGTAAAGCTGTGGTGGATTATACTGTGACCCCCCCCACATTGGTCTAAATAGGTTGTTGAATTTAAAGTCCCCCCCCCCCCCTTTGTAGCTGGTAAAAAGCAATGAGTCTGATCTGATGAACCTCATTGATGACAGAAGTAAACTCCCTGATCATTCAATGCTCTATTGGGGATTTCAAACCATTGAAACAGACTTTATAAAAAATTTGCAAGTTGGTTTACAAAATAAAAAGCCAATTAAAAAAGAGCCTGTTCATTTTATGCACTCAGACCTCTGTAGTGAGTCTCTACGTGAAATTGGTCTTCAGCTGATGGAAGGTAGACAAACACAGGAACATCTGAACCATTGTTATGAATGGTTTAGGAATGTTTTATACAAAGAAATGGATAAAAATAGACCAAAACAGAACTATAAAAGAAATCAAGATCTACTTGACTTTAGTGAATAATCTCTAAATGTCATCAATCTAATGTGACTGTAGCACGTCTTCTAACTTGCTGCTCTTGCTATTTTCCTTGTTTTTCCCTCCGCCATCTTTGTTTGAATGTGTTTTCTTGTTTGGTCGTGTGTGACAGACAATCTCTCAACCAGCGCCCCCTACCGACCCTCCGAAGAATCGTCTTACCAAAGGATGGTTAATATAACGGTTTAGAACAGGGGTGCCCAAACTTTTTTCCTCAAAGGGCCAAAATCTAAATGTGATCGTGGACCGTGGGCCAAATACAATACGTTTTTTGTATGTCATTAAATAAAAGCAGAAAACAAAGAATATGCTTTAATGTGTTTATTTTGATTCTGTATTCAGCAAGGTAACACACAAAAATAAACATTCTTTCAAACCATTAAACACAACAGCAAGGCCTCACTGGCAATTTTCAACTAAAAAACAAAAACAAACTAAAACAAACTTTTTTCCAATGAAAACAGCAAACTGCGATCCTTAATGAGAGACATGGAGCTGGTCTTTTGACTTAATCAGTGACTGAATGTTGGGCTGCAGCTTACTCACTGATAGTGTTAGTATGTCTTGCAAGTGTGAGTCTGTGAGGGTCCCCCTGAGTTTGATCTTGTTCAGGTTCATGAGACTAAATGTTTGCTCACAAATGTAGGTGCTGCCAAACAGAGATAGCATCACTTGTGCATTTTTTCTCATCTGTGGGTATCTTTGTTTTGACACATGTGGATAAAAATCCCTCAAGGGTAGTGATACAAATTTGCGTCTTAGCTCTGTGTCACATTGAAACTCAATCAACTCCATCTGCAAATGCTCTGGAACTGAGTCGGGACTCACGCTGAAGGGCTGAGAAAAAAGCTCCATGTCACCTGCAGTCTTCTTAAAGTCCACAAAGCGCAAATTAAACTCCTTATTTAAGTTGCTGAGAAGTTCTCCATATTCTGGCAACCTGTCCACCTCCACATTCACGTCTCTCAGGCTGGGGAAGTGTGCAAAGTTTCCTGAAGAGACAAAGTCAAATAAGAATGCGTCCATTAGTATAATTAGCACTACTATGAGGTACATAAGCTACAGGACACAAAAGACAACAGAGCAATGAAAGCAAACCCACAAAGACAAACAGTTACGTTTTCTGTCAAACAGGCGTAAGCACCACGGACAGCGACACATCACAGCGACGGACACACATGGAGCAGCACGTGTTACAATCACAAATAACAAACAGCCAAAAGTCTGTGTGCAGCATGTTAATGACTTACCTGCTGAAAGATGCCGGCAGAGTAGTTGCAGCTTCATTTGGAAAGCCTTGATGTGGTCAAACAGCTCCGTTATGATCTGTTCTTTGCCTTGAAGTTTAACATTCAGATTGTTGAGCAGGTCGGTGATGTCCACCATAAAGGCCACGTCGAAAATCCATCTTTTATCAGTGGGGATTTGTGTGTCCCTGCTCGCACTCGACAGAAACTCCGCGATAAGTTGGCGCAACTCAAAAAATCTTTTGAGCACAGTCCCCCTGCTCAGCCAGCGCACCTCCTGATGGTAAAGAATATCTTTGTATTGCGCATCAACTTCATCCAAAAATGCTCTGAACTGGCGGTGTGAGAGTGCCTTTGAGCGGATGCAGTTAATGATTTTAACGACATCGCGCACGACGTCTGCCAGTCCGATCGTCTTTGCACACAGCTGTTCCTGGTGCAGGATGCAGTGGTATTGCGCTACCTTTCCCCCACACTCTGAAACTTTTTGGGAAATGAGAGCAGTGAGGCCAGCTTTTTTCCCAATCATGGCAGGTGCACCATCAGTTGTTATTCCAACCATTTTGTCCCAACTCAAGTTATATTTGTCCAGGACTCTTGAAACCGCCGCAAACAAATCTTCGCCTTTTGTCGTCCCTCGCAGCGTCTCAAGTCCCGCCAACTCCTGTGTTATTTCCATGTCAGCGTTAATTCCCCGAACAAAAACCAAAAGCTGCGCTGAATCAGAAATGTCTGTGCTCTCGTCACATGCCAGTGAGAAAGCAACAAAGTCTCTTGACTTTACTGTTAACTGATCTCTAATGTCCCGAGACAAATCTTCAACGCGGCGGGTCACTGTGTTGCGCGAGAGGCTAATTTGGGAAAAAACTCTTTCTTGGGAAGGGCACATTATTGAAGCAGCTGTGGACAGGCACCTCGTGAGGGTGGCTTGCTGTGACCGAAGTTTCGATAGCAGCTCGCTCGATTTTTTCTGTCGCGCCTCACCTTTGTATCTGGAGAAGACCGCATGTTTAGTTTCGTAGTGGCGACGTATATTGTACTCTTTCAGTACAGCCACGGATTGCTGGCAAATAAGACAAACAGCCTTAGAAGAGATTTCTGCAAAAAAAAAATAATCATCCTCCCACTTTTGTTTAAAATGCCTCTTATCCGTGTGCCACTGCTGTTGTCGTTCCATCTTAACAAACTGAAAAAGTCTTAGAGTCGTAAATCTTCTCCAAAATGTAAGGATTGCCCTATGGTGCGGTGCGCTTTATGTGTTTGTGAGACTTCCGTAAAGAGGACGTGAGAGAGGACAGCACAAGAACGGTATGCAGAGCAGTGAGGACGTAAAAGAAGACACTCAGTGCATGGGGTTGAGAGGGGGTGGCAGCGGTGGGCAGCAAAGGTGCTGACAGCGCCATCTGGAGAACAAAAGTAAATTACAGTCATAGACTTTTCACCATCATAGACAATGGATGTGAGGTTAAGGGGTTTTACAAAAACACGGCGGCTTGCGCAGCCACGACTCGGCGGGCCAGAAGAAAACCTTTGGCGGGCCAAATTTTGCCCGCGGGCCCCACTTTGGGCACCCCTGGTTTACAGGGTCTTCAAACGTAAATAAAAGGTCGATACTTGATGAAGACGCATCGAGAATCAATCATGGGACTAAATATTGACCATATATATCACCATATCGATATTTCGGCACACCCCTATTGATCAGTCCAGGTCCTGTGGTTTTCGAACAGGACCAGGTTCTAGGTGATCTTAGTGTGAAAATGCCATTGAATGTTCCTTTAGTGACCTCACCAATCGGAAGCTGTGAATCGGAAGCCAACTTCAGTGTCATTGAGAGGAGGTCATTTAATTGATGAGGCACATATTGAAGCTCTTCTTTGAGTCTTTTCTCAATCTTTCTGCCACTTTCAGGATGAAGATGTTTCACTGAAAAAGATGCGATCTGAATCCATCTCATCAGGAACTATTGAAGCTAGAGCTGTTGTACACAGGCAGTTTTTGTCTGCATGCTTTCATTCTGTTAGATTATTTAGGTGACCTGAGATGCCCCTTCAAATAGAATAGAATATTGTATTTATTCTAAAAGTTTAGGAGGTGGGATGTCCAGGATGTTTTTACTGTCATTTCTATCTTTTCTTTGTCATTCTCAGCTTTTTGGCGCCTAAGTCTATGACACCATTCATGCAGCCACATGGAGCAGAACTCAATCCTTTCAAGGAAGATGTTCCCTGCTGGAAGTTCTGAAGGTGGATGAAGGAGAACAGAAGGAGATTCTGAAAGAACTCCAAACTGCTCCCTCATGAGTGAAGATGAGAGATTGATGGAACTGAGGGAGATTTTGTTTTGTTTTCTCATTTTAGTTTTTCAGCGACTGTGAAGCATTTTGTACAGAAATGATGGAGAGTCAAACATTAAAGGTGTGTGTTTTGAGGAACAGTAAATCAGTCTCTGCTGTTTTTATTGTTTTATTGTCTATATTTGTATATGTATAATGCTATAATGACTGTAACATTATAACACTCAGCATTAAATGAGAGTATTTACAAAAAAATTAATCAGGGATCTACTTCTTTAACTGAATGTGATTGATTCTTTTTCTCCATTTATACAAAACAACTCCAACACAATGAGGTTTCCCAGGTAATTATGATATATTGAAATATATACATATATTTACAACATCACCTTTAGTAGAAACCACCACCCAACTAGAACCAGTCTTTTTCTTATTTACACAGTACTTTAAAGTTTCTTTGGCGTCTTTTGTCCCTCTGGACAAAGCAGTCTCAAAGATAGTGGGGCCTGTCACGCTCCGTCCACCTTCTGATGGTCAACGACTTCTTACCGGATCAGCTGTGATGGAAATCGTGAGACTTTCTGGTGAAGGAAGACCTTAGGAAGTGTGGCAGAAAGTTCTGGTATATTCCTCAGCTTTTTTAATCCATAGAACCATCCGTTGCTTTAATCCATCCTTCAAGCGGCAGTCAAACATCACCCCAGCCAGTTTGTTTCTCCTTCCTCCCCTTGGCTCCATCTTTCTCTCTTTTGTGCTGTCATTAGCTGTCATCAGCCACACACCTGAGTAACCGGAAGTCACCAGCAGGAAGTCTCTTGGCTGCCATATTTGTAGTCCACAAAAACATAATCCAAAACCAAATACAAATCAAACTATTATAATGTGCTAACCTGGAAACTTAATGACATACTGGACCATTAATATTGGTGGATAATTTGGAAAGTATTTACTGTTTTTTATCCCAACAGCGAAATGACAATCCTATATTTGTGTGGCAATGCTACAACATTATGGTACATTCATTCATCTTCTATTGCGTTTTAATTCCTTTTGGGGTCACGGGCTGCTGGAGCCTATCCCTGCCACTTGCTGGTAAAAGGAGGGAACATCCTGGACAGCTCGCCAGCCTATCTAAGGACCACAATCACACACACACACACTCACATCACACCTATGGACACTTTAGAGTGACCAGTTTACCTATGAAGCATATTTTGGACGGTGGGAGGAAGGCCCGGAGAAAACCCACACATGTTTTACTTTTCATGTTAAACCCACCTGAGACAATGCACAGACTGAGCATAAACACACAACAGCTATTACACAATATCTGTGGAACCTGGTTGAGAAAAATTATATATGTATTTCTTATTTTGATATTTTACTTTCAACAATAAACCATTGATCAATAAATGACAGGTTCAGTTAAACTTTATTTCCAAGAAACAAATAATGTTACGATCAGCAGCTTTGCTCAGTCTGCCTTTCTTTTTTCTCCTGTAGCCAAATTTAAAAGGGAGCATTTTTCTAAAAAGAATTTCTTAAAGTACAAATGTACATATCCTATAGGCGGTTAATTGCACTTAAGTGCCTTCAAACACAGAAACCGATGGAAATACTTGTTGCCCGCATTTTATTGTATTTAAAGTGCGTCCAGGGACGTCAGCAATAGTCGAAGGACCCCAAAGGATTGTTGCAGGCTGAATGGTTATGGTTCCTACACCTGGTGATGATGTCATCCTGCCGTGCTGCTTTGACTCTCAGGAGGATCTGCAGGATCACATCGTGGAGGGGATCATAGTGGACATGAAGTCTGATGTTGTGTTTCTGTACTGGAACAGGCAGATCATAACTGAACACATGAAGGAGTCGTTTATCCTGAGAGTGTCTCTGGACCAAGACGGACTAAAACGAGGAGACGTGACGTTAAAGATCAGGAACGTGTCGCTCCAGGATGAGGGGAAGTACAGCTGCTTCATTCCTGGGAAGAACTTCAGGGAGACGGTTCAGCTGGTTGTTGGTGAGTTTGCTCTGCAGGTTCTCCCTCACATGAAGAACATTTGTCCTGAACAGCAGGCAGGAAATGATGTCTCCCCATAGATGGCGCACTACACACACAAATCTCTTTGTTTAGGGGCAGAAAGTTCTTCTGCATTCATGTGCTGCTGGAAGATGGGTTGTTTTTCTGACCTTCCTGTGTGTTTTCAGAGTGGGACAATCATTTTTCCCATCATTCCAGCAGCACTTGAACGCAGCATTTCTCTCAGTTGCTGTTTTTCTCTGATGGACATCAACCCATCCATGTGATTGGCTCTAAAATGACAACCAAAGTCCCAGTTTGGACAGAAAAACTCCACAGATGTTTGTTTTCAATGGGGATATTATGGGATGGATTGATTGGTGACAGAAAGAACATGATGGCATGAAAACAATAGGAGAGAACAGAGAATGAAAGTCTAGGATTTCCATCAGCAACGTTTAGGACATGAAGGCTCAATTCTCCATGTTCTCCTGAACAACTGTGTCATCAGCAACTAGAATGTCAACTCAACACAAACAAACACACAAACATTTACAAGATTTACAATATTGTACAAGGAAAATAGATCTCAGTAGAAAAAGTATTGCAGCTGTTTGGAAGCAAAACATTTTGGTCCTTTGAGGTAAAAGTGTTGTTCAAGTAAATCCATTTCCTGTTTGACTTTGTCCTCCAGTGTTTTCCAGTCTCAGTCTCATTCACACTGATGGATCCACTGATGAACACTTCCAGCCACCAGAGGCTGTGTGGGTTCAGGATCTGTTAAAGGTTTCCATAGGTTCCTGACCCTACATGAAGAAAACAAAGGATGTTAGAAACTGAAGATTCCTGCAGAAAGATGAGAGATCAGAGAATTCAGGACTCACTTCTGGTTGTTTCCTCTGACAGACACAAACACAAACAGCAGACAGGATCACTGAGGGAAAAAGTCCAAGAAGGATCCAGAGAGCCGGTCTGGAGCGACTGATCCAGATCCGGTCTCCTCCTGGATCTGGAGTGGAGATGATGTCAACCTGGGATGTTTCCATGGTTGGAGCTCTGACTCTGTTTGGCTCTGAAACAAAGAGATGACATCATTTCCTGCCTGCTGTTCAGGACAAATGTTCTTCATGTGAGGGAGAACCTGCAGAGCAAACTCACCAACAACCAGCTGAACCGTCTCCCTGAAGTTCTTCCCAGGAATGAAGCATCTGTACTTCCCCTCATCCTGGAGCGACACGTTCCTGATCTTTAACGTCACGTCTCCTCGTTTTAGTCCGTCTTGGTCCAGAGACACTCTTGGGATCAACGACGGTATCATGACTGTGGTCATGGTCTGCCTGCTCCAGTACAGATACACAAAAAGGATGCGGCCCTGTGGATCAGGCTTCATGTCCACTTTGGTCCACTCCACTGAGAAACCACTCAGATCCTCCTGAGAGTCCAGGCGGCACGGCAGGATGACATCATCACCAGGAGCAGCAATGATTGGTTCACCTGGAAACAAAGAAAACAGGAAGAAACTTTTCTAAATCTGAGTCTTTACCTCCAAGTGAAAATGTCTTCTCAATGTTTGATTTCTGCTTCTAAAAGATCCAAAGTATTTCTGTCCACATAGATATCAGACCAAAGGACATGGGACTTTGATTGGACCAAAGACAAATCCTTTCAAAATAAAAGTCCAATCCAAACTAGAATCCAATCCAGAAATGAGTAAAGAGGATTAAAGCAATAGTCTTTTCTAATTCTATCTAAAGACACATTTCAATCAATGATTCCTGATGATTATTCATTTAGTCAAATGTTTTCAGTCTTTCACCTCATTTCTACCAAAACAGTTTCTACTTTAAAGTCTTTGATCACTGACTGAATACTCAGTTTCTGAGGAACATTTGAGGAAAACAAACTAAAACATGGTTTGGAAAGATTCTCAGCAGAAGATTTGGTACAAATTTAACAGACTTTTACTTTGGTTTAAGCAAAAAAAGGATAATAAGTTCCACATACAAATAAACTGTGTGTCAAATCTTTCCCTTTTTTAAAATCATTTTCAGTTTTTGTCTGAATACATTGAAACAAACTTTCATTAATTCCGCAGAGAAGAAGCAGAAACAGACCAGAATTCATCCATCAGGACTGAACTAAGACTGAAACACAGACTTGTTCAGAGTTTGTGAAGAACAGAGACGTTAGACTTAAAAAACGGCTGCAGAAACTATGATGAACTGTCAGTACATACTAGATCAGTCCTCTCACTGGTGGGAGTGGTCTAATGTTTGCTCCTTGCTATTCCTCCCACGACTTTCCAGCATCTTCAGGTTGACGAAGACGTCTGTGTTCGTTTCAACAATCAGGCATCAACAGCTGATTGTATCAACGATGCACCAGCAGAAGATTTCAGACCAAAGTGGAGGAAAACAGTCAAAATGGAGAATGAGAAGAACCACTGCATTCAGGAGTAAAGAAAGGTGCATGTCTGTTAAAATGGTCTGATGATAAAAAGATAACGAACCAAAACAACTAAACTAACTCTGAGCTAATAGGACAACTGTTGCAATGGTAAAAAAAATTAAAACAAAATGAATTGGATCATTTCTCTTCCAGAGGATCAATAACATTCTAAAAAGTTCAGTTCTATGGTAGTTAAATAAAGAGACTTAACGCGCATGCTCACTCAGTTGATCTTAACCGGCAAATTCAATTCTTTAAAATAACTTTATTGATCACAACGCTCCAATACAAAACAGTGTAATTTCATAACAGGAAAAGAACAAGCCAGGGGAGGCAAATTATTATTATTATTAATTTTTTACTATTATTTTTTACTTTTAAAAAGAAAACAAAAGTCCGACATTCAAAGAAACTATGTGTCAAATTTTTATCATTTTCTGTCCGTCTGAAACATTGAAACAAAGTTTCAACAATAGACCTTTTTCACACTTCCGCATTTTTTGACCGGAAATACGTCAATGACGTGTAAAACAACTTCCTGTTAGCATAGCGGCACATATGAAGAATGGCAGAGTCGAAGAGTTGCAGTTTCTGTTGTGTTCCAGGCTGTTCGTCTTCCAACCAAAAACAGCCCTACCTTTCATTTCATTATTTTCCTGTGGATCCAAACCTGAAACCCAAATGGATACAGGCGATCCGAAGAGATGAAGGGCATAGTTTTCATGTAAACACAGGTAGCACCGTCTGCTGCCGGCACTTACTAACTTCGCTCCGGATGTGTGGTGCGGCTGCGTCGTTCGTCGCCTGAAGAGTGGTGTCGTCCCGAGTATTTTCCCTTGGAAAAACTTTACTGCTCCTTTGAGAAGGGAGTCAGTATATGACAGAACCTCAAACGTCAGTCTATGCAGCTATGCTGTGAAGATAGCGACACGGTGGCTAAGCTAAGGCAGTAAAGATGGATCAGGACTACGTGACACACCCACCTGCAGGTAAGGTTGTTCATAATGTGTTTAGATAACATTAGTCAACTATGTGTACCGTTATTGGATAAATGCATTTCTACCTGAAAAAATTAATGTATATAATAAAAGCTGGTCACGCTCTCACCTATTTTAATTACATGTATTTAATTAATTTTGGGTATTTTGTCATTAACCAAAATAAATGAAATGTATTTGTAATTAAATACTTAACATACTTTTCAAAACATGATTACTGTGTTGTGTTGAAAGGTAGAATAAATATATCAAGACTGATTTTTAATTTCTTTATCTTCACAGGTGCTCTGGATGAGGCTTTGGATTACATCCATGACTTAGAAGCCAAGTTCCTTTGCTGCAGCCAGGAGACGATGTCATGGCGGACAAAGAGTTCCTCATTGAAGACCTCCTTACTGACAATGGATCTGAGATCATCATTCCACCTTTTAAGCTTTCAGCTCCATCAGCAAGGAGGAAATAGAACAAACCCAAGCCATTACCCGCCTCAGAATTATAGTGGAAAGAGTGATCAGTAGGATAAAGTCCTTTCACATCAGGGACTCTCTGTGCCGCTCACACTGATTGGCAGCGTGAATCAGATCTGGCTTAAATGCCGTGTTTTGGCAAATTGTCAAGGACTTTTTTGTGTTGAAGAGTGAATTAATGTTTGGTATGTAAATAATGTATAATGTGCAAATAGTATGGAAAAATTTAGTGTTTCCACATATTCTTAAAATCTAGTTAAATATAATTGTTATATTCGTAATATTTTCCTGTTGAAATGTGACTTTGACTTCACAAAAATAATTAGATGAACAAATAAAACAATTTTGGTAAAAATTGTGCCTCATTTAATATTTTTAGGTATGCGTAACAACAACTGATTAATAACACAAATAACATCAAAGATTTAGAATAAAAAAGAACATTACAGATCATCAACAGTAAGACAGAAGGCTGAACTGATTTTTAAAGACAAGATAAGTGTAATTTAAGGTATGCATTCATGCATTTGCTATAATATCTATCCAAGTTCTCTTTCATTCCATCTCAGAAACCCCATCCAACACAGCCATGAGAGGTTGGGGCTGCACCTGGCATAATCTGCTTCCAGATGCCATCAGATATGGATCTGGCTGTGGTCCTACACAAGAGAAACACAACACACAAAAGTTAGACATAAGTGCATAACTACATTTAAATTTAATGTAATTTTTTTACATTTAAACTTAACTTGCTCTCACAAAGCAACAAAAAGTTAAATTATTCACCTGTATATGCCTTGTACAGTGTGGACCTCAGACCGTCTTAGCCAACTGTTTTGGGCTTTTGCACCACCAGCTCACTAACCGGTTCAGGATGGATTCCCTTATAAGTAAAAGGCAGAAAGCAATTACAGTCTGTAGTCACTACTGGGGGTGTTTTTATAATAATCTACAGTTGTTATGGATACACATCCGTTCTTAAATCATAATGATAATTTGATCACAAACCCACCTGTGTTCTTGGTCTGTGCCATCTTTGCAAGCCACTCGTGCAGGCCAGGGGGGGGGGGGGGGGGGTGGATCAGCCTGCTGACCCAGCTGTGAATAATGTGCGGTCTGGAAATTAAATAAGTTAAAATTAAGACATACTTATGTTGCTACATCAATGTAACATGAAACTATAACTGTCAGTAGGGTGACCAGATTTGAGTTTGTAAAAAAGAGGAGTGAAGTGAGTTTGTGAGATATTTCATCGAGAGTAATTGGTGTTCAGAGCTGCATACATGAAGCAAATATGATTACATTTCATCTATGTTCAATGTTATTTTATTATATAAGTATCAAAAAAGAGAACATGTCCAGGAAAAGAGGACGTGTGGTCACCCTACTGTCAGAAAAATAATACTAATAGTAAGTGAAGAAAGTGCCGCAACTGTCTGCAGCAAGAAGAATGAAGACGCAAACGGGCACCTTAACATTTCTTATTTACAGCTTCACCAAATTTTTGGGTGTTATGTTAATCTCATGCCTTTTCACTTAAACACACACACAACATATTAACTGCGATGTGTTATACCTTATATT
Source organism: Oryzias latipes (assembly GCF_053564925.1). Taxonomy (NCBI): domain Eukaryota; kingdom Metazoa; phylum Chordata; class Actinopteri; order Beloniformes; family Adrianichthyidae; genus Oryzias; species Oryzias latipes. Next base: position 34,051,673 of record NC_136254.1, on the reverse strand, counting down.
ACAAATAACACCAGGATTTACAGTTGACGTAAACAAACACACAGAGTTACCGGTGATGCGGCTATGGCTAAGCTAGCTGAAGCTTACCTTGGTAATGGTGGATAAACTCTTCATGGACGAATTTATATCCCTTGTCCAATTTGTTTCCTTTAGTGGACGAATGCATCTTCACACTCTTCATCACATCGGCGCTGATGACCTTCGGAACACAACTCAGGCTCTTCGAAAACACTCTAGGCTCTGCCATTCTCCGCCAGCGAAGCACAAACCGGAACTAGGTTTACACGTTGCTGACGTGTTTCCGGTTTTTGCGAAAAAGGTCTATAGGCTATATGCACACGGAGGTGATGACGTACTTCCGCTAAAATCTCAGCCTGCTAAGCCATTTCCGCTCGCGCTGAAGCGATTGTTTACAAAGCGATATAACAGCAACTACAATATGACTAGTAAGAAAACGTTCAAATTTCAGCGAACAATCTATAGTACAGCCGAGCATTGCTGTGTGTCTCTGTGTCAAGCTTCGAGCAAGTACAACAGTTTACTTAGTTTTCATACATTTCCATCTGACGCGGAAATCAGGCGAAAATGGCTTGTAGCTATCCGGAGGGACAATTCACAGTTACTCCCCATACCCGAGTATGTAGCCGACATTTTAACAATGATGATGTTCGTGAGCTCTTATCAGAGACGGGGAGGCGGCTATTAAACAAGGGAGCTGTCCCAGCACTGTTTGAGTGGAACAATTTCACCCTTCCCACTTCACGACCGGGGGTGTGGGAGAGGAGAGAGCGTCCTAGCTTTGTAAATTACTTTGTATAAATTGAATTTTATAATTAATGTTATGTATGCACTGCTGTACATTGCACATACTCTTTGAATAAAGAACTACTGAATTATTTGCATGTTATATGTACTTTACCTCACCAATGCTTTTAAGCCATCTGTAATATAAGAATAATACTTTCATGCACAGTGAATTATTTACTGAATAACATTTATTTAGGGCTCCCAATTTACAAACAACAGTTATAAAATACTATTTTTAGGTAACCAATTATCAAAAAAATTAATCGGAAGAACATGTAACATGTAATTTAATAATAGATTAGTATTAATACAACAAGAAACATAGTAATACTATTAAGAAAAAAAATAAAAACTTGAATCAATATATATGTACAAATATTTTGAAATGGATTGAACTAATAAGAGTTACTGCCAGTAAGAGAAATGGAGAAAAGAGAAATTAACAGCACTCTATAAAGAAGTGTGACAGGCAATCAGAATCTAATTATTTAGGGAAGCAAAGAGTTTGTTTTGTGTGCGTTCTCTAATGTTGTTTCCAGGGACATCATGTGGTGCTGCTGATGTTCAGTGCAGACAAAAGAGCAGGTAGCGGGTCCCAGCCTGTAACCCTGAAGTGGCAGCTGTGGGGGAGAAGGAGCATCTGTGTGGGGACAGGTTTTTGGAACTCTTTTTGCTGGCATATGATAGGATAACACACTTCCTTCTTGCACTTTTCCAAATGCAGAGTCAACCAGAGGAACATTAATGTCCATAGCCATAGTTGTTATCAGTGGAGCCACATCACTTGGAACATCATGGTAGACTTCATCCACCCTGAGTGTGGAAAGTTCAGGCAGAGCTGAACTGACACCCTTATACAAGTTGCTCCTATGGAAAAAACAAAATAATGTTTTTTTTTTATTTAATTTTTTAAAATGAGCCATAAAGTAAGTTACATATAAGTTGAATGAACAAAATAACAACAAAAAAGCTTTATTTATTTAAACATACAATGTATCATATGATGAGATTATTACTTTATCTGAGGTCTCACTGATTACTACAGAAAATGCATTACTACTATATCTACACTTGAGAGCACTTTGACTCGGCGCAGTAATATCCACAGAAATATCCTTTTAGGAGTGATGATATTACTGCGCCGAGTCAAAGTGCTCTCAAGTGCAGATATAGTAGTGTTCCCAAGTGCTATTCTGCCATACATTATAGTTATCCAGAGCAATTAAGTGCACGCACTGAGACGAGAGAGGTATGCATCAACTCATCTTAGTTAAGGGAATAACATAGTTTAATATGAAAAAACAGTGGAGTGTTCCTTTAATGATAATAAAAATAATACTAACCTAATGCCTTCCATCAGTTTTCGTTCCTTGGGTCTGGCTGAAAGAATCACCATGTCATTTACAAGACCAGGTTTAACACCCTGCATTTGAACAAAAAAGGTTTTCAATAAACACAAACATCCATAAATAGAAAATTAAGTAGAAAAGTACCCTGTTAAAAACATTAGTTACCATGGATCTTGGCTTATGCCACTTCTGTTCAGTCTCTGTGCAGCTGTGTGTTGGGGGAACAGAGGTGATGCTAAGCTGGCAATAATGTGCAGTCTGGTACAACAGTGCTGCCACATGATTACACAGAGCTGTACCTGCCACACAGGTACACTGGCAGCTTTGTAGCTGCACAGGACGGGCATCCGCAAGCACAATCTGAAAATACACAAATCTGTTATAATAGAATAAAAGCGCAGTTTTTTAAAAAGAGAATACATGAGTACAGTGAGAATGTTTAACAAAACAAACAAATTTGAACCATCGACATATAATTATTAACTACTAAAACAATTAATAACTACTAAACAATTTGTATGAGCTAAAATTGTAGCCACAATATTATTTATATTATTATTTATCTCACTTTACTCATCATCCCCAACAGTGGACACAGAACGTGTGTCAATGCAGTGACAAAACGGAACTCAGTTTCTGTGAATCCCAGTGGTTAGCGTACATATTTAAATATCGATAAATATTCCAACACACCAGTGTTATTTATGGTATGGTAAATGAAATTTGTTTTTAAAATAACCTTTAGCATTATTAGATGCAATGATTCACAGAAACTTTGATCTGCCAAACGTAACCTGTCTCATGAACCATGAACCAATCTGCGCTGAACCTGCAGTATAACTTTCTCTTACGCTTAAGCTGTGAGGCTTTTGGCTTTTCCTCATAGATCTGTAGCACTCAGCCCTAATCGTTACCTCTCCTGTGCTTGAATCCTTGTTTGAAACTGACATTGACAAAGGCGTTAGGAAAATTGGCTGTGATTGACACATAATAGTAAACATAGCCTACGCTGCACCTGCTGCGCTAGCACTAGATAGCATGCATGCTATGGGCATGTAAACACAGAACACGTCCAGATCTTACCTTCAAAATTGTGGATGTAGCTTGACACATACAATTTGAAGCCCTTCTCTTTCTTGGTTGTCGAAGTGTGACATAACTTTTGTATGATTCGACTCACGTCGTTGACCGTTACCTTTGGGACATCTTGAAGGGACCGAGTGAAAAATGCCATAGTTGTTATTGACGCTATGTGCTCCGTCGACGCCGGATGTAACCTGGCTGGCCGACTTGGAATGCGGAAGTGAGTGTGCATATAGCCTATTCTCCTGAGAAGAAGCAGAAACACAACAGAACTCTGCAGCAAACATGACTGAACCAAGACTGAAACTGAAAGACGGAGCTGCTGCTTTTAAACCAAGTCAGTGACGTGAAAAGTTTGAGGTCACTCCTCCAAGGCACAACGGCAGGAGCCAGCAAAGCCGACCCGCCCACAGCCAAAAACCTCAGTCTAAAGCAGAGGTGGGCACTGAGGGCCGTAGTCCTGCATGTTTTCCAGCATACCCTGCTCTGGCATGTTCTGATTGGCTGGTCACACCTGAACCAGGTAATCAGCCATGAGTAGGGGAAGAGTATCTGGAAATCATGCAGACACACCGGCCCTCGAGGCCTGGAATTGCCCACCCCTGGTCTAAAGGCCTGTTCACACCGGGACGAGTTTAACGCCTCGTGACTAAACAAAGGGCACCAACGAGAGTGTGCACACCGACGCGAAAAAACGCCACGCGTTAAAGCGTCAAAAAAAAAAAACGCCTCGGGTTCGTTTTTTTTTTTCGACGCGTCGCTTCGAAATCTACTCGACCAATGAGAATGGCGCTTTTGCTCACGTGTCTGGAGCTTCTGAAGTTACAGTAAAACACAACTTGGGGGCGCTCAAACACAAAACTGCCTTGCTGAGCACACATACCAGCGAAGAAGATAGACGCCAAGTAGCGTCTACACAGCCGCGAAGCAATAATGACGGACATTCTAAAACATCCCCGAACCAAGCACCAGTTGGAGCTACTGGTGCTTGAAATATTCATGTTTTCTTTGTTTGATTCTGACAAGCGCGTAAATACTTGCTCTCTTCTTCTGAGTGAAAAGCGACTTTAAGAAGCGTAAAGTTGCGCAGCGCCACCTTGTGTACAGGAGTATTTCTGTTTTACATTAAGCGCCATCTAATGTCAGGGAATGAAATTGCATGTTCACTCCACTCATCGTCAGCGAAAATCGCCTGGGTGTGAACACAAAAAACGTGGCGAAAAACGCTGGCGAATAACGCCTGGCGAATATTCGTCCCGGTGTGTACGGGCCTTTCATAGTTGTGTTTACCAACATCCTCGTGCTAACATGCTAACCAACAGGTTAGTTATTTTATGGACTTTTAGCCTCAAATTTAGTCCCCCGTACAATGAAACTGTGTCCAATCTTCCACATTGTCATCATTTTGTGTCTGTATCCATTGAAAGAAACGTTTTACAAATGCAGAAGTTAGTTCGTCGAATAGTCTTTAGAAAGAACCGCCACCATAAAAGGTGGAAGTTTCTAAACATCAAACAGAAACTTGAACTAAAGAACAGAACATTCATGAACATACCTTCAACATGTGAACAGAACCAGAACCACACACATGTAGAAATCCACAGAGAAGAAGAACCAGAAACAGACGAGAACTCTGCAGACATCATGAACCGTGACTGAGACTGAAAGACGGAGCTGCTGCTTTAAAATGGGGTCGAGATGCTAATTAAGTTGTGCCCGAGCCTGGAAGTTGAAGATCAGAAGATCAGAAGCAGCACATCACCCCACATCACCTCCCAAAAATCACAGAACTCAGGCCCCGCCCCACCCCAGGTGCAACACACATCACCCACATGCACAGAAACCACATCCGGATTCACAACATTCCGGTGTCCAAAAATCTGGCCTCCTCCGCTGTTCTCCCTGTCTGACTCTGGTCTCGCTGAGTCACTAGCCGCAACTGACCCTGCGCATGCATACAGTTGGTACTGGTACAGACGCCCAGTGAGCTGAATAGACGGCACAAAGCGCTAATATCGGCCATCATGGACTCTTTCTCTTTTTATTTTTTTTGTCATTTTACTTTTTATTCCCTTTTGTGTTTGTTATTAATTAGTATTTTTTAAAGATGTAACACGGCTTCAGATTTCTATTGTACATTATATGTGCATAATTGTTGTATTTTCTTGTTTTGTATGTTGCAATTGTTCAATAAAAAAAAAATTAACTGTACTCTGAAATCAATGAGAGCTACTGATCCCTATATTGTTATTTGATGTACAAATGTATTCATTTAGATTACATGTCTGTTCATTCCAGTGGCGGTTCTACACTAACTTACTCCCTGGGCGAGTAACCCCACCAGCGCCCCCCTCCCCCCGCACACATACAAAATTTGACATCCTCTTGTGTTCCCTATCTTCTATTTAGCCATTTTACACAAAAAATGCATGAATTTTCTAGATTCATATTACAGGGGGGTCAAACACAGGGGCCTAAATTAAAAACAGGCTTAAGGTTTTGGGCCGAAGAAGATAAACATTTACTGAACACACTAAAGCTAAACTTTCCATCATCATCATCATCATCAGCCTGTCACGCCACTGCTGGCGGGTGGCCTCCACATCTTCCTCCACTCATCACAGTTTTGGGCACTCTGGGTCCACCTGCTGCCTGCCTTCTGCTCGATGTCATCTCTCCATCTTTTCTTCGGTCTTCCCCTTCCTCTCTTCCTGTCCCATGGAGTCCATTCTGTTGTTCTCTTAGCCCATTCGTGGTTCTTCATTCGGGCTACATGTCCTGCCCACTTGCCTTTGGCTTCAACCACTTTTCTCAATGACATCCTTCACCCCTGTTCTTGATCTTAAGTCTTCCTTCCTGACCTTATCTCTCCTCCTAACACCCAGCATTGATCGTTCCATGCTCCTCTGGATGATTGCTAGTTTCTCTCTTTGGCGGTTGGTCAGTGACCATGTCTCAGCTCCATACGTCATTGATGGCAGTATGACAGTGTTCATGATCTTCCTCTTGAGGCTCATGGGCATTTTTTGATCTCTCAGAAACGTGCTGTACTGTCCGAATCTCTTCCAAGCGGATGTTACTCTCTCCTCTATTTCTTTCTCCATCTCATTTCCTGGTGTTAGCAGTCTTCCCAAATACTTATACTCATCCACCTCCTCCAGTTGTTCTCCATCCACAATTATTCCTTTCCTTCTCCTTTTCCTTGCTATTTCATTGCACATGATTTTGGTTTTCTTTTTGTTCATTTTCATGCCATCTTTTCTCCCTTCCTTGTTCAGATCGTTGAGCAGCTTGCTGAGATCCTTTTCTGCTAAAGCTAAACTTTTAAACTTTTTAAACTGAACTTTTTGAACATAAATATGAATAAAAACATGAACATTAATCCAGAATAACTCAAGTTAAACCTTAAATAACTTATAATATTTTGCTCTCCATAGAATATATTCTGTCAAAATTATACAAATATGAACATGCTGCAGAACAAAACAAAGCCTGGAAATAATAATGATAAGAAATAAATCAAATAATTCCGCTTTCTTTGCTATTTTATCATTTTTTAGAGTTGGACTTCTGCTTCATTTTTAGCAATAATTTCTTGGTGTGTGACGTCATGTGTGTGTCTTTGTGAAACATATCAGAGGGATTAGATCTAAAAAAAAAACTTGTTGTGAATACTATTTTTAGGTCTTATAAAACATTAAAAACTAAATCATAGAACTCATCAGTGGGATTACTCCAAACATATTTGGCATTTGGGGGGCTGAAAGCCTATCAGAAATAACCTGTTTGTCTGAAATATAATCAATCAGACAGATTCTAAAAGTGAGATTTAACACTGTTATGCTGCTGTAGTACATTAATTAGACAATTCATTTTGTTTCAAGAAAACTTTATTGTCAATCTCTATCATGTTTTCACATCTATCTATCTATCTATCTATCTATCTATCTATCTATCTATCTATCTATCTATCTATCTATCTATCTATCTATCTATCTATCTATCTATCTATCTATCTATCTATCTATCTATCTATCTATCTATCTATCTATCTATCTATCTATCTATCTATCTACCCAGGCTGTGTCCCACCAAAGTGGGGTAGCCTAAACAGGGCACACATTCTTATCTCCCTCCTCATCCCCAGACCAGACCTCTACCACACCCATCCATCCATTCATTCATACACAAACTCTCTCCACCCATCCCTGTCCTGAGCAGCCGCTCTCCCCTCCACCACAGTCATCCCTCTTGCATTTAGCGCTCTTTTTGCACCCTCTGTCCATCCCATTCGTGGTCTTCCTCTCATTCTCACTCCACTCACATCAGATTCCTATACCCTTTTTCACCAATCGGCTCCCTTTCCATTCTTTCAACATGTCCAAACCATCCCAGTGCCTTTTGCTCTGCTCTATCAGCCAACTCTGGCATCACACCAGTTCTCTCTCGGATAACTCCATTTCTCACACGATCCATACGCGTCACACCACACATACTCCTCAAACATCTCATCTCAACTACATTCAGCTTCCTCTTTTCCGCCACTTTCAGACTCCATGTTTCAGCCCCATATAACGCTGCAGGCACCACCACACCCTCATACAATCTCCTTTTTGCATCCTTTCCCAGTGACCTACATTCAAACACTCTCTTCATTCCCCCCATATCTTTATAAACTCTACCTCTCCCTCTATTCCACCATCCACACATACAAATGACCCCAAATACTGAAAACACTCTACCTCTTCCAACAACTCCCCATTTAATGCCACATTCAATCTATGTTTACCCTTTAACCTCGTACACCTCATCACTTTACTCTTTTCCACATTCACTCTCAACTTCCTTCTGTCGCACACCCTTCCAAACTCCTCAACCAGACGTACCAAGCTCTCTTCTGAGTCAGCCACTAGTGCAGTATCATCTGCAAACAGCAACTGATTCACACTCCATTCTCTGCCGTCAGTATTCAACATTTCACATACATAGACATTTCAATTCCTTTTCTCTTCAAACTACAGTCTGAAGGAATCTAACTACAAATTACAGAATAAAATAGAATAAGACCAACAAATAAGGTGACTATAAAAATAAAAAATTAAAGTGACTGTACAAATGAGGGGGGGGATGGGGCAAAATATCTTAATTTTCATGTAGTTTATATTTCCATTATTAACAAATCTCATGAGCTATGAGGCCTGGCAAACTTGGCAGAAGAGCTTAAGAAAGCTAAAAGGCCAAAAAAAACAATTTGTCCTCGTCCAGTGCGGCTCAAACCTGCAGCCTCTGTATGCGTTCCTTCAAAAGGTGGTAACATTATCTCCTCTAATGGGCAGTCCTTGTCTCTTCAGTAACACATTGGACTCTGCGCTGTCTCCTCATTAGTGCTTTAGACACAGTTCCTGGAGCAGAGTACATTCTATTTAAGAGACAGAGCAGAGTCTGACTTATGAGGCGAGGTTACCATGAGGTTACCATGATGCACGTATGACACATTATCCTGCCACCAACTTGCTTTAATAGCAGCAGCTCCGTCTTCCTGTCTCAGTCAAGGTTCAGTTATGATCGCAAAGAAAATCTGTTGTGTTTCTGCTTCTTGTGTGTGGATTTCTGCATGTCTGTGGTTCTGGTTGTGTTCACATGTTGAAGGTAAGTTCATGAATGTTCTGTTCTTTAGTTCAACTCTGGAGAAAAGTTTCTGTTTGGTGTTTGATGTAAACCTCCAAGCTGCAGCAGATGTGTCAGCAGAGAACAGATGATCGTTTTCTCCCTGGAGTTTCTAGAAGCTGCTGTCTGTTATCTGGACCCTAAAAAGATATTAAATTATGTTTTCATGAAGAAAAAATGGAAACACTTTATATTAAGATTCCTTATCAAGCTTTGTTAACACATTAAGAAGCATTACAAATTAATTTATAGGGTGTAAGTAAGACATTTATTAGTACAATAAGTCTAATAAGGTTTATTAAATTACTTAGTTAACACATTTACAAGCATTATTATTAGGATGTCTTTAAGATGCTAATGATGCATTTACTGATATTATAGGTGCCTAACAAATGTGTCAGTGTTAATAAGCTTAATAAGATTTATTAACAACCTTTGTTAACAAATTAAGAAGTATTATTTTTGTTTGGGGTTCTAGTAAGATATTTATTAGCATTATAAATGTCTTGCAAATACCTGAAAGTGTTAATAAGATTTATTAACATCTAAAGTCAGACCATTGTTTTCTAAATCCATGTTACTAAACTGCTTATAAGCTTTACAAATGTATTAATTAACTTTGTTAACAGTTTATTAATTGTTTTGCAGCACCTCAACTAAAGTAAGGACGGTTTTTACCACAAACAACCACAAAGCATAAAGCTTGTAAAAAGAACTTTATAACATTAAAACAGACTAAACATACAAAAATCTCTCAGTAAAAATTATATAATAATTTAATTCAGAGAAATAAAACAAAAAACAACATCTAGACTGGTGTTGGATGACTCTAGCATCATAGCTAAGGATAAAGTATTAGCATCTATCCTGAGTGAAACATTTTATTACAGGATTTATCAATATCCGCTTCCTAGCTTTGATCAGACAGAATTAAGAATCATTAAGTATCAAAAAAGCACACGACAAAGATGAATTACTTAATTATTTTGTAAAAATAACTGTTTCAGAAATCAACATGGCAAATGCAGATCAGTTATCCAAAATAAATGCAGATTATGTTACTTATAAAAGTCATTTATATGATTAAAAAAATAACTATATCGGTAAACTAGACATAACACTGTTTCAAAAATCTTCATAGCAATAAATGTAAAGTATCAAAGTTAAAATATGTGCAAAATTACATTAGCTAAAAATCATGAATCAATTTTTCTATTTTTGGAGCAAGTGAAGTAATATCATTAGAAATCAATCAATTTAACCATTTTCAATAATTGATTAAGCATTTTTTTTATTCTTTTTTTTCTTTTCTTATAATGATGTAATGTTGTGAAAATAAAATAACAAAAAAGGGTCCGTAATCTGTCGAATGACCGAGGTTGGTATTTCTTCTATTGCTGATTAACAGCCGTTTTTCTGGGTTTAAACAGAGTTTATAGTTCTCTTCACTGTTATGTCTGCAGATATTAATAAAGCCTATTAATTTGTCAAGTTAGTTATTAAAACTTATAAGCTTATTAACACTTAGGCTTGTGGGAGACATCTATAACGCTGATAAATATCTTACTAGAACCCCAAAAAATAATAATACTTCTTAATTTGTTAACAAAGGTTGTTAACAAATCTTATTAAGCTTATTAACACTGACACATTTGTTAGGCACCTATAATATCAATAAATGCATCATTAGCATCTTAAAAACATCCTAATAATAATGCTTGTAAATGTGTTAACTAAGTAATTTAATAAACCTTATTAGACGTATTATACTAATAAATGTCTTACTTACACCCTATAAATTCATTTGTAATGCTTCTTAATGCTTTAAGTAAGCTTGTTCAGGAATCTTAATATAAAGTGTTACCGGAAAAGAAAAAAGAATAAGGAACAACAGTAGGATCTAGCATGTGAACGATAAGCACTTTTATTGTAAAATATTCAGATAAAATGTTCAGATTAAAGATAATTTACAAACGTTTTACATTAATGATCAGTCCGTCGGTTTGTCACTGTAGGTTGTAGTTGTTGTCTCCGGGTCATATAGCCACTAGGTGGTGCTGTTGTGTCAGCTGTAACTAAATTCCAGTGGAGTTACTCTAAGTCTAGCTTCAATGAGGAGATTGGTGACTGTCATTTTCTGCTCTTTAGCCTGGAATATTCCACCCAAAGAAGTCGTACTAGGATTAACAGTTGAAGCAGAAACTAATGATTATTTTAGACAATAAAATAACAGGAAATACAGTCTGCAGAAACTGAACACCTTGTATTTAACACTTCACAGCAAAACAAAAAACAAGTGTCCACTGACATGAAAAGGAGATTCAAATGAAACTGAGATCTAAATTGAAATTATATCTCAATAGGTACCAGAGTCCATTTTTTCTCTTTCCTTTAAAATAAACAATAAAGCCCTTGAGTGGACTCATAAAATAAATTAAAGATAACCCACTTAATGTCCAAACACAGATTTCCAGCTGCCGGCGTAGAGCTGATGAGTTAAGATGAACTGAGAAGGTAAGAAAACAGGATGATGATAGAGGAGATGAGGAAAGACGGATCCAGATGAACCCCAAGAACAACCAGTCTACACAAATGTGAAAAAAAAAAATCATGAAATACTTTTTATAATTAAAGTACCTTTATCATTATTTCAGTCATTTTCCTGTTTCATGGCCTTAACTCAGGGGTATCAAACATACAGTCATGAAGACTAGAAATTATAATGATGTTTAAAAAAGAAAGCAGTCCATTCCTGCAGGGAGTTTTTATTTTTTAAAGAAATAACCGAAATGCGTAATTCCGCCACTAGGAGAAGCAAAGGAAAAACAAAATAGGGGAAACAGCAAATCTCTGCGTGTGCCAAAAGCGAAACCTAACAGCTCTGCATCCGGGTAAGATGTAGCTTGGTTCCCCACGAGCCTCACCACTGTTCTGTTGCTATAAGAATGATCAGTAGTGACACAATAATGACCAAAATGTTGTCAAAAAGAAGAAAGGTAGAAGTGAAGTGCTGAGCTTTCCAGGAAAATGGACAGTTTTTTTTGTTCACAGAGCTGAATTTAAAACCCCCATGCTTGGTATGTCATTGTTGGATACCATTCCATTTGTTTGTCTGGATGGATTTGGGTTTAAGTGTGGGTTTTTGACCAAATGGGTTTAGTTGTTTAGCTGTTACTGTGTTTTGTTGAGTTATTTTTTCCTACTATGCTTAATACTTTCTGCACCATGAGTGAGACGGAGGGAGAGGACGATGAGTTTATAGCACCCCCACTGTCATTTGCTCAAATGATGATGCTGGAAAATTGGTAAATGATTATATGATTAGAGTATGTTGCTTCTTTCTTTTTATTGTCAAAAAAATGAGTATATCTGCAGGCTCAAACTTAGACATGAGAGTTCAAGAATCATAATTAATTAAGATTAAAACGAGGAGACGTGACGTTAAAGATCAGGAACGTGTCGCTCCAGGATGAGGGGAAGTACAGCTGCTTCATTCCTGGGAAGAACTTCAGGGAGACGGTTCAGCTGGTTGTTGGTGAGTTTGCTCTGCAGGTTCTCCCTCACATGAAGAACATTTGTCCTGAACAGCAGGCAGGAAATGATGTCATCTCTTTGTTTCAGAGCCAAACGGAGTCAGAGCTCCAACCATGGAAACATCCCAGGTTGACATCATCTCCACTCCAGATCCAGGAGGAGACCGGATCTGGATCAGTCGCTCCAGACCGGCTCTCTGGATCCTTCTTGGACTTTTTCCCTCAGTGATCCTCTCTGCTGTTTGTGTTTGTGTCTGTCAGAGGAAACAACCAGAAGTGAGTCCTGAATTCTCTGATCTCTCATCTTTCTGCAGGAATCTTCAGTTTCTAACATCCTTTGTTTTCTTCATGTAGGGTCAGAATCCTCCTCTGGTCTGAAGACATCCCATCTCTCCAAAGCTGCTTTGCTCGTCTTCAAGGATTGAAGAGACTTTCTGAAGCTGCAGCCACATGGAGACGCTACACGCCCGTCACCGCTGTGTTACCGTGGATGGAAACTGGTCCATGAAGATGTGACGATCCTCTGGTTCTGACCCGTTTCTGTCTGATGGTTGGAACTCCTTCATTTATCTGGAGAACCTTCTGGAGCTGTTTCTGCGGTTCTCAACTCCTGAACTCTGAAGGTGTGCTGGATCACCGTAAAGTCTGAAGGTCTGAGGTTCAGGACGATGTTTGTGGATCTCAGTGGTTTGAAGTGTTGATCCAGGTTGATCTGAAGTGTTGAGAGTTTGTTTCATGTTCTCCTTCAGGAACCGACCCACAGCAGGTCTGTTCAGGTTCCTGTGGTTCTTGGTGTTCTTCTAGACAACATCAAAGGTGTCTGTGAGCTAAAATGTTGGAAGTTCTACCAGAACAAAGTGAAATGAACACAGACAGACAGTTGAAACCTGAGAGTCTCAGGGTTTTTTCAAACTGAAAGTGACCTCAAGAGGTCGTGTCATAAAGGGGAGATATTGTGTTGTCTGAAAGAATAACACGTCCCTGATAATTATCATTATAGGAAGGATTTTGCTGTACTTTCCTAAGAATAATAATGGATTAAATTCATCTGCGCTTTTTTTCTTGTTGCTCAAAGCAACAATGTGTTGCTTTATTCATTCATACTTGGTGATGGTAGCTACTGTTGTAGCCAGTAGATACCATCTAGTTGTAGCTGCCCTAGGCAGACTGACAGAGGCATGGCTGCCAGTTTGCACCTACGACCCCTCTGACCATCACCGCGACATTCATAGACCAGTGTGAGGCAAGGAGGGTGGGAGGATGAAGTGTCTTGCCCAAGGACACAACAACAGCTGGCTGGGTGGAGTGGGGATCGAACCACCGACTCTGATATTTAGACTCTTATTACCTGCAATAAATAAATGCAAACTGTTCAATTTCTATACTTTGACGTTTATTAATTCAAGAAAGACATATTTCACTATCAAATCAATAAAAAGAACCCTCCTGCGTTTCTGGTCTGGATCTTTTCTTCTCTTTCTTGCTGGAACGTTTAGACATTTCTCCTCATCTGGTTCCTCTGATGGTTCCGTTCTTCAGAGGCTGGAAGTCATGTGACCACACACCTGTTTTCTCCTGTAACCATCAAACACAGCAGTCTTCCTCTCCATTCAGAGTTCTTCACAGAGAAATGAAGGTTTTCAAGTTGTCTCTTATTTTCCTAATGCAGTTTTTAAACAGCTGAGAGTTCTTTATTCAGGTTTCTACTCACAGGTTGTCACAGTAGCAGGTCTCTAGCGCCCCCATGTGGCTGCTTGAACCTTCACCTGTAGAGACGGAGCAGCAGCTCTGATGAGTCAGCATATTTTAATGCTTTCATTAAATGAAAATAAAAACATTTATCTGAACCGGTTTAACGTCAGACAATATTTTCACGGACCGGCCTGTGCCAGGATGAAGTTGGCGTCTGATTTTTGTAGCTTCCAGTTTAACTTTGGAGGCTAAAGTTCATCTTCATCCTCTGTCAAATATCTGCAGATGGTTTAAACTTGATTTGTTTTCTATGTTTCATGCAGGAAACATTCAAATGTGATCCAGATTTTTCCTTAAACCAAAACTGTCAAAGTGGAAGAGAAACAAATCAGACGCCAACTTCAGCCTCGTCCAACTTTAAGAAAGTAGTGGATGGATTTTCAACACAGAACCTCCACAAGCATCAAGAATGACCGGATGTGGAGGAGAGAATCCATTAGTTTTTCAAAATAAAACTTCCTTCAGAATTTGACTAGAAATAAAACAGAAAAAGGAAAGTCTTGTTTTTCTCTCTGCAGATCGATACCAGAACCGGTTTGCTGTCCGGGTTTGGGGACCACTGCATTCCAGCTGGAGAAACTAAAGTTTAGTGAATTTGTGACTTACGTTTTCTTTCTGTCTCTCATTTTAACGACACAAACAGCAGAGAGGATCACTGAGGTAAAAAGTCCAAGACTGATCCAGAGAGCCGGTCTGGAGCGACTGATCCAGATCCGGTCTCCTCCTGGATCTGGAGTGGAGATGATGTCAACCTGGGATGTTTCCATGGTTGGAGCTCTGACTCCGTTTGGCTCTGAAACAAAGAGATGACATCATTTCCTGCCTGCTGTTCAGGACAAATGTTCTTCATGTGAGGGAGAACCTGCAGAGCAAACTCACCAACAACCAGCTGAACCGTCTCCCTGAAGTTCTTCCCAGGAATGAAGCAGCTGTACTTCCCCTCATCCTGGAGCGACAAGTTTCTGATCTTTAACGTCACGTCTCCTCGTTTGAGTCCGTCTTGGTTCAGAGACACTCTCGGGATAAACGACTCTATCATAACTGTGGTCATGGTCTGCCTGTTCCGGTAAAAATACACAAAAGGGACGCGGCCCTGTGGATCCTATGGATCGGGCTTGACCTCCAGTTTGGTCCACTCCACAGCCTGATCCTGCAGATCCTCCTCAGAGTCCAGGCGGCACGGCAGGATGACATCATCACCAGAATAAACAGACAGAAGATTTTCACCTGGAAACAGACGGACAGGAACGACGTGTGACGACCAAGAAACCTCTAGAATCTGACAAACAGGAGACGATCACAGATCAGAATTTGATGTGTAAAATCAAAGCGGTGAAAATCCTGCGATTTGGGCATAAAAGTGGAAACTCTGTGAATTGTAAGGGAGGTCATCCATACGTCACTATCAGAGTCCCTGATTGGTCAAAGTTCGACCTGGTTTAACTGGTCATCGATGATCGTGTGTTTTGTACGCAGAGTCTGTAAACGGTTGTAGAACTTGTAGCTACGCATGAATATGGCTGTGATTTACGCGCCTTTAGATGGGCTTTTTATTGGAAGTGGCCGCATGAAGGAGCGTTGCTGAGGGAACGTAGCTTCAGAGAAAAGCAGGTGTCATCAGCATAACGTTCAACAAAGACATGTTCATGTTTTATTAACAGGGAAAGAAAAAAACTCAACCTTTTTTCAACCTTTAATGGCTGCAGCTTCAACCGGGAAATCTAGGATTTGTAGTTTTTCACAAAAAGTACCTTTTTAAAAACCATTTCATTTATTTTCATTTTTTTTCTCACAGCTTCTGGGGGACAATCGACATATTTTAACCAGAGTGTCATAACAAGAACAAAATGTCCTAAAATGTCTCCTTGGTTCAAATGTAAAGACCATTCTGTTTGTGCTGATGTCATTTTTTGTACCCAAATATGATATTTAGTTTTCTGTCTCTGAAGTTTATCTAAAAACTAAAATAATAACAGAAAGAATTAATACATTTATTGTTTATTATTTTCTAATGGTAAATCAAAGCATTGAGGTGTATTTTCATCCTATTAGTGATCAGTAATGGATGAAAAACTTTGACCCTGAAATTAATTATAAACTTAAACTGTTTATTCTAGAGTGTCTGGAGAAAACCAGATAATCAGAACTTCTGATGAGTCAGCATTAAATCATAGAATGACTCATCATCATTGAAGGATGATGAGCAGACGAAACCCTCAAAAACTACAGAAAAAAGACAATATTTACATTTTTTTCCTTTTAATGAAGAAAATCTGAACAGAATTGATGTGTATTATGACTCTAAATATTTTATTTTAAATAAAAACACTTTATGATATAAACAACAAGCAGAAATAATCATGTGAAAAATATTGTGGGGAAATTTTGCCTTTTTTAACATATTTCTCAGACTGAAAACAATAAGAATCCGTTATATTTCATAAAGACTGAAGTTTTCAATAATATTTAACAATGAACCTAAAAAAGAACATTTATGGATTTACCGTGAACGTCTCTACAGAATAAATCCACACAAAATAAAGTCAAGACACAAAGACGATTCATCTTTAACACGTGGACGAACACTGACGGTTCAAGACAACTGTTGCTACGGCAGCAATGACGTCACGGTTGCCAGATATTCACGGCTTTCCAGCCCAAAAGTACTCTAAAACAAGTGCGCAAGCGCAGTGCGGACCGCTGTAACTCCTCAACAAATAAAACAACAAAATATCGAGAATTAAAAAAAACTTCTTGACGATGTAATCATAATAAAAAGAAAGTGGTTTAAAATTTTCCTTTACAAAATGTTTTAATAAAATACATTTATTTAAAAAAAGTTTTTAAAAGAAAAAAAAATATTAATTGATGATAAAATAAAAATAGTAATACTTCCATTCTCATAGACAGTTACTGAATACTTTAACTCCTATTTTCATTTTATTTTCCTTTATGGGTTCAAACAGTTATTAAGGAATAACGGATGTTCATGGGTTGAAATGTCTTTCTATAAGAAACAAAAAACAGCAGAACAGACCCCAAACCTGCATAAAGAGAATATTTTAATGAAACGTCCTTTCCCTACTTCTCAAATCCAAATTATATAACCCAATATTTTTAATAATTCAGAAAAGAAACAAATATGAACTAAATATTTAAAACTCCCCATTCCTCCTAAAGCCAAGGAAGTCCACTTTAAAACCTTTTCAGGTATTTACCCTTCCAAGGAATTATTAAGAAAACGGTTTGGAATTCCTGAAAATTGCTGTTCTTTTTGTCATGTGGAGATTGAAACAACTGAGCATCTTTTCTTTGAATGTTTTTATTCTGATGTCTTTTGGAATAGTTTACATTATTGGCTTTTCCCCAAGATTCCACTTTTAGCAGACTTTTCTATTAAGGATATCATTTTTGGGTTTATTTTAAAAAACAAGAACACAGAACTTATTCTGAATGTTGTAATTATTTTGGGTAAATTCTAAATACATGAATGTCATTTCCTTATAATCAAACCATTTTTTTCTACGTTTCATAAAGAACTCTGCTCTTTTTTTTTCATCTGTAAACTTCATGGAAAACAAACTTGCTATGGAACTTCAAAGCATCATATAAATTGAAGCTTTTTGATAACCCCTAAGCTAAGAATCATTACAATGTCTATGTAAACCCCCCCTTTTTATTTACATTTTATTTTTCATTTTAATATCCTGTATTTATTTTATTTTATTTTTCTGTATTATTGGTAAAAAAAACTTACTTTGTTTTATCTTGCATTTGTTGTTTGTACATGTCCAGTACTTTTTTCGATGTTTCTATACTTTGCATAATTGTATACAACTGTCTGAAACTGTTAACCTCAATTGTCTTTTTCAATTAAAAAAAATAAAAATGTCCACCCGCCTAAAAGCAAACTAAATCCGCAAATAAAATAAAAAAGTCTTGAAATAAGCGGGAAACCGCCCAATCTGGCAACACAGTTCATGAGTGTCTTGTTCTTCCGGTTTTGAGCGTCCTGCTCACGTCTGCCACCTGCTGTCCGGGAGGGGAACCGTCCAAACAGGTTTGCTCAAAGGTTCTCTGGAACTTCAACTCCATTGAAATTCTTTTCACATTTGTAGAATTTTCAGCTTTTGCCACAAACAGAAGAGAAGTTTCTTTCTAAGCCGCCTCTCCTCTGATCCTCTTTCTTCAGGCAGTGAAGGTGATCTGCTGAGTTTCTGTCCTGTGATCAACCATCCAACCAGCATCTGCGCAGAAAACCTTCTTCTTTGCTGTTAAAGACTCTTTCTGTTCTGACTAACAATCACAGGAAGTAACTACAGGGACCATCTACTCCATTACTTTGGTCATGCCAGTTTGTAAAACAGTAGATTCACATGAATGTATAAAGTGCATCATCAATGTTTGTCTCATAAAATACTAAATACATTAAAAATACAGAATCATTTCAATTTAAAGAGACGTGTCATTTTCTAGAAACTCAGTTTAGAACTAAAGTTACAGAAAAATGACAGATTTCTCCTGGTTTGAAGAGTTCTCATTTACCTGTTTATAGTAGGGGGGGGGGGGGGGGGTGAACTCCAGCCCAAATGCAGCCTGTTCATTTCTTGAATCTGGTCCACCAAACTGGAATCAATGAGATTGCTAATCCTCATCCATGTTGGATTTTCCTGTAATTCTGGTGTCTCCCCATAGATGGCGCACTACACACACAAATCCCTTTGTTTAGGGGCAGAAAGTTATTCTGCATTCATGTGCTGCTGGAAGATGGGTTGTTTTTCTGACCTTCCTGTGTGTTTTCAGAGTGGGACAGTCATTTTTCCCATCATTCCAGCAGCACTTGAACGCAGCATTTCTCTCAGTTGCTGTTTTTCTCTGATGGACATCAACCCATCCATGTGATTGGCTCTAACATGACAACCAAAGTCCCAGTTTGGACAGAAACACTCCACAGATGTTTGTTTCCATCTATTTCTTTTCAATGGGGATATTATGGGATGGATTGATTGGTGACAGAAAGAACATGATGGCATGAAAACAATAGGAGAGAACAGAGAATGAAAGTCTAGGATTTCCATCAGCAACGTTTAGGACATGAAGGCTCAATTCTCCATGTTCTCCTGAACAACTGTGTCATCAGCAACTAGAATGTCAACTCAACACAAACAAACACGCAAACATATGTTTACATGTTTATTGCACATTATTGAACATTTGCACGATTGGAAAGGAGCAGAATTTAAGAATACAATTCTTATAATTGTCTTCTCACTTTTAAACATTGTATAATTATTAAATTTCTCACACCATCCATCCATCCATCTTCCTCCGCTTATCCCAGACCGGGTTAGCAGCAATTTCAGACACTTGTATTCAGGACCTCTTTCTTTGGGTCATGACCATTGGAGAGTGTTGAACAAGGATCAACCGGTAAATTCAGAGCTTTGATTTCTGGCTCAGTTCTCTCTTCTCCATGACGGACCGATACAGCGACCACATAACTACAGACGCCGCTCTGATCCACCTGTCAATCTCACGCTCAGCTTGGGTGATGGACAGCCTCCCCCCAAAGTCCTCATTCTCTGCTTCCTCCAAAGAAGGCGTGTCAGTGGGATTGAGGAGATCCTCTAAGTTCTCCTTCCACCACCAGACAATGTCCCCAGTCAAAGTCAACCCCATCAGCTGTGCTCACATTTCACCGTGTACAGTTCTAATCCACACAGGAAATACATTCCATTCATTTAGACCTTCTTATTTCTGAAATCTGATTTCATTCACAAACAGCAGGTCAAAAAGCTTTTTAACAGATTTTAGCTTCAACTCAAAAAGTCATTTGATCAAAATATTGCACAAAGTAGAAAAAGTATTGCAGCTGTTTGGAACCAAAACATTTTGGTCCTTTGAGGTAAAAGTGTTGTTCAAGTAAATCCATTTCCTGTTTGACTTTGTCCTCCAGTGTTTTCCAGTCTCAGTCTCATTCACACTGATGGATCCACTGATGAACACTTCCAGCCACCAGAGGCTGTGTGGGTTCAGGGTCTGTTAAAGGTTTCCATAGGTTTCTGACCCTACATGAAGAAAAGAAAGGATGTTAGAAACTGAAGATTCCTGCAGAAAGATGAGAGATCAGAGAATTCAGGACTCACTTCTGGTTGTTTCCTCTGACAGACACAAACACAAACAGCAGAGAGGATCACTGAGGGAAAAAGTCCAAGAAGGATCCAGAGAGCCGGTCTGGAGCGACTGATCCAGATCCGGTCTCCTCCTGGATCTGGAGTGGAGATGATGTCAACCTGGGATGTTTCCATGGTTGGAGCTCTGACTCCGTTTGGCTCTGAAACAAAGAGATGACATCATTTCCTGCCTGCTGTTCAGGACAAATGTTCTTCATGTGAGGGAGAACCTGCAGAGCAAACTCACCAACAACCAGCTGAACCGTCTCCCTGAAGTTCTTCCCAGGAATGAAGCAGCTGTACTTCCCCTCATCCTGGAGCGACACGTTCCTGATCTTTAACGTCACGTCTCCTCGTTTTAGTCCGTCTTGGTCCAGAGACACTCTCGGGATCAACGACTCCTTCATGTGTTCAGTTATGATCTTCCTTCTCAAGTACAGAAACACAAAAAGCTTCATGTCCACTTTGGTCCACTCCACTGAGAAACCACGCAGATCCTCCTGAGAGTCCAGGCGGCACGGCAGGATGACATCATCACCAGGAGCAGCAATGATTGGTTCACCTGGAAACAAAGAAAACAGGAAGAAACTTTTCTAAATCTGAGTCTTTACCTCCAAGTGAAAATGTCTTCTCAATGTTTGATTTCTGCTTCTAAAAGATCCAAAGTATTTCTGTCCACATAGATATCAGACCAAAGGACATGTGACTCTGATTGGACCAAAGACAAATCCTTTCAAAATAAAAGTCCAATCCAAACTAGAATCCAATCCAGAAATGAGTAAAGAGGATTAAAGCAATAGTCTTTTCTAATTCTATCTAAAGACACATTTCAATCAATGATTCCTGATGATTATTCATTTAGTCCAGGGGTGGCGAACAAGTTTGACACCAAGAGCCGAATTTTTTCACTGTGAGAGTCAAAGAGCCACACCACACACTGACCTGCCAAGACGTACACACACACACTTGCAATTAAAGCTGTATTATTGTCCATAACACACTCCTCTCCCTACAACAGAACAGCAGGATTGTATTTGTGTTTATTTCAAGGAAAGTGTCCACCCTCAATACACACATGAATGCAGCTTAGCCAGAGTTAACACAGAGACTACCCTAGAGGTCAGATACCCCCTCCACACACACAGGCACCTCTCTCTCATTTCATACACACACTCTCTCTCTCTTCATCTCACTCTTTTCTCTGCCTCTCTCTGACACACAACTACTCAGTGACGGGCAGTAAGGTTGATGCTGGTGAGAATGTGACTCCTCTGAAGTCAGATTTATGATGATAAAACTGAATATTTCATCGTTTATCCAACAGCATTTAACTGGTAATTCTTTGTGTCTCAACATTCCTCTTTCAATGATACTTACACCAACAAATACACAAACATCTGGACAGAGCATCTTTCTGGTGTCTGAGTCATTCATATTCACAATAAACACATTAAATACATTACATTTCAGTTGTGTGCAACTTAAATTAATTTTGACCCTCATTAGAATATCTTGCTTTTATGTTTTTTATTCAAAATTGTATGACTGACATTTGCATCAAAAGCAAATAATTTATTTAATATTAATACTTGGCAATGAATCAGTTTGTACTAAGGAGTAATATTCCATCAAGTGCTGAGTTATAATTTAACTGACTGCGTCATTCACGTCCTCTCCTGTCTGCTCACATTTGGAACCCGGTAACTTCAACTACCCCTGGCTGCAGCCTGCAGAATGGGTCATCATAGTGGAATGCTTTGATTGCAGAGGAATGCAGCCAGGGCTTACCCGGTAACTTCGACACACTCACTCAGCCAAACGGCACGCAAGTCAATTCTGCTAACAGCTACCTGGCTCATGGTTTTACACTGAAAACACAGAAAACACAAAAACGAGTAGCGAAAAAAGGAAGGTGCCTCAGCCCTCCAATCAATACCACGTCCTCCAACAAGGACCAAGTGTAATTTGAAATGCATAGGCTATTTATTTTTATGTACTTTCACCCTCCAATTGATAAAATAAAAAGTTCCATGTAGAAAGTAACTCAAATCAAAAAGTAACTCAAAGTAAGTCAAATCTTCCACATTGTCATCATTTTGTGTCTGAATCCATCAAAACAAACTTTCTACAAATTCAGACGTTAGTTCATTGAATAGAATAATTCATGAACTTACCTTCAACATGTGAACAGAACCAGAACCACACACATGTGGAAATCCACACACAAGAAGAAGAAGCAGAAACAGACGAGAACGTTGCTGCGATCATAACTGAACCTTGACTGAGACTGGGAGACGGAAGTGCTGCTTTGTGGAAGCTGAGTCCAATGAAGCAGTTTGGAATTTGAAGTCCAAAGCCAGCAGACGCAAAGCGTATGGAATTACGATTCTGCCATAAACTGAAAGGGCGTAAAGACAACTAAGCAGGCGTATTTAGGAACTGAGTGATGAGTGAACCTTCAAACCGCGCAGGCGCAATTCTAACTGAGAAGTGATCTTGCGGCGGTCCTTTTTGCGCGCTCATGTGGATTTACGCTCAGTGTTAAGGGGGCGTTTTTTTCACTTTTGGGGCAGGAACCTTTCTGGTTGATCTGATTGGCTGAAATTTGCATGACTTATCCGCGAGGCAGAGGGGCGGGACCTTCATTTTTCAGTGCAGGGGGGGGTTAACAGGTGGCTCTTCAGCTTCATGCGGCTCTCTGCCTTTTCTCATATTTTCTATATTCACTACTTTCACAACCATAAGGTGAAAGTCTTACATTTTCTCCAAAATGTACAGAGCGGCCCTAATGTGTTATTGCGTTACTTCGGTAAAGAGGATCTAGGAGAAAACAGCATGATGGCGGTACGGAGAGAGGAGAGGACGTGAGAGAAGACACCCCCCCCCCCCATAGTACAAAGGAGCAGATATGAGCACAATGCAGAACTACTTCGTTTTGGAAACCCTGGTAATGCAAAGAGACACGATTATGAGGCACAGTGTAAACTGCAGCTATCAGCTACGCGGAGGAACACGGGAATAGAGCAGCTGCAGTTCGGTTAAATTAGATCTTCACAGATTCAGACTTCCTGCTTCAATAACTCTTCTGATCAACGTTCAAATGTGTCAGCAAGTATCTCAATCCTTTTGTATTAACACAGAGAGTGAACTACAAAAGCATTTTTAAAGAAAAAAGTTCGTCTTTATTGCCTTTTAATCAGAATTGTTCGTTTTAAGCTGTGAATGCAAACAGAGCAGCGAGCCGGCTGCCAAGGGACCGTCAACAAAGTGCAACCTCTGTGAAACAGCATTATGTAAAAATCAGTGAACTTTTAAAAAGTGAATAAATGTCTATATTTATATGAACTGGTAATGAAGACTCGTCAGCATAGTCATGCTACATTATTATTTATTACTACATTTTGTTAGAAAGTCAACCTCCATTTTATTTCTTATAGTTCTTAAAATTTAATAGAGATATGAATCATAACATAAATGCTCAATAGCTCTGAAGATACTAAAGCTTCTGTCACCAAACCTCCTGTATTGACTAATCATGACCTTATTGTCCTACTAAAATAAAGATTATGCAAAAAAAAAAAATGTTGGCATCTTTAGAGCTATTGAGGATTTTTGACCAAATCTGATCCATTTGTAAATATGAAAAATTCCTATAAATAAACAAAGTGAACTATTGACATTCTTTATTTTAGTATGACAATTGTCACGGTGGCCTCTGTCAGTGCTCCTCCCCCTCCCCTCTCTCTGTGCACCTGAAGATTGGAACCAGCTGTGGACACTTTGCTCATCACCTCACCGCCTTCTTAAGGGGATCCAGACCAGCAGTCATCGCCAGTCCGTTGCCTACCTCGGTGCATGTCTGAACCTCAGTACGTACTCCGATTCAAGTTCTGGCCTTTACTTACCACGTTCCTCGCTCACCTCGGGTCCCAGGACATCAGGCAGCGCGCAGCGATCCGCACCGCACGTCTCGCTCGCTGAGTTTCCTTCCTGGGTTTTCTTTTTTTTTTTTTTTTTTTTTTTTTTTTTTAACTTGTCCTGTCCAACAGCTAGGCAAACAGATGAGAGCTGAGGGCCTCTTGTGTTGGACATATTTTATTCTAACAAGAGGGGTTATTCATCTTCAGACAAACCAAAGGTATGTCTGAATAAACCCCTTTTGTACTTGAGGCCAAACTTTATTAATTTCAATCATGTTTGAAAATCTTTGGTGTTGGACCGGACGGAAAAGGAAAGAGGGGAACAAGAGAGAGGGACGTTAGAGAGAGGGGGGGTAGGAGGGTGATAATAGGAGGGGAAGGGGGGTAAGACCATGAAGCAGCATAGAGCAGGCAGGTTTACTGGTTGTTTATCGTTACGGTACGGTTCAAATGTAGTACAAAAAGGGCGGGGCCTGTTCACACACACTCAAATATTATCAACACACCTGCTAGCCGCAGAAATGTCCACATGTCAACATGCACACAAAACAGATAGTGTTCACGAACGCATACTTATGCCTTTAAACCAACTAGTGTGAAATCTTTCATTCATTCAATCATGCAAACTATTAGTGCAAAGGTGAGCTAACACCTGTGCTCAGGTGAGTGTTTATGTTCTTCTAAAATGGATGGTGGAATGTGAAAAGAAGGAGGAGGAGCGCCCAGCCACCCCCACACCCATACCCCCGCCGCAGCAGCAGCGGCAGCCGGAATTCCCCCAGCGCCACACGGGAACAGGCAGGGAACAACCGCCCCCCGGGCGACCAAGACCGCCACCCAGGCCAGGGCCAGCAGGACCGCCGCGAGGCCCCCAGAGCCAGAGAGCAGGGAGGCGCAGAGGGAAAGAGAGCGCCGCCCCAGCCCAGCCAGGAAAGCAGCCCCCCGCCGCGCCGGAAGAGCCCAACGCAGGGCCCCACCGGAGAGGGACGCCCACAGCCCCAGACGAGCACCCCACCACCACCCAGGAGTTCCGGGCATCCCCCCGCCCCGACCCCAGGTACGAGCCAGGACCCCCCAAGGGAGACCCGCTCCGCACTCCAGGCAGCCACCCACCCGGCCCACGGTTGGTCCAGGTAGGAGCAAGGCAGGGGCCCGCCGCCCCCGCCCAGGAGGGGGGAACCCCGGGGAAAAAAGGGCGGCCCATAAGGGATGTTATAAATATGGCCCGACCAGGCTCGGCCATGTTGGAAGTTTGGCGGGGCCCAGCGCCCAGGGGCAAGGACCAGGACCCACCCCCCAGGGACACGAACACCCCCGGCTCAGGTGTAATATGAACCCCCCCACCGTGCGGAGAGAGCACCGCCGGGCCCAGGGAGCCGGCACCCAAGGGACACGGCCGCCATCGCCAAGGGGCCCACACCCCCCACCAGGGACGGGGTAGGGGACAGATGGACCCAGGTCCCACCTTCCTTGTAAAATGTGTGTGCGTGTATGGGTGTTTGAGAGGGTGTTTGTGTGCATGTGTGTGTGTTTATGTTTGAATGTATATATTGAAGGGGGAGGGGTGTGTGTACTAAGGGGGGTGCAGTTAAAATTGGCGAGTAGGGCACTAAGGGGACATCTCCTGATTACTCACAGTGATGTCCCCTCACCCTCCACACCAAGGGGCCCTAAATGTCTAAGGTGCGGTTAAAATTGGCGGGTAGGGTGCCAGGAGGACATCTGCTGCTTGCTGGCAGTGATGTCCAAGCACCCCCCCTACCAAGGACCCTACGTGTCTAAGGTGCAAATAAAACCGAAAGAGGGGGGGCCCACTCCATACGGCAACCATAGGAGGGGGGCCACTCCCAAGTAGCCCCCCCCCCCAAGGCGCATCGCAGGCTAAACCCCCCACCCCCTCACCCTAATATGAGGTTATATAAGGAAGGGGGTAAGTTGGGGACAGCTGGTAGACTGTCCCCCGGTGGTCAAACAGCCGTCCCCCAGCCCACCCCCAGCAAAGGGGCCAGGGCCACCCAGCCCAGGGGCCCACCCCCGGAGGCGCCGACACCCCAGGCCCGGCACCACCCACCCCACACAGAGAGAGAGGAGCCAGAAAGCGTCGCCCCCCCCCGGGGCAAGCCCAGGCCCCCACCCCCAGACGCCGGCCCTAGAAGAGCTCTGGTCAGGCCTCGACGGGACCGAGGAGGCCAACCGGCCGAGGCAACCACTGATTGCCTCAGCGGAGACCCCGACCCGCTAGCCCCCCCGACCCGTACTAATAATGGGCCCCCCCTCCCCCCCAGAACGCCCCCCCACAGGACAGGGCCGACAAGCCCCCCACCCCACCCCACCCCAGACCCCGCAGCCGAAGCGGGTGACACCCAGAGCGACCGGGGGCCCCGAGAGGGTTGTCCCGTCCCGTCCCAGAGCCAGGGAAGGGCCGATCCCAGCCCCAGGTGCAGATGGGCAGCCCATCCGGCGCCGCTGGGCCCCCCCCACCCGAGCAGGGCCCCCCGCCAACCCCCCCCAGCACAGGCAAAGGGACCACCCCCCCAAGCCAAGCCAGACCACCACCCCACCCCCCCACCACGCACCCCCACACCCAAGCCCAGAGGACCACGCAGCGCCCCAGCCCGCCCCACCCAGGCACCGGACCCGACCCCCCGACCAACGGAGCCCCCCACCGCCCCCGCCAGGCACCGGAAGCCCCGACCCCCACCCCAAACCACGGCAGAAGGGCAAGGAGCAGCGACGACCAGGCCCTCCACCCCCTAAGTCATGGAGTCAACCACAGGAGACCAGAGAGACTGAATTCTTTCAAAGTTACTTGAGCTTTGGGCTGACATTTTTTCCAAGCTGATATGATCAAACAGCAGATTTCTGTGTTGACTTATGTTTATATTTTTCTTGTTTTTCCAATTTATTAAAATAGTTTTTTTGGCAATACAAAGAGTTATGAAAATGATAGATGCTAATCCTTCTTCTATATCGATGGCACTCATGTCACCAAGCACACAAAGTGACGGTGAGGCAGTGATTGAAACCTTAAGCCAGACTGATAAATCGGCACATACCTGCTGCCAGAGAGCCCTGACAGGAGTGCAGAACCACAGTGCGTGCATGTAGCTGTCGGGTAGATTATTATCACAGTGCTCGCAAATGTCTGAGTTACTGAGACCCATCTTGAACATCCTCTGTCCAGTGTAGTAAATTCTGTGAAGAGTTTTGAGATGGATTAGCTGCAGATTTGGACTTTTTGTCAGTTTAAAGGTGTTTAGACAAAGTTCTGACCAGAAGCTTTCATCTGTGCTGATGCTCAAATCTGCATCCCATTTTTTTGTTGGAAGGGCAATATTGTTATCTAAATTACATAAAAGTTTGTATATTTTGGAGAGAGTTCTATTCATTGAAAAATTAATCAGAGTGGTAACTACATCTGGTAGCTTTAAATCGTCGTCTTTAATTTTATACTTTTTAGTAATACTTGATTTAAGTTGCTGATATTCCAAGAAGTTATTTATTCCATGTTTGTCTTGAAGTTCCTGGGGGGTTATGAATCTTCTATCAATAATTACGTGCTCTAGTTGTTTTATGCCCCCTGCTTGCCAAGCTGGGAAGTGAATCATTTTTTTGTTAATAAGGATGTCCGGGTTGTTCCAGATGGGTGTCATTTTGCACGGTTGAATTGATGATTTTGATATTTTGAGAAATTCCCACCAGGCTGTTAAGGTGGCATTTATATTAATGCTTTTGAAACAATCCTGTTTTTTAACTGTTTGGCTAATAAATGGTAGCTGTGACAGGTTGATCTTTCCACATAACACCTGTTCCAAGTCTAACCATGAGTTGGTTTCTGGATTATTTTTTAACCATTTTAAGATATATTGTAATCTATTTGCAAGAAAGTATTTGTGGAAATTAGGTAGTTCTAATCCTCCACAGCTTTTTGCAGATTTTAAAGTTTTTAGACTAATTCTTGCAGGTTTGTTGTTCCATAGAAAGCTTGATATGGATGAGTCTAATGTTTTGAACCATTTTAATGGCGGTTGTGTGGGAATCATTGAGAAGAGATAATTAACCTTGGGTAAGATTTTCATTTTAACCGTGGCTACCTTGCCCATAAGGGACAGAGGCAGGTTGGTCCAGCGTGTTAGATCGTCCTGTATGCTTTTCAGTAATGGGGTGTGGTTTAGCTGCACCAGTTCTGATAGTTTGGGGGAAAAGTAGATACCCAGATATTTGATATTTCCTGTTTTAACTGGAATTGTGAGTCTTTGTTCCATATTCCTGTTGAGTGGTAATAAAACAGACTTATTCCAATTAATGGAATAGTCTGATATGGAGGAGAATTCATTTATGATCATTGCTGTTTCATTTACAGAATGTAAATTCCTTAAAAACAGTAATATGTCATCCGCATAAAGACTAATTTTATGATGGCTGTGTTTGGTTTTTATTCCTATAATGCTCTCATTCTGTCTTATTGCTGCAGCTAAAGGCTCAATGAATATAGCAAAAAGAGAAGGAGAGAGTGGGCAGCCCTGTCTGGTTCCTCTTCCAAGAAAAAACCTGTTTGAAGTCTGTTTATTAGTTCTAACTGATGCATTGGGGTTGTGATATAATATTTTGATCCAATTGATGAATGCTTCTCCAAAACCAAACTTATGGAGGGCAGCAATAAGGAACTTCCAATTAACTCTGTCAAAGGCTTTTTCAGCATCCAGCGATAGTACCGTCATTTCCTGTTTTTTAATGGTGGCAAAGTCTATTGTATTAACTAGTCTACGGACATTATCATCCGAGTGTCTGCCTTTGATGAATCCAGTCTGGTCGAAGTGAATTATGTGAGGAGTGATTTTTTCTATTCTCTGTGCTAGTGCTTTGCAGATAATTTTTACATCTGCATTGATTAAAGAAATGGGGCGATAGCTTGAAGGACTAGTGGGATCTTTGTCTGGTTTTAGAAGAAGAATTATGTTGGCTGAGTTCATGTTAGGTGGCATTGATTGGCTCTCATTAATAGATGTGACAGTTTTATAAAATGTTGGTGCCAGTTGTTCCCAGAATTCTTTATAAAACTCAGCAGGAAAGCCATCAGGCCCTGGTGCTTTACCATTGGGCATAAGTAACAGAGCTTCATGAAGTTCAGACGGCAAGAGCGGAGAATCTAAGTTTGTGATTTGATCCTCATTTAGCCTGGGTAGGTTTACATTATTAAGAAATGAGTCAATACTTTGCTCTGACGGATTGATCTGCGGTGTGTACAGGTTTTTATAAAAGTTTTCAAATTCGTTATTAATTTTGACCGGGTCATGGGTGACATTTCCTGTTTGGTCCATAATAGAGGTGATTGATGATTTTTCTCTGTTAATTTTAAGCTGATTAGCCAGAAATTTGCCAGATTTATTAGAGTTTTCAAATCTTTCAAGTCGTAGCCTTTGTATTTGAAATTGTGTTTGTTTATTAATGATGTCATTTAACTGCAGCTTTAAATTTTTCAGATCTCCCAGAATGTGTTCCTGTGCAGAAGCAGCATAAGCAGTCTCCAGGGTTTTGATTTTATTTTCTAATTCTAATAAATCTGCTTTCTCTTTGCGTTTTTTGTGCGTTGAATAAGAAATGATTTTCCCTCTCATGACTGCCTTTGCTGCTTCCCAAAGAACGCACGGTGGGATGTCTGGAGTATTGTTGAAGTCTAAGAAGGTTGCCCACTCTTTTTTAAAGAATTCAAGAAATTCCTGGTCCTTTAACAGAGACGTATTAAACCTCCAGGTTGTACCAGAGGGTGTGGATTTTTCCCTAGAAATGTTTACAGAGACTGGTGCATGATCACTGATAATAATTGGATGGATATTGGAGCTTTGAATATTTTTTAAAAGAGAGTTACTGATTAATAAATAGTCTAAACGGGAGTGTGAATAGTGAACTGGAGAAAAAAAGGTGAACCCTTTAGTGCTTGGGTGACATGAGCGCCACGCGTCGCAGAGACCCAGATCATTCATGTACTGCTTTAGAATACTTGCAGACCGCCATGTACGCTGGTTTGCTGCTGTGCTGAGTCTGTCAAGTTCAGGGTCCAAAACAAGGTTGAAGTCTCCTCCTATAATGATTGTGGAGTCAGAGTGAACTGAGAGTGAGGTGAAGAATCTGTGAAAGAAGGAAGAGTCGTCAACATTAGGACCATAAATACTCACTATACAATAGTCCTTATTCTGAATGGATATATTAATGATTACAAATCTGCCTTCTGGGTCAGTAACTGTATCCTTATGAGTAAAATTAAGATTTTTATTAATTAAAACAGCAACTCCTCTTTGTTTGGAGTTGTAACTGGCAGAGTATATAACTGGAAATTGTAAGCAGCACATAAGGTGATTCAAAGAATCTGATAAATGGGTCTCCTGCAGTAGAGCTATATCTGCTTTTAGACCATCCAGGTGATTTAACACTTTCAGTCTCTTTGGCTCAGAGCCAAGTCCACGCACATTCCAGCTAACGATGTTAAGACTGTTCATAACTACTCTGACTGAAAAGGTGTAAAGCTAAGTAGTGCTTGTGTGCCAGTCCGTGTGCGCGTGCCCGCATTTGAGAAGCGCTGTGCGCGTGAACGTTTTCTGGTTATGTGAGCTGTGTGTCGCGTGCGTCCTATGAGAGCCTGTGTGAGGTGATTGCAGTATGTCAGCGTGTGTGTGCGGGATCGCATGTGCACGCCCCTGTGTGCGCTTGTGTGAGCGCGCGCCCGTTCCGTGCATAAATAAATACTTACCGAGGATGAGTTGCTTCCAGGTGATTTACGTATAATGAGGGGGGAGAGGGGGGGGGGGAGAGTAAAGGAAAGAAAAAAAGAGATAGAAGGGAAAACGAAAACAACAACAAAACAACAATAGAAACATCAGTGGGACTGAAGTGACGAAGAAAAAAAAAAGACTGTTTTCCTGCGATCGAGGTGTGGATTATTGATGATCCGGTTTTCCATTCATTGAAGTAAGTTTAGCGGGTTTCTTCTGGGCAGCGCAGATGTTCTCAGCGCGGATCTGAAAGCCTTCAGCACAGCCAGGGGGTGATCTCCGGGTCCCGGAACAGCCGTCCGTCCACGTACAGTTTGTCAACGGCCACAATCGCTCTCGAACCAGCAGCAAGATGCTTCCTCCTCAGCGGGAACAGGATCTTCCTTCTACGGAGGATTTCTGCCGGGAACTGGTCATTCACGCTGTAATGCGTGCCTCTCAGTTCCCGTCCGCGGCCCTTCACCAACTCCTTCTGTTTGAAATGTTCGAATTTAGCCACAATAGGACGCGGGCGCTGGTGGTCGGACCTTCTTCCTCCGAGGCGGTGAACCCTGTGGAAGGAGATCTTCTGCACCTCCTCCTTGGGGAGCTTCAGGTGGACCTGTAAAAAGGATCTCACGGTGGCTTCGGGGTCTTCTCCTACCTCCTCTGGAACCCCCGCGACCACTAGATTGTCCCTCATGCTCCTCGACTGAAGATCCAGGAGGGTTTCCTTGATGGATCGGTTCTCCTCGGAGAGACGGGCGGTGTCACTGCTCAGGGTCTTCACGGTCTCTCTGAGGGCCTGGTTCTCCGCTGCGAGCTCCCGCACCTGCTGCTGGCTGAATTCCAGAGACTCCCGCAGACCTTGAAATTCTCTATGGAGGATCTCCAGCAGATTGAGGCGGCCATCAAAGCTGGAGAGCTTTTTGTCAATCGAATCCAGGATATCGCTCATTCCGCTGCCTGGAGAGGACACAGCCCCGGGAGAGTCCTCAGGCCGTTCACGCTTGGCGGAGGGGGTGGTGGTGGCGGTTCTGGGCTTCACCATGTTGCAGGTATTAAAACACTCGTCAATGAAATTCTCCAGGTCCTCCAGGCTGACAGAAGCTTAATACTCTTAACAGGTTATGTTAGTTAGCAGGAAATGTTTTAATATGGCGGAAAAATGAAACAAGATCGAAAATGTTTGTTCAAATGCTTACGCGCCGCCAAGTCGACTCACCACACTCGTCTCGCTGGGTCTCGCGATACTACAGCATCACGCGATCCCACCTGGGTTTTCAGCGTCTGGGTCTGCCGCGTCCTTTCCGCCATGACAACAATAAGGTCATGTCAAGTTACTGATAACTTTAGTCATGATTCATATCTATTAAAATTTGAAAAATTATATGCAACAAGATAAAATAAAGATGGACTTTCCTACAAAATATGTATTGTAACAATAATATGCTTTATAATAGTTTTATGATTTTTTTTTTTAAGATTATTGATTTTTACACAGTGGTGTTTCACAGTTCACAGAGGTTGCACTTTGTTGACGGTCCCTTGGCAGTCGGCTGCTGCATGTTTGCATTCACAGTTTGAAGCGAACAATTCTGATTAAAAGGCAAAAAAACGATCTTTTTTCTTTAGAAATGCATTTGTGGTTCACTCTCTGTGTTAATGCGAAAGTATTGAGATACTTGCTGACACATTGGAACATTGATCAGAAGAGTTTTTGAAGCAGGAAGTCTGAATCTGTGAAGATCTTTCTAACTTATCGAACCTCAGCTGCCAGAGAATTTAAAATAATGAATCCATGGTTTGGAAGAGAGGACTCTGGAAAACCAACTCTGACAAGACAAGAAGACGCAGCAGCAGCTGAGTTTCCGCGGAAAAGGAAAGGTCTGTGTTGGAAGATCGACTCGAGGCTCAGCGCTGCTACTTTCAGCAGATGACCGTGAAAAGAGCCATCATCCTGCCCCCTTACCGGGACGCAGCAACGGGCGAGTTACGCCACATTTTGGGACTGCAGGACTTAAACTTGGCCTGAGGTGTCTGCTTTACTGTTCTTAGGAGCCGCATAGCAAAGAGACGGACTCTGATGATGAGGAAAGGGAAGCCGGCGTGTTTGATAGAAATGTAGTCCAGCTGTTCCAGATGCAGAAGATGAGGACTTTGATGGATTTTAAATGCTGATTGATGACTGAAAAAATAAATCACAACCAACTCAGTTTTGCGCTCGCTGCCTTTTTTAAACACACACCAGCGTGCACATTTTACCGGTATGTGTGTTAACGTTAAATACAGAAAAAAAACACTAAACTGAAACGGCGCCGTTTAATCCAGTGCTGTTGTAATGATAGGAGAGGAAGGGAATATTAGAAATAACATGGCTTTAATTGTGTGTCTGTCTGGCAGGTCAGTGTGTGTTGTGGCTCTTTGACTATCAGAGTTAGAAATGTCGGCTCTTTGTGTCAAACTTGTTTGTCTGTTAGAGGCAATCATAGAAAAAAAACCGCGGATGTAACGTGGATTAAAACATTAACCAACGACCCAAAACTAAGGTAAGAAAGTGCAGCGGGTTTTTCTGTGCTGTATGTTTTTCTCATGTGAAATTCTCTGCATTTGTTACCGTTTTAATGCTTTTAATCCACGTTACAGCCGCCGTTCGATTTCTATTAAAGCCCCAAAATGAAAGTCCCGCCCCGCTGCTTGGCATGCAAATTTCAGCCAATCAGATCAACCAGAAAGGTTCCTGCCCCTAAGTGACAAACACACCCCTGAATGCCGCCCCCAAGTGACAAAAACGCCCCCTTAACACTGAGCGTAAATCCAGGTGAGGGCGCAAAGGAGAACTGACCGAGCAGGATCCCTGCTCAGTTAGGATTTCAGCTGTTCAGTTGTAAAATACGGGGTCGCTTGGTTAGAATTGCGCCATCACAGTTTTAAGTTTCACTCACTCAGTTTCTAAATACGCCCGCTTAGGTGTCTTTACGCCCTTTCAATTTTTGGCATTTATGTAATTCGATAAGTTTTACACATAAAACAGTCACTTGTGGATTTCCAATCTTTAATCATCGTTTGGGATTTTGCTCAGAGATTATTTTGAAATCCTTTCAAAATAAAAGTCCAATCCAGAAATGAGTAAAGAGGATTAAAGCAATAGTCTTTTCTAATTCTATCTAAAGACACATTTCAATCAGTGATTCCTGATGATTATTCATTTAGTCAAATGTTTTCAGTCCTTCACCTCATTTCTACCAAAACAGTTTCTACTTTAAAGTCTTTGATCACTGACTGAATACTCAGTTTCTGAGGAACATTTGAGGAAAACAAACTAAAACATGGTTTGGAAAGATTCACAGCAGAAGTTTTAGAAGAAATGTAACAGACTTTTATTTTTAAATTAAAACAATAAATAAAAAGTTCCATGTACAGAGAAACTGTACATGGACTGTACTGTACTGTTTGTCTGAATACATTAAAACAACTTTCAACAATTCTGCAGAGAAGAAGCAGAAACAGACCAGAAATCTGCTGCAAACATTTATGAACCAAGACTGAAACTAAAAGACTGAGCCGCTGATTTTATACCCAGTCAGTGACGGTTTCCCATTAGGCCACGCCCCTGATCATGATACCGTCCCGGACGAAAACATCGCCACAAAAGAGGAGACAGTCTCGAAAATCGCCGGCGAAATTCGTCCCGGTGTGAACAGGCCTTGACATCTACCTGTGAAACTATGTACAACCTAATGTGAACATTCAGAATGTGTAGAATGTTTGGGAATGAGAATGACATTCTCTGCAACAGCACCACACAACAACAGAATGTGTTGCTGTCCATGACAACCCTTTCCACACAGGTGGATTTTTTTTTCATTTTTAGACTTTATTTATTATTATTTATTCACTTATTTTTTAATATTTATAGTTACCCTATTTGTTCGTCTTATTTTATTTTATTCTGTAATTTGAATTTAGATTCTGTGTTTAGACTGGAATTTGAAGAGAAAAGGAATTTAAATTTCTATGTATGTATTATAGAGATTGACAATAAAGTTTACTTTGAATATTGAAACACAATGAATTGTCTAATTAATGTACTACAGCAGCATAACAATATATTTATTTGTGTGAAAACAACTACAGATGTAATTTATTGACAATCTTCTAAAATCTGTTGATTTAAAAGATGAACACACATGAAAATACTCAGGTGCTCATGTCAAAGTTCTTTAATGCAAAGACCTCCGTAAATGGCATCCATATGACAGTTTCTATCCAAAAATTCAATTATTATATTTTCATCAAATACTGAAATATTGAAATAGCAAATTTAAACGACAAAAACAACTAAAAGCGTAAAAACACAATAATTCTTACAGAAAACACCAACAAAATATTATAGAAAAATATATAAAAGATGGTATCATCATTACAATGTTTAACTTTAGAAAAAACAAAATATATATAGAAAAGCACATAAATAAACCAATATAAAACATTAGGTGCTTTGGATGTGCAAGTATTTCTGTGCAAGGACTGCTTTTTGTTTAAAGTGGTGGTTTTGCTGGTGGTGTTGGTGGTGGTGCTGGTGGTGGTGGGTCATTTCCTCTCCTTTTTCTCCCATATCCACGCTTCTGTAGCTCAGCCCTCCAATTGTCAAATGACTGAGTCTCTGTTGCTTCACAAAACCAGTTCCCAAAGTACTGACGGTGGGATGGTGGCTGTCTGTTTCCACCGCATTTGCTGCACGTTATGGTTTCTGTTTTTTTTTATGTATTTCCTTTTCATAATACCCATTTTTTCTGCTTCCATTTTCCTCTTTCGGTATTGTTGTGTCGTGTATGGCGTGCTGGAAAGAGGCTGAGGTGATGGCGGCACAGCGAGTATGATCGGCACGGCAGGAGGAGGAGGCATGACAAAACTGAAGGGGACGTTTAAAACGGGAGGAACCAAAACCTGTGAGGTGGATCCTGATGGGATGATGAAGGGTGTAGAACTCAATTGGGGTGCTAGTGCCTGCAGCTGTGGCTTTGCCTTAAGTTTTGCTGCTGCTGCTAATTCTGCTGCTGCTGTCAGGATGGAGGGCCTCATCACACCTGCCACCAGTGTACCTGAATGATTCCAGCTGTGTCAGCAGCTGGTTGGGGAGCATTATTCTAAACCCAGGTGTGACTGTGTCCACCACCACTGCATTTCCTGGAGCCACAACATGCAGTGAAGGCTTCATTCCTCTTTCAGCTGCATCTAAAATAGAATAGAATAGAATGGAATGGCTTTATTGTCATTGTGCATAGTACAATGAGATTTAAGCATCACCATCAGTGCAAGAACAGTAAGGAGGGGAAAAGTAGTAAAGAAAACATTGTAATATAATAAAATCAAACAAGCAAACAAACAGTATATACAAGTGTGCAATATAAGCTGTAAACTGTATTGAAGAGTGCCGAGATAATTGTGCAAAAATTGCGTATGAAAAAACTGTGCGTAGACATGTCAAAGTGCAGAGGTGGCAATGAGGTAGATAGTTGACACTGTGGACAGACTGTGGACAGAGTAAACAGGAATGTTTTTTTTTCTTATCTGTGCATTTGGGAATTGAGGATTGTTATTGCCTTTGGAAAGAAGCTGTTTTTTAGTCTGTTCGTTTTGCTTCTGATGCCTCTGTAGCGCCTCCCAGAGGGCATCAGGTTGAACAGGTCTGAGCTGGGGTGTGAACTGTCCTTGATGATGTTCTGAGCCCTAGTGATGCAGCGCGCGGAGTAGATGTCCGTCAGGGTGGGGAGAGGGCACCCAATGATTTTCTGAGCTGTCTCTATGACTCTGCAGTCTCTTTTTATCCGCGGCCGTGCAGCTGCAGAACCAAAGTGTTATGCAGTATGTAAGCAGGCTCTGGATGGATGACTGGTAGAAGGTCAGCAGCAGGTTGGTGCTGATGTTGTTCTTCCTGAGGAGCCTCAGGAAGTGCAGACGCTGCTGAGCCTTCTTGATGATGGCGGTGGTGTTGGCTGTCCAGGAAAGGTCTGCAGAGATGATGATGCCGAGGAACTTGAAGGTGTGGACCCTCTCCACATGCTCCCCATTAATAAGGAGGGGGGCTGGGTCCGCGCCATGTTTCCTGAAGTCGACTATGATCTCCCTGGTTTTGTTGGTGTTCAGGGTGAGGTTGTTCTCTGAGGACCAGGTTGTCAACTTCAGGACCTCCTCTGTGTAGGCAGACTCCTCCCCCCTGGGAATGAGTCCGACCACCGTGGTGTCGTCGGCAAACTTGATGATGCAGTTGTTGTTGTGGGCCGGACTGCAGTCGTAAGTGTATCTGCTGTCCACCTGCTGTCCTCGGGTCACACTGCTACATGCAAAGAACAAAGACGGGCCTTGACTTTGCCTTTTATTTTATTTTATTTTTTTCCGTATGCACATTTATAACGTTTGTTCACCCTAACTTAGAATAGAATGTCTTTATTTCTATAGCACTTTCCCCAGAACAAATCAAGGTGCTTTACAAAGAGCATAAAATCATATCAAAACACAGAAAAGTAATAAAATACAATAATAATAATAAAACAAAAAACAGTAAAATGTAGTAAAACAAGAACTAAAATCAACTAAAAGCTCTCCTATATCAAACCGTCTTTACCCTTAGATTTAAAACCATCAACGGAGTCAATCTGACGCAACAAGGGGGGGGGGGGGTGAGGAGGTTCCACAGACGAGGAGCAACAGCTTGAAATGACAGATCTCCTCTTAAAGCAGAAACCCGACACCATCAGTGTTACATTGATCCCTACAGGAATCAGTAGAGAAAATCTATTGATTTAAATGTAAATCTATTGTTAACTTCTGGACTTTTTGTTGTCTCATTATTTACTTCTATTATTTATTGACTTATTATTGTTAATTTATTGTTATTATTTATTATTATTGACTTACTATTGGTTCATTATTATTATTATTATTATTGACAATTGTCTGGCATTTCCAAATAATTTAAATGACATGTCACAGAGGTTAGTTGATCCCTCGGCAGCGCGGGGGGGGGGGGGGGGTGACAGCTCCTCAAAACCGATGACAGGTGTCAATCATCTGATCGAAGGCTCCAGCAAACCTGCTGAGATGATCTTGAACATCATTACCAACAATAATCCAGTGAAAGTTTGACATCACCTTTGATAAAGTGGTATTTTGGATGGATCACATGTTATACTATGACTATGAGGAGGACTGAATTAGTCTTTGATGTCAATATCTTTACTTTTCTACAGTCAATTTTCTTCAAACCTGCTGTGATGATCATGAACATCATTACCAACAATAATCCAGTGAAAGTTTTACATCACCTTAAATGAAGCAACTTTAAAAAGAGTTGACGTGACAAATGTTCTGTTTACGTGGAGTTTCTTTATTTCTGTTTGATTCCATGTCTGCTCAACAACACAGATTATTTATGACAAACAGGTTATTTCTGGTAGGCTTTGAGCCCCCCAAATGCCAAATATGTTTGAAGTAATGAGTTCTATGATTTAGTTTTTAATGTTTTATAAGACCTAAAAATATCATTCACAATAATTTATTTTTAGATCTAATCCCTCTGATATGTTTCACAAAGACTCACATGATGTCACACACCAAGAAATTATTGCTAAAAATGAAGCAGGAGTCCAGCTCTAAAAAATGATAAAAGAGCAAAGAAAACGGAATTATTTGATTTATTTCTTATTATTATTTTTTCCAGGCTTTCTTTTGTTTTGTTCTGCAGCATGTTCATTTTTGTATAATTTTGACAGAATATATTTCTATGGAGAGCAAAATATTATAAGTTATTTAAGGTTTAACTTGAGTTATTCTGGATTAATGTTCCTGTTTTTATTCATATTTATGTTCAAAAAGTTCAGTTTAAAAGGTGTAAAAGTTTAGCTTTAGTGTCTTCAGTAAACATTTATCTTCTTCGGCCCAAAACCTTAAGCGTGTTTTTAATTTAGGCCCCTGTGTGACTGAGTTTGACCCCCCTGTAATACGAGTCTAGAAAATTCATGCATTTTTTGTGTAAAATGGCTAAATAGAAGATAGGGAACACAAGAGAATGTTGTCAAATTTTAGATGTGTACGGGGGGGGGGGGGGGGGGCTGGTGGGGTTACTCGCCCAGGGAGTAAGTTAGTGTAGAACCGCCACTGACCCGAGTGAACAGAGGAGCTGGATTAATAATTTTGTGTCCGAGGGGGGAGGATGCTTTGTTACGTGTGCGTTTTGTTGTTTTGTTATGTGTGGGAGAATCCAGACTGCGAGCCGCGCCGCCGCTCTGGGTTAGCGGCTGCAGGACTCAGAAGGAACCGTGTTCGAACAGAGCTCGGGCCGCTAGCTCAGAGTGGCTTTGGGGGGGGGGTCTTTGTGAACTTTTCAGAGCAGAAATCAGAGCAGAAATAAATGTCGCGGGGTTTCACGTGGATTTGTGTTTTCAGTTGTGTCCCGACAAAATAAAGGCTGCTGTTATTTCCAGACATTTATGTGCGCTAATATGCAGATTGCTGCGTTTGTCGCACGGTCCTGGATTCTGTGTCCATCAGGCTAATGTTGTTAGCCCGTGTTAGCCTGTCCTAAGCTTTTTTCCAGCTTAATTCTTCCACAAAAAAGCACTGACCACACAGATTAAATATAACGATGAGCGAACATGCGCTTCATAATATTCATGACATTAATAAAAGCACGTTTGAAAGACCGTCTCGTATTACGGAGCTGCAGCACATGCTGTCTGTCTGTGGCAGCGGTTTGTTTACAACGGGACCTAGTTCCGCATCCGGGTGATTTTACACTACTGCGCATGCCCAGATTATTCATTCCGAACGAAAGCGTGAGCCATGGGAACGTTTGTTCTAATCGGAAAAAGGTTTTCTGATCCCATGTGCACGGGTGAATTTTAACCCGACCATTGATCCGATCAAGATATTCTGCCCATGTAACCGCGGCTAATGATTGCTGGGACTCTGAATTCCTCTCTAATGGGGGAGGACATTGAGGCGTGGATAAGTCCTCACCAGTCCTGTCCTCACCTGTGAGGTTTGAGGACTCACTGAGACGTGAACAAACCTGTGGCTCCTCTGGGTTGCTTGGCTACGCCTCAGTGGTGTTCTAACTGATTTTCTTTCAGGGGACTTCCTGCTCTGAAAACATCACACCAAAAGATTCACTCCAACTCTGACTTTAAACGGATCATTTCTGTCACTGACCTTCTATAACCCTTGTGCTATCCTATGGGGTCCAGGTGACATTGAACTGATACTGAACAGAACCTCCAGAACAATCCTTTAGTTTGAACTGATACTGAACAGAACCTCCAGAACAATCCTTTAGTTTGAACTGATACTGAACAGAACCTCCAGAACAATCCTTTAGTTTGAACTGATACTGAACAGAACCTCCAGAACAATCCTTTAGTTTGAACTGATACTGAACAGAACCTCCAGAACAATCCTTTACATTGAACTGATACTGAACAGAACCTCCAGAACAATCCTTTACATTGAACTGATACTGAACAGAACCTCCAGAACAATCCTTTAGATTGAACTGATACTGAACAGAACCTCCAGAACAATCCAACAGAACTCTCCATGTCAGAAATCCAGTCTTTTCTGTTGTGTTGATAATAATTATGTTCAGGAGAAAAGGTCATTAAGTGAAATATATTTGAATCAGAATTTTAGAGAAATAGAACATTGTTATGATAAAATTATTGTAAATGTCAAAAAGCTTCATGTTGTACAGTTATGGCTCAATGAAAATGAAAAATGTTTTCCTATCAATTTAGTAGAACTGTAGGTTTTTGCGTTTGCTGATTAAAGTCAAGCTGGGTTTTGTTTTCTTGTCTAACTGCCAACTCACCTGGTTTCCTCCTTGTTAGTGTCTGTGTGGGACTCTGTGCAGGTGGGGGGGGGGGGTCATTGCAAGTGTTCAGACAAGCAAGAGATGACCAGGGTGCATGTCCTGAGGGGGGAAGATGCTTTTTAAACGTGTCAGCATCAAGTCAAGCAAGCACAGTGTTACTACAACGTTCAGTGAGAATCTCTCAGTTGATCTGATTAGGAAAGTCACCAACTTGCTGCAACATGATCCACCCCCCCCCCACCCCCAG
Source organism: Oryzias latipes (assembly GCF_053564925.1). Lineage (NCBI taxonomy): Eukaryota > Metazoa > Chordata > Actinopteri > Beloniformes > Adrianichthyidae > Oryzias > Oryzias latipes. The sequence goes on along the minus strand of NC_136254.1, from coordinate 34,010,522 downwards.
CCATGTTGGCAGCATAATCCTGCTCTGCTTGAACTTCCTCTCTGTGGATTCTGACCTTTTTGTGGTTCTGGTTCTGTTCACATGTTGAAGGTAAGTTCATGAATGTTCTGTTCTTTAGTTCAACTCTGGAGAACTGTTGTTCGGTAACTTCAGATAAACTACTGACTCTTTGTCACAGTCAGGTTTACTAACACAACAATACGGTTTATTTACCAATGTTCTCTTATGAACATTTATTTGATAGTAGGTTGATCCTGGACCATGGATGAATGTCAAATAAACAGCTTGTTAGGAAACTCTGGGACTCAATGTCAGACAGGAGGATAAGAAATAGGAGACTGGGCGGAGTCTCTGTCATGAAATCATCATCAGAAGTGGAAGTCTGTGGTGTCAGAGTGCAGACGGAGAGCAGAGGACAGAGATCTGCTTCCTGGATCCTCAGTCAGTAACAACAACGTTCACAAGCTAACAAACCAGAATCAAACCAGGTTCTAGGTTCTGATCCAATAAACAATATCTGGTTCAGAGACTTGCATTGAAACATCAGTCAGAATAAAGGACTGTTCTATCATTAATATTAATTATTATTAGTATGAAGACATTGCCTTACAAAATGAAGTACACTATTGTGTACCTATTGTAGTACAGACATGAGAGAGGGGTGGATTATGGGTGAAAAAGAGAGGAGACGCAGTGGGGGAGGGAATCAAGCCATCCTAGAAATATGAAATGAACAGATGAGGTTTGAAATTTCTGCAAGTTAGAGACTGGAAAAAGTGTCCATCACTAGAAGAGATTCAGAGAACTTAGAGAATCCAAACTGTCTCTGGAGGAACTTTCTGGACTGGATTCTTTGTTGACTGACTTAGAGTCCAAACTTCATGAAAGGTTTCTTCCTGTTTCTTTGTTTCCAGGTAAACATGAAAACAAACCCATCATTGTTAAAATCAGAAAAAATTGTTTGACTCTGGAAGATAAACTGATATTTTCTTGATTTCCTTCTTTTTTCAGTTACATCAGTGTCTGAACTTCAGAAAGATTATTCTGATTTTCTTCATGTTTCCAGGTGAAACTTGGTTCTTTGTCTGGATTTCCTGTCAGAGAGTCCTGCAGTTATTAGTTTGTGGTTTTCTGGTGGCTTCACTCTGCAGCAGTCTGGGAAACCAGAATGCCACACATGTATTAAACAACATACATGATGTCACAGAATCTCTACACTAGAAATGATCGATAACATATAAGAAAAATTCTCTTCTGCATAGAAGCTGCACAGAAAGTAATTTGTTTTGAGAAAACTGAAAACATATTCACAGCATGAAGTGTAAAAAGGGGAGAGACCAGAGAAGGTGTTTTCTTCTACCCTCCCCTTTTCCAGCACTTTGTTTAATTTGTCTATTTTTAGCTCTTTGTTTCGTGAAATATGAGTAAAACACAGAACCAAAAGGTTTTGCTCTAAAGAAAAAAGGCAAAGTTTGGACCAAAACCAACTTTCCTCGTTTTCAAATCTCATTTTGAATCGATGATACGAACACAACAAAAAAAGGAAAGAACAACTATAAGCATAAAAAGAAACTTGACCTCCAAAAGAAAAAACTAGAACTCAGAACATAACAGAGATGAGATTTAGAAACCAGGAGAAATTCCTCCATTCCACACGTGTCAAACTCAAGGCCAGGGGGCCAAATGTGGCCCGCTATGTCCTTTCATGTGGCCCGCCAGAGCATAAAAGTTTTTAATTTCTTAAAAACGTTTCTTTAGTTGATAGCATATTATTTATGTGTAGCTCCTGTTGTAATTCTTCAGTGTTTGCAGGTCTTATGTGTTTAGGCAGACAAATTGTAGTCATCAAACCATCAGATGTAAGGCTGTGTGCAGCCTTTATTTTTTATAAAATGTTACACTTGTAATGCATGTTCTTTCTAGCTCAGTTTTATGTTATTTTTCTTTATTCCTTTATTAATGGAGTTATTTGGGTTTTAATAAGTGGACAACATTTAAAAGGATTTATGCTAGAGCAACAAGCAAACATATGTTTTCTATGCATCTGTAATTGTCACATTAAAATGTTATATCGGTAGTTGTTTGACAATAAGGAGTAGTTGCATTTATTTTGCATTACATTTAGTTACATATATAAGTTACATCTGGCCCTTTGAAGTCAACCACTATGCTGATGTGGCCCTCAGTGAAAATGAGTTTGACCCCCCTGCTCCATTCTGACTCTTTGGTGTTAAATGCAAACAATTAGAATTTTGGTTCAATAGTTTCAGGTAATGAAGGACAGAATGACATTTCCATGAATAGATTTTTCTAAAAGGATTCTACTCCAATGATGTCATGTTTCTATTTAACATTAGAAGCAGAGAAATGATGAATAGAGTCAGAAAAATGGATTTGACTTGTTTTCATGTTTCATTGCAGTCAGTCTGCAGTGGCAGGAGGAGCAGAATAGGGGCAGAGTGTATTTGATGTTATCTCCTGACTCCTCCTCCTACCACTGACATGTCTAAATAGCAGCGGCTCTGTTTTCCAGTCTCATTCACGGTTCAGTCATGATGGCAGCAGTAACATTCTGTTGTGTTTCTGGTTCTTCTCTGTGGATTTCTGCATGTGTGTGGTTCTGGTTGTGTTCACATGTTGAAGGTAAGTTCATGAATGTTCTGTTCTTTAGTTCAAGTTTCTGTTTGATGTTTAGAAACTTCCACCTTTTATGGTGGCGGTTCTTTCTAAAGACTATTCAATGAACTAACGTCTGAATTTGGAGAAAGTTTCTTTCAATGGATTCAGACACAAAATGATGACTATCTGGAAGATTTGACACACAGTTACTTTCTAAGTGGGACTTTTATTTCTTTTTTTAAATGTAAAAGTAAAAGTTTGTTATATTTCTACAAAAATCTGCTATGAAGATATGATCAAAAAACAAACCTGTGCAGTAGAGACATCTGCTCATCCATTCAATCAATCACAGTGACGCACACGTTGCAGGAGAGAAATGTAGGTTTTTGGTGCTGCAATTCTCCTGAAACAGTCATCCATCTTTATAAGTTAAAGTGTTTTAGCAGAAGTTTGTGATTTCATTCATGACTAAATTGATTCTAGTTTTAATTCATTCTGGAATAATCTCTTGTTGGGTCTAATATCAAAGATTATACCAAAGGACTCTGGTTTGCTTTTAAATCTCTAGCTCATTTTGGCCAAATTTCTTATCCACAAATTTAAATATTCTAGTCAGAAATCACGTTTCCTTGTATTCTTTTCTGAAATAAATCTGTACATTAATAGTTTTCTAGTTCTGAGAAGCAAAAAGTGATCAGAACCGTCTGTATGTGAAAGATTCAATGTTTGGTTGTAAAGTATAACCCACTGGCTTATTTCTAATTCTATTCAAGATATGTAGATGTGATATTTGTAATTGTTCTCTTAATTCATCACCTCAATGTGAATCTCTGTAAAATAGCATAAAGTGCAGTAACTTTTATTAAGAAAAGTAGAACAGGTTTTGATTTAAGGGGATTGCTTTGGATGATTTGGATTGTCAGGTTTTTGTTTTGTTGACACTCAGATGGTTTTCAGTCTTTGATCATATTTGGTCAGAGGCGGGGCTTAAATATGACCCGGGTTAATAGCAGCGGCTCTGTCTACGTCTTTCAGTCATGGTTTAGTCAGTGTGCAGCAGAATTCTGGTCTGTTTCTGCTTCTTCTTTGGAAAATTGTTGACAGTTTGTTTCAATGTATTCAGACGAACAGAAAATGATGAAATTGTGGAAGATTTGAAACAAAGTTACTTTGTATGTGGAACTTTCATTTCTTTTTCATTTAAACTAAATTAAATTTAATTTAAAAGTCTTTTAAATTTGTACCAAAACTTCTGCTGTGAATATTTCCAAACCACGTTTTAGTTTGTTTTCCTCAAATGTTCCTCAGAAACTGAGTATTCAGTCAGTGATCAAAGACTTTAAAGTAGAAACTGTTTTGGTAGAAATGAGGTGAAAGACTGAAAACATTTGACTAAATGAATAATCATCAGGAATCATTGATTGAAATGTGTCTTTAGATTGAATTAGTGTTGTAGTGTTGCATCTGACTGGTCACGTGATGTGGACTGAACAGCTGAGCGTGCTGTCATTTATTTAATGGCGACGCACACACCTCATTCAGGAAAAAGCACCGGTGAGGCACAAGCCTTGTCAGTCCGTGTCTACAGCTTGTTTCTTACCTGTGTGCAACTGAGTGGTCCACAGTCATCTGTTGAAGAGGCAGCCGGTAAGAAAAGACTTTGTCTGAGCGCTATAGTTGTGCGATCACTTGTTATCTTGTTTGTTTGGTGTGTTGTGGGACCGGAGTGTGCGCTTCGCAAATGTTTGTGTGTACTTCAGTTACCAGTTGGAATTTTCAGCATTAAGGAATTAGATGTTTATTTCGTCGGTGTGCTTTGTAACTTTTGTAAATTTAAACTGGGAAGTTCTTCATGAATGTGAATTTTTGCTAAATAATGAGAATGTCAGGCTTTTAAGTCTGCTTCGAGTAAAATGTAACCTCGTACTACCTGCCTCATAGTCCTGCACCCCTGAGAAATCAAGGGTGCAGGCAACTCACCAATCTGCACTGAACCAGCGTGGTGAGTTATGGTTCACACCCACAACATGAATACACTCAACACACAACGGTCCTCAGTCCCCAGCAGCCGAAAGGCAGAGGCTGCTAAGAATCCCCGGGTTTCCAGAGTGCAATTAAATGTTTGCACCTACAACGTGAGGACATTGAAAGATCCAGAGAAGGAGGAGCTAGAGCAAGAGCCGACAGGTTTCAAGTGGGACATTATTGGACTGTCAGAAACACGGAAGAAAGGAGAGCATCTGAAACAGTTGCAAAGTGGGCATGTGCTGTACACAAAAGGAGAGAACGAATCTGTTGGAGGAGTTGGTTTTTTGGTCAACAAAAACATCAAGGACAGAGTTATAGAGTATGAAGGTGAGGGCAGCAGAGTGACGTCGCTTACACTGAAAGTAAACAGCAAATACCAACTACAAGTGATACAAGTATATGCGCCAACATCGAGTCACAGTGATGAAGAAGTTGAAGAGCTTTATGAGGAGATTGGAAAATCTATGGAGAAGAAAAAAAGCCAATACAAGATTGTAATGGGTGACTTCAATGCAAAGGTTGGACAACATCATCAAAGCGACGGAGCAACAGTTGGAAAGTTTGGTCTTGGAGAAAGGAACGAAAGGGGAACCAGACTGGTGCAATTTGATTATTAGTATTGGAAATACCTTCTACAGGAAGAGGAAGATCAGAAAATGGACCTGGATGAGTCCAAATGGCAAAACAAGGAACGAGATCGATTATATTTTGGCAAACAAAAACATGATCCAGAATGTCAATGTCATCAAAAGGGTAAACATCGGTAGTGATCACAGAATTGGTCAGAAGTAAGATGAAAATGAATACAAGACTGGAAAGAATGAAAATGATGAGACCAAAAGGAGTGAAAATAAACATCAACACACTGAAACAAAAAGAAAATGAATTTCAACTGAAGTTGCAAAATCGCTTTGAAGCCTTGCAAGAAGAGGAAAGTTTGGAGGAAATGGCACTTAGCATCTCAAAGACCATTAAGGACTGTGCTATGGAAACAGCAGGAAAAGAGGAAAGACAGCGAGAGGAGAAGCTCAAGCAGGAAACTAAAGAACTGCTGAAAGAAAGGAGAGCAATGGCAAAGAAAGATCTGAATGACCAAGACAGAAGAGAGTACAACAAATTGTGTCAAACCATCAGGAAAAGATTGAGAGAAGATTTTAGAGAGCACAACACCATGCGAGTGAAAGAGGCAATTGAGAGTGGGAAAGGATTGAAGAGAGCAAAAAAATAAAAAGAAGGCTACAAGGTTCTTATATCAGCTTTGAAAGAGCAAGATGGAACCGTCATCACCAACAGAGAGAGAATTCTTGAGAGGTGCGCAGAATTCTATGAAACGCTATACAAAGATGCAGCCCAGAACATCAGAAAAGATAAGGCAGAGGATGTACCATCAATCCTTGATAGTGAAATTGAGCACGCCATAAAAGGTATGAAGAATAACAAAGCACCTGGAGAAGATCAGATTGTGATTGAAATGCTCAAAGCCGGAGGTGAAGTTGTGAGATCGAAGCTGAGAACACTCTTCAATAAAGTGATAACTGAAGAAAAGGTACCCAACGAGTGGAAAAATGCCATTATAACACTCATATTTAAGAAGGGAGACAAGAAAGACCTTGCTAATTATAGACCAATCAGCTTACTCTCCCAAGTCTACAAACTCTTCATGAAGATCTTGAAGAATAGGATGAATAACAATCTGAGTGACCACCAGCCGCCAGAACAAGCTGCCTACAGAAGAGGTCATTCAACTATCGACCATCTGCAGTCAGTCATGCAAATACTCGAGAAAACCAATGAGTATAAAATACCCATTTATATGGTGTTTGTAGACTATGAAAAAGCCTTTGATTCTATCCTGCACAAGGCTGTTTTTGAGGCGCTAAAACAACACAGCGTAGAGGAGAAGTACATCAACATCCTGAAAGAGACATATGATGGAGGCACTGCTCAGGTTCGGAACGAATCACTTAGCCGACAGATTAAGATCACGAACTGAGTGCAACAAGGAGACACCTAGTCACCAGTTATGTTCACAGCAGCGTTGGAAGAAATATTCAGGAGAATGGAAGCTGAAGCGGGAATTAACATCAATGGAGAGAGGATGAACAACCTGAGATTTGCAGATGATATCATCTTATTAGCAGAAAAGGAAGAGGATCTCAGCAAGCTGCTCAACGATCTGAACAAGGAAGGGAGAAAAGATGGCATGAAAATTAACAAAAAGAAAACCAAAATCATTTGCAATGAAATAGCAAGGAAAAGGAGAAGGAAAGGAATAATTGTGGATGGAGAACAACTGGAGGAGGTGGATGAGTATAAGTATTTGGGAAGACTGCTAACACCAGGAAATGAGATGGAGAAAGAAATAGAGGAGAGAGTAACATCCGCTTGGAAGAGATTCAGACAGTACAGCACATTTCTGAGAGATCAAAAAATGCCCATGAGCCTCAAGAGGAAGATCATGAACACTGTCATACTGCCATCAATGACGTATGGAGCTGAGACATGGTCACTGACCAAGCGCCAAAGAGGGAAACTGGCAATCACCCAGAGGAGCATGGAACGATCAATGCTGGGTGTTAGGAGGAGAGATAAGGTCAGGAAGGAAGACTTAAGATCAAGAACAGGGGTGAAGGATGTCATGGAGAAAGTGGTTGAAGCCAAAGGCAAGTGGGCAGGACATGTAGCCCGAATGAAGAACCACGAATGGGCTAAGAGAACAACAGAATGGACTCCATGGGACAGGAAGAGAGGAAGGGGAAGACCGAAGAAAAGATGGAGAGATGACATCGAGCAGAAGGCAGGCAGCAGGTGGACCCAGAGTGCCCAAAACCGTGATGAGTGGAGTAAGATGTGGAGGCCACCCGCCAGCAGTGGCGTGACAGGCTGATGATGATGATGATGATTAATGAGATTTTAAAGTAATTCTTGAATAAATTTGGAATTGATACATGAACTTAAATAGTAATGTTATTAAAGTAAATGAGTGATGTTGCTAATTAACTGAGGCACTTTAAATTACATAAATGTTTGTTGTTAATGTGTATGTTGAATTTGTAAATATTTATTACTGTTATTGTGTGTGTTTAAGGTTTTTACCTATTGATTGCTGCCAGATCAAATGGAAATTAATTAAAGTTTGGAAATTGATCTCAAGTGGCAGAATCTGAGTAAATCGATCTTCAACGTTGGACAGTCAGCCCTTTTCAAGTGTGGGAAAAGTACACAAAAAAGTAAAAACACTTGACAATTAGAAAAGACTATTGCTTTAATCCTCTTTACTCATTTCTGGATTGGATTCTAGTTTGGATTGGACTTTTATTTTGAAAGGATTTGTCTTTGGTCCAGTCAAAGTCCCATGTCCTTTGGTCTGATATCTATGTGGACAGAAATACTTTGGATCTTTTAGAAGCAGAAATCAAACATTGAGAAGACATTTTCACTTGGAGGTAAAGACTCAGATTTAGAAAAGTTTCTTCCTGTTTTCTTTGTTTCCAGGTGAACCAATCATTGCTGCTCCTGGTGATGATGTCATCCTGCCGTGCCGCCTGGACTCTCAGGAGGATCTGCGTGGTTTCACCATAGAGTGGACCAAAGTGGACATGAAGCTTTTTGTGTATCTGTACTTGAGAAGGAAGATCATAACTGAACACATGAAGGAGTCGTTGATCCCGAGAGTGTCTCTGGACCAAGACGGACTAAAACGAGGAGACGTGACGTTAAAGATCAGGAACGTGTCGCTCCAGGATGAGGGGAAGTACAGCTGCTTCATTCCTGGGAAGAACTTCAGGGAGACGGTTCAGCTGGTTGTTGGTGAGTTTGCTCTGCAGGTTCTCCCTCACATGAAGAACATTTGTCCTGAACAGCAGGCAGGAAATGATGTCATCTCTTTGTTTCAGAGCCAAACGGAGTCAGAGCTCCAACCATGGAAACATCCCAGGTTGACATCATCTCCACTCCAGATCCAGGAGGAGACCGGATCTGGATCAGTCGCTCCAGACCGGCTCTCTGGATCATTCTTGGAGGTTGGACCTCATTGATCCTCTCTGCTGTTTGTGTTTGTGTCTTTCAGAGGAAACAACCAGAAGTGAGTCCTGAATTCTCTGATCTCTCATCTTTCTGCAGGAATCTTCAGTTTCTAACATCCTTTGTTTTCTTCATGTAGGGTCAGAAACCTCCTCTGGTCTGAAGACATCCCATCTCTCCAAAAATGCTTTGCTCGTCTTCAAGGATTGAAGAGACTTTCAGAATAAAGTTCTACCTGGAGAACCTAAAGTCACCGACCTCGGTCCATTCAGGAAAACAATAAGTCACATCAGCATCTGCCCCCACGGTTAGCAGTAAGGGGGCAACGGTTGACGGATGAACCGGGATCCATCAGTAGCCACGGTTCTGCACACGTGGACCGGAGAACGCCACCCCCCACCCAGTGGTGTTCATCATCTAGTAATGATCTGTTTGTGTTTTTCAGAATAAAATGCACCAGAATGCACTTTTGTTCATCTGGACATCTTGATATTTTTCTAGGAATATCTTGAGTTCAGAAATGTCTTTAGTGTTTTTAGAAATCGTCCTCAGTGAGAAAATGATTGCAGTGATTTCTGGTCTGTGTGTGTTTGTAAATACTTGATGTATTTTTGTATGAACTATGTGTTTGAAACATGAAATAAATCCTCTGTCAGCTTTAATCTGGTAGTTTTCTCCTGTTTTTTTCCTTCTTCCTGACCTTAAACTGATCTGAAGCGTGACTCTGAAAGCGTGACTCCATCCCATCAGTGAGTCTGGGATCCGCTGCAGACCTAGCTAGGACTCTAACGCTGAACGCTCACATCTTTCTGATGCTAGCGGAGTGTGGCGCTCAGTTCAGTGGGAACACGCGTGTGCAGTGATGTCACAGGATGTTCCATGGCCCATCTGGATGTCATTGAAGTGTTTGACGGTGAGGATGATGATTGGCTGACAGCCATTGACCAAATCCACATCTGGATGTTGTGGTTGATTTCTGTTGGATGTCCTGTTATCTAGCCACACTTGGATTGCAGCTGAAGTCAGATGATTCTGGATCATCCATGAGGATTTCCTCCAGGATCTGTTCCATGGTGTGTGATTCATGTCACTGTTTCCTGAAACCATGAAGGAATGTTTTCTGAAGGTGATCAATCATCAAGATCATCTCCATTTTGTTCCTAAAACTAATCTGCATTGATCTGGTTGTTTGTTTCTAATCAAAGAATTTGATTATTTCTGTCATGAGTTTTATAAATCTGTGTGTTTTTCTTGTTTTGTCTAGAATGAAAGCTTGAAATAAACCAAATCAATCAATCAATGGATGTATTGGGTCTCTGTTCTGGATCCTTCTGGAAGGTTTTTCCAACTGTGTCTTTCAGAGGAGACAACAGAAAGTGAGTCCTGAATTCTCTCAGGATCTCATCTTTCTGCAGGAATGATCAGTTTCTTACAGCTTCAATTCTTTAGTTTCTCTTTTCTACACATCAAAGCAAACGTCCTTTCATGGTTTATCATATTTCTGTTTCTGTTCGTGTTCAAGGAGGAAAATTGTTCATCAGAATTATTCATTTTTATGATTTATTTACCTATTTTTCATTATAGTTATTGTTGTCTGCGTATTTCAAATGTTTGTACATAAATATAAAAAAGAGAAATCTGGGTTTGAGCGTCCTGCTCACGTCTGCCACCTGCTGTCCGGGAGGGGAACCATCCAAACAGGTTTGCTCAAAGGTTCTCTGGAACTTCAACTCCATTGAAATTCTTCTGCCATAAACAGAAGACATAAACACAAAGATCATCAACCACAATCAAACTTTATTGATCTCACCAAACAGGAGTTTGTAACCTTCAGTGGCTGCAGCTTCAACCAGAAAAAAACTGGGATTTGTAGTTTTAAGAAGGGTTAACCCTAACCCTAACCCTTTTGGATGATTTTCTTAATGTTTTCAGTTCTGAACCATGACAGCAACAATCCCATTGAAGCCTCACTGAGTCATTTACTGACATTTATTGTTTTTAGTTTAACACTTGGAAATAAACAAACAAATAAATAAAAATCATTTCAACAGAGAAACTAGAAGAAAATGAACTAAAAATATCAGTCCAGTGTTTCAGCTGCTATGCTGGTGGTGTTGGCCTGATGAAGAACCAACACAAAGATCTGTTTATGTTTCTGTTCAGAAGTGGCACAATAACACCATATTCTATAGAAATGTATCAGTCGCATTAAACGCTGTTTCTATAAAAAAGATCAGAAGCTTTGTTCATTGTTGAAAATAAAGCCAATATTTATTTATTCATTTCTGAACTGAGAATCCATAACGTCTAAAAACATTTGTTCTAATTCATGTCAAATGTTTCAATTCAATAAGTTATTATGGTACAAATCAGTGCAGAATCTTATACAAAAGGTCAGAGGTCATTTCTTTTTCCAGCTGCTGCTTCTGCTCCTCCTTCACTGTAGTGATCTGGAACATCTCCATCATGACTTTGATTCAGATGATCATCTATGAAAGGCCTGGAGACCTGTTCAGGGTCATCCCCCCCTCCATCCAACGGTGGCTGGGAAGACTCCCCCTCCTTCATGTTCCTGAACAGAAACAACCCTGGATGGATGGATGGATGGATGATGGATGGTTACATATTAAGCAGCAGTTGTGGTACAAAGGAGCCACTCAATGTGGTGTAAAGTATCGATCAGTCAGATTTGTATCCATCAGTGGTTTGTTTTTCTTTTGTTACAGCAGCTTCCACAAAAACAGCATCAAAACATTCTGATGAACTTTGTTTTTTTCTGGTTTTCTTCTCGATTTTCTAGATGTTAGTTTTAATAAATTATCTAAAACTATAACTAACTCTGACAGCAAAGCAGAACCAAAGTTATCAGTCAGTCTCTTTCTACAGAACCTTGAGTTTAGTTAAGAAAATAAATTTAGTCCAAAATATCATCACTTGATTAAAAATGAGGATAAAATAAGAAAAAAAACTATGTTTTTTAATTTTGTCTGAACAAATGAATGAATGACATAAACGTGGTTCTCACCTCAGAGCGATGGAAGCAGAATCTGTTTCTGAACAAAGAGATTAGAAGTTAACAGTTCTGTTCAGTAAAAACATAAAAATGTAATTTATTTATGACTGACCTCCTACAATATCTAAACGCCAGGATCCCCACAACACCAAGAAGAAGAACACCTCCAAGAACACCAATGGCAGTGATTTCTCCAGAGCTCAGAGCAGATCCTACAGGACAGAGATGATGAAAATGAAAAGAACTGAAGAATAGAAAGTAAAATAAAATTAAAGTTCATATTTTATGTCCTTAAACACAAAATGAAATATATAATTCGCTTTTATTAAAATTTATATTAAATCTAAAAAAAAAAAAAACGGAAAGGAGTACACCATATGAGAAAATGATTAATCGGACACACACATACACGCACGCGGACACACACATGCACACACACTTACACTCACACACGCTTATACGCACACCCACCCACACACACAAGCAAAGTTTTTTTACAGTTTTTTTACAGTGTGTAAGGTGACCATGGGTGTCCAGAAAGGTAAAGTGTTATTATTGTTATTATTCTACAAACCTCAGTATCAAAGGAGAAACATGGGGGTATTCCAGGAAGCATGTTTAAACTAGCCTGACTTTAACCCTGAACTCTGGCTGAAATCCACCTGAACTTGCTTACTCTGGGTATGTCGGTTCCAAAAGACCGGATATGAGTTAGTGTAATTACGCTCCACTTGGTAACCCTGGGTTAACGCTCGTGCACAGCAAGTACATAAAGACATTCTCAATGGATAATCGCCGATTTCTGGAGTCACCATGGAAACGCATGGAGAAAAAAAGAGAACGCTATACTTCAGTGAGACGGAGTCTGAGGTTTTAATGATGCCGTATGAAAATTATACGTCCATCAAAAAAGTAATATGGCTGCATCATCAAAAGAAAGAGTATCTGCTTGTAGTAAGAACAGACAAAGTAAACGCACGAGTTTCTGATCATATTTTCATTTTCCTTGTGACGCATATATGTATATGACTTATCCAATTTTGCCACCTGAATGAATTACTTCTGTTGGTAATAAATAATTGAGTAAAATTTAATCAACCTAATTTCTTACGTCTATAAAACTCAATAATTGTTTATACAACTCTAATTTATGTATTATCTAACTAAATGTCATATTACTCTAATTCAATTTATATTTTTTCCATCTTAATTAATTATATTTCTTGATCTCTTATATGTCTAAGTTTGAGCCGGCAGATATGCTAATTTTTATAACAATAAAAAGGACGGGGAAAAAATACACGTAGCGCACAAATTCATTAAAGAATTTTTCGCCATTGACATAAAAACACTTGCCTGTAGGGGTGCTATATAAACACATCATCCTCTCCCTTACTCTCACTCATGGTGCAGAGACATAAGCACAGTAGGACAAAATAACTCAGCAAAACATGGCACAACACAGTAAAACAGTTAAACAACTAAACATATTTGGTCAAAAAGCCACACTTAAACCAAAATCCGTCCAGACAGGCAAAGGAAATGCTATCCCACAATCCTTTGCGGTGCCGATCTAACAGCAGGACCAACTTTACACCTACTTAATTGAATTAATTTGAATGAAAGTAAAATAACTGTCTAAAAACTGCGTGTTATTTTTAAACTGACTTAACAAACAAATGATTTATCTTAACTGAAGCAAATAACTATGTTAGATAAAAGTAAAAAAGTTTATCTTTCCAACATCCATATGTGGTCTTATCATCCTCTCACGGTGGAAAAAGTATTATCTGAGCTTCTTCATCCACTAAATCATCTTCAAATGGACACGCCATGCTGCTTCACCTCTCTGAAAACAAACTAACCTTCAACTAAACCTGCTCCAGACCAGGTTATGTTCAGAGCATGAGTTGATATGGCAACTTGACATACCCTGAAACATACTTCCATTTCTGGAACCGAAAGCTGAGGTTATCAACTTCCTTAGCCTCAAACTTATCGTGGGAGCTAGCATAACCTGCTTTCTGGAAAACCCCCCAGAAGGTGTCACTAAAAGATGTTTCCCTCACCTGGATGGTTGTCTGTCTCATTGTTCGTCTGTAGAACTGATCAGAAGTCGTGTTAGATTATATTTAGGTGGTTACATGTTTGAAAAAACTGTTTTTTCATTAATTCTGGTCTAAACCAGCAGCTTACTCTTCATCGGGATGACGTTAGAACATATTCCATGTTCAGGAAGACTGCAGCTGTAGTTCCCTTCATCCTGCTTGGTGACGTTGGTCAGTGTGACGGTAAAGGTTCCATTCCCCTGGGGGATCAGAGAGGTCCGGCCTTTGAACATCAGGTCTTGATCGTCAGGGTTGTCCCCATGACTCCGACGAATGTGCAGATTCTTTGAGCCATGTTTACATTCCAAGGTGACAGCCGACACGTTAAAGGAAGGTTCTACCCTACATAACACAGTCATGTTCTGACCCGGATGTGCTTGGACCGTCGATGGAGAGCAGACCATTTCAGATGAACCTGAAGAAAAAAAACAGAGTTTAAGTTTAAAACAACCACAGCTGCACATGCAAAAAAAAAGAGTCTTTGTGTTTCTGGTCATATATCTTTATTATTTTTTGTGTCAGAGTCTCCCTCCAGCAGTGAGGCTCTGGTAGAGGTTCCTCCTTTATTTTGTGTTGTCTGGATTTACTTTAGTACTCATCAGTGAGGTGTTCTTTTAGTTGATCATGTTGGTGTTTTTTACTGAGGAACCAGCTTCCTGTTTGTAGGTGAGCTTTATACCTCAGTGGTTTTATGCTCCCTCTGTGGTGTTTGTTGTTGTTTCTCCTCTAAAGAAACATGTCAACCTGGAACCGTGCCTCTGTCTGCGGTGAATTCCCATATTCTTGGAGGCGTCTGTTTGCATTTTTTCATCTTATCTTTTCGTTTGTTAAAGCAGGAAAGTGTTTTCTTTAAGCTGCTGAAGCAGCTCCATGAATCTGTGGCTCTGAAAAAAGGGAGTGGCAGGTTCAGCTTCAGCCTCTGCTGCTGTGTCATGAAAATGTTCAGCAGAGAAACTAGTTTAACCCAAAATGTCTGATGTGTTCAGAGGAAAGACCCGGACTGCAGCTGGAGAACCTGCATACCTTTGTTGTTCTCCCCTCCAGTCTTCCACTGTACATCAGGGAGGGTCAAACATTACAGACCTTCAAAACACAGCTCAAGCAGTGGCTGAAAGCAAACCAGACCTGTAGCCACTGACTTTTAACTCTCATAATGTACCACCTTCTTGTGTTCTTATTGTATCTGTGATTCTGTCTTTTGTTTTGTCCTGTTTTATGTTTCTTGCCTAGGGACTATGGATGCAAATTAGCATCATTACTATAATCCAGCATGTTTACGCCTATCATTGTTTGGTAGATATTCATTAATGTGCACTGTCCCAATTAAATAAAGCTTAAATAAAAAAAAATAAAAAAAAGCTTGCAGAAACATGGTTGCTAGTAGCTGGACAAGGAAAAAAAAGGGGGAAATTGTATAATTATATTAACTCTGGAGAACATGAATTCAATGTAAATGTAATGAATAAACTGAAATAACTGCTCCATGCTGGTCTTCTCTTTGCTGCTTAGAGATTCTTTAACTTCATTCTCCTCAGCTCAATAATTATTGCATGAAAAGTCTGAGACACATCTAACTATGGAGGAGCAGAAACCTGAACATATCCTCTATCTGCTCACCTGAAGCACACAGCTGCAGCTACTCTGCTTTTTTATATGGGTGGGGGCACATGTAGAAGACCCCAAACTAAATGAAATCCTAACAGTTAGTGCTTCTCATCTGATAGGTGGTTTCAACAGCCAAAGGAAAATCTAAATGTTACAGCAAACCCTCCTCATCCTTTTGGTTTCTACAAAAAAGTCCAGAGTTTTCCAAACACCCCCCCCCCCCCCCCCCCCGTGATGAGGGTTCAACCACGACAGGGCAGAGTTTAAACTTTCTCCATGGCCATTGAAGGATCCACAAAATTTTCTTCAATCACAGCTTGAGATTCACATTCAGACTTTATTTAGCTTTTATCAATATTGCCATTATGTGTCATACTACATACTATTTACATACTATTTACACACTATTTACACACTATTTACACACTACTTACACACTATTTACATACTATTTACACACTACTTACAGTAAATAATACTTCCTCCAATCCATTCTAGTCTTCAGAGGCTCCCATCTTTCAGGGTTGAGATGTTTCCTGCTTTAACGACGGTTTCTGATTACAGTTAAATCTATTCACTCCAATAGTAACCCATTGAATACAGAAATACTGACATGTGAAAGGAGGCTTTTCCCCTGCAACCAAAGCAGCAACTAAAGTTGTTCCATGAGTTCATAGAGCCTGTCATGCTGGTTGTTGGTTCAGATTTGTTTTTATAGTTGACTTGTTTCATTATATTTTAATGACTTGATCCACGTGTTTCTACTGTCAAAGCGACTTTACAGCCTTTTCTAGTGTGTGGTGCAGATGGTGGGGGTGGGGGTGGGGGTCAGGTGGTAGAGGCATTCAGTGGTGCGTTCATGGACGCTCGGACATATGAGTTTCAGTACAAAGACATCTTTGTGTGCTCATTAAGTCTATGGATGTGACGGTAGATCGCAGGCCCTCACAGACAAATAAACCAAACAAAAACTCCATCAGTGAATCATCCTCTGCGTGAAATACGTCACTTGATTGACATGCAGAATGGCCAATTAAACATCCTCTGAGACATACATAAGTGTTTTACCAAACTGAGCGCACTTTCTTTTACTTCTTCTCTATTTCTACATCTATTTATCTATCTATCTATCTATCTATCTATCTATCTATCTATCTATCTATCTATCTATCTATCTATCTATCTATCTATCTATCTATCTATCTATCTATTATCTATCTATCTATCTATCTATCTATCTATCTATCTATCTATCTATCTATCTATCTATCTATCTATCTATCTATCTATTTATCTGTAGATCTTTTGGATCTTGTCCCTTCAAAAGTAGCTCACACTAAAAAAGTGTGCCACTCCTGCTTTAACATGTGTTGAAACACCAGATTTGGTGCATCAGCATGGGGGGGGGGCACCTGGGGTGGCACGTCTGAACAAGTGACCCGCTGGACACGCCCCTGAATGCACACGACTGTACTGTGGGTGCAGAATTCCAACCTCTGATGGTGTCAACTTGAAGGGATTCCTTTCTGACGACTGATTACAAATCACTGGAATTGCGGTCTCAGAGTGAGAAAAAAATATATATCACCCAATTTTTGGGTGATACTAATATGATATCAGTTGTAAAATTGACCCCCTCACCCCCCCAACCAGATGTTGGTTTGTTGCTTTAGAGCAGGGGTGTCACAGGGGGCCACATCAGCATAGTGGCTGTCCTCAACTATATATTACATGTATAGAACTTATACATGTAATCTAAAGCTGCCCAGTCCGATATTTTAAGTCAGATTCCCCCTAGATATGAATGAATACACACCAATTTTTCATTTATTTTAAGAAAAAAAAAACTTTTCTGTTCTCGGCCACATAAAATGACATGGAGGGCCACATTTGGCCCCCGGGCCTTGAGTTTGACACGTGCTGTAAAGGATCACTGTGTGTAATAAAAACTTCAGATAATCCTCAATTGCTTTGTGTTTGAATTTGACAACACAAGAAACATGAAGTAACAAACCAACAGCAAATATGGAAACATTTTATGGAACATCAAAATATATCCAAATGCTTGTATTTATGAATTTCTGAAAGGCTCATCATCTTTACTACTGAGGAGGCAGTGATGATCAGGTTTACAACAGAGGTGTAAATTGTATTTCTGTTTAAAAAAGGAACAAATATATTAAGAGATCAATAATGGCTGTAGGACCAGTCTGCAGACTAGTACTGCTCCAACTGATCCCTCATTGGACCCTGAAGTGTCCCTCAGACCTGATTCCTGAATCCATTTCTCCTCTTCCTCACTGTTTTTTCTGAAACTTGGCTGTTCTTAGTTAGGAATCTCCCTAAATGAAGCTCCCAAAGTCTCCTTCCATGAAAGCTTTTAGGTCTATTTCCTGTGACGGTAGGTCGATTGTGAAGTAAAAAACATTCACCATCCACACACACACACATCTACACACACATGCTAATACATGGTGTTACCTGAAACACAGGTACTAACTGCAGAGTTTACCTTGAGTCAACAAATGAAAATGAACAGTTTTACTGTATGAATAGATGTATAAAAGTACAAAAAACTGTGTTTAAAAATCGTGTTAAAAAGATCTTTATCTTAGCTTTTTATAAAAACGTCTCTATTGTAGCACAGCTTACAGAGAAGGACCCCCCCATGATTAGTCACACCACTTTCTACTCAAAACTCTACTGGATTGGACAGTAATATGAAATGTTGTCATTTTGTTTATACCAAAGGCTAATGATCAAATAGATGTGGAATGATGCCCTGCTGCTTTCTACCTGTAGTAAAAAAGCCGATCAAGTACAGCAACATGCCGGCTGCTGTGCAGTCAAACTCCTCCCCTCCTAAATGCTCTACACTCTTAGAAACACATTGCTGTCCGTGAGATGAGGATTGATCATTATCTTCCAATTCATCATTTTATTTGGCTCAAGTATTATTAATTTTTAGATGATATTGATTAATTTTTTTTTATCACAGACAGGTTTCACACACCAGAATGGGACAAAAATGGCCTTAAAGGACTCGTTGGACATCTGAGGATCCCCCCCCCCCTGCTCTGTCTGTCTCTCAGCAATCACTAAAGCAGTAAACGTTTAACATATTACACAGTTAAAATTCATAAAAAAAACTATTCTCTAATAGCCTAGCATCATAGATATAGCAGGAACTCATAGAATGACAGAGTTCAGTTTGCTGCAGGAATTAGGATGAGTTTAATTAAAAACGTTTAAAGTTTACCTGAAAGTCCTTCCACCACCAAAGGAATCAAAGACAGCAGATAGAAGATCTTCATGATTCAGAAATCAAGAACGGACCAAAGTACAAACTAGCTCCTTCAGATGCTGATGGAGTGTGGAGCAAAATGCTTCATGTACACTTTGGTCCACTCCACGCTGTGATCCTGCAGATCCTCCTGAGAGTCCAGGCGGAACGGCAGGATGACATCATCACCAGGAGCAGCAATGATTGGTTCACCTGGAAACAAAGAAAACAGGAAGAAACTTTTCTACTTTTTCTTCTAATTCTACGGAGCCCGCCGGGTGCCAGTGGTTATAAAGGGAAAAAAATCTGATAAACTGTGCGCACAGATTACTAAAGCGCGCGCACGGATTAGTAAACCGTGAGCACCATCATTAGTCACTTCTTGTGTTCGGTGGTCTGCGACTAATCATGACGTCACACCATCTGATTGGCTGAACGTTTCTCCGATGATGTCTACGGTAGTGATTGTTCTGGATAGTTCATTGAGGAAGAGAAGTCTTCATGTAAACAATGCTAAGCTCCAATAGACACAGGGACTTGACCATTTAAACATGCTTTTATTATTATGATTATTACTAAGTGCATGTTCGCTTATAGTTTTTTTAAATCCGTGCGCCCGGGGCTTTTTTTGGCTGAACTGACACGGAAGAAGGGTTAAGATTAAGTTAATAGGTTAATACAACATTCATGCTAACAACATTAGCCCTGCTAATGAGGGATTTAGCCGTGGATCGATTTAAACTGGAATAACCATCAGCCTTTATTTTGTCTGGACCTGAACAGTAACCCAAATTCAGATGATTGTGTGCACGGTTTGTCAGGACTGGTCCCCCAAAAGCCTCCTCCGCCCGTCCTTGGTCTGGAGATAGTACAAATCTCCTGGGGGACACGGTTCTGGAGTCAGCGCAGCAGAACAGGGAAACAGAGTGAGGTCTGAAGTTTCCTCCGTTGCGCACACTGTACCAAAGCACCCTCACATCCCTGCAAACACGAAGCTAAGAGTTTATCTTCAATGCTCAGAGGCATGCACATGCAATAACTTTGCATGCATGCACGATTGCGTAACAGTACGAGCACAATTGATTAATCCGTGCGCACCATTTAGTAATCAGTGCGTACAGTTTACTAAATGGTGCTCACGGTTTACTATTCCGTGCACACAATTTACTATTCCGTGCGCACGGTTTACTAATCCGTGCACACAATTTAGTATTCTGTGTGCACAGTTTAGTATTCCGTGCGCACAGTTTATCAGATTTTTTTTTTTTTTAACCACTGGCACCCGGCGGGCTCCGTATAATTCTATCTAAAGACACATTTCAATCAATGATTCCTGATGATTATTCATTTAGTCAAATGTTTTCAGTCTTTCACCTCATTTCTACTAAAACAGTTTCTACTTTAAAGTCTTTGATTACTGACTGAATACTCAGTTTCTGAGGAACATTTGAGGAAAACAAACTAAAACATGGTTTGGAAAGATTCACAGCCGAAGTTTTGGTAGATATTTAACAGACTTTTACTTTTAAACTAAAGCTAGAGTTCCACGTACAGAGAAACTGTGTGTCTAATCTTCCAGATTATCATCATTTTGTGTCTGAATCCATTGAAACAAACTTTCTCCAAATTCAGACGTTAGTTCATTGAATAGTCTGTAGAAAGAACCGCCACCATAAAAGGTGGAAGTTTCTAAACATCAAACAGAAATTTGAACTAAAGAACAGAACATTCATGAACTTACCTTCAACATGTGAACAGAACCAGAACCACACACAGAATGCAGAGATCCACACACAAGAAGCAGAAACACAACAGGACTCTGCAGACATCATGATCAAACCATGACTGAGGGAGGAAGACGGATCTGCCGCTATAAATTAAAGTTAGAAAACAGCCGTTCCATCCGTTAAAACAGTCTATAAACAAGGATCGCATCGGAGGTATGAGCGGTGGCAGTTGATAGGAGAGGTGTACAGATTGTAACACGTAACAGCCAATGAAATTGTTGCTGCGACACAGGTAGCCAATCACAACGCAGATTTACGCAATCGCAAAACTAATGTATCCAAGCAAGCGCCTAACTTTTCCCCTTCATTCTCTATCGTAGTTTCGGATGTAATACACTTTTTCACCACTGACGAGTTTTTGGGGGCGCTGTTTCCACACCGTCTTAGTAGTGAGGATTTTACAGGAAGAGAAAACAACAACAATCTTGCGGCCAGAGTTCATTCGATTGCTGTTAAGAGCACAACAAGTTAAAGTCTGATGTAAGTAGAAAGTAATAACAGGACAAAGTTTCTAATTTGAAGACATTTCTCTTCCCGTCATCGTTGAACATGAAACTCCAGCAGTGAGGATAACAGCTGGATGAGAAGAACGTCTTCAAACTAGAAACTTTGTCCAGGTAAATGTGTGTGTGTGTGTGTGTGTGCCTTTTTCATTTACCAAAGGTGGTGTGGAGGTGAACAGGGGTCACATTCCATTTTTCTATGTTATTTTATTATGCATTTACGTTCATGCTGACGTTAAACATGGTAGAAATGATGTTTCCCATCTTTTCAGTGTCTTCTTTAGAGATGGAAGATGATGAAGAGTTGGAGAGGATGATGCTTTCTGCTTCTCCATCCAAACTCCTCCCTTTACAAGGTAAAACTAAATCACACACACAAGTACACAATGAGTGGTAATTACTACCTCTGGTTCCAACCTGTTTCCTTATTCCTTTTACTAAAGAGCAGAGACATTTAGTGAAGAAGGTGACAGGACCAACGTGTTCAGCAACAATCCCAACCCAGCCAAGTGAGCAGCACCAACGTGCATCACGTGTTGATGATGTTTCTGTATGTAGAGTAGTACTAGCAGTTAAAAAACTGATACTAGACTACATGTTAGTCTTAGATCAGACCTTTCTTCACACTAAGCACTTTTAAATGTGTCTGTTCAAATAGAAACATTTTTATATGTTTGCTTTATTTTCTTTCATGTTCACTGAGAAGAGGTCTAGCTGCTGCTGCTGCTGCTGCTGCTGCTGCTGCTGCTGCTGCTGCTGCTGCTGCTGCTGCTGCTGCTGCTGCTGCTGCTGCTGCTGCTGCTGCTGCTGCTGCTGCTGCTGCTGCTGCTGCTGCAAGGAGGCAGTATCACATTAATGCAGGTGAACCAATCATTGCTGACATCATCACCAGGAGCAGCCGTGGTCAACTCCCCCTGGCTGCAGCCTGCAGAATAGCACAACATAGTGGAATGCTGGAATGCTGAGGAATGTGTACACGCTGTGGAATGTTAACCCCGCCCACATTGAGCGTGTCTTCTTTTTTTGGTTTTACAAGTTTCCATGTGCAATATTGCCACCTACCGGTTTTTAAAGAGTTTTTCCTCACCGTGAAGGGGGGGTCTAAGGGCAGGAACATCAGTTTAGTCTGTTTTGTTAAAGTTTAGTATTTTCCTAATGCATTCTTTGTATTCATGATCCCCTTTTTATTGTTTTTCATTGCGCTAAATAAAAAAAAACTATTTAATTGAATTAGAGAATTTATACAGTGATTCCTGTCTTCTTATGCCTTTTACAAGTTTCCATGTGCATGTATTGGGGAGTTAATAAATTCTGTCTGGCCTCACAGACTCAAAAAAAAATAACTCATTGGATGAACTCAATTTAATTGTTTTGTCAGGATTTACATCCAATAAATATGAGTAACCCCACCTCAAAGAAAATTCTTCCATGTAACGAAATATAATCGAGTTAGTCGAACTCAATTTTATCAAGAAAGGCAAAGGGAAAAAAACAACCAACAGCGGTCTAATGCCAAAATCGAACTCAAACCCTCTGTGTTATAAATCCGCTAATTAAGCCACTGAGCTATCACTGCAGTGATGAAACAAGGCCGCCGGTATAAATAAATAGATTCCTTATTTCTATGAATGACGCTCTTCGTGTATCGTCTTATTGGGAGAAGCCGAGTTGAAAGGATTTCATGCCACAGTTTCGTTTTTTACGTGGAAAAAACGAACTAAAGTTTTCACTTTTGAAAAGTCGAAGGATTTGAAGGACTAATAGTCATACAGGCATTACATTAGACGAAGGAGTTGAACATTTTAATAGTTCAATGGTTAAAATAGGTGAAAAGTTGTAGCCGTGAGACGGCAAAAAGAATAAAGAGAAACAGGAAAACAGCATTCAACAGCATGTCCCTTACTTGAACTCAATTATTCTGGATTACTGGAGTTATAGGGGAAACTATTAATACATTTTGTGTTAGGTCAATTAAATGTAGATACAATCTTTTAAAATAAATATTTTTAAATAAAACAAACAGAATTTTATTGTGTTACATGATAGAGGGGCTTGAATCATTTTTTGAGTGATACATAAAAAAATTGCACCATTCAAATTTTCCTCCCCTCTGTTCATTTTCTTCCTCATACAATTCACAATGACACAAAATGTGCTCCACTGAATCTTCCCCTTTCCTGCAATCACAACTGCTGTGACAAAGGTGAATCAAATGCACGGGCTCAACGTGGGCGGGGTTAACATTCCACAGCAGAGGGGCTCAATGTGGGCGGGGTTAACATTCCACAGCGTGTTCACATTCCTCTGCGTTCAAAGCATTCCACTATGTTGACCCATTCTGCAGACTGCAGCCAGGGCTTACTCGGTGGTCACGCAGCAGATGCACGTCGGTCTCAATTTTGGAATGGAGTCAAACAGTTTTTTTGACTAAAATGTATAGTTCCAGTGTTAAGTCCTCAGTTTTGACGCTCGCTAAGTTCTTCTGGTTATTTTGCATATTTTCTTTATATTTATTCAGTTTTCCCTTAAGTTCACTGTGGATTATTGTTCATTTTTCAACCTGAAGAAAAGGAATTAAAGATTTTTCTCTTTTACTTTTGGACTGTGGATTTTATTGGATCGTTGGATAACGAGGAGAGCTGCAGGAGCGTCAAAACTGAGGACTTAACACTGGAACTATACAAAGTTTAACCCTGATGCTTTGGAAAAGTGTTTGACTTTTTCAATAGCTGCTTTAATTTGATGCTCATCTTTTAAAAACAGTGTTGTGTCGTCTGCTAACTGGCTAATAATAATCTCTGTGCCCAAGACGTTGAACTTTTTGATTTCACTACAATTCTTAATAATTATTAAATGGCCAACATTTCAGTAGCTAATAAGAACTGATATGGAAAGATGGGACAACCTTGAGGGATTCCTACATCAACTTTGAAACTTGGGGTGGTGCCATTAGGAAGGATAACACAGCTATTGATATTCTGATATAGACCATAGATCAGTGGTTCCCAAACTGGGGGGGCGCCCCCTAGGGGGGGGCGCGGATGTATTGCAGGGGGGGCGCGGTGGAGTTTTTTTTCTCCTACTTTATTGACAAACAACATAATACAATAACAATGTGAATGTCTCAGGGGGAATTGAAATGTGTACATATTGCAGAGAAATATAAGAAATAAAAGAAAAAGTATATAAATATATACACATATATACACAACATAAGACAAAAAGAATTATTACGTCAAAAAACTTTGGGGTTTAAAATTTTTTAAATCTTTCAAAAATTAAATTAGTTCGAATTGCTTTTTGGTTTTGCAGATGTTTGATAATGGTTCATTACTGATTGATTTCACTCAAAAACTGCTGGAATTTAGGTTTGGAGTTTGACCGTTTGACTTTATGGATATGGAATTTTGCCAATAATAAAAACAATTGTGTAATGAAGATACAATCTTTGTCTACTTTGACATTAAGGTAACCCAGAATAATGTCTTTATCTAAAAATGTAACAGTTTGTTTAGTTATATTTCCAATATAGTTTCCCACTTCAATCCAAACCTTATTTGAATGTCTGCAGTCCACAAACAGATGAGAAATAGTTTCCTCCTGAGTTCCACAGAATGAACAAAACAGGTCCATGTCCACAACAAATCTACTCAAAGTTTTTTGGTAGGATATATAGAATGCAATATTTTGAAGGACACCTCTTTTATTTTGTTATTTAGACAGTATGTATTACTAATAGTCCAAGCATCAGTCCATTTTATGTCCACAAATTTGGATTCCCAATAAAACCTCCCAGCAGGTTGTGGTATGTAAGAGATTTCTTATTTGTTTATTGGAAACTGAATTAACACAAATATCCACATTGTCCAAAAAATTGTCTGGGTTCTTAATTGACTTGTGTTATAAATCCCTTTAAACAGTTGAAGTAGACTGGTTGGAACGGCATCTAACACTATTGCATATTCTCTGGGTGGAACAGGAATACCGAATTTTAAAAGAAATTCTTCATAAATCAGAAGATGTCAATGAGAATTGAAAAGTTGTCTGATTAAAACAATATAATTATCATACCATCTAGGAAAAAAGTGATTTATTCTTGTATTGTACATTACTGTTATTCCAAATACAACAAGTTGTTGGAGAAAAATCATGTTTATAAAGGAGTTTCCAGGCCAGCAGGGCTTCTTTGTAAAAGTTTCAAAGTTTTGTGGGTAATTTTTCAATTTTACAATTACATTTTAGCAAAAATTTAATGCCTCCCATTGTGTCAAATATATATTTGGGAAATGCATTCCAGATATTGTCTTCACCTTTCAATAAATTACTTTATTTTAAAAGAGTTATTTAAAATTTCAAAGGTTAATACATCCATGCCCCCATGTTTTCTGGTGTTACACAAAACATTTTTCATTAAGTATTGACATTTTTCCCTCCAAAAAAATCAAATAATGTTTTGTCTATAAAGTCTATAAACAAGGATCGCATCGGAGGTATGAGCGGTGGCAGTTGATAGGAGAGGTGTACAGATTGTAACACGTAACAGCCAATGAAATTGTTGCTGCGACACAGGTAGCCAATCACAACGCAGATTTACGCAATCGCAAAACTAATGTATCCAAGCAAGCGCCTAACTTTTCCCCTTCATTCTCTATCGTAGTTTCGGATGTAATACACTTTTTCACCACTGACGAGTTTTTGGGGGCGCTGTTTCCACACCGTCTTAGTAGTGAGGATTTTACAGGAAGAGAAAACAACAACAATCTTGCGGCCAGAGTTCATTCGATTGCTGTTAAGAGCACAACAAGTTAAAGTCTGATGTAAGTAGAAAGTAATAACAGGACAAAGTTTCTAATTTGAAGACATTTCTCTTCCCGTCATCGTTGAACATGAAACTCCAGCAGTGAGGATAACAGCTGGATGAGAAGAACGTCTTCAAACTAGAAACTTTGTCCAGGTAAATGTGTGTGTGTGTGTGTGTGTGCCTTTTTCATTTACCAAAGGTGGTGTGGAGGTGAACAGGGGTCACATTCCATTTTTCTATGTTATTTTATTATGCATTTACGTTCATGCTGACGTTAAACATGGTAGAAATGATGTTTCCCATCTTTTCAGTGTCTTCTTTAGAGATGGAAGATGATGAAGAGTTGGAGAGGATGATGCTTTCTGCTTCTCCATCCAAACTCCTCCCTTTACAAGGTAAAACTAAATCACACACACAAGTACACAATGAGTGGTAATTACTACCTCTGGTTCCAACCTGTTTCCTTATTCCTTTTACTAAAGAGCAGAGACATTTAGTGAAGAAGGTGACAGGACCAACGTGTTCAGCAACAATCCCAACCCAGCCAAGTGAGCAGCACCAACGTGCATCACGTGTTGATGATGTTTCTGTATGTAGAGTAGTACTAGCAGTTAAAAAACTGATACTAGACTACATGTTAGTCTTAGATCAGACCTTTCTTCACACTAAGCACTTTTAAATGTGTCTGTTCAAATAGAAACATTTTTATATGTTTGCTTTATTTTCTTTCATGTTCACTGAGAAGAGGTCTAGCTGCTGCTGCTGCTGCTGCTGCTGCTGCTGCTGCTGCTGCTGCTGCTGCTGCTGCTGCTGCTGCTGCTGCTGCTGCTGCTGCTGCTGCTGCTGCTGCTGCTGCAAGGAGGCAGTATCACATTAATGCAGGTGAACCAATCATTGCTGACATCATCACCAGGAGCAGCCGTGGTCAACTCCCCCTGGCTGCAGCCTGCAGAATAGCACAACATAGTGGAATGCTGGAATGCTGAGGAATGTGTACACGCTGTGGAATGTTAACCCCGCCCACATTGAGCGTGTCTTCTTTTTTTGGTTTTACAAGTTTCCATGTGCAATATTGCCACCTACCGGTTTTTAAAGAGTTTTTCCTCACCGTGAAGGGGGGGTCTAAGGGCAGGAACATCAGTTTAGTCTGTTTTGTTAAAGTTTAGTATTTTCCTAATGCATTCTTTGTATTCATGATCCCCTTTTTATTGTTTTTCATTGCGCTAAATAAAAAAAAACTATTTAATTGAATTAGAGAATTTATACAGTGATTCCTGTCTTCTTATGCCTTTTACAAGTTTCCATGTGCATGTATTGGGGAGTTAATAAATTCTGTCTGGCCTCACAGACTCAAAAAAAAATAACTCATTGGATGAACTCAATTTAATTGTTTTGTCAGGATTTACATCCAATAAATATGAGTAACCCCACCTCAAAGAAAATTCTTCCATGTAACGAAATATAATCGAGTTAGTCGAACTCAATTTTATCAAGAAAGGCAAAGGGAAAAAAACAACCAACAGCGGTCTAATGCCAAAATCGAACTCAAACCCTCTGTGTTATAAATCCGCTAATTAAGCCACTGAGCTATCACTGCAGTGATGAAACAAGGCCGCCGGTATAAATAAATAGATTCCTTATTTCTATGAATGACGCTCTTCGTGTATCGTCTTATTGGGAGAAGCCGAGTTGAAAGGATTTCATGCCACAGTTTCGTTTTTTACGTGGAAAAAACGAACTAAAGTTTTCACTTTTGAAAAGTCGAAGGATTTGAAGGACTAATAGTCATACAGGCATTACATTAGACGAAGGAGTTGAACATTTTAATAGTTCAATGGTTAAAATAGGTGAAAAGTTGTAGCCGTGAGACGGCAAAAAGAATAAAGAGAAACAGGAAAACAGCATTCAACAGCATGTCCCTTACTTGAACTCAATTATTCTGGATTACTGGAGTTATAGGGGAAACTATTAATACATTTTGTGTTAGGTCAATTAAATGTAGATACAATCTTTTAAAATAAATATTTTTAAATAAAACAAACAGAATTTTATTGTGTTACATGATAGAGGGGCTTGAATCATTTTTTGAGTGATACATAAAAAAATTGCACCATTCAAATTTTCCTCCCCTCTGTTCATTTTCTTCCTCATACAATTCACAATGACACAAAATGTGCTCCACTGAATCTTCCCCTTTCCTGCAATCACAACTGCTGTGACAAAGGTGAATCAAATGCACGGGCTCAACGTGGGCGGGGTTAACATTCCACAGCAGAGGGGCTCAATGTGGGCGGGGTTAACATTCCACAGCGTGTTCACATTCCTCTGCGTTCAAAGCATTCCACTATGTTGACCCATTCTGCAGACTGCAGCCAGGGCTTACTCGGTGGTCACGCAGCAGATGCACGTCGGTCTCAATTTTGGAATGGAGTCAAACAGTTTTTTTGACTAAAATGTATAGTTCCAGTGTTAAGTCCTCAGTTTTGACGCTCGCTAAGTTCTTCTGGTTATTTTGCATATTTTCTTTATATTTATTCAGTTTTCCCTTAAGTTCACTGTGGATTATTGTTCATTTTTCAACCTGAAGAAAAGGAATTAAAGATTTTTCTCTTTTACTTTTGGACTGTGGATTTTATTGGATCGTTGGATAACGAGGAGAGCTGCAGGAGCGTCAAAACTGAGGACTTAACACTGGAACTATACAAAGTTTAACCCTGATGCTTTGGAAAA
The DNA here is from genome assembly GCF_053564925.1 of Oryzias latipes. Lineage (NCBI taxonomy): Eukaryota > Metazoa > Chordata > Actinopteri > Beloniformes > Adrianichthyidae > Oryzias > Oryzias latipes. Next base: position 33,982,022 of record NC_136254.1, on the reverse strand, counting down.
GTGTTTGACTTTTTCAATAGCTGCTTTAATTTGATGCTCATCTTTTAAAAACAGTGTTGTGTCGTCTGCTAACTGGCTAATAATAATCTCTGTGCCCAAGACGTTGAACTTTTTGATTTCACTACAATTCTTAATAATTATTAAATGGCCAACATTTCAGTAGCTAATAAGAACTGATATGGAAAGATGGGACAACCTTGAGGGATTCCTACATCAACTTTGAAACTTGGGGTGGTGCCATTAGGAAGGATAACACAGCTATTGATATTCTGATATAGACCATAGATCAGTGGTTCCCAAACTGGGGGGGCGCCCCCTAGGGGGGGGCGCGGATGTATTGCAGGGGGGGCGCGGTGGAGTTTTTTTTCTCCTACTTTATTGACAAACAACATAATACAATAACAATGTGAATGTCTCAGGGGGAATTGAAATGTGTACATATTGCAGAGAAATATAAGAAATAAAAGAAAAAGTATATAAATATATACACATATATACACAACATAAGACAAAAAGAATTATTACGTCAAAAAACTTTGGGGTTTAAAATTTTTTAAATCTTTCAAAAATTAAATTAGTTCGAATTGCTTTTTGGTTTTGCAGATGTTTGATAATGGTTCATTACTGATTGATTTCACTCAAAAACTGCTGGAATTTAGGTTTGGAGTTTGACCGTTTGACTTTATGGATATGGAATTTTGCCAATAATAAAAACAATTGTGTAATGAAGATACAATCTTTGTCTACTTTGACATTAAGGTAACCCAGAATAATGTCTTTATCTAAAAATGTAACAGTTTGTTTAGTTATATTTCCAATCTAATTTCCCACTTCAATCCAAAACTTATTTGTATGTCTGCAGTCCACAAACAGATGAGAAATAGTTTCCTCCTGAGTTCCACAGAATGAACAAAACAGGTCCATGTCCACAACAAATCTACTCAAAGTTTTTTGGTAGGATATATAGAATGCAATATTTTGAAGGACACCTCTTTTATTTTGTTATTTAGACAGTATGTATTACTAATAGTCCAAGCATCAGTCCATTTTATGTCCACAAATTTGGATTCCCAATAAAACCTCCCAGCAGGTTGTGGTATGTAAGAGATTTCTTATTTGTTTATTGGAAACTGAATTAACACAAATATCCACATTGTCCAAAAAATTGTCTGGGTTCTTAATTGACTTGTGTTATAAATCCCTTTAAACAGTTGAAGTAGACTGGTTGGAACGGCATCTAACACTATTGCATATTCTCTGGGTGGAACAGGAATACCGAATTTTAAAAGAAATTCTTCATAAATCAGAAGATGTCAATGAGAATTGAAAAGTTGTCTGATTAAAACAATATAATTATCATACCATCTAGGAAAAAAGTGATTTATTCTTGTATTGTACATTACTGTTATTCCAAATACAACAAGTTGTTGGAGAAAAATCATGTTTATAAAGGAGTTTCCAGGCCAGCAGGGCTTCTTTGTAAAAGTTTCAAAGTTTTGTGGGTAATTTTTCAATTTTACAATTACATTTTAGCAAAAATTTAATGCCTCCCATTGTGTCAAATATATATTTGGGAAATGCATTCCAGATATTGTCTTCACCTTTCAATAAATTACTTTATTTTAAAAGAGTTATTTAAAATTTCAAAGGTTAATACATCCATGCCCCCATGTTTTCTGGTGTTACACAAAACATTTTTCATTAAGTATTGACATTTTTCCCTCCAAAAAAATCAAATAATGTTTTGTTTAATAGGTTACAGATGTGTTTTGGCATTTCTAAAGACAGAGACACATAGACAGATCCAGAGATTCCTTCAGCTTTAGATAACAGAATTCTACCGTTCAGAGAAAGATTTCTCATTAACCACATGTTATAAGGCGCGGTGGAGTTTAGAAACAAAGGATTTGTATGTTTGTGTCAGTGTCAAATATTCTAATCTTCAGAAAGGGGGGGGCCTGCAGAAAAAGTTTGGGAACCACTGCCATAGATCAGGTTTCTAAATTTAGTACCAAAACCAAAATTTATAAACGGATGCTCCACTGAATCAAAGGCCTTGTAAAAATCCAGAAAGAGAATAAATCCATTATCTTTTATAAGGTGTCGGTATTCAATGATGTCCATAACCAGTCTGATATTATTATGAATTGAACGGCCCTTCAGAAAACCAGATTGTGTTTCTGCAATAAGTTCTGAAAGTCCCGTCTGGAGACGATAAGCAAAGATGTATGTCAATAATTTGTAGTCTGAATTTCTTAAGGTGATAGGTCTTCTGTTGTCTATAAGTCTAGGATCCTTGTCAGGTTTTGGGATAGAAACTATAATCCCATGTTTCATTGTGGTTGGAAGTGTGCAAGTTTCAAAGATTTCCAGAAAGACTTGATGCAGTAAAGTTCTGATATCTTCAAAAAGTGTCTATAAAAGTCGCCTGTGAGCCCATCTGAACCAGGAGATTTATTAAGAGAGACGACTAATGACAGCATCAAGATCAGAGATTAAAAGTTGTTTATCGCATGTTTGTTTAAAATTTTCGTCTATTTTAGGGATGTGTTGCGTAATCTCTTTTATAAAGTTGTCACAGTCTGTCCTTGAAAATGTAGAGCTGTAAAGGTGGCTATAAACCGTTACCGGTACCGTTTGTTACCGCGAGACTCAGATGCGTGAAGAGCAGCACGCAGACCAGCGTGGCCACGATGACCAGCAGCGTGAGGCCGACGCACGAATAGCTTCAGTGATTCCTTAGAGCACAGAATCGCTGTCAGTCAAAAGGAGATGCAGTCTAATCGACACACAGACCCTCCAATCGGAGTCCGGGTCAGCCCACTCCCCATTGACCCCCAGAGACGCGGGACATATTCGCAGCGTTTATTCAAAGGCCGTCTAGTTTCAAAGCGCTGAAAAAAAACCCTGTTCAAATCAGCCCCATTGAAGTCAATGGACGCTGGGCTTCAATAGGAAAATGCACTGTGAGGCTGCAGGAATGAATGACAAGGAAATCGAGTCTGTTAAAGTGAGTGTTTCCACACAAAAAACCAGTCCAGCTTCGTTGCAGTATCCCAACTGGGTCTGCATTTATTAACACCGTCGGCCTGTCTCTCTTATTCACCCGTCTCACCTCCTGAACTTCAACATAAATAGACAAAACCATCATTGCCCTCTAGTGGCAGGTCCATGAACTTAAAAAAATAATATATACCATATTGTTAGTCAGCCGACCTGCTGTATGTAACTGATTCTGAACAAACTCGTCTTTGAGATGAACGTTTTCTAACCCATTTTTAGTCAATAAAATGTTAATACAATACAATACAATAGTACATATTTGACCATTCATTTTTTTCATTATAAGGGAAGCTGAGCTTTCCTTGCAGTCTTAAAGAAATCGCCACTGAACTTCAACTCTATTGAAATTCTTTTCACATTTGTAGAATTTTCAGCTTTTGCCACAAACAGAAGAGAAGTTTCTTTCTAAGCCGCCTCTCCTCTGATCCTCTTTCTTCAGGCGGTGAAGGTGATCTGCTGAGTTTCTGTCCTGTGATCAACCATCCAACCAGCATCTGAGCAGAAAACCTTCTTCTTTGCTGTTAAAGACTCTTTCTGTTCTGACTAACAATCACAGGAAGTAACTACAGGGACCGTCTACTCCATTACTTTGGTCATTACAGTTTGTAAAACAGCAGATTCACATGAATGTATAAAGTGCATCATCAATGTTTGTCTCATAAAATATTAAATACATTAAAAATACAGAATCATTTCAATTTAAAGAGACGTGTCATTTTCTAGAAACTCAGTTTAGAACTAAAGTTACAGAAAAATGACAGATTTCTCCTGGTTTGAAGAGTTCTCATTTACCTGTTTATAGTAGGGGGGGGGGGGTGAACTCCAGCCCAAATGCAGCCTGTTCAATTCTTGAATCTGGTCCACCAAACTGGAATCAATGAGATTGCTAATCCTCATCCATGTTGGATTTTCCTGTAATTCTGGTGTCTCCCCATAGATGGCGCACTGCACACACAAATCCCTTTGTTTAGGGGCAGAAAGTTCTTCTGCATTCATGTGCTGCTGGAAGATGGGTTGTTTTTCTGACCTTCCTGTGTGTTTTCAGAGTGGGATAGTCATTTGTCCCATCATTCCAGCAGCACTTGAACGCAGCATTTCTCTCAGTTGCTGTTTTTCTCTCATGGACATCAACCCATCCATGTGATTGGCTCTAAAATGACAACCAAAGTCCCAGTTTGGACAGAAAACTCCACAGATGTTTGTTTCCATCTATTTCTTTTCAATGGGGATATTATGGGATGGATTGATTGGTGACAGAAAGAACATGATGGCATGAAAACAATAGGAGAGAACAGAGAATGAAAGTCTAGGATTTCCATCAGCAACGTTTAGGACATGAAGGCTCAATTCTCCATGTTCTCCTGAACAACTGTGTCATCACCATCTAGAACGTCAACTCAACACAAACAAACACGCAAACATATGTTTACATGTTTATTGCACATTATTGAACTTTTCCACGATTGGGAAGGAGCAGAATTGAAGAATACAATTCTTATAATTGTCTGCTCACTTTTAAACATTGTATAATTATTACATTTCTCACACCATCCATCCATCCATCCATCCATCCATCCATCCATCCATCCATCCATCCATCCATCCATCAACCGGTAAATTCAGAGCTTTGTTTTCTGGCTCAGTTCTCTCTTCTCCATGACGGACCGATACAGCGACCACATAACTACGGACGCCGCTCTGATCCACCTGTCAATCTCACACTCAGCTTGGGTGATGGACAGCCTCCCCCCAAAGTCCTCATTCTCTGCTTCCTCCAAAGAAGGCGTGTCAGTGGGATTGAGGAGATCCTCTAAGTTCTCCTTCCACCACCAGACAATGTCCCCAGTCAAAGTCAACCCCCTGAGCTCACAAACTCAGAGTTGTTAATCTCCCGATTGACCAACTCAGAGTTCAAGTTCAACCTCAGAGTTGGTTGAACCTCCTTTCTGAAACAGGCCCCAGAACTGAAGAACAACCCAGTGTTAGGAGAGGCTAACAACACTGGCTAACAACATCAGCCTTTATTTTGTCGGGGCACAATTAGAAACACAATTCCATGTGTCGTGATTTTTTGAACAGTTTCTAAGGACTGAGCGGCATTTCTGCTCTGAAAAGCTCACACACACTGTGTGCTCTGCTCTGTCCTCGCGAGTCCGGCAGCCGCTAACCCAGAGCGGCGGTTCGGCTCGCAGTCCGAATTCTCACACATAACAAAACAACAAAACGCACACGTAACAAAGCACCCTCCCCTCAAACACATTAATAAATCCGGCTGCTCTGCTCAGAGAGGTTCACTCGGTCCACTGGCTCCGGAGCCCGAACGCAGAGCTCGGATGCCGGGTCCAGACGTCAGTGGGCACACATCCCCCCCGCATCTCCCTCGTGAGGGGTGAAAGAGACGGGAGAGCCAGCGGGGCGAGAGCGGAGCGGCGCTTTACGCGGGGCGTCCGCAGAGCCGCTGGTCGGTCCCCTATGAGCTCCAAAGCTTTCTCTCAGCGAAACACCGTCTATGCATGGCGTAACCCAGAGCAGCAGCGACACACGATCGGTATATCCCAGCTATCTCGATCGGAAAGAAATTTTGATCCGAACGAGTCTGACCGGGGCAGAGTATTCCGAACGGCGTGTTTACATGACGCATTTTCTTTCCGATTGCTGCAAATACGACACACGACTCGTCTTGCTTGGGGTGAAGTCCTCCCGCCGTGTTCACCATCCATTCGGCTCTCACCGACACATATACTGGAAAGCTATGAAAGCTTATATTAGTACTGTTGTACTTTGACAAATTTGCACACGGGTATACACAACAATGTTGTGATGTCTTTGTCACGCGTTGAAACACCAACCGCCTGTCTTTTACCCGAAATCCGCTCCTATTTACTCAAAACTAGCAACTCAACCAAACTCCCCACAACAATAACACGACCAACAGGAAGTTGTCGGCCTCACACTCGAAACACGAAGTTAACCGGAAGTTCTGTCGTGCACGTAGTCTATTGCGGGTCAGGGGTTAGTGACGAGGCTCTTTATGCGACTTGTCATCATGTGTCTCAATACTGACTTGTTTTTATAGCAGCAGCCCCGTCTTCCTCCCTCAGTTATGGTTTGATCATGATGTTTGCAGCAGAGTTCTGTTGTGTTTCTTCTTGTGTGTGGATTTCTGCGTGTGGTTCTGGGGCCTGTTTCAGAAAGGAGGTTCAACCAACTCTGAGGTTGAACTTGAACTCCGAGTTGGTCAATCGGGAGATTAACAACTCTGAGTTTTCTGTTTCAGAGAAGCTGATCCGAGTTAGATCAATCAACTCTGAGTGGACTGATTCGGAGGTGAGCGTGAGCATCGCGACTATAAGAAGCCATTATCAATGGAGCGCAGATATCACGAGTCACCATGGCAACAGTAGAAAAAAAGAGGTCTGCGTATTTTTTGCCAGCTGAACTTGACGTGCTGCTGCAGAGTTACAGTGAATATGAGCACATATTCTGGAAGAAAAGCAACACCGCTGCATCTGCAAAACAGAGACAGTTAGCGTGGAAAACATAGCTGCTCCAGTTAATGCCTAAGTTTGCATTTAAATCATTGTTATAAAATATTGACTGTAATAACTTTTTAAATAGCGTAAGGTGTGAAATAAAAAATGGTGATATTTAGGTGTACTTTTGAAGTGTTATTCCTGGTGTAAATGCATGAAATGCTGCATAGTGTACAGAACCAATCTGGGGGAAAAATGCATTTAACGTCGGTAATGTTTAGAGGACTTTTTGTTAACCTTCCCCTCTGGCAGACGTTGGTCAGTTTAATATTAATACATGCAATTGTGTTTTTCAAAGTGAACTTTTGTCTACTGTTGAACCTTTCGCTGCGCGAAGACTTCTCCTTTCTTTTCTCTCGTCTTTCCGACCGTGGTCAGAAGCGCAGGGGAGATTTCCTTCAGGGCCGAAGGGAATTCTCCTTCGGGGTTCACTTCCCGTTGGAAACCCTCAACCTCCAGAGCGGATTAAGAATGACTCCAAAACAGTTATTCTGGGAATGACACCTTCTCTTTATTTACCTAAGTGCTCCGTCCTCCGAACACACAATATATTCCACGCACACACCTCCGCTCCGTGCTCACCCCCCCCCCCCCATCTGCACCTGCACTCGCACCCCGCTCAGCACACACACGCTGCAACACTACCCTTGTATTGATCGAGTGGTATAGGTTTATATGGGATTAAGAAAGTAAGCAGTGCTAGCAAATTGTGTTTCCAAAAAGTAATTGTTACATTAATCTAATTCAATGTCCCTGATTTCATTTTCATGTAGATGCAATCCTGCAGGAATTAAAAGAACATGGCAGCAGCTAAAAATGAAGTATAAAAACAGAATTCAATCAGGTCAAATGTGAGCATGTCATGGATGTAGGCTTTGCTGACAATATTTGACATATGAAACATCTACATAGCAATATCTAATGTTGTTTTCATTGTATATATGTAATTGACTGCAACGAAAAACGGTAACGCTCAAACAAAAACGTACGGGGAAATGACAAAAAATGGAGTCTTCTCAAAATCCTCGTACGAGGTAAATATAATTCTCTATGAATTAATGCAGCCTCCTCGTCTATTGGGTCCTCCAAAAAAGAACAAGCCATTCTTGTCACTTAGACCGTCTCTGTGTGACGAAAATGTGGGCAATGAAGGTTAAAGCGAAAAATACCGCTTCGTCTTTAAAAAGGGGAGGGGACCGGCAGAAACTTTGAGTTTGGAGAATAAAACCTGCTCCCGACCAGGTTAGGTTCACAGCATAAGTAACCATGGATACTGACTCAGAGTATAAGTTACCTCTCTTTCAGAAACGGGTTTGACTTACTCTGCTTTCTCTGGTTTAACAAACCTCCCATTCTGAAACGGAAAACCCAGGGTTTCCCTGATTTCAGGGTTAACGCACTCAGAGTTTACACTTAACCTCCTTTCTGAAACAGGCCCCAGATCGTACAAACAATGAATCGAACCCGGAAGTGGTGGACAAATGAGCAGCAGACATCCATAGGTGTACAAAAGTTAATGTTCGTCATAAAAATATCTGATAAGAGTTAAAAAAAAAAAAAAAATGAATAAAAACACTCGGTCAACAGCGACAGAGATCTCCATCTCCTCCGCTGTCATCTGTCCGTAATATCACCATACAGAAGGGGAATGAGCTCCATCCAGCTCCTGGACATGAAGCTCCCCGCCTCAGTCCAACAGAATCCGGGACAGAATCTGGCAGCACCGTGAGCCACAAAGGGATTAAGTGGGTTGAGAAATGGATTAAAAGAATAGAATCAGAAGCTAATTCTGAGCTAAAGCAGGCTAACTGACAGCCGACCGTAGTGATAGAGAAACAAATCAGAAAAAAAGTTGGAATTTTTTCTTAACCCACTGAATCTTTTTTGAGCTTATGGTGCTGCCAGAGTCTGTATGTGATCAAAGACTTTAAAGTAGAAACTGTTTTGGTAGAAATGAGGTGAAAGACTGAAAACATTTGACTAAATGAATAATCATCAGGAATCATTGATTGAAATGTGTCTTTAGATAGAATTAGAAAAGACTATTGCTTTAATCCTCTTTACTCATTTCTGGATTGGATTCTAGTTTGGATTGGACTTTTATTTTGAAAGGATTTGTCTTTGGTCCAATCAAAGTCCCATGTCCTTTGGTCTGATATCTATGTGGACAGAAATACTTTGGATCTTTTAGAAGCAGAAATCAAACATTGAGAAGACATTTTCACTTGGAGGTAAAGACTCAGATTTAGAAAAGTTTCTTCCTGTTTTCTTTGTTTCCAGGTGAACCAATCATTGCTGCTCCTGGTGATGATGTCATCTCTTTGTTTCAGAGTCAAACGGAGTCAGAGCTCCAACCATGGAAACATCCCAGGTTGACATCATCTCCACTCCAGATCCAGGAGGAGACCGGATCTGGATCAGTCGCTCCAGACCGGCTCTCTGGATCCTTCTTGGACTTTTTCCCTCAGTGATCCTCTCTGCTGTTTGTGTTTGTGTCTGTCAGAGGAAACAACCAGAAGTGAGTCCTGAATTCTCTGATTTCTGCAGGAATCTTCAGTTTCTAACATCCTTTGTTTTCTTCATGTAGGGTCAGAAACCTCCTCTGGTCTGAAGACATCCCATCTCTCCAAAGCTGCTTTGCTCGTCTTCAAGGATTGAAGAGACTTTCTGAAGCTGCAGCCACATGGAGACGCTACACGCCCGTCACCGCTGTGTTACCGTGGATGGAAACTGGTCCATGAAGACGTGACGATGCTCTGGTTCTGACCCGTTTCTGCCTGATGGTTGGAACTCCTTCATTTATCTGGAGAACCTTCTGGAGCTGTTTCTGCGGTTCTCAACTCCTGAACTCTGAAGGTGTGCTGGATCACCGTAAAGTCTGAAGGTCTGAGGTTTTGGACGATGTTTGTGGATCTCAGTGGTTTGAAGTGTTGATCCAGGTTGATCTGAAGTGTTGAGAGTTTGGTTCATGTTCTCCTTCAGGAACCGACCCACAGCAGGTCTGTTCAGGTTCCTGTGGTTCTTGGTGTTCTTCTAGACAACATCAAAGGTGTCTGTGAGCTAAAATGTTGGAAGTTCTACCAGAACAAAGTGAAATGAACACAGACAGACAGTTGAAACCTGAGAGTCTCAGGGTTTTTTCAAACTGAAAGTGACCTCAAGAGGTCGTGTCATAAAGGGGAGATATTGTGTTGTCTGAAAGAATAACCCGTTCCTGGTATTTATTATAATAGGAAGGATTTTGCTCACTTAGCTGTGATTTTTTTGGTGATATTTTCCTGAAGCTGCTCTGATATCTAGACTCTTATTACCTCTGCAACAAATAAATGCAAACCGCACAGTTCAAAACTTTCACATTTATGTATTTAATCAATGAGTTGTGGGCCATCAGGGCCTTCAAAACCTTCTCTGAAGGCCTAACAAATAACTGAATCATGTTGTCAGTGTTCTGACTTTTCCCTAACAAAGAGAAGAACCACACAGGAGATGAGAATTTTTGCTAGACTTTGCAGAAGGAGGAGTTTGTCTGTCACAGAGGAGTTCTGGCTTCCCACGTCATTGTTTTCTTACTCAAAGATAGAATTGAGACCATAATATTACTGTGATTAGCGTGTAAGAAAACGATAATTACGTAACCCTAACACATGTAGTAATAATATTTTGTCCATGCATACTCATTCAATCATCCCAAATGGTCCGTCCATTCCCTTTTATTGTGTTTATGATGGTTATGCTGCTTCCAGACAGACGTATTTTCACATTGGACTATTTAACCAATCGCATTTCAGCTGTACTTTTTTGCCAGGCAGGGTAAGGGCCTTCACTCTCTGTTCTGAAGGTCCTGTGATGCGAAATCAATGTCGGTCATTCATTCTTTCAACCAATCAGATTTTGAGATGGTGTCAGCAGGGCCTTCTAGCAGGCCAAGGCAATGTCCCACTTTTCAAACCTTCTGATTGGACAGAAGTTTCAGGAAGTCACATGCAGCCTCGTCCAGTTTGACACAGATCCACAGAGAACTTCTGGATCGGTTAAACAGACTGACTGTGATGTACTCCATGGAGGATTTAGTTAGGTTTAAGGTGAAAACCCAAGTGAAGACATTTATTATGATAAATACCATAATAAATAATATTCATAATGTATGTGATTGTTTTCAATGTGTTTGTGCTGGCTGTAGTTGCATGGTGAGATTTCTTTACAGTTTTGTTTATACAGTTTATTTAGAGAAATAAAGATGGTTCATGAGGGGTTAAATGATTCAGACGTAGGTTTACTGAAGGCCCAGGTGTGTAATGTACGATCCACCACTGGATTTAAGAAAGAAATGAAACAGCAGAAAAACAACTGTGAAGGTAAAACTGTGAAATCAATAAAAAGATGAACCCTCATGTTTTAATGGTCTGGATCTTTTTTCCTGAGAAGATGCTGCTCTATTTGGTTTACATTTCCTCTGGATGGAGGAGCAGCTGACAGACGTTTCCATGGAAACCACTTCCATCTTCCTGCTTTGATCTTCTGTCAGAAATCCTGTCAGGAAGATGTTGGAGCTTTGATTGGGTCTTCTGGTGTTCCAAAAGAGAACGATGTCACACTGGACACCAGAAAAGTGTCTCCACTTCCATCATTCCAGAGTCCGTCCAGGAAAAACCTTCAGCTTTCATTTCCAGTTGGTTTTCTGGAACCAGCAGCAGGACCTCTGCTGGGATTTGAGCAGAACAGAAACAAAGCTCCTGAAATCCAGGAGACGACTGCAGCAAAGTCAGACGGATCCCAACCGTCAACTTCAACCTGCTGTTTGGAGGAAACTGAGGAGCTGAACATCCAGTGGGCAGATGAAGGAGCTCTCAGGCATGAAGTCCACCTGAAACCCACAAACTTCTGTCCAGAAAAACATGAAGATGTCTGATGATGTCATTTCTGATGGTTCTAGCGTGGAGCTCCATCCCTGTAGGACTCAGTCTGAGAAGATTCTTCCAGCAGCAGCAGCAGGACCTTCAGGAGAAAGGAGGTCAGAAGCTGCAGCTTCAACCTTCAACCTTCAGTCAGAGCTGAGGAAACACCTTCTAAGGTTGGACCAGAACCAGAGGGACGCTTCATTTAAGGAGGAACTCATTCACAGTCCAGAACCACGGAGAAGAAGACCAGGAAGGAGTCCATCCATCAGAGGAACAGATCATGGAGATGTTGGAGATCAATGCAGGGAAGCAGATGGAGACGCTGAGAGGAGGAAGAGTGATGATGCTGCTGAAAGGAGGAAGAGGTTGGAGACACCAGGAAAGAGGAGGAAGACCAAAGAGGAGGTGGATGATGGAGAGAAGGAGGACATGAGGGTGGAGGATGCAGAGGAGAAGGTGGGATGGAGGGGAGATGATGTCACTAAAACCTTGGATTAAATGGAGTCAAAATTCTGGTTTTTCAACAGTCTGACCCTGTTCTGGTCCTCTTTCACAATAAAAGTCCAGATTTATTTTCCTAATGCAGTCTTTAATCAGCTGAGAGTTCTTTATTCAGGTTTCTACTCACAGGTTGTCACAGTAGCAGGTCTCTAGCGCCCCCATGTGGCTGCTTGAACCTTCACCTGTAGAGACGGAGCAGCAGCTCTGATGAGTCAGCATATTTTAATGCTTTCATTAAATGAAAATAAAAACATTCATCTGAACCGGTTTAATGTCAGACAATATTTTCACGGACCGGCCTGTGCCAGGATGAAGTTGGCGTCTGATTTTTGTAGCTTCCAGTTTAACTTTGGAGGCTAAAGTTCATCTTCATCCTCTGTCAAATATCTGCAGATGATTTAAACTTCATTTGTTTTTTATGTTTCATGCAGGAAACATTCAAATGTCATTCAGATTTTTCCTTAAACCCAAAACTGTCAAAGTGGAAGAGAAACAAATCAGACGCCAACTTCAGCCTCGTCCAACTTTAAGAAAGTAGTGGATGGATTTTCAACACAGAACCTCCACAAGCATCAAGAATGACCGGATGTGGAGGAGAGAATCCAGTAGTTTTTCAAAATAAAACTTCCTTCAGAATTTGACTAGAAATACAACAGAAAAAGGAAAGTCTTGTTTTTTTCTCTGCAGATCGATACCAGAACCGGTTTGCTGTCCGGGTTTGGGGACCACTGCATTCCAGCAGGAGAAACTAAATTTTAGTGAATCTGTGACTTACGTTTTCTTTACGTCTCTCATTTTAACGACACAAACAGCAGAGAGGATCAATGAGGTCCAACCTCCAAGAAGGATCCAGAGAGCCGGTCTGGAGCGACTGATCCAGATCTGGTCTCGACTTTGTGTAACCCTTGTGCTAACCTAGGCACTTTACCATTGGGAGTTGGGTCATCTAGACCCACTAGTCAGTGCTCTGAACCTTTTTTCTTCAATGATTTGTGATCTTCACTGGTGTCCATGGATTAAATGAAATCTTTCCACCTTTATCCACCTTTGTCATGGTAGGAGAACATATCAATCTCAGATAGCACAAGGGTTAATCCATAAAAGTCATGAAAAGAGCTTGAAACCCCGCTAGCATTGAGCTAGCAAGCATGGCTAACAAAGGAGAACATTGTTTATAATGAATGGTGATAGTTTTTCATGCAGCGTCTTACTTTCTAACATCTTTTTTCACTAGCAGCTACTGGTGGAGCTCCTCATCTGACTGTGCTGGCGTCCTCTGGTTACATAAAGTACACGTTTGATAGTTTATTATAGTAAAAGATTTGAAAAACATGAATGACTCACCATTTGATACTGGTATTTTGACGTAAGACTTGTAGTGTTACCTGCAGACTGACGAGGGACGTATCAAGGGGGGAGAGATGGCTTCCAAGCATTTTTCATAGTGAAGAAAAACGTTATCTACGAACGTGCAAAATTCAACAAGAGAAAGCAAGAAGAAAATGAGACTGTGGATGCATCTGTTACTGCACTGTATGCATTAGCAGAACACTGTGGCTATGGGACACTTCATGATGAGCTCATACGTGATCGACTGGTGGTCGGTTTGTCAGATAAACGCCTGTCTGAACGCATGCAGCTAGACCCGGATCTTACGCTGGATAAAGCGATTAACATGGCACGACAGAGCGAGGAAGTGAAAAGGCAGCAATCTTCACTGCAAGGTGACACCAGGACACAGCCAGGAGATGCTAAATGTGTTGACAGGGTGCACAAAAGCAGCAGAAAGTTTAAAACCAAATCACATCCAGACGTCAAACAGAGCAAATCGTGGAGGCCTCAACACAGTAGACCAAATGCACAGTGTCATAAGTGCAGCAGTTCATCACCACATCCAAAACGTGAGTGTCCAGCTAATGAAACAGTATGTCATGTATGTGGAAAAAAGGGACATTACATGAGAGTGTGTAAAATAGACACAGGAGCTGATGTCACAGTTTTGCCACTTCAGGTGTTCAAATAGATCTTCAGAGACAGTTGCCCACCCACTCTTCAAAAACCAACCAAGCCTCTGTTTAAGCCGTTGGAAGTCCTCGGTTCACAGAGATGAGACTAAGGAAAGGAGCTAAAGAAGCAAGAGAGGATGTGTACATCCTGAAACACCTGCACACAGCATTGCTGGGAAGACCTGCTATCCACAGGTTGGAGTTAGTTACTGGAATAGACACGCTCAGCATCGAAACACTAAAAGTCAGCTACCCAAAACTGTGCAGCGGTCTTGGTGAAGTGAAGCAGCCATACAACATCAAGTTAAGGCCAGATGCTCAGCCTTTCTCATTAAAGACACCTCGGAGAGTTCCATTGCCGCTCATGGACAAAGTGAAGCAGGAACTGTCCCACATGGAAGACTTAGGTGTGATAAGCAAAATAGAGGAGCCAACAGAATGGTGTTCTGGCATGGTGGTGGTACCCAAAAAGAAAACAGACAAGGTGCGTATTTGTGTTGATCTCACACACCTCAGCCTTTCTGTGTGTCGAGAAAAATACATCCTGCCATCAGTGGAAGAGACATTAGGCAAATTGGCTGGAGCCAGAATTTTCAGCAAATTGGATGCTAATATGGGATTTTGGCAAATTCCCCTTACAGAAGGGTCAGCCAAGTACAACACCTTTATTACACCTTTTGGCCGTTACTATTTTAGGCGGCTACCTTTTGGCATTGCTTCTGCTCCTGCACATTTCCAGAACAGAATGTCAGAAGTCATAAACAGTCTGGAAGGTGTGGTTTGTCACATGGACGATGTGTTGGTTTGGGGCAGAACACAGGAAGAACATGACACTCGCCTACATGTTGTGCTTAAAAGGCTGCAGGAGGCAGGCATTTCACTGAATGTGGAAAAATGTGAGCTGTCAAAGCAGGAAGTGATCTTCTTAGGACATGTCATCTCAACCAATGGCATCAGTCCTGATGAGAAAATGAGAGAACGAACAAATGTTTCTGAACTGAGGAGTTTTCTAGGAACAGTTAATCAGCTTGGAAAGTTCATCCCTCAGCTGGCAGAAAGAGACAAACCTCTGAGAGATCTTCTTTCTAAAAAGAACCACTGGGTGTGGGGGATTGACCAGGCTCAAGCATTTCAAGATTTAAAAGACTCTTTGGCCTCACCTCCAGTGTTGGCCGTGTATGATCCAAATCGGGACAGTAAAGTCTCAGCAGATGCATCGTCGTATGGACTAGGGAGCGTCCTACTCCAAAAATGGGGCAGCGATTGGCGTCCTGTGGCTTATATCTCACGCTCTCTCACGCCAACAGAGCAGAGATACGCACAGATAGAAAAAGAAGCCTCAGCACTCACTTGGGCTTGTGAAAGGTTCAGAAACATCCTGATAGGCAAGCACTTCCAGATGGAGACTGACCACAAACCTCTCCTGAGTTTGTTAGGGTCCAGCAACTGGATGCCCTTCCTCCACGCATTCAACGGTTTAAAATGCGCCTTATGCGTTATTCCTACTCAATATCGCATGTGCCAGGAAAAAGCTTGTGGACGGCAGACATGCTATCACGTGCTCCCCTGTTGAATAATGAAACACCCGATGACAAGGAGTTGCTGGAGGACACAAATATATATGTGGACAGGATAATGGAGAACCTACCAGCAAGCACCTTCTATTTGGATCACCTGAAACAAGAGCTGCAACAGGACAGTGTGTGTGCACATGTGATGCAACTCTGTGAGCAAGGATGGCCGACTCACTACAACGGTGAACCAGCAATCAGACCCTACTGGGCGGAACGAGCATCACTCTCAGTACATGATGGACTGCTGCTCAAGGGAGACAGGCTTGTTATCCCTTCTTCACTGAGATATGGGGTGCTCACAACACTGCATTAAGGTCACCAAGGAGTCGTGAAACGTGCACGGCAGTCGGTGTGGTGGCCTGGATTAAGCCAGCAGATAAATGAGTTAGTTCTCTACTGCCGGATCTGCAGTAAAGAGAGGCATAATCCTGCAGAGCCGTTGTTGCCAACCCAGTATCCAGGAAGACCGTGGCAAAAACTGGGAGCAGATTTGTTCATGCTGGGAGCTAAATCTTACCTGCTAGTAGTGGATTATGCATCCAGATTTGTGGAAATCGCTTTGCTTTCAACCACAAAGTCTGCAAATGTGATTCACCACTTAAAATCTATCTTTGCACGCCACGGCATTCCAGAGCAGCTGGTGACAGACAACGGGCCTCAATTCTCTGGAGCTGTTTTTGCAGAGTTTGCACAATCGTATGGATTCCATTACATCACCAGCAGTCCCAAACATCCTCAGAGTAATGGTGAGGCTGAGAGAGCAGTCAAGACCATAAAAGAACTCCTGAAGAAAGCTGCTGATCCCTATCTTGCACTGCTGGCATACAGAGCTACTCCACTGAACGGATGCAGCCCTGCTCAGCTTCTCATGGGGAGGAGGCTTCGCACCACAGTGCCGACATTTCCAGCTCTTCTACAACCTGCTCTTCCCGACATGGAGGCTGTTTCACATAAGGAGAACAAGAAGAGGATGAAAGATGCACAGCTGTTTAATCAGCGCCATCGAGCACGGAACCTTCACCAACTTGTTCCAGGACGAGAAGTGTGGATACCAGATCTAGGATCAGGTGGAGCTGTGGTGAGCAGACACACAACCCCTCACTCATACATGGTTGAAGGACCTCATGGGACAGTAAGGAGAAATCAACGTCACCTTGTTGCCATGAAGACTTTACCCGAACAGAGCCAGAGCGACACAGAGCAACTGGTTTCAGTTGTGCTCCAGAACAACAACCACCAGAGTCGCTGATCCAGAACTCATCTGATTTGACATCTACCCCCAGAACCAGGTCTGGGGGAGCTGTTATAAAACCAACCAGACTGGATTTATAGATTGTTTAAATAATGAAACATTTTCAGCGATGTTGGACAAAAAGAATGTTTTGTATTATGTTGTTTTTTTTTATAATAGAAAGACTCTCCAACCTCAATGAAGAGTTCTTTGTAAGGGTTGTTAAACAATGACAGTTTAATAATTGTTTGTTCTATTTCAAAAAGGGGAGATGTGGTGTTATGCCATTGTTTAATTGGAAATCTGTTAATTATCCCTTGTGCTATCCTAGGCACTTTACCATTAAGAGGTGGGTCATCTAGACCCACTAGACAGTGCTCTGAACCTTTTTTCTTCAATGATTTGTGATCTTCACTGGTGTCCACGGATTACATGAAATCTTTCCACCTGTATCCACCTTTGTCATGGTAGGGAGAACACGTCAATGGAAGGGGGGGGGGGGGGGTCATCTAAGATAGCACAAGGGTTACAGAACTACAGGGTCGCATTGTTATGACGTCACGGCTGTGTGAGGGCAGCGGGAAGCGTGGCTAGACCGAGAGACACATGTTGAAGGCTGTCTTAGGAATGTTTGAATAAAGCGCCCTAACAAGCAAACAGTTGGACCCTTATTTGTTTCCCTAAATTTAAATAACACGACAGGGCCATCGCCCGTATTGCCCGTGGCGAAAACCGCTACTGCCTAGAATGCATCATGCTCTCCATCATCTTCCATCTCTAAAGAAGGTACTGAAAAGATGGGAAACATATTTTCTACCATGTTTCCTAACATGAGCATGAACGTTTAGTCTGCCACAGACCTGGGGGACTAGAAGAAGGTTTAAAACAGGAACTGAAGAACTCTGAGTCTGAGCCTCTTTCTTCTTCAGGTACTGCTGGAGCAGGAACATTCTGCTGCCTGAAACCTACTGTTTACTGAGGATACATGATGCATTTCCATCTTCTCTTTTCTCCCAGACATCCCTCCAGGTCTTCTTAGAAACCAGACCAAATCCAACCAGCTGGTTGTTCTCACTACCAAGGTGTCTCCACTGATCTTTCAGCTAAATAGTTTCTCAGATCTCTAATTTTGCATATTCCTGCAATACAAAAAAACCTGCATATATATATAATCCATTAAATGCATAATGAAATACTGTAACCCCTGTTATGCATATTAAAAATAGCATATAAAATGTAATGTTCATCTCCACATTCCCTTTGGTAAAATGAAAAAGGTTTTGAAAACACACACACACTTCTCAACGTTTCTAGTTTGAAGACGTTCTTCTCATCCAGCTGTTATCCTCACTGCTGGAGTTTCATGTTCAACAATGACGGGAAGAGAAATGTCTTCAGATTAGAAACTTTGTCCTGTTATTATTTTTTACTTACATCATACTTTAACTTGTTGTGCTCTTGTGTTTTAACAGCGATCAGATGAACTCTGGCCGCAAGATTGTTGTTGTTTCTCTTCCTGTAAATTCCTCACTACTAAGACGGTGTGGAAAAAAACCTTGCTAGTGGTGAAAGACTGTATTACATCTGAAACTACCATAGAGAATGAAGGGGAAGGGTTAGGTGCTAGGATACTGTAATTTCGCGATTGCGTAAATCTGCGTTGTGATTGGCTACCTGTGTTGCAGCAGAATTGTCATTGGCTGTTACGTGTTACAATCTGCATATCTCTCCTATCAACGGCCACAGCCCCTACCTCCGATGCGATCCTTGCTGATAGGCTGTTTTAACGGAAAGAGACGGCATTTTTCTAACTTTTTCTAACTTTAATTTATAGCAGCAGCTTCGTCTTCCTCCCTAAGTCATGGTTTGGTCACGATGTCTGCAGCAGAGTTCTGTTGTGTTTCTGCTTCTTCTTGTCTGTGGATTTCTACATGTGTGTGGTTCTGGTTCTGTTCACATGTTGAAGGTAAGTTCATGAATGTTCTGTTCTTTAGTTCAAGTTTCTGTTTGATGTTTAGAAACTTCCACCTTTTATGGTGGTGGTTCTTTCTACAGACTATTCAATGAACTAACGTCTGAATTTGGAGAAAGTTTGTTTAGACACAAAATGATGACAATCTGGAAGATTTGACACACAGTTTCTCTGTATGTGGAACTCTAGATTTAATTTAAAAGTAAAAGTCTGCTAAATTTGTACCAAAACTTCTGCTGTGAATCTTTCCAAACCATGTTTTAGTTTGTTTTCCTCAAATGTTCCTCAGAAACTGAGTATTCAGTCAGTGATCAAAGACTTTAAAGTAGAAACTGTTTTGGTAGAAATGAGGTGAAAGACTGAAAACATTTGACTAAATGAATAATCATCAGGAATCATTGATTGAAATGTGTCTTTAGATAGAATTAGAAGAAAAAGTAGAAAAGTTTCTTCCTGTTTTCTTTGTTTCCAGGTGAACCAATCATTGCTGCTCCTGGTGATGATGTCATCCTGCCGTGCCGCCTGGACTCTCAGGAGGATCTGCAGGATCACATCGTGGAGTGGATCAAACGAAACATGAAGCATTTTGCTCCACATTCCATCAGCCCCTGAAGGAGCCAGTTTGCACTTTGATCCGTTCTTGATTTCTGAATCATGAAGATCTTCTATCTGCTGTCTTTCATTCCTTTGGTGGTGGAAGGACTTTCAGGTAAACTTTAAACTTTTTATTTAAACTCATCCTGATTCCTGCAGCAACTGAACTCTGTCATTCTGTGAGTTCCTGCTAATTCTGTGATCATTAGGCTGTTAGAGAATAGTTTTTATCAATGTTAACCTTATATGTTAGACGTTTACTGCTTTATTTTTTGCTGAGAGAAAGGCAGAGCATGGGGGGGGGGGAGTCCTCAGATGCCCAACGAGTCCTTTAAGGACATTTTTGTCCCATTCTGGTGTGTGAAACCTGTCTGTGATACAAATTATTCAATATCATCTAAAGATGAATAATACTTGAGCCAAATAAAATGATGAATTGGAAGATAAAGATCAATCCTCATCTCACGGACAGCCATGTGTTTCTAAGAGTGTAGAGCATTTAGGAGGGGAGGAGTTCGTCCTTTTTACTACAGGGAGACACTGACAGGGCATCATTCCACATCTATTTGATCATTAGCCTTTGGTATAAACAAAATGACAACATGTCATATTACTGTCCAATCCAGTAGAGTTTTGAGTAAAAAGTGGTGTGACTAATCATGGGGGGGTCCTTCTCTGTAAGCTGTGCTACAATAGAGACGTTTTTATAAAAAGCTAAGATAAAGATCTTTTTAACACGATTTTTAAACACAGTTTCTTTGTACTTTTATACATTTATTCATACAATATGTTTATTGTATATATATATATATATATGTTTAATATGTACAATATGTTTCAGGTGTGTGTGTGTGTGTGTGTGTGCATGTGTGTGTGTGTGTGTGGGTGTGTGTGTGTGTGTGTGTGTGTGTGTGTGTGTGTGTGTGTAGATGGTGAATGTTTTTGACTTTACAATCGACTCACCGTCACAGGAAATACACCTTAAAGCTTTCATGGAAGGAGACTTTGGGAGCTTCTTTTAGGGAGATTCCTAACTAAGAACAGCCAAGTTTCAGAAAAACAGTGAGGAAGAGGAGAAATGGATTCAGGAATCAGGTCTGAGGGACACTTCAGGGTCCAATGAGGGATCAGTTGGAGCAGTACTTGTCTGCAGACTGGTCCTACAGCCATTATTGATCTCTTAATATATTTGTTCCTTTTTTAAACAGATATACAATTTACACCTCTGTTTTAAACCTGATCATCACTGCCTCCTCAGTAGTAAAGATGATGAGCCTTTCAGAAATTCATAAATACAACTATTTGGATATATTTTGTTGTTCCATAAAATGTTTCCAAATTTGCTGTTGGTTTGTTACTTCATGTTTCTTGTGTTGTCAAATTCAAACACAAAACAATTGAGGATTATCTGAAGTTTTTATTAGACACAGTGATCCTTTACAGCACATGTCAAACTCAAGGCCCGGGGGCCAAATGTGGCCCTCCATGTCATTTTATGTGGCAGATATTTTCTTAAAATAAATGAAAAATTGGTGTGTATTTATTCATATCTAGGGGGAATCTGACTTAAAATATCGGATTGGACTACTATATATTACATGTATAAGTTCTATACATGTAATATATAGTTGAGGACAGACACTATGCTGATGTGGCCCTCAGTGAAAATGAGTTTGACCCCCCTGCTCTAAAGCAACAAACCAACATCTGGTTGGGGGGATGAGGGGGTCAATTTTACAACTGATATCATATTAGTATCACCCAAAAATCAGGTGAAATATTTTTTTCTCACTCTGAGGCCGTGATTCCAGTGATTTGTAATCAGTCGTCAGAAAGGAATCCCTTCAAGCTGACACCATCAGTGATTAGAATTCTGCACCCACAGTACAGTCATGTGCATTCAGGGGCGTGTCCAGCGGGTCACGTGTTCAGACGTGCCACCCCAGGTGCCCCCCCCCCCCCATGCTGATGCACCAAATCTGGTTTTTCAGCACATGTTAAAGCAGGAGTGGCACACTTTTTTAGTGTGAGCTACTTTTGAAGGGACAAGATCCAAAAGATCTACAGATAGATAGATAGATAGATAGATAGATAGATAGATAGATAGATAGATAGATAGATAGATAGATAGATAGATAGATAGATAGATAGATAGATAGATAGATAGATAGATAGATAGATAGATAGATAGATGTAAAAATAGAGAAGAAGTAAAAGAAAGTGCGCTCAGTTTGGTAAAACACTTATGTATGTCTCAGAGGATGTTTAGTTGGCCATTCTGCATGTCAATCAAGTGACGTATTTCACACTGAGGATGATTCACTGATGGAGTTTTTGTTTGGTTTATTTGTCTGTGATGGCCTGCGATCTACCGTCACATCCATAGAATTAATGAGCACACAAAGATGTATTATTACTGAAACTCATATGTCTGAGCGTGCTTGAACACACCGCTGAGTGCCTCTATCACCTGACCCCCCACCCCCACCCCCACCACCACCATCTGCACCACACACTAGAAAAGGCTGCAAAGACGCTTTGACAGTAGAAACACGTGGATCAAGTCATTAAAATATAATGAAACAAGTCAACTATAAAAACCAATCTGAACCAACAACCAGCATGACAGGCTCTATGAACTCATGGAGCAACTTTAGTTGCTGCTTTGGTTGCAGGGAAAAGTCTCCTTTCACATGTTGGGTATTTCTGTATTCAATGGGTTACTATTGGAGTGAATAGATTTAACTGTAATCAGAAACCGTCGTTAAAGCAGGAAACATCTCAACCCTGAAAGATGGGAGCCTCTGAAGACTAGAATGGATTGGAGGAAGTATTATTTACTGTAAGTAGTGTGTAAATAGTGTGTAAATAGTGTGTAAATAGTGTGTAAGTAGTGTGTAAGTAGTGTGTAAGTAGTGTGTAAATAGTGTGTAAGTAGTGTGTAAATAGTGTGTAAATAGTGTGTAAATAGTGTGTAAATAGTGTGTAAATAGTGTGTAAGTAGTGTGTAAATAGTGTGTAAATAGTGTGTAAATAGTGTGTAAATAGTGTGTAAATAGTGTGTAAGTAGTGTGTAAATAGTGTGTAAGTAGTGTGTAAGTAGTGTGTAAATAGTGTGTAATTAGTGTGTAAATAGTGTGTAAATAGTGTGTAAGTAGTGTGTAAATAGTGTGTAAATAGTGTGTAAGTAGTGTGTAAATAGTGTGTAAATAGTGTGTAAGTAGTGTGTAAATAGTGTGTAAGTAGTGTGTAAATAGTGTGTAAGTAGTGTGTAAATAGTGTGTAAATAGTGTGTAAATAGTGTGTAAATAGTGTGTAAATAGTGTGTAAGTAGTGTGTAAATAGTGTGTAAATAGTGTGTAAATAGTGTGTAAATAGTGTGTAAATAGTGTGTAAGTAGTGTGTAAATAGTGTGTAAGTAGTGTGTAAGTAGTGTGTAAATAGTGTGTAATTAGTGTGTAAATAGTGTGTAAATAGTGTGTAAGTAGTGTGTAAATAGTGTGTAAATAGTGTGTAAGTAGTGTGTAAATAGTGTGTAAGTAGTGTGTAAGTAGTGTGTAAATAGTGTGTAATTAGTGTGTAAATAGTGTGTAAATAGTGTGTAAGTAGTGTGTAAGTAGTGTGTAAGTAGTGTGTAAATAGTGTGTAAATAGTGTGTAAATAGTGTGTAAATAGTGTGTAAATAGTGTGTAAATAGTGTGTAAATAGTGTGTAAATAGTGTGTAAGTAGTGTGTAAATAGTGTGTAAGTAGTGTGTAAATAGTGTGTAATTAGTGTGTAAATAGTGTGTAAATAGTGTGTAAGTAGTGTGTAAATAGTGTGTAAATAGTGTGTAGGTAGTGTGTAAATAGTGTGTAAGTAGTGTGTAAATAGTGTGTAAATAGTGTGTAAGTAGTGTGTAAATAGTGTGTAAATAGTGTGTAAGTAGTGTGTAAATAGTGTGTAAGTAGTGTGTAAATAGTGTGTAAATAGTGTGTAAATAGTGTGTAAATAGTGTGTAAGTAGTGTGTAAATAGTGTGTAAATAGTGTGTAAATAGTGTGTAAATAGTGTGTAAATAGTGTGTAAATAGTGTGTAAATAGTGTGTAAATAGTGTGTAAGTAGTGTGTAAATAGTGTGTAAGTAGTGTGTAAGTAGTGTGTAAGTAGTGTGTAAATAGTGTGTAATTAGTGTGTAAATAGTGTGTAAATAGTGTGTAAATAGTGTGTAAGTAGTGTGTAAATAGTGTGTAAATAGTGTGTAAGTAGTGTGTAAATAGTGTGTAAGTAGTGTGTAAATAGTGTGTAAATAGTGTGTAAGTAGTGTGTAAATAGTGTGTAAATAGTGTGTAAATAGTGTGTAAGTAGTGTGTAAATAGTGTGTAAATAGTGTGTAAATAGTGTGTAAGTAGTGTGTAAGTAGTGTGTAAATAGTGTGTAAGTAGTGTGTAAATAGTGTGTAAGTAGTGTGTAAATAGTGTGTAAGTAGTGTGTAAGTAGTGTGTAAGTAGTGTGTAAATAGTGTGTAATTAGTGTGTAAATAGTGTGTAAATAGTGTGTAAATAGTGTGTAAGTAGTGTGTAAATAGTGTGTAAATAGTGTGTAAGTAGTGTGTAAATAGTGTGTAAGTAGTGTGTAAATAGTGTGTAAGTAGTGTGTAAATAGTGTGTAAGTAGTGTGTAAATAGTGTGTAAATAGTGTGTAAATAGTGTGTAAGTAGTGTGTAAATAGTGTGTAAATAGTGTGTAAATAGTGTGTAAGTAGTGTGTAAGTAGTGTGTAAATAGTGTGTAAGTAGTGTGTAAATAGTGTGTAAGTAGTGTGTAAATAGTGTGTAAATAGTGTGTAAATAGTGTGTAAATAGTGTGTAAATAGTGTGTAAGTAGTGTGTAAATAGTATGTAAGTAGTGTGTAAGTAGTGTGTAAGTAGTGTGTAAGTAGTGTGTAAATAGTATGTAAATAGTGTGTAAATAGTGTGTAAATAGTGTGTAAATAGTGTGTAAATAGTGTGTAAGTAGTGTGTAAATAGTGTGTAAATAGTGTGTAAATAGTGTGTAAATAGTGTGTAAGTAGTGTGTAAATAGTGTGTAAGTAGTGTGTAAATAGTGTGTAGTATGTCACATAATGTCAATATTGATCAAAGCTAAATAAAGTCTGAATGTGAATCTCAAGCTGTGATTGAAGAGAACTTTGTGGTTCCTTCAATGGCCATGGAGAAAGTTTCAACTCTGCCCTGTCGTGGTTGAACCCTCATCACAGTTGGGGGGGGGGGGGGGGGGGGGGGGAGTTTGGAAAACTCTGTACTTTTTGTGGAAAACAAAAGGATGAGGAGGGTTTGCTGTAACATTTAGATTTTCCTTTGGCTGTTGAAACCACTTAGGTGATGAGAACCACTAACTGTTAGGATTTCGATTAGTTTGGGGTCTTCTACATGTGCCCCCACCCATATAAAAAAGCAAAGTAGCTGCAGCTGTGTGCTTCAGGTGAGCAGATAGAGGATATGTTCAGGTTTCTGCTCCTCCATAGTTAGATGTGTCTCAGACTTTTCATGCAATAATTATTGAGCTGAGGAGAATGAAGTTAAAGAATCTCTAAGCAGCAAAGAGAAGACCAGCATGGAGCAGTTATTTCAGTTTATTCATTACATTTTATTTGAATTCATGTTGTCCAGAGTTAATATAAATATACATTTTCCCCTTTTTTGTCCTTGTCCAGCTACAAGCAACCATGTTTCTGCAACTTTAGAGAACAACAAAGGTATGCAGGTTCTCCAGCTGCAGTCCGGGTCTTTCCTCTGAACACGTCAGACATTTTGGGTTAAACTAGTTTCTCTGCTGAACGTTTTCATGACATCACAGCAGCAGAGGCTGAAGCTGAAGCTGAACCAGTCCCTGACAGCTGCCTCCCTTTTTCAGAGCCACAGATTCATGGAGCTGCTTCAGCTGCTCCTCCATGAGGAGCTTTAAAGAAAACACTTTCCTGCTTTGACAAACGAAAAGATAAGATGAAAAGGCAACCAGACGCCTCCAAGAATATGGGAATTCACCGCAGACAGAGGCACGGTTCCAGGTTGAAATGTTTCTTTAGAGGAGAAACAACAACACACACCACAGAGGGAGCATAAAACCACTGAGGAATAAAGTTCACCTACAAACAGGAAGCTGGTTCCTCAGTAAAAAACATCAACCGGACCTACCAAAAGAACACCTCACTGATGAGTACAGAACTACAGACCATGCAAAATAAAGGAGGAACCTCTACCAGAGGCTCATTGCTGCAGGGAGACTCTGACACAAAAAATAATAAAGATATATGACCAGAAACACAAAGACTCTTTTTTTTTTTGCATGTGCAGACATCTGTGGTTGTTTTCTTTAAACATATAAAATGTTCCACTAAACTTAAACTTTTTTCTTCAGGTTCATCTGAAATGGTTTGCTCTCTATTGTTGGTCCGAGCTCAGTCAAGTCTGAACATGGTTCAGTCATGTGGAGTAAAACCTCCCTTTAACGTGTCGGCTGTCACCTTGGAATGTAAACATGGCTCAAAAAATCTGCACATTCGTCGGAGTCAGGGGGACAACCCTGACGATCAAGACCTGATGTTCAAAGGCCAGACCTCTCTGATCCCCCAGGGGAATAGAACCTTTACCGTCACACTGACCAACGTCACCAAGCAGGATGAAGGGAACTACAGCTGCTGTCTTCCTGAGTATGGAATATGTTCTAACGTCATCCCGATGAAGAGTAAGCTGCTGGTTTAGAGCAGAATGAACTAAACAGTTTTTCTAACCTGAAACCAGCTAAATATGATCTAACACGACTTCTGATCAGTTCCACAGATGAACAAGGAGGATGAAGGAAACTACAACAACTCTCCACATGAGCAGAAGCTGGTCAAAGCTTCAACTGTCACCCCGACAGAGAGTAAGCTGCTGGTTTAGACCAGAATGAAAAAAACACTTTTTTCTAACCCGTAATCAGCTAAATATGATCTAACACGACTTCTGATCAGTTCTACAGACGAACAATGAGACAGACAACCAAACAGGTGAGGAAAACACCTTTTAGTGACACTTCCTGTTTCTCCTTTGAGACTGAGGTTTGTAGAATAATAACAATAATAACACTTTACCTTTCTGGACACCCATGGTCACCTTACACACTGTAAAAAAAACTGTAAAAAAAACGTTGAACTTAAAAACTTTGAATTTACATGGTTTTAATGTGTGCATGTGTACACCAACACAGTTTCTACTTTTTTCAATGGAAGTTTTTTTTTGGTAAAACCAAATCATTTTAATCATGTCTGACACTTTTAAAGATTTGTGTGTGTGGGTGTGTGTGTGCATGTATGTGTGTGTCCGATTAATCATTTTCTGATATGGTGTACTCCTTTCCGTTTTTTTTTTTAGATTTAATATAAATTTTTATAATAGCGAATTATATATTTCATTTTGTGTTTAGGGACATAAAATATGAACTTTAATTTTATTATACTTTCTATTCTTCAGTTCTTTTCATTTTCATCATCTCTGTCCTGTAGGATCTGCTCTGAGCTCTGGTGACATCACTGCCATAGTTCTTGGAGGTGTTCTTCTTGGTGTTGTTGTTGTTGGGGGGATCCTGGCTTTTAGATATTGCAGGAGGTCAGTCATAAATAAATTACCTTTTAATGTTTTTACTGAACAGAACTGTTAACTTCTAATCTCTTTGTTCAGAAACAGAAACAGAACTGATCTCCAACCAGATTCTTCTTCCATCGCTCTGAGGTGAGAAACATGTTCATGTCATTCATTCATTTGTTCAGACAAAATTAAAAAACATAGTTTTCTTTCTTATTTTATCCTCATTTTTAATCAAGTGATGATATTTTGGACTAAATTTATCTTCTAAACTAAACTGTACTGAGATCAAGATTCTGTAGAAAGAGACTGACTGAAAACTTTGGTTCTGCTTTGCTGTCAGAGTTAGTTTAGGTTTTAGATAATTAATTAAAACTAACATCTAGAAAATCAAGAAGAAAACCAGAAAAAAAAGCAAAGTTCATCAGAAAGTCTTGATGCTGTTTTTGTGAAAGCTGCTGTAACAAAAGAAAAACAAACCACTGATGGTTACAAATCTGACTGATCGATACTTTACACCACATTAAGTGGCTCCTTTGTATCACAACTGCTGCTTAATATGTAACTTATATGAAATTATCCATCCATCCATCCATCATTTATCCATGCATCTATCCATCCATCCATCTATCATCCATCCATGTTCTCTACCTGCTTGTTTCTGTTCAGGATCATGGAGGAGGGGGAGTCTTCCCAGCCAGCGTTGGATGGAGGGGGGGCTGACCCTGAACAGGTCTCCAGGCCTTTCATAGATGATCATCTGAATCAAAGTCATGATGGAGATGTTCCAGATCACTACAGTGAAGGAGGAGCAGAAGCAGCAGCTGGAAAAAGAAATGACCTCTGACCTTTTGTATAAGATTCTGCACTGATTTGTACCATAATAACTTATTGAATTGAAACATTTGACATGAATTAGAAGAAATGTTTTTGAACGTTATGGATTCTCAGTTCAGAAATGAATAAATAAATATTGGCTTTATTTTCAACAATGAACAAAGCTTCTGATCTTTTGTTATAGAAACAGCGTTTAATGCGACTGATACATTTCTATAGAATATGGTGTTATTGTGCCACTTCTTCTGAACAGAAACACAAACAGATGTGAGCTGAGCCTGAGATCAGGCCAACACCACCAGCATAGCAGCTGAAACACTGGACTGATATTTTTAGTTCATTTTCTTCTAGTTTCTCTGTTGAAATGATTTTTATTTATTTGTTTGTTTATTTCCAAGTGTTAAACTAAAAACAATAAATGACAGTAAATAACTCAGTGAGGCTTCAATGGGATTGTTGCTGTCATGGTTCAGAACTGAAAACATTAAGAAAATCATCCAAAAATGTTTTTTCTTCTAAAAACTACAAATCCCAGTTTTTTTCTGGTTGAAGCTGCAGCCACTGAAGGTTAAAAACTCCTGTTTGGTGAGATCAATAAAGTTTGATTGTGGTTGATGATCTTTGTGTTTATGTCTTCTGTTTATGGCAGAAGAATTTCAATGGAGTTGAAGTTCCAGAGAACCTTTGAGCAAACCTGTATGGATGGTTCCCCTCCCGGACAGCAGGTGGCAGACGTGAGCAGGACGCTCAAACCCACATTTCTCTTTTTTATATTTATGTACAAACATTTGAAATACGCAGACAACGATAACTATAATGAAAAATAGGTAAATAAATCATAAATATGAATAATTCTGATGAACAATTTTCCTCCTTGAACACGAACAAAAACAGAAATATGATAAACCATGAAAGGACGTTTGCTTTGATGTGTAGAAAAGAGAAACTAAAGAATTGAAGCTGTAAGAAACTGATCCTTCCTGCAGAAAGATGAGATCCTGAGAGAATTCAGGACTCACTTTTTGTTGTCTCCTCTGAAAGACACAGTTGGAAAAACCTTCCAGAAGGATCCAGAACAGAGACCCAATACATCCATTGATTGATTGATTTGGTTTAGTTCTAGACAATACAAGAAAAAACACACAGATTTATCAAACTCCTTACAGAAATAATCAAATGCTTTGATTAGAAACAAACAAAGACTCACTTCAGTCACATTAGATTGATGACATAGAGATGATTCACTAAAGTCAAGATGTTGATTTCTTGCTGGAAAAGGAGAGAAAGAAGAGAATTTCTAGAATCCACCCCTACTGAGTTCATTCATTTGAAAGTTCTGCAGAGTTTCCAGAATCCAGTTCTGATCAGATCAATGCAGATCAGTTTTAGGAACCAAATGGAGATCTTCTTGATGATTGATCATCTTCAGAAAACATTCCTTGATGGTTTCAGGAAACAGTGACATGAATCACACACCATGGAACAGATCCTGGAGGAAATCCTCATGGATGATCCAGAATCATCTGACTTCAGCTGCAATCCAAGTGTGGCTAGATAACAGGACATCCAACAGAAATCAACCACAACATCCAGATGTGTATTTGGTCAATGGCTGTCAGCCAATCGTCATCCTCACCGTCAAACACTTGGGCCGATGGAACATCCTGTGACATCACTGCACACGCGTGTTCCCACTGAACTGAGCGCCACACTCCGCTAGCATCAGAAAGATGTGAGCGTTCAGCGTTAGAGTCCTAGCTAGGTCTGCAGCGGATCCCAGACTCACTGATGGGATGGAGTCACGCTTTCAGAGTCACGCTTCAGATCAGTTTAAGGTCAGGAAGAAGGAAAAAACAGGACAAAACTACCAGATTAAAGCTCACAGAGGATTTATTTCATGTTTCAAACACATAGTTCATACAAAAATACATCAAGTATTTACAAACACACACAGACCAGAAATCACTGCAATCATTTTCTCACTGAGGACGATTTCTAAAAACACTAAAGACATTTCTGAACTCAAGATATTCTTAGAAAAATACCAAGACGTCCAGATAAACAAAAGTGCATTCTGGTGCATTTTATTCTGAAAAACACAAACAGATGATTACTAGATGATGAACGCCACTGGGTGGGGTTCTCCAGTTCACGTGTGCTGAACCGTGGCTTCTGATGGATCCCGGTTCATCTGTCAACCGTTGCCCCCTTACTGCTAACCGTGGGGGCAGATGCTAATGTGACTTATTGTTTTCCTGGATGGACCGAGGTCGGTGACTTTAAGTTCTCCAGGTGAGTAATCAGGAGATGTCCCATCAGTGCCCTACCCGCCAATTTTAACTGCACCCCCCTTAGTACACACACCCTTGCCCCCTCAAAATATACACTCCAACATAAAACACATGCGCACACACACACCCTCACAAACACACATACACGCACACACATTTTGCAAGGAAGGTGGGACCTAGGACCATCTGTCCCCTACCCCTTCCCTGGTGGGGGGTACGGGTCCCTTGGCAACGGCTGCCGTGTCCCCTGGGTGCCGGTCTCCTGGGCCCGGCGGTGCTCTTTCCGCTCGGGGGGGGGGGGGGGGGGGGGTCACATTACACCTGAGCCGGGGGGTGTCCGTGTCCCTGTGGGTGGGTTCTGGTCCTTGCCCCTGGGCGCTGGGCCCCGCCAAACTTCCAACAGTGGCCGAGCCCGGTCGGGCCATGTTTACAACACCCCTTGTGGGCCCCCCTTTTTCCCCGGGGTGCTCCCCTCCGGGGTGGGGGTGGCTGGCCCCTGCCTTGCTCCTCCTTGGACCAACCGTGGGTCGGGTGGGTGGCTGCCTGGAGTGCGGAGTGGGTTTCCCTTGGGGGGTCCTGGCTCGTATCTGGGGTTGGGGCGGGGGGATGCCTGGAACTCCTGGGTGGTGATGGGGTGCTCGTCTGGGGCTGTGGGTGCCCTTCTCGGGTGGGACCCTGCGTTGGGCTCTTCCGGCGCGGCGGGGTGGGCTGCTCTCCTGGTCGGGCTGGGGCGCCGCTCTCTTTACCCTGTGCTTCCCTGCTCTCTGGCTCTGGGGGCCTCGCAGCGGTCCTGCTGGTCCTGGCCTGGGTGGCGGGTTTGTCGCCCGGGGGGCGGTTGTCCCCTGCCTGCTGCCGTGTGGCGTTGGGGGCTTCCGGCTGCCGCTGCTGCTGCGGCGGGGGTCTGGGTGTGGGGGTGGCTGGGCGCTCCTCCTCCTTTTCACATTCCAACATCCATTTTAGAAGAACATAAACACTCACCTGAGCACAGGTGTTAGCTCACCTTTGCACTAATAGTTTGCATGATTGAATGAATATAAGATTTCACACTAGTTGGTTTAAAGGCATAGGTATGCGTTCGTGAACACTATCTGTTTTGTGTACATGTTGACAGGTGGACATTTTTGCAGCTAGCAGGTGTGTTGATAACATTTCAGTGTGTGTGTGGACAGGCCCCTCCCTTTTTGTACTACATTTGAACCTTACCGTAATGATAAACAACCAGTAAACCTGTCTGCTCTATGCTGCTTTATGGTCCTACCCCCCCCCCCCCCCCCCCCCTCTCTAAATCCCTCTCTCTTCTTCCCTTCTTTCCTTTTCCGTCCGGTCCAACACCAAAGATTTTCAAACATGATTGAAATTAATAAAGTTTGGCCTCAATTCCAAAAGGGGTTTATTCAGACATACCTCTGGTTTGTCTGAAGATTAATAACCCCTCTTGTTAAAATAAAATATGTCCAACAAAAGAGGCCATCAGTTCTCATCTGTCTGCCCAGCTGTTGGACAGGTCAAGTTAGAAAAAAAAAAAAAAAGTTCTCCAGGTAGAACTTTAGAATAGAATAGAATAGAATAGAAAAGGTCTTTAATAATCCCTGGGGAAATTTAATAATGGCCATCTGCTCACACTCATAAAACACATACACATATTAAAAACAATAAAAATGGTAAAAATAGCAAAAGACTAAAAAGATTAACAGATAAAAAGATTAATAATTTAAAAAACAGTGGGTAAGAAAATGAAATTAAATAAATAAATAAAAACAAGAATTACAAGAAATTGCTTCTAAGATGTCCTGCCAGAGGATTGTATTGCCCGATGGCACGAGGAACAAACAATTTCTTCAGTCTTTCTGTGGAGCAGCGCTGGGACAGCAGTCTGTTGCTGAATGTATTCCTCCTGCTGGTGAAGGCCTCATGTAGGGGATGTGAGGGATTCCTCATGATGGCCCTGAACCTGCTCAGACTTTTCTGTTCTGCCACCTCCTCCACAAGATCCAGCTTCAGTCCCACCACAGAGCTTTCCCTCTTGATGATCTTGTTGAGCCTGGAGATGTTCTTCTTGCTGGTATTGCACCAGTACACAGCAGCATAGAGGAGAGCACTTTCCCCCACTGACTGATAAAACATGTGGAGCAGTTTAGTGCAGATGTTAAAGAAGCGCAGCCTCCAGAGAAAGTACAGCCTGGACTGGGTCTTCTTGTAGAGCTGGTCCGTGTTGGTAGTCCAGTCCAGCTTGTGGTCCAACACAACCCCCAGGTACTTGTAAGTCTGTACCATCTCCACACTTACTCCCTTTATCTCTATCTGCACGGGCTGAGGAGTTCAGGCTTTCCTTCTGAAATCCAGAACCATCTCCTTGGTCTTCTGGATGTTCAGCTGCAGCTTATTCTCCCCACACCAGGCCACAAAGTCCTCCACCAGCCGCCTGTACTCCCCCTCCTCTTCTCCTTTAATGTAAGCCACTTTAGCTGTATCGTCTTAGAACTTCTGCATGTGGCAGGTTGAGGTGTTATAGCGGAAGTCGGACGTATACAGCGAGAAAAGAAGAGGAGACAGCACTGTCCCCTGTGGGGCCCCTACACTGCAGCTGAGGGTACTGGAGACAGACCCCCCCATGCGGACATACTGCTCCCTGTTGGTCAAAAAGTCCATGATCCAGGACACCAAGAATGGTTGCACAGTCATCCTGGTGAGCTTCTGCTGCAGCAGGTGAGGATGGATGGTGTTAAAGGCACAGGAGAAGTCAAAGAAAAGCATTCTCACAGCGTCACCTCCTTCATCCAGGTGAGAATAGGTGCAGTGTAGCAAGTAGAGGATTGTGTCCTCCACCCCTACTCTCTCCCTGTATGCGAACTGCAGTGGATCCTGATCTTTATTCTGAAAAGTCTCTTCAATCCTTGAAGACGAGCAAAGCAGAATTGGAGAGATGGGATGTCTTCAGACCAGAGGAGGTTTCTGACCCTACATGAAGAAAACAAAGGATGTTAGAAACTGAACAGAACCAGAACCACAAACATGCAGAAATCCACAGAAAAGAAGCAGAAACACAACAGAACTCTGCTGCAGACATCATGAACCGAGACTGAGACAGGAGAGTAGAAGTCTGTTCTGCTGCTGTTACTCCTTTAGGTGACATTCCCCACAGATTTGCTGTAACCTGATCAGTCATTGTAGTGTCATGATCGTCCACTAGGGGTCCCACGGAGCAGGAACTTTTCCCCCCATAACATCCACAGGACTGGATCTCTGAAAGACTCAGAGTCAATGACCAAAATCAGACATGAACAGCAGCTTTTCTGACGTGAATAAGGCAGTTATTGGTGCACCATAGGTGTGACCATGTTAATCACTTCAATGAAACTTGATTTTCACTTTGCCATCATAGGAAGAGTTCAACACTTATGGGTTTTTTCCAAAATAAGAGACAACTTTTTAAACCTGGACTTTTATTGTGAAAGAGGACCAGAACAGGGTCAGACTGTTGAAAAAACAGAATTTTGACTCCATTTAATCCAACGTTTTAGTGACATCATCTCACCTCCATCCCACCTTCTCCTCTGCATCCTCCACCCTCATGTCCTCCTTCTCTCCATCATCCACCTCCTCTTTGGTCTTCCTCCTCTTTCCTGGTGTCTCCAACCTCTTCCTCCTTTCAGCAGCATCATCACTCTTCCTCCTCTCAGCGTCTCCATCTGCTTCCCTGCATTGATCTCCAACATCTCCATGATCTGTTCCTCTGATGGATGGACTCCTTCCTGGTCTTCTTCTCCCTGGTTCTGGACTGTGAATGACTTCCTCCTTAAATGAAGCGTCCCTCTGGTTCTGGTCCAACCTTAGAAGGTGTTTCCTCAGCTCTGACTGAAGGTTGAAGGTTGAAGCTGCAGCTTCTGACCTCCTTTCTCCTGAAGGTCCTGCTGCTGCTGCTGGAAGAATCTTCTCAGACTGAGTCCTACAGGGATGGAGCTCCACGCTAGAACCATCAGAAATGACATCAGACATCTTCATGTTTTTCTGGACAGAAGTTTGTTGGTTTCAGGTGGACTTCATGCCTGAGAGCTCCTTCATCTGCCCACTGGATGTTCAGCTCCTCAGGTTGAAGTTGACGGTTGGGATCCGTCTGACTTTGCTGCAGTCGTCTCCTGGATTTCAGGAGCTTTGTTTCTGTTCTGCTCAAATCCCAGCAGAGGTCCTGCTGCTGGTTCCAGAAAACCAACTGGAAATGAAAGCTGAAGGTTTTTCCTGGACGGACTCTGGAATGATGGAAGTGGAGACACTTTTCTGGTGTCTAGTGTGACATCGTCCTCTTTTGGAACACCAGAAGACCCAATCAAAGCTCCAACATCTTCCTGACTATTTCTGACAGAAGATCAAAGCAGAAAGAGGGAAGTGGTTTCCATGGAAACGTCTGTCAGCTGCTCCTCCATCCAGAGGAAATGTAAACCAAATAGAGCAGCATCTTCTCAGGAAAAAAGATCCAGACCATAAACATTCGACAAAATATGGACCCTTTTTTTACTTCACAGCATTACTTTATCATAAAAACATATATAAAAATACTAAAAAATAATAAAACAAATGATTAATCAATTATTGAAAATGATTAAATTGATTGACTCTTAATGATATTACTTCACTTGCTCCAAAAAATTGATAAATTGATTCATGATTTTTCCTAATGTAGCATATTTTTGCATATATTATTAACTTTTAAAACTTGATCAAATTTTGCTAATAAAATTCCTGAAACAGTGTTTTGTCTACTTTACTGATATAGTATTATTTTTTTTAATCATACCAATGACTTTTATAAGTAACATAATCTTTATATATTTGGATACTTCATTGTCATGTTGATTTCTAAAAGTTAATTTATACAAAATAATTTAAGTAATTCATATTTGTCATGTGCTTTATTGATACTTCAAGATTCTTAATTCTGTCTGATAAAAGCTAGGAACCGGATATTGATAAATCATGTAATAAAATGGTTACAGTGATTATATAAATTTGCTTCCTTCCACTCCCTTTAAAGCAATATTTATTAATATGTCTAATTATCCTAAGTTTGATTAGTTAGTATTGTTTTTGTGTATTATTCCTATTTGATTGCTTGAAATAAACCATTTCAAATCAAATAAAAATATGAGGGTTCGTCTTTTTATTGATTTGATAGTTTTAACTTCACAGTTGTTTTTCTGCTGTGAAATTTCTCTTTCTTAAATAAAAAAAAATTAATACATAAATAAATGTAAAGTATAGAAATTGTGCAGTTTGCATTTATTTGTTGCAGAAAATAACATTCTGAATATCAGAGCAGCTTCTTAGGAAATCACAGCAAAGCAAGTCATCAAAATCCTTCCTACTATAATAAATATCAGGGACGGGTTCTCTCCCCTTTATGTCACGACCTCTTGAGGTCACTTTCAGTTTGAAAAAACCCTGAGACTCTCAGGTTTCAACTGTCTGTCTGTGTTCATTTCACTTTGTTCTGGTAGAACTTCCAACATTTTAGCTCACAGACACCTTTGATGTTGTCTAGAAGAACACCAAGAACCACAGGAACCTGAACAGACCTGCTGTGGGTCGGTTCCTGAAGGAGAACATGAAACAAACTCTCAACACTTCAGATCAACCTGGATCAACACTTCAAACCACTGAGATCCACAAACATCGTCCTAAACCTCAGACCTTCAGACTTTACGGTGATCCAGCACACCTTCAGAGTTCAGGAGTTGAGAACCGCAGAAACAGCTCCAGAAGGTTCTCCAGATAAATGAAGGAGTTCCAACCATCAGGCAGAAACGGGTCAGAACCAGAGCATCATCACGTCTTCATGGACCAGTTTCCATCCACGGTAACACAGCGGTGACGGGCGTGTAGCGTCTCCATGTGGCTGCAGCTTCAGAAAGTCTCTTCCATCCTTGAAGACGATCAAAGCAGCTTTGGAGAGATGGGATGTCTTCAGACCAGAGGAGGATTCTGACCCTACATCAGTGCTTCTCAATTATTTTTTGCCAGGCCCCCCCTAGGAAAAGAAAATGTTTCGCGCCCCCCCTGACCCCCCCCCCCCCCATAACCCCCCCCCCCCCACACACACACACACACACACACAGACACACTCGCGCGGTGACAATACATCAGGTCAGTATCTATAAAATTTGTATACCTAAAATTGTATCTTTTAACACTAACAAAAGAAAAAAGCAAAATAAATCCACTTTCAACAAATATTAACTTTATTTAGCCACAGAAACCCTGTTCTAGTCTAAAACAGAAAAGAAGCTGAAAGTACCTGAAATAAAAAAAATCTGTCATTCCTTATTTAAACTAGAAACATTTTGACCAACTGAACCATTTGATGCTGAAAAAAATAATTCAATCAATAAATAATATTAAATCTAAATTGATCTGAAACATTAACACAGCAGCACCAATATATTTAACGTTTTTAGTCTGAAGAAATAGGTAAAAACGTGCTGATTTTTTTTTCTAAATGACGGATTGTTTATTTCTGATCTCATAAAAGTGCAGCTGTTTTCCTGCATTACCTGCTGTCTTTATGTCTGTCTGACACCAACTAAACCACAGGCAGACAAAGAAAACATGGATGGAAAATAAAGACACGTCATCAAAATGTCTACAATAGTTCATAAAGAATGACATTGTTAGCGTGAGCTTAGGAATCTAAGGGCAGCGGTGATCTTGGGCAACAGGCAGCGGTAGCAGTGGTCCGCGTGCCCCGATTCCCCTGGCAGACAGGGCCCACACCACCCCTCCCCTTTCGTTCTCACTCGCGCAGCCGCGGACAGACAGAACAGACAATAGGAACCGAATAGTGGACCAGATTATTTTCCAAGCACTGAGCCGCTGTCACCGCTGCCCCCACGTTAAATTTGCGCACCGGACAAACCTGTGCCTAAAACCGCCACCACCGCGCGCCCCCCCTGGCATCGCTTCGTGCCCCCCCCTGGGGGCGCGCCCCACTATTTGAGAAGCACTGCCCTACATGAAGAAAACAAAGGATGTTAGAAACTGAAGATTCCTGCAGAAAGATGAGAGATCAGAGAATTCAGGACTCACTTCTGGTTGTTTCCTCTGACAGACACAAACACAAACAGCAGAGAGGATCACTGAGGGAAAAAGTCCAAGAAGGATCCAGAGAGCCGGTCTGGAGCGACTGATCCAGATCCGGTCTCCTCCTGGATCTGGAGTGGAGATGATGTCAACCTGGGATGTTTCCATGGTTGGAGCTCTGACTCCGTTTGGCTCTGAAACAAAGAGATGACATCATTTCCTGCCTGCTGTTCAGGACAAATGTTCTTCATGTGAGGGAGAACCTGCAGAGCAAACTCACCAACAACCAGCTGAACCGTCTCCCTGAAGTTCTTCCCAGGAATGAAGCAGCTGTACCTACCCTCAAAGAACCGCCACCATAAAAGGTGGAAGTTTCTAAACATCAAACAGAAACTTGAACTAAAGAACAGAACATTCATGAACGTACCTTCAACATGTGAACAGAACCAGAACCACACACAGAATGCAGAAATCCACACACAAGAAGAAACAGAAACACAAAAACGAGAGTGAAACAGGAGGACGAAGCTGCAGCTGTGTGAACATTACAGTGAGGCTGCTCACTAACCAGAACCACAGACAAATAGAAGCACAGACAAGAACCAGAATCACAAAAGAACTCTGCTGGAAACATGACTGAAACGAGAATAAAACAGGATGTTCGAGCTGCAGCTGTGTAAACATTACAGTGAGGTTGCTCACTAACCAGGCCACATATCTGACTGAATCATCCTCATCTGTCATCCTAGTGAGAGCCACTGACAGCAACTAAACCGGTTCTGCTGCTTCAAGAGATCCACTGCAATGAAAACATTGCATTTTTCTCAAACACCAAAAAGCCACAGTGGAGGAATCATGGAGCAGAGAGTTGTTGACCTCTGAACTAAAGATATTTACAACAGAAAGTGTAAAGGGGGGGGGGGGCAGACAAGGGTTTTTCTTCTATCTACTCCTTTTATAGCACTTTGTTTTATTTGTCCATTTTTAACTTTTGTGTTTTTCATTTGTGTTTGAATTAAAATAAAAAACAAAAACAAAATATTTTCCAGAAAAAAGGGGAAAGTTTAGACCAAAAATAATTTTCCTCCTTCTAAAATCTCATGTTGGTTCTGCAGAACCTCCCAGCAGTAGATTCTAGTTCAGAGACCGGATGGATCAGACTGATGTGTCCAACGCTCTGAAAAAGGCTGATAACATGGCGATGAGTGGTGAAATCCATATTTACTTCCAAGTGTGAGAAAGTGGAGCTGCAGCTGCAAAGCAAAATGTAAATAAAGCACCTTTGCCACATTAAAGCATCTCCTTCATCCTGTCATACTAACTCATCATCACACTTTATTTATTATCACACCTGACCATTTTCTCCACCCATTCCAACCTGCCTGCACTCTCTTCTTTACTTGTTTTTCACTCTCTCCATTCCTCTGGACTGTCAACACTAGATCCTTCAAATCCTCCTCCTTCTTCATCTCTTCTCCCTGTAACCTCACTCTTCCTCTTGGGTTCCTCTCATTCACACACATGTTCTCCGTCTTACTGCAGCAAACCTTCATTCCTCTCCTTTCCAGGACAAACCTCCACCTCTCTAGCTTCTCCTCCACCTGTTCTCTGCTCTCACTACAAATCACAATATCGTCTGCAAACATCAGAATCCATGCTGATTCCTGTCTAACCTCATCTGTCAGTCTGTCCATCAACATTAAAACAGGAAGGGGCTCAGAGCTGATCCCAGATGTAATCCCACCTCCACCTTGACCTCCTCTGTTCACCCCTACAGCCCTCCTCACCACTGTCTTACAGTCCTCATCCATGTCCTGCACTGCTCTAACATACTTCTGTCACTCCAGACTTCCTCATCCCAAACCACAGTTCCTCTCTGTTCCTCTCTGTCCTAAACCTTCTCCAGATCTACAGAGACAGTCTCTCTCTGACCTTCTCTGTACGTCTCTATCAACATTCTCAAAGTAAAGACTGCATGTAGTGTTCTTCTAAGATTACATCTCAATGTTAAAGAAATGTGTTTTATCTAAATAATGTTTGCTTGGAAAAAGCATTGAATGGACTCATTTGTAACCCACTGACTAGAGGGTCTTCTGGTTTTTCTTTCATTTGTTAAATTGTACTAAAGAAACCAAAACATGGAAATAATGGAACAGAACAGAGGATCAAGAAAAATGGAGAAATATTTTCCATTTTTCTTCCCCCTCCCTTTCTGTCCCTTTTTTGACTTTCTTGTTTATTATTTTTGAGTTCTTCTGTTCTTCCTCCTGGACAATAGTTTTCTTTGGTTTTCTTTTCCCTTTTTTCCCCCCACCACCGATATAATTAGGCTTCATAGTCTGTTGTGCAACAAGCTGCTTGTCAGGGACTCTACCTGTTCTGACCCCACCCAACTTTGACGCATAGTTTCAGACTCTGCCTCTCCCACTGTGACATTGCTACTAGCTGACAACCGTTCAGGAGCTCCACATTCCATCAGTCCCTGAAGGAACCAGTTTGCTGTTTGGTCTGTTCTTGATTTCTGAATCATGAAGATCTTCTTTCTGCTGGCTCTAATTCCTTTGGAGGGGAAAGGAATTTCAGGTAAACTTTAAACTTTTTATTTAGACACATCCTGATTCATGCAGCAAACTGAACTCTGTCATTCTATGAGTTCCTGCTAATTCTGTGATCATTAGGCTGTTAGAGAATGTTTTTATCAATGTTAACCTTATATGTTAGACGTTTACTGCTTTAGTGATTGTTGAGAAAGAGACAGAGCATGGGGGGGGGATCCTCAGATGCCCAAATAGTCCTTTAAAGCCATTTTTGTGTGTGAAATCTGTCTGTGATAGAAAAAAAATAATCAATATAATCTAAAAATTAATAATATTTGAGCTAAATAAAATGATCAATTGGAAGTTAATGATAAATCCTCATCTCACGGACAGCAATGAGTTTCTAAGAGTGTAGTGTATTTAGGAGTGGAGGAGTTTGACTGCACAGCAGCTGGAAAGTTGCTGTACTTGTTCAGCTTGTTAGCCTCACTACAGCTAGTCAGCAGCAGGAAACATTTCATGGTTATTTGCCTTTTGTATAAACAAAAGTACGACAAGTTATATTACTGTCTGGCAGAGTTTGGAGTTGAAAGTAGTGTGACCAATCATTTCTCTGTAAGCTGTGCTACAATAGAGACGTTTTTATATAAAGGAAAGACAAAGATCTTTTTTAACACATTTTTTAAACACAGTTTATGAACTTTTATATATTTATTCATACAGCAAAACCGTTCATTTTCATTTGTTGCCTCAAGGTAAAACTCTGCAGTTAGTACCTGTGTTTCAGGTAACACCATGTGTGTGTGTGTGTGTGGGTGTGTGTGTGCGTGTGTGTGTGTGTGTGTGTGGGTGTGTGTGTGTGTGTGTCTGTGTGTGTGTGTAGATGTGTGGGTGGGTGTGTGTGTGTGTGTGTGTGTGTGTGTGTGTGTGTGTGTGTGTGTAGATGGTGAATGTTTTTGACTTCACAATCGACTCACCGTCACAGGAAATAGACCTTAAAGCTTTCATGGAAGGAGACTTTGGGAGCTTCATATAGGGAGATTCCTAACTAAGAACAGCCAAGTTTCAGAAAAAACAGTGAGGAAGAGGAGAAATGGATTCAGGAATCAGGTCTGAGGGACACTTCAGGGTCCAATGAGGGATCAGTTGGAGCAGTACTTGTCTGCAGACTGGTCCTACAGCCATTATTGATCTCTTAATATATTTGTTCCTTTTTTAAACAGAAATACAATTTACACCTCTGTTGTAACCCTTGTGTTATCCTAGGCACTTTAACATTGGGAGTTGGGTCATCTAGACCCACTAGACCAGGGGTGTCAAACTCATTTTGGTCCGGGGGCCACATTTAACCCGTCTGATCTCAAGTGGGCCGGACCAGTAACATAAAAGCAAAATAACAGCTTTGTTTTAGTTTTTTACTCAGTTGGAAAAATGCCTCAATCAACATAGTAGCCTAATCACTTAGGGACAATGGGTCTCAAATAAAAGTAATTTCAATTAAAGAAAA
Organism: Oryzias latipes; assembly: GCF_053564925.1. NCBI lineage: Eukaryota > Metazoa > Chordata > Actinopteri > Beloniformes > Adrianichthyidae > Oryzias > Oryzias latipes. Next base: position 33,940,806 of record NC_136254.1, on the reverse strand, counting down.
GTTTGTCTATTCATAATTAATAAAGACTAAATATTTTACATCTGACACTGAAGCAATCCAGAAACTTTTCTTTATGGTAAGGCTCTTAGTGGTGCTGAATGTTATATTCTTTGAGCACTGCGATGTTGATGAGATACAAAGCATTTGGTTGCATTCAGCTTCGTGAAAGAAAGAAAAAACTCTGTCCATTTCTTCACTCCACTTCACGTTTGACAACATTTTGGTCAATAGGGTGTCGCTAATGATCATCCTTATAGCAAGATAACAGCGGTGAGGCTCATAGGGAACCAAGGTGCATCCTACCCAGACGGACTCAGAGCTGTTATGTTTCGCTTTTGGCACATGCACATATGCTGTTTCAACTGTTTTTCCTTTCCTTTGCTCCTACTAGTGGTGGAATTGCGCATTTCGGTTATTTCTTTAAAAAATCATAACTCGCCACAGGAATGGACTATAAACTTACTTTCTTTTTTAATCATCCTTATGACTTTTACTCTTCATGAGTGGGCCGGAGTAAACCACCTGGCGGGCCGGATAAGGCCCGCGGGCCGTATGTTTGACACCCCTGCACTAGACAGTGCTCTGAACCTTTTTTCTTCAATGATTTGTGATCTTCACTGGTGTCCATGGATTACATGAAATCTTTCCACCTTTATCCACCTTTGTCATGGTAGGGAGAACACCTCAATGGAAGGGGGGGGTCATCTAAGATAACATAGGGATAAACCTAATCATCACTGCCTCCCCAAGTTCCACAGAGTAAAGATGATGAACCTTTCAGATAATCATAAATACAACTATTTGGATATATTTTGTTGTTTTGATGTTCCATGAAATGTTTCCATATCTGCTGTTTGTTTGTTACTTCATGTCTCTTGTGTTGTAAAATTCAAACACAAAACAATTGAGGATTATCTGATGTTTTGTGTTGGCTCTCTTCAATTCAACTCTTCAGTGCTCTTCAATCAATGTGATTGAAGAGCACTTTTTGGTTCCTTCAATGGCCATGGAGAAAGGTTCGACTCTGCCCTGTCGTGGTTGAACCCTCATCACAGTGGGGGTGTTGGAAAACTCTGGGCTTTTTTGTGGAAATCAAAAGGATGAGGAGGGTTTGCTGTAACATTTAGATTTTCCTTTAGCTGTTGAAACCACTTATCAGATGAGAACCACTAACTGTTAGGATTTCATTAGTTTGGGGTCTTCTAAATGTGCCCCCCCCCCCTAATAAAATCAGAGTAGCTGCAGCTGAGTGCTTCAGGTGAGCAGATAGAGGATCTGTTCAGGTTTCTGCTCCTCCATACTTAGATGTCTCAGACTTTACATGTAATAATTATTGAGCTGAGGAGTCAAAAGAATCTCTAAGCAGCAAAGAGAAGACCAGCATGGATCAGTTATTTCAGTTTATTCATTACATACATTGAATACATGTTGTGCAGTTAATATAATTCAGTATTTTTCCTTTTCTAACTTGCCCTGTCAACAGCTGAGCAGACATGAGAGCTGAAGGCCTCTACTGTTGGACAGACTTTACTGTTACAAAGAGGGAAATGAATCTTCTGACACACTAGGAGTATTGGGAAATGGTAAATGGTAAACAGCGTATACTATTAAAGCACTTTTCTACCTTCCTTTGAAGGCCCAAAGCTTTACAGTCACAGTCCCATTCACCCATACACACTCACATTCACACAATATAAACCCCTTTTGGATTTGAGGCTGAATTTATTTATATGAATTATGTTTGTGTGCTTTTTCTGTTGGACCAGAGTGAGGAATGTTAGAGACGCCTGACAGTAATCATCATAACTGTCAGTCAGACTAAAGGGCGGGGCCTGTCCACACTCAAATGTTTCAAATATACCTGCCGGCTCTAAATACCTACACACACACACACACCTTCTCATTCATTGTGTGTCCAAACTTTTGGTCTGTACTGAACCTACTCTATGTAAACAGTCACAGAGAGAGCTCAGCTGACTCCTGTCCTCAGGTGAGGGTTTGTGTTCTACTGTGGTTGATGGAATGTCAACAGAGGAGGAGTGACCTGATGGAATGACCTGATGGAATGACCTGATGGAATGACCTGATCTTTTCTCATTTGTTCTTTTGTCTTTAACTTTTGTTTTGTGTGTCTGGTTAATTTGAGTCAGTTTCCAGTTTAGGTTGACTTGTTCCTGTTTAGTTTTTTTCCCCAACTTTTATTTTCTTCTTTCAGTTAAATAAAACATTTGACTTACATCTAGTTTAGGTTTTAGTTCAGCCGTGGTGATGTAACAGACAAAGAGGTGGTATATGTCTGATGATGTCATCAGTTTGTCTCAGGGGACTGAAGCGTGCCTTTGCTTTGCTAGTCTGTCTTCCTTTCTTTTTGTGATTGTGACTCTCTGATTGTGCAGATTCTGTTTTATTTTGAGACAGTAGCCGTCAAACTTCATAAGGTTGATGGTTCTTTACACAACCTCTGAACATTAAAGTGTCATCAAGGATTGCTGAGTAAAACAGATTTAAGCTAAAAGTTCTTTGTTCTCAGATGGAAAGGAGAAATGAAGCAACCATGTTTCTGCAACCTTGGAGAAGTACTACACATAGGTGGCGGTTCTTTCTAAAGACTATTCAATGAACTAACGTCTGAATTTGTAGAAAGTTTGTTTCAATGAATTCAGACACAAAATGAAGACAATGTGGAAGATTTGACACAGTTACTCTGTACTAGGACTTTTAATTTAATTTGAATTTAAAATTGATTATATGTTAATTTGTACCAAAACGTCTGCTGTGAATGTTTCAAACCATGTTTTAGTTTGTTTTCCTCAAATGTTCCTCAGAAACTGAGTATTCAGTCAGTGATCAAAGACTTTAAAGTAGAAACTGTTTTGGTAGAAATGAGGTGAAAGACTGAAAACATTTGACTAAATGAATAATCATCAGGAATCATTGATTGAAATGTGTCTTTAGATAGAATTAGAAAAGACTATTGCTTTAATCCTCTTTACTCATTTCTGGATTGGATTCTAGTTTGGATTGGACTTTTATTTTGAAAGGATTTGTCTTTGGTCCAATCAAAGTCACATGTCCTTTGGTCTGATATCTATGTGGACAGAAATACTTTGGATCTTTTAGAAGCAGAAATCAAAGATTGAGAAGACATTTTCACTTGGAGGTAAAGACTCAGATTTAGAAAAGTTTCTTCCTGTTTTCTTTGTTTCCAGGTGAACCAATCATTGCTGCTCCTGGTGATGATGTCATCCTGCCGTGCCGCCTGGACTCTCAGGAGGATCTGCAGGATCACAGCGTGGAGTGGACCAAACTGGACATGAAGCGTTTTGTGTTTCTGTACTGGAATGGACAGATCATAACTGAACACATGAGCGAGTCGTTGATCCCGAGAGTGTCTCTGGACCAAGACGGACTAAAACGAGAAGACGGGACGTTAAAGATCAGGAACGTGTGGCTCCAGGATGAGGGGAAGTACAGCTGCTTCATTCCTGGGAAGAACTTCAGGGAGACGGTTCAGCTGGTTGTTGGTGAGTTTGCTCTGCAGGTTCTCCCTCACATGAAGAACATTTGTCCTGAACAGCAGGCAGGAAATGATGTCATCTCTTTGTTTCAGAGCCAAACGGAGTCAGAGCTCCAACCATGGAAACATCCCAGGTTGACATCATCTCCACTCCAGATCCAGGAGGAGACCGGATCTGGATCAGTCGCTCCAGACCGGCTCTCTGGATCCTTCTTGGACTTTTTCCCTCAGTGATCCTCTCTGCTGTTTGTGTTTGTGTCTGTCAGAGGAAACAACCAGAAGTGAGTCCTGAATTCTCTGATCTCTCATCTTTCTGCAGGAATCTTCAGTTTCTAACATCCTTTGTTTTCTTCATGTAGGGTCAGAATCCTCTGTACGCCTTTAACAAACCCTCTCTGGTGGCTGGAAGTGTTCATCAGTGGATCCATCAGTGTGAATGAGACTGAGACTGGAAAACACTGGAGGACAAAGTAAAACAGGAAATGGATTTACTTGGACAACACTTTTACTTCAATGGATCAAAGGGTTTTCCAGTACTGTGTTTGTTTGAAACAAATGCAGTCCTTTAGTTCCAAACAGCTGCAATGCAATTTCTACTTTGCACAATATTTTGATGAAATCACTTTTTTGAGTTGAAGCTAAAATCTTTGTGACCTGCTGTTTGTGAATGAAATCAGATTAGATCAATCTTGTAAATGAAAATGTAAATAAACAGATAAATGAGAACTCTTCATCAGGAGAAATCTGTCATTTTTCTGTAACTTTAGTTCCAAACTGAGTTTCTAGTAAATTACACGTCTCTTTAAATTGAAATGATTCTGTATGGCTCTTCATTTAGGATTTCTTGGAGGCTTTTATTTGACCATAACATTGCAAAAATGTATCTTCAGTGTGTTAAAAAGCCTTTCATGTGTTCCATTTTGTGCATTTATTGTTACAAAAACATTCTTTTAACATTTTGATCAAACATTTTTGTTTTCAGTTGCTTCATCTTGGATGGAACAGATCCGGTTCTTCCCTCTTCTTCATCTGGGATGGACTGATCCGGTTCTTCCCTCTTCTTCATCTTGGATGGACTGATCCGGTTCTTCCCTCTTCTTCATCTTGGATGGAACAGATCCGGTTCTTCCCTCTTCTTCATCTTGGATGGACTGATCCAGTTCTTCCCTCTTCTTCATCTTGGATGGACTGATCCGGTTCTTCCCTCTTCTTCATCTTGGATGGAACAGATCCGGTTCTTCCCTCTTCTTCATCTTGGATGGACTGATCCAGTTCTTCCCTCTTCTTCATCTTGGATGGACTGATCCGGTTCTTCCCTCTTCTTCATCTTGGATGGACTGATCCGGTTCTTCCCTCTTCTTCATCTCAGATGGACTGATCCGGTTCTTCCCTCTTCTTCATCTTGGATGGACTGATCCGGTTCTTCCCTCTTCTTCATCTCAGATGGACTGATCCGGTTCTTCCCTCTTCTTCATCTGGGATGGACTGATCCGGTTCTTCCCTCTTCTTCATCTTGGATGGACTGATCCGGTTCTTCCCTCTTCTTCATCTTGGATGGACTGATTTGGTTCTTCCATCTTCTTCATCTCGGATGGGCTGATCCGGCTCAATTCAACCAAAACAGTTTCTACTTTAAAGTCTTTGATCACTGACTGAATACTCAGTTTCTGAGGAACATTTGAGGAAAACAAACTAAAACATGGTTTGGAAAGATTCACAGCAGAAGTTTTGGTAGAAATGAAACAGACTTTTACTTTAAAGTTCTTACTCCCTTACTGTGTCGTCACCTAGATTTATTCAAACCTATTCCTTTTAGTACAACTCTGTAATATCAATATTAATACTAATATTGATCACTTATGGGATTTATTTATTTAATCCTCCTCTTTTTTTCTTCTTAGGGCTTCATACTGAACACACTAAAGTGACAGACAAATCTGAACTTATTGAATATTAACATCATTAAAAGCAAAATTTGAATCCAGAGTAAATCAAGTTAAACCTTAAATAATGTATAATATTTTACTCTGCATAAAAATATAATCTGTTAAAATTATACAGATATGAAGATGCTGCAGAACAATACAAAAAAAGCCTGGAAATATTAAATTGAAACATCAATTCATTCCGTTTTCTTTGCTCTTTTATCATTTTTTAGAGCTGGACTCCTGCATCATTTTTAGCAATAAGTTTCTTTCTAGTGTGTGACGTCCTGTGTGTCTTTGTGAAAAGGATCAGAGCGATTGGAGTTTTTTACAAACTGCTGCGATGCTGACTGAACCGTGACTGAAAAGGGAGGCGGACGCACTGATAGTAAACCATGTCAGTGAATTCCTAAACAGGACTCTGAATGTGACTCATCTCCAGACACAGCAGACATCCACTGTAGAAGACGCCCCAACCCCAGTACAGCTCAACATGGGCAGAGCCAGGCAGGTCCACCACAAAAGCTGGTATTCAAAAATACAAAGTCTTATCTTTGTGAGGCTTATCTTGATCTCTCAGTTCTCAGATGCAGGTTGGCTGATAATCTGGTTCTGGGTGGAATTGTTTTCTAGCAGACTATAGTGACTTGCAGAAAGTGAAACAGTTTCAGATTTTGCTTCTACTTCCAGTGTCTCCCATTTCTGTTTGTTTTTGAGATGATGGTGCCTCTTCTAGTCTTTATTTGCACCTGCAGCTCTGTTCTAGTCATGAGCTGCAGCTTTGGTTCCACTTCCCCCTCAGCACAAATTAGTGACCAATAATGAACAGCTTGAAGATCAAAGTAAGAAAGAGTGAAGGACGGTTAAAAAAACAGTTTCCACAGTTGTCTCTTGTTGTTTGCTTTTAAATAGCAAAGCGATTCAGTCATCACTTCAGTTCATCTACAATCTAGTTTAGTTCTGATTTTTCTGCAGTTGTGATCGTCTCCAGAGTTTATTTCATTTCTATTTCATTCTAACATGAACGAGATCCTGATTATTGACCTGCTGTTTCTGTGAACTCACTGAGGAAGAGGAGGGTGGTGTGTTCGTCCGCTGAGCAGAAGCAGGAAATACAGAGACAGGAAAAAGTGAATTAGTCTAGTCTAAAGCAAAACATGAGAAACATTTATGAGATAAGAGGTGTTTTCTTCACGACCGACACATCAGTTTAGTTCAGTCTGACTTTGTTCCACAGCTATAAATAAAAGGAGTTTTTTCTAAAAATAAAAACAACTCTTAAGCAGGAGTGTATATAAAATTAAAAGAATGAATATTTTCCTGAATTATAAAAAGTGAACGTGGTGAGCCTTCATTTATACATCTGAGCATAAACTGCAGAATCTGGTAGATTTGGAAACTTAATAAAAGCAAAGAAAAATACGGCGATTGCAGTGAGGAAGAAGAACCAACGTGAAGTCAGGGGGAACTGATCATGGCAGAGATGAAGAACTGTGAAGAAAGGTTTCGGTTTGAGTCAGACAACCCTGTTCTTCATCCCCTCAGTTTGCTATACAGACAGCTTTTTATATTTTTATTATTACTTTTCTATATTTCAATAACATAGGTTTTTGTCGAATTTCAACACTTTTACATTAAAAATAAAGAAATAAAAAGTCCCACAAACAAAGAAAGTGTTTGACAAATCTTCCACATTTTAATCATTAATGTCCGTCTGAACACACAGAAACAAACTTTCAATAATTCTGCAGAGAAGAAGCAGAAACAGACCAGAATTCTGCTGCAATCATGACAGACGGACTTAATTAAAGCAGGTCAGACAGAAATGATCTGTTTAAAGTCAGAGCGAATCTTTTTGTGTGATGTTTTCAGACCAGGAAGTCCCCTGAAAGAAAATCAGTTAGAACACCACTGAGGCGTAGCCAAGCAACCCAGAGGAGCCACAGGTTTGTTCACGTCTCAGTGAGTCCTCAAACCTCAGAGGTGAGAACAGGTCTGGTGAGGACTTATCCACGCCTCAATGTCCTCCCCCATTAGAGAGGAAGTCAGAGTCCCAGCACCACTGAGGCCAACTAGAACCTGTTCTCACATGTTTCTTCCTCAATAATCTCCTCCTCCTGCTGCAGCAGACTGACTGCAATGAAACATGAAAACAAGTCAAATCTATTTTTCTGACTTTATTCATCATTTCTCTGCTTCTACTGTTGAATAGAAACATAACATTGGAGTAGAATCCTTTTGGATAAATCTATTCATGGAAATGTCATTCTGTCCTTCATTACCTGAAACTAATGAACCAAAATTCTAATTGTTTGCATTTTTCTAAGAACACCAAAGAGTCAGAACGGAGGAACAAAGGAGTCTCATGTTGAAGACCCCTGAACTCAGGGGCGGAGCTACAGAAAACTGGAAATATATTTACAAGAAAAAGTGTAAAAAGGGGAGGATATTACAATATATTGTCTTCTACCGACTCCTTTTCCAGCACTTTGTTTTATTTGTCCATTTTTAATTCTTGTGTTTTTCATTTTATGTTTGAAATAAATTAAAACTGAACCGGAATGTATTCCTGGAAGAAAAAAAAGGGCAAAGTTTGGATCAAAAATAATTTTCCTCTTTTTAAAATCTCATATTGCTTCTGCTTAACAGAACTAATACTGAACAGAACCTCCAGAACTATCCTTTAGAATGAACTGATACTGAACAGAACCTCCAGAACAATCCTTTAGAATGAACTGATACTGAACAGAACCTCCAGAACCATCCTTTAGAATGAACTGATACTGAATAGAACCTCCAGAACAATAATTTAGAATGAACTGATACTGAACAGAACCTCCAAAACAATCCTTTAGTATGAACTGATACTGAACAGAACCTCCAGAACCATCCTTTAGATTAAACTGATACTGAACAGAACCTCCAGGACAATCATTTAGTTTGAACTGATACTGAACAGAACCTCCAAAACAATCCTTTAGTATGAACTGATACCGAACAGAACCTCCAGAACCATCCTTTAGAATGAACTGATACTGAACAGAACCTCCAGAACAATCCTTTAGTTTGAACTGATACTGAACAGAACCTCCAGAACAATCATTTAGTTTGAACTGATACTGAACAGAACCTCCAAAACAATCCTTTAGTATGAACTGATACCAAACAGAACCTCCAGAACCATCCTTTAGAATGAACTGATACTGAACAGAACCTCCAGAACAATCCTTTAGTTTGAACTGATACTGAACAGAACCTCCAGAACAATCCTTTAGTTTGAACTGATACTGAACAGAACCTCCAAAACAATCCTTTAGTATGAACTGATACCGAACAGAACCTCCAGAACCATCCTTTAGAATGAACTGATACTGAATAGAACCTCCAGAACAAAAATTTAGAATGAACTGATACTGAACAGAACCTCCAGAACAATCCTTTAGTTTGAACTGATACTGAACAGAACCTCCAGAACAATCCTTTAGTATGAACTGATACTGAACAGAACCTCCAGAACAATCCTTTAGTTTGAACTGATACTGAACAGAACCTCCAGAACAATCCTTTAGTTTGAACTGATACTGAACAGAACCTCCAAAACAATCCTTTAGTATGAACTGATACCGAACAGAACCTCCAGAACCATCCTTTAGAATGAACTGATACTGAATAGAACCTCCAGAACAAAAATTTAGAATGAACTGATACTGAACAGAACCTCCAGAACAATCCTTTAGTATGAACTGATACCGAACAGAACCTCCAGAACCATCCTTTAGAATGAACTGATACTGAACAGAACCTCCAGAACAATCCTTTAGTTTGAACTGATACTGAACAGAACCTCCAGAACAATCCTTTAGTTTGAACTGATACTGAACAGAACCTCCAAAACAATCCTTTAGTATGAACTGATACCGAACAGAACCTCCAGAACCATCCTTTAGAATGAACTGATACTGAATAGAACCTCCAGAACAAAAATTTAGAATGAACTGATACTGAACAGAACCTCCAGAACAATCCTTTAGTTTGAACTGATACTGAACAGAACCTCCAGGACAATCCTTTAGTTTGAATTGATACTGAACAGAACCTCCAAAACAATCCTTTAGTATGAACTGATACCGAACAGAACCTCCAGAACCATCCTTTAGAATGAACTGATACTGAATAGAACCTCCAGAACAATCCTTTAGTTTGAACTGATACTGAACAGAACCTCCAGAACAATCCTTTAGATTAAACTGATACTGAACAGAACCTCCAGGACAATCCTTTAGTTTGAATTGATACTGAACAGAACCTCCAAAACAATCCTTTAGTATGAACTGATACCGAACAGAACCTCCAGAACCATCCTTTAGAATGAACTGATACTGAATAGAACCTCCAGAACAAAAATTTAGAATGAACTGATACTGAACAGAACCTCCAGAACAATCCTTTAGTTTGAACTGATACTGAACAGAACCTCCAGAACAATACTTTAGTTTGAACTGATACTGACCAGAACCTCCAAAACAATCATTTAGTTTGAACTGATACTGAACAGAACCTCCAAAACAATCCTTTAGTATGAACTGATACCGAACAGAACCTCCAGAACCATCCTTTAGAATGAACTGATACTGAACAGAACCTCCAAAACAATCCTTTAGTATGAACTGATACCGAACAGAACCTCCAGAACCATCCTTTAGAATGAACTGATACTGAATAGAACCTCCAGAACAAAAATTTAGAATGAACTGATACTGAACAGAACCTCCAGAACAATCCTTTAGTATGAACTGATACCGAACAGAACCTCCAGAACCATCCTTTAGAATGAACTGATACTGAACAGAACCTCCAGAACAATCCTTTAGTTTGAACTGATACTGAACAGAACCTCCAAAACAATCCTTTAGTATGAACTGATACCGAACAGAACCTCCAGAACCATCCTTTAGTATGAACTGATACCGAACAGAACCTCCAGAACCATCCTTTAGAATGAACTGATACTGAACAGAACCTCCAGAACAATCCTTTAGTTTGAACTGATACTGAACAGAACCTCCAGAACAATCCTTTAGATTAAACTGATACTGAACAGAACCTCCAGGACAATCCTTTAGTTTGAATTGATACTGAACAGAACCTCCAAAACAATCCTTTAGTATGAACTTATACCGAACAGAACCTCCAGAACCATCCTTTAGAATGAACTGATACTGAACAGAACCTCCAGAACAATCCTTTAGATTAAACTGATACTGAACAGAACCTCCAGGACAATCCTTTAGTTTGAATTGATACTGAACAGAACCTCCAAAACAATCCTTTAGTTTGAACTGATACTGAACAGAACCTCCAAAACAATCCTTTAGTATGAACTGATACCGAACAGAACCTCCAGAACCATCCTTTAGAATGAACTGATACTGAATAGAACCTCCAGAACAATCCTTTAGTTTGAACTGATACTGAACAGAACCTCCAGAACAATCCTTTAGATTAAACTGATACTGAACAGAACCTCCAGGACAATCCTTTAGTTTGAATTGATACTGAACAGAACCTCCAAAACAATCCTTTAGTATGAACTGATACCGAACAGAACCTCCAGAACCATCCTTTAGAATGAACTGATACTGAATAGAACCTCCAGAACAATCCTTTAGTTTGAACTGATACTGAACAGAACCTCCAGAACAATCCTTTAGATTAAACTGATACTGAACAGAACCTCCAGGACAATCCTTTAGTTTGAATTGATACTGAACAGAACCTCCAAAACAATCCTTTAGTATGAACTGATACCGAACAGAACCTCCAGAACCATCCTTTAGAATGAACTGATACTGAATAGAACCTCCAGAACAATCCTTTAGTTTGAACTGATACTGAACAGAACCTCCAAAACAATCCTTTAGTATGAACTGATACCGAACAGAACCTCCAGAACCATCCTTTAGAATGAACTGATACTGAATAGAACCTCCAGGACAATCCTTTAGTTTGAACTGATACTGAACAGAACCTCCAGAACCATCCTTTAGAATGAACTGATACTGAATAGAACCTCCAGAACAATAATTTAGAATGAACTGATACTGAACAGAACCTCCAGAACAATCCTTTAGTTTGAACTGATACTGAACAGAACCTCCAGAACAATCCTTTAGATTAAACTGATACTGAACAGAACCTACAGGACAATCCTTTAGTTTGAACTGATACTGAATAGAACCTCCAGAACAATAATTTAGAATGAACTGATACTGAACAGAACCTCCAAAACAATCCTTTAGTATGAACTGATACCGAACAGAACCTCCAGAACAATCATTTAGAATGAACTGATACTGAACAGAACCTCCAAAACAATCCTTTAGAATGAACTGATACTGAACAGAACCTCCAAAACAATCCTTTAGTATGAACTGATACCGAACAGAACCTCCAGAACAATCATTTAGAATGAACTGATACTGAACAGAACCTCCAAAACAATCCTTTAGAATGAACTGATACTGAACAGAACCTCCAGAACAATCCTTTAGATTAAACAGATACTGAACAGAACCTCCAGGACAATCATTTAGTTTGAATTGATACTGAACAGAACCTCCAAAACAATCCTTTAGTATGAACTGATACCGAACAGAACCTCCAGAACCATCCTTTAGAATGAACTGATACTGAATAGAACCTCCAGAACAATAATTTAGAATGAACTGATACTGAACAGAACCTCCAGAACAATCCTTTAGTTTGAACTGATACTGAACAGAACATCCAGAACAATCCTTTAGATTAAACTGATACTGAACAGAACCTCCAGGACAATCATTTAGTTTGAACTGATACTGAACAGAACCTCCAGAACCATCCTTTAGAATGAACTGATACTGAATAGAACCTACAGAACCATCCTTTAGAATGAACTGATACTGAATAGAACCTCCAGAACAAAAATTTAGAATGAACTGATACTGAACAGAACCTCCAGAACAATCCTTTAGTTTGAACTGATACTGAACAGAACCTCCAGAACAATCCTTTAGATTAAACTGATACTGAACAGAACCTCCAGGACAATCCTTTAGTTTGAATTGATACTGAACAGAACCTCCAAAACAATCCTTTAGTATGAACTGATACCGAACAGAACCTCCAGAACCATCCTTTAGAATGAACTGATACTGAATAGAACCTCCAAAACAATCCTTTAGTTTGAACTGATACTGAACAGAACCTCCAGAACAATCCTTTAGTATGAACTGATACCGAACAGAACCTCCAGAACAATCCTTTAGATTAAACTGATACTGAATAGAACCTCCAGAACAATCATTTAGAATGAACTGATACTGAACAGAACCTCCAAAACAATCCTTTAGAATGAACTGATACTGAACAGAACCTCCAGAACAATCCTTTAGTTTGAACTGATACTGAACAGAACCTCCAGAACCATCCTTTAGTATGAACTGATACCGAACAGAACCTCCAGAACAATCATTTAGAATGAACTGATACTGAACAGAACCTCCAAAACAATCCTTTAGAATGAACTGATACTGAACAGAACCTCCAGAACAATCCTTTAGTTTGAACTGATACTGAACAGAACCTCCAGAACGATCCTTTAGATTAAACTGATACTGAACAGAACCTCCAGAACAATCCTTTAGTATGAACTGATACCGAACAGAACCTCCAGAACCATCCTTTAGAATGAACTGATACTGAATAGAACCTCCAGAACAATCATTTAGAATGAACTGATACTGAATAGAACCTCCAGAACAAAAATTTAGAATGAACTGATACTGAACAGAACCTCCAGAACAATCCTTTAGTTTGAACTGATACTGAACAGAACCTCCAGAACAATCCTTTAGATTAAACTGATACTGAACAGAACCTCCAGGACAATCCTTTAGTTTGAATTGATACTGAACAGAACCTCCAAAACAATCCTTTAGTATGAACTGATACCGAACAGAACCTCCAGAACCATCCTTTAGAATGAACTGATACTGAATAGAACCTCCAGAACAATCCTTTAGTTTGAACTGATACTGAACAGAACCTCCAGAACAATACTTTAGTTTGAACTGATACTGAACAGAACCTCCAGAACAATCCTTTAGATTAAACTGATACTGAACAGAACCTCCAGGACAATCCTTTAGTTTGAATTGATACTGAACAGAACCTCCAGAACAATAATTTAGAATGAACTGATACTGAACAGAACCTCCAGAACAATCCTTTAGTTTGAACTGATACTGAACAGAACCTCCAGAACAATCCTTTAGTTTGAACTGATACTGAACAGAACCTCCAGAACAATCCTTTAGATTAAACTGATACTGAACAGAACCTCCAGAACGATCCTTTAGATTAAACTGATACTGAACAGAACCTCCAGAACAATCCTTTAGTTTGAATTGATACTGAACAGAACCTCCAAAACAATCCTTTAGTATGAACTGATACCGAACAGAACCTCCAGAACCATCCTTTAGAATGAACTGATACTGAATAGAACCTCCAGAACAATAATTTAGAATGAACTGATACTGAACAGAACCTCCAGAACAATCCTTTAGTTTGAACTGATACTGAACAGAACCTCCAGAACAATCCTTTAGATTAAACTGATACTGAACAGAACCTCCAGAACAATAATTTAGAATGAAGTGATCCTGAACAGAACCTCCAGAACAATCCTTTAGTATGAACTGATACCGAACAGAACCTCCAGAACCATCCTTTAGAATGAACTGATACTGAATAGAACCTCCAGAACAATAATTTAGAATGAACTGATACTGAACAGAACCTCCAGAACAATCCTTTAGTTTGAACTGATACTGAACAGAACCTCCAGAACAATCCTTTAGTTTGAACTGATACTGAATAGAACCTCCAAAACAATAATTTAGAATGAAGTGATCCTGAACAGAACCTCCAGAACAATCCTTTAGTATGAACTGATACCGAACAGAACCTCCAGAACCATCCTTTAGAATGAACTGATACTGAATAGAACCTCCAGAACAATAATTTAGAATGAACTGATACTGAACAGAACCTCCAGAACAATCCTTTAGTTTGAACTGATACTGAACAGAACCTCCAGAACAATCCTTTAGATTAAACTGATACTGAACAGAACCTCCAGAACAATAATTTAGAATGAAGTGATCCTGAACAGAACCTCCAGAACAATCCTTTAGTATGAACTGATACCGAACAGAACCTCCAGAACCATCCTTTAGAATGAACTGATACTGAATAGAACCTCCAGAACAATAATTTAGAATGAACTGATACTGAACAGAACCTCCAGAACAATCCTTTAGTTTGAACTGATACTGAACAGAACCTCCAGAACAATCCTTTAGATTAAACTGATACTGAACAGAACCTCCAGGACAATCATTTAGTTTGAACTGATACTGAACAGAACCTCCAGAACCATCCTTTAGAATGAACTGATACTGAACAGAACCTCCAAAACAATCCTTTAGAATGAACTGATACTGAACAGAACCTCCAAAACAATCCTTTAGAATGAACTGATACTGAACAGAACCTCCAAAACAATCCTTTAGTATGAACTGATACCGAACAGAACCTCCAGAACCATCCTTTAGAATGAACTGATACTGAATAGAACCTCCAGAACAATAATTTAGAATGAACTGATACTGAACAGAACCTCCAGAACAATCCTTTAGTTTGAACTGATACTGAACAGAACCTCCAGAACAATCCTTTAGATTAAACTGATACTGAACAGAACCTCCAGGACAATCATTTAGTTTGAACTGATACTGAACAGAACCTCCAGAACCATCCTTTAGAATGAACTGATACTGAATAGAACCTACAGAACCATCCTTTAGAATGAACTGATACTGAATAGAACCTCCAGAACAAAAATTTAGAATGAACTGATACTGAACAGAACCTCCAGAACAATCCTTTAGTTTGAACTGATACTGAACAGAACCTCCAGAACAATCCTTTAGATTAAACTGATACTGAACAGAACCTCCAGGACAATCCTTTAGTTTGAATTGATACTGAACAGAACCTCCAAAACAATCCTTTAGTATGAACTGATACCGAACAGAACCTCCAGAACCATCCTTTAGAATGAACTGATACTGAATAGAACCTCCAGAACAATAATTTAGAATGAACTGATACTGAACAGAACCTCCAAAACAATCCTTTAGTATGAACTGATACCGAACAGAACCTCCAGAACAATCATTTAGAATGAACTGATACTGAACAGAACCTCCAAAACAATCCTTTAGAATGAACTGATACTGAACAGAACCTCCAGAACAATCCTTTAGTTTGAACTGATACTGAACAGAACCTCCAGAACGATCCTTTAGATTAAACTGATACTGAACAGAACCTCCAGGACAATCCTTTAGTTTGAATTGATACTGAACAGAACCTCCAAAACAATCCTTTAGTATGAACTGATACCGAACAGAACCTCCAGAACCATCCTTTAGAATGAACTGATACTGAATAGAACCTCCAGAACAATCATTTAGAATGAACTGATACTGAACAGAACCTCCAGAACAATCCTTTAGTTTGAACTGATACTGAACAGAACCTCCAGAACAATCCTTTAGATTAAACTGATACTGAACAGAACCTCCAGGACAATCCTTTAGTTTGAACTGATACTGAATAGAACCTCCAGAACAATAATTTAGAATGAAGTGATACTGAACAGAACCTCCAGAACAATCATTTAGAATGAACTGATACTGAACAGAACCTCCAGAACAATCCTTTAGTATGAACTGATACCGAACAGAACCTCCAGAACCATCCTTTAGAATGAACTGATACTGAACAGAACCTCCAGGACAATCCTTTAGTTTGAACTGATACTGACCAGAACCTCCAGAACAATCCTGTAGATTGGACTGATACTGAACTTTGTTTGGTGAGGAGGGTCCTTACTTCCAACAAGAGGCTGCTCCAAGATCATATGCTGCAAGGGTAGCCCGAACTGTAGTGATAGAGCCTGGCCAGGAGTATTTGGTCAAGGGGACTGTAAAGTTTGGAGACGTTGAAAGGGGAGTCATGATGCTCAGCCCCACCAAAGGCTTTGTGGAAAAGCATAAAGTTATTCTCACTAGGGTCCTGGTTGATGCCCCATCCACCAAAGTTGTGCCACTGCGCCTCTTTAACCCTGGTAACAAACCTGTGACTATTAAAGGAGGTGCCATTGAAGGCCTTCTCCAGCCAGCGGAGGCTGTTCCTCCGTCCAGTGACCTCGCAGCTTCTGAAGTCAACCTGCCCACCACTCCTTGTTTGGAAGTGCCTGCAGTCCCAGAGCATCTCCAGGAGATTTATGCCCAAAGTTCCCTCCATCTTGATGACAATGAAAAGGCCCAGCTAACAGACTTGTTATGTGCATATGGAAGTGTTTTTTTCCAGAGGGCCAGATGACTTGGGCCGCACCAGCCTTGTTCAGCATGACATCATGACACGGCCTGGTGCTCCAGTGAAGCAACCTCCTCGTCGGATGGCTGGTGAGAAACAACAGTGTGCAGACCAACAGATCAGTGAGAGTCTACAAAGTGGTCTGGCCACTGTCTAGTTTATCTCAATGATGTCATTGTGCTAGCCCCGGAGTATGTGCAACAAATGCGCCAGCGGCTGGAACTAGCTCATCAAATAACTCGAGAGCCTCTGGGTGAGTCAGTCACGCGTGCAAAAAGACAGTATGACAAAAATGCCTGCCACACACAATACAAAGTTGGAGATGTGGTGTGGTACCTCATAAAAGGGGCACGGCGTGTCCAGAACAAAGTCAAAAAGTTCCTACCCTCCTATGAGGTTCGTTCTCGGACAACTGGATGATCTGGTCTACAGGATTCAGAAGAACCCCAGATCCAAAGCAAAAGTTGTTCATCGTGACCAGCTGAAGCACTATCGCAGTCGTGAACCACTGAACGCTTCGTGGGTTCAGAGTCAGGTGCAACACTGGTCACCTACATAGGTTTCCCCTCCAGCTGTGGAGGGAGATCCAGAGGAACAGGACCTGTTCGACCTGCACGATCTCTTTTCTGCTGTCACCGCCAATGACTCCAGCTGCTCCCAATCGCCGTTTCTGGCTACAGCTGATCCCATGGTGGTCGGGTCTCTTCCATCCCCTCCTTCCCATGTGAAATGTGATCATGGTGAGGGTGGGATTGGGGAGTCACCCCGATTAAGCCTTCAGGAACAGCAACCGAAACGTCAGCACAGGAGTCCTAATTGGTATGGTGACTGGATGACCGAGTGAGCAACATCCTGCAGTTGTGCTGAAAGTAGAGACTTATAGTTACCATTTGTTCTTGGGACTTCAGTACAGTTACAATCTAAAAAGAGTATTTGGGCTGTAGTTGGAAAGATGTAATTTTTTACGTTGCTCTAACTTAATTATTTAGTTTGGTGTAAACAAACCATTTTTTGAGTTCATTCAACTTAAAAACAACAATAGTTGTCTGACATAGTTATTTTACTTTCAATCATGTCATGGTAAGACTATAATTCGGAGTGACCCAGATGCTGTAACCCAGAAGGAGACTCGGACAATAAGGTGAGTTAAGAAGTCTTTATATAGGAAGGTGAGTTTGGCTTATTTCCAACAGAGGCAGGGCGGCTGGCTGGAGGAGAGCAGCTGCAGGATTCCAGAGGTGAGACAGCGTGAAACCAGAGGACTGCGACCAGGTGAGATCCAGAGTAGATATTTTCTGAGGCAAAGACGAGAGGAGTAATAAGTAACACGGAACTTGGTAAACAGAACAAGAACATGAGCAAGCCTGACTATGCACCGTGGGAGGTAAAACGAACTGGCACCGACTGAAGATCCAGGAGATCCTTAAGAAGGCAGCGGTGATGAGGTAAGTGGTGGCAGCTGATCGTGTCCAGAACAGAGCAGATGGGGGAGGGGGAGAGTAGCTGGCAAAGGCACCATGTCAAATCAACTTAATTCAATCAAGTTGGTGTTACTTTGGTGTGAAGCTGTCAATGCATAATGATGTCATAACGCGAGGCAGCGCAAGGAATTATGGGATATCATTTTCTTTGCCTATCTGGGCAGATTGGAGTTTAAGTGTGAGTTTTTGTCCATGCGTTTTGTTGTCCAGCTGTTTTACTCTGTTTGAACTAGTCATTTAATATGTTATGTTTATTTTTTTTGCACCATGAGTTAGATTTTGGTAGAGGATGATGACCAACCCCCATGTGCGGTATAACACCCTAAGTCTCACATGCAAAAGACAGAGTTCCTGATATGAGAGCTCTTGTCTTTCAAAGTGAGACATTACTGGGTCATTCATGTCTTTGATATGAAAATTGCCAGGCCCAGTGGTGGCAACTTTAGAATGTGTCAATTAAAGTTGTATAACTTCTTAAAGTTAAATAAACATTTCAAATTAAGTTGAATAGCCATAAAAAATTAAGTTGAATAAACTTAATTCAATTAGGTGTTACTAATTGAAGTGATTCAATTAGGTTGGATCAACTTTTTCCTTTTTAGAGTGTATAAGTTGCATTTATCCATTAAGGAACAGTGGCGGTTCTACACTAACTTACTCCCTGGGCGAGTAACCCCACCAGCGCCACCTCCCCCCGTACACATACAAAATTTGACAACATCCTGTTGTGTTCCCCATCTTCTATTTAGCCATTTTACACAAAAATGCATGAATTTTCTAGATTCATATTACAGGGGGGTCAAACTCAGACACACAATACTATTTTTAGATCTTATAAAACATTAAAAACTAAATCATAGAACTCATTACTTCTAACATATTTGGCATTTGGGGGGCTCAAAGCCTACCAGAAATAAACTGTTTGTCTGAAATATCAGACAAATCAGACAGATTCTAAAAGTGAGATTTAACACTGAAAGAGTGTTTTGTGTTGTTGAGCAGACATGGAATCAAACAGGAATGAAGAAACTCCACGTAAACAGAACATTTGTCACGTCAACTCTTTCTAAAGTTGCTTCATTTAAGGTGATGTCAAACTTTCACTGGATTATTGTTGGTAATAATGTTCATGATCATCACAGCAGGTTTGAAGAAAAATGACTGTAGAAAAGTAAAGATATTGACATCACAGACTAATTCAGTCCTCCTCACAGTCATAGTATAACATGTGATCCATCCAAGATGGCACTTTATCAAAAGGTGATGTCAAACTTTCACTGGATTATTGTTGGAAATGATGTTCATGGTCATCTGCAATCAGCTGACTGACACCTGTCATCAGTTTTGAGGAGCTGTCAAACTCCTTAAGGCCCTGCCCCCCCCCCCCCCCCCCCCCCGCTGCCGAGGGATCAACTAACCTCTGTGACATGTAATTTAAAGTATTCGGAAATGCCCAACAATAGTCAATAATAACAATGAATCAATAGTATGTCAATAATAATAAATATAAATAATAATAATGAATCAATAACTCAATAAATAATAGTAGTAAATAATGAAACAACAAAAAGTCCAATAGCTAATAATAGATTTACATATAAATCAATAGATTTTCTCTACTGATTCCTGTAGGGATCAATGTAACACTGATGGTGTCGGGTTTCTGCTTTAAGAGGAGATCTGTCATTTCAAGCTATTGCTCCTAGTCTGTGAACCCCCCCCCTCCCCTGTTGTTGCGTCAGATCAACTCTGTTGATGGTTTTAAATCTCAGGTAAAGACGGTTTTAAAAAGGAGAGCTTTTAGTTGATTTAAGTCCTTGTTTTACTACATTTTACTGTGTTTTGTTTTATTATTATTGTTATTGTATTTTATTACTTTTTTTGTGTTTTGATATGATTTTATATTCTTTATAAAGCACTTTGATTTATTCTGGAGAAAGTGCTATAGAAATAAAGACATTCTATTCTAAGTTAGGGCGAACAAACGTTATAAATGCACATACGGAAAAAACAAAACAAATTTAAAAAAGGCAAAGTCAAGGCCCGTCTTTGTTTCTTTGCGTGTAGCAGAGTGACCCGAGGACAGCAGATGCAGCTGAAAGAGGAATGAAGCCTTCACTGCATGTTGTGGCTCCAGGAAATGCAGTGGTGGTGGACACAGTCACACCTGGGTTTAGAATAATGCTCCCCAACCAGCTGCTGACACAGCTGGAATCATTCAGGTACACTGGTGGCAGGTGTGATGAGGCCCTCCATCCTGACAGCAGCAGCAGAATTAGCAGCAGCAGCAAAACTTAAGGCAAAGCCACAGCTGCAGGCACTAGCACCCCAATTGAGTTCTACACCCTTCATCATCCCATCAGGATCCACCTCACAGGTTTTGGTTCCTCCCGTTTTAAACGTCCCCTTCAGTTTTGTCCTGCCTCCTCCTGCCGTGCCGATCATACTCGCTGTGCCGCCATCACCTCAGCCTCTTTCCAGCACGCCATACACGACACAACAATACCGAAAGAGGAAAATGGAAGAAGAAAAAATGGGTATTATGAAAAGGAAATACATCAAAAAACAGAAACCATAACGTGCAGCAAATGCGGTGGAAACAGACAGCCACCATCCCACCGTAAGTACTTTGGGAACTGGTTTTGTGAAGCAACAGAGACTCAGTCATTTGACAATTGGAGGGCTGAGCTACAGAAGCGTGGATATGGGAAAAAAAAGAGAGGAAATGACCCACCACCACCAGCACCACCACCAGCTTAAACACAAAGCAGTCCTTGCACAGAAATACTTGCACATCCAAAGCACCTATGGTTTTATACTGGTTTATATATTTTTAAACATTGTAATGATGACACCATCTTTTATATATTGTTCTATAATATTTTGTTGGTGTTTTCTGTAAGAATTATTGTGTTTTTAAGCTTTTAGTTGTTTTTGTCGTTTAAATTTGCTATTTCAATATTTAAGTATTCGATCAAGATATAATAATTGAATTTTTGGATAGAAATATGGATCATATGGATGCCATTAATGGAGCTCTTTGCATTAAAGAACTTTTACATGAGCACTTGAGTATTTTAATTTGTGTTCATCTTTTAAATCAACAGATTTTAGAAGATTGTCAATAAACTACATCTGTAGTTGTTTTCACACAAATAATTATATTGTTATGCTGCTGTAGTACATTAATTCATTTTCTAGATTCAAAGTAAACTTTATTGTCAATCTCTGATACATACATAGAAATTTAAATTCCTTTTCTCTTCAAATTCCAGTCTAAACGCAGAATCTAACTTCAAATTACAGAATAAAATAAAATAAGACGAACAAATAATAGGGTAACTATAAATATTAAAAAATATTAAAAAGTGAATAAATAATAAAAAAATAAAATAAAAAATTCCACCTGTGTGGAGAGGGACAGCAACAAATTCTGTCAGAGAATCCTGTCAATGTGAACACAGAATTTTACAGACAAAGAAAGAAAGAATTCCATGCATTTCATTCAGTTGCTGACATCCTATCCTCCTCATGAGCCTACCAGGCTTACTGTGCAGTTAATTACATAACATTGTGCTCTCTGACTTGTATTTATAGCAGCAGCTCCGTCTTCCAGTCTCAGTCACGGTTCAGGATGTCTGCAGCAGAGTTCTGTTCTGTTTTTGCTTCTACTTCTTGTGTGTGGATCTCTGCATTCTGTCTGTGGTTCTGGTTCTGTTCACATGTTGAAGGTAAGTTCATGAATGTTCTGTTCTTTAGTTCAAGTTTCTGTTTGATGTTTAGAAACTTCCACCTTTGATGGTGGCGGTTCTTTCTAAAGACTATTCAATGAACTAACGTCTGAATTTGGAGAAAGTTGGTTTCAATGGATTCAGACTCAAAATGATGACAATCTGGAAGATTTGATTTGACACACAGTTACTTTCTAAGTGGAAATTTGGTAATTCTGTTTTGGTAATTTCAAAGTCAAAGTTCGTTAATTTAATCTACGGTGCATAAGTTATTAAAAAAAACTGCTGCAGAACATTAAGGTTAGATCACGGTTAGGTTAGGTCATCAAACGCTTCTTGATAGAAACTGCAGAATAGAACACAAACACTTAGAAATAGAGTAATTATATATTCATAGAAGACTGACTGATAAGACATCGTTCTTCAAAGTCTAGTTGTTTTTAAATTCCAATATCAGTTACAACATGACCATCACTTTCCTAAACAGTTTTCTCCTTCCCTGCCCCCCCCCCCTCCACTCCCTGCTACAAACTAAAAAAGAAAAATGAAAAACTTTCACACCTATTCAGAACATCATCTTCACCAAAGACTCATCTTAGCACTGTTGTCAATTTAAACCATCTCTTTGCTCTTTGGCACTATTTAGATGGCTGTTGTTCTTCTCATTATAACTGTTGTTTTATTTTATTATTTTGTCTATTTACACTGTGGGGGTAGAGGACCATCTGTGCTGCATGTCTACTTTACCACTGTTTGCTTGTTGGTTGACAAAGATCTACTTTGGTTGCAGTTGGATGTCAAGAGTAGAGAATTGGAGTTCAGCTGTGGCTGATGGGATGGATTTAAGGGATGGCCAGACGATGTTTGTCTGTTTTGAATCATTAAAATTATCTTAAACTGGATTTTTCTGTTATTCCTTTGTTTTTCTCCAGTATTGGCCTCCAGTCCAGTGCTGAGTTCCTAAATTTGTTGTCAGCTACCAAAAACTTATTTATTAAATAAATAAACATAAAATCCCACATTTAGCTAAAAGCCTGCAGAAACAAAGAGGTCTTCAGGTGAATCAGTGGAGCATCAGGACTGAGGTGGAGCGTTCCACACTTTAGGAGCATCACCAGAAACGTTTGATCCCCTTCAGTTTTTTATTGTGTTTGAGAAAAAAACATAAAACCAGACCTGATGATCTAAGAGGAGCTGAAGGTTTGAGGAATTCTAAAATATTACAGATCTGATGGTTCTGGAACAAAAAAGAAGCTTCATGTCACAACATCAGAAAAAGGTTCCATCACCTGCCACTAGAGGGCGCCACTTTAACAGCTTTAATGGGACGGTCACCTGGTTGTGGGTCAGTGGATCTAAAACTGACACTAAAATAGCACAAAGGAAGATTTAAACTTTTGGAAAAGTCAGTGGGGTAAAGAATTATGGGGATCTCATGGTTCTAAAAAAATGGCTGATGTTTTGATTCTAGATGATAAATTTCTTGGGGAAATCCTCCATCACTACAGTGACCCTAATGGGCATTTGATCATTATGGTGCTGTTAATCTCCCAGAACGTGGTGATCATTTCTAATGTATATGGCTACAACTCTCCTTTGGAAAACAGTCAGTTATTTGATTTATGGGATGAAAAAAATAGTTTGTGGCTTAAAAAATATCCTGAGGCCTTTTTGATTTTTGGTGGTGATTTCAATGTTGTTAATGACAACACCTTAGATAGACACCCTCCTAAAAAACTAATCCAAACAATACGTATTTAGAAAATTTCATGGATAAATTTGAAATTGTGGATGTTTTTAGAGCATTTTATTCCCTTCGTTAAAATCATTTACTTGGCACACCAAAGATTATTCTAAACAATCTGGGATTGATTACTGGCTGACGTCAAGAAGAATTAATGTCACTAATATTGATGTGAATTCTCACCCAGCTCCTTTTTCTGACCATAAGATAGTCACCCTAAAGTTAACTCTCTCCCCAATGTCCAACATTCATGGCTGTTTGCTGGAAAATAAATAACAGTCTTCTGTCCCACAACTCTGTAATAGAAATGACAAAAAAATAATCCAATCATACTGGGAAGAAGCTACTGAATTAAAAATATTCATCCCTAAATGGGAATTATTAAAGTTTGATATTGGGAAATTTATGAGGTCTTATAGTAGTAACTTAGCAAAACTTAGAAGGAAAGAGGAAAATGAACTTTGCTCTAAAATTGCTGCCTTGTCTAATAAAAGCAGTGAGAACATCCCTGAAAATGAGCTGATAGAACTTGGTGGATATCAGAACAATCTGGAAGAAATGTATAAAAGGAAAACACAAGGTGCATTTATAAGATCTAGAGCAAAGTGGATGGAAGAGGGGGAACAATGTTCTTCCTATTTTTTTGAATAGAAAATTCTAATTTCAGCAATAACTCTCTGGATTCTCTTCAAATTAACAACAAAATTGAAACAGATCATAAAATTCTTGGTTCATTTTGCTCTGACTTTTACAACAAACTTTCCTCCTCTAATTACTCAGAAATGAAAACGCGTGAGCTGCTAGATTCTATTAAACATTGTAAGATTATCAGTGAAACACATAAAAAACTCTGTGATGCCAGTATAACCCTAGAGGAAGTGCGAGATGCTATAATGATTCTAAAAAAGAACAAATCTCCCGTTAATGATGGATTGTCAAGTGAATTTTACAAAAACTTTTCAACAGAATTGATAATAATAATTAATCAATTAGTCCTTTTATCCTGGAGACGCTCACTGAAAGTATTAATCTGGGAAAACTACCCCCTACTCTGACACAAGGTATTATATCACTAATACCCAAACCTAAAAAGAATAAACTTCAAATTGATAACTGGAGACGATCTCGTTACTTAATAATGACTATAAAATATTAGCTCTAATTTTAGCCAAAAGAATTAAACAAAGCTTAACATCTATTATAGACATGAATCCCAATCAGGATTCATGTCTAATAGACACATTACTATTAACATCAGATTAGTTTTAGATTTACTGGATTATTCCAAACTAATAAATAAGAATAGTTTTATTCTGTTTTTGGACTTTTATAAAGCCTTTGATTGCCTAGAACATGAATTCATTTATTGATCTCTAGAAAAATTTGGGTTTGGACCATTTTTTATAAAAGCTATTAAATCTCTCTACAATAATTCTAACAGTACAATAAGACTTAAATATGGTACGTCTCCAAGATTTCAGGTGGGTAGGGGGGTACGCCAAGGCTGTCCAGTCAGCCCTTATTTATTCCTGCTAGCAGCTTTCATCCAGGAAAATAACATCCATGGCATTTCAGTCGCTGAGAAACAAATTCTTATAGGTCAAGTTGCTGACGACACCACTCTTTTTCTGAAAAATTCAGATCGAATTCCCGTTGTTATCAACCTTATTCATAAATTCTCAGAAGCTTCTGGCCTTAAACTTAATATAAATAAATGTGAACTTTGACCTTATTCAGAATGCGATCACTCAGTTTTACATGACATACCTGTAAAATCACAAATTACTTATCTTGGAATTATGATTTCTAAAAACACAGAGGATAGATGCAACTTAAATTTTAATCCCATAATTGAAAAGACCAAAAACAGATTTAACCGCTGGCTTCAGAGGGACGAGTGCCCCCTTCAGAGGGACGAGTGCCCCCTTCAGAGGTCACTTTAAGAGGAAGAACTTTATTATCCAAAGCTGAAGGAATCTCCAGATTAACATATCCAACACTTGCTCTCAATGTTAACGCATCCACATGTAAAACTGTTGATAAAATGCTTTACAAATTTATTTGGAAAAATAAAAATCACTACATTAAAGATAAAGTGCTTTTGAACACAATAGACACAGGAGGACTTAATGTTTTAGATTTCACCTTAAATTTCACCTTTAAGATCAACTGGATTAACAAATTTCTTAGCAACCCAGATTCCTTGTGGAATTTTATTCCAAACTATTTATTTTCTAAACTCGGGGGACTCCCTTTTCTTCTCCAATCTAACTATAACATTCAAAAGTTGCCCATTAAATTAGCAAATTTTCACAAAAAAATGCTTCTGGCCTGGTCTCTAATCTATAAACATGCATTTTCTCCTCACAAGACTGCTCAGGGGGGTGTTAAATGTCATACAATCAATTTTTGACCACCTGTAATATTCCAGTTACAGTACACATGGATGCTGTTCCTAAAGGCGTTATAATGTTATTTAAAGGTCTTGTTCACCCTTTGCCCTCACATTCAGTCTCTTTATTTGAAACAAATATTGGTAAGACCTGCTTTACAAGAACATCTACAAGAAATAAAAAATAAGATCCCTGTTTCAGAAAGATATTGCAGTTGTTTCCCTTGTGACCCACTGTTGGAGAACATTTGCCCCAGATGATGAATGGAAGAAAGTTTGGACTTTGTCCTCCAAATATTTTATTTCAAATAAACCCCGGGATGTTTGTTTTAAACTTCTTCACAGATGCTGCAGCCAAATCCTCATCACATAGACATTGATAAAAACTGCTCCTTCTGTAAATTACACACTGAAACAATTATACATCTTTTCTGGAAATGAACACAAACAGCAACCTTTTGGAAAGACTTTACCTCCTTTGTTCGATGTAAAGTTTATGAGAAATTTGATTTGGTATACAAGGATATATTATTTGGTTTTTATAGTGTTAATAATTCACTAAGAAGGGAATACTATTTGATTAACCTTTTGATAATACTAGCCAAATTCCACATACATAAATGCAAATTTTCTGAAAAAAAGCCCTTATTCAAACTTTTCATGATTGAGTTAAACCAACATATCAAAGCAATAAAATATTCTTCCAACCCCAAAGCTATAAGAACCTTTGACACCCTGGAATTTTTTAAATGTACAGAATAGCAACTTACTGCTTTTTCTGCTCTTGTTTATAATTTTTGTTTTTTTCTCTTTTGTTCTTTATGTTCCCCTGGCACATTTTGTTACTCTTTGTTTTGTCTGTGTACTTAAAATTGACTTGAATTTGTATCCTGTATCTTCAATAAAGTTAAGAAAAAAAAACTTCATTCAGGAAAAAGCACCGGTGAGGCACAAGCCTTGTCAGTCCGTGTCTAAAGCTTGTTTCTTACCTGTGTGAAACTGAGTGGTCCACATTCATCTGTTGAAGAGGCAGCCGGTAAGAAGAGACTTTATCCGAGCGCTATAGCTGCGCGATCACTTGTTTCCTTGTTTGTTTGGTGTGTTGTGGGACCGGAGTGTGCGCTTCGCAAATGTTTGTGTGTACTTCAGGTACCAGTGGGAATTTTCAGCATTGAGGAATTAGATGTTTATTTCGTCGGTGTGCTTTGTAACTTTTGTAAATTTACACAGGGAAGTTCTTTATGAATGTGAATTTTTGCGAAATAATGAGATTTTAAAGTAATTCTTGAATAAATTTGGAATTGATACATTAACTTAAATAACAATGTTATTAAAGTAAATGAGTGATGTTGCTAATTAACTGAGGCACTTTAAATTACATAAATGTTTGTTGTTAATGTGTATGTTGAATTTGTAAATATTTATTACTGTTATTGTGTGTGTTTAAGGTTTTTACCTATTGATTGCTGCCAGATCAAATGGAAATGAATTAAAGTTTGGAAATTGATCTCAAGTGGCAGAATCTGAGTAAATCGATCTTCAACGTTGGACACTCAGCCCTTTTCAAGTGTGGGAAAAGTTCACAAAAAAGTAGAAACACTTGACAACCTTATAAGAAAAAAAAAAAAAAGAATTAAAAAAATGCTTAATCAATTATTGAAGATGGTTAAATTGATTGATTTCTAATGATATTACTTCAGTTGCTCCAAAAATAGAAAAATTGATTCATGATTTTTAGCTAATGTAATTTTGCACATATTTTAACTTTGATACTTTACATTTATTGCTATGAAGATTTTTGAAACAGTGTTATGTCTAGTTTAGCGATATAGTATTTTTTTAATCATATAAATGACTTTTATAAGTAACATAATCTGCATATATTTTGGATAACTGATCTGCATTTGCCATGTTGATTTCTGAAACAGTTATTTTTACAAAATAATTAAGTAATTCATCTTTGTCGTGTGCTTTTTTGATACTTAATGATTCTTAATTCTGTCTGATCAAAGCTAGGAAGCGGATATTGATAAATCCTGTAATAAAATGTTTCACTCAGGATAGATGCTAATACTTTATCCTTAGCTATGATGCTAGAGTCATCCAACACCAGTCTAGATGTTGTTTTTTGTTTTATTTCTCTGAATTAAATTATTATATAATTTTTACTGAGAGATTTTTGTATGTTTAGTCTGTTTTAATGTTATAAAGTTCTTTTTACAAGCTTTATGCTTTGTGTTTGTTTGTGGTAAAAACCGTCCTTACTTTAGTTGAGGTGCTGCAAAACAATTAATAAACTGTTAACTAGGTTTATTAATACATTTGTAAAGCTTATAAGCAGTTTGGTAACATGGATTTAGAAGACAATGGTCTGACTTTAGATGTTAATAAATCTTATTAACACTTTCAGGTATTTGCAAGACATCTATAATGCTAATAAATATCTTACTAGAACCCCAAACAATAATAATACTTCTTAATTTGTTAACAAAGGTTGTTAATAAATCTTATTAAGCTTATTAACACTGACACATTTGTTAGGCACCTATAATGTCAATAGATGCATCATTAGCATCTTAAAAACATCCTAATAATAATGCTTGTAAATGTGTTAATTTAATAAACCTTATTAGACTTATTGTACTAATAAATGTCTTACTTACACCCTATAAATTCATTTGTAATGCTTCTTAATGTGTTAACAAAGCTTGTTAAGGAATCTTAATATAAAGTGTTACCATTTTTTCTTAATGAAAACATAATTTAATATCTTTTTAGGGTCCAGATAACAGACAGCAGCTTCTAGAAACTCCAGGGAGAAAACGATCATCTGTTCTCTGCTGACACATCTGCTGCAGCTTGGAGGTTTACATCAAACACCAAACAGAAACTTTTCTCCAGAGTTGAACTAAAGAACAGAACATTCATGAACTTACCTTCAACATGTGAACAGAACCAGAACCACAAATATGTAGAAATCCACAGACAAGAAGAAGCAGAAACACAACAGATTTTCTTTGAGATCATAACTGAACCTTGACTGAGACAGGAAGACGGGTAGGTAGGTAGGTGTGAAAACATGATAGAGATTGACAATAAAGTTTACTTGAAACAAAATGAATTGTCTAATTAATGTACTACAGCAGCATAACAGTGTTAAATCTCACTTTTGGAATCTGTCTGATTGATTATATTTCAGACAAACAGGTTATTTCTGGTAGGCTTTCAGCCCCCCAAATGCCAAATATGTTTGGAGTAATCCCACTGATGAGTTCTATGATTTAGTTTTTAATGTTTTATAAGACCTAAAAATAGTATTCACAACAAGTTCCCTCTATTAAACATTGATATGTGGACTTCTAAGTTTTGCTTAATCCCTCTGATATGTTTCACAAAGACTCACATGATGTCACACATTAAGAAATTGTTGCTAAAAATGAAGCAGAAGTCCAGCTCTAAAAAATGATAAAAGAGCAAAGAAAACGGAATTATTTGATTTATTTCTTATCATTATTATTTCCAGGCTTTGTTTTGTTCTGCAGCATGTTCATATTTGTATAATTTTGACAGAATATATTTCTATGGAGAGCAAAATATTATAAGTTATTTAAGGTTTAACTTGAGTTATTCTGGATTAATGTTCCTGTTTTTATTCATATTTATGTTCAAAAAGTTCAGTTTAAAAAGTTTAAAAGTTTAGCTTTAGCAGAAAAGGATCTCAGCAAGCTGCTCAACGATCTGAACAAGGAAGGGAGAAAAGATGGCATGAAAATGAACAAAAAGAAAACTAAAATCATGTGCAATGAAATAGCAAGGAAAAGGAGAAGGAAAGGAATAATTGTGGATGGAGAACAACTGGAGGAGGTGGATGAGTATAAGTATTTGGGAAGACTGCTAACACCAGGAAATGAGATGGAGAAAGAAATAGACGAGAGAGTAACATCCGCTTGGAAGAGATTCAGACAGTACAGCACATTTCTGAGAGATCAAAAAATGCCCATGAGCCTCAAGAGGAAGATCATGAACACTGTCATACTGCCATCAATGACGTATGGAGCTGAGACATGGTCACTGACCAACCGCCAAAGAGAGAAACTGGCAATCACCCAGAGGAGCATGGAACGATCAATGCTGGGTGTTAGGAGGAGAGATAAGGTCAGGAAGGAAGACTTAAGATCAAGAACAGGGGTGAAGGATGTCATGGAGAAAGTGGTTGAAGCCAAAGGCAAGTGGGCAGGACATGTAGCCCGAATGAAGAACCACGAATGGGCTAAGAGAACAACAGAATGGACTCCGTGGGACAGGAAGAGAGGAAGGGGAAGACCGAAGAAAAGATGGAGAGATGACATCGAGCAGAAGGCAGGCAGCAGGTGGACCCAGAGTGCCCAAAACCGTGATGAGTGGAGGAAGATGTGGAGGCCACCCGCCAGCAGTGGCGTGACAGGCTGATGATGATGAAAAGTTTAGCTTTAGTGTGTTCAGTAAATGTTTATCTTCTTCGGCCCAAAACCTTAAGCGTGTTTTTAATTTAGGCCCCTGTGTTTGACCCCCCTGTAATATGAATCTAGAAAATTCATGC
The DNA here is from genome assembly GCF_053564925.1 of Oryzias latipes. Taxonomy (NCBI): domain Eukaryota; kingdom Metazoa; phylum Chordata; class Actinopteri; order Beloniformes; family Adrianichthyidae; genus Oryzias; species Oryzias latipes. The sequence continues at coordinate 33,909,947 of NC_136254.1, read as the reverse complement.
ATTTTTTTGTGTAAAATGGCTAAATAGAAGATAGGGAACACAACAGGATGTTGTCAAATTTTGTATGTGTGCGGGGGGAGGGGAACCTGGTGGGGTTACTCGCCCAAGGAGTAAGTTAGTGTAGAACCTCCACTGGAATGAACAGACATGTAATCTAAATGAATACATTTGTACATCAAATAACAATATAGGGATCAGTAGCTCTCATTGATTTCAGAGTACAGTCCATGTTCATTGATGATGGATAACTGTGACATGATGGCTGATTTTAGCACTTTATACCGTCTATTCAGCTCACTGGGCGTCTGTACCGTAAACTAGAATGGAAACGCGCATGCGCAAAGTCAGTGACGGCTAGTGACACTCAGCGAGACGCACTTACACAGATGTCAGCTCCAGTAAAATGACCTAAACAGTCTTTAGGTGCTCGATGTTCCCGCTTCTTCTACCGCGACGACAGTGGCGTGTTTTCCACGGTGAGGGGGTCCCAGTCGGTGGGAGAGCGGCGCAGGAACGAGGAATTCAAGACAGAAACGGTGGGAAAGTGATGAGAATCCGAAACAATCATTAAAGATGCAGCTTCTGTACCAGCTTGGCGGATGTGGGCGGGAGCAAGCTGCTCAGCGAGAATCAGCTGAGCGCTGATCTGAAGGAACGAACGAAGGGAACAGAACAGAGGGGGGAAGGGATGGCATGCGGTTCTGGGCTGGGGCGGGGCCTTGGCTCTGTCAGTGTAATTTTTCTCACGTCGTGCTTCTGATGTTCACATTCGAGACGAGGGAACATCTATACGAGCATCTCGACCCTATTTAATAGCAGCAGCTCCGTCTTTCTCCCTCACTTATGGTTCACGATGTCTGCAGCAGAGTTCTCGTCTGTTTCTGCTTCTTCTGTGTGGATTTCTACATGTCTGTGGTTCTGGTTCTGTTCACATGTTGAAGGTAAGTCCATGAATGTTCTGTTCTTTAGTTCAAGTTTCTCTTTGATGTTTAGAAACTTCCACCTTTTATGGTGGTGGTTCTTTCTAAAGACTATTCAATGAACTAACGTCTGAATTTGGAGAAAGTTTTTTTCAATGGATTCAGACACAAAATGATGACAATGAGGAAGATTGGACACACGGTTTCTCTGTACGGGTGACTTTATTTTCTAAATTTGAGACTAAAAGTCAATAAAAATAATTAGCCTAACCCTTGAAGCACAGGTTTTGCTCAGAACAGCTGACATTCTCCGTTTTGGGTGCTTTGGGTGTTGTCATTCTCCGTTCTGGGTGGGCGGGTCGGCCTTCCTCTCCCGTTGTGTCTTGGAGGAGTGGCCTCAATTTTGTGACGTCACCTACTGGCTTTAAAAGCAGCGGCTCCGTCTTTCAGTTTCATTCTTGGTTCAGTCATGTTTGCAGCAGAGTTCTGTTGTGTTTCTGCTTCTTCTCAGGAGAATTGTTGAAACTTTGTTTCAATGTATTCAGACGGACAGAAAATGATGAAAATGTGACACACAGTTTATTTGAATGTCGGACTTTTGTTTTCTTTTAAAAGTCAAAAATAATAGTAAAAAATAAATAATAATAATCCCCCCCCCCCCCCCCCCCCCGGCTTGTTCTTTTCCTGTTATTAAGTTACACTGTTTTGTTTTGGAGCGTTGTGATCAATAAAGTTATTTTAAAGACTTGAATTTGCCGGTTAAGATCAACTGAGTGAGCATGCGCGTTGAGTCTTTCTTTAACTACCATAGAATTGAACTTTTTAAAATGTTATTGATCCTCTGGAGGAGAAATGATCTCGATTCTATAGTTCTGCTAATTCATTTTGTTTTAATATTTTTTTACCGTTACAACAGTCTGCTGCAGTTGTCCTATTAGCTCAGAGTTAGTTTAGTTGTTTTGGTTCGTTATCTTCTTATCATCAGACCATTTTAACAGACCTGCTCCTTTCTTTACTCCTGAATGCAGTGGTTCTTCTCATTCTCCGTTTTGACTGTTTTCCTCCACTTTGGTCTGAAATCTTCTGCTGGTGCATCGTTGATACAATCAGCTGTTGACGCCTGATTGTTGAAACAAACACAGACGTCTTCGTCAACCTGAAGATGCTGGAAAGGAGACAAATAAATGAGAGCACTAGGGCACAGTTTGTAGAAATGATAAACCCTGAAAACGTCTCTGGTGCCAATGTTGATGAAATGCTGAATTCTGTTACTTCTAGCATCTTGAATGTTCTGGATGCCATTGCCCCTATGAAAGTTCAATTGAGAAAACATAGACAGAAAGCTCCCTGGAGGAATGATGATCTAGTCAGGGCACAGAAACAACAGTGCCGCAGAGCCGAGCGAAAGTGGCGCAAGTCAAAACTCCAGGTTCATTATGGAATATATAAGGCGGAGTTGTACGCTTATAACCAGATCTTATGCAGAACAAGGGAAAGGTACTTCTCTGAAATAATTGGAAGTTGCAGCAGCAACTCTCGTATCCTGTTCACAACAGTTAACAGATTAACTAACCCTCCAACCCAGCTACCAATAGAATTGGTTTGTACACCTAAATGTAATGAGTTTGCTGTATTTTTCAATGACAAGGTTCAGGGCATTAAAAAAGCCATCAACTCCACAACACATATAACTATCGAACGGCCACCTACTCACTCTAAGCTGACTCACTTTGTACCTGTCACTGACCAAACTGTCCAAGAGACCATCACCCGTCTGAGCTCGTCTACATGCTGCCTTGATGTGTTACCCACTAGATTTCTAAAGTCTGTCTTGAACAGTGTGTTGCCATCAATTACTCAAATAGTTAACATGTCTCTTCAATCTGGAATATTTCCAGAGGCATTAAAAACTGCAGTCATTAAACCTCTCCTGAAAAAGAGCGGTCTTGATCCCACTGTACTGAATAATTACAGACCTGTCTCTAATCTGCCATTTTTAGGAAAAGTCCTTGAAAAAGTTGTCTACCAACAGCTCACTGACTTTCTCTTATTAAACAATTTGTTTGATGTTTTCCAGTCAGGTTTTAGACCCCATCATAGCACAGAAACTGCTCTTATCAAGGTAACCAATGACATCCGCCTGAACACTGATGATGGAAAAGTCTCTGTCTTAATCCTGCTAGACCTGAGTGCTGCCTTTGATACTGTTGATCATGGGATCCTTTTGCACAGACTCCAAGACTGGGTTGGCATCTCTGGATCTGCCCTAAGTTGGCTCAAGTCTTATCTAGAAGACAGGAAATATTTTGTTGAAATTGGGAGTTGTGTCTTAGACTACATGGGCTTGAATTGTGGTGTGCCCCAGGGATCGATCCTGGGACCCCTTCTGTTCAACCTCTACATGCTGCCACTAGGGCAGTTAATACGCAGTAATAACATATCTTATCACAACTATGCAGATGATACTCAGATCTATGTGTCACTGACAACAGGTGAATATGGGCCGGTGGATTCTCTCAACCACTGCCTCCAACAGATCAGCGCGTGGATGCAGAACAACTTTCTCCAGCTAAACTCAGACAAGACCGAAGTTATTGTTTTTGGCCCACAGAAACAAAGAGAAATTGTCAGCAGCTACCTTCATTCTCTGTCTCTTAAACCCTCAAATCAAGTCAGAAATCTAGGGGTAATCATGGACTCTGACCTGAACTTTAACAGCCATATCAAGTCAGTAACATCAGCGGCATTTTACCACCTGAAAAACATTGCCAAAATCAAAAACATAATCTCAAAGCGAGACCTGGAGATACTTATCCATGCATTTGTCTCCAGTAGGTTAGACTACTGTAACGGCCTGCTCACCGGCCTGTCCAAACGAGCTGTAAAACAGCTTCAGTACATCCAGAATGCTGCTGCTGGAGTCCTGACCAGAACCAGGAAGTATGATCACATTAGTCCTGTGCTCAGGTCTCTGCACTGGCTCCCTGTACCTCAAAGAATAGACTTCCAAGCAGCTCTGCTTGTGTACAAGTCTCTCCATGGCCGAGCACCAAAGTACATCTCTGACATGTTAGTGCCATATGAACCATCTCGTACTCTGAGGACCTCAGGGGCCGGCCTCCTGTTGATTCCCAGAGTCAGAACTAAACAAGGGGAATCAGCGTTTCAATATTCTGCAGCTAAAATCTGGAACAGCCTCCCTGAAGGCGTAAGACAGGCCTCTTCTGTGTTCATGTTCAAATCTAGACTTAAAACATTTCTGTTTAGCCGTGTATATGACTGAAAGGTCCTATCTGCACTTTTCTTTCCTTCCTTTCTTTATAAATCTTTTTTTTTTTTCCTTTTCTTTTAAAGTAAATTTTATGTTGATTATTTCTATGATTTATTGTGATTTTAATGCATTTTTCTGTTTTGTGAAGCACCTTGAATTACTTTGTGTACGAATTGTGCTATACAAATAAACTTGCCTTGCCTTGCCTTGCCTGGAAAGTCGTGGGAGGAATAGCAAGTAGCAAACATTAGACCACTCCCACCCATTAGAGGACTGATCTAGTATCTACTGACAGTTCATCATAGTTTCTGCAGCCGTTTTCCAAGTCTAACATCTCTGCTCTTCACAAACTCTGAACAAGTCTGTGTTTCAGTCTTGGTTCAGTCCTGATGGATGAATTCTGGTCTGTTTCTGCTTCTTCTCTGCAGAATTGTTGAAAGTTGTTTCAATGTATTCAGACAAACAGAAAATGATGAAAATGTGGAAGATTTGACACACAGATTATTTCTACGTGGAACTTTTTATCCTTTTTTGGTTTAAACCAAAGTAAAAGTTTGTTAAATTTCTACCAAAACTTCTGCTGTGAATGTTTCCAAACCATGTTTTAGTTTGTTTTCCTCAAATGTTCCTCAGAAACTGAGTATTCAGTCAGTGATCAAAGACTTTAAAGTAGAAACTGTTTTGGTAGAAATGAGGTGAAAGACTGAAAACATTTGACTAAATGAATAATCATCAGGAATCATTGATTGAAATGTGTCTTTAGATAGAATTAGAAAAGACTATTGCTTTAATCCTCTTTACTCATTTCTGGATTGGATTCTAGTTTGGATTGGACTTTTATTTTGAAAGGATTTGTCTTTGGTCCAATCAAAGTCACATGTCCTTTGGTCTGATATCTATGTGGACAGAAATACTTTGGATCTTTTAGAAGCAGAAATCAAAGATTGAGAAGACATTTTCACTTGGAGGTAAAGACTCAGATTTAGAAAAGTTTCTTCCTGTTTTCTTTGTTTCCAGGTGAACCAATCATTGCTGCTCCTGGTGATGATGTCATCCTGCCGTGCCGCCTGGACTCTCAGGAGGATCTGCAGGATCAGACTGTGGAGTGGATCAAACTGGACATGAAGCATTTTGTGTATCTGTACTGGAGCAGGACGATCATAACTGAACACATGAACGAGTCGTTGATCCCGAGAGTGTCTCTGAACCAAGACGGACTAAAACGAGGAGACGTGACGTTAAAGATCAGGAACGTGTCGCTCCAGGATGAGGGGAAGTACAGCTGCTTCATTCCTGGGAAGAACTTCAGGGAGACGGTTCAGCTGGTTGTTGGTGAGTTTGCTCTGCAGGTTCTCCCTCACATGAAGAACATTTGTCCTGAACAGCAGGCAGGAAATGATGTCATCTCTTTGTTTCAGAGCCAAACGGAGTCAGAGCTCCAACCATGGAAACATCCCAGGTTGACATCATCTCCACTCCAGATCCAGGAGGAGACCGGATCTGGATCAGTCGCTCCAGACCGGCTCTCTGGATCCTTCTTGGACTTTTTACCTCAGTGATCCTCTCTGCTGTTTGTGTTTGTGTCTGTCAGAGGAAACAACCAGAAGTGAGTCCTGAATTCTCTGATCTCTCATCTTTCTGCAGGAATCTTCAGTTTCTAACATCCTTTGTTTTCTTCATGTAGGGTCAGAAACTTATGGAAACCTTTAACAGACCCTGAACCCACACAGCCTCTGGTGGCTGGAAGTGTTCATCAGTGGATCCATCAGTGTGAATGAGACTGAGACTGGAAAACACTGGAGGACAAAGTCAAACAGGAAATGGATTTACTTGAACAACACTTTTACCTCAAAGGACCAAAATGTTTTGGTTCCAAACATCTGCAATACTATTTCTACTTTTTACAATATTTTGATCAAACCACTTTTTGAGTTGAAGCTAAAATGTGTTAAAAAGCTTTTTGACCTGCTGTTTGTGAATGAAATCAGATTTCAGAAATAAGAAGGTCTAAATGAATGGAATGTATTTCCTGTGTGGATTAGAACTGTACACGGTGAAATGTGAGCACAGCTGATGGGGTTGACTTTGACTGGGGACATTGTCTGGTGGTGGAAGGAGAACTTAGAGGATCTCCTCAATCCCACTGACACGCCTTCTTTGGAGGAAGCAGAGAATGAGGACTTTGGGGGGAGGCTGTCCATCACCCAAGCTGAGTGTGAGATTGACAGGTGGATCAGAGCGGCGTCTGTAGTTATGTGGTCGCTGTATCGGTCCGTCGTGGAGAAGAGAGAACTGAGCCAGAAATCAAAGCTCTGAATTTACCGGTTGATCTTTGTTCAACACTCTCCAATGGTCATGACCCAAAGAACCAGGTTCTGAATACAAGTGTCTGAAATTGCTGCTAACCCGGTCCGGGATAAGCGGAGGAAGATGGATGGATGGATGGATGGATGGATGGTGTGAGAAATTTAATAATTATACAATGTTTAAAAGTGAACAGACAATTATAAGAATTGTATTCTTCAATTCTGCTCCTTTCCAATCGTGGAAAAGTTCAATAATGTGCAATAAACATGTAAACAAATGTTTGTGTGTTTGTTTGTGTTGAGTTGACGTTCTAGTTGGTGATGACACAGTTGTTCAGGAGAACATGGAGAATTGAGCCTTCATGTCCTAAACGTTGCTGATGGAAATCCTAGACTTTCATTCTCTGTTCTCTCCTATTGTTTTCATGCCATCATGTTCTTTCTGTCACCAATCAATCCATCCCATAATATCCCCATTGAAAAGAAATAGATGGAAACAAACATCTGTGGAGTTTTCCTGTCCAAACTGGGACTTTGGTTGTCATTTTAGAGCCAATCACATGGATGGGTTGATGTCCATCAGAGAAAAACTGCAACTGAGAGAAATGCTGCGTTCAAGTGCTGCTGGAATGATGGGAAAAATGACTGTCCCACTCTGAAAACACACAGGAAGGTCAGAAAAACAACCCATCTTCCAGCAGCACATGAATGCAGAAGAACTTTCTGCCCCTAAACAAAGGGATTTGTGTGTGTAGTGCGCCATCTATGGGGAGACATCATTTCCTGCCTGCTGTTCAGGACAAATGTTCTTCATGTGAGGGAGAACCTGCAGAGCAAACTCACCAACAACCAGCTGAACCGTCTCCCTGAAGTTCTTCCCAGGAATGAAGCAGCTGTACTTCCCCTCATCCTGGAGCGACACGTTCCTGATCTTTAACGTCACGTCTCCTCGTTTGAGTCCGTCTTGGTCCAGAGACACTCTCAGGATCAACGACGGTATCATGAATTTGGTCATGGTCTGTCCGTTCCAGTACAGATACACAAAAGGGATGCGGCCCTGTGGATCAGGCTTCATGTCCACTTTGATCCACTCCACTGAGAAACCACGCAGATCCTCCTGAGAGTCCAGGCGGCACGGCAGGATGACATCATCACCAGGAGCAGCAATGATTGGTTCACCTGGAAACAAAGAAAACAGGAAGAAACTTTTCTAAATCTGAGTCTTTACCTCCAAGTGAAAATGTCTTCTCAATGTTTGATTTCTGCTTCTAAAAGGTCCAAAGTATTTCTGTCCACATAGATATCAGACCAAAGGACATGGGACTTTGATTGGACCAAAGACAAATCCTTTCAAAATAAAAGTCCAATCCAAACTAGAATCCAATCCAGAAATGAGTAAAGAGGATTAAAGCAATAGTCTTTTCTAATTCTATCTAAAGACACATTTCAATCAATGATTCCTGATGATTATTCATTTAGTCAAATGTTTTCAGTCTTTCACCTCATTTCTACCAAAACAGTTTCTACTTTAAAGTCTTTGATCACTGACTGAATACTCAGTTTCTGAGGAACATTTGAGGAAAACAAACTAAAACATGGTTTGGAAAGATTCACAGCAGAAGTTTTGGTACAAATTTAACAGAATTTTACTTTGGTTTAAACAAAAAAAGGATAAAAGGTTCCACGTACAAACTGTGTCAAATCTTCCACATTTTCAACATTTTCTGTCCATCTGAATACATTCAAACGGACATTAAACAATTTTCCAGAGAAGAAGCAGAAACAAACCAGAATTCTGCTGCAAACTGACTAAACTGTGACTGAAACAAGCAGACGGAGCCGCTGCTGTCAAACTTGGTCTGATCTTTGTCTGATAGGCCACGCCTCTGACCAAATATGATCAAAGACTGAAAGTCAACTGAGTGGCAACAAAATAAAAATCTGAAAATCGGCTGTAGGAGACACGTGATGCTGTAGTATCGCGAGAGCCGACGAGAGGAGTGTGGTGAGTTTACTTGGCGGCGCGTAAGTTGTGAACAAACATTTTTGATTTATTTTATTACACCGCCATATTTAAATAATCCAGAAAGTTAAAAAATTAAAAAATCTGAAAAAGTTTGTCAAGCATTTGCCAGCCTGGATGACCTGGAGGACCTGGAGGATCTGGAGAATTACATCGACGAGTGTTTCAATACCTGCCTCATGAAGAAATCCAACACCGCCACTCCGTCCACCAAACGCAACCGTCCCGAAGACTCCCCGGGGGCTGCCTCCTCCCCAGGCAGCAACATGAGTGACATCCTGGATTCAATTGATAAAAGGCTCTCCAGCCTTGATTGCCGTTTAAATCTGCTGGAGATCCTCCATAAGGAATTCCAAGGTCTGCGAGAGTCTCTGGAGTTCAGCCAACAGCAGGTGCAGGAGCTCGCAGCGGAGAACCAGGCCCTCAGAGAGACCGTGAAGACCTTGGGCCACGACACCGCCCGTCTTTCTGAGGAAAACCGATCCATAAAGGAAACCCTCCTGGATCTTCAGGCGAGGAGCATGAGGGACAATCTAGTGTTCGCAGGGATTCCAGAAGAGGCAGGGGAAGTCCCGGAGAACATTGTTAAGTCCTTTATAGAGGTCCACCTGAAACTCCCCAAGGAAGAAGTCCAGAAGATCTCCTTCCACAGGGTTCACCGGCTCGGAGGGAAGAGGCCGGACAATCAGCGTCCCCGTCCTATTGTTGCTAAATTTGAACATTATAAACAAAAGGAGCAGGTAAAAAGCAGAGGGCGAGAGCTAAAAGGCACACATTATAGCGTGAATGACCAGTTTCCAGGCGAGATCCTCCGCCGGCGGAAAATCCTCTTCCCGCTGAGGAGGAAGCACCTGTCTGCTGGAGCCCGTGCGGTGGTTGCCGTTGATAAACTTTTTGTGAATGGCAAGCTGTTCCGGGACCCCGAGGTAACACCCTGGCTGTGCTGAAGGCTTTCAGAGGCGCACTGACATCTGCGCTGCCCAGAAGAAACCCGCAAACTTATTTAACTAAATAGGAAATAATCGGATCATCAATAATCCACACCTCTCAGGAAAAGTGTTTTTTCTTTCTCTCACATTCATGTTTCTGTTGTTGTTTCGTTGTTTTTGTTTTTTGTTCTTTCTCTTTTCCTCTCTCTTTTCTCTTGTCCCCCCCCCCTTCCCATTTCCTCATATGTGAATCAGGTAAAGTCAACGCAACCACGGTAAGTATTTATTTATGCACGGAACGGGCGCGCGCGCATACTAGCGCGCATAAGAGCATGCACACGCGATCCCGCACACACACGTTGATAAACTACAAAAACCTCACTTAGGCTCACACAGGACGCACGCAACATGCAACTCACAGCCAAGACACGTTCACCCACAACGCACAGCGCTTGTCAGTGTAGCAGAAACGCACAGCGTGCACGCGCACACGCACTATTTAGCCCTGCACTCTCCCGGTTAGAACAGCTATGAACAGTCTTAACATCGTTAGCTGGAATGTGCACGGACTTGGTTCTGGGCCAAAGAGATTGAAAGTGTTAAATCACCTGGATGATCTTAAAGCAGATATAGCTCTGCTGCAGGAGACCCATTTATCTTTATCAGCTGGTCATCTCCTGTGCTGTTCCCAGTATCCAGTTATGTATTCTGCCAGTTTCAACTCCAAACAAAGAGGAGTTGCAGTTTTGATTAATAAAAATGTTACATTTACTCATAAGGATACAGTTACTGACCCAGAAGGCAGATTAGTAATCATTAATATATCCATATAGAATAAGGACTTTTGCATCGCCAGTATCTATGGCCCGAATGTTGACGACTCTTCCTTCTTTCACAGATTCTTCACCTCACTCTCAGCTCACTCTGACTCCACAATCATTATAGGAGGAGACGTCAACCTGGTTTTGGACCCTGAACTTGACAGACTCAGCACAGCAGCAAATCAGCGTACATGGCAGTCTGCAAGTATTCTAAAGCAGTACATGAATGATCTGGGTCTCTGCGACGCGTGGCGCTCATGTCATCCAAGCACTAAGGGGTTCACCTTTTTTTCTCCAGTTCATCATTCACACTCTCGTTTAGATTATTTATTAGTCAGTAACTCCCTTTTGAAAGAAATTAAAAGTTCCAACATTCATCCAATTATTATCAGTGACCATGCACCAGTTTCTGTTACTATTTCAAGGGAAGTACCCACACCCTCGGGTTCAACCTGGAGGTTTAATACGTCTCTGTTAAAAGACCAGGAATTTATTGAATTCTTTAAAAAAGAGTGGGAAACCTTCTTAGAATTCAACAATACTTCTGAAATATCACCAAGTATTCTTTGGGAAGCAGCAAAAGCAGTCATTAGAGGGAAAATCATCTCTTATTCAACGCATAAAAAACGCAAAGAGAAAGCAGATTTATTAGAATTAGAAAATAAAATCAAAACTCTGGAGACTGCTTATGCTGCTTCTGCACAGGAACACATACTGGGGGACCTGAAAAATTTAAAGCTACAGTTAAATGACATCATCAATAAACAAACACAATTCCAGATACAAAGGCTTCAACTGGAAAGATACGAAAACTCAAATAAATCTGGCAAATTTCTAGCTAATCAGCTTAAAATTAATAAAGAAAAATCAACAATCACCTCTATTATGGACCAAACAGGGAATGTCACCCATGACCCGGTAAAAATTAATAATGCGTTTAAAGACTTTTATCAAAACTTATACACTCCACAGATCAATCCATCAGAACAAAGCATCAACTCATTTCTCAACAATATAAACCTGCCCAAGTTAAACGAAGATCAAATCACAAATTTAGACTCTCCGCTCTCGCTGTCTGAGCTTCATGAAGCTCTGTTACTTATGCCTAACAGCAAAGCACCAGGACCCGACGGCTTTCCTGCAGAGTTTTATAAGGAATTCTGGGAACAACTGGCACCAACGTTTTATAAAACGGTAAAATTTATCAATGAAAGCCAATCTCTACCACCTAACATGAACTCTGCCAACATTATCCTTCTTCTAAAACCAGACAAAGACCCCACGAGTCCTTCAAGCTATCGCCCCATTTCTTTAATTAATGCAGATGTAAAAATTATCTGCAAAGCACTAGCACAGAGAATAGAAAAAGTCACTCCTCACATAATTGACTTTGATCAAACTGGATTCATCAAAGGCAGACACTCGGATGATAATGTCCGCAGACTCGTTAACATAATAGACTTTGCCACCATCAAAAACCAGGAAATGACTATACTATCACTGGATGCTGAAAAAGCCTTTGATAGAGTAAACTGGAAGTTCCTCATTGCTGCCCTCCATAAGTTTGGGTTTGGAGAATCATTCATCAATTGGATCAAAATATTATATCACAACCCCAATGCATCAGTTAGAACTAATAAACAGACTTCCAACAGGTTTTTTCTTGGAAGAGGAACTAGACAGGGTTGCCCACTCTCCCCCTCTCTTTTTGCAATATTTATCGAGCCTCTAGCTGCAGCAATAAGACAGAATGAGAGTATTAAAGGAATTAAAACCAAACACAGCCATCATAAAATTAGTCTCTATGCAGATGACATATTACTGTTTTTAAGTAATATACATTCTGTAAATGAAACGGCAACAATCATTAATGAATTCTCTTCTATATCAGACTATTCCATTAATTGGAATAAATCTGTTTTATTACCACTGAACAGTAATGCGGAGCAAGGACTCACAATACCAGTTAAATCAGGCAATATAAAATATCTAGGTATTTATTTTTCCCCCAAAATATCAGAACTGGTGCAGCTAAACTACACCCCATTACTGAAAAACATACAGGACGATCTAACACGCTGGACCAACCTGCCTTTGTCCCTTATGGGCAAGGTAGCCACGGTAAAAATGAAAATCTTACCCAAAGTTAATTATCTCTTCTCAATGATTCCCACACAACCGCCATTAAAATGGTTCAAAACATTAGACTCATCCATATCAAGCTTTCTATGGAACAATAAACCTGCAAGAATTAGTCTAAAAACTTTAAAATCTGCAAAAAGCTGTGGAGGATTAGAATTACCTAACTTCCACAAATACTTTCTTGCAAATAGATTACAATACATCTTAAAATGGTTAAAAAATAATCCAGAAACCAACTCATGGTTAGACTTGGAACAGGCGTTATGTGGAAAGATCAACCTGTCAGATCTTCCATTTATTAGCCAAACAGTTAAAAAACAGGATTGTTTCAAAAGTATTAATACAAACGCCACTTTAACAGCCTGGTGGGAATTTCTCAAAATATCAAAATCATCAATTCAACCGTGCAAAATGACACCCATCTGGAACAACCCAGACATCCTCATAAACAAAAAAATTATCCACTTCCCAGCTTGGCAAGCAGGGGGCATAAAACAACTAGAGCACATAATTATTGATAGAAGATTGATAACTCCCCAGGAACTTCAAGACAAACATGGAATAAATAACTTCTTGGAATATCAGCAACTTAAATCAATTATTACTAAAAAGTTTAAATACAGAGACAACGATTTAAAGCTACCAGATGTAGTTACCACTCTGATCAATTTCTCAATGAATAAAACTCTCTCCAAAATATACAAACTTTTATGCAATTTAGATAACAATATTTCACTTCCGACAACAAAATGGGATGCGGATTTAAGCATCAGCACAGATGAAAGTTTTTGGTCAGAACTTTGTCTAAACACCTTTAAAATGACAAAAAGTCCAAATCTGCAGCTAATCCATTTCAAAACTCTTCACAGAATTTACTACACTGGACAGAGGATGTTCAAGATGGGTCTCAGTAACTCAGACATTTGTCAGCACTGTGACAGTAATCTACCCGACAATTACATGCATGCACTATGGTTCTGCACGCCTGTCCAGGCTCTCTGGCGGCAGGTATGTGCCGATCTATCAGTCTGGCTTAAGGTTTCAATCACAGCTTCACCGTCACTTTGTGTGCTTGGTGACATGAGTGCCATCGATGTAGAAGGAGGATTAGCATCTATCATTTTCATAACTCTTTGCATTGCTAAAAAAACTATTTTAATAAATTGGAAAAGCAAAAAAAATATAAATATAAGTCAACACAGAAATCTGCTGCTTGATCATATCAGCTTGGAAAAAATGTCAGCCCAAAGTTCAAGTAACTTCGAAAGAATTCGGTCTCTCTGGTCTCCCATAGCTAACTCCGTGACTTAGGGGGTGGGGGGGGCCTGGTCGTCGCTGCTCCTTGCCCTTCTGCCGTGGGCCGGGGTGGGGGTCGGGGCCTCCGGTGCCTGGCGGGGGTTGTTGGGGGCTCCGTTGGTCGGGGGATCGGGTCCGGCGCCTGGGTGGGGCGGGCTGGGGCGCTGCGTGGTCCTTTGGGCTTGGGTGTGGGGGTGCGTGGTGGGGGGGTGGGGTGGTGGTCTGGCCTGGCTTGGGGGGGTGGTCCCTTTGCCTGTGCTGGGGGGGGTCGGCGGGGGGCGCTGCTCGGGGGGGGGGGGCCCAGCGGCACTGGATGGGCTTCCCATCTACGCCTGGGGCTGGGATCGGCCCTTCCCTGGCTCTGGGGCGGGACGGGACAACCCTCTTGGGGCCCCCGGTCGCTCTGGGTGTCCTCCGCTTCGGCTGCGGGGTCTGGGGGGGGGTGGGGTGGGGGGTCTTGTCGGCCCTGACCTGTGGGGGGGCATTCTGGGGGAGGGGGGGGGTCCACTATTGGTACGGGGCAGGGGGGGTTGACGGGTCGGGGTCTCCGCTGAGGCCATCGGCGGTTTCCCCGGCCGGTTGGCTGCCTCGGTCCCGTCGAGGCCTGACCAGAGCTCTTCTAGGGCCGGCGTTTGGGGGTGGGGGCCTGGGCTTGCTCCGGGGGGGGCCGGCGCTTTCTGGCTCCTCTCTCTCTGTGTGGGGGGGTGGTGCTGGGCCTGGGGTGTCGGCGCCTCCGGGGGTGGGGCCCCTGGGCTGGGTGGGCCTGGCCCCCTTGCTGGGGGGGGGGGGCGGGGGACAGCTGTTTGACCACCGGGGGACAGTTTATCAGCTGTCCCCAACTTACCCCCTTCCTCATATAACCTCATAATAGGGTGAGGGGGTGGGGGGCTTAGCCTGCGATGAGCCTTGGGGGGGGGTTTACTAGGCAGTGGCCCCCCTCCTATGGTTGCCGTATGGAGTGGGCCCCCCCTCTTTCGGTTTTATTTGCACCTTAGACATGTAGGGCCCTTGGTAGGGGGGGTGCTTGGACATCACTGCCAGCAAGCAGCGGATGTCCTCCTAGCACCCTACCCGCCAATTTTAACCGCACCTTGGACATTTAGGGCCCCTTGGTGGGGAGGGTGAGGGGACGTCACTGTGAGTAATCAGGAGACGTCCCCTTAGTGCCCTACCCGCCAATTTTAACCGCACCCCCCTTAGTACACACACCCCTCCCCCCTCAATATATACATCCCAACATAAACACACACACATGCACACACACACCATCTCAAACACACATACACGCACACACAATTTGCAAGGAAGGTGGGACCTGGGTCCATCTGTCCCCTGCCTCTTCCCTGGTGGGGGGTGCGGGCCCCCCTTTGCAACGGCGGCCGTGTCCCCGGGGTGCCGGCTTCCTGGGCCCGGCGGTGCTCTCTCCGCGCGGTGGGGGAGTTCACATTACATCTGAGCCGGGGGTGTCTGGTCCCTGGGGGGTGGGTTCTGGTCCTTGCTCCTGAGTGCTGGGCCCCGCCAAATTTCCAACTGTGGCCGAGCCTGGTCGGGCCATATTTATAACACCCCTTGTGGGCCCTCTTTTTTTCCCCGGGGTTCCCCCTCCTGGGCGGGGGCGGCGGGCCCCCTGCCTCGCTCCTCCCTGGACCAACCGTGGGCCGGGCGGATGGTTGCCTGGAGTGCGGAGCGGGTCTCCCTTGGGGGGTCCTGGCTCGTACCTGGGGTTGGGGCGGGGGGATGCCCGGAACTCCTGGGTGGTGGTGGGGTGCTCGTTTGGGGCTGTGGGCGTCCTTCTCCGGTGGGGCTCTGCGTTGGGTTCTCCCGGCGCGGCGGGGGGGCTGCTCTCCTGGTTGGGCTGGGGCGGCGCTCTCTTTCCCTCCGTGCTTCCCTGGCCTCTGGCTCTGGGGGCCTTGCGGCGGCCCTGCTGGCCCTGGCCTGGGTGGCGGGCTTGGTCGCCCGGGCGGCGGTTGTTCCCTGCCGGTTCCCGTGTGGCGTTGGGGGGATTCCGGCTGCCGCTGCTGCTGCGGTGGGGGTCTTGGGGTGGGGATGGCTGGGCACTCTCCCTCCTTCTTTTCACGTTCCACCATCCATTTTAGAAGAACATAAAACCTCACCTGAGCACAGGTGTTAGCTCACCTTTGCACTAATAGCTTGCAGGACTGAATGACTGAAATATTTCACACTAGTTGGTTATCAGGCATAAGTATACGTGTGAACACTATCTGTTTTGTGTACATGTCGACAGATGGACATTTTTGCAGCTAGCAGGTGTGTTTGTAACATTTGGGTGTGTGTGTGGACAGGCCTCGCCCTTTTTGTACTGCATTTGAACCTTACCATAATGATTAACAACCAGTAAACTTGTTGCTTTATGCTGCTTCATGGTCTTATCCCCCTTCCCCTCCTATTATCACCCTCCTACCCCCCCTCTCTCTAACGTCCCTCTCTCTTCTTCCCCTCTTTCCTTTTCCGTCCGGTCCAACACCAAAGATTTTCAGACATGATTGAAATTAATAAAGTTTGGCCTCAATTACAAAAGGGGTTTATTCAGACATACCTTTGGTTTGTCAGAAGATTAATAACCCCTCTTGTTAAAGTAAAATATGTCCAACACAAGAGGCCCTCAGCTCTCGTCTGTCTGCCCAGCTGTTGGACAGGACAAGTTAAAAAAAAAAAAAAAAAAAAAAAAAAATCTGAAAATTAACATTCATCTTCTAAAACTTAATCATGTTCTTTTTTCTTAATAAAAGTTATTGCACTTTATGCTATTTTACAGAGATTCACATTGAGGTATACAATAAGAGAACAACTGCAAATATCACATCTACATATATTAAAAACAAGAATAGAATTAGAAATAAGCCAGGGGGTTTATTGTTTACTTGTTTACTTTACAACCAAACATTGAATCTTTCACATACAGACGGTTCTGATCACTTTTTGCTTCTCAGAACTAGAAAACTATTAATGTACAGATTTATTTTAGAAAAGAATACAGTGAAACGTGGTTTTTGACTAGAATATTTAAATTTGTGGATAAGAAATTTGGCCAAAATGAGCTAGAGATTTAAAAGTAAACCAGATTCCTTTGGTATAATATTTGATATTAGACCCAACAAGAGATCATTCCAGAATAAAATAACATAAAGCATCAATTTAGTCATGAATGAAATCACAAACTTCTGCTAAAACACTTCAACTTATAAAGATGGATGACTGTTTCAGGAGAATTGCAGCACCAAAAACCTACATTTCTCTCCATTCACTTCAATCCCTTCACTGTGATTATTTGAACATAGGGGCAGATGTCTCTTCTGCAGTTTTTATTTTTATTTTTACAATATAGTCAGAGCAGATTTTTTGTAGAAATATAACTTTTCCTTTTACTTTCTCCAAATTCAGACGTTAGTTCATTGAATAGTCTTTAGAAAGAACCGCCACCATAAAAGGTGGAAGTTTCTAAACATCAAACAGAAACTTGAACTAAAGAACAGAACATTCATGAACTTACCTTCAACATGTGAACAGAACCAGAACCACACACATGCAGAAATCCACAGAGAAGAAGCAGAAACACAACAGAACTCTGCTGCAGACATCATGAACCATAAATGAGGGAGGAAGATGGAGCCACTGCTATAAATACAAGCCAGAGAGCTACTTAAGGCTCACTGTGTAAAGAGAGTATGACATCTACCTTTGAAACTATGTACAACCTAATGTGAACATTCAGAATGTGTAGAATGTTTGGGAATGAGAATGACATTCTCTGCAACAGCACCACACAACAACAGAATGTGTTGCTGTCCATGACAACCCTTTCCACACAGGTGGATTTTTTTTCATTTTTAGACTTTATTTATTATTATTTATTCACTTATTTTTTAATATTTATGGTTACCCTATTTGTTCGTCTTATTTTATTTTATTCTGTAATTTGAATTTAGATTCTGTGTTTAGACTGGAATTTGAAGAGAAAAGGAATTTAAATTTCTATGTATGTATCAGAGATTGACAATAAAGTTTACTTTGAATCTTGAAACACAATGAATTGTCTAATTAATGTACTACAGCAGCATAACAATATATTTATTTGTGTGAAAACAACTACAGATGTAATGTATTGACAATCTTCTAAAATCTGTTGATTTAAAAGATGAACACACATGAAAATACTCAAGTGCTCATGTAAAATGTTCTTTAATGCAAAGAGCTCCGTAAATGGCATCCATATGACAGTTTCTATCCAAAAATTCAATTATTATATTTTCATCAAATACTTAAATATTGAAATAGCAAATTTAAACGACAAAAACAACTAAAAGCTTAAAAACACAATAATTCTTACAGAAAACACCAACAAAATATTATATAAAAAATATATAAAAGATGGTATCATCATTACAATGTTTAACTTTAGAAAAAACAAAACCTATATAGAAAAGCACAAAAATAAACAAATATAAAACATTAGGTGCTTTGGATGTGCAAATCTTTCTGTGCAAGGACTGCTCTGTGTTTAAAGTGGTCCTGCTGCTGTGCTGGTGCTGCTGGTGCTGGTGGCGGCGGGTCATTTCCTCTCTTTTTTCTCCCATATCCACGCTTCTGTAGCTCAGCCCTCCAAGACTGAGTCTCTGTTGCTTCACAAAACCAGTTCCCAAAGCTCTGACGGTGGGATGGCAGCTGTCTGTTTCCACCGCATTTGCTGCACGTTATGGTTTCTGTTTTTTGATGTATTTCCTTTTCATAATACCCATTTTTTCTTCTTCCATTTTCCTCTTTCGGTATTGTTGTGTCGTGTATGGCGTGCTGGAAAGAGGCTGAGGTGATGGCGGCACAGCGAGTATGATCGGCACGGCAGGAGGAGGAGGCAGGACAAAACTGAAGGGGACATTTTAAACGGGAGGAACCAAAACCTGTGAGGTGGATCCTGATGGGATGATGAAGGGTGTAGAACTCAATTGGGGTGCTAGTGCCTGCAGCTGTGGCTTTGCCTTAAGTTTTGCTGCTGCTGCTAATTCTGCTGCTGCTGTCAGGATGGAGGGCCTCATCACACCTGCCACCAGTGTACCTGAATGATTCCAGCTGTGTCAGCAGCTGGTTGGGGAGCATTATTCTAAACCCAGGTGTGACTGTGTCCACCACCACTGCATTTCCTGGAGCCACAACATGCAGTGAAGGCTTCATTCCTCTTTCAGCTGCATCTAGAATAGAATAGAATAGAATAGAATAGAATGGCTTTATTGTCATTGTGCATAGTACAATGAGATTCAAGCATCACCATCAGTGCAAGAACAGTAAGGAAGGGAAAAGTAGTAAAGAAAACATCGTAATATAATAAAATCAAACAAGCAAACAAACAGTATATACAAGTGTGCAATATAAGCTGTAAATTGTACTGAAGAGTGCCGAGATAATTGTGCAAAAATTGCGTATGAAAAAACTGTGCGTAGACATGTCAAAGTGCAGAGGTGGCAATGAGGTAGATAGATGACACTGTGGACAGACTGTGGACAGAGTAAACAGGAATGTTTTTTTTTTTCTTATCTGTGCATTCGGGAATTGAGGATTGTTATTGCCTTTGGAAAGAAGCTGTTTTTTAGTCTGTTCGTTTTGCTTCTGATGCCTCTGTAGCGCCTCCCAGAGGGCATCAGGTTGAACAGGTCTGAGCCGGGGTGTGAACTGTCCTTGATGATGTTCTGAGCCCTAGTGAGACAGCGCGCGGAGTAGATGTCCGTCAGGGTGGGGAGAGGGCACCCAATGATTTTCTGAGCTGTCTCTACGACTCTGCAGTCTCTTTTTATCCGCGGCCGTGCAGCTGCCGAACCAAACAGTTGTGCAGTATGTGAGCAGGCTCTGGATGGATGACTGGTAGAAGGTCAGCAGCAGGTTGGTGCTGATGTTGTTCTTCCTGAGGACCCTCAGGAAGTGCAGACGCTGCTGAGCCTTCTTGATGATGGCGGTGGTGTTGGCTGTCCAGGAAAGGTCTGCAGAGATGGTGATGCCGAGGAACTTGAAGGTGTGGACCCTCTCCACATGCTCCCCATTAATAAGGAGGGGGGCTGGGTCCACGCCATGTTTCCTGAAGTCAAATATGATCTCCCTGGTTTTGTTGGTGTTCAGGGTGAGGTTGTTCTCTGAGGACCAGGTTGTCAACTTCAGGACCTCCTCTGTGTAGGCAGACTCCTCCCCCCTGGGAATGAGTCCGACCACCGTGGTGTCGTCGGCAAACTTGATGATGCAGTTGTTGTTGTGGGCCGGACTGCAGTCGTAAGTGTATCTGCTGTCCACCTGCTGTCCTCGGGTCACACTGCTACATGCAAAGAACAAAGACGGGCCTTGACTTTGCCTTTTATTTTATTTTATTTTTTTCCGTATGCACATTTATAACGTTTGTTCGTCCTAACTTAGAATAGAATGTCTTTATTTCTATAGCACTTTCCCCAGAACAAATCAAGGTGCTTTACAAAGAGCATAAAATCATATCAAAACACAGAAAAGTAATAAAATACAATAATAATAATAAAACAAAACACAGTAAAATGTAGTAAAACAAGAACTAAAATCAACTAAAAGCTCTCCTATATCAAACCGTCTTTACCGTCTCTTAGATTTAAAACCATCAACGGAGTCAATCTGACGCAACAAGGGGGGGGGGGGGGGGTGAGGAGGTTCCACAGACGAGGAGCAACAGCTTGAAATGACAGATCTCCTCTTAGAGCAGAAACCCGACACCATCAGTGTTACATTGATCCCTACAGGAATCAGTAGAGAAAATCTATTGATTTAAATGTAAATCTATTGTTAACTTCTGGACTTTTTGTTGTCTCATTATTTACTACTATTATTTATTGACTTATTATTGTTAATTTATTGTTATTATTTATTATTATTGACTTACTATTGGTTCATTATTATTATTATTATTATTGACAATTGTCTGGCATTTCCAAATAATTTAAATTACATGTCACAGAGGTTAGTTGATCCCTCTGCAGCGCGGGGGGGGGGGGGGTGACAGCTCCTCAAAACCGATGACAGGTGTCAATCATCTGATCGAAGGCTCCAGCAAACCTGCTGAGATGATCTTGAACATCATTACCAACAATAATCCAGTGAAAGTTTTACATCACCTTAAATGAAGCAACTTTAAAAAGAGTTGACGTGACAAATGTTCTGTTTACGTGGAGTTTCTTTATTTCTGTTTGGTTCCATGTCTGATCAACAACACAAAACACTCTTTCAGTGTTAAATCTCACTTTTAGAATCTGTCTGATTGATTATATTTCAGACAAACAGATTATTTCTGGTATGCTTTGAGCCCCCCAAATGCCAAATATGTTTGAAGTAATGAGTTCTATGATTTAGTTTTTAATGTTTTATAAGACCTAAAAATATTATTCACAATAATTTATTTTTAGATCTAATCCCTCTGATATGTTTCACAAAGACACACATGATGTCACACATTAAGAAATTATTGCTAAAAATGAAGCAGGAGTCCAGCTCTAAAAAAAATGCTCTAAAAAATGATAAAAGAGCAAAGAAAACGGAATTATTTGATTTATTTCTTATTATTATTATTTCCAGGCTTTCTTTTGTTTTGTTCTGCAGCATGTTCATTTTTGTATAATTTTGACAGAATATATTTCTATGAAGAGCAAAATATTATAAATTATTTAAGGTTTAACTTGAGTTATTCTGGATTAATGTTCCTGTTTTTATTCAAATTTATGTTCAAAAAGTTCAGTTTAAAAGGTTTAAAAGTTTAGCTTTAGTGTGTTCAGTAAATGTTTCTCTTCTTCGGCCCAAAACCTTAAGCGTGTTTTTAATTTAGGCCCCTGTGTGAGTTTGACCCCCCTGTAATACGAGTCTAGAACATTCATGCATTTTTTGTGTAAAATGGCTAAATAGAAGATAGGGAACACAAGAGGATGTTGTCAAATTTTGTATGTGTGCGGGGGGGGGGGGGGGGGGGGGGGGCGCTGGTGGGGTTACTCGCCCAGGGAGGAGGTTAGTGTAGAACCGCCACTGGAATGAACAGACATGTAATCTGAATGAATACATTTGTACATCAAATAACAATATAGGGCTCAGTAGCTCTCATTGATTTCAGAGTACAGTCCATGTTCATTGATGATGGATAACTGTGACATGATGGCTGATTTTAGCGCTTTATACCGTCTATTCAGCTCACTGGGCGTCTGTACCGTAAACTAGAATGGAAACGCGCATGCGCAAAGTCAGTGACGGCTAGTGAGATCAATGAGTTATATCACTAGAGGAGACACGCCCCCTTTAGAAGCCTGGCCGACGGTGGCGGAGCGCGACGCCATCTTGGTGAGGTCGGCGACGCCCACATGACATTGAGTTCTATTGATTTTAGAGGTGTCTAAGTAGCTTTTATGTACTTTATATATTTTTACATTTATATATATTTATACATATATTTAAATATATTGCATTAATATATATAATATATATATATAGATACATCATTTGTTGTTGTTAAAGAAGAGAAACAGTCAGCCTTAAAAGCTCAGACTTTAACGAAAATGCATTGTTGCAGGACTTCTTACAAACAAAAAAATTATTATAAAGAATAAAAAAAAATAATTTGTAAACATTTAGGAGTTTTAGACCTCTTTGACATGTCATTTAAATTATTTAGAAAAACCCAGCAATAAGTCAATAATAATAATAATAATAATAATAAATCAATATTAAGTCAATACAAACAATAAGTAATAATAATACATAAATAATAAGTCAATAAAAACTAAAAAATAAGTCTATTTATAATAATAATAATATTAATAATAATAATAAAATAAATATTCAAAAGAAGTCCAAAAGTGAACAATAGATTTACCCTAAAACAACAACAACAACAAAGAAAAACAATAGATTTATACTGATTCATGTGAGTGATCCATTGGTGTAACACAGATGTTATGGTGTCGGGTTTCAAGCCAACAGTCTGGCCTCTTATCTAAATGTGTTTCCACAAAATGTTCTGAACATATTCAGACTGTATTGCTAGTTGGTACCACAGTGATCCATCTGGGTTAGCTCTTTTTATTGCTAAGATCCACTTTTTCCCTAAGTCTGAATCCATTGGAAACCTGCAAGAAAAGTTCAGTCTCTGAGTCAGAAATGTATTAATCTATATTACTATAATAGGCTAGTATGCTGTATACAGGTTTAGCAAAATAAAATGTACATTTATGTCAACAGCAAATTATACATACATCCATGGCCGGCCCTCCCTATACGCGAATTACGCAGCCGCGTAGGGCCCCCATCACCACCAGGGCCCCGAAGTGACGAAAAAAATAAAAACAAAGAAAGACCCAAACCTGGCAACCCATGTCATAGAATGTCCGTACCAACGTGCGCTCCGAATGTTGTGCAAAAGAAAGTTGCCTGCACGTTTGTGACCACCCCCCCCCTCAACACACCTGAACCAATCTGGCAACCCAAATAATGACGTTACACCGCTGTTAGCAACGATTGGTCAACATCATTGCATCTGATCCTGGCACAGTGTGCATTTACGAGCGCATTTTATTTCAATAAAGTTGGGAAAAAGAAAAAAAATGAGCACATTTTGTCACGCTGATCAGATGAGTAGGCCCTGGCTGCAGCCTGCAGAATTGGTCTACATAGTGGAATGCTGGAACGCTGAGGAATGTGAACACGCTGTGGAATGTTAACCCCGCCCACATTGAGCCCGTGCATTTGATTCACCTTTAGTTGTGATTGCAGGAAAGGGGAAGAATCAGTGGAGCACATTTTGTGTCATTGTGAATTGTATGAGGAAGAAAGAGAACAGAGGGAGGAAAATTTGAATGGTGCAATTTTTTCATGTAACACAATAAAATTATGTTTGTTTTATTTAAAAATCTTTATTTTAAAAGATTGTATCTACATTTAATTGACCTAACACAAAATGTATTAATAGTTTCCCCTATAGCTCCAGTAATCCAAAATAATTTAGTTCAAGTAAGGGGCATGCTGTTGAATGCTGTTTTCCTGATTCTCTTTATGCTTTTTGCCGTCTCACGGCTACAACTTTTCACCTATTTTAACCATTGAACTATTAAAATGTTCAACTCCTTCGTTTAATGCCTGGTATGACTATTAGTCCTTCAAATCCTTCGACTTTTCAAAAGTGAAAACTTTCGTTCGTTTTTTCCACGTAAAAAACGAAACTGTGGCATGAATCTATTTCATTATACCGGCGGCCTTATATTATCACAGTAGTGTTAGTTAAGTGGATTAGTTAGCGGGTTTAACATACAGAGGTTCTGAAATCAAATTTGGTCTTGAACTTCTGTTGCGTGATCTTTTTCCTTTGCCTTTCTTGATAAAATTTAGTTCGACTAACTCAATTATATTTCGTTACATGGAAGAATTTTCTTTGAGGTGGGGTTACTCATATTTATTGGATGGAAATCCTGCCCACAATTAAATTAAGTTCATCCAATGAGTTATTTTTTTGAGTCTGTGAGGCCAGACAGAATTTATTAACTCCCTAATACATGCACATGGAAACTTGTAAAGGCATAAGAAGACAGGAATCACTGTATAAATTCTCTAATTCAATTAAATATTTTTTTTTATTTAGAGCAATGAAAAACAATGAAAAGGGGATCATGAATACAAAGAATGCATCAGGAAAATACTAAACTTTAACAAAACAGACTAAACTAAACTGATGTCCCTGCCCTTAGACCCCCCCTTCACGGTGAGGAAAAACTCTTTAAAAACCGGTAGGTGGCAATATTGCACATGGAAACTTGTAAAACCAAAGAAGAAGACGGGCTCAATATGGGCGGGGTTAACATTCCTCAGCGTGTTCACATTCCTCAGCGTTCCAGCATTCCACAATGTTGTGCAGTTCTGCAGGCTGCAGCCAGGGGGAGTTGGATCAGATCGACAACAAAGATACTTTATCCATCAGGAGCTGAAAAAAGATGAAGAACTTCAACATCAATCACAAGGTAAGTTTGGAGGATGTTGGGGCTTTATTTTTTACATTATCCAGTATTTCTGTGCAGCTGCGCAATTTACGTAAATACTAATCGATCCGAGGTGAAGATTGCACACAAACGACCCTGTTTGTCGTAATTTCCAATGGAAAACTCGAAAATAATTCTGATACCCAAGTTTCTAAGATGAGGTCAGACACACATAACCTTCCAAAACGGTGGAGAGCAGAGAAAAGTAGATGATGATGATGGTATGGTGAAAAATGTTTAACTCACGTTATCGTATTGGTTAATAATTGTTTTGCTAACACATTTTTAGTGCGATCTGCATTTTCCGGTTTATGTCATTAAAAAACTGCTGTTTATCATAGCAGGTCAGGTAGTCTGACTTTTTCAACATTGAATGTGTATTAAAATCTTGCATTGGCATGAAATATGGAGAATCAAAACTGCCATTATTTGTATTTTGCAGCTTTGGTTCTACATGATGATGATGTTTTGCACAGTTTCATCTCAGCCAGCAGTTTCTTCTGCTCTCAAAAAGTATTGGAGGTGGTGCAGTATCCACATCCCAAGATGTTCCTGAAGATGGAATCTCAGGTCATTTTAATAGCATGTAAAATAATTTAAAAAACAGTGTCTGCATAACCCCTTATGTTCATAAACAGCAGCTGAGGAGTATGGAGTCCCATAATTAAATTAATAAATATGACCGCATCCAAATATACAATCAAACAATAAATCTCTCATAAATATATAAACAGATCATGAATTTGTGAAAAACCTGCACACAGATTTTAAATGAGCCACTAAACTATTAGTAATATTCTGCTATAGATATTTTATTAGCTTTATCAGTGATTATTGTATAATAATAATTCTTGTTTTTTAGCTGCAGAGGAAACTGCTGTCACCAGATCTTCTGTTGAAAGGGAAACATTTGACTCTTTGACTTTTCACTGTTTGCTTTTATTGAAGTTCTGTATCTCATGTTCCAGAGCAGGGTTCACCAACCTTTTTGAGACCGAGGGCTATTTCATGGGCACCAAGTGGTATGAAGGGCGCCACTAAAAACCTCTTAGCCCCCCCCCCCCAAAAAAAACAAAAAAACAACACAATTTGAGGACTTCCTTTTGTGTGCCCTATTTTTATTTGCTCATTTTACACACAAAAACATGCATGAATTTTCTAGACTCGTATTACAGGGGGGGGTCAAACTCAGTTGCAGAGGGAGCCTAATTTCAAAACAGACTTTAGGTTGCAGCCGAACAAGATAAATATTTATTGAACACACTAAAGCTAAACTTTTAAACCTTTAAAACTTAAACTGAATTTTAACTTTTTAAACATAAATGTAAATAAAAACAGACAGGAATACTAATCCTCACATTAATGGATTACTCAACCACCTCAACCTATTCTCAAAATCTTTACATTACATGAATCATAAGAATGTCCAGAAATTGTGTAATTTATTTGATCTATTTAAACTTTTGTAATAGACCCTTACTTTTAGTGATTATTTTTTAAGTTATATTTGTTTACATATTTGGGTTTTCTTTGTCTACCTTTATCTCAGAATTGATATTGTTGTCATTGACAGACATGCCGTGGTTGTTTGTTGAATATTTGCTTCAATAAAAAAAAAAAAAGATTTTTTTTTGGGTGCATTCCCTACACCTGAGGTTCGTTCCAGCCTGCTTTGACTTGGTGGGGAACCCAGAACGACCACGCCCAGATCTGCAAAGCTGGAACAGAAGCTTCAGGGGGATTTACTGCCTTTGCTGCACTTTGGGTCACCTGTTGTGACTTGCTCCTCTTGCTGCTTCTGATCTTCAACTTCCAGGTGCGGGCAGCTCTGTCTTCCAGTCTCAGTCACGGTTCATGATGTCTGCAGCAGAGTTCTTGTCTGTTTCTGGTTCTAGTCTGTGGATTTCTGCATGTGTGTGGTTCTGGTTCTGTTCACATGTTGAAGGTAAGTTCATGAATGTTCTGTTCTTTAGTTCAAGTTTCTGTTTGATGTTTAGAAACTTCCACCTTTTATGGTGGCGGTTCTTTCTAAAGACTATTCAATAAACTAACGTCTGGATTTGTAGAAAGTTTCTTTCAATGGATTCAGACACTTTGGGCATGTTGCACGACTATGTCAGGGCTTTGGGCTGAGGTTTGTGATTGTGGGCGGGTCAGCTTTGCTGGCTCCTCCCGTTGTGCCTTGGAGGAGTGAACTCAAACTTTTCACGTCACTGACTGGCTTTAAAAGCAGCAGCTCCTTCTTTCAGTTTCATTCTTGGTTCAGTCATGTTTGCAGCAACATTCTGTTCTGTTTCTGCTTCTTCTCAGGAGAATTGTTGAAACTTTGTTTCAATGTATTCAGACGGACAGAAAATGAGGAAAATTTGACACACACTTTCTTTGAATGTCGGACTTTTTGTTTTCTTGTTAAAAGTCAAAAATAATAGTAAAAAATAAATAATAATAATAATTTACCTCCCCTGGCTTGTTCTTTTCCTGTTATTAAGTTATACTGTTTTGTCTTGGAGCGTTGTGATCAATAAAGTTATTTTAAAGAATTGAATTTGCCGGTTAAGATCAACTGAGTGAGCATGCGCGATGAGTCTCTTTATTTAACTACCATAGAACTGAACTTTTTAGAATGTTATTGATCCTCTGGAGGAGAAATGATCTTGATTCTATAGTTCTGCTAATTCATTTTGTTTTAATTTTTTTTACCGTTGCAACAGTCTGCTGCAGTTGTCCTATTAGCTCAGAGTTAGTTTAGTTCTTTTGGTTCGTTATCTTCTTATTATCAGACCATTTTAACAGACATGCACCTTTTTTCACTCCGTCTTAATGCAATGTTCTGCTGGTGCATCGTTGATACAATCAGCTGTTGACGCCTGATTGTTGAAATGAACACAGACGTCTTCGTCAACCTGAAGATGCTGGAAAGTCGTGGGAGGAATAGCAAGTAGCAAACATTAGACCACTCCCACCAGTGAGAGGACTGATCTAGTGTGTTCTGACAAGTCTGCGTTTCAGTCTTGGTTCAGTCCTGATGGATGAATTCTGGTCTGTTTCTGCTTCTTCTCTGCAGAAAAGTTGAAAGTTGTTTCAATGTATTCAGACAAATGCAAAATGATTAAAATGTGGAAGATTTGACACACAGTTACATTATACTGGGAACTTTTTATTCTTCTGTTAATTTGAAAGTAAAAGTCTGTTAAATTTCTTCTAAAACTTCTGCTGTGAATATTTCAAACCATGTTTTAGTTTGTTTTCCTCAAATGTTCCTCAGAAACTGAGTATTCAGTCAGTGATCAAAGACTTTAAAGTAGAAACTGTTTTGGTAGAAATGAGGTGAAAGACTGAAAACATTTGACTAAATGAATAATCATCAGGAATCATTGATTGAAATGTGTCTTTAGATAGAATTAGAAAAGACTATTGCTTTAATCCTCTTTACTCATTTCTGGATTGGATTCTAGTTTGGATTGGACTTTTATTTTGAAAGGATTTGTCTTTGGTCCAATCAAAGTCCCATGTCCTTTGGTCTGATATCTATGTGGACAGAAATACTTTGGATCTTTTAGAAGCAGAAATCAAACATTGAGAAGACATTTTCACTTGGAGGTAAAGACTCAGATTTAGAAAAGTTTCTTCCTGTTTTCTTTGTTTCCAGGTGAACCAATCATTGCTGCTCCTGGTGATGATGTCATCCTGCCGTGCCGCCTGGACTCTCAGGAGGATCTGCGTGGTTTCTCAGTGGAGTGGACCAAAGTGGACATGAAGCCTGATCCACAGGGCCGCATCCCTTTTGTGTTTCTGTACTGGGGAAGGACGATCATAACTGAAAACATGAGCGAGTCGTTTATCCTGAGAGTGTCTCTGGACCAAGACGGACTAAAACGAGGAGACGTGACGTTAAAGATCAGGAACGTGTCGCTCCAGGATGAGGGGAAGTACAGCTGCTTCATTCCTGGGAAGAACTTCAGGGAGACGGTTCAGCTGGTTGTTGGTGAGTTTGCTCTGCAGGTTCTCCCTCACATGAAGAACATTTGTCCTGAACAGCAGGCAGGAAATGATGTCATCTCTTTGTTTCAGAGCCAAACGGAGTCAGAGCTCCAACCATGGAAACATCCCAGGTTGACATCATCTCCACTCCAGATCCAGGAGGAGACCGGATCTGGATCAGTCGCTCCAGACCGGCTCTCTGGATCAGTCTTGGACTTTTTCCCTCAGTGATCCTCTCTGCTGTTTGTGTTTGTGTCTGTCAGAGGAAACAACCAGAAGTGAGTCCTGAATTCTCTGATCTCTCATCTTTCTGCAGGAATCTTCAGTTTCTAACATCCTTTCTTTTCTTCATGTAGGGTCAGAAACCTCCTCTGGTCTAAAGACATCCCATCTCTCCAAAGCTGCTTTGATGGTCTTCAAGGATTGAAGAGACTTTCTGAAGCTGCAGCCACATGGAGACGCTACACGCCCGTCACCGCTGTGTTACCGTGGATGGAAACTGGTCCATGAAGACGTGACGATGCTCTGGTTCTGACCCGTTTCTGCCTGATGGTTGGAACTCCTTCATTTATCTGGAGAACCTTCTGGAGCTGTTTCTGCGGTTCTCAACTCCTGAACTCTGAACGTGTGCTGGATCACCGTAAAGTCTGAAGGTCTGAGGTTTAGGACGATGTTTGTGGATCTCAGTGGTTTGAAGTGTTGATCCAGGTTGATCTGAAGTGTTGAGAGTTTGTTTCATGTTCTCCTTCAGGAACCGACCCACAGCAGGTCTGTTCAGGTTCCTGTGGTTCTTGGTGTTCTTCTAGACAACATCAAAGGTGTCTGTGAGCTAAAATGTTGGAAGTTCTACCAGAAGAAAGTGAAATGAACACAGACAGACAGTTGAAACCTGAGAGTCTCAGGGTTTTTTCAAACTGAAAGTGACCTCAAGAGGTCGTGTCATAAAGGGGAGATATTGTGTTGTCTGAAAGAATAACCCGTCCCTGATATTTATTATAATAGGAAGGATTTTGCTCACTTAGCTGTGATTTTTTTGGTGATATTTTCCTGAAGCTGCTCTTATATCTAGACTCTTATTACCTCTGCAACAAATAAATGCAAACCGCACAGTTCAAAACTTTTACATTTATGTATTTAATCAATGTGTTGTGGGCCGTCAGGGCCTTCAAAACCTCTGAAGGCCTAAAAAATAACTGAATCATGTTGTCAGTGTTCTGACTTTTCCCTAACAAAGAGAGGAACCACACAGGAGATGAGAATTTTTGCTAGACTTTGCAGAAGGAGAAGCTTGTCTGTCACAGAGGAGTTCTGGCTTCCCACGTCATTGTTTTCTTACTCAAAGATAGAATTGAGACCATAATATTACTGTGATTAGCGTGTAAGAAAACGATAATTACGTAACCCTAACACATGTAGTAATAATATTTTGTCCATGCATACTCATTCAATCATCCCAAATGGTCCGTCCATTCCCTTTTATTGTGTTTATGACGGTTATGCTGCTTCCAGACAGACGTATTTTTGCATTGGACTATTTAACCAATCGCATTTCAGCTGTACTTTTTTGCCAGGCAGGGTAAGAGCCTTCAATCTCTGTTCTGAAGGTCCTGTGATGCGAAATCAATGTTGGTCATTCATTTCTTTCAACCAATCAGATTTTGAGATGGTGTCAGCAGGGCCTTCTAGCAGGCCAAGGCAATGTCCCACTTTTCAGACCTTCTGATTGGACAGTAGTTTCAGGAAGTCACATGCAGCCTCGTCCAGTTTGACACAGATCCACAGAGAACTTCTGGATCGGTTAAACAGACTGACTGTGATGTACTCCATGGAGGATTTAGTTAGGTTTAAGGTGAAAACCCAAGTGAAGGCATTTATTATGATAAATACCATAATAAATAATATTCATAATGTATGTGATTGTTTTCAATGTGTTTGTGCTGGTTGTAGTTGCATGGTGAGATTTCTTTACAGTTTTGTTAATCCAGTTTATTTAGAGAAATAAAAATGTTTCATGAAGGGTTAAATGATTCGGACGTAGCTCTACTGAAGGCCCAGGTGTGTAATGTACGATCCACCACTGGATTTAAGAGAGAAATGTCACAGCATAAAAACAACTGTGAAGGTAAAACTGTGAAATCAATAAAAAGATGAATCCTCATGTTTTAATGGTCTGGATCTTTTTTCCTGAGAAGATGCTGCTCTATCTGGTTTACATTTCCTCTGGATGGAGGAGCAGCTGACAGACGTTTCCATGGAAACCACTTCCATCTTTCTGCTTTGATCTTCTGTCAGAAATACTGTCAGGAAGATGTTGGAGCTTTGATTGGGTCTTCTGGTGTTCCAAAAGAGGACGATGTCACACTAGACACCAGAAAAGTGTCTCCACTTCCATCATTCCAGAGTCCGTCCTGGAAAAACCTTCAGCTTTCATTTCCAGTTGGTTTTCTGGAACCAGCAGCAGAGCCTCTGCTGGGATTTGAGCAGAACAGAAACAAAGCTCCTGAAATCCAGGAGACGACTGCAGCAAAGTCAGACGGATCCCAACCGTCAACTTCAACCTGCTGTTTGGAGGAAACTGAGGAGCTGAACATCCAGTGGGCAGATGAAGGAGCTCTCAGGCATGAAGTCCAACTGAAACCCACAAACTTCTGTCCAGAAAAACATGAAGATGTCTGATGATGTCATTTCTGATGGTTCTAGCGTGGAGCTCCATCCCTGTAGGACTCAGTCTGAGAAGATTCTTCCAGCAGCAGCAGGACCTTCAGGAGAAAGGAGTTCAGAAGCTGCAGCTTCAACCTTCAACCTTCAGTCAGAGCTGAGGAAACACCTTCTAAGGTTGGACCAGAACCAGAGGGACGCTTCATTTAAGGAGGAACTCATTCACAGTCCAGAACCACGGAGAAGAAGACCAGGAAGGAGTCCATCCATCAGAGGAACAGATCATGGAGATGTTGGAGATCAATGCAGGGAAGCAGATGGAGACGCTGAGAGGAGGAAGAGTGATGATGCTGCTGAAAGGAGGAAGAGGTTGGAGACACCAGGGAAGAGGAGGAAGACCAAAGAGGAGGTGGATGATGGAGAGAAGGAGGACATGAGGGTGGAGGATGCAGAGGAGAAGGTGGGATGGAGGTGAGATGATGTCACTAAAACGTTGGATTAAATGGAGTCAAAATTCTGTTTTTTCAACAGTCTGACCCTGTTCTGGTCCTCTTTCACAATAAAAGTCCAGATTTATTTTCCTAATGCAGTCTTTAAACAGCTGAGAGTTCTTTATTCAGGTTTCTACTCACAGGTTGTCACAGTAGCAGGTCTCTAGCGCCCCCATGTGGCTGCTTGAACCTTCACCTGTAGAGACGGAGCAGCAGCTCTGATGAGTCAGCATATTTTAATGCTTTCATTAAATGAAAATAAAAACATTCATCTGAACCGGTTTAATGTCAGACAATATTTTCACGGACCGGCCTGTGCCAGGATGAAGTTGGCGTCTGATTTTTGTAGCTTCCAGTTTAACTTTGGAGGCTAAAGTTCATCTTCATCCTCTGTCAAATATCTGCAGATGGTTTAAACTTGATTTGTTTTCTATGTTTCATGCAGGAAACATTCAAATGTGATCCAGATTTTTCCTTAAACCCAAAACTGTCAAAGTGGAAGAGAAACAAATCAGACACCAACTTCAGCCTCGTCCAACTTTTTAGAAAGTAGTGGATGGATTTTCAACACAGAACCTCCACAAGCATCAAGAATGACCGGATGTGGAGGAGAGAATCCAGTAGTTTTTCAAAATAAAACTTCCTTCAGAATTTGACTAGAAATACAACAGAAAAAAGGAAAGTCTTGTTTTTTTCTCTGCAGATCGATACCAGAACCGGTTTGCTGTCCGGGTTTGGGGACCACTGCATTCCAGCAGGAGAAACTAAAGTTTAGTGAATTTGTGACTCACGTTTTCTTTACGTCTCTCATTTTAACGACACAAACAGCAGAGAGGATCAATGAGGTCCAACCTCCAAGAAGGATCCAGAGAGCCGGTCTGGAGCGACTGATCCAGATCTGGTCTCGACTTTGTGTAACCCTTGTGCTAACCTAAGCACTTTACCATAGGGAGTTGGGTCATCTAGACCCACTAGACAGTGCTCTGAACCTTTTTTCTTCAATGATTTGTGATCTTCACTGGTGTCCATGGATTACATGAAATCTTTCCACCTTTATCCACCTTTGTCAGGGTAGGAGAACATATCAATCTCAGATAGCACAAGGGTTAATCCATAAAAGTCATGAAAAGAGCTTGAAACCCCGCTAGCATTGAGCTAGCAAGCATGGCTAACAAAGGAGAACATTGTTTATAATGAATGGTGATAGTTTTTCATGCAGCGTCTTACTTTCTAACATCTTTTTTCACTAGCAGCTACTGGTGGAGCTCCTCATCTGACTGTGCTGCCGTCCTCTGGTTACATAAAGTACACGTTTGATAGTTTATTATAGTAAAAGATTTGAAATACATGGGTGAAGGAGTTGTGTTGTGCTAAGTCCTCAAGACAAGTGTTTGAGTTAGACTGTTCCTCTATCACAGGTTTCCTGTGATGTCATTTCCGGGTGAGCTATTCCCAGTGCTAGTCGTGTGTGACTGCTGTCCTCTTGTTTGGCATTAGCCTTACTACTATTGCTTACTCTAAGGGTTATCTGGGTTAATATTCACATCTAGTACCTTTTATTAGCGAATTCACCACTGTTAAACCGCTTGCTGTTCACTTTCTCATTTTGCTTAATAGACCACTTCTCTTTACCTAAACACCGCTAGCCTTAGCTTAAAACCTGGCATGGCCACCACTCCTTCCGCCTCTCCTCCTCTCTCCTGCCCCATGTGCCATATGTTTAGTGATGACCCTGCCTCCTTTAGTGAAGATAGCGGTAGGTGTGTTAAGTGTAGTCTTGTGTTAGACTTGGAGGCCAGGCTGGAGCAGTTAGAACCGCGGCTCCGCACACTGGAAGCTAAGCCGGCTAGCCAGGTCGTTACTCGTAGCGCGGGCCACGCTACCAGGGCTAACTTAGCTAGCACCCTAGCGCCCTCCCAACAGCCGGGAGACAGTCAGGGGTTTGTACCGGTTGGGAGGAAACATAGTGCTAAACGCAAAAACTTAGAGCACCCGAGACTCCACGTTAGTAATAGGTTCTCCCCCCTCAGCGACACACCCGCTGAACACTCAACTCTGGTTATAGGCTCTTCTGAAGTTAGAAACGTGGAGCTCCCAGCGGTTACAGTCAGGTGTTATCCGGGGGCCAGAGTTGGTGACATCGAGGGGAACCTTAGGATGTTAGCTCAGAGTAAGTCCAGGTTCCGTCGAGTCGTGATTCACGCAGGCAGTGATGATGCCCGACGGAGACAATCAGAGGTAAGTTAAACGTAGCTTCAGTGTGAAAACTGGCTAAGACGATGTCCGACACTGTCATTTTCTCTGGTCCCCTGCCGAACTTAGTCAGTGATGAAATGTACAGCCGCTTTTCATCATTTAACCGCTGGCTTTCTAGATGGTGCCCAGAAAACGGCGTTGGTTTTGTGGATAACTGGAGCGCGTTTTGGGGGAAGCCCGGTCTCATGCGGAGAGACGGCGTCCATCCCACCCGGGACGGTGCCGCTCTTCTTTCTAGAAACATTTCTGCTAGCCTTAGTCTGTTAACCTGACAATCCAGAGACGAGACCCGGGCGCAGAGCAGCAGTGTAAAACGCTCCTCTGAGCCTCCCTTAGGGTTAGTGCCGGTGCAAAACCCATGCAGGGAAAGTCAAGCAGGTCCTAGCTTTAGCTTATGTGCTGAAGACAAATGAAAGGAGCGCGTCATAGAAACCTTAAAGTGACAGACAGCAGTTCTCACAAGCAGAATTATGATGTAATTAAATGCGGTTTATTAAACATTAGATCCATTTCCTCCAAGTCCCTCTTAGTCAACGAGTTAATTACTGATAAAAACCTTAGTCTTTTAGCCTTAACAGAAACTTGGCTCCATCAGGATGACTATGTTAGATTGAATGAAGCAACCCCCCCCACTTATGCTAACTATCAGAAATCCAGGATTTCAGGTAAAGGAGGTGGTTTGGCAGTAATATCACAGTCTAGCTTACTTCTCAGCCCTAAAGTTAAAAATGCTTATAATTCATTTGAAAACATCATATTGTCTTTAAGTCACCCAAACAGGAAAACTCCAAAACCTGTTTTACTCATAATTATTTATCGCCCCCCCGGCCCATATTCAGAATTTTTAACTGAGTTTTCCGACTTCCTATCGACTATTGTCTTAGATTCTGATCAAACTATAATATTAGGGGATTTTAATATTCATGTTGATGACCCCAGTGACTGCCTAGGAAAGGCTTTTGCAGCTTTATTAGATGATGTTGGTTTCACCCAAAAGGCCTGTTCACACCGGGACGAATTTCGCCGGCGATTTTCGCCGACGTTTAACGCCTCGTGACTAAACAAAGGGCACCAACGAGAGTGTGCACACCGACGCGAAAAAACGCCACGCGTTAAAGCGTCAAAAAAAAAAAACGCCTCGGGTTCGTTTTTTTTTTTCGACGCGTCGCGTCGAAATCTACTCGACCAATGAGAATGGCGCTTTTGCTCACGTGTCTGGAGCTTCTGAAGTTACAGTAAAACACAACTTGGGGGCGCTCAAAAACAAAACTGCCTTGCTGAGCACACATACCAGCGAAGAAGATAGACGCCAAGTAGCGTCTACACTCCCGCGAAGCAATAATGACGGACATTCTAAAACATCCCCGAACCAAACACCAGTTGGAGCTACTGGTGCTTGAAATATTCATGTTTTCTTTGTTTGATTCTGACAAGCGGGTAAATACTTGCTCTCTTCTTCTGAGTGAAAAGCGACTTTAAGAAGCGTAAAGTTGCGCAACGCCACCTTGTGTACAGGAGTATTTCTGTTTACATTAAGCGCCATCTAATGTCAGGGAATGAAATTGCATGTTCACTCCACTCATCGTCAGCGAAAATCGCCTGGGTGTGAACACAAAAAACGTGGCGAAAAACGCTGGCGAATAACGCCTGGCGAATAACGCCTGGCGAATATTCGTCCCGGTGTGTACGGGCCTAAAGTGTGAATGAACCCACTCACTGTCATAAGCACACCCTGGACCTTGTTCTAACCCATGGTATAGAGATCAGCCAGCTGAGTGTCCTTCCTCTTAACCCCATCATTTCTGATCACTTTCTGATTACCTTCCAGTTTACACTGGAACATCCTTCTGTCCCAGTGAATAAGAAACAGCTTAGAAGAACCTTAACTGACCGTTCTGTGTCTGAGTTTAAACACACAGTTCAGCCAGTACTTAGTGATATTCTGAGAAAATACTCTGAGTCCAGCTCCCATAGCATCAGTCCTAGTATAAATGACCACTTTGTTAATGATGCCTTACAAGCCCTCAGGAGTACACTCGATGTTGTTGCCCCCTTGAAACCTAAGTTCGTCAGACAAAACCGAGTAGCACCGTGGTTTAACGCTGAAACTCGTTCTCTTAAACAAGAAACCCGTAAGTTGGAAAGAGAATGGCGCCGCTCCGGTTCAGAGCAGTCTCTGAATATCTGGAAACATAGCCTTTTAAATTATAAAAAAGCCCTGCGTAGAGCTAGAAGCCAGTACTATTCAACCTTAATATCAGAGAATGGAAATAATCCAAGATTTCTTTTTAGCACTATTGCTAAATTAACTCGCAGTCAGAGCTCAGTAGAACCACATGTTCCTGTTTCTCTCAGCTCTGATGATTTTCTTACATTTTTCGATAGTAAAATCTCAAATATTAGACATAAGTTAAATCAAGTTATTCCTACTATCAGCCCAGAGCAGGCTGAAGCGGTAGAAGTGGAGGCATCCATAGAAACCTCTGTAACATTGGACTGCTTCACTGCTGTGGATCAAGCGGAAATAACATCAATTATTACGTCCTCCAAATCCTCAACGTGTCTGTTAGACCCAATTCCCACTAGACTTTTTAAAGAAACTTTTCCCCTAATTAATGATCCCATATTAACAATGATAAATGCCTCTCTGGAAACGGGTTACGTGCCACAGTCTTTTAAATATGCAGTTGTTAAACCTTTTCTGAAAAAGCCCAGTTTGGATCCTAGCATCTTGGCCAACTATAGACCAATATCAAACCTGCCCTTTATTTCTAAAATCCTAGAAAGAGTTGTAGTTAAGCAGCTTTACTGCCACCTAAAGGACAACAGCCACTTTGAAGACTTTCAGTCGGGGTTTAGACCCCACCACAGTACAGAAACTGCACTAGTTAGAGTCTCTAATGACTTGTTATTGGCCTCAGAAAAGGGACTACTTTCTATTCTGGTCCTGTTGGACCTCAGTGCAGCCTTTGACACTATCGACCACGGTATTTTACTCCATAGATTAGAGCAGGACATAGGGATCAGAGGATCTGCTCTCCAGTGGTTTAAATCCTATCTGTCTGATAGGTATCAGTTCGTTAATGTAAATGGCCATTCCTCTCAGTGCACTCGAGTCAACTATGGAGTCCCACAGGGCTCAGTCTTGGGACCGATCCTGTTTACGCTTTATATGTTACCCCTAGGAAACATAATCAGGAAACACAGCATTAATTTTCATTGTTATGCCGACGATACGCAGTTGTATTTATCCATGAAGCCTGACCAGAATGACCAGATAGAGAAACTGAACGCCTGCATCAGAGACATCAAGACCTGGATGACAATTAATTACCTCCTCTTGAACCCAGAAAAAACTGAGGTCATTATACTTGGACCTAAAAACCTCAGAGATGCTCTGTCTGCTCAGATAGTCTCCCTGGATGGCATAAGTATAGCCCCCAATTCCACAGTTAGAAACCTTGGGGTTTTATTTGACCAGGATTTATCATTTAAGGCTCACATATCTCAGGCGTGTAGAACTGCCTTTTTTCACCTGCGGAATATTGCTAAGATCAGAAATCTACTTTCTAAGAGTGATGCTGAAAAACTCATCCATGCATTTGTTACGTCGAGGCTGGATTACTGTAACTCCTTGTTAGCAGCGTGTCCTAAGAGTTCCTTAAGAAGTCTCCAGCTTGTTCAGAACGCAGCTGCTAGATTGTTAGCAGGAACTAGCAGAAGAGATCACATCACTCCTGTGTTAGTTTCGCTCCATTGGCTCCCAGTTGATTCCAGAATCAAGTTCAAGATCCTCCTGTTAACCTATAAGGCCTTACATGGAATGGCCCCGTCCTATATTAAGGACCTCATAGTCCCTTACCATCCAATGAGAACACTTCGCTCACAAAATGCAGGACTGCTTGTGGTTCCTAGAATTAGTAAAAGTACGGTTGGAGGTAGAGCGTTTAGCCACCAAGCCCCTGTCTTATGGAATAAACTCCCAGCTCATGTAAGAGAGGCCGACTCAGTTTCTACATTCAAAGCTAGACTGAAAACATTCCTCTTTGGACAGGCTTATTGTCAGACTAGTTAGTATTCAGAGATTATTTAACTTAATGTTAATTTGTTTAAATTAAACTTAATAATAACTATTTCTTTTAAAAGGCTGCTAGAAGTTGAAGCTGGGGTAACTATGGTGCACTGGGGTTCTGTCCTCTTTCCTGTTTTTACTTCTACCCTTCCTCTCCTCTATTCTTGATCATAATTTATTATTTAGTTCTCCATGCCTCTGTTTGGTGCAGTGCGATTCATGTATTGTCCCTCTTTTCCTCTCCCCTCCTGGGGAGTGGGAGTGCTTCCAGACTCCAGTTGGCTCATCCGTGCTCCAGTTCCTGACCGAGTACCTCGTCTCTGCTCCTGCTCCTACACCTGGCTGTGGTTCCTGTCTCCGGCTCGACTCGCGCATTTGACTGTCCCCACAACCACGGCTGGATGAAGCTCGTCTGCTGGACTTTTATATATGTAGTAGTAGAGTTAGATAAGTTAATCCTTCTCTAAGATTTCTGGTAAATCGCCTGTCCGTCCTGGGGGAGGATCCCTCCTTCATGTGGGCACCCCTGAGGTTTCTTCGTTTTTTCCGGAATCCGGTTTTTTTGGGAGTTTTTCCTTACCGCGAAGGGGGGTCTAAGGGCAGGGATGCCAGTATAGCTTAGTCAGTTTGTTAGTTCATTTTAGTATTTTTCTATTGAACTCTTTGTATTCGTGATCCTTTTGATTTCATGTTTTACTTTGAAGCCCATCGAGACGACTGTTGTTGTGATTTTGGGCTATACAAATAAAATTGAATTGAATTGAATTGAATGAAGGACTCACCATTTGATACTGGTATTTTGACGTAAGACTTGTAGTGTTACCTGCAGACTGACGAGGGACGTATCAAGGGGGAAGAGATGGCTTCCAAGCATTTTTCATAGTGAAGAAAAACGTTATCTACGAACGTGCAAAATTCAACAAGAGAAAGCAAGAAGAAAATGAGACTGTGGATGCATCTGTTACTGCACTGTATGCATTAGCAGAACACTGTGGCTATGGGACACTTCATGATGAGCTCATACGTGATCGACTGGTGGACGGTTTGTCAGATAAACGCCTGTCTGAACGCATGCAGCTAGACCCGGATCTTACGCTGGATAAAGCGATTAACATGGCACGACAGAGCGAGGAAGTGAAAAGGCAGCAATCTTCACTGCAAGGTGACACCAGGACACAGCCAGGAGATGCTAAATGTGTTGACAGGGTGCACAAAAGCAGCAGAAAGTTTAAAACCAAATCACATCCAGACGTCAAACAGAGCAAATCGTGGAGGCCTCAACACAGTAAACCAAATGCACAGTGTCATAAGTGCAGCAGTTCATCACCACATCCAAAACGTGAGTGTCCAGCTAATGAAACAGTATGTCATGCATGTGGAAAAAAGGGACATTACATGAGAGTGTGTAAAAATAGAAAGACTTTGAATGAAGTGGAGGAAGATGTCAGTGCCTTATTTCTTGGCAGTGTTACCAACAATGGAGAGACGTGGATGGTAAACATTCTCATAAACAACAGAAGCGTGTCATTCAAAATAGACACAGGAGCTGATGTCACAGTTTTGCCACTTCATGGGTTCAAAGAAATCTTCAGAGACATTTGCCCACCCACTCTTCAAAAACCAACCAAGCCTCTGTTTAAGCCGTTGGAAGTCCTCGGTTCACAGAGATGAGACTAAGGAAAGGAGCTAAAGAAGCAAGAGAGGATGTGTACATCCTGAAACACCTGCACACAGCATTGCTGGGAAGACCTGCTATCCACAAGTTGGAGTTAGTTACTGGAATAGACACTCTCAGCATCGAAACACTAAAAGTCAGCTACCCAAAACTGTGCAGCGGTCTTGGTGAAGTGAAGCAGCCATACAACATCAAGTTAAGGCCAGATGCTCAGCCTTTCTCATTAAAGACACCTCGGAGAGTTCCATTGCCGCTCATGGACAAAGTGAAGCAGGAACTGTCCCGCATGGAAGACTTAGGTGTGATAAGCAAAATAGAGGAGCCAACAGACTGGTGTTCTGGCATGGTGGTGGTACCCAAAAAGAAAACAGACAAGGTGCGTATTTGTGTTGATCTCACACACCTCAACCTTTCTGTGTGTCGAGAAAAATACATCCTGCCATCAGTGGAAGAGACATTAGGCAAATTGGCTGGAGCCAGAATTTTCAGCAAACTGGATGCTAATATGGGATTTTGGCAAATTCCCCTCACAGAAGGGTCAGCCAAGTACAACACCTTTATTACACCTTTTGGCCGTTACTATTTTAGGCGGTTACCCTTTGGCATTGCTTCTGCTCCTGCACATTTCCAGAACAGAATGTCAGAAGTCATAAACAGTCTGGAAGGTGTGGTTTGTCACATGGACGATGTGTTGGTTTGGGGCAGAACACAGGAAGAACATGACACTCGCCTACACGTTGTGCTTAAAAGGCTGCAGGAGGCAGGCATTTCACTGAATGTGGAAAAATGTGAGCTGTCAAAGCAGGAAGTGATCTTCTTAGGACATGTCATCTCAACCAATGGCATCAGTCCTGATGAGAAAATGAGAGAACCAACAAATGTTTCTGAACTGAGGAGTTTTCTAGGAACAGTTAATCAGCTTGGAAAATTCATCCCTCAGCTGGCAGAAAGAGACAAACCTCTGAGAGATCTTCTTTCTAAAAAGAACCACTGGGTGTGGGGGATTGACCAGGCTCAAGCATTTCAAGATTTAAAAGACTCTTTGGCCTCACCTCCAGTGTTGGCCGTGTATGATCCAAATCGGGACAGTAAAGTCTCAGCAGATGCATCGTCGTATGGACTAGGGAGCGTCCTACTCCAAAAATGGGGCAGCGATTGGCGTCCTGTGGCTTATATCTCACGCTTTCTCACGCCAACAGAGCAGAGATACGCACAAATAGAAAAAGAAGCCTCAGCACTCACTTGGGCTTGTGAAAGGTTCAGAAACATCCTGATAGGCAAGCACTTCCAGATGGAGACTGACCACAAACCTCTCCTGAGTTTGTTAGGGTCCAGCAACTGGATGCCCGTCCTCCACGCATTCAACGGTTTAAAATGCGCCTTATGGGTTATTCCTACTCAATATCGCATGTGCCAGGAAAAAGCTTGTGGACGGCAGACATGCTATCACGTGCTCCCCTGTTGAATAATGAAACACCGGATGACAAGGAGTTGCTGGAGGACACAAATATATATGTGGACAGGATAATGGAGAACCTACCAGCAAGCACCTTCTATTTGGATCACCTGAAACAAGAGCTGCAACAGGACAGTGTGTGTGCACGTGTGATGCAACTCTGTGAGCAAGGATGGCCGACTCACTACAACGGTGAACCAGCAATCAGACCCTACTGGGCGGAACGAGCATCACTCTCAGTACATGATGGACTGCTGCTCAAGGGAGACAGGCTTGTTATCCCTTCTTCACTGAGATATGGGGTGCTCACAACACTGCATTAAGGTCACCAAGGAGTCGTGAAACGTGCACAGCAGTCGGTGTG
Source organism: Oryzias latipes (assembly GCF_053564925.1). Taxonomy (NCBI): domain Eukaryota; kingdom Metazoa; phylum Chordata; class Actinopteri; order Beloniformes; family Adrianichthyidae; genus Oryzias; species Oryzias latipes. Next base: position 33,868,262 of record NC_136254.1, on the reverse strand, counting down.
GTGGCCTGGATTAAGCCAACAGATAAATGAGTTAGTTCTCTACTGCCGGATCTGCAGTAAAGAGAGGCATAATCCTGCAGAGCCGTTGTTGCCAACCCAGTCCCCAGGAAGACCGTGGCAAAAACTGGGAGCAGATTTGTTCGTGCTGGGAGCTAAAACTTACCTGCTAGTAGTGAATTATGCATCCAGATTTGTGGAAATCGCTTTGCTTACAACCACAAAGTCTGCAAACGTAATTCACCACTTAAAATCTATCTTTGCACGCCACGGCATTCCAGAGCAGCTGGTGACAGACAACGGGCCTCAATTCTCTGGAGCTGTTTTTGCAGAGTTCGCACAATCTAATGGATTCCATCACATCACCAGCAGTCCCAAACATCCTCAGAGTAATGGTGAGGCTGAGAGAGCAGTCAAGACCATAAAAGAACTCCTGAAGAAAGCGGCTGATCCCTATCTTGCACTGCTGGCATACAGAGCTACTCCACTGAACGGATACAGCCCTGCTCAGCTTCTCATGGGGAGGAGGCTTCGCACCACAGTGCCGACATTTCCGGCTCTTCTACAACCTGCTCTTCCCGACATGGAGGCTGTTTCACATAAGGAGAACAAGAAGAGGATGAAAGATGCACAGCTGTTCAATCAGCACCATCAAGCACGGAACCTTCACCAACTTGTTCCAGGACGAGAAGTGTGGATACCAGATCTAGGATCAAGTGGAGCTGTGGTGAGCAGACACACAACCCCTCGCTCATACATGGTTGAAGGACCTCATGGGACAGTAAGGAGAAATCAACGTCACCTTGTTGCCATGAAGACTTTACCCGAACAGAGCCAGAGCGACACAGAGCAACTGGTTTCAGTTGTGCTCCAGAACAACAACCACCAGAGTCGCTGATCCAGAACTCATCTGAACTGACATCTACCCCCAGAACCAGGTCTGGGGGAGCTGTTATAAAACCAACCAGACTGGATTTATAGATTGTTTAAATAATGAAACATTTTCAGCGATGTTGGACAAAAAGAATGTTTTGTATTATGTTGTTTTTTTTTATAATAGAAAGACTCTCCAACCTCAATGCAGAGTTCTTTGTAAGGGTTGTTAAACAATGACAGTTTAATAATTGTTTGTTCTATTTCAAAAAGGGGAGATGTGGTGTTATGCCATTGTTTAATTGGAAATCTGTTAATTATCCCTTGTGCTATCCTAGGCACTTTACCATTAAGAGGTGGGTCATCTAGACCCACTAGACAGTGAACCTTTTTTCTTCATTGATTTGTGATCTTCACTGGTGTCCATGGATTACATGAAATCTTTCCACCTTTATCCACCTTTGTCATGGTAGGGAGAACACCTCAATGGAAGGGGGGGGGTCATCTAAGATAGCACAAGGGTTACAGAACTACAGGGTCGCATTGTTATGACGTCACGGCTGTGTGAGGGCAGCGGGAAGCGTGGCTAGACCGAGAGACACATGTTGAAGGCTGTCTTAGGAATGTTTGAATAAAGCGCCCTAACAAGCAAACAGTTGGACCCTTATTTGTTTCCCTAAATTTAAATAACACGACAGGGCCATCGCCCGTATTGCCCGTTGCGAAAACCGCTACTGCCTAGAATGCATCATGCTCTCCATCATCTTCCATCTCTAAAGAAGGTACTGAAAAGATGGGAAACATATTTTCTACCATGTTTCCTAACATGAGCATGAACGTTTAGTCTGCCACAGACCTGGAGGACTAGAAGAAGGTTTAAAACAGGAACCGAAGAACTCTGAGTCTGAGCCTCTTTCTTCTTCAGGTACTGCTGGAGCAGGAACATTCTGCTGCCTGAAACCCACTGTTTCCTGAGGATAAATGATGCATTTCCATCTTCTCTTTTATCCCAGACATCCCTCCAGGTCTTCTTAGAAACCAGACCAAATCCAACCAGCTGGTTGTTCTCACTACCTGAAGGTGTCTCCACTGATCTTTCAGCTAAATAGTTTCTCAGATCTCTAATTTTGCATATTCCTGCAATACAAAAAACCTGCATATATATATAATCCATTAAATGCACAATAAAATACTGTAACCCCTGTTATGCATATTAACAATAGCATAAAAAATGTAATGTAACCCCTGTTCACCTCCACATTACCTTTGGTAAAATGAAAACGGTTTTGAAAACACGCACACACACACACACACTGCTCAACGTTTCTAGTTTGAAGACGTTCTTCTCATCCAGCTGTTATCCTCACTGCTGGAGTTTCATGTTCAACAATGACGGGAAGAGAAATGTCTTCAGATTAGAAACTTTGTCCTGTTATTATTTTTTACTTACATCATACTTTAACTTGTTGTGCTCTTGTGTTTTAACAGCGATCGGATGAACTCTGGCCGCAAGATTGTTGATGTTTTTCTTGTAAATTCCTCACTACTAAGACGGTGTGGAAACAGCGCCCCCAAAAACTCGCTAGTGGTGAAAAACTGTATTACATCCGAAACTACCATAGAGAATGAAGGGGAAGGGTCAGGTGCTTGGATACTGTAAATTCGCGATTGCGTAAATCTGCTGCGTTGTGATTGGCTACCTGCGTTGCAGCAGAATTGTCATTGGCTGTTACGTGTTACAATCTGCATATCTCTCCGATCAACTGCCACAGCTCCTACCTCCAGTGCGATCCTTGCTGATAGACTGTTTTACCGGATAGACAGCTTTTTTCTAACTTTTATTTATAGCAGCAGCTCCGTCTTCCTCCCTCAGTCATGGTTTGGTCACGATGTCTGCAGAGTTCTGTTGTGTTTCTACTTCTTCTGTGTGGATTTCTGCATGTGTGTGGTTCTGGTTCTGTTCACATGTTGAAGGTAAGTTCATGAATGTTCTGTTCTTTAGTTCAAGTTTCTGTTTTGATGTTTAGAAACTTCCACCTTTTATGGTGGTGGTTCTTTCTAAAGACTATTCAATGAACTAACGTCTGAATTTGGAGAAAGTTTGTTTCAATGGATTCAGACACAAAATGATGATAATCTTGAAGATTTGACACACAGTTTCTCTGTATGTGGAACTCTAGCTTTAATTTAAAAGTAAAAGTCTGTTACATTTGTACCCAAACTTCAGCTCTGTATCTTTCCAAACCATGTTTTAGTTTGTTTTCCTCAAATGTTCCTCAGAAACTGAGTATTCAGTCAGTGATCAAAGACTTTAAAGTAGAAACTGTTTTGGTAGAAATGAGGTGAAAGACTGAAAACATTTGACTAAATGAATAATTTCATTTTCAATACTTCAGAAGAGAGCAATACGAATCATACACAAAGTCAGTTACCTTGAGCACACAAATAAATTATTCATAGAATCAAAATTACTCAAATTTTACGATCTAGTAGAGTATTGTACCGCTCAAATAATATTCAAGGCCAAAAACAACTTATTACCCACAAATATCCAAAGGTTATTTATTACAAAAGAGGAAAAATACAATTTTAGGGAAAAAGATACATTTGTCATACATAAAGCACGTACAAATAAAAAGAGATTCTGTGTTTCAATTTGTGGAGTGAAGTTGTGGAACAGAACCAGTAAATGCTTGAAACAATGTCCAAACATAAAAGAATTTAAATATAGATACAGGAAGATGATCATGGATAAATATGTGCAAATACAAAAAAATACAGAATGTCAGCATTTATAAATCTGCATACTTTGACAATACGTTTTGTTATTCATTTGTATGTTGTTTGGAAATGAAAATTACATGTATATATGTACATATACACTTGGGTAGGGCACTGGACTCTGATGGTGGGAAAGTAAGGGCTTAGGGTAAAGGGGGGTGAGAGTTTATAAGATTTTTCTTCTTCTCACTCCCTTTTGGACTGGTGTTTATATCATTTTGTTTTGTTTTGTTTTGTATAATTTACTTGTCTTTTTCTTGTTTTTGTAAGTTTTGTCTCGTTCTTGTCTTATTCTGTTATTTTACATTTGTTTCACTAGTCCAAAATAAAAAAAGACTACTACTACTACTATAATCATCAGGAATCATTGATTGAAATGTGTCTTTAGATAGAATTAGAAGAAAAAGTAGAAAAGTTTCTTCCTGTTTTCTTTGTTTCCAGGTGAACCAATCATTGCTGCTCCTGGTGATGACGTCATCCTGCTGTTCCGCCTGGACTCTCAGGAGGATCTGCAGAATCACAGCGTGGAGTGGTTCAAACGAGACATGAAGCATTTTGCTCCACACTCCATCAGCCCCTGAAGGAGCTAGTTTGCACTTTGATCCGTTCTTGATTTCTGAATCATGAAGATCTTCTATCTGCTGTCTTTGATTCCTTTGGTGGTGGAAAGACTTTCAGGTAAATTTTAAACTTTTTATTTAGACTCATCCTGATTCCTGCAGCAACTGAACTCTGTCATTCTATGAGTTCCTGCTAATTCTGTGATCATTAGGCTGTTAGAGAATGTTTTTATCAATGTTAACCTTATATGTTAGACGGAAACTGCTTTATTTATTGCTGAGAGAAAGGCAGAGCATGGGGGGGGGGGGGGGTCCTCAGATGCCCAACGAGTCCTTTAAGGACATTTTTGTCCCATTCTGGTGTGTGAAACCTGTCTGTGATACAAATTATTCAATATCATCTAAAGATGAATAATACTTGAGCCAAATAAAATGATGAATTGGAAGATAATGATCAATCCTCATCTCACGGACAGCCATGTGTTTCTAAGAGTGTAGAGCATTTAGGAGGGGAGGAGTTCGTCCTTTTTACTACAGGGAGACACTGGCAGGGCATCATTCCACATCTATTTGATCATTAGCCTTTGGTATAAACAAAATGACAACATGTCATATTACTGTCCAATCCAGTAGAGTTTTGAGTAGAAAGTGGTGTGACTAATCATGGGGGGGTCCTTCTCTGTAAGCTGTGCTACAATAGAGACATTTTTATAAGAAGCTCAGATAAAGATCTTTTTAACACGATTTTTAAACACAGTTTCTTTGTACTTTTATACATTTATTCATACAATATGTTTATTGTATATATATATATATATAATGTTTATTGTATATATATATATATATATATATATATATATATATATATATATATATATATATATATATATATATATATATATATACAATAAACATTATATATATATATATATATATATATATATATATATATATATATATATATATATAATAAACATATTGTATATATATATATATATATATATATATATATATATATATATATATATATATATATATATATATATATATATATATAATAAACATATTGTATATATATATATATATATATATATATATATATATATATATATATATATATATATATATATATATATATATATATATATATATATATATATATATATATATATATATACAATAAACATATTGTATGAATAAATGTATAAAAGTACAAAGAAACTGTGTTTAAAAATCGTGTTAAAAAGATCTTTATCTTAGCTTTTTATAAAAACGTCTCTATTGTAGCACAGCTTACAGAGAAGGACCCCCCCATGATTAGTCACACCACTTTCTACTCAAAATATATACATATATTTATGTCATATATATACATGTATGTGTGTCTGTGTGTGTCTGTAGATGTGTGTGTGTGTGTGTGTGTCTGTAGGTGTGTGTGTGTGTGTGTGTTTGTGTGTAGATATGTGTGTGTGTGTCTGTAGATGTGTGTGTCTGTAGATGTGTGTGTGTGTGTGTGTCTGTAGGTGTGTGTGTGTGTGTTTGTGTGTAGATATGTGTGTGTCTGTAGATGTGTGTGTGTGTGTGTAGATATGTCTGTGTGTGTCTGTAGATGTGTGTGTGTGTGTGTGTGTGTGTAGATGTGTGTGTGTGTGTGTGTGTAGATGTGTGTGTGTGTGTGTGTGTGTGTGTGTGTGTGTGTAGATGTGTGTGTGTGTGTGTGTGTGTGTGTGTGTGTGTGTGTGTGTGTGTGTAGATGTGTGTGTGTGCGTTCATGTGTGTGTCCGATTAATCATTTTCTCATATGGTGTACTCCTTTCCGTTTTTTTTTTTTTAGATTTAATATAAATTTTTATAATAGCGAATTATATATTTCATTTTGTGTTTAAGGACATAAAATATGAGCTTTAATTTTATTTTACTTTCTATTCTTCAGTTCTTTTCATTTTCATCATCTCTGTCCTGTAGGATCTGCTCTGAGCTCTGATGAAATCACTGCCATTGGTGTTCTTGGAGGTGTTCTTCTTGGTGTTGTTGTTGTTGTTGTTGTGGGGATCCTGGCGTTTAGATATTGTAGGAGGTCAGTCATAAATAAATTACCTTTTAATGTTTTTACTGAACAGAACTGTTAACTTCTAATCTCTTTGTTCAGAAACAGAAACAGAACTGATCTCCAACCAGATTCTGCTTCCATCGCTCTGAGGTGAGAAACATGTTTCCATCATTCATCCATTTGTTCAGACAAAATTAAAAAACATAGTTTTCTTTCTTATTTTATCCTCATTTTTAATCAAGTGATGATATTTTAGACTAAATTTATCCTCTAAACTAAACTGTACTGAGATCAAGATTCTGTAGAAAGAGACTGACTGAAAACTTTGGTTCTGCTTTGCTGTCAGAGTTAGTTTTAGTTTTAGATAATTAATTAAAACTAACATCTAGAAAATCAAGAAGAAAACCAGAAAAAACCAAAGTTCATCAGAAAGTCTTGATGCTGTTTTTGTGAAAGCTGCTGTAACAAAAGAAAAACAAACCACTGATGGTTACAAATCTGACTGATCGATACTTTACACCACATTAAGTGGCTCCTTTGTACCACAACTGCTGCTTAATATGTAACTAATATGAAATAAACCATCCATCCATCCATCCATCCATCCATCATCCATCATCCATCCATCCATCCATCCATCCATCCATCCATCCATCCATCATCCATCCATCCATCCATCCATCCATCCATCCATCATCCATCCATCCATCCATCCATCCATCCATCATCCATCCATCCATCCATCCATCCATCCATCCATCCATCCATCCATCCATCCATGCATCATCCATCCATCCATCCATCATCTATCCATCCATCCATCCATCCATCCATCCATCCATCATCCATCCATCCATCATCCATCCATCATCCATCCATCCATCCATCCATCCATCCATCATCCATCCATCCATCCATCCATCCATCCATCATCCATCCATCCATCATCCATCCATCATCCATCCATCCATCCATCCATCATCCATCCATCCATCCATCCATGCATCATCCATCCATCATCCATCCATCCATCCATCCATCCATCCATCATCCATCCATCCATCCATCCATGCATCATCCATCCATCCATCCATCATCCATCCATCCATCCATCATCCATCCATCCATCCATCATCCATCCATCCATCATCCATCCATCATCCATCCATCCATCCATCCATCCATCATCCATCCATCCATCCATCCATGCATCATCCATCCATCCATCCATCATCCATCCATCCATCCATCCATGCATCATCCATCATCCATCCATCCATCCATCCATGCATCATCCATCCATCCATCCATCATCCATCCATCCATCCATCCATGCATCATCCATCATCCATCCATCCATCCATCCATCCATCCATCATCCATCCATCATCCATCCATCCATCCATCCATCCATCATCCATCCATCCATCCATCCATGCATCATCCATCCATCCATCCATCATCCATCCATCCATCCATCCATGCATCATCCATCATCCATCCATCCATCCATCCATCCATCATCCATCCATCATCCATCCATCCATCATCCATCCATCCATCCATCCATCCATCCATCCATCCATCCATCATCCATCCATCCATCCATCATCCATCCATCATCCATCCATCCATCCATCCATCATCTATCCATCCATCATCCATCCATCCATCCATGCATCATCCATCCATCCATCCATCCATCCATCCATCATCCATCCATCCATCCATCCATCCATCATCCATCCATCCATCCATCATCCATGCATCATCCATCCATCCATCATCCATCCATCCATCCATGCATTATCCATCCATCCATCCATCCATCATCCATCCATCCATCATCCATCCATCCATCCATCCATCCATCATCCATCATCCATCATCCATCCATCCATCATCCATCATCCATCCATGCATCATCCATCCATCCATCCATCCATCATCCATCCATCCATCATCCATCCATCCATCCATCATCCATCATCCATCATCCATCATCCATCCATCCATCATCCATCATCCATCCATCCATCATCCATCATCCATCCATCCATCCATCCATCCATCCATCCATCCATCATCCATCCATCCATCCATCCATCCATCATCCATGCATCATCCATCCATCCATCATCCATCCATCCATCCATGCATCATCCATCCATCCATCCATCATCCATCCATCCATCATCCATCCATCCATCCATCCATCCATCCATCATCCATCCATCCATCATCCATCCATCCATCCATGCATCATCCATCCATCCATCCATCCATCCATCCATCCATCCATCCATCATCCATCCATCCATCCATCCATCATCCATGCATCATCCATCCATCCATCATCCATCCATCCATCCATCCATCATCCATCCATCCATCCATGCATCATCCATCCATCCATCCATCCATCCATCATCCATCCATCCATCCATCCATCCATCCATCCATCATCCATCCATCCATCCATCCATCCATCCATCCATCCATCCATCCATCCATCCATCCATCCATCATCCATCCATCCATCCATCCATCCAATTCAATTCAATTCAATTCAATTTTATTTGTATAGCCCAGAATCACAACAACAGTCGTCTCGATGGGCTTCGAAGTAAAACATGAACTCAAAAGGATCACGAATACAAAGAGTTCAATAGGAAAATACTAAAATGAACTAACAAACTGACTAAGCTATACTGGCATCCCTGCCCTTAGACCCCCCTTCGCGGTAAGAAAAAACTCCCAAAAAAAACGGATTCCGGAAAAAACGAAGAAACCTCAGGGGTGTTCACATGAAGGAGGGATCCTCCCCCAGGACGGACAGGCGATTTACCAGAACTCTTAGAGAAGAATTAACTTATCTAAATCTACAAGTACATATATATATATATAAAAGTCCAGCAGACGAGCTTCATCCAGCCGTGGTTGGGGGGACAGTCAGGGGCGCGAGTCGAGCCGGAGACAGGAACCACAGCCAGGTGAAGGAGCAGGAGCAAAGGCGAGGTAAACGGTCAGGAACTGGAGCACGGATGAGCCAACTGGAGTCTGGAAGCACTCCCACTCCCCAGGAGGGGAGAGGAAAAGAGGGACAATACATGAATCGCACTGCACCAAACAGAGGCATGGAGAACTAAATGATAAATTATGATCAAGAATAGAGGAGAGGAAGGGTAGAAGTAAAAACAGGAAAGAGGACAGAACCCCAGTGCACCATAGTTACCCCAGCTTCAACTTCTAGCAGCCTTTTAAAAGAAATAGTTATTATTATTAAGTTTAATTTAAACAAATTAACATTAAGTTAAATAATCTCTGAATACTAACTAGTCTGACAATAAGCCTGTCCAAATAGGAATGTTTTCAGTCTAACTTTGAATGTAGAAACTGAGTCGGCCTCTCTTACATGAGCTGGGAGTTTATTCCATAAGACAGGGGCTTGGTGGCTAAACGCTCTACCTCCAACCGTACTTTTACTAATTCTAGGAACCACAAGCAGTCCTGCATTTAGTGAGTGAAGTGTTTTGATTGGATGGTAAGGGACTATGAGGTCCTTAATATAGGACGGGGCCATTCCATGTAAGGCCTGTAATCCATGTAATCCATCATCCATCCATCCATCATCCATCCATCCATCATCCATCCATCCATCCATCCATCCATCATCCATCCATCCATCCATCCATCCATCATCCATCCATCCATCCATCCATCCATCCATCCATCCATCCATCCATCCATCCATCCATCCATCATCCATCCATCCATCATCCATCCATCATTTATCCATCCATCCATCCATCCATCCATCCATCCATCCATCCATCCATCCATCCATCTTCTCTACCTGCTTGTTTCTGTTCAGGATCATGGAGGAGGGGGAGTCTTCCCAGCCACCGTTGGATGGAGGGGGGGCTGACCCTGAACAGGTCTCCAGACTTTCATAGATGATCATCTGAATCAAAGTCATGATGGAGATGTTCCAGATCACTACAGTGAAGGAGGAGCAGAAGCAGCTGCTGGAAAAAGAAATGACCTCTGACCTTTAGTATAAGATTCTGCACTGATTTGTACCATAATAACTTATTGGATTGAAACATTTGACATGAATTAGATGAAATGTTTTTAGACGTTATGGATTCTCAGTTCAGAAATGAATAAATAAATATTGGTTTTATTTGAAACAATGAACAAAGCTTCTGATCTTTTGTTATAGAAACAGCGTTTAATGCGACTGACACATTTCTATAGAATATGGTGTTATTGTGCCACGTCTTCTGAACAGAAACACAAACAGATCTGAGCGTTGGTTCTTCATCAGGCCAACACCACCAGCATAGCAGCTGAAACACTGGACTGATATTTTTAGTTCATTTTCTTCTAGTTTCTCTGTTGAAATGTTCTTTATTTATTTGTTTGTTTATTTCTAAGTGTTCAACTAAAAACTATACATTATAATTGAATAACAATAAATGACAGTAAATGACTCAGTGAGGCTTCAATGGGATTGTTGCTGTCATGGTTCAGAACTGAAAACATTAAAAAATCATCCAAAAATGTTTTTTTCTTCTTAAAACCACAAATCCCAGTTTTTTTTCTGGTTGAAGCTGCAGCCACTGAAGGTTACAAACTCACTGGAAATCCTGCTCTCTAACTCTGACTTTGGACAGATCCTTCTAAAGATCCTCACTCACCTGCTTCACCTGCTGGTAAAGCAGGTTAGTGGTTCTGGTTCTGTTCACATGTTGAAGGTAAGTTCATGAATGTTCTGTTCTTTAGTTCAAGTTTCTGTTTGATGTTTAGAAACTTCCACCTTTTATGGTGGCGGTTCTTTCTAAAGACTATTCAATGAACTAACGTCTGAATTTGGAGAAAGTTTGTTTCAATGGATTCAGACACAAAATGTGGAAGATTTGATTCACAGTTACTTTGTATGTGGAACTTTTTTCTTCTTTTTAAGTAAAAGTCCATTAAATTTCTTCTGCTCTGAAAATTAAAACAGAACTTTCTGTTAGCATTTATGCTGCAGACATTGAGGGGATGAACAGCAGGTTTGTCAGCCTCAAATCTAAACCTTTCTTCTTTACAGTTCTTCTTCTCTGTCACATTTCTGCAGACTGAAGCTCCGCCCACTGCAGTGACATTCTTCTTCCTCACTGCAATTGCCGGATTTTTCATTGACTTTTCTAAGTTTCCATCTGCAAGTTTGCCACCTATATGATTCAAGAGTTTTTGCTGAGATGATTAAATGAAGGCTCTCCATGAACATTTTGTTGAAAATTGGTTAATTTAATGTTAGGCAATGTACACTTCTGTTCTCAGAGTTTTTTTTAAACAGTCCTTTTTATTTATGGCTACAGGAAAAAGAAAGACACCCTGAACAAAACTGGGATGTGTTGGTTGTGAACAAAACAGCTCTTTTCTTTTAAACATCTCATATTTTGTTTCAGACTAGAAAATACAATTCACTTTTTCCCGCCTCTGTATTTCCTGCTTCTGCTCAGTGGACAAACACAACCCCCTCCTCTGGTAAGGCAGGAATTGAACCTGAAATTATACGATCAAGGGTTGACCACCCTACCGTTGCACCACGGCCGCCCTAAAGTCATGATTAACTGTGACAGGGGAATTGGACAGCACTACACAAAACAATGCACAAAAGAACACACACCTACAAACCACTTTGGCCTGCTGATGAACCAACCGGTGAACTGAACAAAGAAAAACGTCTCAATTGTACGGAGCCTTCCAGCAGCCAGATAGAAAAATCTGATAACCTGTGTGCACAGAATAGTAAATGATGTGCACGGATTAAACCTTGTTCTATCTTAGATGACCCCCCTTCCATTGACGTGTTCTCCCTACCATGACAAAGGTGGATAAAGGTGGAAAGATTTCATGTAATCCATGGACACCATTGCATGTGCATGTCTCTGATCAGAGCAGCTGTTTGTGTTTGCAGGCAGAGGGGGGGGGGGGGGGGGGGTTGTTACAGTGTGTGCAACGGAGGAGGCTTCTGACCGCAGTACGTCACGCTCCAGACTCAGAAGAACCGTGTCTCTGAGGAGATTTGGGTTTCCAAGTTGGAGCATGTGAAGAATAGTTAGAAACTGCCTTTAACTTTTATTACACTAATGGTTTAAACTTCATTCACTGAGCATGTATTGTCATCTCAAAATTGTATTACATTTGAAGAAAGCACAGCCGAACTATTTTCCTCACAGTTTCTTCTCATACTCCCTCTTTTCTGTGACTGTGTGATCTGCTGAGCAGGCCTCAGACTTATCTTCACTTTAGCCTTGGAGCTTCTCTCCAGTCTCTTCGTGGGCGTGATTTTCACACGAGGTCCATCAGACGATCTTCTGAATATGCAAATGTAGGGTTTTTATACCAAAGCCCATCCCTGAGCTCGTTGGTTTGGACTTTGAATGCACCATGTTCATCTGTCTGTCCCTTTCGTGTTTGTACGAAGTAAAACCTCCACAAAAGATAAGTAACTGTCTCTGAGTCATTATTCATTCATTTCTGTGCAGGAAACTGAAGGGAATAAACCAGCCTAATTTAATTAGTCCTGTTTAAAATCTCCAGTTTCCTCACAGAGCAGCTTTGGGAATGAACAGTCCTGAGAATCCATGTTTTGCTCTTCTTCAAGAATTAAAGAGACTTTTCAGAATAAAGTTCTACCTGGATGACTTAAAGCAGGGGTGTCAAACATACGGCCCGCAGGCCTTATCCGGCCCGCCAGGTGGTTTACTCCGGCCCACTCATGAAGAGTAAAAATCATAAGGATGATTTAAAAAGAAAGTAAGTTTCTAGTCCATTCCTGTGGCGAGTTATGATTTTTTAAAGAAATAACCGAAATGCGCAATTCTGCCACTAGGGGGAGCAAAGGAAAGGAAAAACAGTTGAAACAGCTTATTTCTGCACGTTCCAAAAGCGAAACATAACAGCTCTGAGTCTGTCTGGGTAGGATGCACCTTGGTTCCCTATGAGCCTTACAGCTGTAATCTTGCTATAAGGATAATCAGTAACAACAACCTAATGACCAAAATGTTGTCAAATGTGAAGTGGAGTGAAGAGATTTACAGGAAAATGGACAGAGTTTTTTCTTTCACGAAGCTGAATGCAAAACCCAAATGCTTTGTATCTCATCAACATCGCAGTGCTCAAAGAATATGACATTCAGCACCACTAAGAGACTTACCATAAAGAAAAGTTTCTGGATTGCTTCAGTGTCAGATGTAAAATATTTAGTCTGTATTAATTATGAATAGACCAACTTTTCTTTAATTGAAATTACTTTTATTTGAGACCCATTCTCCCTAAGTGATTAGGCTACTATGTTGATTGAGGCATTTTTTCCAACAGAGTAAAAAACTAAAACAAAGCTGTTATTTTGCTTTTATGTTATTGGTCCGGCCAATTTGAGATCAGACTGAATGTGGCCCCCGGACCAAAATGAGTTTGACACCCCTGACTTAAAGTGACCGACCTCGGTCCGTTCAGGAAAACAATAAGTCACATTAGCATCTGCCCCCACGGTTAGCAGTAAGGGGGCAACGGTTGATGATGAACCGGGATCCATCAGTAGCCACGGTTCAGCACAAGTGGACCGGAGACAACAAAAAGTGAGTCCTGAATTCTCTCAGGATCTCATCTTTCTGCAGGAATGATCAGTTTCTTTCAGCTTCAATTCTTTAGTTTCTCTTTTCTACACATCAAAGCAAACGTCCTTTCATGGTTTATCATATTTCTGTTTCTGTTCGTGTTCAAGGAGGAAAATTGTTCATCAAAATTGTTCATATTTATGATTTATTCACCTATTTTTCATTATAGTTATTGTTGTCTGCGTATTTCAAATGTTTGTACATAAATAAAAAAAAGATAAATCTGGGTTTGAGCGTCCTGCTCACGTCTGCCACCTGCTGTCCAGGAGGGGAACCATCCAAACAGGTTTGCTCAAAGGTTCTCTGGAACTTCAACTCCATTGAAATTCTTCTGCCATAAACAGAAGACAAAAACACAAAGATCATCAACCACAATCAAACTTTATTGATCTCACCAAACAGGAGTTTGTAACCTTCAGTGGCTGCAGCTTCAACCAGAAAGAAACTGGGATTTGTAGTTTTAATAAGAAAAAAACATTTTTGGATGATTTTTTAATGTTTTCAGTTCTGAACCATGACAGCAACAATCCCATTGAAGCCTCACTGAGTCATTTACTGTCATTTATTGTTATTCTATTTATGATGTTTAGTTTTTAGTTGAACACTTGGAAATAAACAAACAAATAAATAAAGATTTCAACAGAGAAACTAGAAGAAAAAGGAACTAAAAATATATTCATTCACTAATTTCTCCTTAATATTTAGTTTATTATTGCTGGAATAAGTTCATTAAATGATAAAATCACAGCAATAATAATAATTCAATATAGTGTAAAGACATGTTTGTCATTTTTAATGGTAAATAAATGCAGTGAAATGAGCTTCCAGCCTCTTTGTTACCAGTTATGGATGAAAAACTGGATATTTGACCCTGAAATAAATCATAAAGTCAAACTTTCATTTTTAGAAATTCAGTTTAGAACTAAAGTTACAGAAAAATGACAGATTTCTCCTGGTTTGAAGAGTTCTTATTTACCTGTTTATAGTGGGGGGGGGGGGGGGGGGACTCCAGCCCAAATGCAGCCTGTTCAATTCTTGAATCTGGTCCACCAAACTGGAATCAATGAGATTGCTAATCCTCATCCATGTTGGATTTTCCTGTAATTCTGGTGTCTCCCCATAGATGGCGCACTACACACACAAATCCCTTTGTTTAGGGGCAGAAAGTTCTTCTGCATTCCTGTGCTGCTGGAAGATGGGTTGTTTTTCTGACCTTCCTGTGTGTTTTCAGAGTGGGACAGTCATTTTTCCCATCATTCCAGCAGCACTTGAACGCAGCATTTCTCTCAGTTGCTGTTTTTCTCTGATGGACATTAACCCATCCATGTGATTGGCTCTAAAATGACAACCAAAGTCCCAGTTTGGACAGAAACACTCCACAGATGTTGGTTTCCATCTATTTGTTTTCAATGGGGATATTATGGGATGGATTGATTGGTGACAGAAAGAACATGATGGCATGAAAACAATAGGAGAGAACAGAGAATGAAAGTCTAGGATTTCCATCAGCAACGTTTAGGACATGAAGGCTCAATTCTCCATGTTCTCCTGAACAACTGTGTCATCAGCAACTACAACGTCAACTCAACACAAACAAACAAACATTTACAAGATTTTATTCTTTTTATTTTTTTATTTATTCCTTTCATCTTGTCAAATATGTTTACATGTTTATTGTACATTATTAGACACTTCCAAAATTGGAAAGGAGCAGAATTGAAGAATACAATTTTTATTATTGTCTGCTCCCTTTCAAACATTGCATAAATATTAAATTTCTCACACCATCATCTGTACTCACGTTTCACTATGTACAGTTTAAATAAATACATTCTGTTCATTTATCACTTATTAATCCTGTAAAAATGTTAACAGATTTTTGCATTAACTAAAAAAAGTGATTTTATCAAGATATTGTACAAACAAAATAGGTCACAGTAAAAATAGTATTGCAGGCACAAGAGGCTGTGTGGGACAAAGGTTCTTGTTCCAGAGCAAAGCAGCTTTGGAGAGATGGGATGTCTTCAGACCAGAGGAGGTTTCTGACCCTACATGAAGAAAAGAAAAGGATGTTAGAAACTGAAGATTCCTGCAGAAAGATGAGAGATCAGAGAATTCAGGGCTCACTTCTGGTTGTTTCCTCTGACAGACACAAACACAAACAGCAGAGAGGATCACTGAGGTAAAAAGTCCAAGAAGGATCCAGAGAGCCAGTCTGGAGCGACTGATCCAGATCCGGTCTCCTCCTGGATCTGGAGTGGAGATGATGTCAACCTGGGATGTTTCCATGGTTGGAGCTCTGACTCCGTTTGGCTCTGAAACAAAGAGATGACATCATTTCCTGCCTGCTGTTCAGGACAAATGTTCTTCATGTGAGGGAGAACCTGCAGAGCAAACTCACCAACAACCAGCTGAACCGTCTCCCTGAAGTTCTTCCCAGGAATGAAGCAGCTGTACTTCCCCTCATCCTGGAGCGACACGTTCCTGATCTTTAACGTCACGTCTCCTCGTTTGAGTCCGTCTTGGTCCAGAGACACTCTCTGGATAAACGACTCTATCATGACTTTGGTCATGATCTGTCCATTCCAGTACAGACACACAAAAAGGATGCGGCCCTGTGGATCAGGCTTCATGTCCACTTTGGTCCACTCCACTGAGAAACCACGCAGATCCTCCTGAGAGTCCAGGCGGCACGGCAGGATGACATCATCACCAGGAGCAGCAATGATTGGTTCACCTGGAAACAAAGAAAACAGGAAGAAACTTTTCTAAATCTGAGTCTTTACCTCCAAGTGAAAATGTCTTCTCAATGTTTGATTTCTGCTTCTAAAAGATCCAAAGTATTTCTGTCCACATAGATATCAGACCAAAGGACATGTGACTTTGATTGGACCAAAGACAAATCCTTTCAAAATAAAAGTCCAATCCAAACTAGAATCCAATCCAGAAATGAGTAAAGAGGATTAAAGCAATAGTCTTTTCTAATTCTATCTAAAGACACATTTCAATCAATGATTCCTGATGATTATTCATTTAGTCAAATGTTTTCAGTCTTTCACCTCATTTCTACCAAAACAGTTTCTACTTTAAAGTCTTTGATCACTGACTGAATACTCAGTTTATGAGGAACATTTGAGGAAAACAAACTAAAACATGGTTTGAAATATTCACAGCAGAAGTTTTAGAAGAAATGTAACAGACTTTTACTTTCAAATTAACAGAAGAATAAAAAGTTCCACGTATAATGTAACTGTGTGTCAAATCTTCCACATTTTAATCATTTTCAGTTTGTCTGAATACATTGAAACAATTTTCAACAATTCTGCAGAGAAGAAGCAGAAACAGACCAGAATTCATCCATCAGGACTGAACCAAGACTGAAACACAGACTTGTTCAGAGTTTGTGAAGAACAGAGACGTTAGACTTGAAAAATGGATGAGAAACTGTGATGAACTGTCAGTACACACTAGATCAGGGGTGTATTCCAGGAAGCATGTTTAAACTAGCCTGACTTTAAGCCTGAACTCTGGCTGAAATCCGCCTGAACTTGCTTACTCTGGGTATGTCGGTTCCAAAAGACCGCATACGAGTTGGCGTAATTACGCTCGACTTGGTAACCCTGGGTAAATGCACGGTACATAAAGACATTCTCAATGGATCGCCGAATACCTGAGTCACCATGGAAACGCGTGGGAAAAAAAGAAAGCGGGACACTTGAGACGGAGACTGAGATTTTGATGACGGCGGATAAAGATTATAAGTCCATCAAAAAAGTAACACGGCTGCATAATCAAAAAAAAAAGAGTTTCTGCTTCGAGAAAAATAAAGTTTCTGATCTTGTTTCCATTTTCCTTGTGGTGCATATATATATAAACTTAAATAAATTTCTTCTATTAGTAACAAATAATTTAGTTAAATTTATTCAACCTAATTTCTTACGTCTATAAAACTCAATAATTGTTTATACAACTCAAATTTACGTATTAATCTAACTAAATGTCACATTACTCCATTAATCTTTTTTCCATCTTAATTAATTATATTTCTTGAACTCTTATATGTCTAAGTTTGAGCCGGCAGATATGCTCATTTTTATAACAATAAAAAAGACGGGAAAAAAATGAACGGCGTGCAAAAATTCATCAAAGAATATTCCAACATTGTCATTACAATGAATGGTGGTAGGGGTACTACATAAACTCATCATCCTCTCCTTCACTCTCACTCATGGTGCAGAGAGATAAGTATGGTAGGACAAAATAACTCGGCAAAACATGGCAAAACACAGTAAAATAGCTATACAACTAAACACATTGGGTCAAAAACCCACACTTAAACCCAAATCCGTCCAGACAGGCAAAGGGAATGGTATCCCATAATCCCTTGCGGTGCCAAACTGCAGCACCAAAGTTACACCTACTTAATTGAATTAATTTGAATGAAAGGAAAATAACTGTCTGAAAACTATGTGTTATTTTTAAGGTGACCTAAAAAAATGATTTATCTTAACTGAAGCAAATAATTAAGTTAGATCAAAGTAAAAAAGTTTATTTTTCCAACATCCATACATGGTCTTATCACCCTCTCACGGTGGAAAAAGTATTATCTGAGCTTCTTCATCCACTAAATCATCTTTAAATGGACACGCCATGCTGCTTCACCTCTCTGTAAACAAACTAAACTTCAACTAAACCTGCTCCGGACCAGGTTATGTTCAGAGCATGAGTTGCCATGGTAACTTGACCTACCCTGAAACATACCTCCATTTCTGGAACCAAAAGCTGAGGTTATCAACTTCTTTAGCCTCAAACTTATCGTGGGAGCTAGCATAACCTGCTTTCTAGAATACCCCCCAGTCCTCTTATGGGTGGGAGTGGTCTAATGTTTGCTACTTGCTATTCCTCCCACGACTTTCCAGCATCTTCAGGTTGACGAAGACGACTGTGTTTGTTTCAACAATCAGGCGTCAACAGCTGATTGTATCAAAGATGCACCAGCAGAAGATATCAGACCAAAGTGGAGGAAAACAGTCAAAACGGAGAATGAGAAGAACCACTGCATTCAGGAGTAAAGAAAGGAGCATGTCTGTTAAAATGGTCTGATGATAAGAAGATAACAAACCAAATACTAAACTAACTCTGAGCTAATAGGACAACTGCAGCAGACTGTTGCAACGGTAAAAAATATTAAAACAAAATGAATTAGCAGAACTATAGAATCGAGATCATTTCTCCTCCAGAGGATCAATAACATTCTAAAAAGTTCAGTTCTATGGTAGTTAAATAAAGAGACTTAACGCGCATGCTCACTCAGTTGATCTTAACCGGCAAATTCAATTCTTTAAAATAACTTTATTGATCACAACACTCCAATACAAAACAGTGTAATTTAATAACAGGAAAAGAACAAGCCAGGGGAGGCAAATTATTATTATTATTTATTTAATATTATTATTTATTTTTTTCTATTATTTTTGACTTTTAAAAAGAAAACAAAAGTCCGACATTCAAAGAAACTGTGTGTCAAATTTTCATCTTTTTCTGTCCGTCTGAATACATTGAAACAAAGTTTCAACAATTCTCCTGAGAAGAAGCAGAAACACAACAGAATGTTGCTGCAAACATGACTGAACCAAGACTGAAACTGAAAGAAGGAGCTGCTGCTTTTAAACCCAGTAGGTGACGGATATAGTTTGAGGCCACTCCTCCAAGGCAGAACGGGAGGAGCCAGCAAAGCCGACCCGCCCACAGTCACAAATCTCAGCCTTACTGACATAGTTGTTTACCAACATGCTAGTGCTAACTAGTGCTAACATGTTAACCAACAGGTTAGTTATTTTATGGACTTTTAAGGCCCGTACACACCGGGACGAATATTCGCCAGGCGTTATTCGCCAGCGTTTTTCGCCACGTTTTTTGTGTTCACACCCAGGCGATTTTCGCTGACGGTGAGCCGAGCGAACATGCAATTTCTTTCCCTGACATTAGATGGCGCTTAATGTAAACAGAAATACTCCTGTACACATGGTGGCGCTGCGCAACTTTACGCTTCTTAAAGTCGCTTTTCACTCAGAAGAAGAGAGCAAGTATTTACGCGCTTGTCAGAATAATACAAAGAAAACATGAATATTTCAAGCATCAGTAGCTCCAACTGGTACTTGGTAAGGGGATATTTTAGAATGTCCGTCATTATTTCTTTGCGGCAGTGTTGACGCTACTTGGCGTCTATCTTCTTCGTTGGTATGTGTGCTCAGCAAGGCAGTTTTGTGTTTGAGCGCCCCAAAGTTGTGTTTTACTGTAACTTCAGAAGCTCCAGACACGTGTGCAAAAGCGCCATTCTCATTGGTCGAATAGAATTAGAAAAAAAACGAACCCGAGGCGTTTTTTTTTTTTTTTTTGACGCTTTAGCGCGTGGCGTTTTTTCGCGTCGGTGTGCACACTCTCATTGGTGCCCTTTGTTTAGTCACGAGGCGTTAAACGTCGGCGAAAATCGCCGGCGAAATTCGTCCCGGTGTGAACAGGCCTTTTGACGTGTGCCGTTTTTTCGCGTCGGTGTGCACACTCTCATTGGTGCCCTTTGTTTAGTCACGAGGCGTTAAGGCCTGTTCACACGCGTCGCGTCGAAATCTACTCGACCAATGAGAACGGCGCTTTTGCTCACGTGTCTGGAGCTTCTGAAGTTACAGTAAAACACAACTTGGGGGCGCTCAAACACAAAACTGCCTTGCTGAGCACACATACCAGCGAAGAAGATAGACGCCAAGTAGCGTCTACACTGCCGCGAAGCAATAATGACGGACATTCTAAAATATCCCCGAACCAAGCACCAGTTGGAGCAACTGGTGCTTGAAATATTCATGTTTTCTTTGTTTGATTCTGACAAGCGCGTAAATACTTGCTCTCTTCTTCTGAGTGAAAAGCGACTTTAAGAAGCGTAAAGTTGCGCAGCGCCACCTTGTGTACAGGAGTATTTCTGTTTTACATTAAGCGCCATCTAATGTCAGGGAATGAAATTGCATGTTCACTCCACTCATCGTCAGCGAAAATCGCCTGGGTGTGAACACAAAAAACGTGACGAAAAACGCTGGCGAATAACGCCTGGCGAATATTCGTCCCGGTGTGTACGGGCCTTTAAACGTCGGCGAAAATCGCCGGCGAAATTCGTCCCGGTGTGAACAGGCCTTTTGACGTGTGCCGTTTTTTCGCGTCGGTGTGCACATTCACATTGGTGCCCTTTGTTTAGTCACGAGGCGTTAAACGTCGGCGAAAATCGCCCGCGAAATTCGTCCCGGTGTAAACAGGCCTTTTGACGTGTGCCGTTTTTTCGCCTCGGTGTGCACATTCACATTGGTGCCCTTTGTTTAGTCACGAGGCGTTAAACGTCGGCGAAAATCGCCCGCGAAATTCGTCCCGGTGTAAACAGGCCTTTTGACGTGTGCCGTTTTTTCGCCTCGGTGTGCACATTCACATTGGTGCCCTTTGTTTAGTCACGAGGCGTTAAACGTCGGCGAAAATCGCCCGCGAAATTCGTCCCGGTGTGAACGGGCCTTTAGCCTCAAATTTAGTCCCCCGTACAATGAAACTGTGTCACATCTTCCTCATTGTCATCATTTTGTGTCTGAATCCATTGAAAAAACTTTCTCCAAATTCAGACGTTAGTTCTTTGAATAGTCTTTAGAAAGAACCGCCACCATCAAAGGTGGAAGTTTCTAAACATCAAACAGAAACTTGAACTAAAGAACAGAACATTCATGAACTTACCTTCAACATGTGAACAGAACCAGAACCACAAACATGCAGAAATCCACACACAAGAAGAACCAGAAACAGACGAGAACTCTGCAGACATCCTGAACCGTGACTGAGACTGGAAGACGGAGCTGCTGCTTTAAAATAGGGTCGAGACGCTTGTTAAGCTGTGTCCGAGCCTGGAAGTTGAAGCTCAGAAGCAGCAAGAACAGCAACTGCAACTCACATCTCTCCGGTTTCCTAAAAGTCACAGAACACACTCGTTGCCGTGCGCATGAGAGTGACTTGTGTTGCATCAGCTGTCGCTCTGGGGTGGGGCGGGGCCTGAGCTCTGTGACTCTTTGGACACTGGAATGGTTGCAGTTGCCGTTCTTGCTGCCTCCGAGCCCCTGATCCTCAACCTCCAGGCCCCCTATCACCGCCTTGATTTTCTCACTGAGTCTCACTAGCCGTCACTGACTTTGCGCATGCGCGTTTGCATACAGTACGTCTGTACCAGTAGTTTTATTTTTTTTATTTCATTTTATTTTTATTCCCTTTTGTGTTTGTTATTAATAATTAGTATTTTTTAAAGAATGTAACACGTTTGTTCTGTATTCAGATTTCTATTGTACATTATATGTGCATAATTGTTGTATTTTCTTGTTTTGTATGTTGCAATTGTTCAATAAAAAAAAAATTAACTGTACTCTGAAATCAATGAGAGCTACTGATCCCTATATTGTTATTGTATGTACAAATGTTTTCATTTAGATTACATGTCTGTTCATTCCAGTGGCGGTTCTACACTAACCTCCTCCCTGGGCGAGTAACCCCACCAGCGCCCCCCTCCCCCCGCACACATACAAAATTTGACAACATCCTCTTGTGTTCCCTATCTTCTATTTAGCCATTTTACACAAAAAAATGCATGAATTTTCTAGATTCATATTACAGGGGGTCAAACTCAGTCACACAGGGGCTTAAGTTAAAAACACGCTTAAGGTTTTGGGCAGAAGAAGATAAACATTTACTGAACACACTAAAGCTAAACTTTTCATCATCATCATCATCATCAGCCTGTCACGCCACTGCTGGCGGGTGGCCTCCACATCTTACTCCACTCATCACGGTTTTGGGCACTCTGGGTCCACCTGCTGCCTGCCTTCTGCTCGATGTCATCTCTCCATCTTTTCTTCGGTCTTCCCCTTCCTCTCTTCCTGTCCCATGGAGTCCATTCTGTTGTTCTCTTAGCCCATTCGTGGTTCTTCATTCGGGTTACATGTCCTGCCCACTTGCCTTTGGCTTCAACCCCTTTCTCGATGACATCCTTCACCCCTGTTCTTGATCTTAAGTCTTCGTTCCTGACCTTATCTCTCCTCGTAACACCCAGCATTGATCGTTCCATGCTCCTCTGGGTGATTGCTAGTTTCTCTCTTTGGCGGTTGGTCAGTGACCATGTCTCCGTTTTAAGTCCGTCTCCAAGTAGCGTCTACACTGCCGCGAAGAAATAATGACGGACATTCTAAAACATCCCCGAACCAAGTACCAGTTGGAGCTACTGGTGCTTGAAATATTCATGTTTTCTTTGTTTGATTCTGACAAGTGTGTAAATACTTGCTCTCTTCTTCTGAGTGAAAAGCGACTTTAAGAAGCGTAAAGTTGCGCAGCGACAGACGGACTAAAACGAGGAGACGTGACGTTAAAGATCAGGAACGTGTCGCTCCAGGATGAGGGGAAGTACAGCTGCTTCATTCCTGGGAAGAACTTCAGGGAGACGGTTCAGCTGGTTGTTGGTGAGTTTGCTCTGCAGGTTCTCCCTCACATGAAGAACATTTGTCCTGAACAGCAGGCAGGAAATGATGTCATCTCTTTGTTTCAGAGCCAAACGGAGTCAGAGCTCCAACCATGGAAACATCCCAGGTTGACATCATCTCCACTCCAGATCCAGGAGGAGACCGGATCTGGATCAGTCGCTCCAGACCGGCTCTCTGGATCCTTCTTGGACTTTTTCCCTCAGTGATCCTCTCTGCTGTTTGTGTTTGTGTCTGTCAGAGGAAACAACCAGAAGTGAGTCCTGAATTCTCTGATCTCTCATCTTTCTGCAGGAATCTTCAGTTTCTAACATCCTTTCTTTTCTTCCTGTAGGGTCAGGAACTTATGGAAACCTTTAACAGACCCTGAACCCACACAGCCTCTGGTGGCTGGAAGTGTTCTTCAGTGGATCCATCAGTGTGAATGAGACTGAGACTGGAAAACACTGGAGGACAAAGTCAAACAGGAAATGGATTTACTTGAACAACACTTTTACCTCAAAGGACCAAAATGTTTTGGTTCCAAACAGCTGCAATACTATTTCTACTTTTTACAATATTTTGATCAAATGACTTTTTGAGTTGAAGCTAAAATGTGTTAAAAAGCTTTTTGACCTGCTGTTTGTGAATGAAATCAGATTTCAGAAATAAGAAGGTCTAAATGAATGGAATGTATTTCCTGTGTGGATTAGAACTGTACACGGTGAAATGTGAGCACAGCTGATGGTGTTGACTTTGACTGGGGACATTGTCTGGTGGTGGAAGGAGAACTTAGAGGATCTCCTCAATCCCACTGACACGCCTTCTTTGGAGGAAGCAGAGAATGAGGACTTTGGGGGGAGGCTGTCCATCACCCAAGCTGAGTGTGAGATTGACAGGTGGATCAGAGCGGCGTCTGTAGTTATGTGGTCGCTGTATCGGTCCGTCATGGAGACGAGAGAACTGAGCCAGAAAACAAAGCTCTGAATTTACCGGTTGATGGATGGATGGATGGATGGATGGATGGATGGATGGATGGATGGATGGATGGATGGATGGATGGATGGATGGATGGATGGATGGATGGATGGATGGTGTGAGAAATGTAATAATTATACAATGTTTAAAAGTGAGCAGACAATTATAAGAATTGTATTCTTCAATTCTGCTCCTTTCCAATCATGGAAATGTTCAATAATGTGCAATGAACATGTAGACATATGTTTGTGTGTTTGTTTGTGTTGAGTTGACGTTCTAGTTGGTGATGACACAGTTGTTCAGGAGAACATGGAGAATTGAGCCTTCATGTCCTAAACGTTGCTGATGGAAATCCTAGACTTTCATTCTCTGTTCTCTCCTATTGTTTTCATGCCATCATGTTCTTTCTGTCACCAATCAATCCATCCCATAATATCCCCATTGAAAACAAATAGATGGAAACAAACATCTGTGGAGTTTTTCTGTCCAAACTGGGACTTTGGTTGTCATTTTAGAGCCAATCACATGGATGGGTTGATGTCCATCAGAGAAAAACAGCAACTGAGAGAAATGCTGCGTTCAAGTGCTGTGGAATGATGGGAAAAATGACTGTCCCACTCTGAAAACACACAGGAAGGTCAGAAAAACAACCCATCTTCCAGCAGCACATGAATGCAGAAGAACTTTCTGCCCCTAAACAAAGGGATTTGTGTGTGTAGTGCGCCATCTATGGGGAGACATCATTTCCTGCCTTCTGTTCAGGACAAATGTTCTTCATGTGAGGGAGAACCTGCAGAGCAAACTCACCAACAACCAGCTGAACCGTCTCCCTGAAGTTCTTCCCAGGAATGAAGCAGCTGTACTTCCCCTCATCCTGGAGCGACACGTTCCTGATCTTTAACGTCACGTCTCCTCGTTTTAGTCCGTCTTGGTCCAGAGACACTCTCAGGATAAACGACTCTATCATGACTGTGGTCATGGTCTGCCTGTTCCAGTACAGACACACAAACAGGATGCGGCCCTGTGGATCAGGCTTCATGTCCACTTTGGTCCACTCCACTGAGAAACCACTCAGATCCTCCTGAGAGTCCAGGCGGCACGGCAGGATGACATCATCACCAGGAGCAGCAATGATTGGTTCACCTGGAAACAAAGAAAACAGGAAGAAACTTTTCTAAATCTGAGTCTTTACCTCCAAGTGAAAATGTCTTCTCAATGTTTGATTTCTGCTTCTAAAAGATCCAAAGTATTTCTGTCCACATAGATATCAGACCAAAGGACATGGGACTTTGATTGGACCAAAGACAAATCCTTTCAAAATAAAAGTCCAATCCAAACTAGAATCCAATCCAGAAATGAGTAAAGAGGATTAAAGCAATAGTCTTTTCTAATTCTATCTAAAGACACATTTCAATCAATGATTCCTGATGATTATTCATTTAGTCAAATGTTTTCAGTCTTTCACCTCATTTCTACCAAAACAGTTTCTACTTTAAAGTCTTTGATCACTGACTGAATACTCAGTTTCTGAGGAACATTTGAGGAAAACAAACTAAAACATGGTTTGGAAAGATTCACAGCAGAAGTTTTAGGAGAAATGTAACAGACTTTTACTTTGGTTTAAACAAAAAAAGGATAAAAAGTTCCATGTACAAACTGTGTGTCAAATCTTCCACATTTTCATCATTTTCTGTCCATCTGAATACATTCAAACGGACATTAAACAATTTTCCAGAGAAGAAGCAGAAACAAACCAGAATTCTGCTGCAAACTGACTAAACCATGACTGAAATAAGCAGACGGAGACGCTGCTGTCAAACCTGGTCTGATCTTTGTCTGATAGGCCACGCCTCTGACCAAATATGATCAAAGACTGAAAGTCAACTGAGTGGCAACAAAATAAAAATCTGAAAATTAACATTCATCTTCTAAAACTTAATCATGTTCTTTTTTCTTAATAAAAGTTATTGCACTTTATGCTATTTTACAGAGATTCACATTGAGGTATACAATAAGAGAACAACTGCAAATATCACATCTACATATCTTAAAAACAAGAATAGAATTAGAAATAAGCCAGGGGGTTTATTGTTTACTTGTTTACTTTACAACCAAACATTAAGTCGTTCACATACAGACGGTTCTGATCACTTTTTGCTTCTCAGAAGTAGAAAACTATTAATGTACAGATTTATTTAAGAAAAGAATACAGTGAAACATGGTTTTTGACTAGAATATTTAAATTTGTGGATAAGAAATTTTGCCAAAATGAGCTAAAGATTTAAAAGCAAACCAGATTCCTTTGGTATAATCTTTGATATTAGACCCAACAAGACATCATTCCAGAATGAATTAAAACTAGAATCAATTTAGTCATGAATGAAATCACAAACTTCTGCTAAAACACTTTAACTTATAAAGATGGATGACTGTTTCAGGAGAATTGCAGCACCAAAAACCTACATTTCTCTCCATTCACTTCAATCCCTTCACTGTGATTATTTGAACATAGGGGCAGATGTCTCTTCTGCAGTTTTTATTTTTATTTTTACAATATATTCAGAGCAGATTTTTTGTAGAAATATAACTTTTCCTTTTACTTTCTCCAAATTCAGACGTTAGTTCTTTGAATAGTCTTTAGAAAGAACCGCCACCATAAAAGGTGGAAGTTTCTAAACATCAAACAGAAACTTGAACTAAAGAACAGAACATTCATGAACTTACCTTCAACATGTGAACACAACCAGAACCACACACATGTGGAAATCCACAGAGAAGAAGCCGAAACAGAACAGAACTCTGCTGCAGACATCATGAACCATAAATGAGGGAGGAAGATGGAGCCGCTGCTATAAATACAAGCCAGAGAGCTACTTACGGTTCACTGTGTAAAGAGAGTATGACATCTACCTGTGAAACTATACAACCTAATGTGAACATTCAGAATGTGTAGAATGTTTGGGAATGAGAATGACATTCTCTGCAACAGCACCACACAACAACAGAATGTGTTGCTGTCCATGACAACCCTTTCCACACAGGTGGATTTTTTTTTCATTTTTAGACTTTATTTATTATTATTTATTCACTTATTTTTTAATATTTATGGTTACCCTATTTGTTCGTCTTATGTTATTTTATTCTGTAATTTGAATTTAGATTCTGCGTTTAGACTGGAATTTGAAGAGAAAAGGAATTTAAATTTCTATGTATGTATTATAGAGATTGACAATAAAGTTTACTTTGAATCTTGAAACACAATGAATTGTCTAATTAATGTACTACAGCAGCATAACAATATAATTATTTGTGTGAAAACAACTACAGATGTAATGTATTGACAATTTTCTAAAATCTGTTGATTTAAAAGATAAACACACATGAAAATACTCAAGTGCTCATGTAAATGTTCTTTAATGCAAAGAGCTCCGTAAATGGCATCCATATGACAGTTTCTATCCAAAAATTCAATTATTATATTTTCATCAAATACTTAAATATTGAAATAGCAAATTTAAACGACAAAAACAACTAAAAGCGTAAAAACACAATAATTCTTACAGAAAACACCAACAAAATATTATAGAAAACATATATAAAAGATGGTATCATCATTACAATGTTTAACTTTAGAAAAAACAAAATATATATAGAAAAGCACAAAAATAAACCAATATAAAACATTAGGTGCTTTGGATGTGCAAATGTTTCTGTGCAAGGACTGCTTTTTGTTTAAAGTGGTGGTGCTGGTGCTGGTGGGTCATTTCCTCTCTTTTTTTTCCCATATCCACGCTTCTGTAGCTCAGCCCTCCAATTGTCAAATGACTGAGTCTCTGTTGCTTCACAAAACCAGTTCCCAAAGTTCTGACGGTGGGATGGCGGCTGTCTGTTTCCACCGCATTTGCTGCACGTTATGGTTTCTGTTTTTTGATGTATTTCCTTTTCATAATACCCATTTTTTCTGCTTCCATTTTCCTCTTTCGGTATTCTTGTGTCGTGTATGGCGTGCTGGAATCAGGCTGAGGTGATGGCGGCACAGCGAGTATGATCGGCACGGCAGGAGGAGGCAGGACAAAACTGAAGGGGACGTTTAAAACGGGAGGAACCAAAACCTGTGAGGTGGATCCTGATGGGATGATGAAGGGTGTAGAACTCAATTGGGGTGCTAGTGCCTGCAGCTGTGGCTTTGCCTTAAGTTTTGCTGCTGCTGCTAATTCTGCTGCTGCTGTCAGGATGGAGGGCCTCATCACACCTGCCACCAGTGTACCTGAATGATTCCAGCTGTGTCAGCAGTTAGGGAGCATTATTCTAAACCTAGGTGTGACTGTGTCCACCACCACTGCATTTCCTGAAGCCACAACATGCAGTGAAGGCTTCATTCCTCTTTCAGCTGCATCTAGAATAGAATAGAATAGAATAGAATAGAATAGAATAGAATAGAATGGCTTTATTGTCATTGTGCATAGTACAATGAGATTTAAGCATCACCATCAGTGCAAGAACAGTAAGGAAGGGAAAAGTAGTAAAGAAAACATCGTAGTATAATAAAATCAAACAAGCAAACAAACAGTATATACAAGTGTGCAATATAAGCTGTAAATTGTACTGAAGAGTGCCGAGATAATTGTGCAAAAATTGCGTATGAAAAAACTGTGCGTAGACATGTCAAAGTGCAGAGGTGGCAATGAGGTAGATAGATGACACTGTGGACAGACTGTGGACAGAGTAAAAGGAATGTTTTTTTTTTTTCTTATCTGTGCATTTGGGAATTGAGGATTGTTATTGCCTTTGGAAAGAAGCTGTTTTTGAGTCTGTTCGTTTTGCTTCTGATGCCTCTGTAGCGCCTCCCGGAGGGCAGCAGGTGGAACAGGTCTGAGCCGGGGTGTGAACTGTCCTTGATAACGTTTTGAGCCCTAGTGATGCAGCGCGCGGAGTAGATGTCCGTCAGGGTGGGGAGATGGCACCCAATGATTTTCTGAGCTGTCTCTAGGACTCTGCAGTCTCTTTTTATCCGCGGCCGTGCAGCTGCAGAACCAAAGTGTTATGCAGTATGTGAGCAGGCTCTGGATGGATGATGGTAAAAGGTCAGCAGCAGGTTGGTACTAATTTTGTTCTTCCTGAGGACCCTCAGGAAGTGCAGACGCTGCTGAGCCTTCTTGATGATGGCGGTGGTGTTGGCTGTCCAGGAAAGGTCTGCAGAGATGGTGATGCCGAGGAACTTGAAGGTGTGGACCCTCTCCACATGCTCCCCATTAATAAGGAGGGGGGCTGGGTCCGCGCCATGTTTCCTGAAGTCAAATATGATCTCCCTGGTTTTGTTGGTGTTCAGGGTGAGGTTGTTCTCTGAGGACCAGGTTGTCAACTTCAGGACCTCCTCTGTGTAGGCAGACTCCTCCCCCCTGGGAATGAGTCCGACCACCGTGGTGTCGTCGGCAAACTTGATGATGCAGTTGTTGTTGTGGGCCGGACTGCAGTCGTAAGTGTATCTGCTGTCCACCTGCTGTCCTCGGGTCACACTGCTACATGCAAAGAACAAAGACGGGCCTTGACTTTGCCTTTTATTTTATTTTATTTTTTTCCGTATGCACATTTATAACGTTTGTTCGTCCTAACTTAGAATAGAATGTCTTTATTTCTATAGCACTTTCCCCAGAACAAATCAAGGTGCTTTACAAAGAGCATAAAATCATATCAAAACACAGAAAAGTAATAAAATACAATAATAATAATAAAACAAAACACAGAAAATGTAGTAAAACAAGAACTAAAATCAACTAAAAGCTCTCCTATATCAAACCGTCTTTACCCTTAGATTTAAAACCATCAACGGAGTCAATCTGACGCAACAAGGGGGGGGGGAGGAGGTTCCACAGACGAGGAGCAACAGCTTGAAATGACAGATCTCCTCTTAAAGCAGAAACCCGACACCATCAGTGTTACATTGATCCCTACAGGAATCAGTAGAGAAAATCTATTGATTTAAATGTAAATCTATTGTTAACTTCTGGACTTTTTGTTGTCTCATTATTTACTACTATTATTTATTGACTTATTATTGTTAATTTATTGTTATTATTTATTATTATTGACTTACTATTGGTTCATTATTATTATTATAATTATTGACAATTGTCTGGCATTTCCAAATAATTTAAATGACATGTCACAGAGGTTAGTTGATCCCTCTGCAGCGCGGGGGGGGGGGGGGGGGGGGGGTGACAGCTCCTCAAAACCGATGACAGGTGTCAATCATCTGATCGAAGGCTCCAGCAAACCTGCTGAGATGATCTTGAACATCATTACCAACAATAATCCAGTGAAAGTTTGACATCACCTTAAATGAAGCAACTTTAGAAAGAGTTGACGTGACAAATGTTCTGTTTATTTCTGTTTAATTCCATGTCTGCTCAACATCACAAAACACTCTGTCAGTGTTAAATCTCACTTTTAGAATCTGTCTGATTGATTATATTTCAGACAAACAGGTTATTTCTGGTAGGCTTTGAGCCCCCCAAATGCCAAATATGTTTGGAGTAATGAGTTCTATGATTTAGTTTTTAATGTTTTATAAGACCTAAAAATATCATTCACAATAATTTATTTTTAGATCTAATCCCTCTGATATGTTTCACAAAGACTCACATGATGTCACACACCAAGAAATTATTGCTAAAAATGAAGCAGGAGTCCAGCTCTAAAAAATGCTCTAAAAAATGATAAAAGAGCAAAGAAAACGGAATTATTTGATTTATTTCTTATTATTATTTTTTCCAGGCTTTCTTTTGTTTTGTTCTGCAGCATGTTCATTTTTGTATAATTTTGACAGAATATATTTCTATGGAGAGCAAAATATTATAAATTATTTAAGGTTTAACTTGAGTTATTCTGGATTAATGTTCCTGTTTTTATTCATATTTATGTTCAAAAAGTTCAGTTTAAAAGGTTTAAAAGTTTAGCTTTAGTGTGTTCAGTAAATGTTTCTCTTCTTCGGCCCAAAACCTTAAGCGTGTTTTTAATTTAGGCCCCCTGTGTGACTGAGTTTGACCCCCCTGTAATACGAGTCTAGAAAATTCATGCATTTTTTTGTGTAAAATGGCTAAATAGAAGATAGGGAACACAACAGGATGTTGTCAAATTTTGTATGTGTGTGGGGGGGCTGGTGGGGTTACTCGCCCAGGGAGTAAGTTAGTGTAGAACCGCCACTGGAATGAACAAACATGTAATCTAGATGAATACATTTGTACATCAAATAACAATATAGGGATCAATATCTCTCATTGAATTCAGAGAACAGTCCATGTTCATTGATGATGGGTAACTGTGACATGATGGGTGATTTTAGCGCTTTATACCGTCTATTCTGCTCACTGGGCGTCTGTACCGTAAACTAGAATGGAAACGCGCATGCGCAAAGTCAGTGACGGCTAGTGAGATCAATGAGTTATATCACTAGAGGAGACACGCCCCCTTTAGAAGCCTGGCCGATGGTGGCGGAGTACGACGCCATCTTGGTGAGGTCGACGACGCCCACATGACATTGATTTCTATTGATTTTAGTGGTGTCTAAGTAACTTTTATGTACTTTATATATTTTTACATTTATATATATTTATACATATATTTAAATATATTACATTAATATATATAATATATATAGAGATACATCATTTGTTGTTGTTAAAGAAGAGAAACAGTCAGCCTTAAAAGCTCAAACTTTAACGAAAATGCATTGTTGCAGGACTTCTTACAAACAAAAAAATTATTATAAAGAATTAAAAAAAATAATTTGTAAACATTTAGGAGTTTTAGACCTCTTTGACATGTCATTTAAATTATTTAGAAAAACCCAACAATAAGTCAATAATAATAATAATAATAATAAATCAATATTAAGTCAATACAAACAATAAGTAATAACAATACATAAATAATAAGTCAATAAAAACTAAAAAATAAGTCTATTTATAATAATAATAATATTAATAATAATAATAAAATAAATATTCAAAAGAAGTCCAAAAGTGAACAATAGATTTACCCTAAAACAACAACAACAACAAAGAAAAACAATAGATTTATACTGATTCATGTGAGTGATCCATTGGTGTAACACAGATGTTATGGTGTCGGGTTTCAAGCCAACAGTCTGGCCTCTTATCTAAATGTGTTTCCACGAATGTTCTGAACATATTCAGACTGTATTGCTAGTTGGAACCACAGTGATCCATCTGGGTTAGCTCTTTGCTAAGATCCACTTTTTCCTTAAGTCTGAATCCATTGGAAACCTGCAAGAAAAGTTCAGTCACTGAGTCAGAAATGTATTAATCTATATAACTATAATAGGCTAGTATGCTGTATACAGGTTTAGCAAAATAAAATGTACATTTATGTCAACAGCAAATTATACATACATCCATGGCCGGCCCTCCCTATACGCGAATTACGCAGCCGCGTAGGGCCCCCATCACCACCAGGGCCCCGAAGTGACGAAAAAAATAAAAACAAAGAAAGACCCAAACCTGGCAACCCATGTCATAGAATGTCCGTACCAACGTGCGCTCTGAATGTTGTGCAAAAGAAAGTTGCCTGCACTTTTGTGACCCCCCCCCCCCCCCCTCAACACACCTGAACCAATCTGGCAACCCAAATAATGACGTTACACCGCTGTTAGCAACGATTGGTCAACATCATTGCATCTGATCCTGGCACAGTGTGTATTTACGAGCGCATTTAATTTCAATAAAGTTGGGAAAAAGAAAACAAACGAGCACATTTTGTCACGCTGATCAGATGAGTAGGCCCTGGCTGCAGCCTGCAGAATTGGTCTACATAGTGGAATGCTGGAACGCTGAGGAATGTGAACACGCTGTGGAATGTTAACCCCGCCCACATTGAGCCCGTGCATTTGATTCACCTTTAGTTGTGATTGCAGGAAAGGGGAAGGATCAGTGGAGCACATTTTGTGTCATTGGTAATTGTATGAGGAAGAAAGAGAACAGAGGGAGGAAAATTTGAATGGTGCAATTTTTTCATGTAACACAATAAAATTATGTTTGTTTTATTTAAAAATATTTATTTTAAAAGATTGTATCTACATTAAATTGACCTAACACAAAATGTATTAATAGTTTCCCCTATAACTCCAGTAATCCAAAATAATTGAGTTCAAGTAAGGGACATGCTGTTGAATGCTGTTTTCCTGATTCTCTTTATGCTTTTTGCCGTCTCACGGCTACAACTTTTCACCTGTTTTAACCATTCAACTATTAAAATGTTCAACTCCTTCGTTTAATGCCTGGTATGACTATTAGTCCTTCAAATCCTTCGACTTTTCAAAAGTGAAAACTTTCGTTCGTTTTTTCCACGTAAAAAACGAAACTGTGGCATGAATCTATTTCATTATACCGGCGGCCTTATATTATCACAGTAGTGTTAGTTGAGTGGATTAGTTAGCGGGTTTAACATACAGAGGTTCTGAAATCAAATTTGGTCTTGAACTTCTGTTGCGTGATCTTTTTCCTTTGCCTTTCTTGATAAAATTGAGTTCGACTAACTCAATTATATTTCGTTACATGGAAGAATTTTCTTTGAGGTGGGGTTACTCATATTTATTGGATGGAAATCCTGCCCACAATTAAATTGAGTTCATCCAATGAGTTATTTTTTTGAGTCTGTGAGGCCAGACAGAATTTATTAACTCCCCAATACATGCACGTGGAAACTTGTAAAAGGCATAAGAAGACAGCAATCACTGTATAAATTCTCTAATTCAATTAATTATTTTTTTTTATTTAGAACAATGAAAAACAATGAAAAGGGGATCATGAATACAAAGAATGCATCAGGAAATTACTAAACTTTAACAAAACAGACTAAACTAAACTGATGTTCCTGCCCTTAGACCCCCCCTTCACGGTGAGGAAAAACTCTTTAAAAACCGTCAGGTGGCAATATTGCACATGGAAACTTGTAAAACCAAAGAAGAAGACGGGCTCAATATGGGCGGGGTTAACATTCCTCAGCGTTCCAGCATTCCACTATGTTGTGCAGTTCTGCAGGCTGCAGCCAGGGGGAGTTGGATCAGATCGACAACAAAGATACTTTATCCATCAGGAGCTGAAAAAAGATGAAGAACTTCAACATCAATCACAAGGTAAGTTTGGAGGATGTTGGGGCTTTATTTTTTACATTATCCAGTATTTCTGTGCAGCTGCGCAATTTACGTAAAAACTAATCGATCCGAGGTGAAGTTTGCACACAAACGACCCCGTTTGTCGTAATTTCCAATGGAAAACTCGAAAATAATTCTGATACCCAAGTTTCTAAGATGAGGTCAGACACACATAACCTTCCAAAACGGTGGAGAGCAGAGAAAAGTAGATGATGATGATGGTATGGTGAAAAATGTTTAACTCACGTTATCGTATTGGTTAATAATTGTTTTGCTAACACATTTTTAGTGCGATCTGCATTTTCCGGTTTATGTCATTAAAAAACTGCTGTTTATCATAGCAGGTCAGGTAGTCTGACTTTTTCAACATTGAATGTGTATTAAAATCTTGCATTGGCATGAAATATGGAGAATCAAAACTGCCATTATTTGTATTTTGCAGCTTTGGTTCTACATGATGATGATGTTTTGCACAGTTTCATCTCAGCCAGCAGTTTCTTCTGCTCTCAAAAAGTATTGGAGGTGGTGCAGTATCCACATCCCAAGATGTTCCTGAAGATGGAATCTCAGGTCATTTTAATAGCATGTAAAATAATTTAAAAAACAGTGTCTGCATAACCCCTTATGTTCATAAACAGCAGCTGAGGAGTATGGAGTCCCAAGTTGTTCATAATTAAATTAATAAATATGACCGCATCCAAATATACAATCAAACAATAAATCTCTCATAAATATATAAACAGATCATGAATTTGTGAAAAACCTGCACACAGATTTTAAATGAGCCACTAAACTATTAGTAATATTCTGCTTTAGGTATTTTATTAGCTTTATCAGTGATTATTGTATAATAATAATTCTTGTTTTTTAGCTGCAGAGGAAACTGCTGTCACCACATCTTCTGTTGAAAGGGAAACATTTGACTCTTTGACTTTTCACTGTTTGCTTTTATTGAAGTTCTGTATCTCATGTTCCAGAGCAGGGTTCACCAACCTTTTTGAGACCGAGGGCTATTTCATGGGCACCAAGTGGTATGAAGGGCGCCACTAAAAACCTCCTAGCCCCCCCCCCCCCCCCCCCCCCAAAAAAAAACAAAAAAAAAAACAACACAATTTGAGGACTTCCTTTTGTGTGCCCTATTTTTATTTGCTCATTTTACACACAAAAACATGCATGAATTTTCTAGACTCGTATTACAGGGGGGGGTCAGACTCAGTTGCAGAGGGAGCCTAATTTCAAAACAGACTTTAGGTTGCAGCCGAACAAGATAAATATTTATTGAACACACTAAAGCAGGGGTCGGGAACCTTTTTGGCCAAGAGAGCCATAAACGCCACATATTTTGAAATGTAATTTCGAAAGAGCCATACAATAATGTAGTGTCCCTTCCCCACACTGAGGTACGGAGACTTAACCTCTTTTAAAGTTCTTTATTCTGGTTACTGCAGACCGCAACAAACGCCGTACAATTAATTCAGCAACTGCTGGATCTCTCCCGCCGAGACGAGAGCGTTTCTCCCAACTTTATATTCACCTGCTCCGGCCCTCCTATTTCCCTTATTCTGCCCATAGCTGAACCCCATTGGTCCAAACTACCTAACAACAGGCTGAGCGACAGAACTGAGAGCCAATCAGATCTCTGCATGATGCGTTCAAAGAACTCCAGAACTTTTAACGCGGCCCAACAGCCAAGTTGAACTCAGTCCGCGACAATATTTTTAAAACTAAATATACCAATGAATGTGTGCATTTGATTTAATTTCAACATTTTTTAAGTACAATAAGTCTGTGGATTATTTTTAATAACATAGTTATGCTGTTGCTAATAAATGATGAGTATTTCTCGTGGTAGTTTTGCTGATGGTCTAGTCTGGTTGATACGTGGTGAGTTTCTGCTTCGTTCAGGCGTTGAGACTTTAAACGTGATCTTAGGTCTGAATGTTCTGTAGATTTGAGACAGACTGATCACATGCAGACGTGGAGCCAAACACACACTCACACGCTGCAGTGAGTGACGGGCAGCGGGTTTTACGTTTTTACAATCCCTGCGCGATTCACCTGCTGCCTGTCCCCCCCAATACCCCACCCCCTGCTTTCTTCCTCACACATCCCGTCCCGGCAACTGGGCGCTCTTTCTCAGAGACAGGATAGCGCAGTTTTAGGCACGGCAATTCACAGGTTTCCGGCTGGTACAAACTCTGTGAAATAATAGATAATAGTAAACTAATGGTGCCGGCACAGTTTTTTCTCTCCAAGCACCGCTACTACTGTGCGCCTGTGGCATCGCATCGCGCCCGAGAAGGACTGGTCTAATGAAAAAAAAAAAAAGTATAATTAAAGATTTGTCTGCGAGCCACATGTGACCATCAAAAGAGCCATATATGGCTCGCGAGCCATAGGTTCCCGACCCCTGCACTAAAGCTAAACTTTTAAACCTTTAAAACTTTAACTTAATTTTAACTTTTTA
This sequence comes from Oryzias latipes, assembly GCF_053564925.1. Lineage (NCBI taxonomy): Eukaryota > Metazoa > Chordata > Actinopteri > Beloniformes > Adrianichthyidae > Oryzias > Oryzias latipes. The sequence continues at coordinate 33,831,188 of NC_136254.1, read as the reverse complement.
AACATAAATGTAAATAAAAACAGACAGGAATATTAATCCTCACATTAATGGATTACTCAACCACCTCAACCTATTCTCAAAATCTTTACATTACATGAATCATAAGAATGTCCAGAAATTGTGTAATTTATTTGATCTATTTAAACTTTTGTAATAGACCCTTATTTTTATTGATTATTTTTTAAGTTATATTTGTTTACATATTTGGGTTTTCTTTGTCTACCTTTATCTCAGAATTGATATTGTTGTCATTGACAGACATGCGGTGGTTGTTTGTTGAATATTTGCTTCAATAAAAAAAAAAAATATTTTTTTTTTGGGTGCATTCCCTACACCTGAGGTTCGTTCCAGCCTGCTTTGACTTGTTGGGGAACCCAGAACGACCACGCCCAGATCTGCAAAGCTGGAGCAGAAGCTTCAGGGGGATTTACTGCCTTTGCTGCACTTTGGGTCACCTGTTGTGACTTGCTCCTCTTGCTGCTTCTGATCTTCAACTTCCAGGTGCGGGCAGCTCTGTCTTCCAGTCTCAGTCACGGTTCATGATGTCTGCAGCAGAGTTCTCGTCTGTTTCTGGTTCTAGTCTGTGGATTTCTGCATGTGTGTGGTTCTGGTTCTGTTCACATGTTGACGGTAAGTTCATGAATGTTCTGTTCTTTAGTTCAAGTTTCTGTTTGATGTTTAGAAACTTCCACCTTTTATGGTGGCGGTTCTTTCTAAAGACTATTCAAAGAACTAACGTCTGAATTTGGAGAAAGTTTCTTTCAATGGATTCAGACACTTTGGGCATGTTGCACGACTATGTCAGGGCTTTGGGCTGAGGTTTGTGACTGTGGGCGGGTCGGCTTTGCTGGCTCCTCCCGTTGTGCCTTGGAGGAGTGAACTCAAACTTTTCACGTCACTGACTGGCTTTAAAAGCAGCAGCTCCTTCTTTCAGTTTCAGTCTTGGTTCATCAGTGTTTGCAGCAACATTCTGTTCTGTTTCTGCTTCTTCTCAGGAGAAATGTTGAAACTTTGTTTCAATGTAATCAGACGGACAGAAAATGAGGAAAATTTGACACACAGTTTCTTTGAATGTCGGACTTTTTGTTTTCTTTTTAAAAGTAAAAAATAATAGTAAAAAATTAATAATAATAATAATTTGCCTCCCCTGGCTTGTTCTTTTCCTGTTATGAAATTACACTGTTTTGTCTTGGAGCGTTGTGATCAATAAAGTTATTTTAAAGAATTGAATTTGCCGGTTAAGATCAACTGAGTGAGCATGCGCGATGAGTCTCTTTATTTAACTACCATAGAACTGAACTTTTTAGAAAGTTATTGATCCTCTGGAAGAGAAATGATCTCGATTCTATAGCTCTGCTAATTCATTTTGTTTTAATATTTTTTTCCGTTGCAACAGTCTGCTGCAGTTGTCCTATTAGCTCAGAGTTAGTTTAGTTCTTTTGGTTCGTTATCTTCTTATCATCAGACCATTTTAACAGACATGCACCTTTTTTCACTCCGTCTTAATGCAATGTTCTGCTGGTGCATCGTTGATACAATCAGCTGTTGACGCCTGATTGTTGAAATGAACACAGACGTCTTCGTCAACCTGAAGATGCTGGAAAGTCGTGGGAGGAACAGCAAGTAGCAAACATTAGACCACTCCCACCAGTGAGAGGACTGATCTAGTATCTACTGACAGTTCATCACAGTTTCTCATCCGTTTACCAAGTCTAACGTCTCTGTTCTTCACAAACTCTGAACAAGTCTGCGTTTCAGTCTTAGTTCAGTCCTGATGGATGAACTCTGGTCTGTTTCTGCTTCTTCTCTGCAGAAAAGTTGAAAGTTGTTTCAATGTATTCAGACAAACAGAAAATGATTAAAATGTGGAAGATTTGACACACAGTTACATTATACGTGGAACTTTTTATTCTTCTGTTAATTTGAAAGTAAAAGTCTGTTAAATTTGTACCAAAACTTCTGCTGTGAATATTTCCAAACCATGTTTTAGTTTGTTTTCCTCAAATGTTCCTCAGAAACTGAGTATTCAGTCAGTGATCAAAGACTCTAAAGTAGAAACTGTTTTGGTAGAAATGAGGTGAAAGACTGAAAACATTTGACTAAATGAATAATCATCAGGAATCATTGATTGAAATGTGTCTTTAGATAGAATTAGAAAAGACTATTGCTTTAATCCTCTTTACTCATTTCTGGATTGGATTCTAGTTTGGATTGGACTTTTATTTTGAAAGGATTTGTCTTTGGTCCAATCAAAGTCACATGTCCTTTGGTCTGATATCTATGTGGACAGAAATACTTTGGATCTTTTAGAAGCAGAAATCAAACATTGAGAAGACATTTTCACTTGGAGGTAAAGACTCAGATTTAGAAAAGTTTCTTCCTGTTTTCTTTGTTTCCAGGTGAACCAATCATTGCTGCTCCTGGTGATGATGTCATCCTGCCGTGCCGCCTGGACTCTCAGGAGGATCTGAGTGGTTTCACCATAGAGTGGTCCAAAATGGAGATAAAACCAGATCCGTATAGTTTTGTGTGTTATTACCAGTTCAGGCGGATAGTAACTGAAGTCATGATAAAGTCGTTTATCCCAAGAGTGTCTCTGAACCAAGACGGACTAAAACGAGGAGACGTGACGTTAAAGATCAGGAACGTGTCGCTCCAGGATGAGGGGAAGTACAGCTGCTTCATTCCTGGGAAGAACTTCAGGGAGACGGTTCAGCTGGTTGTTGGTGAGTTTGCTCTGCAGGTTCTCCCTCACATGAAGAACATTTGTCCTGAACAGCAGGCAGGAAATGATGTCATCTCTTTGTTTCAGAGCCAAACGGAGTCAGAGCTCCAACCATGGAAACATCCCAGGTTGACATCATCTCCACTCCAGATCCAGGAGGAGACCGGATCTGGATCAGTCGCTCCAGACCGGCTCTCTGGATCCTTCTTGGACTTTTTCCCTCAGTGATCCTCTCTGCTGTTTGTGTTTGTGTCTGTCAGAGGAAACAACCAGAAGTGAGTCCTGAATTCTCTGATCTCTCATCTTTCTGCAGGAATCTTCAGTTTCTAACATCCTTTGTTTTCTTCATGTAGGGTCAGAAACCTCCTCTGGTCTGAAGACATCCCATCTCTCCAAAGCTGCTTTGATGGTCTTCAAGGATTGAAGAGACTTTCTGAAGCTGCAGCCACATGGAGACGCTACACGCCCGTCACCGCTGTGTTACCGTGGATGGAAACTGGTCCATGAAGACGTGACGATCCTGATGATCACAAATCATTCGCACATGCGCAGTAGGGTTTGAAAACGGAAGGATATAAATTCCGCCGAGCGGCTTTTTTTTTAAACTTTATTGAATGTAACAATTCAATACAAAACAATGTTAAACGGCGCCTAGCGGCTATATACATTGACATGTCAGCTCGGTAAAATACGAGATGATCTTCTAAACGTGCTTTTAATAATGGTACGGTTATTATGAAACACCTGTTCGCTCATCATTTGAATTTTAATCCGTGTGGTCGGTGCTTTTTCTGAACGAAGCCAGGATTAGCAGTATGCTAATACGGGCTAACAACATTAGCTTTGGGTGGCGCTGCATCCTGTGAATAACATCAGCCTTTATTTAGTCGGGACACGACTGGAAACACAAATCCACGTGATTGTTTGAATGTTTTCTAAGGACTGAGCGACATTTCTGCTTTGAAGCTCAAACCGCTGTGTCTGCTGACGATCCGAGTTGTGCTCAGACACACACTTTTAGACCCGCTTCTGAGTTTGGTAGCTAGTACCCCTAGAGCTGCGGGACGGATCGCAGTCTTAAACCTCCCACACACACCGCTCATTTACCCCCCCCTTCCCATCAAACACAAAGCTGTAAGTCCGCGCTCCGCCGGTCCACTTCGCTAGTTAAGTGCGGGAGCGGACCACTTCTTTTCTATTTTGTTTGTTACTTTTTTTGTTAAAGTCACTTCCCTCAGTTTATACTGGATCATCGCGGATGAGTCAATAGTTGGGAAAATAAAATGAAAAAAGCAAAATAACGAATAGCAGTTATATAAGAACGAAAAGTGTAAAGAAAATACCCCCCCCCCAAGGATGTCATCGTCCATCCCGATGGTTGACAGCAAACATCGTCAACGGCCAATTTAGGGGACTTCGCCCAACCCTAGTTTGAAGTGTTGATCCAGGTTGATCTGAAGTGTTAAGAGTTTGTTTCATGTTCTCCTTCAGGAACCGACCCACAGCAGGTCTGTTCAGGTTCCTGTGGTTCTTGGTGTTCTTATAACCCTTGTGCTATCTTAGATGACCTCCCCCCCTTCCATTGATGTGTTCTCCGTACCATGACAAAGGTGGATAAAGGTGGAAAGATTCCATGTAATCCATGGACACCAGTGAAGATCACAAATCATTGAAGAAAAAAGGTTCACTGTCTAGTGGGTCTAGATGACCCAACTCCCAACGTTAAAGTGCCTAGGATAGCACAAGGGCTAGACATCAAAGGTGTCTGTGAGCTAAAATGTTGGAAGTTCTACCAGAACAAAGTGAAATGAACACAGACAGACAGTTGAAACCTGAGAGTCTCAGGGTTTTTTCAAACTGAAAGTTACCTCAAGAGGTCGTGTCATAAAGGGGAGAGAACCCGTCCCTGATATTTATTATAGTAGGAATGATTTTACTGACTTAGCTGTGATTTTTTTGGTGATATTTTCCTGAAGCTGCTCTTATATCTAGACTCTTATTACCTCTGCAACAAATAAAAGCAAACCGCACAGTTCAAAACTTTTACATTTATGTATTTAATCAATGTGTTGTGGGCCGTCAGGGCCTTCAAAACCTCTGAAGGCCTAAAAAATAACTGAATCATGTTGTCAGTGTTCTGACTTTTCCCTAACAAAGAGAAGAACCACACAGGAGATGAGAATTTTTGCTAGACTTTGCAGAAGGAGGAGCTTGTCTGTCACAGAGGAGTTCTGGCTTCCCACGTCATTATTTTCTTACTCAAAGATAGAATTGAGACCATAATATTACTGTGATTAGCGTGTAAGAAAACGATAATTACGTAACCCTAACACATGTAGTAATAATATTTTGTCCATGCATACTCAATCATCCCAAATGGTCCGTCCATTCCCTTTTATTGTGTTTATGATGGTTATGCTGCTTCCAGACAGACGTATTTTCACATTGGACTATTTAACCAATCGCATTTCAGCTGTACTTTTTTGCCAGGCAGGGTAAGAGCCTTCAATCTCTGTTCTGAAGGTCCTGTGATGCGAAATCAATGTTGGTCATTCATTTCTTTCAACCAATCAGATTTTGAGATGGTGTCAGCAGGGCCTTCTAGCAGGCCAAGGCAATGTCCCACTTTTCAGACCTTCTGATTGGACAGAAGTTTCAGGAAGTCACATGCAGCCTCGTCCAGTTTGACACAGATCCACAGAGAACTTCTGGATCGGTTAAACAGACTGACTGTGATGTACTCCATGGAGGATTTAGTTAGGTTTAAGGTGAAAACCCAAGTGAAGGCATTTATTATGATGAATACCATAATAAATAATATTCATAATGTATGTGATTGTTTTCAATGTGTTTGTGCTGGCTGTAGTTGCATGGTGAGATTTCTTTACAGTTTTGTTAATCCAGTTTATTTAGAGAAATAAAAATGTTTCATGAAGGGTTAAATGATTCGGACGTAGCTCTACTGAAGGCCCAGGTGTGTAATGTACGATCCACCACTGGATTTAAGAGAGAAATGTCACAGCAGAAAAACAACAGTGAAGGTAAAACTGTGAAATCAATAAAAAGATGAATCCTCATGTTTTAATGGTCTGGATCTTTTTTCCTGAGAAGATGCTGCTCTATCTGGTTTACATTTCCTCTGGATGGAGGAGCAGCTGACAGACGTTTCCATGGAAACCACTTCCATCTTCCTGCTTTGATCTTCTGTCAGAAATACTGTCAGGAAGATGCTGGAGCTTTGATTGGGTCTTCTGGTGTTCCAAAAGAGGACGATGTCACACTAGACACCAGAAAAGTGTCTCCACTTCCATCATTCCAGAGTCCGTCCAGGAAAAACCTTCAGCTTTCATTTCCAGTTGGTTTTCTGGAACCAGCAGCAGGACCTCTGCTGGGATTTGAGCAGAACAGAAACAAAGCTCCTGAAATCCAGGAGACGACTGCAGCAAAGTCAGACGGATCCCAACCGTCAACTTCAACCTGCTGTTTGGAGGAAACTGAGGAGCTGAACGTCCAGTGGGCAGATGAAGGAGCTCTCAGGCATGAAGTCCAACTGAAACCCACAAACTTCTGTCCAGAAAAACATGAAGATGTCTGATGATGTCATTTCTGATGGTTCTAGCGTGGAGCTCCATCCCTGTAGGACTCAGTCTGAGAAGATTCTTCCAGCAGCAGCAGCAGGACCTTCAGGAGAAAGGAGGTCAGAAGCTGCAGCTTCAACCTTCAACCTTCAGTCAGAGCTGAGGAAACACCTTCTAAGGTTGGACCAGAACCAGAGGGACGCTTCATTTAAGGAGGAACTCATTCACAGTCCAGAACCACGGAGAAGAAGACCAGGAAGGAGTCCATCCATCAGAGGAACAGATCATGGAGATGTTGGAGATCAATGCAGGGAAGCAGATGGAGACGCTGAGAGGAGGAAGAGTGATGATGCTGCTGAAAGGAGGAAGAGGTTGGAGACACCAGGAAAGAGGAGGAAGACCAAAGAGGAGGTGGATGATGGAGAGAAGGAGGACATGAGGGTGGAGGATGCAGAGGAGAAGGTGGGATGGAGGTGAGATGATGTCACTAAAACGTTGGATTAAATGGAGTCAAAATTCTGGTTTTTCAACAGTCTGACCCTGTTCTGGTCCTCTTTCACAATAAAAGTCCAGATTTATTTTCCTAATGCAGTCTTTAAACAGCTGAGAGTTCTTTATTCAGGTTTCTACTCACAGGTTGTCACAGTAGCAGGTCTCTAGCGCCCCCATGTGGCTGCTTGAACCTTCACCTGTAGAGACGGAGCAGCAGCTCTGATGAGTCAGCATATTTTAATGCTTTCATTAAATGAAAATAAAAACATTCATCTGAACCGGTTTAATGTCAGACAATATTTTCACGGACCGGCCTGTGCCAGGATGAAGTTGGCGTCTGATTTTTGTAGCTTCCAGTTTAACTTTGGAGGCTAAAGTTCATCTTCATCCTCTGTCAAATATCTGCAGATGATTTAAACTTGATTTGTTTTCTATGTTTCATGCAGGAAACATTCAAATGTGATCCAGATTTTTCCTTAAACCCAAAACTGTCAAAGTGGAAGAGAAACAAATCAGACGCCAACTTCAGCCTCGTCCAACTTTAAGAAAGTAGTGGATGGATTTTCAACACAGAACCTCCACAAGCATCAAGAATGACCGGATGTGGAGGAGAGAATCCAGTAGTTTTTCAAAATAAAACTTCCTTCAGAATTTGACTAGAAATACAACAGAAAAAAGGAAAGTCTTGTTTTTTTCTCTGCAGATCGATACCAGAACCGGTTTGCTGTCCGGGTTTGGGGACCACTGCATTCCAACAGGAGAAACTAAAGTTTAGTGAATCTGTGACTCACGTTTTCTTTACGTCTCTCATTTTAACGACACAAACAGCAGAGAGGATCAATGAGGTCCAACCTCCAAGAAGGATCCAGAGAGCCGGTCTGGAGCGACTGATCCAGATCTGGTCTCGACTTTGTGTAACCCTTGTGCTAACCTAGGCACTTTACCATAGGTAGTTGGGTCATCTAGACCCACTAGACAGTGCGCTGAACCTTTTTTCTTCAATGATTTGTGATCTTCACTGGTGTCCATGGATTACATGAAATCTTTCCACCTTTATCCACCTTTGTCAGGGTAGGAGAACATATCAATCTCAGATAGCACAAGGGTTAATCCATAAAAGTCATGAAAAGAGCTTGAAACCCCGCTAGCATTGAGCTAGCAAGCATGGCTAACAAAGGAGAACATTGTTTATAATGAATGGTGATAGTTTTTCATGCAGCGTCTTACTTTCTAACATCTTTTTTCACTAGCAGCTACTGGTGGAGCTCCTCATCTGACTGTGCTGGCGTCCTCTGGTTACATAAAGTACACGTTTGATAGTTTATTATAGTAAAAGATTTGAAATACATGGGTGAAGGAGTTGTGTTGTGCTAAGTCCTCAAGACAAGTGTTTGAGTTAGACTGTTCCTCTATCACAGGTTTCCTGTGACGTCATTTCCGGGTGAGCTATTCCCAGTGCTAGTCGTGTGTGACTGCTGTCCTCTTGTTTGGCATTAGCCTTACTACTATTGCTTACTCTAAGGGTTATCTGGGTTAATATTCACATCTAGTACCTTTTATTAGCGAATTCACCACTGTTAAACCGCTTGCTGTTCACTTTCTCATTTTGCTTAATAGACCACTTCTCTTTACCTTAACACCGCTAGCCTTAGCTTAAAACCTGGCATGGCCACCACTCCTTCCGCCTCTCCTCCTCTCTCCTGCCCCATGTGCCATATGTTTAGTGATGACCCTGCCTCCTTTAGTGAAGATAGCGGTAGGTGTGTTAAGTGTAGTCTTGTGTTAGACTTGGAGGCCAGGCTGGAGCAGTTAGAAGCGCGGCTCCGCACAGTGGAAGCTAAGCCGGCTAGCCAGGTCGTTACTCGTAGCGCGGGCCGCGCTACCAGGGCTAACTTAGTTAGCACCCCAGCGCCCTCCCAACAGCCGGGAGACAGTCAGGGGTTTGTACCGGTTGGGAGGAAACATAGTGCTAAACGCAAAGACTTAGAGCACCCGAGACTCCACGTTAGTAATAGGTTCTCCCCCCTCAGCGACACACCCGCTGAACACTCAACTCTGGTTATAGGCTCTTCTGAAGTTAGAAACGTGGAGCTCCCAGCGGCTACAGTCAGGTGTTATCCGGGGGCCAGAGTTGGTGACATCGAGGGGAACCTTAGGATGTTAGCTCAGAGTAAGTCCAGGTTCCGTCGAGTCGTGATTCACGCAGGCGGTAATGATGCCCGACGGAGACAATCAGAGGTGGTTAAGTTAAACGTAGCTTCGGTGTGTAAACTGGCTAAGACGATGTCCGACACTGTAATTTTCTCTGGTCCCCTGCCGAACTTAGTCAATGATGAAATGTACAGCCGCTTTTCATCATTTAACCGCTGGCTTTCTAGATGGTGCCCAGAAAACGGCGTTGGTTTTGTGGATAACTGGAGCGCGTTTTGGGGGAAGCCCGGTCTCATGCGGAGAGACGGCGTCCATCCCACCCGGGACGGTGCCGCTCTTCTTTCTAGAAACATTTCTGCTAGCCTTAGTCTGTTAACCTGACAATCCAGAGACGAGACCCGGGCGCAGAGCAGCAGTGTAAAACGCTCCTCTGAGCCACCCTTAGGGTTAGTGCCGGTGCAAAACCCATGCAGGGAAAGTCAAGCAGGTTCAAGCTTTAGCTTATGTGCTGAAAGACAAATGAAAGGAGCGCGTCATAGAAACCTTAAAGTGACAGACAGCAGTTCTCACAAGCAGAATTATGATGTAATTAAATGCGGTTTATTAAACATTAGATCCATTTCCTCCAAGTCCCTCTTAGTCAACGAGTTAATTACTGATAACAACCTTAGTCTTTTAGCCTTAACAGAAACTTGGCTCCATCAGGATGACTATGTTAGATTGAATGAAGCAACCCCCCCACTTATGCTAACTATCAGAAATCCAGGATTTCAGGTAAAGGAGGTAGTTTGGCAGTAATATCACAGTCTAGCTTACTTCTCAGCCCTAAAGTTAAAAATGCTTATAATTCATTTGAAAACATCATATTGTCTTTAAGTCACCCAAACAGGAAAACTCCAAAACCTGTTTTACTCATAATTATTTATCGCCCCCCCGGCCCATATTCAGAATTTTTAACTGAGTTTTCCGACTTCCTATCGACTATTGTCTTAGATTCTGATCAAACTATAATATTAGGGGATTTTAATATTCATGTTGATGACCCCAGTGACTGCCTAGGAAAGGCTTTTGCAGCTTTATTAGATGATGTTGGTTTCACCCAAAAGGCCTGTTCACACCGGGACGAATTTCGCCGGCGATTTTCGCCGACGTTTAACGCCTCGTGACTAAACAAAGGGCACCAACGAGAGTGTGCACACCGACGCGAAAAAACGCCACGCGTTAAAGCGTCAAAAAAAAAAAACGCCTCGGGTTCGTTTTTTTTTTCGACGCGTCGCGTCGAAATCTACTCGACCAATGAGAATGGCGCTTTTGCTCACGTGTCTGGAGCTTCTGAAGTTACAGTAAAACACAACTTGGGGGCGCTCAAAAACAAAACTGCCTTGCTGAGCACACATACCAGCGAAGAAGATAGACGCCAAGTAGCGTCTACACAGCCGCGAAGCAATAATGACGGACATTCTAAAACATCCCCGAACCAAGCACCAGTTGGAGCTACTGGTGCTTGAAATATTCATGTTTTCTTTGTTTGATTCTGACAAGCGTGTAAATACTTGCTCTCTTCTTCTGAGTGAAAAGCGACTTTAAGAAGCGTAAAGTTGCGCAGCGCCACCTTGTGTACAGGAGTATTTCTGTTATACATTAAGCGCCATCTAATGTCAGGGAATGAAATTGCATGTTCGCTCCACTCATCGTCAGCGAAAATCGCCTGGGTGTGAACACAAAAAACGTGGCGAAAAACGCTGGCGAATAACGCCTGGCGAATATTCGTCCCGGTGTGTACGGGCCTAAAGTGTGAATGAACCCACTCACTGTCATAAGCACACCCTGGACCTTGTTCTAACCCATGGTATAGAGATCAGCCAGCTGAGTGTCCTTCCTCTTAACCCCATCATTTCTGATCACTTTCTGATTACCTTCCAGTTTACACTAGAACATCCTTCTGTCCCAGTGAATAAGAAACAGCTTAGAAGAACCTTAACTGACCGTTCTGTGTCTGAGTTTAAACACACAGTTCAGCCAGTACTTAGTGATATTCTGAGAAAATACTCTGAGTCCAGCTCCCATAGCATCAGTCCTAGTATAAATGACCACTTTGTTAATGATGCCTTACAAGCCCTCAGGAGTACACTCGATGTTGTTGCCCCCTTGAAACCTAAGTTCGTCAGACAAAACCGAGTAGCACCGTGGTTTAACGCTGAAACTCGTTCTCTTAAACAAGAAACCCGTAAGTTGGAAAGAGAATGGCGCCGCTCCGGTTCAGAGCAGTCTCTGAATACCTGGAAACATAGCCTTTTAAATTATAAAAAAGCTCTGCGTAGAGCTAGAAGCCAGTACTATTCAACCATATCAGAGAATGGAAACAATCCAAGATTTCTTTTTAGCACTATTGCTAAATTAACTCGCAGTCAGAGCTCAGTAGAACCACATGTTCCTGTTTCTCTCAGCTCTGATGATTTTCTTACATTTTTCGACAGTAAAATCTCAAATATTAGACATAAGTTAAATCAAGTTATTCCTACTATCAGCCCAGAACAGGCTGAAGCGGTAGAAGTGGAGGCATCCATAGAAACCTCTGTAACATTGGACTGCTTCACTGCTGTGGATCAAGCGGAAATAACATAAATTATTACGTCCTCCAAATCCTCAACGTGTCTGTTAGACCCAATTCCCACTAGACTTTTTAAAGAAACTTTTCCCCTAATTAATGATCCCATATTAACAATGATAAATGCCTCTCTGGAAACGGGTTACGTGCCACAGTCTTTTAAATATGCAGTTGTTAAACCTTTTCTGAAAAAGCCCAGTTTGGATCCTAGCATCTTGGCCAACTATAGACCGATATCAAACCTGCCCTTTATTTCTAAAATCCTAGAAAGAGTTGTAGTTAAGCAGCTTTACTGCCACCTACAGGACAACAGCCACTTTGAAGACTTTCAGTCGGGGTTTAGACCTCACCACAGTACGGAAACTGCACTAGTTAGAGTCTCTAATGACTTGTTATTGGCCTCAGAAAAGGGACTACTTTCTATTCTGGTCCTGTTGGACCTCAGTGCAGCCTTTGACACTATCGACCACGGTATTTTACTCCATAGATTAGAGCAGGACTTGGGATTAGAGGATCTGCTCTCCAGTGGTTAAAATCCTATCTGTCCGATAGGTATCAGTTCGTTAATGTAAATGGCCATTCCTCTCAGTGCACTCGAGTCAACTATGGAGTCCCACGGGGCTCAGTCTTGGGACCGATCCTGTTTACGCTTTATATGTTACCCCTAGGAAACATAATCAGGAAACGCAGCATTAATTTTCATTGTTATGCCGACGATACGCAGTTGTATTTATCCATGAAGCCTGACCAGAATGACCAGATAGAGAAACTGAACGCCTGCATCAGTGACATCAAGACCTGGATGACAATTAATGACCTCCTCTTGAACCCAGAAAAAACTGAGGTCATTATACTTGGACCTAAAAACCTCAGAGATGCTCTGTCTGCTCAGATAGTCTCCCTGGATGGTATAAGTATAGCCCCCAATTCCACAGTTAGAAACCTTGGGGTTTTACTTGACCAGGATTTATCATTTAAGGCTCACATATCTCAGGCGTGCAGAACTGCCTTTTTTCACCTGCGGAATATTGCTAAGATCAGAAATCTACTTTCTAAGAGTGATGCTGAAAAACTCATCCATGCATTTGTTACGTCGAGGCTGGATTACTGTAACTCCTTGTTAGCAGCGTGTCCTAAGAGTTCCTTAAGAAGTCTCCAGCTTGTTCAGAACGCAGCTGCTAGATTGTTAGCAGGAACTAGCAGAAGAGATCACATCACTCCTGTGTTAGTTTCGCTCCATTGGCTCCCAGTTGATTCCAGAATCAAGTTCAAGATCCTCCTGTTAACCTATAAGGCCTTACATGGAATGGCCCCGTCCTATATTAAGGACCTCATAGTCCCTTACCATCCAATGAGAACACTTCACTCACTAAATGCAGGACTGCTTGTGGTTCCTGGAATTAGTAAAAATACGGTTGGAGGTAGAGCGTTTAGCCACCAAGCCCCTGTCTTATGGAATAAACTCCCAGCTCATGTAAGAGAGGCCGACTCAGTTTCTACATTCAAAGCTAGACTGAAAACATTCCTCTTTGGACAGGCTTATTGTCAGACTAGTTAGTATTCAGAGATTATTTAACTTAATGTTAATTTGTTTAAATTAAACTTAATAATAACTATTTCTTTTAAAAGGCTGCTAGAAGTTGAAGCTGGGGTAACTATGGTGCACTGGGGTTCTGTCCTCTTTCCTGTTTTTACTTCTACCCTTCCTCTCCTCTATTCTTGATCATAATTTATCATTTAGTTCTCCATGCCTCTGTCTGGTACAGTGCGATTCATGTATTGTCCCTCTTTTCCTCTCCCCTCCTGGGGAGTGGGAGTGCTTCCAGACTCCAGTTGGCTCATCCGTGCTCCAGTTCCTGACCGTTTACCTCGCCTTTGCTCCTGCTCCTACACCTGGCTGTGGATCCTGCCTCTGGCTCGTCTCTGGCTCATCTCTGGCTCGTCTCTGCTCTGTACCTGACCGAGAACCTCGTTTCTGCTCCTGCTCCTACACCTGGCTGTGGTTCCTGTCTCCGGCTCGACTCGCGCCTTTGATTGTCCTCCCAACCACGGCTGGATGAAGCTCGTCTGCTGGACTTTTATATATGTACTTGTAGATTAAGATAAGTTAATTCTTCTCTAAGAGTTCTGGTAAATCGCCTGTCCGTCCTGGGGGAGGATCCCTCCTTCATGTGGGCACCCCTGAGGTTTCTTCGTTTTTTCCGGAATCCGGTTTTTTTGGGAGTTTTTCCTTACCGCGAAGGGGGGTCTAAGGGCAGGGATGCCAGTATAGCTTAGTCAGTTTGTTAGTTCATTTTAGTATTTTACTATTGCACTCTTTGTATTCATGATCCTTTTGATTTCATGTTTTACTTTGAAGCCCATCGAGACGACTGTTGTTGTGATTTTGGGCTATACAAATAAAATTGAATTGAATTGAATTGAATGAAGGACTCACCATTTGATACTGGTATTTTGACGTAAGACTTGTAGTGTTACCTGCAGACTGACGAGGGACGTATCAAGGGGGGAGAGATGGCTTCCAAGCATTTTTCATAGTGAAGAAAAACGTTATCTACGAACGTGCAAAATTCAACAAGAGAAAGCAAGAAGAAAATGAGACTGTGGATGCATCTGTTACTGCACTGTATGCATTAGCAGAACACTGTGGCTATGGGACACTTCATGATGAGCTCATACGTGATCGACTGGTGGTCGGTTTGTCAGATAAACGCCTGTCTGAACGCATGCAGCTAGACCCGGATCTTACGCTGGATAAAGCGATTAACATGGCACGACAGAGCGAGGAAGTGAAAAGGCAGCAATCTTCACTGCAAGGTGACACCAGGACACAGCCAGGAGATGCTAAATGTGTTGACAGGGTGCACAAAAGCAGCAGAAAGTTTAAAACCAAATCACATCCAGACGTCAAACAGAGCAAATCGTGGAGGCCTCAACACAGTAAACCAAATGCACAGTGTCATAAGTGCAGCAGTTCATCACCACATCCAAAACGTGAGTGTCCAGCTAATGAAACTGTATGTCATGTATGTGGAAAAAAGGGACATTACATGAGAGTGTGTAAAAATAGAAAGACTTTGAATGAAGTGGAGGAAGATGTCAGTGCCTTATTTCTTGGCAGTGTTACCAACAATGGAGAGACGTGGATGGTAAACATCCTCATAAACAACAGAAGCGTGTCATTCAAAATAGACACAGGAGCTGATGTCACAGTTTTGCCACTTCATGGGTTCAAAGAAATCTTCAGAGACAGTTGCCCACCCACTCTTCAAAAACCAACCAAGCCTCTGTTTAAGCCGTTGGAAGTCCTCGGTTCACAGAGATGAGACTAAGGAAAGGAGCTAAAGAAGCAAGAGAGGATGTGTACATCCTGAAACACCTGCACACAGCATTGCTGGGAAGACCTGCTATCCACAAGTTGGAGTTAGTTACTGGAATAGACACTCTCAGCATCGAAACACTAAAAGTCAGCTACCCAAAACTGTGCAGCGGTCTTGGTGAAGTGAAGCAGCCATACAACATCAAGTTAAGGCCAGATGCTCAGCCTTTCTCATTAAAGACACCTCGGAGAGTTCCATTGCCGCTCATGGACAAAGTGAAGCAGGAACTGTCCCACATGGAAGACTTAGGTGTGATAAGCAAAATAGAGGAGCCAACAGACTGGTGTTCTGGCATGGTGGTGGTACCCAAAAAGAAAACAGACAAGGTGCGTATTTGTGTTGATCTCACACACCTCAACCTTTCTGTGTGTCGAGAAAAATACATCCTGCCATCAGTGGAAGAGACATTAGGCAAATTGGCTGGAGCCAGAATTTTCAGCAAACTGGATGCTAATATGGGATTTTGGCAAATTCCCCTTACAGAAGAGTCAGCCAAATACCTTTATTACACCATTTGGCCGTTACTATTTTAGGCGGCTACCCTTTGGCATTGCTTCTGCTCCTGCACATTTCCAGAACAGAATGTCAGAAGTCATAAACAGTCTGGAAGGTGTGGTTTGTCACATGGACGATGTGTTGGTTTGGGGCAGAACACAGGAAGAACATGACACTCGCCTACACGTTGTGCTTAAAAGGCTGCAGGAGGCAGGCATTTCACTGAATGTGGAAAAATGTGAGCTGTCAAAGCAGGAAGTGATCTTCTTAGGACATGTCATCTCAGCCAATGGCATTAGTCCTGATGAGAAAATGAGAGAACCAACAAATGTTTCTGAACTGAGGAGTTTTCTAGGAACAGTTAATCAGCTTGGAAAGTTCATCCCTCAGCTGACAGAAAGAGACAAACCCCTGAGAGATCTTCTTTCTAAAAAGAACCACTGGGTGTGGGGGATTGACCAGGCTCAAGCATTTCAAGATTTAAAAGACTCTTTGGCCTCACCTCCAGTGTTGGCCGTGTATGATCCAAATCGGGACAGTAAAGTCTCAGCAGATGCATCGTCGTATGGACTAGGGAGCGTCCTACTCCAAAAATGGGGCAGCGATTGGTGTTCTGTGGCTTATATCTCACGCTTTCTCACGCCAACAGAGCAGAGATACGCACAAATAGAAAAAGAAGCCTCAGCACTCACTTGGGCTTGTGAAAGGTTCAGAAACATCCTGATAGGCAAGCACTTCCAGATGGAGACTGACCACAAACCTCTCCTGAGTTTGTTAGGGTCCAGCAACTGGATGCCCGTCCTCCATGCATTCAACGGTTTAAAATGCGCCTTATGCGTTATTCCTACTCAATATCGCATGTGCCAGGAAAAAGCTTGTGGACGGCAGACATGCTATCACGTGCTCCCCTGTTGAATAATGAAACACCCATGACAAGGAGTTGCTGGAGGACACAAATATATATGTGGACAGGATAATGGAGAACCTACCAGCAAGCACCTTCTATTTGGATCACCTGAAACAAGAGCTGCAACAGGACAGTGTGTGTGCACGTGTGATGCAACTCTGTGAGCAAGGATGGCCGACTCACTACAACGGTGAACCAGCAATCAGACCCTACTGGGCGGAACGAGCATCACTCTCAGTACATGATGGACTGCTGCTCAAGGGAGACAGGCTTGTTATCCCTTCTTCACTGAGATATGGGGTGCTCACAACACTGCATTAAGGTCACCAAGGAGTCGTGAAACGTGCACAGCAGTCGGTGTGGTGGCCTGGATTAAGCCAACAGATAAATGAGTTAGTTCTCTACTGCCGGATCTGCAGTAAAGAGAGGCATAATCCTGCAGAGCCGTTGTTGCCAACCCAGTCCCCAGGAAGACCGTGGCAAAAACTGGGAGCAGATTTGTTCGTGCTGGGAGCTAAAACTTACCTGCTAGTAGTGGATTATGCATCCAGATTTGTGGAAATTGCTTTGCTTACAACCACAAAGTCTGCAAACGTAATTCACCATTTAAAATCTATCTTTGCACGCCACGGCATTCCAGAGCAGCTGGTGACAGACAACGGGCCTCAATTCTCTGGAGCTGTTTTTGCAGAGTTCGCACAATCTAATGGATTCCATCACATCACCAGCAGTCCCAAACATCCACAGAGTAATGGTGAGGCTGAGAGAGCAGTCAAGACCATAAAAGAACTCCTGAAGAAAGCTGCTGATCCCTATCTTGCACTGCTGGCATACAGAGCTACTCCACTGAACGGATGCAGCCCTGCTCAGCTTCTCATGGGGAGGAGGCTTCGCACCACAGTGCCGACATTTCCGGCTCTTCTACAACCTGCTCTTCCCGACATGGAGGCTGTTTCACATAAGGAGAACAAGAAGAGGATGAAAGATGCACAGCTGTTCAATCAGCACCATCGAGCACGGAACCTTCACCAACTTGTTCCAGGACGAGAAGTGTGGATACCAGATCTAGGATCAGGTGGAGCTGTGGTGAGCAGACACACAACCCCTCGCTCATACATGGTTGAAGGACCTCATGGGACAGTAAGGAGAAATCAACGTCACCTTGTTGCCATGAAGACTTTACCCGAACAGAGCCAGAGCGACACAGAGCAACTGGTTTCAGTTGTGCTCCAGAACAACAACCACCAGAGTCGCTGATCCAGAACTCATCTGAACTGACATCTACCCCCAGAACCAGGTCTGGGGGAGCTGTTATAAAACCAACCAGACTGGATTTATAGATTGTTTAAATAATGAAACATTTTCAGCGATGTTGGACAAAAAGAATGTTTTGTATTATGTTGTTTTTTTTTATAATAGAAAGACTCTCCAACCTCAATGCAGAGTTCTTTGTAAGGGTTGTTAAACAATGACAGTTTAATAATTGTTTGTTCTATTTCAAAAAGGGGAGATGTGGTGTTATGCCATTGTTTAATTGGAAATCTGTTAATTATCCCTTGTGCTATCCTAGGCACTTTACCATTAAGAGGTGGGTCATCTAGACCCACTAGACAGTGCTCTGAACCTTTTTTCTTCAATGATTTGTGATCTTCACTGGTGTCCATGGATTACATGAAATCTTTCCACCTTTATCCACCTTTGTCATGGTAGGGAGAACACGTCAATGGAAGGGGGGGGGTCATCTAAGATAGCACAAGGGTTACAGAACTACAGGGTCGCATTGTTATGACGTCACAGCGGTGTGGGGGCAGCGGGAAGCGTGGCTAGACCGAGAGACACATGTTGAAGGCTGTCTTAGGAATGTTTGAATAAAGCGCCCTAACAAGCAAACAGTTGGACCCTTATTTGTTTCCCTAAATTTAAATAACACGACAGGGCCATCGCCCGTATTGCCCGTGGCGAAAACCGCTACTGCCTAGAATGCATCATGCTCTCCATCATCTTCCATCTCTAAAGAAGGTACTGAAAAGATGGGAAACATCATTTCTACCATGTTTCCTAACATGAGCATGAACGTTTAGTCTGCCACAGACCTGGAGGACTAGAAGAAGGTTTAAAACAGGAACTGAAGAACTCTGAGTCTGAGCCTCTTTCTTCTTCAGGTACTGCTGGAGCAGGAACATTCTGCTGCCTGAAACCCACTGTTTACTGAGGATAAATGATGCATTTCCATCTTCTCTTTTCTCCCAGACATCCCTCCAGGTCTTCTTAGAAACCAGACCAAATCCAACCAGCTGGTTGTTCTCACTACCAAGGTGTCTCCACTGATCTTTCAGCTAAATAGTTTCTCAGATCTCTAATTTTGCATATTCCTGCAATACAAAAAAACCTGCATATATATATAATCCATTAAATGCATCATAAAATACTGTAACCCCTGTTATGCATATTAAAAATAGCATATAAAATGTAATGTTCATCTCCACATTCCCTTTGGTAAAATGAAAAAGGTTTTGAAAACACACACGCACACACGCACACACACACACACACACCCACTTCTCAACGTTTCTAGTTTGAAGACGTTCTTCTCATCCAGCTGTTATCCTCACTGCTGGAGTTTCATGTTCAACAATGACGGGAAGAGAAATGTCTTCAGATTAGAAACTTTGTCCTGTTATTATTTTTTACTTACATCATACTTTAACTTGTTGTGCTCTTGTGTTTTAGCAGCGATCAGATGAACTCTGGCCGCAAGATTGTTGTTGTTTCTCTTCCTGTAAATTCCTCACTACTAAGACGGTGTGGAAAAAAACCTTGCTAGTGGTGAAAGACTGTATTACATCTGAAGCTACCATAGAGAATGAGGGGGAAAAGTCAGGTGCTTGGATACTGTAATTTCGCGATTGCGTAAATCTGCGTTGTGATTGGCTGCCTGTGTTGCAGCAGAATTGTCATTGGCTGTTACGTGTTACAATCTGCATATCTCTCCTATCAACGACCACAGCCCCTACCTCCAGTGCGATCCTTGCTGATAGACTGTTTTAACGGAAAGAGACGGCATTTTCCTAAATTTTTCTAACTTTAATTTATAGCAGCAGCTTCGTCTTCCTCCCTAAGTCATGGTTTGGTCACGATGTCTGCAGCAGAGTTCTGTTGTGTTTCTGCTTCTTGTCTGTGGATTTCTGCATGTGTGTGGTTCTGGTTGTGTTCACATGTTGAAGGTAAGTTCATGAATGTTCTGTTCTTTAGTTCAAGTTTCTGTTTGATGTTTAGAAACTTCCACCTTTTATGGTGGCGGTTCTTTCTAAAGACTATTCAATGAACTAACGTCTGAATTTGGAGAAAGTTTGTTTTAATGAATTCAGACACAAAATGATGACAATCTGGAAGATTTGACACACAGTTTCTCTGTATGTGGAACTCTAGATTTAATTTAAAAGTAAAGGTCTGCTAAATTTGTACCAAAACTTCTGCTGTGAATCTTTCAAACCATGTTTTAGTTTGTTTTCCTCAAATGTTCCTCAGAAACTGAGTATTCAGTCAGTGATCAAAGACTTTAAAGTAGAAACTGTTTTGGTAGAAATGAGGTGAAAGACTGAAAACATTTGACTAAATGAATAATCATCAGGAATCATTGATTGAAATGTGTCTTTAGATAGAATTAGAAGAAAAAGTAGAAAAGTTTCTTCCTGTTTTCTTTGTTTCCAGGTGAACCAATCATTGCTGCTCCTGGTGATTACGTCATCCTGCTGTTCCGCCTGGACTCTCAGGAGGATCTGCAGAATCACAGCGTGGAGTGGTTCAAACGAGACATGAAGCATTTTGCTCCACGCTCCATCAGCCCCTGAAGGAGCTAGTTTGCACTTTGATCCGTTCTTGATTTCTGAATCATGAAGATCTTCTATCTGCTGTCTTTGATTCCTTTGGTGGTGGAAGGACTTTCAGGTAAATTTTAAACTTTTTATTTAGACTCATCCTGATTCATGCAGCAACTGAACTCTGTCATTCTATGAGTTTCTGCTAATTCTGTGATCATTAGGCTGTTAGAGAATAGTTTTTATCAATGTTAACCTTATATGTTAGACGTTTACTGCTTTATTTATTGCTGAGAGAAAGGCAGAGCATGGGGGGGGGGGGGAGTCCTCAGATGCCCAACGAGTCCTTTAAGGACATTTTTGTCCCATTCTGGTGTGTGAAATCTGTCTGTGATACAAATTATTCAATATCATCTAAAGATGAATAATACTTGAGCCAAATAAAATGATGAATTGGAAGATAATGATCAATCCTCATCTCACGGACAGCCATGTGTTTCTAAGAGTGTAGAGCATTTAGGAGGGGAGGAGTTCGTCCTTTTTACTACAGGGAGACACTGGCAGGGCATCATTCCACATCTATTTGATCATTAGCCTTTGGTATAAACAAAATGACAACATGTCATATTACTGTCCAATCCAGTAGAGTTTTGAGTAAAAAGTGGTGTGACTAATCATGGGGGGGTCCTTCTCTGTAAGCTGTGCTACAATAGAGACGTTTTTATAAAAAGCTAAGATAAAGATCTTTTTAACACGATTTTTAAACACAGTTTCTTTGTACTTTTATAAAATTTATTCATACAATATGTTTATTGTGTATATATATATATATATATGTTTAATATGTACAATATGTTTGTTTGTGTGTGCATGTGTGTGTATGTGTGCGTGTGTGTGTGCGTTCATGTGTGTGTCCGATTAATCATTTTCTCATATGGTGTACTCCTTTCCGTTTTTTTTTTTTAGATTTAATATAAATTTTTATAATAGCGAATTATATATTTCATTTTGTGTTTAAGGACATAAAATATGAGCTTTAATTTTATTTTACTTTCTATTCTTCAGTTCTTTTCATTTTCATCATCTCTGTCCTGTAGGATCTGCTCTGAGCTCTGATGTCATCACTGGCATTGGTGTTCTTGGAGGTGTTCTTCTTGGTGTTGCTGTTGTTGGGGGGATCCTGGCGTTTTTACGTTCTAGGAGGTCAGTCATAAATAAATTACCTTTTAATGTTTTTACTGAACAGAACTGTTAACTTCTAATCTCTTTGTTCAGAAACAGAAACAGAACTGATCTCCAACCAGATTCTTCTTCCATCGCTCTGAGGTGAGAACCAAGTTTATGTTATTCATTCATTTGTTCAGACAAAATTAAAAAACATAGTTTTCTTTCTTATTTTATCCTCATTTTTAATCAAGTGATGATATTTTGGACTAAATTTATCCTCTAAACTAAACTGTACTGAGATCAAGATTCTGTAGAAAGAGACTGACTGATAACGTTGGTTCTGCTTTGCTGTCAGAGTTAGTTTTAGTTTTAGATAATTAATTAAAACTAACATCTAGAAAATCGAGAAGAAAACCAGAAAAAAAGCAAAGTTCATCAGAATGTTTTGATGCTGTTTTTGTGAAAGCTGCTGTAACAAAAGAAAAACAAACCACTGATGGTCACAAATCTGACTGATCGATACTTTACACCACATTGAGTGGCTCCTTTGTACCACAACTGCTGCTTAATATGTAACTAATATGAAATAAACCATCCATCATCCATCCATCCATCCTCCATCATCCATCCATCATCCATCATCCGTCCATCATCCATCATCCATCCATCCATCCATCATCCATCCATGTTCTCTACCTGCTTGTTTCTGTTCAGGATCATGGAGGAGGGGGAGTCTTCCCAGCCACCGTTGGATGAAGGGGGGGTTGACCCTGAACAGGTCTCCAGTCCTTTCATAGATGATCATCTGAATCAAAGTCATGATGGAGATGTTCCAGATCACTACAGTGAAGGAGGAGCAGAAGCAGCAGCTGGAAAAAGAAATGACCTCTGACCTTTTGTATAAGATTCTGCACTGATTTGTACCATAAAACTTATTGGATTGAAACATTTGACATGAATTAGAACAAATGTTTTTGGACGTTATGGATTCTCAGTTCAGAAATGAATAAATAAATATTGGCTTTATTTGAAACAATGAACAAAGCTTTGGATCTTTTGTTATAGAAACAGCGTTTAATGCGACTGACACATTTCTATAGAATATGGTGTTATTGTACCACGTCTTCTGAACAGAAACATAAACAGATGTGAGCTGAGCCTGAGATCAGGCCAACACCACCAGCATAGCAGCTGAAACACTGGACTGATATTTTTAGTTCATTTTCTTCTAGTTTCTCTGTTGAAATGTTCTTTATTTGTTTGTTTGTTTATTTCCAAGTGTTAAACTAAAAACAATAAATGACAGTAAATGACTCAGTGAGGCTTCAATGGGATTGTTGCTGTCATGGTTCAGAACTGAAAACATTAAAAAAATCATCCAAAAATGTTTTTTCTTCTAAAAACTACAAATCCCAGTTTTTTTCTGGTTGAAGCTGCAGCCACTGAAGGTTAAAAACTCCTGTTTGGTGAGATCAATAAAGTTTGATTGTGGTTGATGATATTTGTGTTTATGTCTGCTGTTTATGGCAGAAGAATTTCAATGGAGTAGAAGTTCCAGAGAACCTTTGAGCAAACCTGTTTGGATGGTTCCCCTCCTGGACAGCAGGTGGCAGACGTGAGCAGGACGCTCAAACCCAGATTTCTCTTTTTTCTATTTATGTACAAACATTTGAAATACACAGACAACAATAACTATAGTGAAAAATAAGTAAATAAATAGTAAATATGAATAATTCTGATGAACAATTTTCGTCCTTGAACACGAACAAAAACAGAAATATGATAAACCATGAAAGGATGTTTGCTTTGATGTGTAGAAAAGAGAAACTAAAGAATTGAAGCTGTAAGAAACTGATCATTCCTGCAGAAAGATGAGATCCTGAGAGAATTCAGGACTCACTTTTTGTTGTCTCCTCTGAAAGACACAGTTGGGAAAACCTTCCAGAAGGATCCAGAACAGAGACCCAATACATCCATTGATTGATTGATTTGGTTTATTTCTAGACAATACAAGAAAAAACACACAGATTTATCAAACTCCTGACAGAAATAATCAAATTCTTTGATTAGAAACAAACAACCAGATCAATGCAGATTACTTTTAGGAACCAAATGGAGATCTTCTTGATGATTGATCATCTTCAGAAAACATTCCTTCATGGTTTCAGGAAACAGTGACATGAATCACACACCATGGAACAGATCCTGGAGGAAATCCTCATGGATGATCCAGAATCATCTCACTTCAGCTGCAATCCAAGTGTGGCTAGATAACAGGACATCCAACAGAAATCAACCACAACATCCAGATGTGGATTTGGTCAATGGCTGTCAGCCAATCATCATCCTCACCGTCAAACACTTCAATGACATCCAGATGGGCCATGGAACATCCTGTGACATCACTGCACACGCGTGTTCCCACTGAACTGAGCGCCACACTCCGCTAGCATCAGAAAGATGTGAGCGTTCAGCGTTAGAGTCCTAGCTAGGTCTGCAGCGGATCCCAGACTCACTGATGGGATGGAGTCACGCTTTCAGAGTCACGCTTCAGATCAGTTTAAGGTCAGGAAGAAGGAAAAAACAGGACAAAACTACCAGATTAAAGCTGACAGACGATTTATTTCATGTTTCAAACACATAGTTCATACAAAAATACATCAAGTATTTACAAACACACACAGACCAGAAACCACTGCAATCATTTTCTCACTGAGGACGATTTCTAAAAACACTAAAGACATTTCTGAACTCAAGATATTCCTAGAAAAACATCAAGACGTCCAGATAAACAAAAGTGCATTTTAGTGCATTTTATTCTGAGAAACACAAACAGATGATTACTAGATGATGAACGCCACTGGGTTGGGGTTCTCCGGTCCACGTGTGCAGAACCGTGGCTACTGATGGATCCCGGTTCATCGTCAACCGTTGCCCCCTTACTGCTAACCGTGGGGGCAGATGCTGATGTGACTCATTGTTGTCCTGGATGGACCGAGGTCGGTGACTTTAGGTTCTCCAGGTAGAACTTTAGAATAGAATAGAATAGAATAGAATAGAATAGAATAGAATAGAACAGAATAGAACAGAATAGAATAGAATAGAATAGAATAGAATAGAATAGAATAGAATAGAATAGAATAGAATAGAATAGAATAGACAATAAAAATAGTAAAAAATAGCAATAGACTAAAAAGATTAATAGATAAAAAGATAAATAATATAAAAAACAGTGGGTAAGAAAATGAAATGAAATAAATAAGTAAAAACAAGAATTACAAGAAATTGCTTCTAAGATGTCCTGCCAGAGGATTGTATTGCCTGATGACACGAGGAACAAACGATGGCTTCAGTCTTTCTGTGGAGCAGCGCTGGGACAGCAGTCTGCTGCTGAATGTATTCCTCCTGCTGGTGAAGGCCTCATGTAGGGATGTGAGGGATTCCTCATGATGGCCCTGAACCTGCTCAGACTTTTCTGTTCTGCCACCTCCTCCACAAGATCCAGCTTCAGTCCCACCACAGAGCTCGCCCTCTTGATGATCTTGTTGAGCCTGGAGATGTTCTTCTTGCTGCTATTGCACCAGCACACAGCAGCATAGAAGAGAGCACTTTCCACCACTGACTGATAAAACATGTGGAGCAGTTTAGTGCAGATGTTAAAGGAGCGCAGCCTCCAGAGAAAGTACAGCCTGGATTGGGTCTTCTTGTAAAGCTGGTCCGTGTTTGTACAGTCCAGCTTGTGGTCCAACACAACCCCCAGGTACTTGTAGGTCTGTACCATCTCCACACTTTCTCCCTCTATCTGCACGGGCTGAGGAGTTCGGGCTTTCCTTCTGAAATCCAGAACCATCTCCTTGGTCTTCTGGATGTTCAGCTGCAGCTTATTCTCCCCACACCAGGCCACAAAGTCCTCCACCAGCCGCCTGTACTCCCCCTCCTCTTCTCCTTTGATGTAAGCCACTTTAGCTGTATCGTCTTAGAACTTCTGCATGTGGCAGGTTGAGGTGTTATAGCGGAAGTCGGACGTATACAGCGAGAAAAGAAGAGGAGACAGCACAGTCCCCTGTGGTGCCCCTACACTGCAGCTGAGGGTACTGGAGACAGACCCCCCATGCGGACATACTGCTCCCTGTTGGTCAAAACGTCCATGATCCAGGACACCAAGAATGGTTGCACAGTCATCCTGGTGAGCTTCTGCTGCAGCAGGTGAGGATGGATGGTGTTAAGGGCACAGGAGAAGTCAAAGAAAAGCATTCTCACAGCGTCACCTCCTTCATCCAGGTGAGAATAGGTGCAGTGTAGCAAGTAGAGGATTGTGTCCTCCACCCCTACTCTCTCCCTGTATGCGAACTGCAGTGGATCCTGATCTTTATTCTGAAAAGTCTCTTCAATCCTTGAAGACGAGCAAAGCAGCTTTGGAGAGATGGGATGCCTTCAGACCAGAGGAGGTTTCTGACCCTACATGAAGAAAACAAAGGATGGAAGAACCTGAACAGAACCAGAACCACAAACATGCAGAAATCCACAGAAAAGAAGCAGAAACACAACAGAACTCTGCTGCAGACATCATGAACCGAGACTGAGACAGGAGAGTAGAAGTCTGTTCTGCTGCTGTTACTCCTTCAGGTGACACTCCCCACAGATTTGCTGTAACCTGATCTCACATTGTAGTGTCATGATCGTCCACTAGGGGTCCCACGGAGCAGGAACTTTCCCCCCCATAACATCCACAGGACTGGATCTCTGGATGACTTTGAGTCAAAGACCAAAATCAGACATGAACAGCAGCTTTTCTGACATGAATAATGCAGTTATTGGTGCACCATAGGTGTGACCATGTTAATCACTTCAATGAAACTTGTCCATTCAGGAAAAAAGATCCAGACCATAAACGCAGGAGGGTTCATCTTTTTATTGATTTCACAGTTTTACCTTCACTGTTGTTTTTCTGCTGTGACATTTCTCTCTTAAATCCAGTGGTGGATCGTACATTACACACCTGGGCCTTCAGTAGAGCTACGTCTGAATCATTTAACCCTTCATGAACCATTTTTATTTCTCTAAATAAACTGGATAAACAAAACTAAAGAAATCTCACCATGCAACTACAGCCAGCACAAACACATTGAAAACAATCACATACATTATGAATATTATTTATTATGGTATTTATCATAATAAATGCCTTCACTTGGGTTTTCACCTTAAACCTAACTAAATCCTCCATGGAGTACATCACAGTCAGTCTGTTTAACCGATCCAGAAGTTCTCTGTGGATCTGTGTCAAACTGGACGAGGCTGCATGTGACTTCCTGAAACTTCTGTCCAATCAGAAGGTCTGAAAAGTGGGACATTGCATAGGCCTGCTAGAAGGCCCTGCTGACACCATCTCAAAATCTGATTGGTTGAAAGAAATGAATGACCGACATTGATTTCGCATCACAGGACCTTCAGAACAGAGAGTGAAGGTCCTTACCCTGCCTGGCAAAAAAGTACAGCTGAAATGCGATTGGTTAAATAGTCCAATGCAAAAATACGTCTGTCTGGAAGCAGCATAACCGTCATAAACACAATAAAAGGGAATGGACGGACCATTTGGGATGATTGAATGAGTATGCATGGACAAAATATTATTACTACATGTGTTAGGGTTACGTAATTATCGTTTGCTTACACGCTATAATCACCATAATATTATGGTCTGAATTCTATCTTTCAGTAAGAAAACAATGACGTGGGAAGGCAGAACTCCTCTGTGACAGACAAGCTCCTCTTTCTGCAAAGTCTGGCAAAAATTCTCATCTCCTGTGTGGTTCTTCTCTTTGTTAGGGAAAAGTCAGAACACTGACAACATGATTCAGTTATTTTTTAGGCCTTCAGAGAAGGTCTTGAAGGCCCTGACGGCCCACAACACATTGATTAAATACATAAATGTAAAAGTTTTGAACTGTGCGGTTTAAGAGTCTAAATATCAGAGCAGCTTCAGGAAAATAGCACCAAAAAAAATCACAGCTTAGTCCTATAATAAATACCAGGGACGGGTTATTCTTTCAGACAACACAATATCTCCCCTTTATGACACGACCTCTTGAGGTCACTTTCAGTTTGAAAAAACCCTGAGACTCTCAGGTTTCAACTGTCTGTCTGTGTTCATTTCACTTTGTTCTGGTAGAACTTCCAACATTTTAGCTCACAGACACCTTTGATGTTGTCTAGAAGAACACCAAGAACCACAGGAACCTGAACAGACCTGCTGTGGGTCGGTTCCTGAAGGAGAACATGAACCAAACTCTCAACACTTCAGATCAACCTGGATCAACACTTCAAACCACTGAGATCCACAAACATCGTCCTAAACCTCAGACCTTCAGACTTTACGGTGATCCAGCACACCTTCAGAGTTCAGGAGTTGAGAACCGCAGAAACAGATCCAGAAGGTTCTCCAGATAAATGAAGGAGTTCCAACCATCAGGCAGAAACGGGTCAGAACCAGAGCATCATCACGTCTTCATGGACCAGTTTCCATCCACGGTAACACAGCGGTGACGGGCGTGTAGCGTCTCCATGTGGCTGCAGCTTCAGAAAGTCTCTTCAATCCTTGAAGACGATCAAAGCAGCTTTGGAGAGATGGGATGTCTTCAGACCAGAGGAGGATTCTGACCCTACATGAAGAAAACAAAGGATGTTAGAAACTGAAGATTCCTGCAGAAAGATGAGAGATCAGAGAATTCAGGACTCACTTCTGGTTGTTTCCTCTGACAGACACAAACACAAACACCAGAGAGGATCACTGAGGGAAAAAGTCCAAGAAGGATCCAGAGAGCCGGTCTGGAGCGACTGATCCAGATCCGGTCTCCTCCTGGATCTGGAGTGGAGATGATGTCAACCTGGGATGTTTCCATGGTTGGAGCTCTGACTCCGTTTGGCTCTGAAACAAAGAGATGACATCATTTCCTGCCTGCTGTTCAGGACAAATGTTCTTCATGTGAGGGAGAACCTGCAGAGCAAACTCACCAACAACCAGCTGAACCGTCTCCCTGAAGTTCTTCCCAGGAATGAAGCATCTGTACTTCCCCTCATCCTGGAGCGACACGTTCCTGATCTTTAACGTCACGTCTCCTCGTTTTAGTCCGTCTTGGTCCAGAGACACTCTCGGGATCAACGACTCGTTCATGTGTTCAGTTATGGTCTGTCCATCCGAGTACAGATATACAAAACGCTTCATGTCCTCTTTGATCCACTCCACGCTGTGATCCTGCAGATCCTCCTGAGAGTCCAGGCGGCACGGCAGGATGACATCATCACCAGGAGCAGCAATGATTGGTTCACCTGGAAACAAAGAAAACAGGAAGAAACTTTTCTAAATCTGAGTCTTTACCTCCAAGTGAAAATGTCTTCTCAATGTTTGATTTCTGCTTCTAAAAGATCCAAAGTATTTCTGTCCACATAGATATCAGACCAAAGGACATGGGACTTTGATTGGACCAAAGACAAATCCTTTCAAAATAAAAGTCCAATCCAAACTAGAATCCAATCCAGAAATGAGTAAAGAGGATTAAAGCAATAGTCTTTTCTAATTCTATCTAAAGACACATTTCAATCAATGATTCCTGATGATTATTCATTTAGTCAAATGTTTTCAGTCTTTCACCTCATTTCTACCAAAACAGTTTCTACTTTAAAGTCTTTGATCACTGACTGAATCCTCAGTTTCTGAGGAACATTTGAGGAAAACAAACTAAAACATGGTTTGAAATATTCACAGCAGATGCATAGTTAGAAATTAACAGACTTTTACTTTGGTTTAAACTAAAAAAGGATAAAAGGTTCCAAGTACAAATAATCTGTGTGTCAAATCTTCCACATTTTAATCATTTTCTGTTTGTCTGAATACATTGAAACAACTTTCAACAATTCTGCAGAGAAGAAGCAGAAACAGACCAGAATTCATCCATCAGGACTGAACTAAGACTGAAACGCAGACTTGTTCAGAGTTTGTGAAGAGCAGAGACGTTAGACTTGGTAAACGGATGAGAAACTATGATGAACTGTCAGTAGATACTAGATCAGTCCTCTTATGGGTGGGAGTGGTCTAATGTTTGCTACTTGCTATTCTCCCACGACTTTCCAGCATCTTCAGGTTGACGAAGACGTCTGTGTTCGTTTCAACAATCAGGCGTCAACAGCTGATTGTATCAACGATGCACCAGCAGAAGATTTCAGACCAAAGTGGAGGAAAACAGTCAAAATGGAGAATGAGAAGAACTAGAAGGAGCTGCATTTCCAGAAGAAAATGCAGGGTTGAATGGTGTACTGCTGAATGAAAGCTGAATTAGCTGAAGAAATGGCTGAACTGTACTGGAAAAACCTTGAAAAGTTAAAGGTGCAAAACTCCTAGCAGGAATAAGCTGAAAAAGTTGAACATTGTAATAGTAGATTGGCTAAAATAGGTCAAGGTTTGTAGAAGGAGTTAAGCATTAAAGCTGAAACTTTTGAAAATGTGAAGATGTTGCTAATATGGCTAAAAGTTCTAGCACTGAAATCAGCATCATCAACTGACTCAAAAAAACACATTGTTTGAGAGTATCATATTGGTAAAAGCTACATGTTCTAAGTTGATAGAAAATCCACTTTTTTCAAAATGGCGGCTTTTCTATTAATTTTATCTCCATAGCAACACCCGCAAAACTGTAGTTGGTGTTGCCATCCCATAATAATTTCAAAACTTATATTGAAATACAATTTCTTATGAGCAGTTTAATGTTTGAACGGTGTTTCTAGCTAAAGGCATGTTGAAGTTACAATGGTTTAAAGAAACAAAGGTTTCAAGGATTCTCCATGTATTTTAATGGAGAAAAAATCTTGGAAAATCCTGGAATGTCTTGAAAAGTTCAAGGATTTCAAGGTCAAAAAAGTCATAGCTGGAATAAGTTGAAAGAGTTTAAAATTTTAATAGTTGAATGGATGAAAATTTTTTGAAGTGTCCGAACCGGGTCTCGAACCGGCAACCTCTTGTACCATAACTTCCCAATGTATTTTAATAGGGCAAAAGTTCCCGGAAAACCTGGAATATCTTAAAAAGTTGAACGATTGAAAAACTAAAAGTCATACCAGGAATAAGCTGAAAGAGCTGAACAATTTAAAAGTTGAATGGTTAAAAATTGTAGAAGGCGTTAAGTGCCGAAAAACGGCGGAAGATAGCATAAGAGGAAAACAAAGGGTTGAATACATTCAACAGCATTCAACCAATTAGCAGAACTATAGTACTGAGATAATTTCTCTTCCAGAGGATCAATAACATTTTAAAAAGTTCAATTCTATGGTAGTTAAATAAAGAGGCTCAACGCGCATGCTCACTCAGTTGATCTTAACCGGCAAATTCAATTCTATAAAATAACTTTATTGATCACAACGCTCCAAGACAAAACAGTGTAACTTAATAACAGGAAAAGAACAAGCCAGGGGGCGGCAAATTATTATTATTATTTATTTTTTAATATTATTTATTTTTTTTACTATTATTTTTGACTTTTAAAAAGAAAACAAAAAGTCTGACATTCAAAGAAAGAATGTTGTTCAGATTTTCCTCATTTTCTGTCCGTCTGAATACATTGAAACAAAGTTTCAACAATTCTCCTGAGAAGAAGCAGAAACACAACAGAACTCTGCAGCAAACATCTCTGAACCAAGAATGAAACTGAAAGACGGAGCTGCTGCTTTTAAAACCAGTAGGTGACGTGAAAAGTTTGAGGCCACTCCTCCAAGGCAGAACGGGAGGAGCCCCCACCAGAGTGCCACAAACCCGGCTTGTGTTCACCAACACAACATGCTCAAGCAAAAACTGTGCTTCAAGGGTTAGGCTGATTATTTTTATGGACTTTTACCCTCAAATTTAGAAAATAAAATCACCCGTACAGAGAAACTGTGTCAAATCTTCCAGATAGTCATCATTTTGTGTCTGAATCCATTGAAACAAACTTTCTCCAAATTCAGACGTTAGTTCATAGAATAGTCTTTAGAAAGAACCGCCACCATAAAAGGTGGAAGTTTCTAAACATCAAACAGAAACTTGAACTAAAGAACAGAACATTCATGAACTTACCTTCAACATGTAGACAGAACCAGAACCACACACATGCAGAAATCCACAGAGAAGAAGAACCAGAAACAGACGAGAACTCTGCTGCAGACATCCTGAACCGTGACTGAGGGAGGAAGACGAACACGCTGCTACTATTAAATAGGGTCGAGACGCTATATTCTGTTAGATCCCAGCCTGGAAGCCTACAATCGGCAAGTAGCACTCACAGGAGGCAATAGTCACACTCGTCACGCAAACGCACCAGCCCCGCCCACAACCGCCAAGCTGGTGCAGAAACTGCAGAGGGAAGCAACCATTACCGGAATGAACTTGGACCCGACTCCGGCGTGTGTCTGTCTTGGTTGTTTTATATCTTTTTGATAAGTTTTACACATAAAACAGTCACTTGTGGATTTCCAATCTTTAATGATCACTCTGGTGTCCAAAAATCTTTTCCACCGTTTCTTCTTGAATTCCTCGTTCCTCCGCCGCTCTCCCACCGACTGTGGAAAAAGACGTGGAAAACACGCCACTGTCGCCGCGGTAAAGAAGCGGGAACATCGAGCACCTAAAGACTTGTTTCGGTCATTTTACTGGAGCCGACGTCTGTGGAAGTGCGGTCTCGCTGAACTGGCCCAATGAGTGATATCACTATATATATCACTAAATAACTCATTGGTCTCGCCAGCCGGCACTGACTTTGCGCATGCGTGTTTCCATCCCAGTTTACGGTACAGACGCCCAGTGAGCTGAATAGACGGTATAAAGGCGCCTAAATTAAAAACACGCTTAAGGTTTTGGGCCGAAGAAGAGAAACATTTACTGAACACACTAAAGCTAAACTTTTACACCTTTTAAACGGAACTTTTTGAACATAAATTTGAATAAAAACAGGAACATGAATCCAGAATAACTCAAGTTAAACCTTAAATAATTTATAATATTTTGCCCTCCATAGAAATATATTCTGTCAAAATTATACAAATATGAACATGCTGCAGAACAAAAAAAAGAAAGCCTGAAAATACTAATAAGAAATAAATCAAATAACTTCGTTTTCTTTGCTCTTTTATCATTTTTTAGAGCATTTTTTTAGAGTTGGACTCCTGCTTCATTTTTAGCAATAATTTCTTGGTGAGTGACGTCCTGTGTGAGTCTTTGTGAAACATATCAGAGGGATTAGATCTAAAAAATAAAACTTATTGTGATTAATATGTTTAGGTCTTATAAAACATTAAAGACTAAATCATAGAACTCATTACTCCAAACATATTTGGCATTTGGGGGGCTCAAAGCCTACCAGAAATAACCTGTTTGTCTGAAATATAATCAATCAGACAGATTCTAAAAGTGAGATTTAACACTGAAAGAGTGTTTTGTGTTGTTGAGCAGACATGGAATAGAATCAAACAAAAATAAAGAAACTCCACGTAAAGAGAACATCTGTCACGTCAACTCTTTTTAAAGTTGCTTCATTTAAGGTGACGTCAAACTTTCACTGGATTATTGTTGGTAATGATGTTCATGATCATCTCATCAGGTTTGCTGGAGCCTGCGATCAGCTGATTGACACCTGTCATCGGTTTCAGGAGCTGTCAAACACCCACAGCCCCCCCCCCCCCCCGCACTGCCGAGGGATCAACCAACCTCTGTGACATGTCATTTAAATTATTTAGAAATGCCCAACAATAGTCAATATTATTAATAATAATAATAATGAACCAATAGTAAGTCAATAATAATAAATAATAACAATAAATTTAAATTACTAACTCAATAAATAATAATAGTAAATACTGAAAAAACAAAAAGTCCAAAAGTTAACAATAGATTTACATATAAATCAATGTAACACTGATGGTGTCAGGTTTCTGCTTTAAGAGGAGATCTGGAGCTCTTTGCATTAAAGAACTTTTACATGAGCACTTGAGTATTTTCATTTGTGTTCATCTTTTAAATCAACAGATTTTAGAAGATTGTCAATAAATTACAGCTGTAGTTGTTTTTACACAAATAATTATATTGTCATGCTGCTGAAGTACATTAATTAGACAATTCATTTTGTTTCAATATTCAAAGTAAACTTTATTGTTAATCTCTATAATACATACATAGAAATTTCAATTCCTTTTCTCTTCAAATTCCAGTCTAAACGCAGAATCTAACTTCAAATTACAGAATAAAATAAAATAAGACGAACAAATAGGGTAACTATAAATATTAAAAAATATTAAAAAGTGAATAAATAATAATAAATAAAGTCAAAAAATGAAAAAAATAAATAAAAAATTCTACCTGTGTGGAAAGGGACAGCAACACGTTCTTTCAGAGAATCCTGACATTATGAACACAGAATTTTACAGACAAAGAAAGAAAGAATGCAACATCCTGCATTCCATTCTGTTGCTGACACATCCAACTGGTGTGAGCACCCAGTGATAGGCACACTGGGTGCTCACAACCACTGGGTGCTCACAACCACTCACTCACCTGTGCGCACAGGCTATGCGGCTCACTGTGCAGTCAATCACTTGACACAGTGCTCTCTGACTGGTATTTATAGCAGCAGCTCCGTCTTCCAGTCTCATTCATGGTTCATGATGTCTGCAGCAGAGTTCTGTTCTGTTTCTGGTTCTAGTCTGTGGATTTCTGCATGTGTGTGGTTCTGGTTCTGTCTACATGTTGAAGGTAAGTTCATGAATGTTCTGTTCTTTAGTTCAAGTTTCTGTTTGATGTTTAGAAACTTCCACCTTTCATGGTGGCGGTTCTTTCTAAAGACTATTCAATGAACTAACGTCTGAATTTGGAGAAAGTTTCTTTCAATGGATTCAGACATAAAATGATGACAATCTGGAAGATTTGACACACAGTTACTTTCTAAGGGGAAATTTGGTAATTCTGTTTTGGTAATTTCAAAGTCAAAGTTCGTTAATTTATTCTACGGTGCATAAGTTATTAAAAAAAACTGCTGCAGAACAGTAAGGTTAGATCACGGTTAGGTTAGGTCATCAAACGCTTCATGATAGAAACTGCAGAATAGAACACAAACACTTAGAAATAGAGTAATTATATATTCATAGAAGACTGACTGATAAGACATTATTCTTCAAAGTCTACTTGTTTTTAAATTCCAACATCAGTTACAACATGACCCTCACTTTCCTAAACAGTTTTCTCCTTCCCAGCCCCCCCCCCCCATCCGCCGCCCCCTCCATGTCTACTTTACCACTGTTTGCTTGTTGCTTTACTACTTTGGTTGCAGTTGGATGTCAAGAGTAGAGAATTGGAGTTCAGCTGTGGCTGATGGGATGGATGTTTAGGGATGGCCAGACGATGTTTGTCTGTTTTTATGTTTGTGTAAACAGTAGTAATCATTAACGCTCGTATTATCCTCAGATATTAATAACACATCTGACCCCAATGGTAATAGGAGGGTTAAAATAATAACAAACTGGATTTTTCTGTTTTTCCTTTGTTTTTCTCCAGTATTGGCCTCCAGTCCAGTGCTGAGTTCCTAAATTTGTTGTCAGCTACCAAAAACTTATTTATTAAATAAATAAGCATAAAATCCCACATTTAGCTAAAAGCCTGCAGAAACAAAGAGGTCTTTAGGTGAATCAGTGGAGCATCAGGACTGAGGTGGAGCGTTCCACACTTTAGGAGCATCACCAGAAACATTTGATCCCCTTCAGTTTTTAATTGTGTTTGAGAAAAAAAACATAAAACCAGACCTGATGATCTTAGAGAACCTGAAGGTTTGAGGAATTCTAAAATATTACAGATCTGATGGTTCTGAAACAAAAAAGAAGCTTCATGTCTCAACATCAGAAAAAGGTTCCATCACCTGCCACTAGAGAGCGCCACATTAACAGCTTCTAATGGGACGGTCACCTGGTTGTGGGTCAGTGGATCTAAAACTGACACTAAAATAGCACAAAGGAAGATTTAAACTTTTGAAAGTCAGTGGGGTAAAGAATTATGGGGATCTCATGGTTCTAAAAAAATGGCTGATGTTTTGATTTTAAAAGATAAATTTCTTGGGGAAATCATCCATCACTACAGTGACCCTAACGGGCATTTAATTATTATGGTGCTGTTAATCTCCCAGAATGTGGTGATCATTTCTAATGTATATGGCTACAACTCTCCTTTGGAAAACAGGCAGTTATTTGATTTATGGGATGAAAAAATTAGTTTGTGGCTTAAAAAATATCCTGAGGCCTTTTTGATTTTTGGTGGTGATTTCAATGTTGTTAATGACAACACCTTAGATAGACACCCTCCTAAAAAACTAATCCAAACAATACGTATTTAGAAAATTTCATGGATAAATTTGAAATTGTGGATGTTTTTAGAGCATTTTATTCCCTTCGTTAAAATCATTTACTTGGCACACCAAAGATTATTCTAAACAATCTGGGATTGATTACTGGCTGACGTCAAGAAGAATTAATGTCACTAATATTGATGTGAATTCTCATCCAGCTCCTTTTTCTGACCATAAGATAGTCACCCTAAAGTTAACTCTCTCCCCAATGTCCCACATTCATGGCTGTTTGCTGGAAAATAAATAACAGTCTTCTGTCCCACAACACTGTAATAGCAATGACAAAAAAATAATCCAATCATACTGGGAAGAAGCTACTGAATTAAAAATATTCAGCCCTAAATGGGAATTATTAAAATTTGATATTGGGAAATTTATGAGATCTTATAGTAGTAACTTAGCAAAACTTAGAAGGAAAGAGGAAAATGAACTTTGCTCTAAAATTGCTGCCTTGTCTAATAAAAGCAGTGAGAACATCACTGAAAATGAGCTGATAGAACTTGGTGAATATCAGAACAAGCTGGAAGAGATGTATGAAAGGAAAACACAAGGTGCATTTATAAGATCTAGAGCAAAGTGGATGGAAGAGGGGGAACAATGTTCTTCCTATTTTTTTGGGCTAGAAAATTCTAATTTCAGCAATAACTCTCTGGATTCTCTTCAAATTACCGACAACATTGAAACAGATCATAAAATTTTTGGCTCTTTTTGCTCTGACTTTTACAACAAACTTTACTCCTCTAATTACTCCGAAATGAAAACGCGTGAGCTGCTAGATTCTATTAAACATTGTAAGATTATCAGTGAAACACATAAAAAACTCTGTGATGCCAGTATAACCTTAGAGGAAGTGCAAGATGCTATAATGATTCTAAAAAAGAACAAATCTCCCGGTAATGATGGATTGTCAAGTGAATTTTACAAAAACTTTTCAACAGAACTTAGTCCTTTTATCCTGGAGACGCTCACTGAAAGTATTAATCTGGGAAAACTACCCCCTACTCTGACACAAGGTGTTATATCACTAATACCCAAACCTAAAAAGAATAAACTTCAAATTGATAACTGGAGACCTATCTCGTTACTTAATAATGACTATAAAATTTTAGCTCTAATTTTAGCCAAAAGAATTAAACAAAGCTTAACATCTATTATAGACATGAATCCCAATCAGGATTCATGTCTAATAGACACATTACTAATAACATCAGATTAGTTTTAGATTTATTGGATTATTCCGAACTAATAAATGAGAATAGTTTTATTCTGTTTTTGGACTTTTCTAAAGCCTTTGATTGCCTAGAACATGAATTCATTTATTGATCTCTAGAAAAATTTGGGTTTGGACCATTTTTTATAAAAGCTATTAAAACTCTCTACAATAATTCTAACAGTACAATCAAACTTAAATATGGTACGTCTCCAAGATTTCAGGTGGGTAGGGGGGTACGCCAAGGCTGTCCAGTGAGCCCTTATTTATTCCTGCTGGCAGCTTTCATCCAGGAAAATAACATCCATGGCATTTCAGTCGCTGAGAAACAAATTCTTATGAGTCAATTTGCTGACGACACCACTCTTTTTCTGAAAAATTCAGATCAAATTCCCGTTGTAATCAACCTTATTCATAAATTCTCAGAAGCTTCTGGCCTTAAACTTAATATAAATAAATGTGAACTTTGACCTATTTCAGAATGCGATCACTCAGTCTTACATGGTATACCTGTAAAATCACAAATTACTTATCTTGGAATTATGATTTCTAAAAACACAGAGGATAGATGCAACTTAAATTTTAATCCCATAATTGAAAAGACCAAAAAGAGATTTAACCGCTGGCTTCAGAGGGACGAGTGCCCCCTTCAGAGGTCACTTTAAGAAGAAGAACTTTATTATCCAAAGCTGAAGGAATCTCCAGATTAACATATCCAGCACTTGCCCTCAATGTTAACACATCCACATGTAAAACCGTTGATAAAATGCTTTACAAATTTATTTGGAAAAATAAAACTCACTACATTAAAGATAAAGTGCTTTTGAACACAATAGACACAGGAGGACTTAATGTCTTAGATTTCACCTTAAATTTCACCTTTAAGATCAACTGGATTAACAAATTTCTTAGCAACCCAGATTCCTTATGGAATTTTATTCCAAACTATTTATTTTCTAAACTGGCTGGACTCCCTTTTCTTCTCCAATCTAACTAGAACATTCAAAAGTTGCCCATTAAATTAGCAAATTTTCACAAACAAATGCTTCTGGCCTGGTCTCTAATCTATAAACATTCATTTTCTCCTCACAAGACTGCTCAGGAGGGTGTTTAATGTCATATAATCAATTTTTGACCACTTATAATATTCCAGTTACCCCCAAAGAATTAGCAATAGTCATGGATGCTATTCCTAAAGGTGTTATAATGTTATTTAAAGGTCTTTTTCACCCTTTGCCCTCACATTCAGTCTCTTTATTTGAAACAAATATTGGTAAGACCTGCTTTACTACAAGAACATCTACAAGAAATAAAAAATAAGATCCCTGTTTCAGAAAGATATTGCAGTTGTTTCCCTTGTGACCCCCTGTTGGAGAACATTTGCCCCAGATGATGAATGGAAGAAAGTTTGGACTTTGTCCTCCAAATATTTTATTTCAAATAAACCCAGGGATGTTTGCTTTAAACTTCTTCACAGATGCTGCAGCCAAATCCTCATCACACACAGACATTGATAAAAACTGCTCCTTCTGTAAATTAGACACTGAAACAATTATACATCTTTTCTGGAAATGCCCCCCAACAGCAACCTTTAGGAAAGACTTTACCTCCTTTGTTCGATGTAAAGTTTATGAGAAATTTGATTTGGTATACAAGGATATATTATTTGGTTTTTATAGTGTTAATAATTCACTAAGAAGGGAATACTATTTAATTAACCTTTTGATAATACTAGCCAAATTCCACATTCATAAATGCAAATTTTCTGAAAAAAAGCCCTTATTCAAACTTTTTATGATTGAGTTAAACCAATATATCAAAGCAATAAAATATTCTTCCAACCCCAAAGCTATAAAAACCTTTGACACCCTGGAATTTTTTAAATGTACAGAATAGCAACTTACTGCTTTTTCTGCTCTTGTTTATAATTTTTGTTTTTTTCTCTTTTGTTCTTTATGTTCCCCTGGCACATTTTGTTACTCTTTGTTTTGTCTGTGTACTTAAAATTGACTTGAATTTGTATCCTGTATCTTCAATAAAGTTAAGAAAAAAAAACTTCATTCAGGAAAAAGCACCGGTGAGGCACAAGCCTTGTCAGTCCGTGTCTAAAGCTTGTTTCTTACCTGTGTGCAACTGAGTGGTCCACATTCATCTGTTGAAGAGGCAGCCGGTAAGAAAAGACTTTATCCGAGCGCTATAGCTGCGCGATCACTTGTTTCCTTGTTTGTTTGGTGTGTTGTGGGACCGGATTTAACTTGAGTTACTCTGGATTAATGTTCATGTTTTTATTCATATTTATGTTCAAAAAGTTCAGTTTAAAAAGTTTAAAAGTTTAGCTTTAGCAGAAAAGGATCTCAGCAAGCTGCTCAACGTTCTGAACAAGGAAGGGAGAAAAGATGGCATGAAAATGAACAAAAAGAAAACCAAAATCATGTGCAATGAAATAGCAAGGAAGAGGAGAAGGAAAGGAATAATTGTGGATGGAGAACAACTGGAGGAGGTGGATGAGTATAAGTATTTAGGAAGACTGCTAACACCAGGAAATGAGATGGAGAAAGAAATAGACGAGAGAGTAACATCCGCTTGGAAGAGATTTGGACAGTACAGCACGTTTCTGAGAGATCAAAAAATACCCATGAGCCTCAAGAGGAAGATCATGAACACTGTCATACTGCCATCAATGACGTATGGAGCTGAGACATGGTCACTTACCAACCGCCAAAGAGAGAAACTGGCAATCACCCAGAGGAGCATGGAACGATCAATGCTGGGTGTTACGAGGAGAGATAAAAATCAAATCAAATCAAAATCAATTTTATTTATATAGCACCTTTCATGACGAGAAGACAGCTCAAGGTGCTGTACATAAAAACAAAAACAAAAGCAATAAAATACAATAAAATACATTCAATTAGCCCCGCGCAATAAAATACACAAAGACAAACATCAGTGGATAATAAATTAGTGATTAAAGTAAAGAGAAAGCAGAATAAAGAGAAACCAGAATCAAGAGAAACCAGAAAGTGCCGTCTGCCCTGTCCTCCTCTCAGCAGGGGTGTCAGTATAGACCCAAACACCCCAGCCGAGGGTGAGAAAACACTCGAAAACAGTCTAATTAGAAATAAAAAGAATATTTGGTAAAATATCATAAATCTTGATTAAGCAAATAAAATGATAAAATGATAAAATGATGTGCAAAAACATCATAAGACGTAAAAAGAATGAAGAATAAATATGTGATAAAATATCATAAAATATAAGAATAGAAAATAGTAGATTAAACAAGTAAAATGCTAAAAATTATGTAGTAAAACATCATAAAACATAAAAAGGGATAAAATCTAATTAAAAGCTATTTTAAAAAGGTGTGTCTTTAGTTTCTTTTTAAAAACCTCCACAGTTGATGAAGCCCTCACATCTTCAGGTAGACCATTCCACAGACGAGGCCCGTAGTATCTAAATGAGGCCTCGCCGTGGTTTTTTGTCCTGACCCTGGGGACCTTCAGCAGGCCTGCACCTGAGGACCTAAGGGCTCTAGGAGGTTCATACGTTAAAAGCAAGTCGGATATAAAAGAAGGACCAACACCATGGACACTCTTAAAAACTATTAAAAGAATCTTAAAATCAATCCTGAAGCTGACGGGGAGCCAGTGCAAAGATTTTAAGATTGGTGTAATGTGCTCCCTCTTCCTGGTTCTCGTTAAAAGGCGTGCTGCAGAGTTCTGGACTAGCTGCACGCGATTGAGAGTGGCTTTCTTTACACCAGAAAGGAGGGCATTACAATAATCTATCCTTGATGTAATAAAAGCATGGATTAGGATTTCAGCACTGGCTCTGGAGAGAAAGGGTCTCACTCGGGCGATATTCCTTAGATGGTAAAATGCAGATTTAGTTAGTTGATTCACATGTTGGTCAAAGCTAAGATCTGCATCTAAAATCACACCGAGGTTCCTCACTGTGTCACGTGTAGTCATAGAGTGGGTTGACAGATAAGATTGGACCCTATCTCTCTCAGCCTCAGAACCGATTACCAAGACTTCAGTTTTGTCCCGATTGAGCTGCAAAAAGTTCTCTCCCATCCACATTTTAATGTCTAAAATACAATTTAAAAGGCCATCCAGGGGTCCAGTGTCATCAGGAGACACAGCTACATACAGTTGAGTGTCGTCGGCATAACTATGAAAGTTAATGCCGTGTCTCCTGATGACATCACCAAGCGGAAGCATGTAAAGATTAAAAAGTGTTGGGCCCAGGATGGAACCTTGGGGAACCCCACATGTCAGTTTATGCCTTTCAGATGAAAAATCATTTAGATTAATAATAAAATCTCTGTTTGTAAGGTAAGATTCAAACCAACTGAAAGCTGTACCAGTAATTCCAACCATGTCATGAAGTCTATTTAAAAGGATTGAATGGTCCACTGTGTCAAAGGCTGAACTCAGGTCCAGTAAAACTAGTACAGATACTTTCTTCATGTCAGCATTGGACCTGAGATCATTTAAGACCCTGACAAGTGCCATCTCTGTTGAGTGATGAGATCTAAAACCAGACTGAAACTTTTCTAAAATGTTATTTTCATTAATAAAATCATTCAGCTGAGTAAAAACAAGCTTTTCTAAAATTTTACTTAAAAATGACAGGTTGGATACCGGCCGGTAGTTATTTAAATTGGACACATCTAAACCACTTTTCTTCAGACTGGGCCTTACCAGAGCAGTCTTTAGAGATGCAGGAAAGACTCCAGCCTGAAGAGAGCAGTTCAAAATGTTTAGTAGCTCTTCCTCACATGATGTGAAAACTGACTTAAAAAGTGAGGTGGGGATGGGATCAAGAGAACACGTTTTTGTTTTCATTTGGGACATCACTTTTCTGAGTGCTGCAGCGTCAATCAAAACAAAACTGTCGAGCGTTTTCTCACTGATAGGAGGACATACAGTAGAAGGGTCAACGGGGGGTTGTTGATCCCTCCCCTGTATGATAGATGACCTAATGTCATCTATCTTAGTGGTGAAGTGGACTGCAAACTCCTCACAGGTTTTACTGCCAAAGTTGGATGGTGGGCCAGAGGTTGGGTTTATTATTTTATCTATTGTAGCAAAGAGGATTTTTGGCTTTGACTGATTTTCTGCGATGAACTTTGAGAAATAGTCTTGCCTTGCCTTTTTAATGGAATTATTGTAATGCATTAAGGTGTTTCTAAAGATTTGGCGATGTATGGTGAGTTTTGTTTTCCGCCAGTGCCGTTCTGCCCTCCTTGTCGTTCTTTTGAGCTTCCTAATATCTTCTGTTCTCCAGGGAGGTGGAGTTTTCTCCTTAACTGTATGCAACCTTAATGGGGCAACTTTGTCCAGAATTGTTGTGAGTTTATTATTAAAATGTTCAATTGATGAGTCCATAGATGGATATGAAAAAGTTGGTTGCTGATTTTCCAAATGTGAGATGAAGTTTGCAGCCACTTCAGGGTGTAGACGGCGCCTTCTAATGATTCTCTCAGGGAGCCTCTCAATTATGCAGTCATGCACCTTAAAAAATAGACACGAATGGTCTGAAATGCCCACATCCACAACAGAGGTCACTGTGGCCTTCAGGCCGTGAGTAATGATAAGATCCAGAGTGTGACCTCTGTTGTGGGTGGGCACATTCACATGCTGAACAAAGTCCATAACTGTTAAAATATTCACAAAATCACGGACATACATTTCTGAAGGGTCATCGATGTGTAAGTTAAAATCCCCAAGAACCATTATTTTACTAAAATCCATGTATACTGAGGAAAGCAGATCAGAGAAATCAGAAATAAAAGATGAATTATATTTAGGAGGTCTGTACACGATCAAACACAACATGACGGGATTATTGAGTACAATGGCCTGATATTCAAAAGAAGGATATTCATTAAATATGATGTCTTTAAAACCAATACCTGCAGATAAAATTACAGCAGTCCCACCACCTCTGCCTTGTTTTCTGTCCTTATTTGTGAAGTTAAAAAGGGGAGGGGTTGCCTCTGACAGAGAGATTGGTGGACCAGAGTTCCAGGTTTCTGTTAAAAACAGGCCATTAAGATTGTTATCTAAAATAAAGTCATGTATAAGAAATGATTTGTTTGAAAGTGATTGAACATTTAGGAGTGCCAAATTCAGATTGGTTGATTTATTGCTGTGACTGGATTGATGGTGATTGGTTGAGTTCTGGATGTGCACTGTTTTAAGGTTATTATAGTTCTTGATACGTTTCCTAGGGTAGATAGTTCGTGTGGATATAACAGAGGGTATGGTGAAGGTGACATGTGGTGGTGATGGCTTGTGGGATATCTGGCAGGGGGGTCTGAGGGAGTTGACAGAGTTTTGCTGTGGCACTGCAGATGTTGGTTCTGAGGGAGTATTGGGAGTTACTAGT
Source organism: Oryzias latipes (assembly GCF_053564925.1). NCBI lineage: Eukaryota > Metazoa > Chordata > Actinopteri > Beloniformes > Adrianichthyidae > Oryzias > Oryzias latipes. The sequence goes on along the minus strand of NC_136254.1, from coordinate 33,787,850 downwards.
CAGTCCTCTTTAAAACAATGCACAGTGTGTTGGATATTAGCAGTTAAAATATTGGTTCCGAGAGGGCTGGGGTGAAGACCGTCAGGTCGATAAAAAGAGGGGCGGTTCCAAAAGAGATTAAAATTATCAATAAAGCCAAACCTGAATTTGCAACAAGCGGGCTGCAGCCAGGTGTTCAGGGAGAGGATTCTGCTGAATCTAGAGGATCCTCTAGAGAGTGTGGGGATGGGTCCAGAAATTAAAACAGTTTTCCCAGTATTTTTTAAGTAGACAAAGAGGTCCAGAAAATCCAGTTTTGTTACCTCTGACTGCTGCAGTGTGGTGTCATTAGTCCCAACGTGGACAATAATCCGGGTGATGGTGGATGGGAGGGAGGGCAGAAGGTCTGGAAGTTTTTGAAGAATGTACATCACTTTGGCTCCTGGAAAGCATCTGGTGACTGCATTAAAGTATCTTATATTCCTGGTGATGGAGTCTCCGATGATCAAGGTTGTTGGGGTGAAGAGTGGTGGAGGCGGGTGGTTGTGGGACTCGACAGGTGTGGCAGCAGAGCCACCCCGCTCCTCCGCTGCTGTTCTTGGGACTGCTCCTGTGGCGGGGGGGCGTTTTCGGGGCCGCACGGATTGTGATGGATCGCGGGCGGCGCACCGTTCAGTCACCGCGTCCCGGAGGAGTTTTATCCTCCTGTTTGAAGAAGCTTCTCCGCGCGCCGGGCGCCGGGTCTGAGCCGCTTCCGGGGTTCGCTTCCTCGCTTGGGCCCCGGTGAAGGAAACGGCGGCCGCGCTGTCTGCACCAGATCCCCCAGTGTGGTTGCCACTTGAAGCTGTGGGAGAGCATTCCGCTCCGCTGGGCAACCGTGCCGATGGGGCGGGAAATTGTCCTGGTACACTGCCCGCTCCAGCCACGACCACGTCTTCGTTTCCTAGTACGGTGAACCGATTGGAGAGGGTGAGCTGGGGAGGCGTTGATGGTGGTGTCTGCCTCGTCTGGGGTCTTCTTGCACCCCGAACAACAACCTCAGCCCAGGATGGGTGGTCTCTCGGAGTGGAGCAGGAGGGAGGCCGCACACATTCGGCGTCCCACGGAAGCGTGTCCTGGGCGACCGTCAAACGGGTGATCACCTGTGACTGCTTAGCAGCGAGTTGATAGGCGCTGGAGAGGAGAGTCTCTTTCTCGGTGAGTGCATCAGCAAGTTTTACTAGTTCATCCTTAAGCTTAGTGACAGTTTCATTCATTTGGTCACAGCAGCAGTTTTGACAAACCGTAGAAACCGCCATGAGTGCTGTGTCACCTACTGACACATCCACAGGAAGGTCAGGAAGGAAGACTTAAGATCAAGAACAGGGGTGAAGGATGTCATGGAGAAAGTGGTTGAAGCCAAAGGCAAGTGGGCAGGACATGTAGCCCGAATGAACAACCACGAATGGGCTAAGAGAACAACAGAACGGACTCCGTGGGACAGGAAGAGAGGAAGGGGAAGACCGAAGAAAAGATGGAGAGATGACATCGAGCAGAAGGCAGGCAGCAGGTGGACCCAGAGTGCCCAAAACCGTGATGAGTGGAGTAAGATGTGGAGGCCACCCGCCAGCAGTGGCGTGACAGGCTGATGATGATGATGATGATGAAAAGTTTAGCTTTAGTGTGTTCAGTAAATGTTTCTCTTCTTCGGCCCAAAACCTTAAGCGTGTTTTTAACTTAAGCCCTGTGTGACTGAGTTTGACCCCCTGTAATATGAATCTAGAAAATGCATGCATTTTTTTGTGTAAAATGGCTAAAGAGAAGATGGGGAACACAAGAGGAATGTAAAGGAGGATCTGGGATCAAAAACTGTTCGTGGGTGACACCACTCTCGAACCAGGAGTGTCGGCCAGAGCACTACTTCAAGGCCTGGATGAGGCTGTTTCTGTTAGTTGGTGCGTGGAATAAATGACAGCAGGCAGGAGGTTGGCTTCAATAACTGTAATCCACACTTCAGGCTTTACATCCTTTGATTTGACATACAGAGGCAGGTAAATTTCCATAGGTGGATGAACACATGTAGGTGTGTGGTCTCTAATAAACACAAACACAAATATAAACTTAATATGCAACTTAAATCACGTAAAGAGAACAAAGAAGTCAAGAGCGCCCACGTGCGCTTTAGCTCATTACTGACTAATTAACGCTTATTTAGCTGTGCACTATTTAAACATGGTGAATATTTGAACCAAATTACTCCAAGTAACATATATTAACATAAACTTACTTTGTCATCAACGCACACTAAACTTCCAAAAAAAAACTTCTTCATTTCAACCTGCCACGCAGCGGCACTCTCACACGCACGGAGGAAAGCAGACAGGCAGGTGCTGTGCAGCAACACAATGACGTCATCACTCTTGTAATGAGCATGCGTCCAACTCTAAACAGAACTTAAAGGGACAGGAACTTATTTAAACATAATCATCTGAGTCTTTGAGGATGTTGACAAATTTTATATGTGTACGGGGGGAGGGGGGGCTGGTGGGGTTACTCGCCCAGGGAGTAAGTTAGTGTAGAACCGCCACTGGAATGAACAGACATGTAATCTAAATGAATACATTTGTACATCAAATAACAATATAGGGATCAGTAGCTCTCATTGATTTCAGAGTACAGTCCATGTTCATTGATGATGGGTAACAGTGACATGATGGATGATTTTAGCGCTTTATACCGTCTATTCAGCTCACTGGGCGTCTGTACCGTAAACTAGAATGGAAACGCGCATGCGCAAGGTCAGTGACGGCTAGTGACACTCAGCGAGACGCACTTACACAGATGTCAGCTCCAGTAAAACGACATAAACTAGTCTTTAGGTGCTCGATGTTCCCGCTTCTTTACCGTGACGACAGTGGCGTGTTTTCCACGGTGAGGGGGTCTCAGCTGGGTTGTTCCTCTTGCTGCTTCTGATCTTCGACATTTCGTACGCGCGCACAGCTCAATGAGAATCTCGACCCTGTTTAATAGCAGCAGCTCCGTCTTCCAGTCTCAGTCACGGTTCAGGATGTCTGCAGCGTTCTGTTGTGTTTCTACTTCTGTTTGGATGTCTGCATTCTGTCTGTGGTTCTGGTTCTGTTCACATGTTGAAGGTAAGTTCATGAATGTTCTGTTCTTTAGTTCAACTCTGGAGAAAAGTTTCTGTTTGATGTTTAGAAACTTCAACCTTTGATGGTGGCGGTTCTTTCTAAAAACTATTCTATGAACTAACGTCTGAATTTGGAGAAAGTTTGTTCCAATGGATTCAGACACAAAATGATGACAATCTGGAAGATTAGACACAGTTTCATTGAAAAGGTGAGTTTTTATTTTCTGAATTTGAGGCTAAAAGTCCATAAAAATAAATAGCCTAACCCTTGGAGCTCATTTTTTGCTTTGAACATGTTAGTAAACACGAAAATGTGAAATGAGTCTGCGGTTTCTGCGGTTGAGTGTCGGGGGCTCCTCCCATTCTGTCTTGGAGGAGTGGCCTCAAACTTTTTCCGTCACCTACTGGTTTTAAAAGCAGCGGCTCCGTCTTTCAGTTTCAGTCTTGGTTCAGTCATGTTTCCAGCAGAGTTCTGTTGTGTTTCTGCTTCTTCTCAGGAGAAATGTTGAAACTTTGTTTCAATGTATTCAGACGGACAGAAAATGAGGAAAATTTGACACACACTTTCTTTGAATGTCGGACTTTTGTTTTCTTTTAAAAGTAAAAAATAATAGAAAAAAATAAACAATAATAATAATTTGCTGCCCCTGGCTTGTTCTTTTCCTGTTATTAAATTACACTGTTTTGTATTGGAGCGTTGTGATCAATAAAGTTATTTTAAAGACTTGAATTTGCCGGTTAAGATCAACTGAGTGAGCATGCGCGTTGAGTCTCTTTATTTAACTACCATAGAACTGAACTTTTTAGAATGTTATTGATCCTCTGGAAGAGAAATGATCTCGATTCTATAGTTCTGCTAATTCATTTTGTTTTAATATTTTTTTTCCGTTGCAACAGTCTGCTGCAGTTGTCCTATTAGCTCAGAGTTAGTTTAGTTCTTTTGGTTCGTTATCTTCTTATCATCAGACCATTTTAACAGACATGCACCTTTCTTTACTCCTGAATGCAGTGGTTCTTCTCATTCTCCGTTTTGACTGTTTTCCTCCACTTTGGTCTGAAATCTTCTGCTGGTGCATCGTTGATACAATCAGCTGGAAAAGAACACAGTCGTCTTCGTCAACCTGAAGATGCTGGAAAGTCGTGGGAGGAATAGCAAGTAGCAAACATTAGACCACTCCCACCAGTGAGAGGACTGATCTAGTATCTACTGACAGTTCATCATAGTTTCTCATCCGTTTACCAAGTCTAACGTCTCTGTTCTTCACAAACTCTGAACAAGTCTGTGTTTCAGTCTTAGTTCAGTCCTGATGGATGAATTCTGGTCTGTTTCTGCTTCTTCTCTGCAGAATTGTTGAAAGTTGTTTCAATGTATTCAGACAAACAGAAAATGATTAAAATGTGGAAGATTTGACACACAGATTATTTGTACTTTGAACTTTTTATCCTTTTTTTTGTTTAAACCAAAGTAAAAGTCTGTTAAATTTGTACCAAAACTTCTGTTGTGAATCTTTCAAACCATGTTTTAGTTTGTTTTCCTCAAATGTTCCTCAGAAACTGAGTATTCAGTCAGTGATCAAAGACTTTAAAGTAGAAACTGTTTTGGTAGAAATGAGGTGAAAGACTGAAAACATTTGACTAAATGAATAATCATCAGGAATCATTGATTGAAATGTGTCTTTAGATAGAATTAGAAAAGACTATTGCTTTAATCCTCTTTACTCATTTCTGGATTGGATTCTAGTTTGGATTGGACTTTTATTTTGAAAGGATTTGTCTTTGGTCCAATCAAAGTCCCATGTCCTTTGGTCTGATATCTATGTGGACAGAAATACTTTGGATCTTTCAGAAGCAGAAATCAAAGATTGAGAAGACATTTTCACTTGGAGGTAAAGACTCCGATTTAGAAAAGTTTCTTCCTGTTTTCTTTGTTTCCAGGTGAACCAATCATTGCTGCTCCTGGTGATGATGTCATCCTGCCGTGCCGCCTGGACTCTCAGGAGGATCTGCAGGATCACAGCGTGGAGTGGACCAAAGTGGACATGAAGCGTTTTGTGTTTCTGTACTGGAACAGGCAGACCATAACTGAACACATGAGCGAGTCGTTTATCCCGAGAGTGTCTCTGAACCAAGACGGACTAAAACGAGGAGACGGGACGTTAAAGATCAGGAACGTGTCGCTCCAGGATGAGGGGAAGTACAGCTGCTTCATTCCTGGGAAGAACTTCAGGGAGACGGTTCAGCTGGTTGTTGGTGAGTTTGCTCTGCAGGTTCTCCCTCACATGAAGAACATTTGTCCTGAACAGCAGGCAGGAAATGATGTCATCTCTTTGTTTCAGAGCCAAACAGAGTCAGAGCTCCAACCATGGAAACATCCCAGGTTGACATCATCTCCACTCCAGATCCAGGAGGAGACCGGATCTGGATCAGTCGCTCCAGACCGGCTCTCTGGATCCTTCTTGGACTTTTTACCTCAGTGATCCTCTCTGCTGTTTGTGTTTGTGTCTGTCAGAGGAAACAACCAGAAGTGAGTCCTGAATTCTCTGATCTCTCATCTTTCTGCAGGAATCTTCAGTTTCTAACATCCTTTGTTTTCTTCATGTAGGGTCAGGAACCTCCTCTGGTCTGAAGACATCCCATCTCTCCAAAGCTGCTTTGATCGTCTTCAAGGATTGAAGAGACTTTCTGAAGCTGCAGCCACATGGAGACGCTACACGCCCGTCACCGTTGTGTTACCGTGGATGGAAACTGGTCCATGAAGACGTGACGATCCTCTGGTTCTGACCCGTTTCTGCCTGATGGTTGGAACTCCTTCATTTATCTGGAGAACCTTCTGGATCTGTTTCTGCGGTTCTCAACTCCTGAACTCTGAAGGTGTGCTGGATCACCGTAAAGTCTGAAGGTCTGAGGTTTAGGACGATGTTTGTGGATCTCAGTGGTTTGAAGTGTTGATCCAGGTTGATCTGAAGTGTTGAGAGTTTGGTTCATGTTCTCCTTCAGGAACCGACCCACAGCAGGTCTGTTCAGGTTCCTGTGGTTCTTGGTGTTCTTCTAGACAACATCAAAGGTGTCTGTGAGCTAAAATGTTGGAAGTTCTACCAGAACAAAGTGAAATGAACACAGACAGACAGTTGAAACCTGAGAGTCTCAGGGTTTTTTCAAACTGAAAGTGACCTCAAGAGGTCGTGTCATAAAGGGGAGATATTGTGTTGTCTGAAAGAATAACCCGTCCCTGATATTTATTATTATAGGAAGGATTTTGCTGTACTTTCCTAAGAATAATAATGGATTAGATTCATCTGCGCTTTTTTTCTTGTTGCTCAAAGCAACAGTGTGTCCATTATTCATTCATACTTGGTGATGGTAGCTACTGTTGTAGCCACAGCTGCCCTGGGCAGACTGACAGAGGCGTGGCTGCCAGTTTGCGTCTACGGCCCCTCTGACCATCACCGGGTGAACGAACCGCCGACTCTTATATTTAGACTCTTATTACCTGCAATAAAAAAATGCAAATTGTTCAATTTCTATAATTTGACATCTATTTATTCAAGAAATCGATATTTCACTGCAGAAAAACAACTGTGAAGTTAAAACTATCAAATAAAAAGATGACCCCTCCTGCGTTTCTGGTCTGGATCTTTTTTTCTCTTTCTTGCTGGAACGTTTAGACGTTTCTCCTCATCTGGTTCCTCTGATGGTTCCGTTCTTCAGAGGCTGGAAGTCATGTGACCACACACCTGTTTTCTCCTGTAACCATCAAACACAGCAGTCTTCCTCTCCATTCAGAGTTATTCTCAGAGAAATGAAGGTTTTCTTTTCCCCTGGATGGAGGAGCAGCTGACAGACGTTTCCATGGAAACCACTTCCATCTTCCTGCTTTGAATCTTCTGTCAGAAATACTGTCAGGAAGATGTTGGAGCTTTGATTGGGTCTTCTGGTGTTCCAAAAGAGGACGATGTCACACTAGACACCAGAAAAGTGTCTCCACTTCCATCATTCCAGAGTCCGTCCAGGAAAAACCTTCAGCTTTCATTTCCAGTTGGTTTTCTGGAACCAGCAGCAGGACCTCTGCTGGGATTTGAGCAGAACAGAAACAAAGCTCCTGAAATCCAGGAGACGACTGCAGCAAAGTCAGACGGATCCCAACCGTAAATTTCAACCAGAAGGACGCTTCATTTAAGGAGGAACTCATTCACAGTCCAGAACCACAGAGAAGAAGACCAGGAAGGAGTCCATCCATCAGAGGAACAGATCATGGAGATGTTGGAGATCAATGCAGGGAAGCAGATGGAGACGCTGAGAGGAGGAAGAGTGATGATGCTGCTGAAAGGAGGAAGAGGTTGGAGACACCAGGGAAGAGGAGGAAGACCAAAGAGGAGGTGGATGATGGAGAGAAGGAGGACATGAGGGTGGAGGATGCAGAGGAGAAGGTGGGATGGAGGGGCGATGATGTCACTAAAACGTTGGATTAGAGTCCAAAATTCTGGTTTTTCAACAGTCTGACCCTGTTCTGGTCCTCTTTCACAATAAAAGTCCAGGTTTATTTTGCTAATGCAGTCTTTAAACAGCTGAGAGTTCTAATTTTCAACTTTCTTCTGTCTTTTCTTTTCTTGTGAAGCTCTTTGTTACCCTGAAGGTGTTGTAAAGTGATTTATCAATAAAGCTTTATTCATTCAAAGGAGGCATGAATCCAACAGACAGAAAAATCTAAATGATGAAATGTTTTCTTTGATGCTTTCAGCAAATGTGGTTTCCTCCAACATCTGGGTGGATCAACAGTCAGAACATTTTCTAGAACAGCAGATGAATCCCAGCTGTTCAAATCCTCACCTGATCAATAGAAATGATTGATCCTGATCACTGCAGCAACCAGGGTTTTTTACAGCCAAACATTCCAGTTTCTTTGATTTGAGGGGAGGGGGGGGGTGTTCAGCAGCCCCCTGTTCTCCCCCTGTAGCTCCGCCCCTGAGTTCAGGGGTCTTCAACCTGAGACTCCTTTGTTCCTTCATTCTGACTCTCTGGTGTTCTAGAAAAATGCAAACAAGTAGAAATTTGGTTCAATAGTTTCAGGTAATGAAGGACAGAAGGACATTTCTATGAATAGATATTTCTAAAAGGATTCTACTCCAATGATGTCATGTTTCTATTTAACAGCAGAAGCAGAGAAATGATGAATAAAGTCAGAAAAATAGATTTGAATTGTTTTCGTTTCATTGCAGTCAGTCTGCTGCAGCAGGAGGAGCAGATTGTACAGAGTGTGTTTTATTTTGAAAGGAACTTGGATTTGCTGCTGTCAAAAGAAAAGGAAGTTAGAATCAGAATTAATAGATAAATATAACATTGTTATTATAAAATGAATTTAAATATTTGAATGCTGCTTGTTCTGTGATTAAGGCGGAGGTTCAGCGATGTTTCTTTCATGTGTTTTCTTCGAGAAGCCGATGTTTATTTATTTCACTGCATTGATTCCTGGGAAAGTCCCACTGCGCTACGTAGGAGGCGTGGCTACCATGTCGCACGACGTAAGTTACGTAACACAGCCACCAGCGTGGTTTATTAGGAGAAGCCCTGTCTCCCATTCAAGGTTCAGGTATGATCGCAGCAGAGTTCTCGTCTGTTTCTGCTTCTCCTGTGTGGATTTCTGCATGTGTGTGGTTCTGGTTCTGTTCACATGTTGAAGGTAAGTTCATGAATGTTCTGTTCTTTAGTTCAAGTTTCTGTTTGATGTTTAGAAACTTCCACCTTTTATAGTGGGGGTTCTTTCTAAAGACTATTCAATGAACTAACGTCTGAATTTGGAGAAAGTTTGTTTCAATGGATTAAGACACAAAATGATGACAATGTGGTAGATTTGACACACAGTTACTTTCTAAGTGGGACTTTTATTTCTTTTTTTAAATGTAAAAGTTTGTTATATTTCTACAAAAAAATCTGCTCTGAATATATTATCAGAAACAAACCTGTGCAGTAGAGACATCTGCCCCTATATTCAAATAATCATAGTGATGCAGACGTTGCAGCAGAGAAATGTAGGTTTTTGGTGCTGCAATTCTCCTGAAACAGTCATCCATCTTTATAAGTTAAAGTGTTTTGGCAGAAGTTTGTGATTTCATTCATGACTAAATTGATTCTAGTTTTAATTCATTCTGGAATGATCTCTTGTTGGGTCTAATATCAAAGATTATACCAAAGGAATCTGGTTTGCTTTTAAATCTCTAGCTCATTTTGGCCAAATTTCTTATCCACAAATGTAAATATTCTAGTCAGAAATCACGTTTCATTGTATTCTTTTCTGAAATAAATCTGTACAATAATAGTTTTCTAGTTCTGAGAAGCAAAAAGTGATCAGAACCGTCTGTATGTGAAAGATTCAATGTTTTGTTGTAAAGTATAACCCACTGGCTTATTTCTAATTCTATTCTTGTTTTTAATATATGTAGATGTGATATTGTTCTCTTATTGTATACCTCAATGTGAATCTCTGTAAAATAGCATAAAGTGCAATAACTTTTATTAAGAAAAAAGAACATGATTAAGTTTTAGAAGATGAATGTTAATTTTCAGATTTTTATTTTGTTGCCACTCAGTTGACTTTCAGTCTTTGATCATATTTGGTCAGAGGCGTGGCCTATCAGACAAAGATCAGACCAGGTTTGACAGCAGCGTCTGCTTGATCTGGAGAACCTTCTGGATCTGTTTCCTGATTTCTGATTCTGGAGCTTCGACCAAAAAAGGAACCGGAACCTTTATACCTGCTCGTCTGCAGTCTGCTTGTTTCAGTCATGGTTTAGTCAGTTTGCAGCAGAATTCTGGTTTGTTTCTGCTTCTTCTCTGGAAAATTGTTTAATGTCCGTTTGAATGTATTTAGACGGACAGAAAATGATGAAATTGTGGAAGATTTGACACAGTTTGTACGTGGAACCTTTTATCCTTTTTTGGTTTAAACCAAAGTAAAAGTCTGTTAAATTTGTACCAAAACTTCTGCTGTGAATCTTTCCAAACCATGTTTTAGTTTGTTTTCCTCAAATGTTCCTCAGAAACTGAGTATTCAGTCAGTGATCAAAGACTTTAAAGTAGAAACTGTTTTGGTAGAAATGAGGTGAAAGACTGAAAACATTTGACTAAATGAATAATCATCAGGAATCATTGATTGAAATGTGTCTTTAGATAGAATTAGAAAAGACTATTGCTTTAATCCTCTTTACTCATTTCTGGATTGGATTCTAGTTTGGATTGGACTTTTATTTTGAAAGGATTTGTCTTTGGTCCAATCAAAGTCACATGTCCTTTGGTCTGATATCTATGTGGACAGAAATACTTTGGATCTTTTAGAAGCAGAAATCAAACATTGAGAAGACATTTTCACTTGGAGGTAAAGACTCCGATTTAGAAAAGTTTCTTCCTGTTTTCTTTGTTTCCAGGTGAACCAATCATTGCTGCTCCTGGTGATGATGTCATCCTGCCGTGCCGCCTGGACTCTCAGGAGGATCTGCGTGGTTTCTCAGTGGAGTGGACCAAAGTGGACATGAAGCCTGATCCACAGGGCCGCATTGGTTTTGTGTATCTGTACTGGAGCAGGCAGACCATGACCACAGTCATGATACCGTCGTTGATCCCAAGAGTGTCTCTGGACCAAGACGGACTAAAACGAGGAGACGTGACGTTAAAGATCAGGAACGTGTCGCTCCAGGATGAGGGGAAGTACAGCTGCTTCATTCCTGGGAAGAACTTCAGGGAGACGGTTCAGCTGGTTGTTGGTGAGTTTGCTCTGCAGGTTCTCCCTCACATGAAGAACATTTGTCCTGAACAGCAGGCAGGAAATGATGTCATCTCTTTGTTTCAGAGCCAAACGGAGTCAGAGCTCCAACCATGGAAACATCCCAGGTTGACATCATCTCCACTCCAGATCCAGGAGGAGACCGGATCTGGATCAGTCGCTCCAGACCGGCTCTCTGGATCCTTCTTGGACTTTTTCCCTCAGTGATCCTCTCTGCTGTTTGTGTTTGTGTCTGTCAGAGGAAACAACCAGAAGTGAGTCCTGAATTCTCTGATCTCTCATCTTTCTGCAGGAATCTTCAGTTTCTAACATCCTTTGTTTTCTTCATGTAGGGTCAGAAACCTATGGAAACCTTTAACAGACCCTGAACCCACACAGCCTCTGGTGGCTGGAAGTGTTCATCAGTGGATCCATCAGTGTGAATGAGACTGAGACTGGAAAACACTGGAGGACAAAGTCAAACAGGAAATGGATTTACTTGAACAACACTTTTACCTCAAAGGACCAAAATGTTTTGTTTCCAAACAGCTGAAATACTATTTCTACTTTGTGCAATATTTTGATCAAATGACTTTTTGAGTTGAAGCTAAAATGTGTTAAAAAGCTTTTTGACCTGCTGTTTGTGAATGAAATCAGATTTCAGAAATAAGAAGGTCTAAATGAATGGAATGTATTTCCTGTGTGGATTAGAACTGTACACGGTGAAATGTGAGCACAGCTGATGGGGTTGACTTTGACTGGGGACATTGTCTGGTGGTGGAAGGAGAACTTAGAGGATCTCCTCAATCCCACTGACACGCCTTCTTTGGAGGAAGCAGAGAATGAGGACTTTGGGGGGAGGCTGTCCATCACCCAAGCTGAGTGTGAGATTGACAGGTGGATCAGAGCGGCGTCTGTAGTTATGTGGTCGCTGTATCGGTCCGTCATGGAGACGAGAGAACTGAGCCAGAAAACAAAGCTCTGAATTTACCGGTTGATCTTTGTTCAACAAAAGAACCAGGTTCTGAATACAAGTGTCTGAAATTGCTGCTAACCCGGTCCGGGATAAGCGGAGGAAGATGGATGGATGGATGGATGGATGGATGGATGGATGGATGGATGGATGGTGTGAGAAATTTAATAATTATACAATGTTTAAAAGTGAGCAGACAATTATAAGAATTGTATTCTTCAATTCTGCTCCTTTCCAATCGTGGAAATGTTCAATCATGTACAATAAACATGTAAACATATTTGATTGTCAATATTTGTGAAAGGAAAAAATAAATTAATACAAAAATGAACAAAATCTTGTAAAAGTTTGTGTGTTTGTTTGTGTTGAGTTGACGTTCTAGTTGGTGATGACACAGTTGTTCAGGAGAACATGGAGAATTGAGCCTTCATGTCCTAAACGTTGCTGATGGAAATCCTAGACTTTCATTCTCTGTTCTCTCCAAATGTTTTCACGCCATCATGTTCTTTCTGTCACCAATCAATCCATCCCATAATATCCCCATTGAAAAGAAATAGATGGAAACAAACATCTGTGGAGTTTTTCTGTCCAAACTGGGACTTTGGTTGTCATTTTAGAGCCAATCACATGGATGGGTTGATGTCCATCAGAGAAAAACAGCAACTGAGAGAAATGCTGCATTCAAGTGCTGCTGGAATGATGGGAAAAATGACTGTCCCTCCTTGTATGCACTTCATTTTGTGGACCCTGCTATCTTCCTCCAAGAACCGTCTTTGTTCTTTGCGTGTAGCAGTGTGACCCGGGGACAGCAGATGCAGCTGAAAGAGGAATGAAGCCTTCACTGCATGTTGTGGCTCCAGGAAATGCAGTGGTGGTGGACACAGTCACACCTGGGTTTAGAATAATGCTTCCTAACCAGCTGCTGACACAGCTGGAATCATTCAGGTACACTGGTGGCAGGTGTGATGGGGCCCTCCATCCTGGTAGCAGCAGCAGGCCTGCATCCTGGTCTCAGAATAGGAGCCTGTCCTCTATTTGGAGGACAGGCTCCTCCAGCTCAAACAGCTGTTCTGTGGCTCCCACAGGAACAGGGCCGGCTAAAGAAGATGTCTGGTGAGGCGGGAGGCTGAGTGGGAACCAGAGCGGGCTGAGGAGGACTCCACCAAAGCTTCAGCTGTGACACCAGCTCTGCCTTGCTGTTTTTGTGGCTCACCCGTCATTTCCCAATCCAGTGGTGCTGGAAGCTCCAGGACTGACTCTGCTGCTGCTACAGATGGAGAGGGACCAGGAACAACCAGAAGAAGGACTCTTCCAGCTTATGTGTCATCAATGTGGTCAACATTTATTTATTTATTTTTTATTTATTTTTTTCAAGCATTGTAGTCAAAGCAATAAAGAATTTACACATATTTAACAAACTCATTACAGAAATGATGAAATGCATAGATTAAAAAGACAGAAAACAAAACAAAAATGTCACTTAAATCATCTATGCTTAATTAAATACAGTGATCATTAACTAAAGTATAAGTGGAGTTTAATTGATTGCTTGAAAAGGAGTTGGAAGAAGCAAGCTTATATAATCCCACCCCTACTGAGTTCATTCATTTGATAGTTTTACAGAGTTTTAAATCCGGTTCTGATCAGATAGATTCTCTTGAAGTAACAAAATCCAGTGCCTAGAAATGATTGATGATCTTCAGAAAACATTCATTCATGATTTCAGTAAACAGTAACGATACAGATATGTAATAATAATTGATTATCATTAGAACACATGATCACATTAAACCAGAAATTATTGCTACACATTGCAGATCAAGTAAACAAAATCAATGGCTTGTTGATTGTAATTCAAATTTTCAGTAATAATTATTGCACATTAGAATGTAACACTCAGTGGTTGTAATTAAAAGAGGTTTGATTATTTATAATTGAAGCAGCACTTTGGTACAATGTTACAAACTCTGGTTTTAATTAAAGATGACTGTGAAGAACCGACAGAGGATCAAATGTTAAAGAGTGAAAAAAGAGGCTCAGTTAAGTCTGTAAACTTTAAAAACTGTTTGGCTAATCATTGGAATCCTACAGGTTTTAAAGGAGTGAACTCACAGAATGCATCACACTAAATTTTACACTGTAAAATAAAAACTATTGTTTTTGCTTCAAAATGTGTTTTAGATCTCCTAATTTTTGCATCTGGGTAAAATATCACACCTGGACTTGAGCTTCACATCGTGCAGCAGCAGAAGCAGTTCCTCATCATCAGCTTCCATAGCAGGAGGCATGGAAGTGTCTAGAACAAACCATAAACGTTTCACTGTAGGAAACACACAAAGACAAATGTTAGTAAAACAGAGCTAATTTACCAGCAGGGAACAGCTGCCTTTGGGCCAAATGTTTGGCTGGAGGTTCTCCTCCTCTGGGAGGAGGCAGTACAGGATCTAAACAAGAACAAATGGACATTCTTACCATATAGCTAAATGGATGGATGTGGGATTGCTGTAAGAATAATAAATATGCATGAATACTCTATGTGCTTAGCTGGTGATGAGAGTTTTTTGACGAGCTGGGAAGTAGGGAAATGTTTGCCAAGTCCTAAGAATAACTTCACAGAAGCAGTCCGCTGGACAGCAGTTCAGATCTGGGTGGATGAGGGGTAGTTTGACTGGAGGATCATTTGCATTGCCATTGCAAATTTGCAAAAAGATCCAAAACTGGTTTGCAAAAGTCAGTTCTCATTCAGTTAACAGCTAAACCACCTCCTGGCTGCTCACTGTACTTTTAACAAAAATAATTTTGACTGAATTAATTCCTATATTTACAATTCCTCCACACATACAGAGTTGGCTGACGCCTCTACTCATTTTATTACATCATTTTGAGCGCTTCTATTACTGCTGTAGTTAGAAAATCCTCCTCTTCAAAGCATGAGGATCTCCACCTTTATCCTCACTTTCACAGGAATATCACAGATTATAACAACGTTTCACGTATTTCATTTGATCAGATCTGTCGTGACATTTGTTTTGTGAAGCATTGATTACAATTTAAGGTTTCATGTTTTGGGGGGAAATGGAAAACATGAATTACAGATGTTAGCTTTTGATATTTCCCCTTTTCTAACAAATACAGACCGAGCATTATCTTTGTTGATCAGACAAACATTGTCTGATCAACAAAGAAGGAAACCAGCTGACCTGTTCCAAAGACGAGAACAAAAAAGGTTGATGAGTGATCAAACGATCACAGAAACGGGATTTAATAAAGGTTCACGGTTTGAATCCCAGAAATATAGGAGCTACAAACACAACTCAGAGGAGCTGGGATCTGTCATATTGAAGGTTCATGACGCGCCTGTTTGCATGTAAGCCACAGCAGGCTAACACATAGAAGCGTGATTGGTCAAGTTAGGCCACAGGAGTCGTGCGTGATTGGCTGTAATATGACCTGGCTTTGCTTACCTTGTGAGCCTCAGTGCTGAGCTGCGATCAACTTTGTTCCTACTGGACAAATGCAATACTGATGGGGCATCGTGGGCAGAGTCACGACTCTCGTGGGCGGTGTCACGACTCTCTCGAGAAGTAACACGTCCGCCATCATCCCTCAGTCATGGAGTCACTACTGAGTTACTATCTACTTGAGGCACTTCCGCTGCTGTTACAGCCTCTCATGTATCAGTAGAAACCAGTTTCAATTATGGTTCAGTCATTGACGGTGGTGCTGCTGAAGTCATTAGGGCAACAGCAGGGAGCGAACAGTAAACTGAAAGTTTATGCTCCCAGTCAAAGAGGAAGCAGACCCAGACGAGAATTTGCCTGCGATAGTTCAGTCATGATGTCAGCAGAGTTCTGTTGTGTTTCTGCTTCTTGTCTGTTGATTTCTCCATGTGTGTGGTTCTGCTTCTGTTCATGAATGTTCTGTTCTTTAGTTCAAGTTTCTGTTTGATGTTTAGAAACTTCCACCTTTTATGGTGGCGGTTCTTTCTAAAGACTATTCAATGAACTAACGTCTGAATTTGGAGAAAGTTGGTTTCAATGGATTCAGACACAAAATGATGATGTTTACACGATGGTGGAAGTCAGAGGAGCCGTGTGAGATATTTATGTGTCTTGCCTCTGTTGCTGACGGAGACTCCCCTGTTGCGGCGATGTTTTCGTCCGGGACGGTATCATGATCAGGGGCGTGGCCTAATGGGAAACCGTCACTGACTGGGTATAAAATCAGCGGCTCAGTCTTTTAGTTTCAGTCACGGTTCATAGATGTTTGCAGCAGATTTCTGGTCTGTTTCTGCTTCTTCTCTGCAGAACTGTTGAAATTTTGTTTCAATGTATTCAGACACAGAAAATGATGAAAATGTGGAAGATTTGACACACAGTTTATTTGTACGTGGAACTTGTTATCCTTTTTTTAATTTAAAAGTCTGTTAATTTCTACCAATGCATCTAATGTGAATCTTTCCAAACCATGTTTTAGTTTGTTTTCCTCAAATGTTCCTCAGAAACTGAGTATTCAGTCAGTGATCAAAGACTTTAAAGTAGAAACTGTTTTGGTAGAAATGAGGTGAAAGACTGAAAACATTTGACTAAATGAATAATCATCAGGAATCATTGATTGAAATGTGTCTTTAGATAGAATTAGAAAAGACTATTGCTTTAATCCTCTTTACTCATTTCTGGATTGGATTCTAGTTTGGATTGGACTTTTATTTTGAAAGGATTTGTCTTTGGTCCAATCAAAGTCACATGTCCTTTGGTCTGATATCTATGTGGACAGAAATACTTTGGATCTTTTAGAAGCAGAAATCAAACATTGAGAAGACATTTTCACTTGGAGGTAAAGACTCAGATTTAGAAAAGTTTCTTCCTGTTTTCTTTGTTTCCAGGTGAACCAATCATTGCTGCCCCTGGTGATGATGTCATCCTGCCGTGCCGCCTGGACTCTCAGGAGGATCTGCGTGGTTTCACCATAGAGTGGACCAAAGTGGACATGAAGCCTGATCCACAGGGCCGCATCCTTTTTGTGTTTCTGTACTGAAGTAGGACCATAACTGAACACATGATGGAGTCATTTATCCCGAGAGTGTCTCTGGACCAAGACGGACTCAAACGAGGAGACGTGACGTTAAAGATCAGGAACGTGTCGCTCCAGGATGAGGGGAAGTACAGCTGCTTCATTCCTGGGAAGAACTTCAGGGAGACGGTTCAGCTGGTTGTTGGTGAGTTTGCTCTGCAGGTTCTCCCTCACATGAAGAACATTTGTCCTGAACAGCAGGCAGGAAATGATGTCATCTCTTTGTTTCAGAGCCAAACGGAGTCAGAGCTCCAACCATGGAAACATCCCAGGTTGACATCATCTCCACTCTAGATCCAGGTGAAAGGAACATTAAAAAAAATTATACAAAAATGAACAAAATCTTGTAAAAGTTTGTGTGTTTGTTTGTGTTGAGTTGACGTTCTAGTTGCTGATGACACAGTTGTTCAGGAGAACATGGAGAATTGAGCCTTCATGTCCTAAACGTTGCTGATGGAAATCCTAGACTTTCATTCTCTGTTCTCTCCTATTGTTTTCATGCCATCATGTTCTTTCTGTCACCAATCAATCCATCCCATAATATCCCCATTGAAAAGAAATAGATAGAAACAAACATCTGTGGAGTTTGTCTGTCCAAACTGGGACTTTGGTTGTCATTTTAGAGCCAATCACATGGATGGGTTGATGTCCATCAGAGAAAAACTGCAACTGAGAGAAATGCTGCGTTCAAGTGCTGCTGGAATGATGGGAAAAATGACTGTCCCACTCTGAAAACACACAGGAAGGTCAGAAAAACAACCCATCTTCCAGCAGCACATGAATGCAGAAGAACTTTCTGCCCCTAAACAAAGGGATTTGTGTGTGTAGTGCGCCATCTATGGGGAGACACCAGAATTACAGGAAAATCCAACATGGATGTGGATTAGCAATCTCATTGATTCCAGTTTGGTGGACCAGATTCAAGAATTGAACAGGCTGCATTTGGGCTGGAGTTCACCCCCCCCCCCCTACTATAAACAGGTAAATGAGAACTCTCCAAACCAGGAGAAATCTGTCATTTTTCTGTAACTTTAGTTCTAAACTGAGTTTCTAAAAATTAAAGTTTGACTTTATGATTTATTTCAGGGTCAAATATCCAGTTTTTCATCCATAACTGGTAACAAAGAGGCTGGAAGCTCATTTCACTGCATTTATTTACCATTAAAAATGATAACATGTTTTTAGACGATATTGAATTATTATGATTGCTGTGATTTCATCATTTAATGAACTTATCTCAGCAATAATAAACTAAATATTAGTGAGAAATTAGTGAATGAATATATTTTTAGTTCCTTTTTCTTCTAGTTTCTCTGTTGAAATGTTCTTTATTTATTTGTTTGTTTATTTCCAAGTGTTCAACTAAAAACTCAACATCATAAATAGAATAACAGTAAATGACAGTAAATGACTCAGTGAGGCTTCAATGGGATTGTTGCTGTCATGGTTCAGAACT
This sequence comes from Oryzias latipes, assembly GCF_053564925.1. NCBI lineage: Eukaryota > Metazoa > Chordata > Actinopteri > Beloniformes > Adrianichthyidae > Oryzias > Oryzias latipes. Next base: position 33,769,489 of record NC_136254.1, on the reverse strand, counting down.
GAAAACATTAAAAAAATCATCCAAAAATGTTTTTTTCTTCTTAAAACTACAAATCCCAGTTTTTTTCTGGTTGAAGCTGCAGCCACTGAAGGTTAAAAACTCCTGTTTGGTAGATCAATAAAGTTTGATTGTGGTTGATGATCTTTGTGTTTATGTCTTCTGTTTATGGCAGAAGAATTTCAATGGAGTTGAAGTTCCAGAGAACCTTTGAGCAAACCTGTTTGGATGGTTCCCCTCCCGGACAGCAGGTGGCAGACGTGAGCAGGACGCTCAAACCCAGATTTATCTTTTTTCTATTTATGTACAAACATTTGAAATACGCAGACAACAAGAACTATAATGAAAAATAGGTAAATAAATCATAAATATGAACAATTTTGATGAACAATTTTCCTCCTTGAACACGAACAAAAACAGAAATATGATAAACCATGAAAGGACGTTTGCTTTGATGTGTAGAAAAAAGAGAAACTAAAGAATTGAAGCTGTAAGAAACTGATCCTTCCTGCAGAAAGATGAGATCCTGAGAGAATTCAGGACTCACTTTTTGTTGTCTCCTCTGAAAGACACAGTTGGAAAAACCTTCCAGAAGGATCCAGAACAGAGACCCAATACATCCATTGATTAATTGATTTGGTTTATTTCAAGCTTTCATTCTAGAAAATATGAGAAAAAAACACAGATTTATCAAACTCATGACAGAAATAATCAAATGCTTTGATTAGAAACAAACAACGACTCACTTCAGTCACATTAGATTGATGACATGGAGATGATTCACTAAAGTCAAGTAGATCTTGATTTCTTGCTGGAAAAGCAGAGAAAGAAGAGAATTTCTAGAATCCACCCCTACTGAGTTCATTCATTTGAAAGTTCTGCAGAGTTTCCAGAATCCAGTTCTGATCAGATCAATGCAGATTAGTTTCTAGGAACCAAATGGAGATCTTCTTGATGATTGATCATCTTCAGAAAACATTCCTTCATGGTTTCAGTAAACAGTGACATGAATCACACACCATGGAACAGATCCTGGAGGAAATCCTCATGGATGATCCAGAATCATCTCACTTCAGCTGCAATCCAAGTGTGGCTAGATAACAGGACATCCAACAGAAATCAACCACAACATCCAGATGTGGATTTGGGCAATGGCTGTCAGCCAATCGTCATCCTCACCGTCAAACACTTCAATGACATCCAGATGGGCCATGGAACATCCTGTGACATCACTGCACACGCGTGTTCCCACTGAACTGAGCGCCACACTCCGCTAGCATCAGAAAGATGTGAGCGTTCAGCGTTAGAGTCCTAGCTAGGTCTGCAGTGGATCCCAGACTCACTGATGGGATGGAGTCACGCTTTCAGAGTCACGCTTCAGATCAGTTTGAGGTCAGGAAGAAGGAAAAAACAGGAGAAAACTACCAGATTAAAGCTGACAGAGGATTTATTTCATGTTTCAAACACATAGTTCATACAAAAATACATCAAGTATTTACAAACACACACAGACCAGAAATCACTGCAATCATTTTCTCACTGAGGACTATTTCTAAAAACACTAAAGACATTTCTGAACTCAAGATATTCCTAGAAAAATATCAAGACGTCCAGATAAACAAAAGTGCATTCTGGTGCATTTTATTCTGAAAAACACAAACAGATGATTACTAGATGATGAACGCCACTGGGTGGGTGGTGGGGTTCTCCGGTTCACGTGTGCTGAACCGTGGCTACTGATGGATCCCGGTTCATCCGTCAACCTTTGCCCCCTTACTGCTAACCGTGGGGGCAGATGCTGATGTGACTCATTGTTTTCCTGAACGGACCGAGGTCGGTGACTAAGTTCTCCAGGTGAGTAATCAGGAGATGTCCCATCAGTGCCCTACCCGCCAATTTTAACTGCTCCCCCCTTAGTACACACACCCTTCCCCCCTCAAAATATACACTCCAACATAAAACACACACACATGCACACACATTTTGCAAGGAAGGTGGGACGTAGGACCATCTGTCCCCTACCCCTTCCCTGGTGGGGGGTACGGGTCCCTTGGCGGCGACTGCCATGTCCCCTGGGTGCCGGTCTCCTGGGCCCGGCGGTGCTCTCTCCGCTCTGGGGGGGGTTCACATTACACCTGAGCCGGGGGGTGTCCGTGTCCCAGTGGGTGGGTTCTGGTCCTTGCCCCTGGGCGCTGGGCAAACTTCCAACAGTGGCCGAGCCTGGTCGGGCCATGTTTACAACACCCGTTGTGGGCCCCCCTTTTTCCCCGGGGTGCTCCCCTCCGGGGTGGGGGTGGCTGGCCCCTGCCTTGCTCCTCCTTGGACCAACCGTGGGTCGGGTGGGTAGCTGCCTGGAGTGCGGAGTGTGTCTCCCTTGGGGGGTCCTGGCTCGTACCTGGGGTTGGGGCGGGGGGATGCCCAGAACTCCTGGGTGGTGAAGGGGTGCTCGTCTGGGGCTGTGGGTGCCCTTCTCGGGTGGGGCCCTGCGTTGGGCTCTTCCGGCGCGGCGGGGGGGGCTGCTCTCCTGGTTGGGCTGGGGCGCCGCTCTCTTTACCCTGTGCTTCCCTGCTATCTTGCTCTGGGGGCCCCGTGGCGGTCCTGCTGGTCCTGGCCTGGGTGGCGGATTTGGTCGCCCGGGGGGCGGTTGTCCCCTGCCTGCTGCCGTGTGGCGTTTGGGGGTTCCGGCGGCTGCTGCGGCAGGGGTCTGGGTTTGGGGGTGGCTGGGCGCTCCTCCTCCTTCTTTTCACATTCCACCATCCATTTTAGAAGAACATAAACACTCACCTGAGCACAGGTGTTAGCTCACCTTTGCACTAATAGTTTGCATGATTGAATGAATGTAAGATTTTACACTAGTTGGTTTAAAGGCATAGGTATGCGTTAGTGAACACTATCTGTTTTGTGTACATGTTGACATGTGGACATTTTTGCAGCTAGCAGGTGTGTTGATAACATTTCAGTGTGTGTGGACAGGCCCCGCCCTTTTTGTACTACATTTGAACCTAGTAATGATAAACAACCAGTAAACCTGTCTGCTGTATGCTGCTTCATGGTCTTTACCCCCCCCCCTCCCACTATCACCCTCCTACCCCCCCCTCTCTCTAGCGTCCCTCTCTCTTCTTCCCCTCTTTCCTTTTCCGTCCGGTCCAACACCAAAGATTTTCAAACATGATTGAAATTAATAAAGTTTGGCCTCAATTACAAAAGGGGTTTATTCAGACATACCTTTGGTTTGTCTGAAGATTAATAACCCCTCTTGTTAAAGTAAAATATGTCCAACAAAAGAGGCCCTCAGCTCTCATCTGTCTGCCCAGCTGTTGGACAGGACAAGTTAGAAAAAAGTTCTATGGTTCTATTCTAAAGTTCTCCAGGTAGAACTTAAGAATAGAATAGAATAGAATAGAATAGAATAGAATAGAATAGAATAGAATAGAATAGAATAGAATAGAATAGAATAGAATAGAATAGAATAGAATAGGTCTTTAATAATCCCTGAGGAAATTTAATAATGGCCATCTGCTCACACTCATAAAACACATACACATATTAAAAACAATAAAAATAGTAAAAATAGCAATAGACTAAAAAGATTAACAGATAAAAAGATTGATAATTTTAAAAAACAGTGGGTAAGAAAATGAAATAAAATAAATAAATAAAAACAAGAATTACAAGAAATTACTTCTAAGATGCCCTGCCAGAGGATTGTATTGCCTGATGATCCACAAGATCCAGCTTCAGTCCCACCACAGAGCTCGCCCTCTTGATGATCTTATTGAGCCTGGAGATGTTCTTCTTGCTGCTATTGCACCAGCACACAGCAGCATAGAGGAGACACTTCCCACCACTGACTGATAAAACATGTGGAGCAGTTTAGTGCAGATGTTAAAGAAGCGCAGCCTCCGGAGAAAGTACAGCCTGGACTGGGTCTTCTTGTAGAGCTGGTCCGTGTTGGTAGTCCAGTCCAGCTTGTGGTCCAACACAACCCCCAGGTACTTGTAAGTCTGTACCATCTCCACACTTACTCCCTTTATCTCTATCTGCACGGGCTGAGGAGTTCAGGCTTTCCTTCTGAAATCCAGAACCATCTCCTTGGTCTTCTGGATGTTCAGCTGCAGCTTATTCTCCCCACACCAGGCCACAAAGTCCTCCACCAGCCGCCTGTACTCCCCCTCCTCTTCTCCTTTGATGTAAGCCACTTTAGCTGTATCGTCTTAGAACTTCTGCATGTGGCAGGTTGAGGTGTTATAGCGGAAGTCGGACGTATACAGCGAGAAAAGAAGAGGAGACAGCACTGTCCCCTGTGGAGCCCCTACACTGCAGCTGAGGGTACTGGAGACAGACCCCCCCATGCGGACATACTGCTCCCTGTTGGTCAAAAAGTCCATGATCCAGGACACCAAGAATGGTTGCACAGTCATCCTGGTGAGCTTCTCCTGCAGCAGGGGAGGATGGATGGTGTTAAAGGCACAGGAGAAGTCAAAGAAAAGCATTCTCACAGCGTCACCTCCTTCATCCAGGTGAGAATAGGTGCAGTGTAGCAAGTAGAGGATTGTGTCCTCCACCCCTACTCTCTCCCTGTATGCGAACTGCAGTGGATCCTGATCTTTATTCTGAAAAGTCTCTTCAATCCTTGAAGACGAGCAAAGCAGCTTTGGAGAGATGGAATGCTTTCAGACCAGAGGAGGTTTCTGACCCTACATGACGAAAACAAAGGATGTTAGAAACTGAACAGAACCAGAACCACAAACATGCAGAAATCCACAGACAAGAAGCAGAAACACAACAGAACTCTGCTGCTGACATCATGAACCAAGACTGAGACAGGAGAGTAGAAGTCTGTTCTGCTGCTGTCACTCCTTTAGGTGACACTCCCCACAGATTTGCTGTAACCTGATCTCACATTGTAGTGTCATGATCGTCCACTAGGAGTCCCACGGAGCAGGAACTTTTCCCCCCATGACATCCACAGGACTGGATCTCTGGAAGACTTTGAGTCAATGACCAAAATATATATAAACATGAACAGCAGCTTTTCTGACGTGAATAAGGCAGTTATTGGTGCACCATAGGTGTGACCATGTTAATCACTTCAATGAAACTTGTCCATTCAGGAAAAAAGATCCAGACCATAAACGCAGGAGGGTTCATTTTTTTATTGATTTCACAGTTTTACCTTCACTGTTGTTTTTATGCTGTGACATTTCTCTCTTAAATCCAGTGGTGGATCGTACATTACACACCTGGGCCTTCAGTAGAGCTACGTCTGAATCATTTAACCCCTTCATGAACCATTTTTATTTCTCTAAATAAACTGGATTAACAAAACTAAAGAAATCTCACCATGCAACTACAGCCAGCACAAACACATTGAAAACAATCACATACATTATGAATATTATTTATTATGGTATTTATCATAATAAATGCCTTCACTTGGGTTTTCACCTTAAACCTAACTAAATCCTCCATGGAGAACATCACAGTCAGTCTGTTTAACCGATCCAGAAGTTCTGTGTGGATCTGTGTCAAACTGGACGAGGCTGCATGTGACTTCCTGAAACTACTGTCCAATCAGAAGGTCTGAAAAGTGTGACATTGCCTTGGCCTGCTAGAAGGCCCTGCTGACAATATCTCAAAATCTGATTGGTTGAAAGAAATGAATGACCGACATTGATTTCGCATCACAGGACCTTCAGAACAGAGAGTGAAGGTCCTTACCCTGCCTGGCAAAAAAGTACAGCTGAAATGCGATTGGTTAAATAGTCCAATGTGAAAATACGTCTGTCTGGAAGCAGCATAACCGTCATAAACACAATAAAAGGGAATGGACGGACTATTTGGGATGATTGAATGAGTATGCATGGACAAAATATTATTATTACATGTGTTAGGGTTACGTAATTATCGTTTGCTTACACGCTATAATCACCATAATATTATGGTCTGAATTCTATCTTTCAGTAAGAAAACAATGACGTGGGAAGGCAGAACTCCTCTGTGACAGACAAGCTTCTCCTTCTGCAAAGTCCAGCAAAAATTCTCATCTCCTGTGTGGTTCTTCTCTTTGTTAGGGAAAAGTCAGAACACTGACAACATGATTCAGTTATTTGTTAGGCCTTCAGAGAAGGCCTTGAAGACCCTGACGGCCCACAACTCATTAATGAAATAAATAAATGTAAAAGTTTTGAACTGTGCGGTTTAAGAGTCTAAATATCAGAGCAGCTTCAGGAAAATAGCACCAAAAAAAATCACAGCTTAGTCCTATAATAAATACCAGGGACGGGTTATTCTTTCAGACAACACAATATCTCCCCTTTATGACACGGCCTCTTGAGGTCACTTTCAGTTTGAAAAAAACCTGAGACTCTCAGGTTTCAACTGTCTGTCTGTGTTCATTTCACTTTGTTCTGGTAGAACTTCCAACATTTTAGCTCACAGACACCTTTGATGTTGTCTAGAAGAACACCAAGAACCACAGGAACCTGAACAGACCTGCTGTGGGTCGGTTCCTGAAGGAGAACATGAACCAAACTCTCAACACTTCAGATCAACCTGGATCAACACTTCAAACCACTGAGATCCACAAACATCGTCCAAAACCTCAGACCTTCAGACTTTACGGTGATCCAGCACACCTTCAGAGTTCAGGAGTTGAGAACCGCAGAAACAGATCCAGAAGGTTCTCCAGATGAATGAAGGAGTTCCAACCATCAGGCAGAAACGGGTCAGAACCAGAGGATCCTCACGTCTTCATGGACCAGTTTCCATCCACGGTAACACAGCGGTGACGGGCGTGTAGCGTCTCCATGTGGCTGCAGCTTCAGAAAGTCTCTTCAATCCTTGAAGACGATCAAAGCAGCTTTGGAGAGATGGGATGTCTTCAGACCAGAGGAGGTTTCTGACCCTACATGAAGAAAACAAAGGATGTTAGAAACTGAAGATTCCTGCAGAAAGATGAGAGATCAGAGAATTCAGGACTCACTTCTGGTTGTTTCCTCTGACAGACACAAACACAAACAGCAGAGAGGATCACTGAGGGAAAAAGTCCAAGAAGGATCCAGAGAGCCGGTCTGGAGCGACTGATCCAGATCCGGTCTCCTCCTGGATCTGGAGTGGAGATGATGTCAACCTGGGATGTTTCCATGGTTGGAGCTCTGACTCCGTTTGGCTCTGAAACAAAGAGATGACATCATTTCCTGCCTGCTGTTCAGGACAAATGTTCTTCATGTGAGGGAGAACCTGCAGAGCAAACTCACCAACAACCAGCTGAACCGTCTCCCTGAAGTTCTTCCCAGGAATGAAGCAGCTGTACTTCCCCTCATCCTGGAGCGACACGTTCCTGATCTTTAACGTCACGTCTCCTCGTTTTAGTCCGTCTTGGTCCAGAGACACTCTCGGGATAAACGACTCCATCATAACTGTGGTCATGGTCTGCCTGTTCCGGTAAAAATACACAAAAGGGACGCGGCCCTGTGGATCCTTTGGATCGGGCTTGACCTCCAGTTTGGTCCACTCCACAGCCTGATCCCGCAGATCCTCCTCAGAGTCCAGGCGGCACGGCAGGATGACATCATCACCAGAATAAACAGACAGAAGATTTTCACCTGGAAGCAGACGGACAGGAACGACGTGTGACGACCAAGAAACCTCTAGAATCTGACAAACAGGAGACGATCACAGATCAGAGTTTGATGAGTAAAATCAAAGCGGTGCAAATCCTGCGATTTGGGCATAAAAGTGGAAACTCTGTGAATTGTAAGGGAGCTCATCCATACGTCACTATCAGAGTCCCTGATTGGTCAAAGTTCAACCTGGTTTAACTGGTTATCGATGATCGTGTGTTTTAAATGCAGAGTCTGTAAACGGTTGTGGAACTTGTAGCTACGCATGAATACGGTGCATTTTTACACGCCTTTAGATCGACTTTTTATTGGAAGTGGCCGCATGAAGGAGCGTTGCTGAGGGAACGTAGCTTCAGAGAAAAGCAGGTGTCATCAGCATAACGTTCAACAAAGACATGTTCATGTTTTTTTTAACAGGGAAAGTCTGTTACAGATGAAAAGGATGCCGGAGGAAAATGCCAACATTTCACCAAAACTCAATCTTTTTTTCCACCTTTAATGGCTGCAGCTTCAACAAGGAAGTCTGGGATTTGTAGTCTTTAATAAAATAACAAGAACCTTTTCATTATTTTTTTTCTCAGAGGTTCTGAGGGACAATTGACACATTTTAACCAGAGTGTCATAACAAGAACAAAATGTCCTAAAATGTCTCCTTGGTTCAAATGTAAAGACCATTCTGTTTGTGCTGATGTCATTTTTTGTACCCAAATATGATATTTAATTTTCTTTCTCTTTAGTTCATCTTAAATCTAAAATCATAACAGAAAGAATAAATAAATGTATTGTTTATTATTTTTTAATTTTAAATCAAAGCATTGAGGTGTATTTTCATCCTATTAGTGATCAGTAATGGAGGAAAAACTTTATATTTGACCCTTAAATTAATTATAAACTTAAACTGTTTATTCCAGAGTGTCTGGAGATAACCAGATAACCAGAACTTCTGATGACTCAGCATTAAATCATAGAATGACTCATCATCATTAAAGGATGATGAGCAGACGAAACCCTACAGAATAAAAATAATTTTTACATTTTTTTCCTTTTAATAAAGGAAATCTGAACAGAATCAAGGTGTTTTATGAGTCTAAACATTTTATTTTAAATAAACACACTTTATGAAATATTTTTAGATAAACAATTTATGATATAAAAATAAAGAAAAATATTGTGCTGTATTTTGCCTTTTTTTTAACATTTTTCTCATACTGAAAACAATAAATCATTTTAAAATCATTTGTAATTAAAGGCTAAATTTTTTAAAGATATTTAACAATAAACCTGAAAACAGCAGAACATTTATGGATTTACCGTGAACGTTTCTACAGAATAAATCCACACAAAATAAAGTCAAGACACAAAGACGATTCATCTTTAACACGTGGACAAAGACTGACGGTTCAAGACAACTGTTGCTACAACTGCAATGACGTCACGGTTGCCAGATATTCGCGGATTTCCAGCCCAAAAGTACTCTAAAAACGGTGCGCAAGCGCAGTGTGGACTGCTAACTCAGTTAACTCCTCAAAAAAAAAAAAAAAAAAAAAAAAAAAAAAAAAAAAAAAATTATCAGGTGAGAAAAACACTAATTGACGGTGTAATCATAATAAAAAGAAATTGGTATAAAACTTTTCTTTACAAAATATTTGTTGAATTAAATAAAATTAATTAAAAAATATTTGAAAAAGAAATTATTCATTTATAATAAAAATAAAAACAAATAGAACATTTAAAGCCTTTAAATGTATTACTTCCATTTGAAATAGACACTAACTGAATCCTATAATTATAAACGATCCTATTTTTTATTATATTTTCCTATTTCTTAAGGAATGACGGATGTTCATGGGTTGAAATGTCTTTCTATAAAAAGACAAAAAAACAGCAGAACAGACCCCAAACCCGCATAGATCATGTCCACCCGCCTAAAACCAAACTAAACCCGCAAATTCTAAAAAAAAAAAAAAGTCTTGAAATAAGCGGGAAACCGCCCAATCTGGCAACACAGTTCATGACAGTTTCTTGTTCTTCCGGTTTTGAGCGTCCTGCTCACGTCTGCCACCTGCTGTCCGGGAGGGGAACCATCCAAACAGGTTTGCTCAAAGGTTCTCTGGAACTTCAACTCCATTGAAATTCTTTTCACATTTGTAGAATTTTCAGCTTTTGCCACAAACAGAAGAGAAGTTTCTTTCTAAGCCGCCTCTCCTCTGATCCTCTTTCTTCAGGCAGTGAAGGTGATCTGCTGAGTTTCTGTCCTGTGATCAACCATCCAACCAGCATCTGAGCAGAAAACCTTCTTCTTTGCTGTTAAAGACTCTTTCTGTTCTGACTAACAATCACAGGAAGTAACTACAGGGACCGTCTACTCCATTACTTTGGTCATTACAGTTTGTAAAACAGTAGATTCACATGAATGTATAAAGTGCATCATCAATGTTTGTCTCATAAAATACTAAATACATTAAAAATACAGAATCATTTCAATTTAAAGAGACGTGTCATTTTCTAGAAACTCAGTTTAGAACTAAAGTTACAGAAAAATGACAGATTTCTCCTGGTTTGAAGAGTTCTCATTTACCTGTTTATAGTAGGGGGGGGGGGGGTGAACTCCAGCCCAAATGCAGCCTGTTCAATTCCTGAATCTGGTCCACCAAACTGGAATCAATGAGATTGCTAATCCTCATTCATGTTGGATTTTCCTGTAATTCTGGTGTCTCCCCATGGCGCACTACACACACAAATCTCTTTGTTTAGGGGCAGAAAGTTCTTCTGCATTCATGTGCTGCTGGAAGATGGGTTGTTTTTCTGACCTTCCTGTGTGTTTTCAGAGTGGGACAGTCATTTTTCCCATCATTCCAGCAGCACTTGAACGCAGCATTTCTCTCAGTTGCTGTTTTTCTCTGATGGACATCAACCCATCCATGTGATTGGCTCTAAAATGACAACCAAAGTCCCAGTTTGGACAGAAAAACTCCACAGATGTTTGTTTCCATCTATTTCTTTTCAATGGGGATATTATGGGATGGATTGATTGGTGACAGAAAGAACATGATGGCATGAAAACAATAGGAGAGAACAGAGAATGAAGGTCTAGGATTTCCATCAGCAACGTTTAGGACATGAAGGCTCAATTCTCCATGTTCTCCTGAACAACTGTGTCATCACCAACTAGAACGTCAACTCAACACAAACAAACAAACAAACATATGTTTACATGTTTATTGCACATTATTGAACATTTCCACGATTGGAAAGGAGCAGAATTGAAGAATACAATTCTTATAATTGTCTTCTCACTTTTAAACATTGTATAATTATTAAATTTCTCACACCATCCATCATCCATCCATCCATCCATCCATCCATCCATCCATCAACCGGTAAATTCAGAGCTTTGTTTTCTGGCTCAGTTCTCTCTTCTCCATGACGGACCGATACAGCGACCACATAACTACGGACGCCGCTCTGATCCACCTGTCAATCTCACACTCAGCTTGGGTGATGGACAGCCTCCCCCCAAAGTCCTCATTCTCTGCTTCCTCCAAAGAAGGCGTGTCAGTGGGATTGAGGAGATCCTCTAAGTTCTCCTTCCACCACCAGACAATGTCCCCAGTCAAAGTCAACCCCATCAGCTGTGCTCACATTTCACCGTGTACAGTTCTAATCCACACAGGAAATACATTCCATTCATTTAGACCTTCTTATTTCTGAAATCTGATTTCATTCACAAACAGCAGGTCAAAAAGCTTTTTAACACATTTTAGCTTCAACTCAAAAAGTCATTTGATCAAAATATTGTAAAAAGTAGAAATAGTATTGCAGCTGTTTGGAACCAAAACATTTTGGTCCTTTGAGGTAAAAGTGTTGTTCAAGTAAATCCATTTCCTGTTTGACTTTGTCCTCCAGTGTTTTCCAGTCTCAGTCTCATTCACACTGATGGATCCACTGAAGAACACTTCCAGCCACCAGAGGCTGTGTGGGTTCAGGGTCTGTTAAAGGTTTCCATAGGTTCCTGACCCTACAGGAAGAAAAGAAAGGATGTTAGAAACTGAAGATTCCTGCAGAAAGATGAGAGATCAGAGAATTCAGGACTCACTTCTGGTTGTTTCCTCTGACAGACACAAACACAAACAGCAGAGAGGATCACTGAGGGAAAAAGTCCAAGAAGGATCCAGAGAGCCGGTCTGGAGCGACTGATCCAGATCTGGTCTCCTCCTGGATCTGGAGTGGAGATGATGTCAACCTGGGATGTTTCCATGGTTGGAGCTCTGACTCCGTTTGGCTCTGAAACAAAGAGATGACATCATTTCCTGCCTGCTGTTCAGGACAAATGTTCTTCATGTGAGGGAGAACCTGCAGAGCAAACTCACCAACAACCAGCTGAACCGTCTCCCTGAAGTTCTTCCCAGGAATGAAGCAGCTGTACTTCCCCTCATCCTGGAGCGACACGTTCCTGATCTTTAACGTCACGTCTCCTCGTTTTAGTCCGTCTTGGTTCAGAGACACTCTCAGGATAAACGACGGTATCATGACTTCAGTTACTATCCGCTTGAACTGGTAATAACACACAAAACTATACGGATCTGGTTTTATCTCCAGTTTGGTCCACTCTATGGTGAAACCACGCAGATCCTCCTGAGAGTCCAGGCGGCACGGCAGGATGACATCATCACCAGGAGCAGCAATGATTGGTTCACCTGGAAACAAAGAAAACAGGAAGAAACTTTTCTAAATCTGAGTCTTTACCTCCAAGTGAAAATGTCTTCTCAATGTTTGATTTCTGCTTCTAAAGCAGAAATCAAATCAAACCAATCTGCACCAGCAGAAGATTTCAGACCAAAGTGGAGGAAAACAGTCAAAACGGAGAATGAGAAGAACCACTGCATTCAGGAGTAAAGAAAGGAGCATGTCTGTTAAAATGGTCTGATGATAAGAAGATAACGAACCAAAACAACTAAACTAACTCTGAGCTAATAGGACAACTGCAGCAGACTGTTGCAACGGTAAAAAAATATTAAAACAAAATGAATGAGCAGAGCTATAGAATCGAGATCATTTCTTCTCCAGAGGATCAATAACATTCTAAAAAGTTCAGTTCTATGGTAGTTAAATAAAGAGACTTAACGCGCATGCTCACTCAGTTGATCTTAACCGGCAAATTCAAGTCTTTAAAATAACTTTATTGATCACAACGCTCCAAAACAAAACAGTGTAGTTCAATAACAGGAAAAGAACAAGCCAGGGGGATATTCCAGGAAGCATGTTTAAACTCCCCTGACTTTAAGCCTGAACTCTGGCTGAAATCCGCCTGAACTTGCTTACTCTGGGTATGTCGGTTCCAAAAGACCGGATATCAGTTTGCGTAATTACGCTCCACTTGGTAACCCTGGGTTAACGCACGTGCACAGCAGGTACATAAAGACATTCTCAATGGATCGCCGATTTCTGGAGTCACCATGGAAACGCGTGGAGAAAAAAAAGAAAGTGCAACACTTGAAACGGAAGTGAGACAGAGTCTGAGATTTTAATGACGGCGGATAAAGATTACAAGTCCATCAAAAAAGTAACACATCTGAAAAATAATTTAAATAAATTAGTTAAATATATTCAAACTCAATAATTGTTTATACAACTCAAATTTACGTATTTATCTAACTAAATGTCACATTACTCCATTAATCTTTTTTCCATCTTAATTACTTATATTTCTTGAACTCTTATATGTCTAAGTTTGAGCCGGCAGATATGCTCATTTTTATAACAATAAAAAGAACGGAAAAAAATGCACGGAGTGCAAAAATTCATTAAAGAATTTTCCGTCACTGTCTTAACCCTTGTGTTATCTTAGATGACCCCACCCTTACATTGACGTGTTATTCCTACCATGACTAAGGTGGATAAAGGTGGAAAGATTTCATGTAAAGTGAAACCAGTGAGGTTCACAAATCATTGAAGAAAAAAGGTTCAGAGCACTGTCTAGATGACCCAACTCCCAACGTTAATGTGCCTAGGATAGCACAAGCGTTAACATTCAAGTGGTAGGGGTGCTATATAAACTCATCATCCTCTCCTTTACTCTCACTCATGGTGCAGAGGTTAGCATAGTAGGACAAAATAGCTCGGCAAAACACGGTAAAACACAGTAAAATAGCTAAACAACTAAACACATTTTGTAAAAAACCCACACTTAAACCCAAATCCGTCCAGACAGGCAAAAGGAATGGTATCCCAGAATCCTTTGCGGTGCCGATCTAACAGCAGCATCAAAGTTACACCTACTTAATTGAATTAATTCGAATTAAAGTAAAATAATTGTCTGAAAACTACGTGTTATTTTTAAGGTGACCTAACAAAAAAATGATTTATCTTAACTGAAGCAAATATTTAAGTTAGATCAAAGTATAAAGTTTATTTTTCCAACATCCATATGTGGTCTTATCACCCTCTCACGGTGGAAAAAGTATTATCTGAGCTTTTTCATCCACTAAATCATCTTCAAATGGACACGCCATGCTGCTTCACCTCTCTATAAACAAACTAAGCTTCAACTAAACCTGCTCCCGACCAGGTTATGTTCAGAGCATGAGTTGCTATGGCAACTTGACCTAGCCTGAAACATACCTCCATTTCTGGAACCGAAAGCTGAGGTTATCAACTTCCTTAGCCTCAAACTTATCGTGGGAGCTAGCATAACCTGCTTTCTGGAATACCCCCCAGGGGGCGACAAAAAATATATTATTTATTTTTTTTCTATTATTTTTGACTTTTAAGAACAAAAAAAAAAATTCCGACAATCAAAGAAAGTGTGTGTCAAATTTTCATAATTTTCTGTCCATCTGAATACTTTGAAACAAAGTTTCAACATTTCTCCTGAGAAGAAGCAGAAACAGACCACAATGTTGCTGCAAACATTGATGAACCAAGACTGAAACTGAAAGACGGAGCTGCTGCTTTTAAAACAAGTCAGTGACGTAATAGAATAGAGGCCACTCCTCCAGGCAGAACACGACAGGAACAGGAGGAGCCCCCACGGAACCACGACAGGGCTGGGCCAATGGATAATCTAGCCTCAAATTTAGAAAATAAAGTACCCCGTTCAGAGAAATCTTCCACATTGTCATCATTTTGTGTCTGAATCCATTGAAAGAAACTTTCTCCAAATTCAGACGTTAGTTCATTGAATAGTCTTTAGAAAGAACCGCCACCATGAAAGGTGGAAGTTTCTAAACATCAAACAGAAACTTGAACTAAAGAACAGAACATTCATGAACTTACCTTCAACATGTGAACAGAACCAGAACCACACACATGTAGAAATCCACACAGAAGAACCAGAAACACAACAGAACTCTGCAGACATCCTGAACCGTGTCTGAGACTTGAAAACTGAGCTGCTGCTTTAAACAATGTCGATATGCTAGTACAGCTGAGCCTGGAAGTTGAATATCAGAAGCAGCAATAGGAGAAAGCTTGCACAGCCATAGTCCGCCTCCACCCACGGGAGGCAGCCCAGCAAGAAGAGCAAGCCACAAGCTCCCGAGCGCGCCCGGACAGCGTCAAACAAGCCACAATTTGATTGGCTGACCGCGCTACTGCAGCTGTGATTTGATAGGCTGTTCCAGCTACTGGTCAGGGGGAGTGATACTGACTTGTTTTTATAGCAACAGCTCCGTCTTCCTCCCTTAGTTATGGTTTGATCATGATGTCTGCAGAGTCCTGTTGTGTTTCTGGTTCTTCTGTGTGGATTTCTGCATGTGTGTGGTTCTGGTTCTGTTCACATGTTGAAGGTAAGTTCATGAATGTTCTGTTCTTTAGTTCAAGTTTCTGTTTGATGTTTAGAAACTTCCACCTTTCATGGTGGCGGTTCTTTCTAAAGACTATTCAATGAACTAACGTCTGAATTTGGAGAAAGTTTAATGGATTCAGACACAAAATGATGACAATGTGGAAGATTTGATTTGACACACAATTACTTTCTAAGTGGAAATTTGGTAATTCTGTAATTTCAAAGTAAAAGTTAGTAAATTTAATCTACGGTGCATAAGTTATTAAAAAAAACTGCTTCAGAACATTAAGGTTAGATCACGGTTAGGTTAGGTCATCAAACGCTTCGTGATAAAAACTGCAGAATAGAACACAAACACTTAGAAATAGAGTAATTATATATTCATAGAAGACAGACTGATAAGACATTATTCTTCAAAGTCTAGTTGTTTTTAAATTCCAACATCAGTTACAACATGACCCTCACTTTCCTAAACAGTTTTCTCCTTCCCTGCCCCCCCCCCTCCACTCCCTGCTACAAACTCAAAAAAATAATGAAAAAACTTTCACACCTATTCAGAACATCATCCTCACCAAAGACTCATCTTAGCACTGTTGTCACTTTAAACCATCTCATTGCTCTTTGGCACTATTTAGATGGCTGTTGTTCTATTCATTATAACTGTTATGGTATTTTATTATTTTGTCTATTTACACTGTGGGGGTAGAGGACCATCTGTGCTGCATGTCTACTTTATGCAGCATACTCGGCAATAAAGCTGACTTTGACTTTTGACTTCATGATACAGGATTTAACATTTCCCATGAGTCTTAGTGGCTGACCTCCAGGTCACCACAGAGTGTTGACAAGATAAAGGGGATCTGGGGGGTATTCCAGACAGCAGGTTAAGCTAGCTCCCACGGTAAGTTTGAGGCTAAGGAAGTTGATAACCTCAGCTTTCGGTTCCAGAAATGGAGGTATGTTTCAGGGTAGGTCAAGTTGCCATAGCAACTCATGCTCTGAACATAACCTGGTCGGGAGCAGGTTTAGTTGAAGCTTAGTTTGTTTATAGAGAGGTGAAGCAGCATGGCGTGTCCATTTGAAGATGATTTAGTGGATGAAGAAGCTCAGATAATACTTTTTCCACCATGAGAGGGTGATAAGATCACATATGGATGTTGGAAAGATAAACTTTTTTTTACTTTGATCTAACTTAATTATTTGCTTCAGTTAAGATAAATCATTTTTAGTTAAGTCAGTTTAAAAATTAAACGTAGTTTTCAGACAGTTATTTTACTTTCATTCAAAGTCATTCATTCATCTTCTTAACCGTTTATTCCCTTTCGGGGTCACGGGGTTGCCGGAGCCTATCCCGGCCACTTGGGCATAGGCAAGGGATGCCCTGGACTGGTCGCCAGTCTGTCACAGGGTTCATTCAAATTAATTCAATAAGTAGGTGTAACTTTGGTGCTGCTGTTAGATTGGCACCGCAAGGAATTGTGGGATACCATTTCCTTTGCCTGTCTGGATGGATTTGGGTTTAAGTGTGGATTTTTGACCAAATGTGTTTAGTTGTTTAGCTGTTTTACTGTGTTTTGTCGTGTTTTGTCGAGTTATTTTGTCATACTTTGCTCAAGTCTCTGCACTATGAAAGAGTGTGAAGGAAGAGGAAGATGACATTATATAGCACCCCTACTGTTATCAAGTGCAATGACAGCTTCAGAGATATGGATTACAGTTATATGGTTTTGAATCTGTTTTGTTTAATTAGTTTTATTGTTATAAAAATGAGTATATCTGCAGGCTCAAATTTAGACACATGAGAGTTCAAGAATTATAATATATTAAGATGGAAAAAAAGATTTAATTGAATTGGAGTAATATGACATTTAGTTGGATAAATATGTAAATTTAAGTTGTATAAATAACTATTGAGTTTTATAGAAGTAAGAAATTAGGTTGAATAAATTTAACTCAATTATTTGTTACCAATTTAAATAAGATCATAAACTTGTGCGTTTACTTTGTCTGTTCTTACTTTTGCTGATGATGCAGCCGTGTTACTTTTTTGATGGACGTATAATCTTCATACGCCGTCATTAAAATCTCAGACTCCGTCTCACTGAAGTATAGCGCTCTCTTTTTTTCTCCACGCGTTTCCATGGTGACTCCAGAAATCGCCGATCCATTGAGAATGTCTTTATGTACCTGCTGTGCACGTGCGTTAACCCAGGGTTACCAAGTCGAGCGTAATTAAGCCAACTCATATCCGGTCTTTTGGAACCGACATACCCAGAGTAAGCAAGTTCAGGCGGATTTCAGCCAGAGTTCAGGCTTAAAGTCAGGGGAGTTTAAACATGCTTCCTGGAATACCCCCCTGGGTGTCGAGTTTTGGTCCATACATGAGTGAAAGGCGTGGCCTAATGAGACAATGTCACTGAAAGGCTAAAGTTTAAAGTTCTTGTGTGTTTCAATGTGTTCAGACAGAAAATGATGACAATGTGGAAGATTTGTCACACAGTTTCTTTGTACGTGGAACTGTAGCTTTATTAAAAATTTAGGTATGTTAAATTTGAACCAAAACTTCTGCTGTAAATATTATGTAAATATATTTTGATGAAATCACGTTTTTGAGTTTAAGCTAAAATGTGTTTACATCTTTGTGACCATAGAGGTATTCCAGAAAAGCATGTTTAAACTCCCCTGACTTTAACCCTGAAAACCCACACTTAAACCCAAATCCATCCAGACAGGCAAAGGAAATGGTATCCCACAATTCCTTGCGGTGCCAATCTAACAGCAGCACCAAAGTTACACCTACTTATTGAATTAATTTGAATGAACCCTGTGACAGACTGGCGACCAGTCCAGGGTATCCCTTGCCTATGCCCAAGTGGCCGGGATAGGCTCCGGCAACCCCGTGACCCCGAAAGGGAATAAACGGTTAAGAAGATGAATGAATGACTTTGAATGAAAGTAAAATAACTGTCTGAAAACTACGTTTAATTTTTAAACTGACTTAACTAAAAATGATTTATCTTAACTGAAGCAAATAATTAAGTTAGATCAAAGTAAAAAAAAGTTTATCTTTCCAACATCCATATGTGGTCTTATCACCCTCTCATGGTGGAAAAAGTATTATCTGAGCTTCTTCATCCACTAAATCATCTTCAAATGGACACGCCATGCTGCTTCACCTCTCTATAAACAAACTAACCTTCAACTAAACCTGCTCCAGACCAGGTTATGTTCAGAGCATGAGTTGCTATGGCAACTTGACCTACCCTGAAACATACCTCCATTTCTGGAACCGAAAGCTGAGGTTATCAACTTCCTTAGCCTCAAACTTACCGTGGAAGCTAGCTTAACCTGCTGTCTGGAATACCCCCCTGCTGTTTGTGAAAGTTTTCTCTACATTCTTTTTTTCTGGTAATTTTCTGTAACTTTAGTTCTAATCTGTGTTTCTAGAAAATCACACGTCTCTTTAAATTGAAATTATTCTGCACGGCTCTCCAATTAGGATTTCTTGGAGGCTTTTATTTTACCATAACTTTGCAAAAATAAGTAGTTTGTGTCTTAAAAAGCCTTCATGTGTTTTCACGATAAGCCTAAAAACGTCCCATTTTGTGCATTTATTCACTGAAAAAATATTACAGTGGCTTAACTTAAAGAAATTGAAGTAATCTGTCACACCTAGTATATTTTCATTGTCTGAATGTAAATAAATAATTTAGCCCAACTTATTTGTTTTAATTTCAGTTAAACTTATTCTGTGAGGTGAAGAATAGCAATTAATTTGAGTTTTTCTTAATCAAAATAAACAAGTTCTGTTTTTTTACTCAATGGAAATGTTCTACTTTATCTAACCTAAAAAAACACTTGTTATAAGCCATTTTTAATCTTTGAGCAATGTACTTTTTAAAGTTGTCTCAAATAAAAATGTCAAGTTCACAATCTAATTAACTGAATTAGAATTATATTTTGATGCAAACAGAGTCAGAACACATTTCTTCATGGTAACAATATTTATTGTTCCATGAACATATGTGCATTCAAACTCACAAACATGACATCTTTTAGATGTATAAACAACAAAACTGTTTCCTAATAATAATGCACTTTTCCTTTAAATGAGGGGGAAAATGTAATGGTATGTCTCTACAATTTCTGGAATTGTGCTTTAGAAAAACTAAATTATAGAAAATAAATATTTTCAGTTATAAATTGTAACACTGAACTCTGCAGTGTCCCAAAAATGGACTGAAATTAAGAATGTGTACCTAAAACATAATCTTCAAATGTTTCCTTTTCCGTTTAAAATATTTTTGAAAATTAGACATTTAAAACAATGTTTCAACAGACACAAAACTGTGTCAAGTTCTAAAACTTTCAAGATCCTTTTTTTGAGTTAACCAAAACAAACACTTAACAACATATACAAACCCTGAACACAAACATGAGAACAATCTTTACCTTTTTTAAGAAGCATCAACAAAAATCTAGGGATAAAGTGGAATTCAAACACTGGCTTAAAGCTGGCTTTTCAGTCTGAAAACTTTTGGTGACCTTTTTTTTCCACCAAGCTCCAGGATGACTTTTTGAATGAATTCAAGCGTGTACTGCAAATTTTTGGGATATTTTAGGTTGAGTGCATATATGAGTCCAAAGAACATGGCAACATGGCACTTCATTCAGAACCTGTTTTCCATCGATCACTATCTTGATGTCTGTTGGTGGACAGAGAAGATCCTCTCTCCCAGTGACAAAGACCATCACCATGGTTTCAATCTGCAGAGCATCACTATCCAGCCCATTCTGCAGACGTATAAAAAAAATGTAACAAATTAGGACACACTAAAACATTGCAGATTTCTATAGAGGAATGTCTTTGGAAGAGTTGACAATAAGTACTTTAGTTAACAAATAAAACTTTTAATAAAGTAAAAAATAAATCCATCTTCTTCTGCTAATCTGTGAACAGGTCGTGGGGGTAGCAGACTTCCGTCGCCCCGGCCACTTCCTCCACCTCCTCTGGGGGGACCCTGAGGCGTTCCCAGGCCAGCTGAGAGACGTAGTCTCTCCAGCGAGTCCTGGGTTTTCCCCAGGGTCTCTGCCCAGTGGGACATGCCTGGAACACCTCTCCAGGAAGGCGTTCAGGAGGCATCTGGACTAGATGCCACACAGGGCAAAAGCCAGATTGGTCAGACTTACCATCAGCTGTTAACTGGTTCACTTCAGCAGATTATTGTGTAACCAAATGGGAAAATCAATATAAAACATGTATTGATTTTGAACACTTGTCAAAAACCTAAGACAAAACACAAAAGCAGACTGAGCACTCAGTTGTGGGGTTTTAGCCTTTAACTTTGCGCCAGCGGTCAGAAGAGGAGGTGGTGATATGCTGCGTTCACACGAATGCTTCCCGTGCGTCACATTCGCTGCCAGCCGCCTGTCCAAAACTGTGGTCATAAGATTGCAAGCAAGCGAACTCCAGCGCCTGGGGGCCGGCATAACAGGCACGATTAATCCAGCTTCTGGGCAGCGTAACCCCCACTTCCATGCCGCTGATTGCCAGTGGCAGACAACAGAATGGCAGCAGAGAGACAGGGATTCCTTTGATATTTTCTGTCAGCATTCTTTCATTCAAAGCTCTTTTTTAACGAACGTTAGGCCTGCACAATAAATCGCAAATTTATCATTTTCGCAATTTTTTTTAGCAAAGTTGTGCACAAAGTATTAGTAGTTGTATACAACTTTATGAATAAGTTTCTTATTGACAGTGATCTTAACTCATACAGTGCCATGTTAAATTTCCTACTTAAAAAAATAGGGTCATATTTGAGAGAAGTGGATCACCTCACCTGGTGCTCTTTAATGAGGTGGTCAATAGATAAACCCAAGTAGATCATCAGAGATTTTAGGATAGCTTCTCTTCTGATGGTAATGTCAACAGTCTGAAAAAGAACGCTTGTTATTAGTTAAAAGTTCACTCAACCACAAAACCATTCTACTATGGAGACAACTCATCTCATACAGATGCTTCATCCAGAACTTCTAAGATATTGGTGGTCTGCTCTTTCACACTTCCTCTTTTGCTCCTGATGACCTCTAGAAGTTTGGCGGAGTGTTTGTCCAACTGTACAAAAAACTTTGCCTCAAATGGAATTGTAACTCTCAAGAACTCAGCATTTAGCTAAAAATGAAATCAGAAGATGGAATGGACTGATTTTGCTTTTCAAAAACATTTACAGGTTTGTTCCAGTCAATTGCATATTATTGTATCCGAATGAACAAATGTATCTGATTGTTATTTTCATTTTTACATTTGAACAGTTATTGCAAATTAAAACTTACCTCATCCATTTGGAAAAGTGTTGGCCCTCTTGACAAGGCGTCTTCAGTGGTTGGCTGCTTGTTCACAATTTCTTGCCTACGGTATCCGAATGTCTTTGGCATCTTGTCTTTTATTATTTGTCTGTTGTTTCTTTTCTGCATTTCTGCCAAAAGGGAAATTCTCACTTGCTCCAGGCTTTCTGTGGTCTCATCACTTAGCAAAGATGGAAAATGATTGACCTCAGCTCGTCTAGGTCTCTTCACATTCTTTGCCGAGTGGGCATCTTCAGGAGTCTTGGATTTCAAAGAATTCACCGTTAGCTTAGCAGAAGTTCATTTCAATTCAATTCAATTTTATTTGTATAGCCCAGAATCACAACAACAGTCGTCTCGATGGGCTTTGAAGTAAAACATGAACTCAAAAGGATCACGAATACAAAGTGTTCAATAGGAAAATACTAAAATGAACTAACAAACTGACTAAGCTATACTGGCATCCCTGCCCTTAGACCCCCCTTCGCGGTAAGGAAAAACTCCCAAAAAGAACTGAGTTTTTCAGTAGTACCGTGTGCCTGAAGTTGTGTTCGATAATTTCCCATTTTTATCTTGAGCCTTCGTTTCCATCCATAGCTCTGATTGAAAGATCCTGGTTCTCTCAAGCAGGGCTGCTTCGTTGTAAGTGCTTCAGCAACATCACTGTAGTGACAGTCTTCAGGGTATGGCGTGTAAGCATAAATACTGTCAGCTAACTTCTCCAATATGTCTGACAAAACCTTTGAGCTAGGTGTCAGTTTGGTCTGGGTTTTCATGTACTCGAGGTTTGCTTTGTGCAGTTGGCATTCTGTGTCATAAGAGAAATTTGAGATTTGGAACACTTGTGGCCACTACTGTGTTCTTAAAGACGAAGGGCTGCTAAGCAGTATTGTGTCATCTGTATGTACAGAGACTGAGGAGTCCTCACTGTCCAGACCAGAAGTGGTTCTACTCTCAGGAGGATTAAAAGGATACAAAATGATAGTTGTGGTATCAGGGTCCAACTGGATTACTTTGAGAATTGTAAGATCCTTAATCACAGTGGTAGAAGTCAGATTCACGAAAGTGTTTCCAAAATCGGTGTCCTTATACTGCAGCCTTATCTGTCCTTCTAGTCCACATGCATTCTTGACCTCATAGATAATCTCTTCCAGCGAATTTGAAATCCCTTCACGTAGCTCCATTCTTACACTGTTCTCTTCATTCAAGATGACCAGCAATCGAACATGTGTAACTGCTGCCATGGTGCTCTGAGTGAGAAAGACAAAAAGGGAGAAAGTTAGTTTTAAATGTTATGCTTATCTCAGAGATAAGACCCCCCTTCGCGGTAAGGACAAACTCCCAAAAAAACCGGATTCCGGAAAAAACGAAGAAACCTCAGGGGTGCCCACATGAAGGAGGGATCCTCCCCCAGGACGGACAGGCGATTTACCAGAACTCTTAGAGAAGAATTAACTTATCTAAATCTACAACTACATATATAAAGTCCAGCAGACGAGCTTCATCCAGCCGTGGTTGTGGGGACAGTCAAAGGCGCGAGTCGAGCCGGAGACAGGATCCACAGCCAGGTGTAGGAGCAGGAGCAAAGGCGAGGTAAACGGTCAGGAACTGGAGCACGGATGAAACAACTGGAGTCTGGAAGCACTCCCACTCCCCAGGAGGGGAGAGGAATAGAGGGACAATACATGAATCGCACTGTAGCAAACAGAGGCATGGAGAACTAAATGATAAATTATGATCAAGAATAGAGGAGAGGAAGCGTAGAAGTAGATGAGAAAAGAGGACAGAACCCCAGTGCACCATAGTTACCCCAGCTTCAACTTCTAGCAGCCTTTTAAAAGAAATAGTTATTAAGTTTAATTTAAACAAATTGACATTAAGTTAAATAATCTCTTAATACTAACTAGTCTGACAATAAGCCTGTCCACAGAGGAATGTTTTCAGTCTAACTTTGAATGTAGAAACTGAGTCGGCCTCTCTTCCATGAGCTGGGAGTTTATTCCATAAAACAGGGGCTTGGTGGCTAAACGCTCTACCTCCAACCGTACTTTTACTAATTCTAGGAACCACAAGCAGTCCTGCATTTAGTGAGTGAAGTGTTCTCATTGGATGGTAAGGGACTATGAGGTCCTTAATATAGGACGGGGCCATTCCATGTAAGGCCTTATAGGTTAACAGGTGGATCTTGAACTTGATTCTGCGATCAACTGGGATCCAGTGAAGTGAAACTAACACAGGAGTGATGTGATCTCTTCTGCTAGTTCCAGCTAACAATCTAGCAGCTGCGTTCTGAACAAGCTGGAGACTTCTTAAGGAACTCTTAGGACACGCTGCTAACAAGGAGTTACAGTAATCCAGCCTCGACGTAACAAATGCATGGATGAGTTTAATAGCATCACTCTTAGAAAGTATATTTCTGATCTTAGCAATATTCCGAAGGTGAAAAAAGGCAGTTCTACACGCCTGAGATATGTGAGCCTTAAATGATAAATCCTGGTCAAATAAAACCCCAAGGTTTCTAACTGTGGAATTGGGGGCTATACTTATGCCATCCAGGGAGACTATCTGAGCAGACAGAGCATCTCTGAGGTTTTTAGGACCAAGTATAATGACCTCAGTTTTTTCTGGGTTCAAGAGGAGGTCATTAATTGTCATCCAGGTCTTGATGTCACTGATGCAGGCGTTCAGTTTCTCTATCTGGTCATTCTGGTCAGGCTTCATGGATAAATACAACTACGTATCGTCGGCATAACAATGAAAATTAATGCTGCGTTTCCTGATTATGTTTCCTAGGGGTAGCATATAAAGCGTAAACAGGATCGGTCCCAAGACTGAGCCCTGTGGGACTCCATAGTTGACTCGAGTGCACTGAGAGGAATGGCCATTTACATTAACGAACTGATACCTATCGGACAGATAGGATTTAAACCACTGGAGAGCAGATCCTCTGATCCCTATGTCCTGCTCTAATCTATGGAGTAAAATACCGTGGTCGATAGTGTCAAAGGCTGCACTGAGGTCCAACAGGACCAGAATAGAAAGTAGTCCCTTTTCTGAGGCCAATAACAAGTCATTAGAGACTCTAACTAGTGCAGTTTCTGTACTGTGGTGAGGTCTAAACCCCGACTGAAAGTCTTCAAAGTGGCTGTTGTCCTGTAGGTGGCAGTAAAGCTGCTTAACTACAACTCTTTCTAGGATTTTAGAAATAAAGGGCAGGTTTGATATCGGTCTATAGTTGGCCAAGATGCTAGGATCCAAACTGGGCTTTTTCAGAAAAGGTTTAACAACTGCATATTTAAAAGACTGTGGCACGTAACCTGGTTCCAGAGAGGTATTTATCATTGTTAATATGGGATCATTAATTAGGGGAAAAGCTTCCTTAAACAGTCTAGTGGGAATTGGGTCAGACACGTTGGCAGGTGTGATGGGGCCCTCCATCCTGACAGAAGCAGCAGCAGCAGCAGAATTAGCAGCAGCAGGCCTGCATCCTGGTCGCAGAATAGGAGCCTGTCCTCTATTTGGAGGGAGAAATAACTGGATGTTTGGTCCAGATGTGGATTGTCACATCTCCACATTCTCCAACCTCATCTATTTTTTGGAGTTGGAAGCTGTGAATCAGCAACGGTCCGGTGGACTCAATCCCTCATTTCTTGGTTTTTCTGCCCCTGCTGCAACCTGAAATGAATCAAGGGTATTATGTTAATGTTTTGACAAAGTCAGAGGAATGAAAGAAAACAAGGAGCCGTGCTTATACCACTGACTGAGCTCAAACAGCTGTTCTGTGGCTCCCACAGGAACAGGGCCGGCTAAAGAAGATGTCTGGTGAGGCGGGAGGCTGAGTGGGAACCAGAGCGGGCTGAGGAGGACTCCACCAAAGCTTCAGCTGTGACACCAGTTCTGCCTTGCTGTTTTAGTGGCTCAGCTTTGAAAAGTCACTTCCCAATCCAGTCATGATAGCAGTTGTTGTTTCCAGTGGACTGGAAGCTCCAGCACTGACTCTGCTGCTGCCACAGATGGAGAGGGACCAGGACAGGCCTGTGAGGGACCAGGAACAACCAGAAGAAGGACTCTGCCAGCTGATGTGCCATCAATGTGGGCCAAGGAAATACACAGGTATGCAGACCTTTTTTGAAAAGAACTTCAAAACCTTTTTTCTTCTTCTAATGAGTGGTTTGCCTTTTACAGGTGAACTTCTGGGGGTGGAGTACCTTTACCAGCAAACTGGTAAAGTTCTCCAAGATTACAGACAGGCTGTTGAAGAGTCGGAGACAATGGACATGGAGATTGAAGACAGCTTCAATGAACCTGAAGAGTTTTAAGACTTCACTGTGGCCACTTTGGAGCCAGTGAGGACCTTCACAGTCTCTTGAACATCATCTTTGGCACCCACCAGCAGTCTGTCAACTCCAGACCCTCAGCCTGGCCCCTCTCGGTCTCCTCCTCCTCCTCCTGAGGGTCCTTCAACGAGTGCGACACACTCAGTGCTTTCATTATAAAGACTTATCATGTTACTGTTTATTAAGGGATTTGATTTTTTCTTTTCCAGCCTCCAAAACAGATCTGCCAGCAACCCCTCAACAGTTGGACTCTTCATGTGACGTAAGACTAAGTTCTTTTCAAAATCATAAATGTCTTTTTTCTTTTAATTTGATTCACTAATTGTTGTTCTTGTTTTATAGGATTCTGTCGGCCCTGACAACGTGGAGGGTTATGGGGCCGTGCAGGAGCTGGCTGATTTCTTGGTCGGCCTCCGGCACAATAACCTTGTGGTGACTGCAGAGGAGTCAAACCGGATCGTTTCCCTGTGGCAGTCATTGGGGGATTATGACAAACAAAAAACGGTTTACTCCCAGCGTCACCAAGCCCACCTGAAGCAGGGTAGATTTAGAGCAACCAAAAAAATTGTAGCCCCCGGCGTCGAAAGCACAAAAAGGTGAGTAGACAAAAAACACACAAGAGCTGAGCCACCAAAAGAAGTGACACAAAACAAAATGTTTGGCTTTAAAATAATACTTTAAATCATATATCCTTGTTTTTTTGTCCTTGCTTTTCCCCCTCTTTTTTCATTCAGGTGTTTTATCGGGGCTCACAGTCCTGCACAGTGGCCAGACTGCAACCGAGTGTCAGAGGCCATCGTTGTGAGACTCTGTGCCTTGTACCCAAACGCCGTCCGATGCGAAGGGAAGAAGGTTTCTCGGTTCACTATGGTGGTGCGAATGTACAGGACGATTAGAGAGTGTGTCGTCTCAAATGCCAGAATTATGAGTGAGACCACCATCCAGCTCCCAGAAGTAAATGCTGCTACAGTCACACAATGGTAAGTAAATTAGAATTATTTTAATACATGACATTTTCAGTCTTTATGAATACATTTTCAACAACATCAAACAGAAAAATATAAGAAGTTGTATCCTCCAGAGGAAAATCAAAACAGTTTAATCAAAAAATAGGATCAAACAATAGTAGGGGGGGCTTTTTCATTTGTCTTGCATCTTATAAACACAAAGGAAGATGGGGCTGTTACCCTGTTTTGATTCTATTGTTGAACCTTTTCGTTTTGCACATATTTACAGGTACAGCAGGCGGTGCCGGGCACAAGAAAAACTCATTTTAAAGCAGGGCATCCCACAACCTGCTGCTTCCATGGCAGCTACAGAAAAACTCCCAGATCTCCAGAAAGGAACACCTTTACAGGTGGGGACCTCAGCTCAGCCGCACATTTTTCTGCTTCCGCCCAACACTGCTGGGGGGGCAAAACTTAAGCCAAAGCCACAGCTGCAGGCTGAAAAAATGGGTATTATGAAAAGGAAATACATTAAAAAAACAGAAACCATAACGTGCAGCAAATGCGGTGGAAACAGACAGCCACCATCCCACCGTCAGTACTTTGGGAACTGGTTTTGTGAAGCAACAGAGACTCAGTCATTTGACAATTGGAGGGCTGAGCTACAGAAGCGTGGATATGGGAAAAAAAAGAGAGGAAATGACCCACCACCACCAGCACCACCACTTTAAACAAAAAGCAGTCCTTGCACAGAAAAACTTGCACATCCAAAGCACCTAATGTTTTATACTGGTTTATATATTTTTAAACATTGTAATGATGACACCATCTTTTATATATGTTTTCTATAATATTTTGTTGGTGTTTTCTGTAAGAGTTATTGTGTTTTTAAGCTTTTAGTTGTTTTTGTCGTTTAAATTTGCTATTTCAATATTTAAGTATTTGATCAAAATATAATAATTGCATTTTTGGATAGAAACTGTCATATGGAGGAAATTTACGGAGGTCTTTGCATTAAAGAACTTTTACATGAGCACTTGAGTATTTTCATGTGTGTTCATCTTTTAAATCAACAGTCAGATTTTAGAAGATTGTCAATACATTACATCTGTAGTTGTTTTCACACAAATAATTATATTGTTATGCTGCTGTAGTACATTAATTAGACAATTCATTTTGTTTCTAGATTCAAAGTAAACTTTATTGTCAATCTCTATAATACATACATAGAAATTTAAATTCCTTTTCTCTTCAAATTCCAGTCTAAACGCAGAATCTAACCTCAAATTACAAAATTAAAAAAAGATGAACAAATAGGGTAACTATAAATATTAAAAAATATTCAAAAGTGAATAAATAATAATAAATAAAGTCTAAAAATGAAAAAAATAAATAAAAAATTCCACCTGTGTGGAAAGGGACAGCAACACATTCTGTCAGAGAATCCTGATAGGCCTATCACACCCTATCATTTTGAACACCCAATGACAGGCCTATCATTGGGTGCAAACACACCCTCACTCACCTGATAGGATAGCTATAGGATTACTCACTCACTCACCTGTGCGCACAGGCTATGCGGCGCACTGTGCAGTCAATCACATGACACTGTGCTCTCTGACTGGTATTTATAGCAGCAGCTCTGTCTTCCAGTCTCAGTCACGGTTCAGGATGTCTGCAGAGTTCTGTTGTGTTTCTGGTTCTTCTGTGTGGATTTCTGCATGTGTGTGGTTCTGGTTCTGTTCACATGTTGAAGGTAAGTTCATGAATGTTCTGTTTCTTTAGTTCAAGTTTCTGTTTGATGTTTAGAAACTTCCACCTTTGATGGTGGCGGTTCTTTCTAAAGACTATTCAATGAACTAACGTCTGAATTTGGAGAAAGTTTGTTTCAATGGATTCCGACTCAAAATGATGACAATGTGGAAGATTTGATTTGACACACAATTACTTTCTAAGTGGAAATTTGGTAATTCTGTAATTTCAAAGTCAAAGTTCGTTAATTTAATCTACAGTGCATGTGTTATTAAAAAAAAACTGCTGCAGAACATTAAGGTTAGATCACGGTTAGGTTAGGTCATCAAACGCTTCGTGATAGAAACTGCAGAATAGAACACAAACACTTAGAAATAGAGTAATTATATATTCATAGAAGACAGACTGATAAGACATTATTCTTCAAAGTCTACTTGTTTTTAAATTCCAATATCAGTTACAACATGACCCTCACTTTCCTAAACAGTTTTCTCCTTCCCTGCCCCCCCCCCCCCCCGCCCCCTCCACTCCCTGCTACAAACTCAAAAAAATAATGAAAAAACTTTCACACCTGTTCAGAACATCATCTTCACCAAGAGGACTACGTAGCAGCATTTCCGCATTCCACGGACCTCCTTTGGACTTTTGTGACTGCGGTTGTCATGGAGGCAACGCAGCGACGGAAGGAGGCGTTGCCTTGGGCGCTCCAGAGGGGATGCATGGGGGAGTAAAAAGGAGGGCTGGTTGGCTCTCTCTGAGTTTTGAATGAGGAAGTGTTTGCAGACGTGCTGTACTAACAGTTTGATCCAAGTGTTGAAACTTTCCTGCGCGATGACTTCTCTTTTCTGATCGTAGTCAGAAACACACTGGAGATTTCCTCAAGGGCCAAAGGCGGTTTCTGCACAGAGTGGGTTAAGAAGACTCCAAAACAATCTTTTGGGGGAGACACCTTCTTTTTATTACGGTTCTCCGACACTCTCACGCTCACACCCCGCCCCTCTCCTCTCCTTACACACACACACACACACACAGCACGCGCGGTCCCCATCATACACGCCCCCTAAAGAAATCAATGGCTTCTAGCCTGTTCCATAGAAACGGTGTCCCGCTTCATTAGTTACCGTTTGCGTCCGGTCCGGACATAACAGCTGTTTCCAACTAGGGTCTGAAGCCTTAGGCTGAAAGGTAACACGCTGACAGCAAAATCAGCGCACAAAAAGCACCTTAATAAGTCATGTGATCTCAGTTGGTGGTGTCCTGAGTTGACGTCACTGACGTACGACTCGCATTTACTGGGGAATATCCCATTTGTCTGCTTACATGACACACGCAAATGCACGTATCCGATTCGTTTACGATTTATTTCCACATATGAGAGAGGCCTGTATCCGATCTGAGAAAAACGGAATCCATGCGCTTTTGTCCTGCTTACACGTTCACCGATCTGTGCCAAATGAGAGGAAAAGATCGGAATTGGGTCACTTGAACCATGCAGTGTAAATGCGGCCATAGTGGCTGACCTCCAGGTCACCACGGAGTGTTGACAAGATAAAGGGGATCAAGGCGCTGAGTTTTGGTCCATACACGAGTGAGAGGCGTGGCCTAATGAGACAATGTCACTGAAAGGCTAAAGTTTAAAGTTTTTGTGTGTTTCAATGTGTTCAGACAGAAAATGATGACAATGTGGAAGATTTGTCACACAGTTTCTTTGTACGTGGAATTCTAGCTTTATTTAAAATTTAAGTCTGTTAAATTTGTACCAAAACTTCTGCTGTGAATCTTTCCAAACCATGTTTTAGTTTGTTTTCCTCAAATGTTCCTCATAAACTGAGTATTCAGTCAGTGATCAAAGACTTTAAAGTAGAAACTGTTTTGGTAGAAATGAGGTGAAAGACTGAAAACATTTGACTAAATGAATAATCATCAGGAATCATTGATTGAAATGTGTCTTTAGATAGAATTAGAAAAGACTATTGCTTTAATCCTCTTTACTCATTTCTGGATTGGATTCTAGTTTGGATTGGACTTTTATTTTGAAAGGATTTGTCTTTGGTCCAAACAAAGTCCCATGTCCTTTGGTCTGATATCTATGTGGACAGAAATACTTTGGATCTTTTAGAAGCAGAAATCAAAGATTGAGAAGACATTTTCACTTGGAGGTAAAGACTCAGATTTAGAAAAGTTTCTTCCTGTTTTCTTTGTTTCCAGGTGAACCAATCATTGCTGCTCCTGGTGATGATGTCATCCTGCCATGCCGCCTGGACTCTCAGGAGGATCTGCAGGATCACAGCGTGGAGTGGTTCAAACTAGACATGAAGCCTGATCCACAGGGCCGCATCCCTTTTGTGTTTCTGTACTGGAGCAGGACGATCGTGACCAAAGTTATGAAGGAGTCGTTTATCCCGAGAGTGTCTCTGGACCAAGACGGACTCAAACGAGGAGACGTGACGTTAAAGATCAGGAACGTGTCGCTCCAGGATGAGGGGAAGTACAGCTGCTTCATTCCTGGGAAGAACTTCAGGGAGACGGTTCAGCTGGTTGTTGGTGAGTTTGCTCTGCAGGTTCTCCCTCACATGAAGAACATTTGTCCTGAACAGCAGGCAGGAAATGATGTCATCTCTTTGTTTCAGAGCCAAACGGAGTCAGAGCTCCAACCATGGAAACATCCCAGGTTGACATCATCTCCACTCCAGATCCAGGAGGAGACCGGATCTGGATCAGTCGCTCCAGACCGGCTCTCTGGATCCTTCTTGGACTTTTTCCCTCAGTGATCCTCTCTGCTGTTTGTGTTTGTGTCTGTCAGAGGAAACAACCAGAAGTGAGTCCTGAATTCTCTGATCTCTCATCTTTCTGCAGGAATCTTCAGTTTCTAACATCCTTTGTTTTCTTCATGTAGGGTCAGAAACCTCCTCTGGTCTGAAGACATCCCATCTCTCCAAAGCTGCTTTGCTCGTCTTCAAGGATTGAAGAGACTTTCTGAAGCTGCAGCCACATGGAGACGCTACACGCCCGTCACCGCTGTGTTACCGTGGATGGAAACTGGTCCATGAAGACGTGAGGATCCTCTGGTTCTGACCCGTTTCTGCCTGATGGTTGGAACTCCTTCATTTATCTGGAGAACCTTCTGGAGCTGTTTCTGCGGTTCTCAACTCCTGAACTCTGAAGGTGTGCTGGATCACCGTAAAGTCTGAAGGTCTGAGGTTTTGGACGATGTTTGTGGATCTCAGTGGTTTGAAGTGTTGATCCAGGTTGATCTGAAGTGTTGAGAGTTTGTTTCATGTTCTCCTTCAGGAACCGACCCACAGCAGGTCTGTTCAGGTTCCTGTGGTTCTTGGTGTTCTTCTAGACAACATCAAAGGTGTCTGTGAGCTAAAATGTTGGAAGTTCTACCAGAACAAAGTGAAATGAACACAGACAGACAGTTGAAACCTGAGAGTCTCAGGGTTTTTTCAAACTGAAAGTGACCTCAAGAGGTCGTGTCATAAAGGGGAGATATTGTGTTGTCTGAAAGAATAACCCGTCCCTGATATTTATTACAATAGGAAGGATTTTGATGACTTAGCTGTGATTTTCCTGAAGCTACTCTGATATCTAGACTCTTATTACCTCTGCAACCAAATAAATGCAAACCGTTACATTTCTATACTTTGACATTTATTTATTTCATTAATGAGTTGTGGGCCCTCAGGGTCTTCAAGGCCTTCTCTGAAGGCCTAAAAAATAACTGAATCATGTTGTCAGTGTTCTGACTTTTCCCTAACAAAGAGAAGAACCACACAGGAGATGAGAATTTTTGCTAGACTTTGCAGAAGGAGGAGCTTGTCTGTCACAGAGGAGTTCTGCTTTCCCACGTCATTGTTTTCTTACTGAAAGATAGAATTGAGACCATAATATTATGGTGATTATAGCGTGTAAGCAAACGATAATTACGTAACCCTAACACATGTAGTAATAATATTTTGTCCATGCATACTCATTCAATCATCCCAAATGGTCCGTCCATTCCCTTTTATTGTGTTTATGACGGTTATGCTGCTTCCAGACAGACGTATTTTCACATTGGACTATTTAACCAATCGCATTTCAGCTGTACTTTTTTGCCAGGCAGGGTAAGAGCCTTCACTCTCTGTTCTGAAGGTCCTGTGAAACGAAATCAATGTCGGTCATTCATTTCTTTCAACCAATCAGATTTTAAGATGGTGTCAGCAGGCCAAGGCACTGTCCCACTATTCAGACCTTCTGATTGGACAGTAGTTTCAGGAAGTCACATGCAGCCTCGTCCAGTTTGACACAGATCCACAGAGAACTTCTGGATCGGTTAAACAGACTGACTGTGATGTTCTCCATGGAGGATTTAGTTAGGTTTAAGGTGAAAACCCAAGTGAAGACATTTATTATGATAAATACCATAATAAATAATATTCAGAATGTATGTGATTGTTTTCAATGTGTTTGTGCCGGTTGTAGTTGCATGCTGAGATTTCTTTACAGGTTTGTTAATCCAGTTTATTTAGAGAAATACAAATGTTTTATGAAGGGTTAAATGATTCAGACGAAGCTCTACTGAAGGCCCAGGTGTGTAATGTACGATCCACCACTGGATTTAAGAGAGAAATGTCACAGCAGAAAAACAACAGTGAAGGTAAAACTGTGAAATCAATAAAAAGATGAACCCTCATGCGTTAATGGTCTGGATCTGTTTTCCTGAGAAGATGCTGCTCTGTTTGGTTTACATTTCCTCTGGATGGAGGAGCAGCTGACAGACGTTTCCATGGAAACCACTTCCATCTTTCTGCTTTGATCTTCTGTCAGAAATCCTGTCAGGAAGATGTTGGAGCTTTGATTGGGTCTTCTGGTGTTCCAAAAGAGGACGATGTCACACTAGACACCAGAAAAGTGTCTCCACTTCCATCATTCCAGAGTCCGTCCTGGAAAAACCTTCAGCTTTCATTTCCAGTTGGTTTTCTGGAACCAGCAGCAGGACCTCTGCTGGGATTTGAGCAGAACAGAAACAAAGCTCCTGAAATCCAGGAGACGACTGCAGCAAAGTCAGACGGATCCCAACCGTCAACTTCAACCTGAGGAGCTGAACATCCAGTGGGCAGATGAAGGAGCTCTCAGGCATGAAGTCCAACTGAAACCAACAAACAAAAAAGGAGGACATGAGGGTGGAGGATGCAGAGGAGAAGGTGGGATGGAGGGGAGATGATGTCACTAAAACGTTGGATTAGATGGAGTCAAAATTCTGTTTTTTCAACAGTCTGACCCTGTTCTGGTCCTCTTTCACAATAAAAGTCCAGGTTTATTTTCCTAATGCAGTCTTTAAACAGCTGAGAGTTCTTTATTCAGGTTTCTACTCACAGGTTGTCACAGTAGCAGGTCTCTAGCGCCCCCATGTGGCTGCTTGAACCTTCACCTGTAGAGACGGAGCAGCAGCTCTGATGAGTCAGCATATTTTAATGCTTTCATTAAATGAAAATAAAAACATTCATCTGAACCGGTTTAATGTCAGACAATATTTTCACGGACCGGCCTGTGCCAGGATGAAGTTGGCGTCTGATTTTTGTAGCTTCCAGTTTAACTTTGGAGGCTAAAGTTCATCTTCATCCTCTGTCAAATATCTGCAGATGATTTAAACTTGATTTGTTTTCTATGTTTCATGCAGGAAACATTCAAATGTGATCCAGATTTTTCCTTAAACCCAAAACTGTCAAAGTGGAAGAGAAACAAATCAGACGCCAACTTCAGCCTCGTCCAACTTTAAGAAAGTAGTGGATGGATTTTCAACACAGAACCTCCACGAGCATCAAGAATGACCGGATGTGGAGGAGAGAATCCAGTAGTTTTTCAAAATAAAACTTCCTTCAGAATTTGACTAGAAATACAACAGAAAAAAGGAAAGTCTTGTTTTTTTCTCTGCAGATCGATACCAGAACCGGTTTGCTGTCCGGGTTTGGGGACCACTGCATTCCAACAGGAGAAACTAAAGTTTAGTGAATCTGTGACTTACGTTTTCTTTCTGTCCCTCATTTTAACGACACAAACAGCAGAGAGGATCAATGAGGTCCAACCTCCAAGAAGGATCCAGAGAGCCGGTCTGGAGCGACTGATCCAGATCCGGTCTCCTCCTGGATCTGGAGTGGAGATGATGTCAACCTGGGATGTTTCCATGGTTGGAGCTCTGACTCCGTTTGGCTCTGAAACAAAGAGATGACATCATTTCCTGCCTGCTGTTCAGGACAAATGTTCTTCATGTGAGGGAGAACCTGCAGAGCAAACTCACCAACAACCAGCTGAACCGTCTCCCTGAAGTTCTTCCCAGGAATGAAGCAGCTGTACTTCCCCTCATCCTGGAGCGACACGTTCCTGATCTTTAACGTCACGTCTCCTCGTTTGAGTCCGTCTTGGTCCAGAGACACTCTCGGGATCAACGACTCTATCATAACTGTGGTCATGGTCTTCCTGTTCCGGTAAAAATACACAAAAGGGACGCGGCCCTGTGGATCCTTTGGATCGGGCTTGACTTCCAGTTTGGTCCACTCCACAGCCTGATCCTGCAGATCCTCCTCAGAGTCCAGGCGGCACGGCAGGATGACATCATCACCAGAATAAACAGACAGAAGATTTTCACCTGGAAGCAGACGGACAGGAACGACGTGTGACGACCAAGAAACCTCTAGAATCTGACAAACAGAGACGATCACAGATCAGAGTTTGATGAGTAAAATCAAAGCAGTGCAAATCCTGCGATTTGTGAATTTTAAGGGAGCTCATCCATACGTCACTATCAGAGTCCCTGATTGGTCAAAGTTCGACCTGGTTTAACTGGTCATCGATGATCGTGTGTTTTGTACGCAGAGTCTGTAAACAGTTGTAGAACTTGTAGCTACGCATGAATATGGCTGTGATTTACGCGACTTTAGATGGGCTTTTTATTGGAAGTGGCCGCATGAAGGAGCGTTGCTGAGGGAACATAGCTTCAGAGAAAAGCAGGTGTCATCAGCATAACGTTCAACAAAGACAAGTTCATGTTTTTTTAACAGGGAAAGAAAAAAAACTCGACCTTTTTTCAACCTTTAATGGCTGCAGCTTCAACCAGGAAATCTAGGATTTGTAGTTTTTCACAAAAAGTACCTTTTTAAAAATCATTTCATTATTTTTTTTCTCACAGCTTGAGAGACAATCGACATATTTTAACCAGTGTGTCATAACAAGAACAAAATGTACTAAAATGTCTCCTTGGTTCAAATGTAAAGACCATTCTGTTTGTGGTGATGTCATGTTTTGTATCCAAATATGATATTTAGTTTTCTTTCTCTGAAGTTAATCTTAAATCTAAAATAATAACAGAAAGAATAAATAAATGTATTGTTTATTATTTTCTAATGGTAAATCAAAGCATTGAGGTGTATTTTCATCCTATTAGTGATCAGTAATGGAGGAAAAACTTTGACCCTGAAATTAATTATAAACTTAAACTGTTTATTCTAGAGTGTCTGGAGAAAAGCAGATAATCAGAACTTCTGATGAGTCAGCATTAAATCATAGAATGACTCATCATCATTAAAGGATGTGGACCAGACGAAACCCTCAAAAACTACAGAAAAAAAGACAATGTTTACATTTTTCCTTTTAATGAAGAAAATCTGAACAGAATTGATGTTTTGTGAGTCTAAACATTTTATTTTAGATAAAAACACTTTATGATATAAACAACAAGCAGAAATAATCATGTGAAAAATATTGTGGTGAATTTTGCCTTTTTTAACATTTGTCTCAGACTGAAAACAATAAGAATCAGTTAACAGTTATTTTTCATAAAGACTGAAGTTTTCAATAATATTTAACAATAAAACCTAAAAAAGAACATTTATGGATTTACCGTGAACGTTTCTACAGAATAAATCCACACAAAATAAAGTCAAGACACAAAGACGATTCATCTTTAACACGTGGACAAAGATTGACGGTTCAAGACAACTGTTGCTACGGCAGCAATGACGTCAGGGTTGCCAGATATTCATGGCTTTCCAGCCCAAAAGTACCGGTACTCTAATGCAAGTGCGCAAGCGCAGTGCGGACCGCTCCTCAACAAATATAAAGCAAAATATCGAGAATTAAAAAAAAAACATATTGACGATGTAATCATAATAAAAAACAAAGTGGTTTAAAACTTTCTTTTACAAAATATTTAAAAATAAATTATTTAAAAAAAGTTTTTAAAAGAAATAAATTATTCATTGATGATAAAAATAAAAACAATTAATAATACTTCCATTCTCATAGACAGTTACTGAATGCTATAACTCCTATTTTCATTTTATTTTCCTTTGTTAGTTCATACTATTTCTTAAGGAATAACGGATGTTCATTGGTTGAAATATTTTTCTACAAGGAACAAAAAACAGCAGAACAGACCCCAAACCCGCATAAATCATGTCCACCCGCCTAAAAGCAAACTAAACCCGCAAATTCTTTGAAAAAAAGTAACGAAAGAAGCGGGAAACCGCCCAATCTGGCATCACAGTTCATGGCAGTTTCTTGTTCTTCCGGTTTGGAGCGTCCTGCTCACGTCTGCCACCTGCTGTCCGGGAGGGGAACAATCCAAACAGGTTTGCTCAAAGGTTCTCTGGAACTTCAACTCTATTGAAATTCTTTTCACATTTGCAGAATTTTCAGCTTTTGCCACAAACAGAAGAGAAGTTTCTTTCTAAGCCGCCTCTCCTCTGATCCTCTTTCTTCAGGCGGTGAAGGTGATCTGCTGAGTTTCTGTCCTGTGATCAACCATCCAACCAACATCTGAGCAGAAAACCTTCTTCTTTGCTGTTAAAGACTCTTTCTGTTCTGACTAACAATCACAGGAAGTAACTACAGGGACCGTCTACTCCATTACTTTGGTCATTACAGTTTGTAAATCAGTAGATTCACATGAATGTATAAAGTGCATCATCAATGTTTGTCTCATAAAATACTAAATACATTAAAAATACAGAATCATTTCAATTTAAAGAGACGTGTCACTTTCTAGAAACTCAGTTTAGAACTAAAGTTACAGAAAAATGACAGATTTCTCCTGGTTTGAAGAGTTCTCATTTACCTGTTTATAGTAGGGGGGGGGGGTGAACTCCAGCCCAAATGCAGCCTGTTCAATTCTTGAATCTGCTCCACCAAACTGGAACAAAAGCAGCGGGGCTTACAGAGCCGTGGCCCGCGCGGCTCTCGGCTTCTCGGACCACGCCCTGATTCACCTCATCCCTGCATACAGACAAAAGCTGAAGCTCTCCAAACCAACAGTGAGGACTTCCAAGATGTGGACCATCGAGGCTGTGGAGGAGCTTCGCACGTGTCTGGACACAACGGACTGGGATGTGTTTAGAGCTGCCACAGACAGTTTGGATGATTACACAGACACTGTGACGTCATACATCCAGTTTTGTGAAGACAGCATCATCCCAACAAAAACCAGGGTCACTTATAACAATGATAACCCCTGGTTCACACCCAGACTGAGACAGCTGAGGAAGGAGAAAGAAGCAGCCTACAGAGCGGAAGACAAAGAGAGCTATAAGGCTGCTAAGTACCAGTTCTCTAAAGAGGTGGAACAGGCGAGAGCTCGGTACAATAAACGCCTGGAAGACCAATTCTCTGTCAACGACGTCACCTCTGTTTGGAGAGGGCTTAGGCAAATCAC
This sequence comes from Oryzias latipes, assembly GCF_053564925.1. NCBI lineage: Eukaryota > Metazoa > Chordata > Actinopteri > Beloniformes > Adrianichthyidae > Oryzias > Oryzias latipes. The sequence continues at coordinate 33,731,009 of NC_136254.1, read as the reverse complement.
GAACTACAAGCCCAGAGCCCAACATGCTGCTGACGACCTACAACTGGCTGAGAGGCTTAACACCTTTTATGCCAGGTTTGAGGTCCCACAACCCTCCTCCTCCCCCCTCACTGAACAGGTTTCCTCAACAACTCTGGTGCCACTTTCCTCCCCCACCACTATCACTGAGGACAGTATGACCCCCCCAGACCACCTCTCCCCCACCACTGTCCTCTCAGTGACAGAAGAGGAAGTGCTTAAGCTTTTCCGGAAGCAAAACCCACGGAAGGCTCCGGGTCCGGACGGCATCTCGCCTGCCACCCTGAAACACTGCGCAGGCGAACTGGCAGCGGTCTTCACAGACATTTTCAACACCTCCCTGGAGTCCTGCCACGTCCCGGCCTGCTTCAAACGGTCCACCATCGTCCCTGTCCCCAAGAAGCCCCGCATAACTGGCCTCAATGACTACAGGCCTGTGGCACTTACGTCTGTAGTCATGAAGTCATTCGAGCGTCTGGTCCTCCCCCACCTCAAATCCTTCACCTCCCCCCTCCTGGACCCTCTGCAGTTCGCCTACAGAGCCAATAGGTCTGTAGACGACGCTATCAACCTGGCCCTCCACTTCATCCTGCAGCACCTGGACTCCCCGGGAACCTATGCTAGGATCCTGTTCGTGGACTTCAGCTCTGCGTTCAATACCATCCTCCCCTCTCTGCTCCAGGAAAAGCTCCTCCAGCTCAACGTGCCTGACTCCACCTGTAGGTGGATTACTGACTTCCTCATGGACCGGAGGCAGTGTGTGCGGCTGGGGAAGAATGTCTCCACCACCCAATGCATCAGCACAGGAACTCCACAGGGCTGTGTACTTTCCCCTCTGCTCTTCTCCCTGTACACTAACTGCTGCACCTCCAGCCATGACTCTGTCAAACTGATCAAGTTTGCAGATGACACCACCCTCATCGGACTCATCTCTAATGATGATGAGTCTGCCTATAGGAGGGAGGTGGACCGGCTGGGTTCGTGGTGCAGCATCAACAACCTGGAGCTGAACACTCAGAAGACAGTGGAGATGATAGTGGACTTCAGGAAAGTCACAGCCCCCTCACCCCCTCTCATCCTGACAGACTCTACCATCACCATTGTGTCTGTTTCCTCGGCACCACCATCACGCAGGACCTCAAGTGGGAGCCGTCCATCTGCTCTCTCCTCAAAAAGGCCCAGCAGAGGATGTATTTCCTGCGCCAATTGAAGAAAGCCCGGCTGCCGGCCCAGATGATGGTGCAGTTCTACACGGCCATCATTGAGTCCATCCTCACCTCCTCCATTACCGTGTGGTACACTAGTGCCACAACCAGGGACATTAACAGGCTACAGCGTATTGTGCGCTCAGCAGAGAAGGTGATCGGCTGCAGCCTCCCATCTGTCCAGGAACTATATGTCTCCAGAACCCGGGAACGTGCAGGCCGGATAGCGTTGTGTTGTGTAAAAATTTTGTTGCTTACTGTTCTTCCGTTTTATGTTGCACATTTGCACCGAAACAAATTCCTACTCTGTGTAGCTACACAGAATATGGCAATAAAAACCTCTTGAATCTTGAATCTTGAATCTGGAATCAATGAGATTGCTAATCCTCATCCATGTTGGATTTTCCTGTAATTCTGGTGTCTCCCCATAGATGGCGCACTACACACACAAATCCCTTTGTTTAGGGGCAGAAAGTTCTTCTGCATTCATGTGCTGCTGGAAGATGGGTTGTTTTTCTGACCTTCCTGTGTGTTTTCAGAGTGGGACAGTCATTTTTCCCATCATTCCAGCAGCACTTGAACGCAGCATTTCTCTCAGTTGCTGTTTTTCTCTGATGGACATCAACCCATCCATTTGATTGGCTCTAAAATGACAACCAAAGTCCCAGTTTGGACAGAAAAACTCCACAGATGTTTGTTTCCGTCTATTTATTTTATATTTATATTATGGGATGGATTGATTGGTGACAGAAAGAACATGATGGCATGAAAACAATAGGAGAGAACAGAGAATGAAAGTCTAGGATTTCCATCAGGGGGCAGCAATGTTTATACAAAGGCTTTAAAAATAGAAACATTTTTGTATGAATTAGAATGATTGGTTCACCTGGAAAATTGAAAGTGAACAAACAAAAAAAAAATGACATGAATGTTGAGTCTTTCCTCCTTTTTCTAATGTTTCCAACCTTTAACCCTTGAATGAACTGTTATTGATAATGTAGGTGTAATATTGCTTTAACTTTAATTGGTGACACATTGAACGTTTTTTTACAAAAATCATTTTCTATTGTTTAGTTGTTTCAGATTCTCCTAATGCAGAATCGGTGCTTCTGCGTTTTGTTCTCCTGACGGCCTGCAGAAGCAGACAAGACCCAACAAGGTTCTACTGGAGCGCTAAAAGTCCAGACCCACAGAGAAAGACGGTACCAACTGTTGGACCTGAAATATCAAGCAGGACCGGCTTACCTGGACACTGATGTGATGAAGGAACTAGAAATGGGAATTTGGCTCTTTTGGATCCTGAACGGCTATTGGTTTAGGATTTCTTGGAGGCTTTTATTTGACCATAAGTTTAAAAAAATGAATCTTTGGGTGTTAAAAAGCCTTTCATGTGTTTTCACAAAAAGACTAAAAATGTCCAATTTTGTGTATTTACTGGTACAAAACCATTCTTTTAACACCTTAATCAAGCTTTTGTTGAACAAATCAGCATTAAAGCTAAAATAATTCCACAGAATAGAGCTAGTTTTCTAACACATCTATAGTTTTCTAATTCTGTGCATTTATTCTGCATTTGTTTATATTTCTGTCAAACATCTTATTGCACAAATTCAAAAAAGGACAAAAAAAATCTTCAAAACCACCAAATTCAACCAAACAGCATGAATGTCCTCAGTGCAGGTTGAGATCTTTAAACGTCAGCTGCTTCATCTGGGATGGACTGATCCGGTTCTTCCCTCTTCTTCATCTCAGATGGACTGATCCGGTTCTTCCCTCTTTTTCATCTTGGATGGACTGATCCGGTTCTTCCCTCTTTTTCATCTTGGATGGACTGATCCGGTTCTTCCCTCTTCTTCATCTTGGATGGACTGATCCGGTTCTTCCCTCTTCTTCATCTTGGATGGACTGATCCGGTTCTTCCTTTTGCCTTGTTTTTAAGGAGATTCTCTCTGATGGAACAGATGTTTCCAGTAAAACACAGCCTCCTCTCCATCATCTTCATCAGGCGTGGAAAGACTGAAGCAAACCCAACTAAACTCTGCCTTTCAGGAACTGTTGGTGTAGAACCAAACTGCAGAAGTCCAGGTTTGGTGACAGAAACATTGAAGAAATCAACCAGAACCTGAGGAAAACCCACAGAGAACCACAGAGAAGAACAGATGACCTGACAATGACAAACTGAACATCAGAGACTGAGGAGAAAACAAGACGATTTAAAAACTGAACAGGGTGTGACGGACAAAGAGAAACCAGGATAGAGAAAATGTTTAAATAATAAACTAAAGGACTTGATCTTTACACTGCCTTAAGCAGAAGAAGAAGTGAAGGAAGAGGCAGCAGAGGAACCAGAGGAACTGGTTCTTCAGGTGTCAGGTTTTAACTTTCTGAACATGACATCACTACAAGGAACAGGACAGAAGAATAGTTTCTGCAGGTTTATTCCTGCCTCAGACAGATGCATCATGGGACATAATCAGATCATTGTGGGTTTGTGCTTCATAAAGATCCTATTAGTAATGCAAAAATCTGTCTAAACATCAAATCAAGCATTAACAACATTTTAGATGCATATAAATGCATAAAAACATGTTTATGTCAACAATAAATTCATGTTTCTTTGTTTTGTCAATTGTGTGCAGGACATTTCTGGATCTTTAAAATTATCTAGAACTGGTTAGGGTTAGGGTTAGGGTTACATATTATTGTTACATATGTTACATATTCCTAATTTATTTTATCACTGAGAATGTTTAGTTGTCGGTGATCTGTGTCATAAAACATTTATTTCTGAAATGCCTCTTTTAAAAAAAAGAAAGCCTTGAACATGTTGACACTGATCAAACATAACAGATTAAATTGAAAAAAAAAGTTTTTCTTTTTGTCCTGATGGGGGTGTGGATAGTATAGTGGAGGGGACTAATTCTGGGAAACTGTGAGCTAATTTTGTTAACCAGAAAAAAAGATACTTATTGTTTTATTAAAATGAATACACACAATACTTCCATGATTACGACAGTACGACAGAGTTTTAGGGCCAGTTTTTAAACTTTTTGTCTTAAAGATTGAGATTTATTTATTTATTTATTTATTTATTTATTTATTTATTTATTTGGAGCCCCATTAGCTTCCACAAAGTGGTCGCTAGTCTTCCTGGGGTCCATACGCAAAAATTACATACATTATACCAATTTCACAAAACCCAAAACTGATTTTACAAAATACAGTGACTAATTCATCATATTTACCTTAAAAGCTTCACATGTTAAAATAAGTTAAAACAATTTCATTTTTACCAGCATATCAACACATAGCAACATAACATCAACAATAATACATTTCATAACAGCAAATCATTTAAATTATTAGTTATTGTAAATAGTCCATGTATCTTAGTTTTAAAATCTTTTTGAAATGATATTTGTTACTAATAAGCCTTGTCCTTACAGACACTTGATTCCATGCAACAGAAGATCTAAACAGCACTGTTCTTCTCATATAGTTAGATCTTGAAAAAGGAACAATCAAATCACCAGAGCTGACCTGACGAGTTTGGTATTGGTGACAATACCCACTGTATAAAACTTTGTTTACCAAATATTGTGGACATTTTTTAAAAATGACATTGTGCATTAAGCATTGAAGACTGAGTTGTACTTTGTCTTTTACCATCAACCAACCTAAAATGGTGTGCATCTCGTTCACATTGGTCCAAAAAGAGCAACCAAGAGCCACCCTGGCAGCTCGATTTTGGGCAAGTTGTAATTTTTTTTAGATGCCCCTGTGTCGCACTAGACCAAATGACTGGGCAATACTCCAGATGTGACAAAACCAAAGACTGTACAACTGTCCTCATGACTGAAGGAGGACAATATTGCGCACACCTCCGAGCCAGGGTGATTCCTCTGCCCATCTTGGATACTATATGATTAATCTGATCTGTCCAAGAGAGCTGATCATCTAATTTGATGCCCAGAAGCTTGGTTTTAGTCACTTGTTCAACTAAACTATTGTCAATCCTCAAATTCAGGTAACATGGTGCATTCAATAAATATTTTGTACCGAAAACGATGCATTTTGTTTTAGATGTATTAAGAACCAATTTATTCAACTTAACCCAATTGGTAACTAAATTAAGTTGATTCTGTAGGGCTGTATTGAGCTCTGGGACAGTAGCAGATTCACAGAATAAAGTTGCATCATCTGCATATAACACCACTTCTGCATTTCTAATCTCCTGGGACATATCATTTACAAACACTGAAAATAAAAGTGGACCCAAACAACTACCTTGTGGAACACCACATGACATAAACTTTGTTTCAGACAAGCTACCATTGAAGAGGACTTTCTGTGTTCTGCCATTAAGATAATTTCTTATCAGTGAAAGAGCCAACTGTGAAAACCATAACATTTTAGCTTTGCCAACAGAATATCATGGTCGATTACATCAAAAGCAGCTGTGAAATCTAAAAGTACCGCACCCACATATTTTTTATCATCCAAATGTGTTAACCACTGGTCTACCATATGTACTAATGCCGTATTGGTGTAATGAACTGGTCTGTAGGCATGCTGTGCACTAGTAAAAAGATCATTTGAGATAAAGTAGTGTAGCATTTGATTAAATATCAACCTTTCAAAAATTTTACTCAAAACAGGGAGAACATGAACTGGTCTGCAGTTTGAAGCAGTAAACTCTGACTTTTCATCCTTAATTAGAGGTATAATTTTTGATTGTTTCCATTGGTCAGGAAACACTCCACTGATCAGTGCTCTATTAAAAATATGACATATTGGTTTGTCCAAAACATTTGCAACTATTTTAAGGATTCTACCATCAATGTAATCAATACCTGGTGTTTTATCATCAGGTAATGAGAGAAGCAAATCTTGAACATTATTCTCACTAACAGTGTCGAACACCAAGGAACAAGCTTTATTTTCCATTATCAATTGAATATTTTGACAAGGAGAGCTTATATCCTGTGCTACCATAGAGGATCTCAGCTTTTCAACTTTGTTAATGAAAAAGTCATTCAAATGATTGGCAATATCAAATGGTTTACTGACAATAATGCCACCACTTTGCATATTCAAATTAAAAGTCTTTTTTTTTTTGCACATCAGTTCTTGTAACACTTTCCACAATCTTTTACTGTCATTCATGGAACCACAAATTTTTTGTCCAAAATATTCTTTCTTTTTCAAAAAGTTTAATTTTGTAACTTTATTCCTTAATATGCGATAGTTTGTATAATCCTCTAAATGTTTAGAATTGGAAGCCACCTTTTTTGCGTTGTCTCTCCGCTTCATGAGTGATAATAATTCCTCATCTAACCATGGAGCACTATTACTTTTTACTGTTCTTTTACGAAGTGGAGCATGTTTCTCAACAATCTTTCCGAAAGTTGCCATAAAAGTGTTCAAAGAAGCATTTACATCAATTTCCTGCACAACTGTAGACCAATTCGAACTTTTGATTTCATCAATAAATAGATTGGGATTAAAATGTTTATAGGATCTGCGATACATGATTCTTCCACCGGATTTAGGCATTTTTGTTTGCTTTGTAATGGCTATCAAATTATGATCAGAACACCCTACTCCAATAGAAACTGCCTGGGAGCATAAATCAGGAACGTTAGTGTAAATGTGATCTATACAGGTTGATTTAGATGAATTATCCATAGCAATTCTAGTTGGTTGTGTCATGACCTGTTTAAGATTACATGTATTAGCCATTGTAATGATCTTTTCAAACAAAAAACTTTTTTTTGAAAACCAGTCTATATTAAAGTCCCCAAGAAGAAACATTTCCCCACATTTATTTGAGACCATTTCCATATTTTCACATATTTTTTGTAAGTATTCTGCATTGGAGCTAGGTGGTCTGTAACAACAACCGACCAGTGTTGGTTTACTAAATGGAAGATTAATTTGCAACCATATTACTTCGATGTCTCTGCTCATTAACTCTGATTTTAGGGTAGCAACAATATTCTCCTTTACATAGAATGCTACTCCTCCACCATTTTGATTCCTATCTCTTCTGTATAATCTGTACCCATCAACATTTAGCATTGAGTTTTCAAAAGTACTATCTAGGCGTGTTTCAGATAAGGCTAAGACATGAATATTTTCAGTCAAACATATTTGTGTGATTTCATTAATCTTGTTTCTCAAGCTACATATATTTAAGTGTGCTAAAACTATACCTAGATTAAAGTGGAAGAGAGCACACAGAGCAGCAGGTGAACGCCAGCAGCAGCAGAGCAGACTAACATGATTTAGTTAAACTGGTGAGCTGAATGTTTATTGAAAACGTTCCAATTGTTTGGAAGCACTTTTTTTTAATTTACGATTTATTAATGTTTTATGTATTGATGGATGGTTACAGCAACAAACAGAGCAGCATCTTCTCAGAAAAAAAGATCCAGACCAGAAACCCACCAGGGTTCATCTTTTTTGTGGACAGAGAGTCACATGACAGACGGTCGTCCTCTTGTGTCTCCAGAACTAATCAGACCAACAGACTTAGTTACAGGTTGAGGAAAGGTTGAAGCCTCATCTGCTGAGACTCTCTCTGGTTTTTGAAAGAGATGGGATGTCTTCAGACCAGGGGAGGTTTCTGACCCTACATGAAAAAAACAAAGGATGTTAGAAACTGCACATTCCTGCAGATCAGAATAAATTGGACTTTGAGTCAAAGCAGGAGATTATTTTGAAAGGAAGACCAACAGTTACGGATTCTACAGACAACGGGACAGAAGAATCGGTCATTTCAGGCAGAGTGGTACAGACGAAAAGACTGGCGTATGGACTTTATTTACAAGTAAAGGTAAGACGATAATAAGGTTTGTGCTTTTTTCTATGCTGCAGTTTGTATATGAAAAAAACACGTTGAAATGATATTTTAAACAAAACACGTTAACTGTTGTCAATCAAATGGTGAATAAGTTACTCAGTATGGTTCATATGTTTGTAAATCTGACTGACGTCAGTGCCTCACCAGCCATTAACCTCACTGCTCGTCAGAAGTATGGGGAGATACCAGCGACATACCTTTGTTTAGGTGCAGAAAGTTCTTCCGCATTTTTGCAACCTGTCACCCTGTCATTGTGGCTGTCAACAAGGAATTTTAGATTTTCTCCACGCGCAAGCAACCCGAGATTTGACCCCACCTATGATCATCAATTTTACCTGCTAGTAAGTCACCGCCTTAAAGATAGGAAGTATTCAATATCTCAAATGTGCTAAGGCGTCAAATGGCTAAATAGCAGCAGCTCCGTCTTCCAGTCTCAGTCACGGTTCATGATGTCTGCAGAGTTCTGTTCTGTTTCTGCTTCTTGTCTGTGGATTTCTGCATGTGTGTGGTTCTGGTTTTGTTCACATGTTGAAGGTAAGGTGCTATATAAACTCACCATGAGGATGATGAGTTTATATAGCACCCCTACAACTCCATGCTGTAATGACAACGATGGAAAATTCTTTAATGAATCTTTGCACTCCGTGCATTTCCCCCCCCGTCCTTTTTATTTTTATAAAAATGAGAATATCTGCCGACACAAACTTAGACATACGAGAATTCAAGAATTGTAATTAATTAAGATGGAAAAAATATTAATTGAATCAGAGTAATATGACATTTAGTTAGAAAAATGTATAAATTTGAGTTGTATTAACAATTATTGAGTTTTATAGACATGAAATTAGGTTGAATAAATTTAACTCAATTACTTGTTACCAATAGAAGTAATTCATTTACGATATATATATATATATATATATATATATGCCCTAACCCTAACCCACAAGGAAAATGAAAATAAGATCAGAAACTTGTATGTTTACTTTGTCTGTTCTTTTTCTCCAAGCAGAAACTCTTTCTTTTGCTGATGATGCAGCCGTGTTACTTTTTTGATGGACGTATAATCTTCATACGCCGTCATTAAAATCTCAGACTCCGTCCGAATCATGAACCACGATTGAACCAGGAAGACCAAACCCGAGCATTTATTCTTAGCAGGTACTAGAGCTACAGGTTTCTCCAGCTCCACCTTGCCCCACCCTGAAGAAGGTGGAGAAGCAGACTAAACTTGACTAAACTTGAGCAAAGACACTTGCTCTTTCACATAACTGCACAAGCCTGAGGTCTGTTTCATCCACAGTTCAGTCATGATGTCTGCAACGTTCTCGTCTGTTTCTGCTTCTTGTCTGTGGATTTCTGCATGTGTGTGGTTCTGGTTCTGTTCACATGTTGAAGGTAAGTTCATGAATGTTCTGTTCTTTAGTTCAACTCTGGAGAAAAGTTTCTGTTTGATGTTTAGAAACTTCCACCTTTTATGGTGGCGGTTCTTTCTAAAGACTATTCAATGAACTAACGTCTGAATTTGGAGAAAGTTTGATGGATTCAGACACAAAATGATGACAATCTGGAAGATTGGACACACGGTTACTTTCTAAGTGGAACTTTTTATTTTCTTTGTAAATTTAAAAGTGAAAGTCTGTTAGATTTCTGCAAAAATTTCACATCTGAACATATTATTATTTAAAAAAAAACTCTGCAGAAAAGACATCACACTGATGCACACTTACACTGGTGCTGCAATTCTCCTGAAACAGTCATCCATCTTTATTTGTTGAAGTGTTTTGGCAGAAGTTTGTGATTTCATTCATGACTAAATTGATTTTTGTGTTATTTTATTCTGGAATGATGTCTTGTTGGGTCTAATATTAAAGATGATGCCAAAGGAATCTGGTATAGCTTTTAAGTATCTCATTTTGGCCAAATTTCTTATCTTAACCACGTTTCATTGTATTCTTTTCTTAAATAAATCTGTACATTAATAGTTTTCTAGTTCTGAGAAGCAAAAAGTGATCAGAACCGTCTGTATGTGAAAGATTCAATGTTTTGTTGTAAAGTATAACCCACTGGCTTATTTCTAATTCTATTCTTGTTTTTTATATCTGAATGTGAAATTTGCAATTGTTCTCTTATTGTATCACCTCAATGTGAATCTCTGTAAAACAGCATAAATTATTGAGAAAAAAAGAACAGGTTATGATTTGAGGAGATGGCTTTTGATGATTTGGATTTTCAGGGGGGAGATTATGCTAGCTCTCACGGTAAGTTTGAGGCTAAGGAAGTTGATAAGCTCAGCTTTCGGTTCCAGAAATGGAGGTATGTTTCAGGGTAGGTCAAGTTGCCATGGCAACTCATGCTCTGAACATAACCTGGTCTGGAGCAAATTTAATTGAAGGTTAGTTTGTTTACAGAGAGGTGAAGCAGCATGGAGTGTCCATTTGAAGATGATTTAGTGGATGAAGAAGCTCAGATAATACTTTTTCCACCATGAGAGGGTGATAAGACCACATATGGATGTTGGAAAGATACACTTTATACTTTGATCTAACTTAATTATTTGCTTCAGTTAAGATAAATCAATTTTTTTGTTAGGTCAGTTTAAAAATTACACAATTATTTTCCTTTCATTCAAATTAATTTAATTAAGTAGGTGTAACTTTGGTGCTGCTGTTAGATCGGCACCGCATGGGATTCTGGGATACCATTCCCTTTGCCTGTCTGGACGGATTTTGGTTTAAGTGTGGGTTTTTGACCAAATGTGTTTAGTTGTTTAGCTGTTTTACTGTGTTTTACTGAGTTATTTATACTGTTATACTTAATTCTTTCTGCACCATGAGTGGGAGGGAGGGAGAGGATGAGGTTATTTAGGACCACTAATGTGATATGGTGTAAGGTTTTGTGAAAAGAGTCTTATTGTTACATTCATTTTATTGTTATAAAAATAAGAATATCTGCAGGCTCAAATTTAGACAATAAATTAAGATGGCAAAACATTTAATTGAATTGGAGTAATATGACATTTAGTATATATATGTATATATGCGTCACAATGAAAATAGTAATGAGATAGAAACTTGTATGTTTACTTTGTCTGTTCTTTTTCTACACGCAGAAACTCTTTCTTTTGCTGATGATGCAGCCGTGTTACTTTTTTGATGGTCTCATAATCTTTATACGGCATCATTAAAACCTCAGACTCCGTCTCACTGAAGTATAGCGCTTTCTTTTTTTACCACACGTTTCCATGGTGACTCCAGAAATCGGCGATCCATTGACAATGTCTTTATGAACCTGCTGTGCACGCCCATTAACCCAGGGTTACCAAGTCGAGCGTAATTACGCTAACTCATATCCGGTCTTTTGGAACCGACATACCCAGAGTAAGCAAGTTCAGGCGGAAAGTCAGGCTAGTTTAACCCTTGTGCTATCTTAGATGACCCCCCCCCCCCCCCCCCCCTTCCATTGACGTGTTCTCCCTACCATGACAAAGGTGGATAAAGGTGGAAAGATTTCATGTAATTCATGGACACCAGTGAAGATCACAAATCATTGAAGAAAAAAGGTTCAGAGCACTGTCTATTGGGTCTAGATGACCCAACTCCCAATGTTAAAGGGCCTAGGATAGCACAAGGGTTACACGTGCTTCCTGGAAAAACCCTCTGGTTTTAATTTTGTTGTCACTCAGTTGGCTTTCAGTCTTTGATCAGAGGCGTGGCCTATTAGACAGTGATCGTTCAAGGTTTGAAAGCAGCAGCTCCGTCTTCTTGTTTCAGTCATGGTTCAACAATTTTTGCAGCAACATTCTGGTCTGTTTCTGCTTCTTCTCTGCAGAATTGTTGAAAGTTTGTTTCAATGTATTCAGACAAACAGAAAATGTTGAAAATGTGGAAGATTTGACACACAGTTACTTTGTGCGTGGAACTTTTATTTCTTTATTTAATTTAAAGGTAAAAGACTGTTAAATTTGAACCAAAACTTCTGCTGTGAATCTTTCCAAACCATGTTTTAGTTTGTTTTCCTCAAATGTTCCTCAGAAACTGAGTATTCAGTCAGTGATCAAAGACTTTAAAGTAGAAACTGTTTTGGTAGAAATGAGGTGAAAGACTGAAAACATTTGACTAAATGAATAATCATCAGGAATCATTGATTGAAATGTGTCTTTAGATAGAATTAGAAAAGACTATTGCTTTAATCCTCTTTACTCATTTCTGGATTGGATTCTAGTTTGGATTGGACTTTTATTTTGAAAGGATTTGTCTTTGGTCCAATCAAAGTCACATGTCCTTTGGTCTGATATCTATGTGGACAGAAATACTTTGGATCTTTTAGAAGCAGAAATCAAACATTGAGAAGACATTTTCACTTGGAGGTAAAGACTCAGATTTAGAAAAGTTTCTTCCTGTTTTCTTTGTTTCCAGGTGAACCAATCATTGCTGCTCCTGGTGATGATGTCATCCTGCAGATCCTCCTGGACTCTCAGGAGGATCTGCAGGAACAGATTGTGGAGTGGATCAAACTGGACATGAAGCTTTTTGTGTTTCTGTACTGGAGAAGGAAGATCATAACTGAACACATGAGCGAGTCGTTTATCCCGAGAGTGTCTCTGGACCAAGACGGACTAAAACGAGGAGACGTGACGTTAAAGATCAGGAACGTGTCGCTCCAGGATGAGGGGAAGTACAGCTGCTTCATTCCTGGGAAGAACTTCAGGGAGACGGTTCAGCTGGTTGTTGGTGAGTTTGCTCTGCAGGTTCTCCCTCACATGAAGAACATTTGTCCTGAACAGCAGGCAGGAAATGATGTCATCTCTTTGTTTCAGAGCCAAACGGAGTCAGAGCTCCAACCATGGAAACATCCCAGGTTGACATCATCTCCACTCCAGATCCAGGAGGAGACCGGATCTGGATCAGTCGCTCCAGACCGGCTCTCTGGATCCTTCTTGGACTTTTTCCCTCAGTGATCCTCTCTGCTGTTTGTGTTTGTGTCTGTCAGAGGAAACAACCAGAAGTGAGTCCTGAATTCTCTGGTCTCTCATCTTTCTGCAGGAATCTTCAGTTTCTAACATCCTTTGTTTTCTTCATGTAGGGTCAGAATCCTCCTCTGGTCTGAAGACATCCCAGCTATACAATACATTATTGGTCCTCTTGAGGATCAATGAATACACATTGCTGCCACGTGTTGGCACTACATACTTATCACATTCACTTTAGGTGGATGGAAGCTAATATGTGAAGACGTGACGATGCTCTGGTTAGACCTGCTTTTGCCTGAGGATCGGTGCTCCTTCAGTCATTTTGAAGAACTTCTTACAGTTCTCAACACAAAATCTCTGAACATGTGCTTCATAAAGTCTGAAGGTCTGAGCCGGATTTCAATGGTTCCAGGCGTTTCAGGATCACAGATGTTCGGTTTAAACTATGTTGGTTTGAACCGTTCAGAGTTTGATGTAATGAGTTTGGTCCAGCTGTTCTTTGATGCCGTGTCTGGTTTTCTGTTCAGCTGGAAGCTTGTAGCTGGAACGTTTAGACGTTCTCCTCATGTGGTTCCTCTGCAGCAGCTCTGATAGTTCAGTTCTTCAGAGGTCTGGAAGTCAAGAGACCACTATAGTTGAGACGTTTACCAACAAATCCATTGATTGAAATGGCCTTTTAACTTGAGCTATGGAAAATCAGTCATACAGCCACCTCAATGGGCGTTGTGAAATGGAACGTACCATTAAGTGTGGTAAGTGTGACCCGAAGTATAAGTAAGGCTAATGAACGCTATACGTACTTATGATATAGGGTGATGCTACCATACACAACACTTTAGTCATTACTAAGGTTGAAAACGATAAACTAAGTTAAAAAGGTTACTAGTATGTTTCCTTAAAGATACGATAAGTAACGATATGATAAGAAATGATACAATAAGAAACGATAAAAGATACGATACGATAAGTAAAAATACGTTAAGTAACGATATGTTAAGAAATGATACGATAAGAAACGATATAAGGTACGATACGATAAGTAAAAATACGTTAAGTAATGATACAATAAGTAACAATATGATAAGAAATGATACAATAAGAAACGATAAAAGATACGATACGATAAGTAACAATACGTTAAGTAACGATACAATAAGAAACGATATAAGATACGATACGATAAGTAACAATACGTTAAGTAACGATACAATTAGAAACGATATAAGATATGATAAGTAACGATACGATAAGTAACAATACGTTAAGTAACGATACGTTAAGTAATGATACAATAAGTAACAATATGATAAGAAAAGATCAAATAAGATAAAATGTGTCTTTATTGTCACTGTCCACTTGGACAATGACAAAGTACTCACAGTTACAGTACAAAAAACAAATCTAACAAAGTATCATATAAAAATGTCATTATTTAAATACTTAAAAAAGTAGATATGCATATTTACATTTACACATAAATTTCTACATTGAGAAGTAGAGTAAAGACGAGAAGTATCAAAGTTCTCGTGGGAATAGTTGTTTTGCCCATCCCCCTGTTATGTAACAACTTAAAGGTATCAACTCTGCACCTGCAAGGGTGGGGATGTTAGGTCACACACACAGACCGACACGTTTTACACAGCTAAAACAGCTGGGGGTCAAATTGACCCCAAAGGAACACAGATGTAGCAAAAAATGTTTAGCACATTGAAAAAGAAATCATGATAATTTTATGCTTAAGCAGTCATCCCCATCAAATTAGGAAAAATCATGAAGTAAAAATTAAAAAGTTAACTACTATTTTTGAATGACATACATTGAATTGGGGTCAGATTGATCCCAGGGATAAAAGGAGGGTTCAGGAGAACATGGAGAATTGAGCCTTCATGTCCTAAACGTTGCTGATGGAAATCCTAGACTTTCATTCTCTGTTCTCTCCTATTGTTTTCATGCCATCATGTTCTTTCTGTCACCAATCAATCCATCCCATAATATCCCCATTGAAAAGAAATAGATGGAAACAAACATCTGTGGAGTTTTTCTGTCCAAACTGGGACTTTGGTTGTCATTTTAGAGCCAATCACATGGATGGGTTGATGTCCATCAGAGAAAAACAGCAACTGAGAGAAATGCTGCGTTCAAGTGCTGCTGGAATGATGGGAAAAATGACTGTCCCACTCTGAAAACACACAGGAAGGTCAGAAAAACAACCCATCTTCCAGCAGCACATGAATGCAGAAGAACTTTCTGCCCCTAAACAAAGGGATTTGTGTGTGTAGTGCGCCATCTATGGGGAGACACCAGAATTACAGGAAAATCCAACATGGATGAGGATTAGCAATCTCATTGATTCCAGTTTGGTGGAGCAGATTCAAGAATTGAACAGGCTGCATTTGGGCTGGAGTTCACCCCCCCCCCCCCCCCCCTACTATAAACAGGTAAATGAGAACTCTTCAAACCAGGAGAAATCTGTCATTTTTATGTAACTTTAGTTCTAAACTGAGTTTCTAAAAAATGAAAGTTTGACTTTATGATTTATTTCAGGGTCAAATATCCAGTTTTTCATCCATAACTGGTAACAAAGAGGTTGGAAGCTCATTTCACTGCATTTATTTACCATTAAAAATGATAAACATGTCTTTACACTATATTGAATTATTATTAATGTTGGGATTTTATCATTTAATTAACTTATTCCAGCAATAATAAACTAAATATTAGTGAGAAATTAGTGAATGAATATATTTTTAGTTCCTTTTTCTTATAGTTTCTCTGTTGAAATGTTCTTTATTTATTTGTTTGTTTATTTCCAAGTGTTCAACTAAAAACTAAACATCATAAATAGAATAACAGTAAATGACAGTAAATGACTCAGTGAGGCTTCAATGGGATTGTTGCTGTCATGGTTCAGAACTGAAACATTAAAAAAATCATCCAAAAATGTTTTTTCTTCTTAAAACTACAAATCCCAGTTTTTTTCTGGTTGAAGCTGCAGCCACTGAAGGTTACAAACTCCTGTTTGGTGAGATCAATAAAGTTTGATTGTGGTTGATGATCTTTGTGTTTATGTCTTCTGTTTATGGCAGAAGAATTTCAATGGAGTTGAAGTTCCAGAGAACCTTTGAGCAAACCTGTTTGGATGGTTCCCCTCCTGGACAGCAGGTGGCAGACGTGAGCAGGACGCTCAAACACAGATTTCTCTTTTTTATATTTATGTACAAACATTTGAAATACGCAGACAACGATAACTATAGTGAAAAATAGGTAAATAAATCATAAAAATGAATAATTTTGATGAACAATTTTCCTCCTTGAACACGAACAAAAACAGAAATATGATAAACCATGAAAGGACGTTTGCTTTGATGTGTAGAAAAGAGAGAAACTAAAGAATTGAAGCTGAAAGAAACTGATCATTCCTGCAGAAAGATGAGATCCTGAGAGAATTCAGGACTCACTTTTTGTTGTCTCCTCTGAAAGACACAGTTAAGATCACCGTCACGGTGATCAAAGTCACCCTTTCAGAGTCACGCTTCAGATCAGTTTTAGGTCAGGAAAAAGGAAAAAACAGGACAAAACTACCAGATTAAAGCTGACAGAGGATTTATTTTATGTTTCAAACACATAGTTCATACAAAAACACATCAAGTATTTACAAACACACACAGAAATCACTGCAATCATTTTCTCACTGAGGACGATTTCTAAAAACACTAAAGACATTTCTGAACTCAAGATATTCTTAGAAAAATATCAAGACGTCCAGATAAACAAAAGTGCATTTTGCTGCATTTTATTCTGAAAAACACAAACAGATGATTACTAGATGATGAACGCCACTGGGTGGGGGGGGGGGGGGGGGGGGGGGGGTTCTCCGGTCCACGTGTGCAGAACCGTGGCTACTGATGGATCCTAGTTCATCGTCAACCGTTGCCCCTTTACTGCTAACCGTGGGGGCAGATGCTAATGTGACTCATTGTTTTCCTGAACGGGCCGAGGTCGGTCACTCTAAGTTCTCCAGGTAGAACTTTATTCTGAAAGTCTCTTCAATCCTTGAAGACGAGCAAAGCAGCTTTGGAGAGATGGGATGTCTTCAGACCAGAGGAGGTTTCTGACCCTACATGAAGAAAACAAAAGGATGTTAGAAACTGAAGATTCCTGCAGAAAGATGAGAGATCAGAGAATTCAGGACTCACTTCTGGTTGTTTCCTCTGACAGACACAAACACATACAGCAGAGAGGATCACTGAGGGAAAAAGTCCAAGAAGGATCCAGAGAGCCGGTCTGGAGCGACTGATCCAGATCCGGTCTCCTCCTGGATCTGGAGTGGAGATGATGTCAACCTGGGATGTTTCCATGGTTGGAGCTCTGACTCCGTTTGGCTCTGAAACAAAGAGATGACATCATTTCCTGCCTGCTGTTCAGGACAAATGTTCTTCATGTGAGGGAGAACCTGCAGAGCAAACTCACCAACAACCAGCTGAACCGTCTCCCTGAAGTTCTTCCCAGGAATGAAGCAGCTGTACTTCCCCTCATCCTGGAGCGACACGTTCCTGATCTTTAACGTCACGTCTCCTCGTTTTAGTCCGTCTTGGTCCAGAAACACTCTCGGGATAAACGACTCTATCATGACTTCAGTTACTATCCGCCTGAACTGGTAATAACACACAAAACTATATGGATCTGGTTTTATCTCCAGTTTGGTCCACTCTATGGTGAAACCACGCAGATCCTCCTGAGAGTCCAGGCGGCACGGCAGGATGACATCATCACCAGGAGCAGCAATGATTGGTTCACCTGGAAACAAAGAAAACAGGAAGAAACTTTTCTAAATCTGAGTCTTTACCTCCAAGTGAAAATGTCTTCTCAATCTTTGATTTCTGCTTCTAAAAGATCCAAAGTATTTCTGTCCACATAGATATCAGACCAAAGGACAAGTGACTTTGATTGGACCAAAGACAAATCCTTTCAAAATAAAAGTCCAATCCAAACTAGAATCCAATCCAGAAATGAGTAAAGAGGATTAAAGCAATAGTCTTTTCTAATTCTATCTAAAGACACATTTCAATCAATGATTCCTGATGATTATTCATTTAGTCAAATGTTTTCAGTCTTTCACCTCATTTCTACCAAAACAGTTTCTACTTTAAAGTCTTTGATCACTGACTGAATACTCAGTTTCTGAGGAACATTTGAGGAAATTAAACTAAAACATGGTTTGAAATATTCACAGCAGAAGTTTTGGTTCAAATTTAACAGATTTTTTTTTTGGTTTACACAATTAAAGGATAAAAATTGCCACGTACAAAGAAACTGTGTGTCAAATCTTCCACATTTTCATCATTTTCTGTCCGTTTAAATACATTCAAAGAAACATTAAACAATTTTCCAGAGAAGATGCAGAAACAAACCAGAATTCTCCTACAAACTGACTAAACCATGACTGAAACAAGCAGACGGAGCCGCTGCTTTTAAATGTGGTCTGATCTTCATCTAATAAGCCACGCCTCTGACCAAATATGATCAAAGACTGAAAGTCAACTGAGAGACAACAAAATAAAAATCTTAAAATCAGCCATCTCCTCATACTGACACCTGTTCCTTTTTCTTAATAAAAGTTATTGCTATTTTACAGAGATTCACATTGAGGTGATACAATCAGAGAACAATTGCAAATATCACATCATATAATAAGCCAGGGGGTTTATTGTTGACTTGTTTACTTTACAACCAAACATTGAATCTTTCACATACAGACGGTTCTGATCACTTTTTGCTTCTCAGAACTAGAAAACTATTAATGTACAGATTTATTTAAGAAAAGAATACGATGAAGCGTGATTTTTGACTAGAATGTTTAATTTTGTGGATAAGAAATTTGGCCAAAATGAGCTAGAGATTTAAAAGCAAACCAGAGTCATTTGGTATCATCAGTAGCGGTTTTAGGCACGGGCCATACGGGCGATTGCCTGGGGCGCAAAAATGAAGGGGGGCGGCGCCTGCGGCTCAGCCCTTGTAAAATAATGTATGCACCACTATTGGTTTATTTATGTCACAGAGTTTGAAACAGCCTGAAAGCTGGCGGCGTCCCGCAGCTGCGCTCCCCCTCTCTCTCTCCTGTCTTTGAGAAGTAGACTCAAATGTGTGTGAGAAGGGAGGGGGCGCGGGGTGAAGGGTGCCGGCTGAGAGATGAGCACGGAGCGCGCCCCGCGTTTGTGCTTGCGCAAAACCTGGCTGAATCAAGGGGGGGGGGACGGTCGCGGGTCGCGGCTCCGGGCTTGATGAAAAAATAAAAACAGCGACAGCGCAGCCATGTAGCGAATTGGCGCCCCTGGCTGCACGCGCTCCTGCTGGAAATGTGTGAAGAACCAGGGGTGTCTGTGAGTCGCTTCCAAATGAAGTGGCCAGGCGGAGGACAAGGGCAGGGGGGGAGAGATGTACTTTATAACACTTTTTAAAAAGTCCATCATACAGTGACATTCTATAACCTTAATTTTAATAAAGGTATAAAATCTATGGAAGTTTTTCTGTGCCATCAGATTCTGAATATTTTTAACCCTTGAATTTTCTATCTGAATTTTTTTTACCTTTGAATTTTCATTCTGAATTTTTATAACCTTTGAATTTTCATTCTGAATTTTTACAACCCTTGAATTTTTATTCTGAATTTTTATAACCCTTGAATTTTCATTTTAAATATTTTTTAACCCTAAGATTTTCATCTCCCAAAAATTCAATGTAAAAAATTTCGAAGGGGAAGACGCTGCTTCTTTTGTGCCACCAGCACAACTAGTCGATCTAAGAACACATCGATATCCAGCCAATCAAGTCATGAGAACGACATGACGTCAGCGTTCGGTACGTTTTACAGAAGTCCAAAAGATGGCAGCAAACTCGGCAGGCGGTTCATCGGTGAGTCATTAATCCTTTATATCTCTCTATTATCGTCTTATTGACGTCGGCTTATATAGCAAAAAAACGTGCATCTTCTGTTGATATCTTATTTTTTTCAAATTTGTGTTCTCGCCATTTTTCCCGCCGCGAATCACGGTGAAAAAAAATTGTGCAGTTATTAATCCCGCGCTTAGTGACTGCTGCTGCACCTGGTCGTGGGTCAGACAGAATCAGACCGCTAACTCTGGTAATGCGTATGTAAAAGAAACAATACGTGTATCACTTGTTCATTCGTTTTTCAACTTAAAATAAAAAACAAAGCAATGTTACATGAACCGCTCATCTATTTTTTTAAATTAAAATAATAAATGACAAAAATATTTTTTATGTTTTTTAAGTTTCCCGCCTTGTGTTAACTTTTCTGCTAACGTGAAAGACCACGTATATAGCCAGATAGCGACTACCATTACCTTATATTTTGCGTTAATCTGCAGTGCTTCTCAAATAGTGGGGCGTGCGCAAAAAATAATTGAGAAGCACTGCGTTTATGAACTAAAAAATAAATAACGCTAATATTTTATGTTTCCATCCGTGGGCTAAATTTGTGTTTTTGTGTTTTGTGTTAGAGTGATAACAGTGAAATTGTGCAGTCAATCCAACGCTTACTGCACCTGGTAACATCATCGGGGAGACACCAGAGCACTAACTCTGGTGTTACTACTCTCACTGAAGGGTTGAGTATTAAACCAGAGGTTTTCATATCTGCCTTTTTTATTATTAAATTCAAGGTCAAGCCTTATCTGATTAATGAATATGTTTGCATTGTATAGGGAGCAGAGGCAAGGCAGCCAAACTAACAACACTGGAGCAGAAAGACCATCTGTTCAGATGGAAATGACACGGTAAACTTGAACAGGACTGTGTTTTCATTCATTTCTACCTTTTTGTGTTGGTAGTTTTTCTGTAGTGATAAAAACAGGCACGGCAATGGGGGGTGCTGAACATTTCTAGACAAGCCCTTTTTGCCCTTTTGCTATTGCAAAATGCTAGCATAGCCTGCTGCCCTTTCATTTACAAGATCTGGTTTAAAACAATTACTTTTTTTTACCTACCTTCTGTTCTTCCATTAGCGAAATGACCTACTCCGCCAAGCCTTGAGCACGCAAAAAGACACTTACAGATGTCAATTTAGTTGGTTTCACTCCTGCAGCTCCTCAGCTGAATGTGGCTCACATGCTCTTAATAGCAATGGGAAATTATTTTGTTAAACAAATGTTTACCACCCATTAGTCCAATTTAAGGTTATACACAACTGAGCAAATACTGTTATAAAATATGGCTAAATAAGATAATTGCTAGACCAGTACAAAACATTTATGGGTCGATATTTATCGCCCAAGGTAAAAGGTTAAGAAAAAAAGTTTTTGTTTTTTTCACATGAGGTGGTTGTGCTAACTACAATACCACCTATTTACAACTCAAAAGTTCTTGTTCTCAGTGTTTATATAACATAAAGAAATCATGGGTGTTGACATTTCTACACTTTCATAATGAGATGTGTCTAGAATTTTGACTCACCGTGTCAGGTTATTACGTCATAGCAAGCTTTATGTTGTTCATCTGTTTCATATGTCAATCTTCAAATAAAATTGATATAATAGTGTTTTTTTAGTCACACATCTTTGTTCTTTTGTTTTTTAAAGGTCCTTTCCAGGTATCTTTGCCCGTGGAAGAGGAAAGCGGCGCTTTCCTGCAGCCAGTTATATCCCTGCAAAGAAAATTAAACCATTGGAAGTGGTCTTTCACTTGTTGCCTAAACAATGTGAGAGAAGTCCATCTGAAGAAGAGCAGATAGTCCACCTGCAGGCAGGGTTGGGTCGCAGGACTGCTCAACTATATGAAAGCACAACACATGATGAGGTAATAAGATGCAAATTGTCATGTTTGTGTGTCTATTTTCAATATCTATTTGGTAACTCCATCAGTTTGACATCTAAGAAATAAAAAAACAAAGTTATTACAATTATATAAGAGCACTTTTTACTTTTTATCCTTAATTAAGTCAACAATGAATATAATGTTTGTTTACAGCTGTGTGAAGCCCTCAATGTTTTGTTTCCAAAACTGGCAGCAGTTACTGGTGGTTGGTTGGTATACAAGTGTCGAGGTGGGAAATATTGAGTTTCTATTCCAGTGCCATTTCATCACTTTTGCATATTGATACACCTTAAGAGGTTTTGGAAATATTATAATTATTTGTAATTGTATACATATTACATCTTAATTCCTAATAAAAAAGTTGGGTATCTTTTTTTATCCTTAAGATTGCTTTAGATTATTTTGTTTCTGATAGTACTCATACAGTAATCAAATTTGCCTCACCTTTGTATTAAAGGGGATACTGCTGTTGGACAGGGAGTCACTCGTTACTTTATCTCCACATGTATGGAGAAACTGAAATCTGGATTTTGCATCAATTTTGGTAAGCACATAACATTATGCCTCCTTCCAAATCATATGAAAGACTACCCTATAACTTAATTTTTCATTTTAATGTCTTGAACAGCAAATTCCAATGTTACGTGCCTTTTTGAAGGACCACCTGGCCATTTAGTTCCCTCAGCCTCTCACTTTCTCGTGGAGAGTGACATGTTCCTGGTGGCAGGGAGAATGATTGGCCACTCCTTCATACATGAAGGACCCTGCTTGTCTGGGCTCAGCCCCGCTGTTGTCCATGTCCTGCTTGGTGGGAGCCCTGAAACGGCAACCGTTACACTGGAGGACTGCGCAGACCTGGACATCAAAGAGAAAATCGAGCTTGTAATTTTTTTTTTCTAAATTTTTGTTCTTAGGTTCTGAGAAGTGTCTTTCAATTTCTGCACTACACTTATTTTTTAACATTACATTTTGCGCTAGATCTTAACTTTTTATTTTATTTTAAGCTTGAAGGGGACACTGCACTTTCTGAAGCTGAAAGAGCAAGGGTTCAGGAATTGGCCTATGCGTGGGACCTTCCTTGCTTGACGGAGAGCAATAAAAAATGGCTTTTTGAGAAGCTGTTGATTCATGCTGTGAGTGAAAATGTTTTGTTTTTGGCAGAATCTTTTTATTTAAATATCATGGATGCCTGAGTATAGTATTTTTGCTCTTCCTTCTAAATAAACTACCAGACCTTCTATAAAAAAAATTGCAAAACCATGATAGAAAATGTATGACATCCTTTATGAGAGCTTGTTTTTTTAGCATCATTAGACTCCAGACCAGGTTTTATGAAATGAAATGACAATTCTAAGTTCTCTACTTAACAACTGTGCCATCACCAACTATAATTTGCACTATAAAACAAAGAAATATAGAAACATTTTCAATTTTTCCTAAAATGTTATTTAATTCACAAACAGCAAGTCTTTTTTTAAACATATTTTGGCAGTCTCTCAAAAAAGTTCTGTCATACCTACATCAATAGGATTGGATAAGTCAAAAAATCAAAATATTTCCAAGAACTTCACAACCATCAACATGAAAAATTAGTTATTTTTGTTTATTCAGCTTTTGCTACATTATGAGATAGGGCCTGATTAACTTCATGTGAGTGGAACCTATGATTGTGCTTTTATTGCATGTAAAATTACACATTTTTACTTTTTTATTAGTTTGTTTAACTACAGTAATATACATTTTCCACTATTGGAAAGTATCGTTCTTCATTTTTTTTTACCGCCAGTAAATAGAATGATGATTAGCTGCAGTAATAAAACTGGTTCTCATTTCATATTGACATTTGACAGAACAGAAAGAAAGTCTGGGTTTTAAATGTGTGTATCATTTTTTAAACGTTTCTGTTTGTTTGTAGGTAATTGGACGTGTCACAAGGCAAATTAAACAGCTGAGACGAGGGCTTAAAGAGACTCCAGTGTGGACAGTGCTTACCAAGCGACCTGAAACTGCAGCCTTGATTTTTCCAAGTGAAAGAACAGGCGACATTTGTCCTGAGGTACATATTTGCCAGTGACCTCGGTTAGGATTTGTACTTCTACAATTTTCTTAAAAAATGCACCTTGTTGAGAATTTTCACGCTTTTTACAAAATAAATGTGGTATTGGCATTCTCAAATTTGGCGTATTAACAGGTGTCTCTGGTCCTTAACCCCTGCGAATTGTGGGGGGGGATACTATATATTGAAGTTAAAATTGTTGCAACGTGTTTAATACTTTTATCCTATTACAGATATTTCTTCAACGCATCAGTTGGCCAAAGGAGGAGGAAGATGAAGATGATGATTGGTCTGCTGAAACCAAAAGCCGCATTAAGGGGTATCTTCAGGAGTTCATTAAAAATGGTAAGTTTCTTTCATATATGGGAGTGCTACAAAAGTTTTTTTTGGCTGCTATTGAATTGAATTTATAAAAAAATATCAATTCCAGAAAGAAAACCTTAACATTCATGAATGAAAACATTAACATGATTATGTTACTCTTATTAGTCCAGTAAGTGTAATTACATCTGTTAAATACATATTTTTCCAAATTAGCCTTAAAGCTACACTGACACACAGTTTAAGAATTGTGAAGTTAAATTATTTTTGACAAATAAATTGAAACATAATCTTTATTCTGGATTTTGCTTCATTGATGCTTACAGGAACGGCAGTTGAATTGATGAATTTAGCCAAATTTTGGACTGGATGGGAGATTTTACCGAAGAGCCTGTCTGTGGAGATCGTCAGAAGCAGCTATCCCACAGCCTCCACCTGCTACGAGACCTTAAAAATTCCAGGTCATTACAGAGTCTACAGATCTTTCAGATGTGATCTCCTTGCCTGTATTCAGACTTGTCATACAGGATTTGGGCTCCTGTGAATTCTTGGGTTTGTTTTATGTTCATAAAAAAAGGTTTTGTTAGACCAGGAAGTTTGTTGTGGCCTTGAATGTCACGTGTTTTACTGTTTTTGTTAAAAAAATAAAACATTGAGATTTTGCTCTCAAATAAACCACTGATGAAACTGATCCCACTGGCCTCTTAACAGATTTTTTTTCCTTTATTGTGGAAAAAAATGTTCACAAAACTTAACAGCTGCAATGTAAACATCAGAGCCAAAGGAGTCTGATTCAGCTCTTGGGTCAACTGCACTTCTTAAAGCTGCCATTTGTTCATCTGTCAGTGGGCAGTTGATGTTTGGTACAACGACGTCTGAATGTTCCTGATGAGGAAGTCCGCTCTCCTCCCACTCAATATGTGGAATCTCCATGCCCTGAGGTATGCAAGCCACAGAAATAAATAAATGGTAAAGAGCAAACAAACCAACATCACAAAGTTATCTATATATTTGTATATACCTCCATGTTCTCTGGTTCGGGAATGGGATGACGTGCACGACCCAGTACCCACAGCTGGTTAGGAGTAATGTTACTCTCTGTTCTTAAAGGATGATTATCCCAACCACTGCAGAAAGTGTCCAGGTCATCCTGTATACGTGGTAAAAATACATAGTGGCAGCAGAAGAGGTGTTGAACACTGGCAATGCTGAGGAATCCCTCTTCTTCAAGGTGGTGGAGAACATTGTAGTATGTGCTGGTCACAGCAACCCACAGATCTCTCCAGAGCCGCTCAATCCTAGGTGATTACAAAAACAGTGATTCAGCAAATGGAGTATTCCATTATAAATCTTTAGTAGGAAATTTGGGACAGTGAATAGTCACGTCCAGATAAAAAGGCGGATTCTATTCCCACATATTTACCTGCAGCCAAGATGCACATTGCAGCGTTAAATATAAGTTCATCCGAACGAAGCTAAAGGTTTTTGACACGTAATAACCAAACCCTAAGTTATTCCCGGTAAATTCGGTAAAAAATAAAGCACTGGCCACATGTTAGGACTTAGAAAATTATGAGCGAACATTCATTCATTCATCATCATGAACTCAATAATAATCACAACACAAGTAAAAGCACATTAGAAAATCATCTCGCTCTAATAGTCGGAAACCTCTCTGCTCCGTTGTAAGCAATAACGGTCTGAACCCGGAAGCTGAAAAATGACACATAGTTCGCCGCGGGACAAATTGATAAAATAAAATATCAACAAAAGATGCACGTTTTTTTGCTATATAAGCCGACGTCAATAAGACGATAATAGAGAGATATAAAGGATTAATGACTCACCGATGAACCGCCTGCCGAGTTTGCTGCCATCTTTTGGACTTCTGTAAAACGTACCGAACGCTGACGTCATGTCGTTCTCATGACTTGATTGGCTGGATATCGATGTGTTCTTAGATCGACTAGTTGTGCTGGTGGCACAAAAGAAGCAGCGTCTTCCCCTTCGAAATTTTTTACATTGAATTTTTGGGAGATGAAAATCTTAGGGTTAAAAAATATTTAAAATGAAAATTCAAGGGTTATAAAAATTCAGAATAAAAATTCAAAGGTAAAAAAAATTCAGATAGAAAATTCAAGGGTTAAAAATATTCAGAATCTGATGGCACAGAAAAACTTCCATAGATTTTATACCTTTATTAAAATTAAGGTTATAGAATGTCACTGTATGATGGACTTTTTAAAAAGTGTTATAAAGTACATCTCTCCCCCCCTGCCCTTGTCCTCCGCCTGGCCACTTCATTTGGAAGCGACTCACAGACACCCCTGGTTCTTCACACATTTCCAGCAGGAGCGCGTGCAGCCAGGGGCGCCAATTCGCTACATGGCTGCGCTGTCGCTGTTTTTATTTTTTCATCAAGCCCGGAGCCGCGACCCGCGACCGTCCCCCCCCCCTTGATTCAGCCAGGTTTTGCGCAAGCACAAACGCGGGGCGCGCTCCGTGCTCATCTCTCAGCCGGCACCCTTCACCCCGCGCCCCCTCCCTTCTCACACACATTTGAGTCTACTTCTCAAAGACAGGAGAGAGAGAGGGGGAGCGCAGCTGCGGGACGCCGCCAGCTTTCAGGCTGTTTCAAACTCTGTGACATAAATAAACCAATAGTGGTGCATACATTATTTTACAAGGGCTGAGCCGCAGGCGCCGCCCCCCTTCATTTTTGCGCCCCAGGCAATCGCCCGTATGGCCCGTGCCTAAAACCGCTACTGTTTTCTTATGTCACAGTTTGTGAGTTTGTAACAGCCTGAACCTGGCCGCGCCGCCGCCCTCGCCCCGCAGCTGCGCTCTCCTGTCTTTGAGAAGCAGACACAAATGTGTGTGAAGAAGGAGAAGGGAGGGGGCGCGGAGTGAGCACGGAGCGCCGCCGCGTTTGCGCATGCGCAAAACCTGGCTGGCTCATCTTTCAGGGGAGGCGACGGTCGCGGGCTTGATGAAAAAAATAAAAGTTAAAACTGTGACTGCGCCGTCATGTAGCGAATCAGCGCCCCTGGCTGTAGCTGCACGCGCTCCTGCTGGAAATGTGTGAAGGGGGGGGGGGGGGGGGGAGGGGGGGGGGGGGGCTGCGGGGAATCAATTCAATTGTGGGACGCTTCCAAATTAAGTGGCTAGGTGGGGACAAGGGCGGGGGTTTGAATCTACTTTATAAAACCTTTTTATAAGTCAGGCATAATGTGACATTCTATAACCTACATTTTAATAAAGGTATAAAAAATATATTCTGCTTTTTTGGATTAATTTTGTGATAAATGCCCAAATGAAAAAATGGCAACACAAAACAATGCTGTCACTAAGGTGACAGTTGGTTCAGTCGACGGACTTGATGCCTTCTTCGTGACGTGAGGACATTTATGCCAAACAAACGCCAAAAACATCTAAAATATGGGGAAAAAAATGTCAAAGCCATCTGGTGCCCAATTTAGAAAGAAAAGAAAAGAAGCAGAGGAGAAAAGAGATAAAGAAAAGGGGAAGTCCTCACAGCTTGATGCATGTTTTTTCTAAATTCTAATGCTACCTGCCCTACAACAACGTTGCTGATGAAAACTTTATTTTGGTCGATGACCAACACTGAAGTAGGCCCAAATGTTGCAAATAGCGTCATTTTTTATTTTTATTTTTTAAGTTTTATTCTTAAAAATTTGCTCTGCCTTAACAAAACAGTTATTCTGGGAATGACACCTTCTCTTTATTTAACTAAGTGCTCCGTCCTCCGAACACACAATATATTCCACGCACACACCTCCGCTCCGTGCCCCCCCCCCCCATCTGCACCTGCAATCGCCCCTCCCCTTGTCTCTCGTGGATCGCTCAGCACACACACGCTGCAACACTACCCTTGTATTGATCGAGTGGTATAGGTTTATATGGGATTAAGAAAGTAAGCAGTGCTAGAAAATTGTGTTTCCAAAAAGTAATTGTTACATTAATCTAATTCAATGTCCCTGATTTCATTTTCATGTAGATGCAATCCTGCAGGAATTAAAAGAACATGGCAGCAGCTAAAAATGAAGTATAAAAACATAATTCAATCAGGTCAAATGTGAGCATGTCATGGATGTAGGCTTTGTTGACAATATTTGACATATGAAACATCTACATAGCAATACTTAATGTTGTTTTCATTGTATATATGTAATTGACTGCAACGAAAAACGGTAAAACTCAAACAAAAACGTATGGGGAAATGACAAAACATCGAGTCGAGGTCTCAAAATCCTCGTACGAGGTAAATGTAATTCTCTATGAATTAATGCAGCCTCCTCGTCTACTGGGTCCTCCAAAAAAGAACAAGCCATTCTTGTCACTTAGACCGTCTCTGTGTGACGGACATGTGGGCAATGAAGGTTAAAGCGAAACTTACCGCTTCGTCTTTAAAAAGGGGAGGGGACCGGCAGAAACTTTGAGTTTGGAGAATAAAACCTGCTCCCAACCAGGTTAGGTTCACAGTGTAAGTAACCATGGACACTGACTCAGAGTAGAAGTTACCTCTCTTTCAGAAACGGGTTTGACTTACTCTGCTTTCTCTGGTTTAACAAACCTCCCATTCTGAAACGGAAAACCCAGGGTTTCCCTGATTTCAGGGTTAATGCACTCAGAGTTTACACT
This sequence comes from Oryzias latipes, assembly GCF_053564925.1. Taxonomy (NCBI): domain Eukaryota; kingdom Metazoa; phylum Chordata; class Actinopteri; order Beloniformes; family Adrianichthyidae; genus Oryzias; species Oryzias latipes. The sequence continues at coordinate 33,702,078 of NC_136254.1, read as the reverse complement.
TAACCTCCTTTCTGAAACAGGCCCCTGCTGTAACACAAAGGTTTTGTTGTGTTTTGCTGTTGTATACTAGTTCATAATGTTAAAAAAGCTGTGATGGTTACACAGCATGCTGCTGCTGCTGCCATAAGATGCTAATGGGGCAAATAATTTGAGATTGATCATTAATTTAATAATCATTTGTGGCAGCCTAAACGTTTTCACAATGTGTTTTTGACATTTAACTGGGGATTTAGGGGTTAATTTTGAGCCTGCATATGAAGTTTATTTTTTATTTGTTTTACAAATGTTGGGTTATATTTTTAGCCAATAGAATTTCCATAAATCTGTAGGTAGTTTTAAAAATAAATATTTACCATTTACTGCAACTCTATGGGGACAAAACATAATGTAACAGGTCATAACTAAAAATGTGCCAATCAAAGGATTGAAGACGGAAAACATGAGCTAATTTTTCTTCTCTGAAGTAGAGATCGATATAGAACATGACAATTTAAATTTCCAATTCATAAATGTTTTTATAAGGCCTATATTGTAGTCTATGGTCTTTTGAAGTCAGTATCAAATGCAATTTCAGGGGCACTTCTAAGATATTTTGGATCGTCTACCACTGCTCAAGATGAGCGTGTTATTAGTGTGATAAAAGGTTTGTGCTTTATAATATTTATTTTATATTATTTATTTAATATTGAGTTTGATTCAATATTTTCTTAGCTAACTGTATTTTTGCCATGCTTATGGACTTTTATTTTTTGTGTTCTGATAACTATTATAATGCTGTTCAGAATTCTTACATCTTTGGTATACACTTCTTAATTTCAATGACAATAAAACATGTCAGTCGACAAAGACAAACAAAGTTCTGGGGAGGGTCTCGCCCGGGGAGTAATTCAGGGTAGAACAGCCACTGGATGACTGGTCACTCTTGTGCTGTGTAGATGTACACACACAACTTCATATTGCAATTGCTTGTCTGTTGTATTGTGATTTTGTTTTTTTCTGGTTCACAGTGCATGTATGTAAAACAAAATTTCAAGATTATGTTTCAATGGTATGTAAAACTATTGTATTTTATATGTTAGTCCTTCAAAGGTAATTGTAGGAGCCCTATTGAGAAACATGTCCTGTGTGTGTCGCTGTTTTTCATGTTTTGCTTTCAATTATAAATTGACTGATGATCTGACCACACACGGGTGTGCATGATCCAGATTGAGAAATGGTTTTTGACCGCTTGCGCGGGAAATGAAGCAAAAGAGTAGTCCAATCCGTTCAGTAGTGTAAATAAATAAAAGAAACAAAGTAATGCAAAGTTGATCGGAGTGAAAGACTCATTTTTCTTCGTCATATAAGGAAACGACAGCCCGCTTGGCGCGTCAATCAACTCTGGCGTTGCACATCTCAGTGTACACTGTATAGTTCACACACTATTCCTGTTCATAACCCGTCTGAGCTCGTCTACATGCTGCCTTGATGTGTTACCCACTAGATTTCTAAAGTCTGTCCTGAACAGTGTGTTGCCATCAATTACTCAAATAGTTAACATGTCTCTTCAATCTGGAATATTTCCAGAGGCCTTAAAAACTGCAGTCATTAAACCTCTCCTGAAGAAGAGCGGTCTTGATCCCACTGTACTGAATAATTACAGACCTATCTCTAATCTGCCATTTTTAGGAAAAGTCCTTGAAAAAGTTGTCTACCAACAGCTCACTGACTTTCTCTTATTAAACAATTCATTTGATGTTTTCCAGTCAGGTTTTAGACCCCATCATAGCACAGAAACTGCTCTTATCAAGGTAACCAACAACATCCGCCTGAACACTGATGATGGCAAAGTCTCTGTCTTAATCCTGCTAGACCTGAGTGCTGCCTTTGATACTGTTGATCATGGCATCCTTTTGCACAGACACCAAGACTGGGTTGGCATCTCTGGATCTGCCCTAAGTTGGCTCAAGTCTTATCTAGAAGACAGGAAATATTTTGTTGAAATTGGGAGTTGTGTCTCAGACTACATGGCCTTGACTTGTGGTGTGCCCCAGGGATCGATCCTGGGACCCCTTCTGTTCAACCTCTACATGCTGCCACTAGGGCAGTTAATACGCAGTAATAACATATCTTATCACAACTATGCAGATGATACTCAGATCTATGTGTCACTGACAGCAGGTGATTATGGGCCGGTGGATTCACTCAGCCACTGCCTCCAACAGATCAGTGCGTGGATGCAGAACAACTTTGTCCAGCTAAACTCAAACAAGACCGAAGTTATTATTTTTGGCCCACAGAAACAAAGAGAGTCAGTAGCTACCTTCATTCTCTGTCTCTTAAACCCTCAAATCAAGTCAGAAACCTAGGGGTAATCATGGACTCTGACCTAAACTTTAACAGCCATATCAAGTCAGTAACATCAGCGGCATTTTACCATCTGAAAAACATTGCCAAAATCAAAAACATAGTGTCAAAACCAGACCTGGAGATACTTATTCATGCATTTGTCTCCAGTAGGTTAGACTACTGTAACGGCCTGCTCACCGGCCTCTCCAAACGAGCTGTAAAACAGCTTCAGTACATCCAGAATGCTGCTGCTCGAGTCCTGACCAGAACCAGGAAGTATGATCACATTAGTCCTGTGCTCAGGTCTCTGCACTGGCTCCCTGTACCTCAAAGAATAGACTTCAAAGCAGCTCTGCTTGTGTACAAGTCTCTCCATGGCCGAGCACCAAAGTACATCTCTGACATGTTAGTGCCATATGAACCATCTCGTACTCTGAGGACCTCAGGGGCCGGCCTCCTGTTGATTCCCAGAGTCAGAACTAAACAAGGGGAATCAGCGTTTCAATATTCTGCAGCTAAAATCTGGAACAGCCTCCCTGAAGGCGTAAGACAGGCCTCTTCTGTGTCCATGTTCAAATCTAGACTTAAAACATTTCTGTTTAGCCGTGTATATGACTGAAAAGTCCCATCTGCACTTTTCTTTCATTTCCTTCCTTTATTTTTAAATAAATTTTCAAATTTTTTCTTTTCTTTTAAAGTAAATTTTACGTTGATTATTTCTATGATGTATTGTGATTTTAATGCATTTTTCTGTTTTGTGAAGCACCTTGAATTACTTTGTGTACGAATTGTGCTATACAAATAACCTTGCCTTGCCTTTGCTGTTTCCCAAAGAAGGCACGATGAGATGTCTGGAGTATTGTTGAAGTCTAGGAATGTTGCCCACTCTTTTTTAAAGAATTCAAGAAATTCTTGGTCCTTTAACAGAGACGTATTAAACCTCCAGGTTGTACCTGAGGGTGTTGATATTTCCCTAGAGATATTTACAGAGACTGGTGCATGATCACTGATACCAGTTAGTTTTTTGCTTGTTTGTTTTTTTACTTAAAATAAAAAACTTTTTACTCCAAAAAAATCTTTTTTTCCTCCATTTTTTTATCAATGGCTCTTTAGGGGCTCCGTATGACAGTCTGCTGTTAAAGCATTTCTTTTTCATTTCATTTCAAATCCATTGTGGTGGTGTAAAGAGCCAAAAATGTTGGAATTGTGTCGCTGTCCCAATATTTATTGCTATTACTGTTTTTTTTTTTCACATTTTACTAATGACAAATTATAAGGAAGCTTGCTCATTAAAATGTTTAAGATTTTTCTTAAAAACTATATGTGGTTTACATTTGGGAATTTTAGTTTTTCTGAAAACAGCAACAACACAATGATCACTTAATTCTATACAGAAGACACCAAGCAAAGAGAATTTATGCGGCACGTTTTTTCAAACCAAATCTTCTCATCAATAAGTCTATTGTCCAGGTGAGTCCAAACAGAAATACGAAAACATGTAAAAACATTGAATGTGTCGGGGGCTAGATGCGCTTCTTTTTTTTCTTTCTTTCTCTTCAGGTAACTTGTAGATTCCTTGACGTTTCCTGTCTTGACAGACCCCTTGCCCCTCTTGCTTTGGTCTTCTTTATCAAATCAGTCATTCGTGTGATCAGATCATGATTTTCAGTCACTGACGTGTCCTTAATACAAAAAATAACAATACATTTTATGAATCACATGTTTCTTCTGAGGAAATAGGGCTTTATAATATTATGGGAAACATGTGATTTTGACACAGAATTTATCATAATGTCAATTCAATAATTAAATACTTTTGTGGCTACAGATTTGTCTAATATGATCTAAACTACATAAACTTTTATGATGGAAGGAGAAAAACAGTCTAACTGATTCATATAACAGACTATAACTAAGGACCAGAAGGTGTTGGCAGGTTGGTAACTGCACTATGGTGCTGTGTGGTACCTGGACTACTGTGTCAAACTTCACCTGGGTAAATTTTCTCCAGCATCAAAAAGTCACACTCGAAAACAGTAACACTTTTTCTCTGACTTCACTCTCAGCCACACACCAGCTGGGACTGTTCGCCACATTTATTTAGACACACCAATATCCATGAAGCTATCACACCTGTTCAAGAAACAAAACAGAAAATCACACAAACCTGTTTCAAAATAAAATGTATGACAGAAAACCAATGCAAATTAAAGCAAAAATTGATATCACATTCCAAGAGAAGGACATCTTCTGCTGGCGCTCACACTCCTGGAGGAGTCTGTCCACAGAAGCCTCCACTCCTGTGGACACTACCATCAGATGACCACACTCATCATCGTCTCTGACCCAGCCTCTCAGGCCAACCTTCACTTTAGTTTGGCCAGATCCAAAGAAGGTCAGGACGACCCGATCAGACAGGAGCTGGCAGTCGAAGGACGGCAAGGTCAGTGAATTAAAGTGTAAAACATCTGTGGCATTGTCCTTCGCGCAGTTGTCAATGGTGGTGGTCCCGCTGTTGAAAGCCAGCAGGTAGATATCATTTCCTTCACCTCCGACTAGGTAATCATCACCGGTGGACACCAACAGGTCATTTCCATCTGAGCCTTTGAGAAGTGAACTTTCATAACCGGACACCAGGATGTCAGAGTAGATTGTGCCAATCACAGTTTCCACATCCTTTAACACATCCCCCTCAGCATCGGCGTATTGGCCTTGACCACTAAGCAGGTTGACATAAACGCCCTCATGCCTCTGGGGATCACCTCGGTACAGGACTATGTCTCTACCAGAACCTCCGTCCACCAGATCAGCCCCCGAACCAGGAATGAAGACGTCCCAGCCAGAGTCTCCCAGCAGTGTGTCATTTCCATCATCCCCATAAAGGGTGTCGTCACCCGCCCCGCCTACCAAGATGTCGGCTCCGATTCCTCCAATCAGAGTGTCATCTCCCTCTCCTCCCTCCAAGATGTCATCCTTCCACCCACCGATTAAGGTGTTGTCTTGAATGTTGCCTAAAATGTTATTGGACTGGGAGGGACAGCCCTGGACCGTGTGGACCTTAGACAGGTTCTTGAGAGAATTCAAGTCTATACGGCAATCCACCTGCAACTGTTTCAGAGTCACTTTGAAAGCTTCTGTCTGAATGACAGGAGCATCTCCAGTACCATTGAGGACTTTCAGTTGGAACCGGACACCATCGGCACTCTGAAACTCCAGATGTTGGTTTCGTGAACCATTGTTGTAGCCGAGCAGACTGAGCTTCAGTTTCTCCTCTTTTGTAATAATTGTGACATTCAAATCTGTTGCTGATGAGTTCAGAATGACTTGACTGCCATCCAGGAAGTCCATGTCGACCAGCACCGTGTCGGTGCCATTATCCTCTGCAAAGTTATCAATCAGTAGGTTGTTCCCATATCCTTGTTTGATTACGTAAGTGTCTTGTCCTTCACCGCCAAACATCAGTCCACCTCCAGTATGTGGATCAATCAAGTTCCCGTTTTTGTTACCAACCATGACGTCAAAACCTGAAGATCCAAACATTTCTTTCACTTCATCCATCTTTATCACTTTGCCTTTCAGGCCACATAGGAGCCTCTCTAAGTCTTTGTTTCTGTAACAGTAACACTCGGAGGTCTCTTCAACTTCAGCCAAACCTTTCTGGAGGTCCCCCCGACTTGACTGAAGAGGCTCTGGTGTCTGGTTCCTGTAATCTACAGTCAGAGGGAGCATAAGAGACTGATCACAGCTGCTGATGTTGGTCTTCAGTTCAGCAGTTATTCCATCACTGGTTTTGATCTGCATGTGCTGATTTTCCCTTGACCCAAACCAGTTCTGTATAATAACAGTTCTTTGGCCAAACACCTGAAGAACCATGTTCTGTCCCTCGCAAACACATGTCAGGTTCTCATATGATTCTTGCAGGAAGAGAATGTCCAAGGCCCGATCTGGTGAATGGTTGTTGATGGTTTTTACTCCTTGAGCAGGAATGATGATGTACCAGTCTTTTCCTTCTCTCCCCTCCATGAAATCATTTCCTTTTCCTGGAATCAAAACATTGGCCTCTTTATTTGCTTTGATAACATCGTCAAACTGTGACCCGCGGACCTCTGTCACACCATCTAAAGCGTCATCGTCCTGAAGATCCTTTACTAGAGGAGTTGAGGAGTTGCTGTAGTCAATGTTAGAACTTCTGATGCACTTAGTGAAGGGGTTTTCATGCAGACAGTCATTCTGGTTGCCTGAGATGGTGAATGTGATCAGATCCTTGGTGACAATGAGCAGGTGTCTGTCTTCACAGGACCTGAACCACTTCATCAGAGTCACGTGGACGGCTGTACTGTCGATCGAAGCACTCAGATGGACATCATCCCCTTCAACTCTTGCTTTAAACGTGTGAAGATTTGCTTCTATAATGATTAGATCTGATTTATTGTCTCTGGAGTAATTTTCAATTATAACTAAAGACTGATTTTTGTCTTTCACCAGGTATACATCTTCTCCTTCACCCCCACGTAGGTGATCTCGGCCCCCTCCTCCATCAATCAGATTGTTCATCGCATTTCCAATCAGAATGTCATCATACTGAGACCCAATGATGCTTGTAACATTACGTAGAAGTGGCTCTGAAGCATCTACAGCCGTACCGTTCATCATGAATCTCTTGTTAATTCCTCTGGCCAGGAGCTGAACCGAGGTTATAACAGTGGAGGAAATCTCAAACAAGACTCCATCTGCTGACATAATGTTCATATGACGATATGCTTCTCCTGAAAACCAGTTCTGGATCATTACTGTATGACTGCCCTTATACATCAACACAACATCATCTCCAGACTTCTGCACTGAGATGTTGTTGTAGTTCCCACTTAAGTGGAGCGTGTCAAGCACTTTGGAGAGATCATAGTTATTAATGATCGTTTTACAACCATTTGTAGAAGTCACATAGGTGTCTTTTCCACCAGAACCTTCAACATAACTTCTCTGTGGGCCGAGGTAGAAGATATCATCCCCTGGTTCACCGTAGAGCTGGTAATAGTAACTCAGCATGACTTCAACCACGTGCTTGTCTGCTGCTTCCTGGACGGCAAAAAAATGATTAGAATCCTGGTTTCCTTTGTACATTCCATATCTTGAGTAGGATGCAGCTTTATAACCCGAAACCACTGTTACAGAGCCAGCTGGGATCCACATGAGCACTTTTTTCTGGAGGGTTTGATGCTCCAACTCATGCGACTCTCCCAGACCAAGAATTATGTCTTGGCTTCCATGTGCATCAATGTTCCAGCAATTCCTCCTGTTTCTCTCATCACTGGAAACAAAGTAATCCATGCAAAGTTTCGACTGGCCCTGGTCAGCGAGGCAGAAGGTGATACCTCCTCCATTCCAGGAGGAGGAACCACCTTGAAAATCAATAGCAGTCCTTCCTCCTCTTTCCTGAGTGAAATTGTAGTATTTGTCATAGTCTGAGATCTCTGCCACAAGTCTTCGTCCCTCTTCAATCTCGTCATAATGCCAGTCATAGAAGAAGCTGGCCACATGAATTGCGAAATGACAAAACCCCTTCCAAATACCGGCAAAAACAGCCATTACTTTATTTAAAACACCAGCGTCTTTTGGGAGGCTCTTTAGTTCATTCTGGACGCCCACATAAATATCATCAAAGGCCATCCGGACTATTGAGAGAGCCAAATTTATGGGTGCTAAAAAAGGTTCTGCCTCAGGAACAGCCATTTCAACAATATCCAAACCAGTCATTAAGGAATCCAGACCAGCATCAATGTACCCCAGAGTGTCATGTCTCTCCAAATCCTGTTCTATATTATATATTCCAAATCCAATTCCCACTACAGGCATAACTACCATGGCACTTCTCATTGCAGGACTTTCTATGATTCTTGCTGCAGATTTGGCGATTTTTGTCTCTGAGGTCAGAACTTGTTTTGAAACAGCAGAGGTGGCCATCGGTAACACTCCATGAGCTGTTTGCAAACTCCCTATCACACCGTCTTTGATGTCTCCATGTTCAAAGGCCTGAACAGCTCCTCTCATCCCCAACATGAGCCCCAGTGTTCCCATAGCCGTTCCAGAGTGCTCTACAAACTTGTTCAGATGTGAGGGTGCTGAGCTGTGCATCATCTCCATGTCATTAACTGCTGTCTCAATATTATTCACCATCTTCTTGTAGTAGTGGAGACTTTCTTGTGATAACGGAGTCCTGAACTCCACTGGCTTCCCACCAGCATTTTTGGACAGCAGCTGACATACAAAGTGTCCGTCTTCTATCCTGGCACTTCCCTCCTGAAGGTGTAGCTTTTTAAGAGCTTCTCCATGTTTCAACTTCAGCTGAGTATAGATCTCCTCAGCAAACGAGGCAGATGTCCCCAGATAATAAGATTCATGTTTGAAGGTATTCTCCAATGCTGTGGCTGAACTCAAGTCTGTCGTTGTTACATAGCCGTCATCGTGGCCTTTCAGTACTCCAGAGGTGGAAGTTTTTCCTTCAACTTTATTATCTGTCTGAATTATGGGACTACGTACTTTGTCATTAAAATCGTTGTAATCTTTAATCTTTTCATCACAATCCGGAAATATTTTGCATATTACTTCAGATTTGAAAAAACTTTCTCCTGAATATTTAACATTCATTTTGCTTTTATATAGTGTGAACATTTCAGACTCTAACTCCATGACTTTTGGGACAACGTTTTCAAAACCCCTCTTGTTTGGATCGTCCCAGCTTCCTCCTCTGGCCATTGAATGCTTCTCAAAAAAAAACTCCTTTCCTTCCTCTATGTTGTTTGAAGCCAAGTCCAAAGCCATAAGAATCAGAGGGAACGTACGTAGATTTCTGGCAGATTCTGATATAACTGATGCAATGAAATACCAGGGGTACCAGGGGTAAATTTCGGTATTTCCTGGGTTATATTCCTTAACATTAAAAATATTAGCAACATAATTAGCATAATCTCCAATTTTATTTATATTCTCTTTCATTTTTGAGTAACTTTCCATTCCTTTCTTTAACTGGGAAGCAATTCTTTTTTTTATCTCTTTTATGTCTTCTGTTTTTTTGTCTTTTTCTGTTTTTTTGTCTTTTTCTGTTTTTTTGTCTTTTTCTTTTTTTTTGTCTTTTTCTGTTTTTTTGTCTTTTTCTGTTTTTTTGTCTTCTTCTGTTTTTTTGTCTATTTCTGTTTTTATGTTTTTTCCAACTACCTGCACATACAGATCTTTAGGATTAACAAAAAAAATCCAGCCATCCAACATTATATATGAAAGTTTCTTTTCACCCTCTGCGTAGCGACGAATTATTCCTCTGATGTCTGCTCCCGCATGTCCCTTCCTGATTTCACAACAGTTTTCCAGAATTTCCTTTAATCTTTTTTCTTCACTTATCTCCTTAATTTCATTGTCTTTCTTTTCTACTATGTAATAGTCCTTAACTTGCAGGTTGTCAATATTGACTGTCTGGTAATCTTCAGCTTTTGGCTGAAATATTGCCCAAGAAAGATTTTCAAGTTCTTCACAAGAATGTTTTATCTGATCATCGACATTCTCCTCAAGTTCTTTAATAAATGACGTGGGTTCTACTGGCCACTTGCTTATGCTGCTTTGAGGCTGTATTTCTTTTTCTATCTTTTTGGCTGGTCTGGTTGGATAATCAGTACCTTCACCTAGATAGTTTCTTTCATCGGTGAACACCTCCAGTCCTCTGCTGCCAGGTTCCTCTCTTATGAGGACGTCTCCGTTCCTGTTGATTGTTGCCACCACTTTCTTGCTGTCGTCTTTATGTTTCCAGTGAGTCCCATCTGGCGAGATTTCTTGAGTGACCTTTTCTCCAGTGTGCTGGACCTGCAGAACACTATTCCTCAGGTGGAGTTCTGTCTCAATGCCGGCACCAAAGATCTCCTTTGCCAGACTTTTTACGAATGATTTATCCGATCCAACATCACAGGCAACGACACTCACAGTTTTAATTTTATCACTGACTCTGGAGGTGCTTTGGATTATTTTGGCCACAGCTTTGGATGTGTACTTTGCCAGCCTCATCTCTCCTAAACCTTCTTGTGCTCCGTGACCCACCAGAACCAGGCGACTGTCCTCTGACAGAGGCACATCTTTACCTGCAATCAATTTTGGTTTTAGCTTCTCATCAAGAACATACACTGAGCTAACTAATGGATGTTTCTCATAAAGAAACGTTGCAGCATTTCTGACCACTTGGTCATCTTGTAACATGAGGATCTGCTGATGGTCGTACTGGGTGGAGTGGTCAACGGTTCTTTTTGGAATCTGGTACTTAGAGATGGAGTCATGTTGGTCCATCACCTGGTAAATCTCCTGGTTGTCCTGGCTCGTTTCTAAGACTGGCATGAGGCCCTGGTGTATGAAAACCCGAATGAAGTCATGTTGGAACTCTATGGTTGTATTTCCATCCAGGGAAAACACTGATGCAGACTCGATCGAGGTTTTCAGGATCATATTTGCAAGTGATGAACCAGAAAGTCCAGAAAAAGTTTGTCCATCCTCTGAAACACTTCCAAAGATCTTCAATACAGTGTAGCTGTCCACATCTGGCAAACAGGACTGATTCAAGAGACATTGGGTGGTGACTATCACTGAGTAATGTGGATCCATGCTGTATTCCTGTTGGACTCTTTCAGTCGTTGAGCTTTCCTCATCAATCATTACCAAAAGTTTGTGGTTGTAGCTGTGGGAGATCTCAGAAGCTGCTAGCAACCAGTCTTCAGTCTTCTGCTTCTCAACATGTGCCAACAGAATGGAAAAATCCTGGAAAAGAAACACAGCATTAAAAGATTCTTCTTTATCTTGCTGTTTGATATTTCATATAACTTGATAATACATACATCAAATGCAGTGATCAAAGTTTGAATCTGATCAAATATTAATTAATAGTATCATCAGATCATCTGCCAATATTGTGTTTTTTACACAAGTGTGCTGGATATTCAAAATAATAATAATAATAGTAATAAGCCACTGTGCTTCCACATTTAAAGGATTTACCGTATTTTCCAGTCTATAAGCTGCAACTTTTTTCCACACACTTTGAAACGGTGTGGCTAATATCTGGATTTTTCTTCACTAATGGCCACCAGGGGCCGCCAGTAGTACAGAAACAAGACAGACTGATGAGGCCAAACGGATGTTAGGTTTTAGCTCACTGCTGGCTAACCGCAGCAGGACAGACACAAACACACACAGAAAGAAAAGCATCTGATGCTGCTTTGAAGTAAAACAATGGATCTGTCTGTCCAGAAGAGAAATAGAGCTTGTGCATGTAAGCTGGAAGTTAATGAATCAATGGTGAGACGTTAGAGAAGCCAGTGTGTCATGGTGCAGCCAAAATAGAATCAAGCAGCATTTTCGCTGGGCTTAGCTCCTGCCTTATTAAGGCCAGCTTTGACAAGTGGTGTGGTGGTTGGTGGAGCTGAACTCCTTCTGAAGAAAAGTGTTAAAGAAGTCCAGGACCACTTCTACTCCTCCCTTTGTTGGAAAAAAATTGAGAAAGCTTTGTTGATTCAGATAAACAGTTTCTTAAATGTAGTGCTATAGATAGATTTCAGACAGGCTTTATTCAAAGTCACAGCACTGGGACAACTCTAAAAGGTTTTAAACCATGTTTATCTGAACAGCTTTTAACGTTTTAGCCTCTAAGATGCCTGTAATCAGACTGGAAAACTGTGTGGGGTTGTCAGGTCCAGCTCTAAATTCAGATCACATGTTCAAGGCAGGGGCTTTGTTTCCATGGAGGACAATAAACATGAGCTTGATCAAATGACCTGTGGAGTCCTCAAAGGTCAATTCTAGGGGCCCTGTGATTTCACCTTTTCATGTTTCTCCTGTTCACCACAGTAGATGGCAGCCAGGTTTACTTTATCACCGGATAACTCTGGTCTATCAGAATCTGCCAGTTCTGGCAGCATGGGAACAGGTGGGTGCAATCACATATCCTTCAACTAAATCAAGACAAAACTGAAACACATAGAAAAGCTACTGCCCAGCTAGAGTCCAGAGGGCTGAAGATAAAAACCCAAGTTCTAAATCTTAGCTTTTTAACAGATTCAGACTTGAGCTTCAGCAACCACATCAAGACTGGGACAAAACGGCTTTTTATCACCTCAAACATGAGGAGTCAAAGATCTGCTGTTTGGAGCAAATTCAAAGGAACTTGTCCTTCATCCAGCAGACTTGACTGCTGGGAGCCTCTGCTGTCTGGTCTTAGAGAACCAGTGAAAAACCAGTGTAGAACCAGTGAAGAACCAGGGAAGCCCTACGGAAACAGAACACATTACTCCTGTTCTGCGATAGTTGTACTGATGCTGCACACAGATGGAAAAATCTTTCTGGTGACATTAAATGTTCTGCAAATGTAAAGTTATTCTACTGTTACATCACCACTTTTTTTTTTACTTCAGTGTTTTACCGATCTAGCACTGTTTAATTAATTTTTTTCAGAATCAAAATGACTCGTATGTATTTTCTTTCTTTATTAATATTTTTGACCTCTGCCAACATTGTGGCAGTTATGTTTTTACCGGCGCTTGTTTGTCTGTTGGACCGACAGATAAATTATAGCAAAACATAACCCAGCTATCTTGGTGGGGTTAAAAACATCAGCAGCTGTATGTGAGTGTGAAGTACTGCCAGAGACCAACAAGGTAAACCCTACCTGCATTTTCTTTAAATTTCAATGTTTAAAAAGTTGTTGTTTTCTTTTTCTTTTCTTTTCTGTTGGACCGGACGGAAAAGAAAAGGAGGGAAGAAGAGAAAGGGATGTTAGAGAGGGGGGACAGGAGGGTGATAATAGGGGAGGGGGGTAAAACCATGAAGCAGCATAAAGCAACAAGTTTACTGGATGTTTATCATTTCGGTAAGGTTCAAATGTAGTACAAAAAGGGCGGGGCCTGTCCACACACACACACTCAAATGTTATCAACACACCTGCTAGCTGCAGAAATGTCCACATGTGAACATGTACACAAAACAGACACACCCATACTTATGCCTTCAAACCAACTAGTGTGAGATGTTTCATTCATTCAATTACGCAAACTATTAGTGCAAAGGTGAGCTAACACCTGTGCTCAGGTGAGTGTTTATGCTTTTAAAAAATGGATGGTGGAATGTGAAAAGAAGGAGGGAGAGTGCCCAGCCATCCCCACACCAAGACCCCCCGGCAGCAGCAGCGGCAGCCGGAATCCCCCCAACGCCAAATGGAAGCAGGCAGGGAACAACCGCCCCCTGCGTGATCACATCCGCTACCCAGGGCCATCAGGACTGCTACGAGGCCCCCAGAGCCAGAGAGCAGGGAGGCATGGGGGGAAAGAGAGTGCCGCCCCAGCTCAACCAGGAACGCAGCCCCCCCGCCGCGCCGGGAGGGCTCAACGTAGGCCCCACCCGAGTAGGGTGCCCACAGCCCCAGACGAGCACCTCATCACCACCCAGGAGTTCCGGGCATGCCCCCGCCCCAACCCCAGGTACGAGCCAGGACCCCCCAGGGGAGACCGCACTCCAGGCAGCCACCCACCCGGCCCACGGTTGGTCCAGGAAGGAGCAAGGCAGGGGGCAGCCGCCCCCACCCAGGAGGGGGTCACCCCGGGGAAAAGGGGGGCCCACGAGGGTGTTGTAGACATGGCCCGACCAGGCTCGGCAAGAGTTGGAAATTTGGCGGGGCCCAGCGCCCAGGGGCAAGGACCAGGACCCACCCCACAGGTACATGGACACCCCCGGCTCAGGTGTCATGTGAACCCCCTCCCTGCGCGGAGAAAGCACCGCCCAGCCCAGGAGACCGGCACCCAGGGGACACGGCCGCCGTTGCCGAGGGCCCAGTACCCCCCACCAGGGATGGGGTAGGGGACAGATGGTCCTAGGTCCCACCATCCTTGCAAAATGTGTGTGCGTGTTTTTGTGAGGGTGTGTGTGTGCATGTGTGTGTGTTTATGTTGGAATGTATATTTTGAGGGGGGAAGGGTGTGTGCACTAAGGGGGTGCAGTTAAAATTGGTGGGTGGGGCACTGAGGGGACATCTCCTGATTACTAACAGTAATGTCCCCTCACCCTCCACACCAAGGGGCCCTAAATGTCTAAGGTGCGGTTAAAATTGGCTGGTAGGCGCTAAGAGGACATCTGCTGTTTGCTGGCAGTGATGTCCAAGCACCCCCCCTACCAAGGGCCCTACATGTCTAAGGTGCAAATAAAACCGAGAGAGGGGGGGCCCATTCCATACGGCAACCATGGGAGGGGGGCCACTGCCAAGTAGCCTCCCCCCAAGGGCATAGCAGGCTAAACCCCCCACCCCCTCACCCTAAAATGAGACTATATGAGGAAGGGTTAGGTTGTGGACAGCTGGTAGACTGTCCCCCAGTGGTCAAACAGCCGTCCCCCAGCCCCCCCCAGCACAGGGCCAAGGTCCCCCAGCCCCGGGGTCCCATTCCCTGAGGCGCCGACGCCCCAGCCCCAGCACGACCCACCCCACACAGAGAGAGAGAAGCCAGAAAGCCCCCTCCCCGGAGTAAGCCCAGGCCCCCACCCCCAGGCGCCGGCCCTGGAAGAGCTCTGGTCAGGCCTCGACGGGACCATGGCAGCCAACCGGCCAGGGCAACCGCTGATTGCCACCAGAGGAGACCCCGACTTGTCAAACCCCCAAGGTCCCGTACCCATAGTGCCCCCTCCAGAAAGCCCCCCCCCCCAAAGTCTAGTTTGCTTGTCTACTCAACACCGTCAACACCCTAAAAACAAACATCTTCTTCCACTTTCGGCTTCTCCCATCAGGGGTCGCCACAGCGAACGAGTCGCATGGTAAATTTGGCAATGTTTTACGCCGGATGCCCTTCCTGACGCAACCTTCTCAAACCAGGCTTGGAACCGGCAGAGGTAGAGAAGGGAACAGGGAGCAGTTCCGGGTTTCACGGACGGAAGGCGCCGCAAACCAGCACGAGCTAAACTGGCTCCCTAAAAACAAACATACAAACAAAAAAACACTTGAGGCATTCATTAACCTGCTGTTTTTTGATGAAAAAGTTGGTAAAGTTGGTTGTGTTCTGGAGTTCTTGCAGAAGACCTAATGGGTCCAGCTTCATGGCGATCCTGATGAAAAAAAAGACATGGAATAATCCCAAAATGAGCAGTTGTTCATTAACAAATTTCCATGGCGAAAGACATTTACCCCTCTTGGCTCAACTAGGTCAATACACTTGGTTTTTCTTAAAAGTAGAGTGACATTACCATCAGACACTAGAGCAGTGCTTCTGAAATAGTGGGGCGCGCTAGGGGGCCTGGCAAAAAATAATTGAGAAGCACTGTACTAGAGCAGTGTTTTTCATCCAGTGTGCCGCGGCACACTCGGGAAATGGTCAAGTGTGCAGTGGGAAATTGCCCTAATTAACTGATCTAAAAACATTTCCCATCTCCAGGAAATCAGCTTTTTGTTCATCCAAACAGGCCCCTGATAAAACACTAAGTAGTTAGGAATATGAAAGATCATAAAATAATCTTTTCTTTGTGTTTATTTGATTCTATTAAAGACATTTTGATAAGAATGACGGTACAGCGATTTACAGCGGGGAAGATAAGTATTGAACAGTTAAAGGGGCGGGACTTTTCCGAAAACAGAGCTTAAGCTGCAGCTACAGCGGGGAAAATAAGTATTGAACACGTCAACATTTCTCTCAAAAAACATATTTCTAATCGAGCTATTGACATGAAATTTTCACCAGATGTCGACATCAACCCAAGTAATGCACACATAGAAAGAAATCCAAACATTTATGTCCATAAATGAAGTTATGTGTAATAAAGTGAAATGGCACAGGGAATAAGTTTTGAACACACTTACTGAAATTTATTTAATATTTAGTGCAAAACCGTTTGTTGGTGATTACAGCCTCAAGACGCCTCCTGTATGGAGAAACCAGTGGAATACATTGCTCAGGTGTGATTTTGGCCCATTCATCCACACAAACTGCCTTCAAATCTTCAAGGTTCCGGGGGTCTCTTCTGTGAACCCGGATCTTCAGTTCTTTCCAAAGATTTTCAATTGGATTCAAGTCTGGTGATTGACTGGGCCATTCTAGCAGCTTTCTTTTCTTTTTCTTCAACCAGTTGAGTGTTACCTTGGCTGTGTGCTTGGGATCGTTATCTTGATGAAAGATCCACCCTCTTTTCATCTTCAGCAGCCTGGCAGATGACAGCAGATTCTGATCAAGAATGTCTCCATACTTTTCTCCAGTCATTATTCCTTCAATGATATGAAGTCTACCAGTGCCACATGCTGAAAAACAGCCCCACGCCATGATGCTCCCACCTCCAAACTTGACTGTTGGTATGGTGTTTTGGGGGTGATGTGCGGTGCCATTTTTCCTCCAAAAGAGTTCAATTTTGGTCTCATCTGACCAGAGTATCTTCTCCCAGAATGTCATGGGTTAACCAAATGTTGTGTGGCAAACTCCAAACGAGCTTCAACATGCTTCTTCTTCAAAAATGGAGTCTTGCGTGGTGTGCGTGCATGGAGGCCATGGCGGTTGAGTGCATTACTTATTGTTTTCTTTGAAACAACAGTACCTGCTGATTCCAGGTCTTTCTGAAGCTCTCCACGAGTGCTCCTGGGCTGTTGGAGAACCCTTCTGATGATTCTGACTCCTCTGTCTGAAATCTTGCGAGGAGCACCTGGCCGTGGCAGGTTTATGGTCATGCCATGTTCTTTCCACTTCCGGATGATGGCCCCAATGGTACTCACTGGAACTTTCAGAAGTTTAGAAATACGCCTGGAACCAATGCCTTCAGTGTGTTTTGCAACAATAAGGTTGCGTAGGTCTTTGGACAGCTCTTTGCTTTTACCCATCATGCAATGCTTCTGGTCTAACACCTTGCTGGTGAGAAACTTTTTAAAAGGCATCAATCAGGACTATACCAGCTGATATTACTTTGCACTAATAGGGGGCAGGTTAACCTTCTGAATACTGACAAACTCCAGCTGCTTTCTTGGCTTGCCAGACCTTTTTACCCCTCCTTTTCTTCATGTGTTCAATACTTATTCCCTGTGCCATTTCACTTTATTACACATAACTTCATTTATGGACATAAATGTTTGGATTTCTTTCTATGTGTGCATTACTTGGGTTAATGCCGACATCTGGTGAAATTTCGTGTCAATAACTCGATTAGAAATATGTTTTTTGAGAGGAATGTTGAGGTGTTCAATACTTATTTTCCCCGCTGTAGCTGCAGCTTAAGCTCTGTTTTCGGAAAAGTCCCGCCCCTTTAAGTATTTACACCAATCATTCTTGAAGGCTTAATCACATGTCATCAGTCTGACCAATAGGAAGTGGTTAAAGTCTTCACTTCCTTGTTTCGATTTAGCCCATAAGTCTCTCAGTTCTAACAAAAACACAAGCCAAAGCTTGTCTGTAGGGGTGTAGCTTTCCACAGAATCCGGTGTCGGACCGTGGAACAAGTACACAGAACAATGAAGCTCAGAGACGCTTGTCTGTCTGCGGTCGGCAGATTTTCGGCAGATTTTCGGCACTACATCTCCCATGATGCATTGGGTTAAAGTGACTGTGTCTTGACTTGGCGCACAATGAGTCTCTCCTCTTAACATCTTAAAACAACAGGGAACACACATCAACAGTTTTTTAATCTTTTAACTTAACTTTTAATACATCTTTTAGAAAAAAAAACTGCAGCTTCCAGCTTTTTCTGCAACAATTATCACAAAAATGCATGTGAGATTGCAGAGGGATTGTAGATCAATACAGACTATTAGCTTTTCCTTTTTTTATTTTTATGTTTTGGATGCTGGTGTGCCGCAGGATTTTTGTCAAGGTTAAAGTGTGCCGTGGCTCAAAAAAGGTGGAAAAACACTGTATTAGAGCAACGTATAATCCGGAGAGTACTGTAAGAATTTTTTTTTAGGTTATTGTTATAACAAACGCTATAACTTTGTTATATCAATGTTAAAAATAAATTTAGTCTTATTATACTCTAAAATAAAAAAATAAAAAACAAATGGCTCTCATGGAATTACATTTTAAATTATGTGGGCTTTTTTTTTTTTTTGGCTCTCTCAGTCAAAAAGGTTCCCGACCCCTGATCTGGCACATTTAAAGTGTTACCAAAGTGCTTTACAAATAGTTCCTCTTTACCTATAATTTAAATAGAAATCAGAATTTAATTTCTAAATAATGTGATCAAAGCTAGAAACTATTAGAAAACTGTTGAATAATTGAGGAAAAGAAAGAAAGCAACAGTCTATCTGTTGCCATACAATGACACATTGTACAACAGTACTACACACTAGTTGTTAGAGCCATTTAAACATCCCACAACGTTTTAACTGGATTTTGCAAAATAATAGGTAAACTCAGGAGCCCAGTATTGGCTGAGATGTATGATGTAGCAGATGCGCATTGTTTTTTGTAAGCTTTGTGAAGCTATAGCGCTAGAGAGCACACTAGTTTTTGACCGTATTTTAAAATTCTTATAATATGTAAGTATGTAATGTATCATAATTTACATGTTTTGTCACAATATATTTGGGAAGTAAACACTTAAATTGCATTTAAGAAAGACGCGTCAACAATAAGCTCTTACTCTACAGCTTAAGTGTACCTTTCAGAAATTGAACAAATCCACACTTACACTAGTATTACACATTATTATTACAAACTACTACAACAGTATTAGTGTTACACACTACTACCACCTTCACCACAGTACTTGTGATGTCTTTTAAGTAAAAATGTTAGTTTTTATTTTACTATGAAAGGATGACCTTTAATTTGTAGTGCATTTATGTTCTTTTCCTGGAGTTCACAGCATGTTATCAAGCAGATCTGAAGTATGCCTTATATCAGCCATGTCCAAATTCAGTCCTCGAGGGCCGGTGTCCTGTAGGTTTTAGATGTTTCCCCGTTTCAATATCCCTGATTCAGGGTTTTTCTTCATGGGTAAAAATGATGGAACCCTCAGGCCCTGCATCAACGACAGTGCTCTGAATAACATAAAAATAAAAAAACAGATATCCATTACCTCTTATGACCTCTGTCTTTGACCAGCTCCAGCAGGCCAAGATGTTTACTAAACTTGATCTTCGCAATGCTTACCACTTGGTTAGAATTAGGAAGGGAGACGAGTAGAAGATGGGATTCAATACTCCTAGAGGTCATTACTTATACCTTATTATGCCCTTTATTCTCACCAACGCTCCTGCTGTATTCTCTGAGATTGCCTGGACCGCTTTGTCTACCTGGATGATATCCTCATTTATTCCCCTGACCTGGTCTCTCATGAAATTCATGTCCTTCAGCGTCTTCTGGAGAGCAACCTTTACGTCAACGCAGAGAAGAGTGAGTTTCATGTCTCAACCGTCTCCTTTTTGGGTTTGTGGTGTCAGCAGGGAAGGTTGAGATGGATTTTGCCAAAGTCAGTGCTGTGACGGACTGGCCTACACCGGTGAGCCACAAGAAACTTCAGCAGTTCCTGGGGTTTGCAAATTTCTATAGACGCTTCATCCGGGGTTTTAGCACCATTGCTGCCCCTCTCCATGCCCTAACGTCTCCTCATGTGAAATTCCATTGGACATCTGAGGCTGAAGCGGCTGTAGGGCGGTTGACCCATAATCATAAGATTGCAGGTTCGATTCCCGCTTTGCACGCCTATGTGTCGAAGTGTCCCTGGGCAAGACACTGAACCCCACCTTGCCTCTGTTGGCGCCAGTGTTCGGCAGCGGAGCCACCATCAGTGTGTGAATGTGTGTGTGCATGGGTGAATGGGACTGTGACTGTAAAGCGCTTTGGGCCTTGGAAAGAAGGTAGAAAGCGCTATATAAGTATATGCCATTTTAATTTGTTCTACATTATATAAATTATTTTCATGACCATAAAGTGCACTTACAAATCATAAATTTTATTCAAAATGAACGGTGTGCCCTATGGTGCGGTGCGCCTAATGTGTTGTTGCGTGACTTAGGTAAAGACAACATAGGAGAAGACAGTACGAGAATGGTAAGGAGGGAAGTGTGGACGTGAAAGAAAACACCCCCTCGAATAGTACTGAAGTGCATGTATGTGCATTATGCAGAACAACATAATTGTGGCAACCCTGAAAATGCCACCTGCAAACAGACATGCTTATGAAACTTTTTAAACCGCAAGGCGTCAGCTACGCGGAGAAACATGGGAATAGAACAACTGCCAGAGAATTCAAGATTATTAATACCATGGTGCGCAAGCGGAGGAAGCTGGAAAACAAAAAAGTCAAGAAGACATTTTTTTGCCAATTTACAATTTTTGAAAAATAGATTTAAATATTTTTGATAAAATTGTTTGCTGTCCTTGTCTTATACTGCTCGGTCCACCATAAGCGGTTTGTCCTTCCATGAGGATCTGTCCTCCAGCACTGTATCCTCTGTTCTCCATTGCCTGAGACATTCACTGAGCACACTGTCAGTTGGGGCCTTGAGCTTAATGTATTCATGCATCTTGGATGTTTCATCCTGGATAGTGGCTTCTACGCTCACTAGTCCTCGGCCTCCTTCCTTCCGGCTAGCATACAGTCTCAGGGTGATGGATTTGGGATGAAACCCTCCATGCATGGTGAAGAGCTTTTGTGTCTTAACATCTGTGGTCTGTATCTCTGCCTTTGGCCTTCTTATTATTGCTGCAGGGTATCTGATAACTGGTAGTTTATAGCTGTTTATTGCCCGGGTCTTATTTTTGCCATTCAACTGGCTTTTCAGGACTTGCCTGTTGCAGCTTTCCTTGTTGCCTGCTCTAGGTTGCCATTTGCCTGCGGAATTCCAAGGTACTTGTAACTGTCCTCAATGTCTGCTATTGCTCCTTCTGGAAGTGAGACCCCTCCTATGTGTACTACCTTGCCTCTGTTTGTCCTCATCCAGTTGCATTTCTCGAGCCCGAATGACATCCCAATGTCAGTACTGTAGATCCTGGTGGTGTGGATCAGGGAGTTAATGTCACGCTCGCTCTTAGCGTATAGATTGATGTAATCCAGAGGAGGTGACTGATGTTGGCCCCATTTCTGAGTCGGTATCCATAGCCAGTCTTGCAGATTATTTGGCTGAGGGGGTTCAGACCTATGCAGAACAGCAGTGGGGACAGAGCATCACCTTGGTATATCCCACATTAGATGGACACTTGTGCAAGTGGCTTGCCATTGGCTTCAAAGGTGGTTTTTCACAGCTTCATTGAGTGAATCAATCCAGGCTGTGCACAGGTTGGTGTGTCATGACCAGCAGTCTTGAGTGACTGTTCTGTCGAGTTGCCTTGATTTTAACATCTAACCGTTGCTTCCATGGTGGGTATTGTTTTCTCCCAAGGTTCACAGTTTCCAGGAGACTCTGAGGCAGTACATAACTTAACTGTTGTAGCTGGTGTCGGGGTTGCCTAGTGTTCATTCTAGACATTAACTTGGCTTTCAGGTCAGATGCTGCCTCGTTCAGCGTAACTGTGGATGTTGGAGCTGTGTACCCAAGCTCAGGGTAAGAGTGTGGTGTGATCTGCTGTTCTCTCGTGGTATTGCAATTGTATTGTACTGCTTCAAGTTCTGATAGGAGTTAGAATTTGTGGATGTTAGAACATTTGGCAGTCCATTCATTCCACATGTAACCCCTCTGGGTAGAATTACTTGAACTCTAACAGATCCTTTTTCTCACATTTAGTTCATTTCCATCTTGTTCCAGTGGCCCACTTTCCATCCGGGTGCTCTGGTAATTTCCCCATTATACATACATTTGTCAGTTGTTTTTTATCAGTTACATGTTTATTTGTACATTGTTGTTTATGTGCTGATAATTAAGAACTGCACAGTGAAATGACACAAAGATACTTTTGTATTAACAGATAAGGCGTTTTATTACAAAGACAGAAAGCAGCGACTATCGTATGCCTTGCTATGTTGTAAACCGTGCACTGCGGGGAGTAGGGCATTTCTAAAGCGCCTCTGACTCCGCACGAAGCGTGTGCCACGGAAAAACAGCTTCCTTAATGAGCTCGTATTTATTGGGCGGCAACTGCAGAGGCGATAGCAAGAGGACACACGCGGGGCGGCTTCAATAAACACAGTTGTTCAGAGTGGTCTTCTGTCGGGGACTTGATGTGCCGCGGGGCAGAAGGCGACTTTCTGAGGACAGACAGGATTTGCGCTCAGCAAATTTAAACACGCATGTACAGTGACGTATGTATCAGAGGATGTCTGATTGGCCGTTCTGCATGTCAATCATGTCCCATATTCCTAATGAGGATTTTGATTGGCTGGTGGATTTTTCAGAAGGACATTTTTTTGTTTTGTTGTTATTTATCTTTGCTGGCCTGCGATCTACCCTCATGTCCTTGATGATCTACCGATTAATCGCGATTGACGTAATGAGCACCCCTGTGCTTGTGAAAGACATGCTTGCATGGTGACACTTTGACCATAGAGATGTACAAGTAAAGTACAGGAGTAGTAGTTTTAGGGGATGTCATCTGGACTTGGTTTTAAAGTTGGAAGACGTTTCGCCTCTTATCCAAGAGGCTTTGTCAATTCTGAAATAGCTGGTCTAAGAGCTGGTATATATGTGCTCATGGGGGAGGTGTCAAACCTGAAACTGGAGGTACAGTAAACCCTTGTTTTTCACGGGGGTTACGTTCCAAAAAGAACCCGTGATAGGCAAAATCTGTGAAGTAGAAACCTTTTTTTTTTTTTAACAATTATTATACAATTAAATTCTCTATTATACATTCAAAAGAAAAAACAAACCATTTACAGGCTCAAGCATTTGTTTCACAAATAAAAGTACTTTAGAAAAGGTTTTTCAACAAATATCTTCTGTACTTTACTGTCAAATAATAATTTGAATCATCGATGTGAATAGAAGGCTTCAAATCGCGGAGATTAGCCCCGCCCACCGTGACCCGAGAGTAATTGGATTAAACGGGAGATAATTTAAAATGATTTAAAAAAAAATACAAAGTACGGTCAGACAAATAGTGACTCAGGTGTATTTCACTGCTCTTGAGCCGCTGCATCCTGACTCCACTCTGCAGTGTTTTCTTCTTTTGAATCCCGCGGGGCAGCTGTGTTTGTTCGGGAGAAGAACATTATAGTGATAGACAGTTGTTGTCGCTCTTTTTTCTATGGGTTTTAGAGAAACTCGAAATTGCAAGATGATTTGCACGTACGTGTTGTAAATTTGGCAAGCTGTTTTACCTATGTGTACATATTAAACTGCAACGTTATTGACGCACAGGTAGAGAAGTGAAGTGACTTTTTAGCCAATCAGAATGCAGAACACAATGCACGATGCAAATCCGTGAAGTACCGAAACCGTGAAAAGTAAACCGTGTTATAGCAAGGGATTACTGTATTGTCCACTTAGCCTACATCAGGTCTGACTCCTCCCCCATGAGCACATATATACCAGCTCTTAGACCAGCTATTTCAGAATTGAAAAAGCCTCTTGGATAAGAGGCGAAACGTCTTCCAACTTTAAAACCAAGTCCAGATGACATCCCCTAAACCTACTACATGGAACCAACCTGGATGAATGAGAGTCTTCATAGATAAAGTACAGGAGGTCTCGTGGTGATACTAGAGTACGCCACTGCCGCTCTGGAAAAAAATAAATACTTCTGGAAATCGTAGAGTTCCTGATTCGGCAAGTCTATAAGACACTGTGTGTATTAGTCAGTCATTGTGCCGCAGAAATAGTGGAGCTGAGCGAGAGTAAATATCAAGCTAACAATCTAAAACCAACGCTGCCAAACACTGTTTCATGCAACATTTGTTTTGAGTATTCTGTCGAATCGGTCTTAATCAGGTAAATCCTTGTTATGACCATTATCTGCTATCTAAAAGGAGTATAGTTTTAACGTGAAAATATTACCCAGAATTCGGGTCGGGCCGGGCTTCTCTCTTGCTGACTTCTTTAATAAATATATTTTATGGCTGCAAAGAAGCTCCTTCGGCGGGCGGTGGTCAAACAGCTGTTTACTAATCCTGTATGTCAGAACAGTTGGCCACCTGTAGCTCTGCGCACGTGTCGTGAATGTAATCTTCCCTCTGCAAGTCTTTTGTTTAGGTATTGTCAGGTTTTGAATAAGCTGGACCCAAATGCAGACTGGAAAAAGATTTATTGAGAAGAGGATTGAGTCTTCAAGAGAGGAAACTGGCAGATGATCTGGAAGGTGAGGCTAGACAGCTTAGTTCTGGAGTCAGACCTGGCTTGGAAAGGCTGAGAAGGGTCTTGAATTCCTTGGCTGGAAGTGGTTAGGCTTTGCTTGGGTTTGAGCTGCTTGGCTAGGTTCGGCTTGGCTTGGGTTGGCTTAGTTTTGAGCTGCTTGGCTTGGCTTTGCTTTGCGTTAACTAGCAGTGATCAGTGGTGTTTTCCACAGAGGAGAACAGACGAACCGACAATGGCCGGAGGGAGTGAAGGACTTACCGTAATTCCCGGACTATAAGCCGCTACTTTTTTCCTGCGCTCACAGCCCTGCGGCTTATTCAGTGACGCGGCTAATTCATGGATTTACTTGGTGGCCGCCATATACGGACTTTCGGTCACAGTGAATGGTTTGAATTCCTTATCTAACACCAAGCACAAGTCATTTGTTTTTCAACAAACTAAGCAGCCAAACAGCATGGACCTCACTTCAGGTCTTAGACACTTCAGTCATGGTTCAAAAAACAAAACATGCATGCCCGGCCGCATCCCAGAATCCTTTGGTGCCGTTAGACCCAACCTGCACGTGATCGCCGCTACAATATGATGCAGCTTTCAAGTTAAAAGCAGCGTGAAAAAATCCACCATCAACGTGATTGGAAAAGCCGGTCAGCTGCGTGACGGAGAGAACAGCGCATGTGGGAATAACATCAGCCTTTATTTTGTCGGGACACGACTGGAAACACAAATCCACGTGGTTGTTTTAACGGTTTCTGAGGACTGACCGGAATTTTGCATTGAAAAGCTCACAGCCTCCGTATGAGCTGGAGACATGTTCTCCTGGCTGCTGCTCATCACATAGAGCTGCGGGGCCGATGGCAGTCTGATGGCTCCCACACGTAACAACGCATCTGCCCCTCATCCACAAAACCTACAGTTTTAAGTCCGATTGCTCTGCACAGACACGATTTCTTCCTCCCTGTAGCCGCCCTGGCCAGAGGTGTCGGAGAAGATAGGAAGGGGAGCGCGCGGGGCGAGCGCGGAGCTCAGAGGCGTCCGCGGAACTTCTGACGCACGCGCCGCGCTGAGGCGCTGGTATTGCGCCGAGGCGCGCGCTTTTCAGTCGCCGCTGCTTTATTTTACTTTTTTTTTTTTTTTTAACCAGCCCTGTTAGTACCATAATGCTGCCGCGACACAAGCGGAAGGAGAGTTGTTCCTTTTCACCCCTCCATGCACTGCTGCTACTTGCTCATTTTTAAACACGTTCAACAGTGTGACGAGCCGGGCGTTGGCCCCGCCTTTAGCCCCTAAGACTCATGGGAAATGGGGGATCGTGGATGTAAATTTCCTCATCATAACTGAGGGATGTAATGTTGATTATATGGTTACTGTTTGTAATTTTATGTGTGATACCTAGATTGTCAATAAGTAAAAAAAAACAAAAAAAAAATAAAACTAAATAAATAAACCATAACTGAGGAACTTGTGAACAGAATAGAGGTCCATGCTGTTTGTCAGATGTAGTCATATTCACATGCATGAGCCTGAGGCAAAGCTGACTCCTCCCACAGTGTGGTCTTGAACCTTACTTATGCTGGGAGTCAGGATGTGATTTGTCAGGTTTACTGTGTTGTCTAATACATGCAGCTTTTACTATGACGTGGCTTATGTATGTTTAAAAGTAGTTAAACACGTGAAAATGGGTGGGTGCGACTTGTAATCGGGTGCGCTTTATAGTCCGGAAATTACGGTATAAAGGCAGACTAATCAGATGTAGAACAGGTGCGGTCTCGACACCTGACAGGTATCCCCGATATGGAGGAGCAAGAAGTCAAGGATAAACTTAACAGGGGAACTGAAAAGGCAAACACGCACCGCCACGGCTGCAGTATTTCTCCGCATGATTAAGCGAGTACACATCTAGATCTCTCTTTCACTCTCTTTGTCTGGCCTCTTTATCTGTGTTCCAGCGTTATTTCGTTGTGCAAATGCATTTATCATGATTATAAAAATATGTAGATTATTTTAACCTTAAGAAATCTGCTGGGTTTTTTTTTGCCAAAAATACTATGGGATAAACTGAAATTGAAATTGCGGGTTTGCTTCGGGCTCGGTCCTGCAAATCAAGTTAATCGGTCGGGCTAGGGCCGATTTTGGCTTTAATGCCCGCGGGCCTGGGTCGTGTTGGGCTGGATTTTTTAGGCCCGATCTTACCTCTTTTCGCTGCGGCACTCGTACCTGTTTTCAGGGGGGTTGGTGATGTCATGGGACATGTGATCAGATAGTCCTCTGAGGCGATACAGAGCTGCTATGTTTGGTCTAAGGTCCTCCCACTCGTTTTCTTTCATCTCTGCAACACAAAATAAATCCTGCTTCACTGGAAATGTTTCAGGTTAAAGGTCAACCCTCCAGTCCTGACTCGGTGAGACTCTCCTGTTGGACGTATCTTACCAAATTGTTCGGTGAATTCAAGAAGGCTGAAGATGATCAGGAGAACCAGAATCCTCGGCCTCTGTCCCCCCATTGCCATAGAAGAACTGAAACAGGTAAAGAGGAGCTACAAATGTTGCATATACTATTGAAATTGGCAAAATTTAATGTATCGCAGGAGAACTTTTTAAACACATAAAAAATTTTCTGCTCTTTAATAAATACAGAAAATCTCACAATTTTCCTGGGAGGACCTCAAAACAGACCAACATGACAGTAAATAAAACTGAGAATATTTGTCAGAATGGGTAGAGTATTTTCTTCCAGAATTAATTAATTGATTGACTGAGAAAGTTGTGAAACTAAAGCTGAGGCTCAGATCCCCACTTGGCATCCAGGTGGTTTCAGCTGTCACCAGCAGAATTTCACCACCTTCATAAATTACAGTTAATTTCTACTAGTATGAGTTTGGACTTGTTTGTGTGACATCATGGGATTTTCTGTCTAACAGAAGTTGAGCAACACATTTCTTTTTATCCTGTATAACACCCCACCAGTACTTGTAGGTTGGAGGGTTTTGTTTTTCTTTGGTGTTCGTTTGGTTTAAAGTTACCATCAATTTAGGAATCAGTGTAAATGCAATTATAACCAAATATACTCTGAACGAAACTCATTAACCTCACAAAAATGCTCCCAGACAACCTCATATAATTAGTTGAATAATTCAATAATATAAACAAATATTTAACCTCTCTCCTGGTCAAGTCCACCCCTCTCATTGCCAAATGATCTCAAACCAGTTCTTATGACATATCTTTTCAAAGTCCCTAAATCCTTTACAGAATTATTTAAAATAAATAAAAATACACATAAGAAAGAAGAAAACATTGCAAACTTTGTTATTGTTTCTTTTTAAATCCAGCTTCATAACTTTTTTTTCTTGTCAGGGTACCTACACTTGTAAATGACGTGTTGTCCTGCTGTGGAACATCGAAGCCTACTGTAACCTAACAATTATTTCAAGAAACATCAGCCAGCTTTATTGTCTAAACATCATTTCTGCTTCAACTAATTCACCTTCTGTCTCCTGCTGCATGTCCGTCCACCATCAACTCAGAGTCAACTTCTGCTTTCACACCGGAATGTTTTCTCACCTGTTATTCATCTGAGACGCTTGTTACAGAACCAGTCCGAGTGCAAGGTCAGTCCAGGTGCAGAACTGGTCTAACTGCAGGTTAGGTCCAGACTTGTCAGTTTCATCAAAGGTGATCAGATTCACTGGCAGTTTCAGCTGCTGCTTTCTTTCTTTCCTGTCTTAACTGTAAATATTTAACTATTATCAGTCTTGCACTCCATCTACATGTTTTGGTTCAATTCTTGTCTTGTGGTCTGCTCAAGCTGACAGTTAAACTAAAATGAAGTTGGAGGAGGACGTGGGTGGGAATTTCCTTTTAACTCCCCATTTCCCTGGAACAAGATGTCAGTTTTAGTTCACATGTAACTGCTTCTTAAACAGGTTTTGTTGGTCTTGCTGGTGAGCACAACTAGACATGTTCTCTCCTGCCAGTTTTCATTCCTATGCCGGTTCCAGGTGGGGGGGTCGGGGGGTGACTGTCTCTGCCTCTCTGGTATTGGATGTGTTGGCCTTGCTCTCCTGCCCCCCTCACCCCTCTCTCTAGCGTACCTTATTCATCTCATCTGCTGGCGTCTAATAGTTGGGGGGTGGGGGTTGTGCGAGTGTCACTACGGTATTTTCCGGACTTATACTTATACTCTGCAGCGACTTATATTGTTAACCCTCCTGTTATGTTCATTTGTGAGGAACAGAGATGATGTTCCTGGGTTAATTTGATGTATGAGGTATGTTAAGTGACTCAGAGAATCAGCAAACCAAAATATATCTGTCAGTTATTTTTTATCAGTTACATGTTTATTTGTACATTGTTGTTTATGTGCTGATAATTAAGAACTGCACAGTGAAATGACACAAAGATACTTTTGTATTAACAGATAAGGCGTTTTATTACAAAGACAGAAAGCAGCGACTATCGTATGCCTTGCTATGTTGTAAACCGTGCACTGCGGGGAGTAGGGCATTTCTAAAGCGCCTCTGACTCCGCACGAAGCGTGTGCCACGGAAAAACAGCTTCCTTAATGAGCTCGTATTTATTGGGCGGCAACTGCAGAGGCGATAGCAAAAGGACACACGCGGGGCGGCTTCAATAAACACAGTTGTTCAGAGTGGTCTTCTGTCGGGGACTTGATGTGCCGCGGGGCAGAAAGCGACTTTCTGAGGACAGACAGAATTTGCGCTCAGCAAATTTAAACACGCATGTACAGTGACGTATGTATCAGAGGATGTCTGATTGGCCGTTCTGCATGTCAATCATGTCCCATATTTCTCATGAGGATTTTGATTGGCCAGTGGATTTTTCAGAAGGACATTTTTTTTGTTTTGTTGTTATTTATCTTTGCTGGCCTGCGATCTACCCTCATGTCCTTGATGATCTACCGATTAATCGCGATTGACGTAATAAGCACCCCTGTGCTTGTGAAAGACATGCTTGCATGGTGACACTTTGACCATAGAGATGTACAAGTAAAGTACAGGAGGTCTCATGGTGATACTAGAGTACGCCACTGCCGCTCTGGAAAAAAATAAATACTTCTGGAAATCGTAGAGTTCCTGACTCGGCAAGTCTATAGGACACTGTCTGTATTAGTCAGTCATTGTGCCGCAGAAATAGTGGCGCTGAGCCAGAGTAAATATCAAGCTAACAATTTAAAACCAACGCTGCCTAACACTGTTTCATGCAACATTTGTTTTGAGTATTCTGTCGAATCGGTCTTAATCAGGTAAATCCTTGTTATGACCATTATCTGTTATCTTAAAGGAGTATAGTTTTAACGTGAAAATATTACCCAGAATTCGGGTTGGGCCGGGCTTCTCTCTTGCTGACTTCTTTAATAAATATATTTTATGGCTGCAAAGAAGCTCCTTAGGCGGGCGGTGGTCAAACAGCTGTTTACTAATCCTGTATGTCAGAACAGTTACAGCACGAACCAAAACGCACAGCCAGCTTCTTCTTACTTAGAGGGAGAACGTTCACCAAACGCACACACACACAGGTAGACCCCGCCCACCAGTCACCACTGTTCCCTACTCACTCACCACCCACCGTTGATTGACATACACTGTGGTCCAGCAACTGGCAGAAAGAGGGGGGCGCCGGCCACCCGCAGCTCTGCGCACGTGTCGTGAATGTAATCTTTCCTCCACATGTCCGCATCTATTTTGTTCAGGTGTCCCCGATATGGAGCAGTAAGAAGTCAAGGAAAAACTTAGGACAGGGGAACTAGAAGGCATACATGCACCGCCACGGCTGCAATATTTCTCTGCATGATTAAGCAAGTATGCATCTAGATCTCTCTTTCACTCTCTTTGTCTGGCCTCCTATTGTGCAGCTCTACTTTTCACAAAACAACAGGAAGACTTTGGCCAGAGGCAGCTTTTTGTTGTTTTTATGAAACAAAAACGATTTAGTTTTTACTTGGGATGGGTACCAAACTCAAACTCTGATTCATGTTGCTGCCAGCAACATGGCACATGGCACATAAAAACATGGCTTGCGGTGCTTTGTAGCGGACGATAAGAACGAGTGAAGCACTGCAGTTGCACAGCGGCTAATAGGCGAATGCACTTAGCTTTAACCAAAATGCTATCAGCAAAACGCGACAAAGTTCTGCAGAACCTCCCAACAATGGATTCTAGTTTAGCCGATGACATAGTCAGCTCTCTTGTTACTGCACCAGACTATGTAGGAGTGAACTGATCACGTGATGTCAGTCTGGTCATTGATGGCACCCCATTAAAGGTCAGGAAAAAAGGCAGATGTTGCCACATAATTCAGGCAGCAACCAGGAAAAGATTCTTGGACATTTAACTGTGTTTAGCACACTTGAATGAAAGTAAATGTGTTACTGCACAGAATTTGAATCCTGATCTTGATGGCTGGGTGAAGTTTCAGGAGAGAAAGAGAGGTTAACTCCAAGTTCTTATGTTCACAAATGTTTGTAAGTTTAGCTTGGTTGAATTTTTCATTGAGTTGCACATTTACATTCTAGGCAGGGTGTTTAATATTTTTGCGTAGCCCCTCTTGAGTTTATTATTGGGATTGCGTCAGTGTAAATCAGGACGCTGCTCTGATCCACCTGTCAATCTCACACTCCGGTCTTCCCTCACTCGTGAAAAAGACCCCAATATATTTAAACTCCTCCACCTGGGGCAGGGACACCCCACCCACCCAGAGATGGCAAACTGCCTTTCTCCGGTCGAGAACCATGACCTCATATTTAGCAGTGCTGACCCTAATCCCAGCTGCTTTACACTCGGCTGCAAACCGCCCCAATGCACGCTGAAGGTCCTGGCCTGACGAAGCCAACAGGACAACATCATCTGCAAAGAGCAGAGATGAAATCTTTTCCTCCCCAAACCAAACCGCCTTCAGTCCCTGGCTGCACCTAGAAATTCTGTCCATAAAAACTATGAACAGAACCGGTGATAAAGGGCAGCCCTGCCGGAGTCCAACGTGCACCGGGAACAGGTTTGACTTACTGCTGGCTATGCATACGAAACTCTTACTCCGGTCATACAGAGACCGGACAGCCATCAGTAAGGCTCCCCAGACCCCATACTCCCAGAGCACCCTCCACACGGCACCATGGGGGACATGGTCGAACGCCTTCTCCAAATCCACAAAACACATATGGACTGGATTAGCGAACTCCCACTATGCCTCCACCACCCTAAAAGAGGGTGTAGAGCTGGTCCACTGTTCCATGACCAGGACAGAAACCGCACTGTTGTTCCTGAATCTGAGGTACAACTATTGGATGGACTCTCCTCTCCAGTACCCTGGCATAAACTTTCCCCGGGAGGCTGAGGAGTGTAATTCTTTTTTTCTTTTTTTTTTTAACTTATCCTGTCCAACAGCTGGGCAGACAGATGAGAGCTGAGGGCCTCTTGTGTTGGACATATTTTACTTTAACAAGAGGGGTTATTAATCTTCAGACAAACCAAAGGTATGTCTGAATAAACCCCTTTTGTAATTGAGGCCAAACTTTATTAATTTCAATCATGTCTGAAAATCTTTGGTGTTGGACCGGACGGAAAAGGAAAGAGGGGAAGAAGAGAGAGGGACGTTAGAGAGAGGGGGGGGTAGGGGGTGATAATAGGAGGGGAAGGGGGATAAGACCATGAAGCAACATAAAGCAACAAGTTTACCGGTTGTTAATCATTATGGTAAGGTTCAAATGTAGTAAAAAAAAAAGAAAAAAAAAAGAAAAAAGGGGGCGGAGCCTGTCCACACACACACTCAAATGTATTAAACACACCTGCTAGCTGCAAAAATGTCCACCTGTCGACATGTACACAAAACAGATAGTGTTCACGAACGCATACCTATGCCTTAAAACCAACTAGTGTGAAATATTTCAGTCATTCAGTCATGCAAACTGTTAGTGCAAAGGTGAGCTAACACCAGTGCTCAGGTGAGTGTTTATGTTCTTCTAAAATGGGTGGTGGAACGTGAAAAGAAGGAGGGAGAGTGCCCAGCCACCCCCACCCCAAGACCCCTACCGCAGCAGCAGCGGCAGCCGGAATCCCCCCAACGCCACACGGGAACCGGCAGGGAACAACCGCCGCCCGGGCGACCAAGCCCGCCACCCAGGCCAGGGCCAGCAGGGCCGCCGCAAGGCCCCCAGAGCCAGAGGCCAGGGAGGCACGGAGGGAAAGAGAGCGCCGCCCCAGCCCAACCAGGAGAGCAGCCCCCCCGCCGCGCCGGGAGAACCCAACGCAGGGCCCCACCGGAGAAGGACGCCCACAGCCCCAAACGAGCACCCCACCACCACCCAGGAGTTCTGGGCATCCCCCCGCCCCAACCCCAGATACGAGCCAGGACCCCCCAAGGGAGACCCGCTCCGCAGTCCAGGCAGCCATCCGCCCGGCCCACGGTTGGTCCAGGGAGGAGCAAGGCAGGGGCCCGCCGCCCCCGCCCAGGAGGGGGGAACCCCGGGGAAAAAAGAGGGCCCACAAGGGGTGTTGTAAATATGGCCCGACCAGGCTCGGCCCCAGTTGGAAATTTGGCGGGGCCCAGCACTCAGGAGCGAGGACCAGAACCCACCCCCCAGGGACCAGACACCCCCGGCTCAGATGTAATCTGAACCCCCCCACCGTGCGGAGAGAGCACCGCCGGGCCCAGGAAGCCGGCACCCCGGGGACACGGCCGCCGTTGCAAAGGGGCCCGTACCCCCCACCAGGGAAGAGGCAGGGGACAGATGGACCCAGGTCCCACCTTCCTTGCAAAATGTGTGTGCGTGTATGTGTGTTTGAGAGGGTGTGTGTGTGCATGTGTGTGTGTTTATGTTGGGATGTATATATTTAGGAGGGAGGGGTGTGTGTACTAAGGGGGGTTCAGTTAAAATTGGCGGGTAGGGCACTAAGGGGACATCTCCTGATTACTCACAGTGACGTCCCTTCACCCCCCCTACCAAGGGCCCTACATGTCTAAGGTGCAAATAAAACCGAAAGAGGGGGGGCCCACTCCATACGGCAACCATAGGAGGGGGGCCACTGCCTAGTAAACCCCCCCCCAAGGCTCATCGCAGGCTTAGCCCCCCACCCCCTCACCCTATTATGAGGTTATATGAGGAAGGGGGTAAGTTGGGGACAGCTGATAGACTGTCCCCCGGTGGTCAAACAGCTGTCCCCCGCCCCCCCCCAGCAAGGGGGCCAGGCCCACCCAGCCCAGGGGCCCCACCCCCGGAGGCGCCGACACCCCAGGCCCAGCACCACCCCCCCCACACAGAGAGAGAGGAGCCAGAAAGCGCCGGCCCCCCCCGGAGCAAGCCCAGGCCCCCACCCCCAAACGCCGGCCCTAAAAGAGCTCTGGTCAGGCCTCGACGGGACCGAGGCAGCCAACCGGCCGGGGAAACCGCCGATGGCTGAGGAGTGTAATTCCCCGGTAGTTGGAACAGACCCTCCTGTCTCCCTTCTTAAAGAGGGGAACCACCACCGCTGTCTGCCAGTCCAGTGGTCAGATTGACTAGATCAGGGGTCGGGAACCTATGGCTCGCGAGCCATATATGGCTCTTTTGATGGCCACATATGGCTCGCAGACGAAAAATGTTTTAGTAGACTGCTTTGCACATGCGCGGACCAGTGACTGTCACCGGCGACTGTCACCGGCAACTAGAGGCGGGTTCACAGTCATTTCAGTGTGAAAGTGGCAAAAATACATATCATGCTGTCTAATTATTTATCAATCCTATAGTATAGACAACGCAGATGAGGCAGAAACACTGTTCAAGTGGGATTGCCGTATTTTATGTCGTAAAATAGCGGGACGATGTGCGCATGCACAAAAGGGTCCGCTCAACGGCTTACCGTGAACTCGCATTGTTGCTAACTAACTTTAGAAACCTTTTGAGGCTAAAGATGGCTAAAAGAAAAAAAGTTGATGAGTATCGTACGTTTCAGCAGGATTGGACAGATGAATTTGCCTTTGTGGAGAGAGCAGGTTCTGCAATGTGCCTTATATGCAGTGATAAAATTGCATCAATGAAAAGGTCAAATATCAAACGACACTTCGACACACGTCATGCTGCATTTGCATCGAAATATCCTGCGGGCGACAGCAGAAAAAAAGCATGTCAAGAGCTACTGTCCAGAGTGGAAGCTAGCCAGCAGCAACTACGTGTTTGGACCCAACAAGGTGACGGGAATTCGGCTAGTTTTGCTGCTGCTTTGGCAATTGTAAAAAACGGAAAGCCATTTACAGATGGGGAGTTTGCCAAATCTTTCATGCTTGATGTTGCCAATGAACTTTATGCCAACTTTTCGGATAAAGACAAGACAATAAAACAGATAAAAGACATGCCTCTGTCTGCAAGAACTGTTCACGATCGGACCATCATGATGTCAAATCAAATTGAGGCGACACAAGTGAAGGACCTAAATGCGGCACAGTTTTTTTCTCTCGCTCTGGATGAGTCAACAGACGTGAGCAATTTATCCCAGTTCAGCGTGATTGCAAGGTATGTTGCTGGTGACACAATACGTGAGGAAAGTCTTGCTGTTTTGCCACTGAAAGGGACAACAAGAGGGGAGGATTTATTTAAATCCTTCAATGAGTTTGCTAAAGAAAAGAATCTACCGATGGACAAACTTGTTTCGGTGTGCACTGATGGTGCTCCGTGCATGGTGGGGAAAAACAGAGGATTTGTTGCGCTTCTTCGTGAACATGAAAAGAGACGCATCCTAAGTTTTCACTGCATCCTACATCAGGAGGCGCTTTGTGCTCAGATGTGTGGCGAGCAGCTTGGCGAGGTGATGTCACTGGTCGTTTGGGTGGTCAACTTTATTGTTGCCCGAGCTTTAAATGATCGCCAGTTTAAAGCTCTGCTGGAGGAAGTTGGGAACAGTTATCCTGGTCTGCTTTTGCACAGCAACGTGCGTTGGTTGTCAAGGGGGAAGGTGCTCAGCCGTTTTGCGGCTTGTCTGAGCGAAATCCGGACTTTTCTTGAAAGGAAAAATGTCGAGCATCCTGAGTTAGCTGACACGGAGTGGCTCCTGAAGTTCTATTATCTCGTGGACATGACTGGACATTTAAACCACCTCAATGTAAGAATGCAAGGCGTTGGAAATACAATCTTTTCCCTGCAACAAGCAGTGTTTGCATTTGAAAACAGGCTGGAACTCTTCATCGCCGACATTGAAACGGGTCGTTTACTGCACTTTGAAAAACTGGCAGAATTTAAAGATGCATGCATAGCAAGTGACCCTGATCGACATCTTCATCTTCAGCAGCTAGCAGGCTTCACATCTAATCTCCTGCAGTCATTCAAAGCGCGCTTTGGAGAATTTCGCGAGCGCACTCCTCTTTTTAAGTTCATCACCCATCCACATGAGTGCGCTGTGGACATCACGGACTTGAGTTACATCCCCGGTGTCTCTGTCAGAGATTTTGAGCTACAAGCTGCTGACCTGAAGGCCTCAGACTTGTGGGTGAATAAGTTCAAGTCACTGAATGAAGATCTGGAAAGACTTGAACGACAGAAAGCGGAGCTGGCGAGCCAACACAAGTGGGAAGAAATAAAAAAACTTCAACCCGCAGACCAGCTGATTCTCAAAACTTGGAACGCGCTGCCTGTCACATTCTTCACACTGCAGCGTGTGAGTGTTGCTGTATTGACGATGTTTGGCTCCACGTACGCATGTGAGCAGTCCTTTTCACATCTTAAGAACATTAAGACCAATGTACGATCTCGTCTAACCGACGGAAGTCTCAACGCCTGCATGAAGCTCAATCTCACATCTTATCAGCCAGACTACAAGAGCATCAGCAAAACAATGCAGCATCAGAAGTCGCATTAATGATAAGAAATGCTCATCATTTACTAGCAACAGCATAGCAGTGTTATTGAAAAGAATCCACAGACTTATTATAATTTAAAAATGTTGAAAATACATCAAATGCACACATTCACTTGTATTTTTAGTTTTAAACATATTGTAGCGGACTGAGTTTGACTGTTGTTGGGTCGCGTTCTAAGTTCAGGAGTTCATTCTGATTGGCCCTTAGTTGTGTCGCTCAGCTTGTCATTGGGGGGGGTTGGACCAATGGGGTTCAGCTATGGGCCAAATAAGGGAAATGGGAGGGCTGATGTGGCAGGCAGCGAGAGAATAAAAAGTTGTGGAGAAGCGCTCTCGGTGGGAGAGATTCAGGAGTTGCTCAACAAGTTGTACGTTGTTTGTTACGGTCTGCACAAACCAGAATAAAGAACATTAAAAGAGGTTAGGTCTCCGTGCCTCTGTGTGGAAAAGGAGCGCTACATTATTGTATGGCTCTTTCGAAATTATATTTAGAAATATTGGCGTTTATGGCTCTCTCGGCCAAAAAGGTTCCCGACCCCTGGACTAGATGGTAGAAAAAATGAAAAGATAAAAGATTAATCTGAACCAGAAATTCAACCAGTTAGTGGTTAATTTTTATATCTCACTGATGTTTGTCTTATGGAAAAGCCATAAATAACTCGTTATGTTCACGAGCAACCATTTGTCTTTCTTTGTGATTCAGGGGCTTGCAGAACTGTGATAAGAAGTCATTACCATGATTTTCCTAAATCAAATAAAACAATACAAATGAGATCTGTAGATGGTCAGACTGCAGATCACCTGGATGAACGAAAACCTTCATTGATAGTTTGAGTGTTTTGCTTCCTCCTAAAGTGCGGGCTATGTTCTGCCACAAAGAACCACAAAGTACAAAATATGACAAATGACCTTTATAACATTAACCACAGCCACAAACATATAACAACACTTCAACACATCACAACCACATTACAGATTGTGCCTTATATAACATTTAGAACTTAACAACTTAATATACACTTTAAAATGTTTAAACTCAGAATCTGCCCTTTCCAAGGCAAGTAACTGTCAAGGCAAGTCCAAAAAAGTCACTTAGCTTCTTTTTCGGACTGTGGAGTTGTTTCAGCTCTGTGTATTTCTGTGGGGCTACAATGGCAAGTTCTGCCACCGCAGCACTGCAAACAATTGTGTTCCTATCAACTGCCACTTTTTGAAATGCTGACGACAATGTACGTCCTTTGTTGTAGGCCTTGAGCACCTTTTGGTCACGCTCCACCACCTCATATGTTAATCAATATGCTGGCAAACTCCCGCTGACTCTGATTGTCAAGCATATATGTTCCTAATTTTATGGTCTAGCCGTCTCTTATAGGGGATACACCAGAAAAATTATTATTCAAGAAAATTAAACACTTAATTTAGGAAAAGCTCAACATTTAAAGTTACCTCTTCTGACACATTTGCGGGCTTTGTTTTGTCTCTTCTTTCCACTCTTGCCTTCACAAGTAATAAAACTGGCTTTCCACTCCTCTGCCCCTGGACTCCTAGCATGCCAAAAACCCACATCTTCCTCTTCCATGCTCCCGCCATTCTTCCTTTCCCATACTGTTTAAAAAAAATGAAAGAAAATAATTAACACAAAATGAGGATGTACAAAAACTATAGGTTTATGAAATTGTTTTTTATGTAAATAAAAGAAAACAACTAATTCTGCAAGAATTAATATTTTGAGATTTTCATTATATGACAATCCAGAGACGAGACCCGGGCGCAGAGCAGCAGTGTAAAACGCTCCTCTGAGCCTCCCTTAGGGTTAGTGCCGGTGCAAAACCCATGCAGGGAAAGTCAAGCAGGTCCTAGCTTTAGCTTATGTGCTGAAAGACAAATGAAAGGAGCGCGTCATAGAAACCTTAAAGTGACAGACAGCAGTTCTCACAAGCAGAATTATGATGTAATTAAATGCGGTTTATTAAACATTCGATCCATTTCCTCCAAGTCCCTCTTAGTCAACGAGTTAATTACTGATAAAAACCTTAGTCTTTTAGCCTTAACAGAAACTTGGCTCCATCAGGATGACTATGTTAGATTGAATGAAGCAACCCCCCCACTTATGCTAACTATCAGAAATCCAGGATTTCAGGGAAAGGAGGTGGTTTGGCAGTAATATCACAGTCTAGCTTACTTCTCAGCCCTAAAGTTAAAAATGCTTATAATTCATTTGAAAACATCATATTGTCTATAAATCACCCAAACAGGAAAACTGGAAAACCTGTTTTATAATTTTTTACCTGTTTTATAATTATTTATCGCCCCCCCGGCCCATATTCAGAATTTTTAACTGAGTTTTCCGACTTCCTATCGACTATTGTCTTAGATTCTGATCAAACTATAATATTAGGGGATTTTAATATTCATGTTGATGACCCCAGTGACTGCCTAGGAACGGCTTTTGCAGCTTTATTAGATGATGTTGGTTTCACCCAAAGTGTGAATGAACCCACTCACTGTCATAAGCACACCCTGGATCTTGTTCTAACCCATGGTATAGAGATCAGCCAGCTGAGTGTCCTTCCTCTTAACCCCATCATTTCTGATCACTTTCTGATTACCTTCCAGTTTACACTGGAACATCCTTCTGCCCCAGTGAATAAGAAACAGCTTAGAAGAACCTTAACTGACCGTTCTGTGTCTGAGTTTAAACACACAGTTCAGCCAGTACTTAGTGATATTCTGAGAAAATACTCTGAGTCCAGCTCCCATAGCATCAGTCCTAGTATAAATGACCACTTTGTGAATGATGCCTTACAAGCCCTCAGGAGTACACTCGATGTTGTTGCCCCCTTGAAACCTAAGTTCGTCAGACAAAACCGAGTAGCACCGTGGTTTAACGCTGAAACTCGTTCTCTTAAACAAGAAACCCGTAAGTTGGAAAGAGAATGGCGCCGCTCCGGTTCAGAGCAGTCTCTGAATACCTGGAAACATAGCCTTTTAAATTATAAAAAAGCTCTGCGTAGAGCTAGAAGCCAGTACTATTCAACCATATCAGAGAATGGAAACAATCCAAGATTTCTTTTTAGCACTATTGCTAAATTAACTCGCAGTCAGAGCTCAGTAGAACCACATGTTCCTGTTTCTCTCAGCTCTGATGATTTTCTTACATTTTTCGACAGTAAAATCTCAAATATTAGACATAAGTTAAATCAAGTTATTCCTACTATCAGCCCAGAACAGGCTGAAGTGGTAGAAATGGAGGCATCCATAGAAACCTCTGTAACATTAGACTGCTTCACTGCTGTGGATCAAGTGGAAATAACATCAATTATTAGCAGCCTTTGACACTATCGACCACGGTATTTTACTCCATAGATTAGAACAGGACATAGGGATCAGAGGATCTGCTCTCCAGTGGTTTAAATCCTATCTGTCCGATAGGTATCAGTTCGTTAATGTAAATGGCCATTCCTCTCAGTGCACTCGAGTCAACTATGGAGTCCCACAGGGCTCAGTCTTGGGACCGATCCTGTTTACGCTTTATATGCTACCCCTAGGAAACA
Source organism: Oryzias latipes (assembly GCF_053564925.1). Lineage (NCBI taxonomy): Eukaryota > Metazoa > Chordata > Actinopteri > Beloniformes > Adrianichthyidae > Oryzias > Oryzias latipes. The sequence goes on along the minus strand of NC_136254.1, from coordinate 33,662,159 downwards.
TAATCAGGAAACACAGCATTAATTTCCATTGTTATGCCGGCGATACGCAGTTGTATTTATCCATGAAGCCTGACCAGAATGACCAGATAGAGAAACTGAACGCCTGCATCAGTGACATCAAGACCTGGATGACAATTAATGACCTCCTCTTGAACCCAGAAAAAACTGAGGTCATTATACTTGGACCTAAAAACCTCAGAGATGCTCTGTCTGCTCAGATAGTCTCCCTGGATGGCATAAGTATAGCCCCTAATTCCACAGTTAGAAACCTTAGGGTTTTATTTGACCAGGATTTATCATTTAAGGCTCACATATCTCAGGCGTGTAGAACTGCCTTTTTTCATCTGCGGAATATTGCTAAGATCAGAAATCTACTTTCTAAGAGTGATGCTGAAAAACTCATTCATGCATTTGTTACGTGGAGGCTGGATTACTGTAACTCCTTGTTAGCAGCGTGTCCTAAGAGTTCCTTAAGAAGTCTCCAGCTTGTTCAGAACGCAGCAGCTCGATTGTTAGCTGGAACTAGCAGAAGAGATCACATCACTCCTGTGTTAGTTTCACTTCACTGGATCCCAGTTGATTCCAGAATCAAGTTCAAGATCCTCCTGTTAACCTATAAGGCCTTACATGGAATGGCCCCGTCCTATATTAAGGACCTCATAGTCCCTTACCAACCAAACAGAACACTTCACTCGCAAAATGCAGGACTGCTTGTGGTTCCTAGAATTAGTAAAAGTACGGTTGGAGGTAGAGCGTTTAGCCACCAAGCCCCTGTCTTATGGAATAAACTCCCAGCTCATGGAAGAGAGGCCGACTCAGTTTCTACATTCAAAGTTAGACTGAAAACATTCCTCTTTGGACAGGCTTATTGTCAGACTAGTTAGTATTCAGAGATTATTTAACTTAATGTTAATTTGTCTAAATTAAACTTAATAACTATTTCTTTTAAAAGGCTGCTAGAAGTTGAAGCTGGGGTAACTATGGTACACTGGGGTTCTGTCTTCTTTTCTTTTCTACTTCTACCCTTCCTCTCCTCTATTCTTGATCATAATTCATCATTTAGTTCTCCATGCCTCTGTTTGGTGCAGTGCGATTCATGTATTGTCCCTCTTTCCCCTCCTGGGGAGTGGGAGTGCTTCCAGACTCCAGTTGGCTCATCCGTGCTCCAGTTCCTGACCGTCTACCTCGCCTTTGCTCCACTCCTACACCTGGCTGTGGATCCTGCCTCTGGCTCATCTCTGGCTCGTCTCTGCTCTGTACCTGACCAAGTACCTCGTCTCTGCTCCTGCTCCTGGCTGTGGTTCCTGTCTCCGGCTCGACTCGCCCCCCTGACTGTCCCCCCAACCCTTTCTGGATGAAGCTCGTCTGCTGGACTTTTATATATGTAGTTGTAGATTTAGATAAGTTAATTCTTCTCTAAGAGTTCTGGTAAATCGCCTGTCCGTCCTGGGGGAGGATCCCTCCTTCATGTGGGCACCCCTGAGGTTTCTTTGTTTTTTTCCGGAATCCGTTTTTTTGGGAGTTTTTCCTTACCGCGAAGGGGGGGTCTAAGGGCAGGGATGCCAGTATAGCTTAGTCAGTTTGTTAGTTCATTTTAGTATTTTCCTATTGAACTCTTTGTATTCATGATCCTTTTAAGTTCATGTTTTACTCCGAAGCCCATCGAGACAACTGTTGTTGTGATTTTGGGCTATACAAATAAAATTGAATTGAATTGAATTGAATTATATACACACTTATTTGATCAAGAATACTGTTTGTATGAAAGTTGTTTCCAAATACAAATGCCTTTGCTTGTTTCAGTAAAGAAGCTATTAAATGTCTTTATTTGGTGCCTTTTTAAAAATCCTGATATTAGTCACACATATTTATGAGGTCAAGCACAAAAACTGATGGAAATTCAGATTGGCCACACATACTACATGCAACCAAGATGCACATTGCTGCATGCCCACATTTATTTTAAGTGCATCCAAGGCTGGATTTTGTTGATGGTTTTTGTTAAAGTTCCATTAGCCTTTACACACCATAGGTGTGTGAAATGTGTTCTTTTAGAATAGAATAGAATGCCTTTATTGTCACTGTGCACATGTACAATTTGCATCATACGCGTGTACAATGAAATGAAAAAAGCTGCTCACTATTCAGTACTTGCATGCATAGAAAATAATTTCACGGAATAATAAAATAATTTCACAAAATGAAGAATAAAATATACCAAGTACCAAAAAATGTACAAATGTGCAAAAGGTGAAAAATGTGCAATAGAAAATAGAAATTTCCACAGAGAGGTAGTGGTTAAACAAAACAAAACAAAACAAAAAACAGTTTTGCCCATGGTGGCAGAGGTATATTGTACTTACTATATTGCACAATGATGGGAATATATTGCACATCATGAGATGGTGTTGACATGATGAGATGAGCATAGTGAAAGAGGGAGAATTCAGGATGGTTATGGCTTTGGGGAAAAAACTGTTTTTAAGGCGGTTTGTCCTTGATCTGATGGTCTGTGGTTACTTGACATCCCCGCGTGTTGTTGCTGGACAGATGGGACTCGATGGTCCTACTGTGGTCCAGCTTAGCCGTTTTGACCCCCTTTCTCAGGTCAGCGCGGGCAGCTTTGTACAGAGCTCTGTCGCCTGACCGAAAGGCAGCGTCACGGGCTTTGAGGAGTTTGAGGACTTGGGTGGTCATCCAGGGTTTCTGGTTAGGGAAAACCCGGATGCTTTTGTCCACAGTCACATTTCCCATGCAGAACTTGGTGTAATCCAGCACTGTGCTTGTGTGTGTTTCCAGCTCCTGGTGGTGAAACATATTCCAGTCCGTTTCCTCAAAGCAGTCTTGTAATCTGCTAAGTGCATAGTCAGGCCAGGTCGTTATGGTTTTTGTGATTGGCCTCCCACTGCGTCTGAGGGTGGTGTAGGTTGGGGGTAGCAGGAGGGAGAGGTGGTCTGACTGACCCAGGTGGGGGAGGGGGATGGCTCTGTATGCATGTTTGATGTTGGTATAAACATGATCCAGAGTGTTTTCACCCCTCGTGGCACACTTAACATGCTGGTAAAAATTCGGCAGTACAGTTTTCAGATTAGCTCTGTTGAAGTCTCCTGCAATAACGTGAACGCCGTCAGGGTGGGCTCATTGATGTTCGTTTATGATGTTCAGCAGGAGAGAGAGGGCTTTGTTTGTGTTTGCATCGGGTGGGATGTACACCGCCGTAACGATCACAATGATGAACTCTCTCGGTAGAAAGAAAGGCCTGCATCTAACAGTCATGTACTCCAGATCAGGAGAGCAGAAATTGTCTTACAGATCAGTGAGTATTCATACAACAAAGATAAAGATACAGAAGCACACAATGTCCTAAGGTTGATGGATAATCCACAAGAAGTTGTCATGGCTACAGAACACCTCTTCGATCCAGACGCTGAAACCAAGAGGAAACACAGGAGAGAGCGAGAGTTGCAGGTAAGAGGATTTAATGGGGAGGACAAACAAAGGCAGGAGGTCTGGATACGTGGCTTCCACAGAGCGAAGCAAAAACTTCGGTGACGTCACTGGTGGATCCCTTTGCTGTCTCCAGAGAGAGTTGTTGTCGGCAGAGGTCCCGGAGGGGGAGACGATATGGCAGAGACTCGAGGTGTACCAAGGAGTGCAGGCAGGAGGAGGGTTCTCGGCAGAGACTCGTGGCATTGGGTTCCTGAGGGTAAGTACAGAATGGAATTAGGCGTAAACAAACGTAATGTGAGAACATGAACAAGATTAGAGGGCCAACTCTGCACCATCAGGGGCAACGGATCTTCAGTCGAGGAGCATGAGGGACAATCTAGTGATCGCCGGGATTCCAGAAGAAGCAGGGGAAGACCCGGAGGCCACGGTGAAGTCCTTCTTAGAGGCCCACCTGAAGCTCCCCAAGGAGGAGGTGCAGAAGATCTCCTTCCACAGGGTTCACCGCCTCGGAGGAAGAAGGTCCGACCACCAGCGCCCGCGTCCTATTGTGGCTAAATTCGAACATTTTAAACAGAAGGAGCTGGTGAAGGGCCGAGGCCGAGAGCTAAAAGGAACGCATTTCAGCGTTAGGCTACGTTCACACTGCAGGGCTTAATGCTCAATTCCGATTTTTTGAAAAAATCCGAATTGTTTGCTAGACCGTTCACATTTCCAAGTAAATCCGAACTTTTGTGATCTACAGTGTGACCGTGAAACGACTCAGAGTTGACCCGCATGCGCAGAAGAGTACTCAACGTCGAATGACGTCACTCGTTGTTTGCGGAAGTAGCTTACGTTAACATGGATGTCAACAACAGTGTTGTCAACAGCGGAGCTCTTTTTTCATTAATAAATTTATTTTCACAAAGGAGCCAGCACAATAACAATCTTCCCATTTTTAAAAAGGCATTGGAGCCGGGATCGTCTGTAACCACTGTTGTGGAATGGGAATGTGTATGTATTGGGCCCACGCGCGCGTTTGTGTAAGGGACAGGAAAAGAGCGCGTGCAGTGGGAGAGAATGGGGGGGGCGGCAGTGTGGGCGCGCATTCATGTTGTGTGTTACGGAGGAAGGACAACGGTAATAAAAGAAGGTTTCCCCCAGAATAAATGCTATGGACTCTTTATTAACCCATTCCGGAGAATCCTGGAGAATCTAAGGGTCAGAACAGGGAGGAGGAGGAGGATCCGCCTTGGGTACCCCCGCGCTTCTGACCACAGTTGGGAAGGGGAGAAAGAAAAAAAAGTACTCGCGAGAAAATGTTCAACACCACGCTCGGCCATTTAGCTGTTAATTTTTTTCAAAAACCGCCCGGTTGCGATAAGAGCCCTGGAGTTTGGCCTGAATAGAGCTGTCACCCCAAATATTAATACAATCGGGGACATCGCTTCCCTTCCACTGACGTGTCTCTGCAGCATCGTCCGCCGTGGTTGCTGTTTACGTTCTCGTTCCCGCCTATTTCAACGCAGAATGATGACGTTTGTTGCGTATCGATGACGTACGATTCGGATTAAGGTGGCCTGGCCGGTCAGACGGCGGTCGCAATTGAAAAGATCGGATACGTTTCGGATTCAGGACGGCAAACCCAAGTGGCCTGGGTCACATTTGAAAAGATCGGATCTGTGTCATTCAGACTGTCATGAAAAGATCGGAATTGGGTCGCATAGGGGCAAAAAAAACGGAATTGGGTTGTTTCAGCCTGCAGTGTGAATGTAGCCTTAATGACCAGTTCCCGGCAGAAATCCTCCGTAGAAGGAAGATCCTGTTCCTGCTGAGGAGGAAGCATCTTATTGCTGGTTCGAGAGCGTTTCTAGCCGTTGATAAACTATAAGTGGACGGCCGGCTGTTCCGGGACCCGGAGATCACCCCCTGGCTGTGCTGAAGGCTTTCAGATCCGCACTGAGAACATCGGCGATGCCCAAAAGAAACCCGCTAAACTAACTTCAATGAATGGAAAACCGGATCATCAATAATCCACACCTTGATCTCAGGAAAACAGTCTTTTTTTCTCTCTCTTCACCTCAGTCCCACTCATGTTTCTGTTGTTGTTTTGTTGTTGTTTTGGTTTTCCCTTCTCTTTTTTTCTTTCCTTTCCTCTCTCCCCCCCCCTCATATGTAAATCACCTGGAAGCAACTCATCCTCGGTAAGTATTTATTTATGCACGGAACGGGCGCGCACACATGGGCGTGCACATAGGATCTAGTACACACACGCCGACATACTGCAAATACCTCACACAGGCTCTCATAGGACGCATGCGACACGCAGCTCACATAGCCAGAAAACGTTCACGCGCACACATGCACAGTGCTTCTCTGTGCAGCGGGTTTGCAATGCGGGCACGCGCACACGGACTGGCACACACACATTACTTAGCTTTACACCTTTTCAGTCAGAGCAGCTATGAACAGTCTGAACATCGTTAGCTGGAATGTGCGTGGACTTGGCTCTGGGCCAAAGAGATTGAAAGTGTTAAATCACCGGTGTGGTCTAAAAGCAGATATAGCTCTACTGCAGGAGTATGAGGTGCCGTGTAGAACATTATTCAGAATTAGCATTCATAAACACATATGAAATCTCTCACACACACTAGTGAAATGCTTGTATACATACAACTGAAAATATATTCATTCACATACACATGTGAAAATGCTCTCACACACACTACTGAAAATGCTCTCACACACACTACTGAAAATGCTCTCACACACACTACTGAAAATGCTCTCACATACACATGTGAAAATCTTCTCACACATACTACTGAAAATGCTCTCTCACACACTACTGAAAATGCTCTCTCACACACTACTGAAAATGCTCTCACACACACTACTGAAAATGCTCTCTCACACACAACTGAAAATGCTCTCTCACACACTACTGAAAATGCTCTCACACACACATGTGAAAATGCTCTCACACACACTACTGAAAATGCTCTCTCACACACTACTGAAAATGCTCTCACACACACTACTGAAAATGCTCTCTCACACACTACTGAAAATGCTCTCTCACACACTACTGAAAATGCTCTCACACACACTACTGAAAATGCTCTCACACACACTACTGAAAATGCTCTCTCACACACTACTGAAAATGCTCTCTCACACAATACTGAAAATGCTCTCTCACACACTACTGAAAATCCTCTCACACATACTACTGAAAATGCTCTCTCACACACTACTGAAAATGCTCTCACACACACTACTGAAAATGCTCTCTCACACACTACTGAAAATGCTCTCTCACACACTACTGAAAATGCTCTCTCACACACTACTGAAAATGCTCTCACACACACATGTGAAAATGCTCTCACACACACTACTGAAAATGCTCTCTCACACACTACTGAAAATGCTCTCTCACACACTACTGAAAATGCTCTCACACACACTACTGAAAATGCTCTCACACACACTACTGAAAATGCTCTCACACACACATGTGAAAATGCTCTCACACACACTACTGAAAATGCTCTCTCACACACTACTGAAAATGCTCTCTCACACACTACTGAAAATGCTCTCTCACACACTACTGAAAATGCTCTCACATGCACATGTGAAAATCCTCTCACACACACTACTGAAAATGCTCTCTCACACACTACTGAAAATGCTCTCTCACACACTACTGAAAATGCTCTCACACACACATGTGAAAATGCTCTCTCACACACTACTGAAAATGCTTTCTCACACACTACTGAAAATGCTCTCACATACACATGTGAAAATCCTCTCACACATACTACTGAAAATGCTCTCTCACACACTACTGAAAATGCTCTCACACACACTACTGAAAATGCTCTCACACACACTACTGAAAATGCTCTCACACACACTACTGAAAATGCTCTCACACACACTACTGAAAATGCTCTCTCACACACTACTGAAAATGCTCTCACACACACTACTGAAAATGCTCTCACACATACTACTGAAAATGCTCTCACATGCACATGTGAAAATGCTCTCACACACACTACTGAAAATGCTCTCACACACACATGTGAAAATGCTCTCTCACACACTACTGAAAATGCTCTCTCACACACTACTGAAAATCCTCTCACACATACTACTGAAAATGCTCTCTCACACACTACTGAAAATGCTCTCACACACACTACTGAAAATGCTCTCTCACACACTACTGAAAATGCTCTCTCACACACTACTGAAAATGCTCTCTCACACACTACTGAAAATGCTCTCACACACACATGTGAAAATGCTCTCACACACACTACTGAAAATGCTCTCTCACACACTACTGAAAATGCTCTCTCACACACTACTGAAAATGCTCTCACACACACTACTGAAAATGCTCTCACACACACTACTGAAAATGCTCTCACACACACATGTGAAAATGCTCTCACACACACTACTGAAAATGCTCTCTCACACACTACTGAAAATGCTCTCTCACACACTACTGAAAATGCTCTCTCACACACTACTGAAAATGCTCTCACATGCACATGTGAAAATCCTCTCACACACACTACTGAAAATGCTCTCTCACACACTACTGAAAATGCTCTCTCACACACTACTGAAAATGCTCTCACACACACATGTGAAAATGCTCTCTCACACACTACTGAAAATGCTTTCTCACACACTACTGAAAATGCTCTCACATACACATGTGAAAATCCTCTCACACATACTACTGAAAATGCTCTCACACACACTACTGAAAATGCTCTCACACACACTACTGAAAATGCTCTCACACACACTACTGAAAATGCTCTCACACACACTACTGAAAATGCTCTCTCACACACTACTGAAAATGCTCTCACACACACTACTGAAAATGCTCTCACACATACTACTGAAAATGCTCTCACATGCACATGTGAAAATGCTCTCACACACACTACTGAAAATGCTCTCACACACACATGTGAAAATGCTCTCTCACACACTACTGAAAATGCTCTCACACACACTACTGAAAATGCTCTCACATGCACATGTGAAAATGCTCTCACACACACTACTGAAAATGCTCTCACACACACATGTGAAAATGCTCTCTCACACACTACTGAAAATGCTCTCACACACACTACTGAAAATGCTCTCTCACACACTACTGAAAATGCTCTCACACACACATGTGAAAATGCTCTCTCACACACATGTGAAAATGCTCTCACACACACTACTGAAAATGCTCTCACACACACTACTGAAAATGCTCTCACACACACATGTGAAAATGCTCTCTCACACACTACTGAAAATGCTCTCACACACATGTGAAAATGCTCTCACACACACTACTGAAAATGCTCTCACACACACTACTGAAAATGCTCTCACACACACATGTGAAAATGCTCTCTCACACACTACTGAAAATGCTCTCACACACACTACTGAAAATGCTCTCTCACACACTACTGAAAATGCTCTCTCACACACTACTGAAAATGCTCTCTCACACACTACTGAAAATGCTCTCACACACACTACTGAAAATGCTCTCTCACACACTACTGAAAATGCTCTCTCACACACTACTGAAAATGCTCTCACACACACTACTGAAAATGCTCTCACACACACATGTGAAAATGCTCTCACACACACTACTGAAAATGCTCTCACACACACTACTGAAAATGCTCTCACACACACATGTGAAAATGCTCTCTCACACACTACTGAAAATGCTCTCACACACTACTGAAAATGCTCTCACATGCACATGTGAAAATCCTCTCACACACACTACTGAAAATGCTCTCTCACACACTACTGAAAATGCTCTCACACACACATGTGAAAATGCTCTCTCACACACTACTGAAAATGCTCTCTCACACACTACTGAAAATGCTCTCTCACACACTACTGAAAATGCTCTCACATACACATGTGAAAATCCTCTCACACATACTACTGAAAATGCTCTCTCACACACTACTGAAAATGCTCTCACACACACTACTGAAAATGCTCTCACACACTACTGAAAATGCTCTCACACACACTACTGAAAATGCTCTCACACACACTACTGAAAATGCTCTCTCACACACTACTGAAAATGCTCTCACACACACTACTGAAAATGCTCTCACACATACTACTGAAAATGCTCTCACATGCACATGTGAAAATGCTCTCACACACACTACTGAAAATGCTCTCACACACACATGTGAAAATGCTCTCTCACACACTACTGAAAATGCTCTCACACACACTACTGAAAATGCTCTCACATGCACATGTGAAAATGCTCTCACACACACTACTGAAAATGCTCTCACACACACTACTGAAAATGCTCTCTCACACACTACTGAAAATGCTCTCACACACACTACTGAAAATGCTCTCACACACACATGTGAAAATGCTCTCTCACACACTACTGAAAATGCTCTCTCACACAATACTGAAAATGCTCTCTCACACCCTTCTGAAAATGCTCTCACACACACTACTGAAAATGCTCTCACACACACTACTGAAAATGCTCTCACACACACTACTGAAAATGCTCTCACACACACTACTGAAAATGCTCTCACATGCACATGTGAAAATCCTCTCACACATACTACTGAAAATGCTCTCACATGCACATGTGAAAATCCTCTCACACACACTACTGAAAATGCTCTCACACACACTACTGAAAATGCTCTCACATGCACATGTGAAAATGCTCTCACACACACTACTGAAAATGCTCTCACACACACTACTGAAAATTCTCTCACACATACTACTGAAAATGCTCTCACACACACTACTGAAAATGCTCTCACACACACGTGTGAAAATGCTCTCACACACACTACTGAAAATGCTCTCACACACACATGTGAAAATGCTCTCACACACACTACTGAAAATGCTCTCACACACACTACTGAAAATGCTCTCACACACACTACTGAAAATGCTCTCACACACACTACTGAAAATGCTCTCACACACACATGTGAAAATCCTCTCACACACACTACTGAAAATGCTCTCACACACACTACTGAAAATGCTCTCACACACACTACTGAAAATGCTCTCACACACACTACTGAAAATTTCGATAGAAACGGAAGGCATTTCAGTAGAAACGGAAGTTGGCTGATTATCGCGAGATTTAACGGCAGTCAAAAGCGTTGCTATGGTGATGTGTATCGGCACCCTGCACTAGAAATTTCCCAGAAGTCTCTACGAAAAACCAGTGTGGATCGATGTAGAGGGATGCATTGGGATTGACAAAATCTCGCGTGATTGGGCGGTTTGAATTGTGCTGCGGGCGGGAACGGGCGGCAGAAAAAAAACCCGCGGGAATCATCATGAATCATGAATATATATTAGCGGACCACGTTAGGCTGTGCGGCTTTTGGAGTCTTATGTACTGAAGCTCTGTGAAAGCACCAGGTAGAGACGCCTAATGACCACTGTCATCTAACCTGTTGTTGGGGGTGTGCAACGCCCCGCCCCGCCTATTAGAAATTGTGTTCTTTAAAGCCTGATACCGCGGTCGCGTGTGGGCGGAGCTACCAGCTAGAGGTTATGGTCTGATCGCTGCATGGAGCGATGTGTGCATCAATGCATGGTAGAAACTGAGAATGTGGAGAGATCAGGTTTATTATCTTGAAGAGTTCTACTTGGTAATCATGTTTCCATGTTTGAGTTCATAAAATCATCCCAGGGAAAGTCTCTGCTTCAACTCCCGCAGGGAAAGCTGCGTCTCAATCTGACAGGGTTTGAAGCCAAAGCCCCTCCCCCGCCTATTTACCTGCTTCTCCTCTCTACCTGTTCACCTGTTCACATCCTCTGCAGCTGAGAGTTGTTTTTCCCCGCGCTCCTCAGTGTATTCCACAGAGAGCACGCACGATAGTTGGGGCAGCAGAAGGATGAAAGAGCTGTGACTCTATCTGGCAACACTGCACTGGATGAGGAAGGAAGGAGCAGGTTTCCTGGCAGGGACATGATGTCAATTGATAAAGCAGAAAAGAACCTCAAACGAGCTTCATCGTGAGACACGCATGGTGTTCAGATCGGCGTGCCGATGCCCAACTGAGGCCAGAACAGCAAAAACGGGAAATGGCTGAAGCTAAAAAAAAAAGTATTTTTCCATCAGGAAAAAATTAATTAATAGATTTTCAACTCTGTTGAACCCTTACAATGTTTTTTTTTACTTTGACCTGCATCTTTACCAGCTGGTTTAGCGCGCTTCAGGCCGTCTGTCTGCGCGCGGACACACGCACGCTTTAAACCGAACAGGATTTGTGAAAATATATTTAATAATTAAGTTGCACATTACACAAAAGAGGAATGCATGAAAAGATGAGGCTGGAGGAGGGACATGAATCTCTTTAATACTATCAATACCAATACCTGTTTTTTTTCCTGCGGGGCGGGGGACGATGCAAAATGATCTCACGAAAAACGGTTGAATTATTGCCATGAACACAGACAGATTCATATTCAAAGCCATTTTTAGTAAGGTGTGAGAAAACTACAGAAGAAAATGCCTCCTCGCAAGAGCCGGTTAATCGTTCAGTGGCACAAAAACAAAAAATAAATATTGCCATGAATAAATAACTTGGGGGTTTATTTATGAACAAATACATTAAATCAACACCAAAGTGTTTGTAATTTAATTATTTATAAATCAGCCACGTTTTCCATGATCAGAACAGAGCAGTCTTTGTAAAATGTCCATATTTATTGTGTTTTTACTCTGACAAATAGGTGTCATTCTCTGCGTTAAATAGGAGTAGTTCGCCTCCAGACCAGGTGGTGGCGGTAATGCGCCAATTTGTTTTCGTGTCAAGCACCTTATGAACAACACCCGAAAGAAAAAAGTAGTGAGCATGGATGTCCAAATTGCTTTTAAAATTCAGAGAACTATATAGAGAACTATATAGTGCTGCAGTATATAGGGTTTTTTGTAATTAGGGATTAGGGCAGGAATTCGGACACAGGTTCGTTTCCACTGAAATGCCTTCCGTCGACCAACTTCGTTTCTAACAAAGTTTAAAAAAAAACTGTCTCTACCGAAATGCCTTCCATCTTTTCTATTGAAAATTTCAGTAGTATGTGTGTGAGCATTTTCAGTAGTGTGTGTGAGAGCATTTTCACATGTGTGTGTGAGAGCATTTTCACATGTGTGTGTGAGAGCATTTTCACATGTGTGTGTGAGAGCATTTTCAGTAGTGTGTGTGAGAGCATTTTCACATGTGTGTGTGAGAGCATTTTCAGTAGTGTGTGTGAGAGCATTTTCAGTAGTGTGTGTGAGAGCATTTTCACATGTGTGTGTGAGAGCATTTTCAGTAGTGTGTGTGAGAGCATTTGACATGTGTATGTGAGAGATTTCACATGTGTATGTGAATGAATATATTTTCAGTTGTATGTATACAAGCATTTCACTAGTGTGTGTGAGAGATTTCATATGTGTTTATGAATGCTAATTCTGAATAATGTCCTACACGGCACCTCATACAGGAGACCCATTTATCGGATTCATTGAATCACCTCATGTGCTGCTTACAATTTCCAGTTATATATTCTGCCAGTTACAACGCCAAACAACGAGGAGTTGCTGTTTTAATTAATAAAAATCTTAACTTTACTCATAAGGAAACAGTTACTGATCCAGAATGCAGATTTGTAATCATTAATATATCCATTCAAAATAAGGACTTCTGTATAGCGAGTGTTTATGGCCCTAATGTTGACGACTCTTCCTTCTTTCACAGATTCTTCACCTCACTCTCAGTTCACTCTGACTCCACAATCATTAGGAGGAGACGTCAACCTTGTTTTGGACCCTGAACTTGACAGACTCAGCACAGCAGCAAACCAGCGTACATGGTGGTCTGCAAGAATTCTAAAGCAGTACATGAATGATTTGGGTCTCTGCGACGCGTGGCGCTCATGTCACCCAAGCACTAAAGGGTTCACCTTTTTCTCTCCAGTTCACCACTCACACTCCCGTTTAGACTATTTATTAATCAGTAACTCTCTTTTAAAAAATATATAAAGTTCCAATATCCATCCAATTATTATCAGTGATCATGCACCAGTCTCTGTAAATATTTCTAGGGAAATATCCACACCCTCAGGTACAACCTGGAGGTTTAATACGTCCCTGTTATGATTAGGTTCTTATGATCCGTCCATACAATGAAGGGCTGCTCGGCTCCCTCCAACCAGTGACGCCACTCTTCTAGTGCCAGCTTGATGGCCAGAAGTTCACGGTTTCCCACGTCGTAGTTCTGCTCTGCTGGGGATAGTTCCCGGGAAAAGAAGGCACATGATTTAAGTTTGCCTGTGTTGGCTTCCTTCTGGGAGAGGACGGCTCCCACTCCAGAGTCCAAGGCCTCCACTTCCACCACGAATTGCCGAGAGGGATCAGGTTAGACGAGGACGGGGGCTGTGACAAACAGACTCTTCAATTTTTCAAAAGCTCGTTGAGCCTCGGAGGACCAGATAAAAGGATGGTTCGTGGATGTGAGCCGTGTAAGGAGTGCGGCAATACTACTATAGTTTCTTATAAAGCGTCTATAGAAATTAGCGAACCCCAGGAAATGTTTTAATTTCTTACGGCTTTCTGGGGGCACCCAGTTAGCGACTGCCTCGATTTAAAAGGGATCTGGTCGAATGCAACCGGCTTCGATGATGTAGCCTAGGAACTGAACCGTGGTGGCATGGAATTTGCATTTCTCGCTTTTAACAAAAAGACGATTCTCTAGCAATCTCTCGAGTACGAGACGTACGTGGTGTTCATGCTGAACTAAATCATGGGAGTAAATAAGGATGTCATCGAAATAAACGAAAACAAAACGATTACGGAAATCACGAAGAACGTCATTAACTAACCTCTGGAAGACTGCTGGGGCGTTGGTGAGGCCGAAGGGCAGGACTAAGTATTTGTAAGTAAGTAAGTATTTGTAATGCCCCAGAAGGGTGATGAAGGCAGTCTTGAGTATTTGAGTATTTCAATGAGTATTTGTCTTTGACTGTGATCTGGTTTAATTCACGGTAATCGATGCATGGTCTGAGTGAATTATCTTTTTTTTCTACAAAGAAAAACCTCGCTCCAACAGGGGAAGAAGAAGCTCGGATGTGGCCCAGGGAAAGCGCTTCCTGTACATATTGTTCCAAAGCACCCCTCTCGGGACCGGATAGATTAAATAGATGCCCCTTAGGAAGAGGGGCACCCGGCAGGAGCTTGATTGCACAATCGTAAGGTCTATGCGGCGGAAGAGCGCTAGCCTTAGACTTACTGAAAACGTTCTTGAGGTCGTGATAACAAGGAGGAATATTGGTAAGATCGCCCTGACAGGAACTTTCAACGTCATGAGAAGGTATATTGGGAACGGTAGACAGTAAACAATTGGCGAGACAGTAAGGGCTCCATTGAGTGACAGTCCCTTGAGACCAATCGAATTGAGGGTTATGGAATTTTAACCAGGAAACACCCAACACTATGGGGGTATGAGCTGACTGGGTGACGAGAAAACGGATAGATTCCCTATGGTTACCTGACATGATGAGCAGGATGGGCTTAGTGCGGTGTGTGATGCATGACAGGTGTTGACCGACCAGACTGGAAGCTTCGATGTGGATGTCAAGGGGCTCTGTGGGGATTGACAAAAGTTTCACTAACTGGTGATCAATAAGGCTCTGCTCGGCCCCAGAATCAATGAGAGCATGTAAACTGTGTACAAGGAGATTACAACAAAGCTTGACAGGAATAAAAAAAAACTCTTTACCAGAGTCCTTGGTAATCAGCTCCCCTCGCGGCCTGTCAACTAGCGAGGGGCTTGGAAGTTTAAACGGATCGGACTTGAGGATACTAAGTGCCCCTTAGCTCCACAATAGAAACAAGTTCCTTCTTCAGGTCTTTTGCAACGCTCCTCCTCTGATAGTCTCGACTGGCCGATCTGCATAAGTTTGTCCGGAGGTTTAGGGGACATGGACACCGCAGTGTGAAGGTTATGGTAGGCGAGAGGAACATTGAACGGTTTAGCGGTTGAGCGAGAGGGGAGGTGTGTTCGTTCTTTTTGACGCTCTCGTAGTCTGAGGTCCGAACATAGCGCCGCCGAAACCAACTCTTCGAACGAACGCGCGAGATGGTCTTTAATTTGTTCGTTAAGAGATTGGTAGAAGATACCTTTCAGGGCAACGTCGGGCCAGCCAGCTTCAACAGCTAAGATACGGAAGTCGATGACATGGTCAGAGACGGGTCGGCTCCACTGTTTAAGTGCGAGAAGTTGCCGGGTAGCTTCTTCCTGCTTCCCGGGTTGGTCAAAGATGAGGCGGAACTCGTTGATGAAATGTTCATAACAGAGGGATTGGCGGAGAGAAAGGCGTGAGCCCACTGGAGTGCTTTATTCCGTAGTGAGTTTATTACGAGGTTTTTTTTACTATGATCGGTTTGATAGTGCCGGGGGGCTTGCTGACAAATCAGTTGGCACTGCAGTAAAAAACCTCCGCAGGCCTCCACGTCACCTGAATAAGGTCCTGGCTGGAGTCGGATGTTTTTTGGTGTGGTGGTAGATCCGGAAGTGGAATTTACCAGTTCGATCGGAGCCGGGACTGCGGGAGTCAAAACATGGGCAAAATGTCCAGATAAATCATGTTAAGTCTGATTTATGGTCAAACCGTCTAGGCGATGAAAAAGGTCCTGCTGGGCGGCTGACATCTTGGAAAGAACGTCCGCTTGACGTCCGAGCATTATGCCTTGGTGAGTAACGGCTTGGCTGAGTCCTTCCGGGTCAGCTGGATCGGTATAATGGCCAGTCCGTTCTATCATGGCTAAAGAACACCTTTTCGATCCACGATCCAGACGCTGAAACCTGGAGGAAACACAGGAGAAAGCGAGAGTTGCAGGTAAGAGGATTTAATGCGGAGGACAAAAAAAGGCAGGAGGTCTGGATACCTGGCTTCCCCAGAGCGAAACAAAGAGTTTGGTGACGTCACTGGTGGATCCCTTTGCTGTTCTCCAGAGAGTTGTTGTCGGCGGAGGTCCCAGAGGGGGAGACAAAACGGCAGAGGCTCGAGGTGTACCAAGGAGTGCAGGCAGGAGGAGGGTTCTCGGCAGAGACAGCTTCAGACGACCAATCGTGGCATTGGGTTCCTGAGGGTAAGTACAGAATGGAATTAGGCGTGAAAAAACGTAACTTGAGAACATGAACAAGATTAGAGGGCCAACTCTGCACCATCAGGGGCAACGGACTGGCGAAGACTGATGATCCAGGAGCTCCTTAAGAAGGCGGATGAGTAGATGAGGTGAGTGGTCGCAGCTGGGCTGAATCAGCAGCCAAGCGGAGAGGAGAGGGGGAGGAGTCTGACAGAAGCACCATATCAGAAGTCTTAAAGTTGAGTCATGGCATCTGGACTTCAAATTGTCTTCCCTGGAACATGATGAAGCCCCTTGAATGAGTTGGTGAAACGCTGCAAGGAAGAAGATTTTAAGTTTAAATTCAATGACTCAACATCAAGACAGTGTCACTTTCAGCAACTCCACAAGAAGCTAAACAAATTCACATAAAGCCTTCGCCACTCATACGGGCGGTTGACCTGCGTGGGTTTTTTCGGTTGAGGGTCATGTAGAGGAGTGGCTGCATCTTAGGGAGAGTTTGTCTTGCAGCTCCCTTGAGGCTCCAACAGCTACCAAGGGATGTCATAAAAGTGGGATGTACCACTGTTGTGTGTGTAGAAAGTGTAACATGAAATTTTTGCAAGGCATGGAAGTTGTGGTGGAAGTTATGCGCACAAATAATGCTGTTGTTGTCATGACGTCAATGACGTGGCAGACCCAGACGCTGAAACCCGGATGTAATTTCAGACCAGGAAACCTTGGAACAGATTTATTTTAAATGTCCAAGAAACTGTAGCGTGTGGGAGCCGGTTTAGCTTGTGCTGGTGTGCGGCACCTTCCGTCCGTGAAACCAGGGTTCGAATCCGGGCTGCATCCTGTTCCCTTCTCTACTTCTGTGTGCCGGTTCCAAGCACTGATTGATTGAGAGGGTTGCGTCAGGAAGGGCATCCGGCTTAAAACAATGCCAAGTTAACCATGCGACTCGTCCTCGGCAGGAAGGATGATTCGCTGTGGCGAACCCTGATGGGAATAAGCCGAAAGAGAAAGAAGTCCAAGAAACTGTAGCGTAAGATTTGAGAGATTTTGGTAGTAGCTCCTGGAAGACCGCCATAGGGGTCAGGACTGGAACCTTGAGGATGGGTTAGAGAGAGGGCTCTCCTGAAAAGGCCTGATTTGCGAGACGTGGAAGGAGGGATGTACCTTAAGAGCCGCTGGGAGCCATAGACGAACACAGGTAGGATTTATAACTCGTTGGTATAGGGACCGATTTAACGAGGCACCAGTTTGCGTGACGTGGCCTGGATGGGAATATTCCGTTATGAGAGCCAAACCATCTGACCTGGCTGGTAAGTGGGCCCCACCACCCTGCGACGATTGGCGATTCGCCAGTTGCTCTCCCTGGTGCGCAGGGGAGCTGGTCTGGTGCCAAATATGTTGGACATGCTGGAGATTGTGCTGGACCGAGGGCACTGCCAATAGAGCTCCTGGGAAGGGAACAGAGGTGGTGAGTTCCCGAGGGAGGCTTCAAACGGAGATATCCTGGTGGCCATGGACGGATGATTATCGTGTGCATATTTGATCCACACCAGAAACTTGCACCAGTCAGATGGGTTTTGGGCCGCCAGGCAACGAAGAGCAGCCTCGAGCTCCTGGTTTGGTGGTTCTGCCTGCCCATTGGATTGGGGGTGATAACCCGAGGTCAAGCTGACCATCGCACTAAGGGCAGAGCAGAAGGCCCTCCAAACCTGGGACACGAATTGAGGCCCCAGTCGGAAACAATGTCCATGGGTATCCCGTGGTGACAGAAAACCTTCCGAACCAGGAAGTCTGCCATTTCAGTGGCTGTAGGAAGCTTGGGAAGAGGAATAAACTGTGCTGCCTTAGAGATACAATCAATGATGGTGAGGATGATGGTGTTACCTTGCAAGAAAGTTAGGCCAGTGACGAAGTCCATTGCAAGGTGGGACCATAGACGATTGGGGACAGGCAAAGGATGTAGCAGACCAGCCGGTGGAGAGTTGGAGGACTTAGAACGAGCACAGATATTGCAGGCGGAGATAATTTCTCTGACATCTCGTTCCATGGAGGGCCAAAAAAACCTGCCTTTGAGGAGGTTGAGAGTTCTTTGGACCACACCATGGCAGGGAATGCGGGACGTGTGTCCCCAGACTAGGACGTCCGATTGAAGCGATGAGGGGACATATAAAGTGTTAGCAGAAGTGGGAGGATGATTAGGCTCTTCGTTTTGGTGAGGTTCCCTATGATGTAGGATGGAGGAATTATAGGAGCAGTTTCCTGGTTGTCACTGGTGCTGTGTATGCAAGAGAGGGCGTCCGGCATGACGTTTCTGCTGCCTGGTCTGTAGGTTATGGTAAATGAAAACCGGTCAAAAAAGAGGCACCAACGGGCTTGGCAAGAGTTCAATCTTTCAGCGGTACGGAGATAAGCCAAGTTTTTATGATCCGTCCATACTATAAAGGGTTGTTCAGCACCCTCAAGCCAGTGGCGCCACTCCTCCAAGGCGAGTTTCATGGCTAGTAGCTCTTGATTGCCCACATCGTAATTTTGTTCGGCTGCGGGAGAAAAAAGCGCAAGGGTCAGTTCATTCATTCAGTTTGCCAGAGGTGCTTTCACGTTGGGATAGGACAGCTCCTATGCCAGAATCAGAGGCATCCACTTCGACTATGAACTGACGCTGGGGATCGGGCTGGATAAGAATGGGAGCTGAGATAAATAACCCCTTGAGCTTATCAAATGCAGCTTGAGCCACAGTGTTCCAAATAAACATTTTTTTGACAGAAGTAAGTTGAGTAAGGGGAGCAGCAATGCTACTATAATTTCTAATGAACCAGTGATAGAAATTAGCAAAGCCAAGAAAACGCTGTAGTTGTTTCCTGGTTTCAGGGGGTTCCTAGTTAGAGACGGCAGAAACTTTGGCAGGGTGGGGACGAATGTTACCTGCCTCAATGATGAACCTGAGAAAAGATACAGTAGACACATAAAACTCGCATTTCTCCGCTTTAACAAATAACTGGTTCTCCAGGAGACGTTCGAGAACCTGACGGACATGGTGGTTATGCTGATCCTGATCCCGTGAGTAACTGAGAATATTGTCAAGGTAGACGAAAATGAAACGATTCAAAAAATCGCGGAGAACATCGTTCACGAGATGTTGGAAGATGGCGGGGGCATTGGTTAGCCCGAAAGGCATCAACAGATACTCAAAATGTCCTAACAGGGTATTGAATGCAGTTTTCCAATCGTCCCCCTCCTTCATATGGACCAAATGATAAGCATTGCGGAGATCTAACTTTGAAAAAACACGTGGTCCCGGAACGGAGTCTAAAGCGGAGCTAATGAGAGGAAGAGAATATTTGTTTTTAACAGTTATTTCATTAAGTTCGAGATTGTCGAAGCAGGGACGCAAAGACTTATCTTTCTTCTGGACGAAAGTGACAGTTGGCAGTTTGCATGGTGTCCATGACAGTTGTATGGTGTCTTTACACACACTCCTGTCGTTAGTAAGGTTATGTACTGGCTGCTTATTGACCGCATGCAAATGCCTCATGCAGTGGGGTGTGCACGTGATACGGAAGTGTCAGTAGGACATACAAACTACACTCTAATTGTCTAATGTCTTCAGAAACGTGCATTCAAGTGGACACCTCCAATAAAAAGTGTATTTAAACGTGTATATGCGCGGTTAGGGCTTCAGCGTTCAAGCGCGTTTTAGGGCTCAATATACACAACACATGCACACTGAAAGTTAAACGAGTTTAATTTTGACCAATCAGGGACTCAGATTTGGAAGTGACGTAAGGGTAGCATCCTTTTGAAAACACGGAAGTGCCAACCGTCTGAAAATTGATCTTAAAGGAGAAATTAATAATGGCAGTTTGTGCCAGACCATTTATATTTGTGGTCCTCATTTTATTAGGGGTTTTCTGTCTTACTTTTAAATACATTGTAGTTTAGTTTTATCGTTGAAGTGTGTGCTTTAGCTTCATTTGAACTTTGAAGATGCATCCCGACCTCACATTCTTGAGAAATGACCTACTGACTCCAGCTGTCAGCTTTTCTTCTTCAGATTACGGGAAGCCTTTAATCTTTTGGTGCCATTTAGCAGACTAAGCAGTAATTTAGACGCCACGATCATTCAAACCATATGTGGGACAGATTAAATCACTGGGAACCTTTTCCTGTGTCTGGTTTCAAGTGGAGAACAAAAGGCTGAACTTTAACCCAGAGGCTCTTGCAGTTCCTGCCGTCAATCTGATTCGAGATGGACTGGATCCGGGATGTGACTTTCAACTATTGGCTGATGGACAAAGGCGGATCATCTGTGAGCTAATCCGAGTGTTCCGGGGCGGAGATTCGGCCGCCATATTCCATGAAGGAGGAGGGAGCCCAAAATCGCCGTTAAAACTCCCAGTGGAGTACTATTTTGTTGTTCTCTTCTCTCTTGTGGCTTTCATGTAAAATGCATGTAACTTCTTGCGTTTTGTAGGCCTTCTAAAATGAGGACCCAGATCTATAAAATAAAATATAAAATATGAGGTATATGATGCATTTTGTCCGGACAAAATACGACTGTAACAATAGACAATACGACAACAGACAACGGTGACGATTTGACTTGACAACAGAGGTTAAAATGACTTAAATGTGGATGAATGGAATTAAATGTATGAGATTTTGGAAAGTATGGAATGAAAAATTGTTTGAAATCGATGAATTTTAACTTTATTTTCCACATTTCCCGGTGTATTGTGTTCTCTATGGCCGCAGCCATCTTGTTTACGTTTTCCCGGTTGAATGGACCAATGACGAGACGTTTTAGTTGCTTTCGAATGTATCCACAGCTCTGATTGGTATTGTCTGTACCACGTGGTCAGCATGACGGGGTCCTAGAAACCAAAATGGCGTTGACGGCTATGATGGACTTTGTTCGTACCATGTGGTTAGCGAGGCGGCATCCCTAGCGATCAAAATGGCCTATCGGCGCTAAACTTTCACAAACAAAGCTGAAGAATTTGTGGTCTAATTTGTGGTAAAATAATGGCGGGAATCGTCATTATTGAGCGTGGTCAAGACCTCAGTTGTGAGAAGACGATAAAAAGTACATTTAAGCGATTTGATTGGAAGAAAAGTGTTTGGTGGTTTAGAATCAGACTCCCTTAAAACAGAATGCTTACAGTGTTTGACTTGGTTTGTATGTTTGTTTTGATATTTCCCAGATTACAGTATTTTCACGACCATAGGGCGCACCGGATGTTAGGGCGCGGTCTCAGTCACCGGGGATTTTTCCGTCTTTGACACATACAAAAGGCGCACCGGTGTTAAGGCGCGGGCACGTTAACGCCCCGTTCAGAACCTCAGCGCTTCTAGAGTGGGTTAATAAAACATCCAGTCTCTGATTTTTTTAGAAGAAACATTTTTATCTTGTTACTGTTCTCCTAACTGATCAGAAACTGAATGGTCGCTCATTTGCAGCACTCTTGTCTCCCTTCCTCCTTACAAGCGCTAAACACACAGCACACACACAGACGCTGCGTGTGCGTGTGCCGTCTCCTTTCTTCCTTTCTATGCGCTAGAAAACGGAGCTGCTTTCAGCACACACACATACACAGAAACACAGAAACAGACTTGCGGGTGTCCTTTCTTCATATGTGCTGGCGAAAACCTGCTCCTTTCAGCACACACATACACACTAACTTTACACACAACACATTAACTTAACACACAACACATTAACTCACAACACAACACATTAACTCACAACACAACACATTAACTCACAACACAATAACTCACAACACAACACATTAACTCACAACACAACACATTAACTCATAACACAACACATTAACTCACAACACAACACATTAACTCACAACACAACACATTAACTCACAACACAATAACTCACAACACAACACATTAACTCACAACACAACACATTAACTCACAACACAACACAATAACTTACAACACAACACATTAACTCACAACACAACACATTACCTCACAACACTTTAACTCACAACGGAAGTAAAGCAGAAATTGAAGTGCTTTTATTCTGAAATGTCCACTGGGCTGAGAGGCTAACTACTCAACAGAAGGTAATGTCACAGTGAGCTGTGGAGGGAGCATGTTATTGCTACAAGAGAAGCTAGTGTTGCCAGAAACTTTCTCTTTATTAAGATTCTCCTTATACACACAATATGAACGCACACTCCTCCCTCCCACCCCTCTCTGTCGCTGCACTTTCCTCTCCTTTCTTCCGCTCCCTCCCCTCACACATGCACGTGCGGTCCCCAGCACACATGCGCGCGCGCACGCACGCACACACAATGAATGAAAGAAGGCCGGTCCGCTGAAGAAATATTCAATAATGTCTGTCCTCCTTTTATTAGATCAGGAGAAAGAAGTATACACAGCTTTCGTTGAGTTTTTCCCCCTACTGGACTGATTTAGCACCCTATCCGATGATTTTTCAAAATAAAAGATAGTTCAGACTAATAATAAAAGGATTGATAAACACACACACCGACCGCTCCATGTAGCGATCAGACCATAACTTTCGCTGGTGGCTCCTCCTACACGCAGCCGCAGTGTCAGGCTTTAAAGAACACAATTTCTAAGAGGCGACGCGTTGCACCCCCCCCCCCCCAACAACAGCCATTCATAGTATGGACCGATCACAAGAACCTGGCTTATCTCCGTTCCGCCAAGAGACTGAATTCCAGGCAAGTTCGATGGTGTTTATTTTTTGATCGCTTCCAATTTACTATCACCTACAGACCCGGATCTCGTAATGTCAAGCCCGACGCCCTGTCCCGGAAATACAGCCCCTCTGAACAGCCCACCTCCACTATCCTTCCGTCCACCTGCATCATTGGAAACATTATTCATCATTGAAAACGCGCATTCAGCCGGTGAAGCCCGCAACCGGAATTAAAAAAACGTGCATAGCGTCGCGTGAACGGGAGATCTGAACGCGGAAGCCCGGAATTCGGGTTGTCGTGCGTTTGCTTTGCATAGAGTTTTTAATGAAAGTGGCTGCTTGAACGAGATTCTACCGTGGCTGGTTCAATTCAAATGCAACACCGGCAAATCTTCCGCAACCCAGGAGAATGACAGCTAGTTAGCAAAATCGGCTACACTCCTCCCCCGCCACATGCAGACCAAAGCCCACAACAAAATACAATAAACTGAGCAATCACTCACATGGCCAGTGACTCAATATCATAACATCGGCACCAGGAACTAAAGAATCTGCCAACATCTTTACATCTCTTACAAGATGACCAGAATCAATGAGAACCGGAACTAATACGACCAATCAAAACCGAGATCGTGATGTCGCGTCCCACAATTCCCCGAAAACGGACAAAACCTTTGTAACAAAACGGCTCAATTACGTCAGTAATAAAGAAAAGTACCATTAGTGCTGTCTATGAGTCTATGATAGCGGCAAGATAGCACTCAAAATCGAGTAAAACTATATACGATCAACATTAGGGGGGGGGGGGGGGGGTGACATTACGCACAAGGCACAAAAAATAGGTACATTTTACCCGCCGTTTCACAAACACAGGGATTGTATTCCTCAATCCACGACAGACCCAGGGTTGACCAGAGTTTTTAAGTTAGACTTATTAAATAAAACTATAAATCCCCAATAAATATATATATATTTAAAGACTTGTTCAAGTTTGACGGAGTTGGCGCGCATTTTAAGCTAGGTTTTCACTCGACCATGCTCGTTAGCCGTCTAGTGATTGGTGCCAAACTAGCTAAAATACTGCGGGAAACAACCAACAACACTATTTGACATCATATATTTTTGGAAAAGGAACTAAAAAAGTTAATACACAATAAATATGCTTACCGTAGTTTTCGATGGCAAATGAGACGTTGACCAGAAATTCCAGGAATGGTTTGGTTCAAATGTGAAGAGGTGGGCGGAGCTTCTGGAGTTACGTTAACTCTACATCTTTTAACACCAGATTTTGTCACCAACACTAGGTGGCGTTTTACTCATTACATTGTTAGAACATTTCTAAAAGAGTAAATGAACTTTAACACTGCATATTTAACACTGCAAAATTTACTGTGTATGAACTGTGGTAGTTAGTACTAAAGGACAACCAGTTTTGGTTTGCATTTAAGTTTGAAAGATAAAGATGTTAGTATATTTTAGCGATTGTATGTTTTGCAGCTTTAAGGAAAAGTTTGGGTTGTAGGATTGTTACTTTTAGCAATTATCTAGATTCTTTTTAGGACCAGCAAGTCCTTAATTACAAGTCAAACTATGATGCTTCAATTGGTCTTAGTTTCTTGATAAAGACCTGAATAACTAGCTGCCAGAATGTACCAGAATGTGTCTTAAAAAGTGTATTTTTAAACGTTTTTCTCTGCACCAGTTATAAGGGAATTTTTTCTTTGCTAGGCTTTAATCACTGATCAACTGACTCTTGCAGCCACGGCGTTGGCATGGAAACTGAACATGGCACTAACAAATTTTCTGAATTTTTGTCCCAAGCAGTACATAGCTTCAATGTTGCGGGAAAGGCGGTCCAGATGGGAGAAAAGAGCAGACCCCTCCCGAACCCTCATAAATCTTCATGCAGAACACTCTTCTGCATCAGGCGTGAGAAAGCATGAGCAGATGCTCACACCTCCCCCCACAGACTTCAGTTAGCCAGAAAGGAGCCGAGTCAGGAGTGACTAACCCTGAGGTCAGATAACTCCTTCAATCATGTGAAGGTATGACTGCACACTTGGAGGTAAACCACAGGACAGAGGGAGGAGTGGAGCAGCTGAAAGAATCCACACAGGATAAAGGTGTTTAAAAAAAAAGAAAATAACATGAATTTTGAGTTTGATGCCCTCAGAGACAGTAGCAATGAGGTGTCATGCTCAGCCATGACCTGGGGCAGGTGACTAGGCAGATATCCTGGGAGACATGGGCCACCCAGAGGACACCCCCCCCCCCCCCCCCCCCCAGCAGCAGCTGGAGATGGATGCTTCATCTGTGCCACTACAACGTTTCCAACACCATCATACACCGACCAGAGGCAGAGGGCGTGGCAGGAAATGGACAGTACCCACGACCACTCCAAGCCCCTCCTCCATCGAGGCATGAATCACAGGGGTGGCAAAACCAGACAGTAACACTTGGTGATGCGGATGCCATGGTCTCTTTCAAACTCAGAGGAGCCAGCATTTTATGTTCTCCAGATGGTAGACAGATCACCTTCCAGAATGGACATGTTCTGATCCGATGCTGTGCCACACAATATGAGGGACAGTGGTTCCTGCAGCTTCAACCACAGCTAACCCCCACTGCAGACATTTACTGGACATTGTTGGATCCAGAGGCCCCTGAAAAGCCAGGTGTGTTTCGTGAATTTCCGCCTCCGGATGGCCTGACCTGTACACTCTATTATGACAGAGAGGATAATTTACAGTACCAGGAAGTATTCAGTAGGTAGAAGGCCACACGTATTTGAACTACACTGACATATATTGGCCCTGAGGGTGAGCAGCTTATTGTGCATTCATACACTCATAAATGCAATGGTACTGGCTGTCAGACACAACTGTACCTCACATAGCATTAGAATTCTCCCTGGTCATGAGGCTCGGCAACTCGGTCCTATGACTAAGCAGGGCGATAACAACACAGATTGGCAATATTGTGTTTTTTCAGGTGTTCCATTTTCTCCCTCAATAAAAATGTATAGGTTAACTTTGCCTCCAACGACAAAATCCTCAGTTCTAGAGCATGTCTGCATTGCCAGACATCACGGTAGAGAGAAAACAGATCATGAAGATGCAGAGACGCTGTTAAAACGCTCCCTTCCTCTTTATGCTCCACAGGTTCTTTTTTTTTTTTAACTTGTCCTGTCCAACAGCTGGGCAGACAGATGAGAGCTGAAGGCCTCTTGTGTTGGACATATATTCTACTTTTACAACAGGGGTTATGAATCTTCTGACAAACCAGAAGTTGCCAATGGCCCCGCACGCCCCACCAAGGATGGGGTAGGGAACAGATGGTCCACGGTCCCACCTTCCTTGCGACATGACTGTGTGCGTGTGTGTTAGTGAGGGTGTGTGTGCGTGTGTGTGTTTAGGTTTCAATGTATATTTTGAGCAGGGGACACCAACCTTTTCGAGACTGAGGGCTATTTCATGGGCACTAAGTGGTATGAAGGGCGCCACAGGACCCGTTTACTAAAAACCTCGGGGGGGGGGCCCGCACACGCAAACACAATTTTTATTGAACACACTAAAGCTTAACTTTTAAACCTTTAAAACTTTAACTTAACTTTAACTTTTTAAACATAAATGTGAAAATTATGCTTAGGTCTCATATAACATCAAAAACTAAATTACAGAACTCATCACTGGATTACTCCAAAAATATTTGGAATTAAAAATTCTCCAAAATCCTCAAAACTTTCATAAACAAATTGTCTATTGTTTCTTTATGGTCTGAAAAAGTGCAGCTGTTTTTCAGCCTGCATTACCTGCTGTCTTTATTTATACGTTACTATCGCTAACTAAACAACCGTAAAAATAAATGTATATGGAAAAATACACACAAGTATTAAAAATGTCCGCAATATTTACAAAATATGAATAAAATTATTTAAAATTACAATGAGTCCATTAATCAGAAAGTCCAGATTTTTTTCAATTAATTGCAATCGAATTTTAATTGTATTCCAATTTAAAGGGTTAATGATGATATTTTTGGATTTGAGCCAATCATGAAAAGAAAACCAAAACTCTTTTACTTGAAAATATTCAAAGAAACGATGTTCCACAGTTTCTACATCATTTCCACAAAAGACACAAAGATCACTGTCCCAGTTAAAGCGAGAATGTAAAAAATGATTGGAAGGGTAAATATCATTTAACGGGAATGCTCAATCTTCACTAATTCTTAAAGGTGAAACCTCACACTAATGGATTACTCAACCGTCTCAACCTATTCTCTAAATTTTTACATTACATGAATCATAAGAATGTCAAGACATTATGTAATTTATTTGATCTATTTAAACTTTTGCAATAGAATCTTCTTTTTATTGATTATTTTTTTAAGTTGTATTAATAATAATAATCCATTTTATTTAAAGCGCCTTTCAAGAAACCCAAGGACACTTTACAAAACAAAGGTTAAGGTTATATTTGTTTTCGTATTTGTTTTTTGGTCTTGTCATTGACAGACATGCCATGATCGATTGTTGAATATTTGCTTCAATTAAAAAAAAAAAAAAAAAAAATGGTGCATTCCCTGTGGGCGCCACAAGGGGTGCTCGGGTCCGCATGGGCACCCGCGGGCACAGGGTTGGTGACCCCTGATTTTGAGGATTAGAGGGTGGGTGCACTAAGGGGGTGCAGCTGGTAGACTGTCCCCCGGTGGTCGAACAGCTGTCCCCCAGGCCCCCCCAGCAAACCCGCCCAGGACCCCCAGCCCCGGGGCCCCATCCCTGAGGCACCGACGCCCCAGGCCCAGCACCACCCACCCCACACAGAAAGGGAGGAGCCAGAAGTTTAAATATTGCTGCAGTTCAAGTTTGAACACAAAGAAATCAGGTTTCAGGTATTGGAAAATTTGTTTTTGTGTATATGAAATTTAGCCATAAATAATAAGATGTTTACACAAAAGAAAGCATCACGGTGTTTGACATCAAAGCTATGAAAACCAAAAAGTACGTTTTTATAATGAATTTTAAAATCAGCAAAAATAGAATCGGTGATAAATTTGTGAATGTTTTTCCAAAATCTGTATGTAAATTCACAAGACCAGAATAAATGAGAGCAGGTTTCAGGTTGTTTCTGGCAGAAAGTACAGCTGATTTTTATGTCAGCCTTAAATTTAGTTAAGTAATGCTTTGCTGGATAAAATCTGTGTAGGAGTTTAAAAGAGATTTCTTTGACTTTATTTGTTAAGAAGTATTTTTGTGGTAAAGACCCGACTTTTTTCCATTGGCTTCCCGGGTTAGTTACAATGCTAGCACAACAGCATGGACAAGTTTGTGACAGTGCTCCCAGCTAAACCCAAACCAGGTGATGAATCTTCACCAAATGTAGTAATTTCAAAAGTAAAGACAAGAAATCTCGCACTCGGCTTCACCAGCACAACATTTGATTTGCTTTTCTGCAAACAAGTGACGAGCAGAGCCACTGCAGATGAACTGTTTAAAATAATTGACATTTACTTAAGAGAGGCCGACCTGAAATGAGAGGACTGTGTGGGGATCTGCACAGACGAGGCTCAGGCCATGGCTGGGAGAAGATGGGGGGCTGCAAGCGCTCATCAAGTGCGTCTCCCCTAACGTGCAGTGGACACACTGTATGATACACCGAGAGATGCTGGCATCTAAACAGCTGAGTCCCGACCTGCACGATGTTATGACGGATGTCATCACTACAGTGAACTACATTAAAACACGACCTGTCAAGGCAAAGTATTTTCTCTGCACTGTGTGAGGAAATGGGCTCCGACCACACAGCTGTTCTGTTTCACAGCGAGTCCCGATGGCTGTCACGTGGGAAGGTTTCATCCAGGGTCTTTGAACTGTGGGATGAGATCCGCATCTTTTTGGAGGAGGAGGAAAATGAACTTGCCCACAAGTTAAACAACAACAAGTTCCTCATGAAACTTGCGTACCTCGGTGACATGTTTCAAAAACTTAATGAGCTAAATCTGCAGATGCAGGGCAGCAACACACACCCTCCACATCGGGCAGATAAAATCCCATCATTCACAAGAAAGCTTGAGATGTGGGAGCAGCGAGTTACAGAGGGAAATATTGACTCGTTTGAGAACCTGAAGTCATTCATTGAGGTCAAAAAGCTGCAGAACACAGTGATCCCATGCATGAAAGCTCACATCTCTGCCCTCCAAAAGCATTTCCAGAGGTACTTCCCAGTGCAGGATCCTACACAATATGACTGGATCCGAGACCCCTTCAGTGCAACACCACCTGCCGAATTCACACTACAGAGAATGAACAGTTCATTGATGTCACCTCTGATTCAACAATGAGGCTGGAGTTTCAGTCTAAAACACTAGCTGCATTTTGGATTGGAGTGGAGAAAGATTTCCCACTGCTAGGTAAAAGAGCTCTGGCCACACTCCTTCCATTTGCCACGTCTTCCCTATGTGAGACAGGTTTTTCTGCTGTGGCCTCCATCAAGACTAAATACAGATCAAAGCTGGACATTGAAAATGAACTAAGAGTAGCAGTCTCACAGCTGCAGCCCCGATTTGAGAAGATCTGCAGCATGAAGCAAGCCCACACCAGTCACTGAAAAGATGTGGACATTAAAGGCGAATTTTTGCAGAGTTAAATGTTCAGGATTTTATTATTTTCTTCAGAGAGCTGGTAAAGTGTGAAAGGCCACTTTCATGCAGGAATGGAGTTTATAAGACGATGTGTTGAAAGCCATGAACACCATTACATGGTAAAATTTTATGATGCATGATGCAGTGTCACTTTTAATAATTGTAAAGGTGATTTGTCTTTTATTTTAGTTTTGTTCAGGAAGAAGTTGCCATTTTGTAGGACTTACAATGGTAAGTAAAGTCCAGTGGAGTTTAGAAACAAAGGATTTGTATGTTTGTGTCAGTATGGGGGGTGGCTCGAAAATATTCTAATCTTCAGAAAGGGGGGCCCCGCAGAAAAGTTTGGGAACCACTGGGTTAAATGATTCAGACGTCGCTCTACTGAAGGCCCAGGTGTGTAATGTACGATCCACCACTGGATTTAAGAGAGAAATGTCACAGCAGAAAAACAACAGTGAAGGTAAAACTGTGAAATCAATAAAAAGATGAATCCTCATGCGTTAATGGTCTGGATCTGTTTTCCTGAGAAGATGCTGCTCTGTTTGGTTTACATTTCCTCTGGATGGAGGAGCAGCTGACAGACGTTTCCATGGAAACCACTTCCATCTTCCTGCTTTGATCTTCTGTCAGAAATACTGTCAGGAAGATGCTGGAGCTTTGATTGGGTCTTCTGGTGTTCTAAAAGAGGACAATGTCACACTAGACACCAGAAAAGTGTCTCCACTTCCATCATTCCAGAGTCCGTCCAGGAAAAACCTTCAGCTTTCAGTTCCAGTTGGTTTTCTGGAACCAGCAGCTGGACCTAAAACGTTGGATTAAATGGAGTCAAAATTCTGGTTTTTCAACAGTCTGACCCTGTTCTGGTCCTCTTTCACAATAAAAGTCCAGATTTATTTTCCTAATGCAGTCTTTAAACAGCTGAGAGTTCTTTATTCAGGTTTCTACTCACAGGTTGTCACAGTAGCAGGTCTCTAGCGTCCCCATGTGGCTGCTTGAACCTTCACCTGTAGAGACGGAGCAGCAGCTCTGATGAGTCAGCATATTTTAATGCTTTCATTAAATGAAAATAAAAACATTCATCTGAACCGGTTTAATGTCAGACAATATTTTCACGGACCGGCCTGTGCCAGGATGAAGTTGGCGTCTGATTTTTGTAGCTTCCAGTTTAACTTTGGAGGCTAAAGTTCATCTTCATCCTCTGTCAAATATCTGCAGATGCTTTAAACTTCATTTGTTTTCTATGTTTCATGCAGGAAACATTCAAATGTGATCCAGATTTTTCCTTAAACCCAAAACTGTCAAAGTGGAAGAGAAACAAATCAGACGCCAACTTCAGCCTCGTCCAACTTTAAGAAAGTAGTGGATGGATTTTCAACACAGAACCTCCACAAGCATCAAGAATGACCGGATGTGGAGGAGAGAATCCAGTAGTTTTTCAAAATAAAACTTCCTTCAGAATTTGACTAGAAATACAACAGAAAAAAGGAAAGTCTTGTTTTTTTCTCTGCAGATCGATACCAGAACCGGTTTGCTGTCCGGGTTTGGGGACCACTGCATTCCAGCAGGAGAAACTAAAGTTTAGTGAATTTGTGACTCACGTTTTCTTTACGTCTCTCATTTTAACGACACAAACAGCAGAGAGGATCAATGAGGTCCAACCTCCAAGAAGGATCCAGAGAGCCGGTCTGGAGCGACTGATCCAGATCTGTTCTCGACTTTGTGTAACCCTTGTGCTAACCTAAGCACTTTACCATAGGGAGTTGGGTCATCTAGACCCACTAGACAGTGCGCTGAACCTTTTTTCTTCAATGATTTGTGATCTTCACTGGTGTCCATGGATTACATGAAATCTTTCCACCTTTATCCACCTTTGTCAGGGTAGGAGAACATATCAATCTCAGATAGCACAAGGGTTAATCCATAAAAGTCATGAAAAGAGCTTGAAACCCCGCTAGCATTGAGCTAGCAAGCATGGCTAACAAAGGAGAACATTGTTTATAATGAATGGTGATAGTTTTTCATGCAGCGTCTTACTTTCTAACATCTTTTTTCACTAGCAGCTACTGGTGGAGCTCCTCATCTGACTGTGCTGGCGTCCTCTGGTTACATAAAGTACACGTTTGATAGTTTATTATAGTAAAAGATTTGAAATACATGGGTGAAGGAGTTGTGTTGTGCTAAGTCCTCAAGACAAGTGTTTGAGTTAGACTGTTCCTCTATCACAGGTTTCCTGTGACGTCATTTCCGGGTGAGCTATTCCCAGTGCTAGTCGTGTGTGACTGCTGTCCTCTTGTTTGGCATTAGCCTTACTACTATTGCTTACTCTAAGGGTTATCTGGGTTAATATTCACATCTAGTACCTTTTATTAGCGAATTCACCACTGTTAAATCGCTTGCTGTTCACTTTCTCATTTTGCTAAATAAACCACTTCTCTTTACCTAAACACCGCTAGCCTTAGCTTAAAACCTGGCATGGCCACCACTCCTTCCGCCTCTCCTCCTCTCTCCTGCCCCATGTGCCATATGTTTAGTGATGACCCTGCCTCCTTTAGTGAAGATAGCGGTAGGTGTGTTAAGTGTAGTCTTGTGTTAGACTTGGAGGCTAGGCTGGAGCAGTTAGAAGCGCGGCTCCGCACAGTGGAAGCTAAGCCGGCTAGCCAGGTCGTTACTCGTAGCGCGAGCCGCGCTACCAGGGCTAACTTAGTTAGCACCCCAGCGCCCTCCCAACAGCCGGGAGACAGTCAGGGGTTTGTACCGGTTGGGAGGAAACATAGTGCTAAACGCAAAAACTTAGAGCACCCGAGACTCCACGTTAGTAATAGGTTCTCCCCCCTCAGCGACACACCCGCTGAACACTCAACTCTGGTTATAGGCTCTTCTGAAGTTAGAAACGTGGAGCTCCCAGCGGTTACAGTCAGGTGTTATCCGGGGGCCAGAGTTGGTGACATCGAGGGGAACCTTAGGATGTTAGCTCAGAGTAAGTCCAGGTTCCGTCGAGTCGTGATTCACGCAGGCGGTAATGATGCCCGACGGAGACAATCAGAGGTGGTTAAGTTAAACGTAGCTTCGGTGTGTAAACTGGCTAAGACGATGTCCGACACTGTAATTTTCTCTGGTCCCCTGCCGAACTTAGTCAGTGATGAAATGTACAGCCGCTTTTCATCATTTAACCGCTGGCTTTCTAGATGGTGCCCAGAAAACGGCGTTGGTTTTGTGGATAACTGGAGCGCGTTTTGGGGGAAGCCCGGTCTCATGCGGAGAGACGGCGTCCATCCCACTCGGGACGGTGCCGCTCTTCTTTCTAGAAACATTTCTGCTAGCCTTAGTCTGTTAACCTGACAATCCAGAGACGAGACCCGGGCGCAGAGCAGCAGTGTAAAACGCTCCTCTGAGCCTCCCTTAGGGTTAGTGCCGGTGCAAAACCCATGCAGGGAAAGTCAAGCAGGTCCTAGCTTTAGCTTATGTGCTGAAAGACAAATGAAAGGAGCGCGTCATAGAAACCTTAAAGTGACAGACAGCAGTTCTCACAAGCAGAATTATGATGTAATTAAATGCGGTTTATTAAACATTAGATCCATTTCCTCCAAGTCCCTCTTAGTCAACGAGTTAATTACTGATAACAACCTCAGTCTTTTAGCCTTAACAGAAACTTGGCTCCATCAGGATGACTATGTTAGATTGAATGAAGCAACCCCCCCCACTTATGCTAACTATCAGAAATCCAGGATTTCAGGGAAAGGAGGTGGTTTGGCAGTAATATCACAGTCTAGCTTACTTCTCAGCCCTAAAGTTAAAAATGCTTATAATTCATTTGAAAACATCATATTGTCTTTAAGTCACCCAAACAGGAAAACTCCAAAACCTGTTTTACTCATAATTATTTATCGCCCCCCCGGCCCATATTCAGAATTTTTAACTGAGTTTTCCGACTACCTATCGACTATTGTCTTAGATTCTGATCAAACTATAATATTAGGGGATTTTAATATTCATGTTGATGACCCCAGTGACTGCCTAGGAAAGGCTTTTGCAGCTTTATTAGATGATGTTGGTTTCACCCAAAAGGCCTGTTCACACCGGGACGAATTTCGCCGGCGATTTTCGCCGACGTTTAACGCCTCGTGACTAAACAAAGGGCACCAACGAGAGTGTGCACACCGACGCGAAAAAACGCCACGCGTTAAAGCGTAAAAAAAAAAAAACGCCTCGGGTTCGTTTTTTTTTTTCGACGCGTCGCGTCGAAATCTACTCGACCAATGAGAATGGCGCTTTTGCTCACGTGTCTGGAGCTTCTGAAGTTACAGTAAAACACAACTTGGGGGCGCTCAAAAACAAAACTGCCTTGCTGAGCACACATACCAGCGAAGAAGATAGACGCCAAGTAGCGTCTACACTGCCGCGAAGCAATAATGACGGACATTCTAAAACATCCCCGAACCAAACACCAGTTGGAGCTACTGGTGCTTGAAATATTCACGTTTTCTTTGTTTGATTCTGACAAGCGTGTAAATACTTGCTCTCTTCTTCTGAGTGAAAAGCGACTTTAAGAAGCGTAAAGTTGCGCAACGCCACCTTGTGTACAGGAGTATTTCTGTTTACATTAAGCGCTATCTAATGTCAGGGAATGAAATTGCATGTTCGCTCCACTCATCGTCAGCGAAAATCGCCTGGGTGTGAACACAAAAAACGTGGCGAAAAACGCTGGCGAATAACGCCTGGCGAATAACGCCTGGCGAATATTCGTCCCGGTGTGTACGGGCCTAAAGTGTGAATGAACCCACTCACTGTCATAAGCACACCCTGGACCTTGTTCTAACCCATGGTATAGAGATCAGCCAGCTGAGTGTCCTTCCTCTTAACCCCATCATTTCTGATCACTTTCTGATTACCTTCCAGTTTACACTGGAACATCCTTCTGTCCCAGTGAATAAGAAACAGCTTAGAAGAACCTTAACTGACCGTTCTGTGTCTGAGTTTAAACACACAGTTCAGCCAGTACTTAGTGATATTCTGAGAAAATACTCTGAGTCCAGCTCCCATAGCATCAGTCCTAGTATAAATGACCACTTTGTTAATGATGCCTTACAAGCCCTCAGGAGTACACTCGATGTTGTTGCCCCCTTGAAACCTAAGTTCGTCAGACAAAACCGAGTAGCACCGTGGTTTAACGCTGAAACTCGTTCTCTTAAACAAGAAACCCGTAAGTTGGAAAGAGAATGGCGCCGCTCCGGTTCAGAGCAGTCTCTGGATATCTGGAAACATAGCCTATTAAATTATAAAAAAGCTCTGCGTAGAGCTAGAAGCCAGTACTATTCAACCTTAATATCAGAGAATGGAAATAATCCAAGATTTCTTTTTAGCACTATTGCTAAATTAACTCGCAGTCAGAGCTCAGTAGAACCACATGTTCCTGTTTCTCTCAGCTCTGATGATTTTCTTACATTTTTCGACAGTAAAATCTCAAATATTAGACATAAGTTAAATCAAGTTATTCCTACTATCAGCCCAGAACAGGCTGAAGCGGTAGAAGTGGAGGCATCCATAGAAACCTCTGTAACATTACACTGCTTCACTATTGTGGATCAAGCGGAAATAACATCAATTATTACGTCCTCCAAATCCTCAACGTGTCTGTTAGACCCAATTCCCACTAGACTTTTTAAAGAAACTTTTCCCCTAATTAATGATCCCATATTAACAATGATAAATGCCTCTCTGGAAACGGGTTACGTGCCACAGTCTTTTAAATATGCAGTTGTTAAACCTCTTCTGAAAAAGCCCAGTTTGGATCCTAGCATCTTGGCCAACTATAGACCGATATCAAACCTGCCCTTTATTTCTAAAATCCTAGAAAGAGTTGTAGTCAAGCAGCTTTACTGCCACCTACAGGACAACAGCCACTTTGAAGACTTTCAGTCGGGGTTTAGACCTCACCACAGTACAGAAACTGCACTAGTTAGAGTCTCTAATGACTTGTTATTGGCCTCAGAAAAGGGTCTACTTTCTATTCTGGTCCTGTTGGACCTCAGTGCAGCCTTTGACACTATCGACCACGGTATTTTACTCCATAGATTAGAGCAGGACATAGGGATCAGAGGATCTGCTCTCCAGTGGTTTAAATCCTATCTGTCTGATAGGTATCAGTTCGTTAATGTAAATGGCCATTCCTCTCAGTGCACTCGAGTCAACTATGGAGTCCCACAGGGCTCAGTCTTGGGACCGATCCTGTTTACGCTTTATATGTTACCCCTAGGAAACATAATCAGGAAACACAGCATTAATTTTCATTGTTATGCCGACGATACGCAGTTGTATTTATCCATGAAGCCTGACCAGAATGACCAGATAGAGAAACTGAACGCCTGCATCAGTGACATCAAGACCTGGATGACAATTAATTACCTCCTCTTGAACCCAGAAAAAACTGAGGTCATTATACTTGGTCCTAAAAACCTCAGAGATGCTCTGTCTGCTCAGATAGTCTCCCTGGATGACATAAGTATAGCCCCCAATTCCACAGTTAGAAACCTTGGGGTTTTACTTGACCAGGATTTATCATTTAAGGCTCACATATCTCAGGCGTGCAGAACTGCCTTTTTTCACCTGCGGAATATTGCTAAGATCAGAAATCTACTTTCTAAGAGTGATGCTGAAAAACTCATCCATGCATTTGTTACGTCGAGGCTGGATTACTGTAACTCCTTGTTAGCAGCGTGTCCTAAGAGTTCCTTAAGAAGTCTCCAGCTTGTTCAGAACGCAGCTGCTAGATTGTTAGCTGGAACTAGCAGAAGAGATCACATCACTCCTGTGTTAGTTTCGCTCCATTGGCTCCCAGTTGATTCCAGAATCAAGTTCAAGATCCTCCTGTTAGCCTATAAGGCCTTACATGGAATGGCCCCGTCCTATATTAAGGACCTCATAGTCCCTTACCATCCAATGAGAACACTTCGCTCACAAAATGCAGGACTGCTTGTGGTTCCTAGAATTAGTAAAAGTACGGTTGGAGGTAGAGCGTTTAGCCACCAAGCCCCTGTCTTATGGAATAAACTCCCAGCTCATGTAAGAGAGGCCGACTCAGTTTCTACATTCAAAGCTAGACTGAAAACATTCCTCTTTGGACAGGCTTATTGTCAGACTAGTTAGTATTCAGAGATTATTTAACTTAATGTTAATTTGTCTAAATTAAACTTAATAACTATTTCTTTTAAAAGGCTGCTAGAAGTTGAAGCTGGGGTAACTATGGTGCACTGGGGTTCTGTCCTCTTTCCTGTTTTTACTTCTACCCTTCCTCTCCTCTATTCTTGATCATAATTTATCATTTAGTTCTCCATGCCTCTGTTTGGTGCAGTGCGATTCATGTATTGTCCCTCTTTTCCTCTCCCCTCCTGGGGAGTTGGAGTGCTTCCAGACTCCAGTTGGCTCGTCCGTGCTCCTGTTCCTGACCGTCTACCTCGCCTTTGCTCCTGCTCCTACACCTGGCTGTGGATCCTGCCTCTGGCTCGTCTCTGGCTCGTCTCTGCTCTGTACCTGACCGAGTACCTCGTCTCTGCTCCTGCTCCTACACCTGGCTGTGGTTCCTGTCTCCGGCTCGACTCGCGCCTTTGACTGTCCCCACAACCACGGCTGGATGAAGCTCGTCTGCTGGACTTTTATATATGTAGTAGTAGAGTTAGATAAGTTAATCCTTCTCTAAGATTTCTGGTAAATCGCCTGTCCGTCCTGGGGGAGGATCCCTCCTTCATGTGGGCACCCCTGAGGTTTCTTCGTTTTTTCCGGAATCCGGTTTTTTTGGGAGTTTTTCCTTACCGCGAAGGGGGGTCTAAGGGCAGGGATGCCAGTATAGCTTAGTCAGTTTGTTAGTTCATTTTAGTATTTTTCTATTGAACTCTTTGTATTCGTGATCCTTTTGATTTCATGTTTTACTTTGAAGCCCATCGAGACGACTGTTGTTGTGATTTTGGGCTATACAAATAAAATTGAATTGAATTGAATTGAATGAAGGACTCACCATTTGATACTGGTATTTTGACGTAAGACTTGTAGTGTTACCTGCAGACTGACGAGGGACGTATCAAGGGGGGAGAGATGGCTTCCAAGCATTTTTCATAGTGAAGAAAAACGTTATCTACGAATGTGCAAAATTCAACAAGAGAAAGCAAGAAGAAAATGAGACTGTGGATGCATCTGTTACTGCACTGTATGCATTAGCAGAACACTGTGGCTATGGGACACTTCATGATGAGCTCATACGTGATCGACTGGTGGTCGGTTTGTCAGATAAACGCCTGTCTGAACGCATGCAGCTAGACCCGGATCTTACGCTGGATAAAGCGATTAACATGGCACGACAGAGCGAGGAAGTGAAAAGGCAGCAATCTTCACTGCAAGGTGACACCAGGACACAGCCAGGAGATGCTAAATGTGTTGACAGGGTGCACAAAAGCAGCAGAAAGTTTAAAACCAAATCACATCCAGACGTCAAACAGAGCAAATCGTGGAGGCCTCAACACAGTAAACCAAATGCACAGTGTCATAAGTGCAGCAGTTCATCACCACATCCAAAACGTGAGTGTCCAGCTAATGAAACAGTATGTCATGCATGTGGAAAAAAGGGACATTACATGAGAGTGTATAAAAATAGAAAGACTTTGAATGAAGTGGAGGAAGATTTCAATGTCTTATTCCTTGGCAGTGTTACCAACAATGGAGAGACGTGGATGGTAAACATCCTCATAAACAACAGAAGCGTGTCATTCAAAATAGACACAGGAGCTGATGTCACAGTTTTGCCACTTCATGGGTTCAAAGAAATCTTCAGAGACAGTCGCCTACCCACTCTTCAAAAACCAACCAAGCCTCTGTTTAAGCCGTTGGAAGTCCTCGGTTCACAGAGATGAGACTAAGGAAAGGAGCTAAAGAAGCAAGAGAGGATGTGTACATCCTGAAACACCTGCACACAGCATTGCTGGGAAGACCTGATATCCACAAGTTGGAGTTAGTTACTGGAATAGACACGCTCAGCATCGAAACACTAAAAGTCAGCTACCCAAAACTGTGCAGCGGTCTTGGTGAAGTGAAGCAGCCATACAACATCAAGTTAAGGCCAGATGCTCAGCCTTTCTCATTAAAGACACCTCGGAGAGTTCCATTGCCGCTCATGGACAAAGTGAAGCAGGAACTGTCCCACATGGAAGACTTAGGTGTGATAAGCAAAATAGAGGAGCCAACAGACTGGTGTTCTGGCATGGTGGTGGTACCCAAAAAGAAAACAGACAAGGTGCACATTTGTGTTGATCTCACACACCTCAACCTTTCTGTGTGTCGAGAAAAATACATCCTGCCATCAGTGGAAGAGACATTAGGCAAATTGGCTGGAGCCAGAATTTTCAGCAAACTGGATGCTAATATGGGATTTTGGCAAATTCCCCTCACAGAAGGGTCAGCCAAGTACAACACCTTTATTACACCTTTTGGCCGTTACTATTTTAGGCGGTTACCCTTTTGGCATTGCTTCTGCTCCTGCACATTTCCAGAACAGAATGTCAGAAGTCATAAACAGTCTGGAAGGTGTGGTTTGTCACATGGACGATGTGTTGGTTTGGGGCAGAACACAGGAAGAACATGACACTCGCCTACACGTTGTGCTTAAAAGGCTGCAGGAGGCAGGCATTTCACTGAATGTGGAAAAATGTGAGCTGTCAAAGCAGGAAGTGATCTTCTTAGGACATGTCATCTCAGCCAATGGCATTAGTCCTGATGAGAAAATGAGAGAACCAACAAATGTTTCTGAACTGAGGAGTTTTCTAGGAACAGTTAATCAGCTTGGAAAGTTCATCCCTCAGCTGGCAGAAAGAGACAAACCTCTGAGAGATCTTCTTTCTAAAAAGAACCACTGGGTGTGGGGGATTGACCAGGCTCAAGCATTTCAAGATTTAAAAGACTCTTTGGCCTCACCTCCAGTGTTGGCCGTGTATGATCCAAATCGGGACAGTAAAGTCTCAGCAGATGCATCGTCGTATGGACTAGGGAGCGTCCTACTCCAAAAATGGGGCAGCGATTGGTGTTCTGTGGCTTATATCTCACGCTTTCTCACGCCAACAGAGCAGAGATACGCACAAATAGAAAAAGAAGCCTCAGCACTCACTTGGGCTTGTGAAAGGTTCAGAAACATCCTGATAGGCAAGCACTTCCAGATGGAGACTGACCACAAACCTCTCCTGAGTTTGTTAGGGTCCAGCAACTGGATGCCCTTCCTCCACGCATTCAACGGTTTAAAATGCGCCTTATGCGTTATTCCTACTCCATATCGCATGTGCCAGGAAAAAGCTTGTGGACGGCAGACATGCTATCACGTGCTCCCCTGTTGAATAATGAAACACCGGATGACAAGGAGTTGCTGGAGGACACAAATATATATGTGGACAGGATAATGGAGAACCTACCAGCAAGCACCTTCTATTTGGATCACCTGAAACAAGAGCTGCAACAGGACAGTGTGTGTGCACGTGTGATGCAACTCTGTGAGCAAGGATGGCCGACTCACTACAACGGTGAACCAGCAATCAGACCCTACTGGGCGGAACGGGCATCACTCTCAGTACATGATGGACTGCTGCTCAAGGGAGACAGGCTTGTTATCCCTTCTTCACTGAAAATTGGGATGCTCACAGCACTGCATTAAGGTCATCAAGGAGTCGTGAAACGTGCACAGCAGTCGGTGTGGTGGCCTGGATTAAGCCAACAGATAAATGAGTTAGTTCTCTACTGCCGGATCTGCAGTAAAGAGAGGCATAATCCTGCAGAACCGTTGTTGCCAACCCAGTCCCCAGGAAGACCGTGACAAAAACTGGGAGCAGATTTGTTCGTGCTGGGAGCTAAAACTTACCTGCTAGTAGTGGATTATGCATCCAGATTTGTGGAAATCGCTTTGCTTTCAACCACAAAGTCTGCAAACGTAATTCACCACTTAAAATCTATCTTTGCACGCCACGGCATTCCAGAGCAGCTGGTGACAGACAACGGGCCTCAATTCTCTGGAGCTGTTTTTGCAGAGTTTGCACAATCGTATGGATTCCATTACATCACCAGCAGTCCCAAACACCCTCAGAGTAATGGTGAGGCTGAGAGAGCAGTCAAGACCATAAAAGAACTCCTGAAGAAAGCTGCTGATCCCTATCTTGCACTGCTGGCATACAGAGCTACTCCACTGAACGGATACAGCCCTGCTCAGCTTCTCATGGGGAGGAGGCTTCGCACCACAGTGCCGACATTTCCAGCTCTTCTACAACCTGCCCTTCCCGACATGGAGGCTGTTTCACATAAGGAGAACAAGAAGAGGATGAAAGATGCACAGGTGTTTAATCAGCGCCATCGAGCACGGAACCTTCACCAACTTGTTCCAGGACGAGAAGTGTGGATACCAGATCTAGGATCAAGCGGAGCTGTGGTGAGCAGACACACAACCCCTCACTCATACATGGTTGAAGGACCTCATGGGACAGTAAGGAGAAATCAACGTCACCTTGTTGCCATGAAGACTTTACCCGAACAGAGCCAGAGCGACACAGAGCAACTGGTTTCAGTTGTGCTCCAGAACAACAACCACCAGAGTCGCTGATCCAGAACTCATCTGATTTGACATCTACCCCCAGAACCAGGTCTGGGGGAGCTGTTATAAAGCCAACCAGACTGGACTTATAGATTGTTTGAATATGAAACATTTTCAGGGATGTTGGAGAAAAAGAATGTTTTGTAGTTGTGTTTTTTTTAATAACTACTTTCTATAAAAACACTCTTCTACCTTAATGCAGAGTTCCTTTTGAGGTTTTTTAAACAATGATAGTCTAATGATTGTTTGTTCTATTTCAAAAAGGGGAGATGTGGTGTTATGCCATTGGTTAAACATAATTCTGTTACAGAACTACAGGGTCGCATTGTTATGACGTCACAGCGGTGTGGGGGGCAGCAGGGAAGTGTGGCTAGACCGAGAGACACATGTGGAAGGCTGTCTAAGGAATGTTTGAATAAAGCGCCCTAACAAGCAAACACTGGACCCCTATTTGCTTCCCTCAGTTTAAATAACACGATACCGACCTGCTGTATGTAACTGATTCTGAACGAACTCGTCTTTGAGATGAACCTTTTCTAACGCATTTTTAGTCAATAAAATGTTAATACAATACAATACAATAGTACATATTTGACCATTCATTTTGTTACATTGCAGTGTTAAAGAAATCGCCACTGAACTTCAACTCCATTGAAATTCTTTTCACATTTGTAGAATTTTCAGCTTTTGCCACAAACAGAAGAGAAGTTTCTTTCTAAGCCGCCTCTCCTCTGATCCTCTTTCTTCAGGCGGTGAAGGTGATCTGCTGAGTTTCTGTCCTGTGATCAACCATCCAACCAGCATCTGAGCAGAAAACCTTCTTCTTTGCTGTTAAAGACTCTTTCTGTTCTGACTAACAATCACAGGAAGTAACTACAGGGACCGTCTACTCCATTACTTTGGTCATTACAGTTTGTAAAACAGTAGATTCACATGAATGTATAAAGTGCATCATCAATGTTTGTCTCATAAAATACTAAATACATTAAAAATACAGAATCATTTCAATTTAAAGAGACGTGTCATTTTCTAGAAACTCAGTTTAGAACTAAAGTTACAGAAAAATGACATATTTCTCCTGGTTTGGAGAGTTCTCATTTACCTGTTTATAGTAGGGGGGGGGGGGGGACTCCAGCCCAAATGCAGCCTGTTCAATTCTTGAATCTGGTCCACCAAACTGGAATCAATGAGATTGCTAATCCTCATCCATGTTGGATTTTCCTGTAATTCTGGTGTCTCCCCATGGCGCACTACACACACAAATCCCTTTGTTTAGGGGCAGAAAGTTCTTCTGCATTCATGTGCTGCTGGAAGATGGGTTGTTTTTCTGACCTTCCTGTGTGTTTTCAGAGTGGGACAGTCATTTTTCCCATCATTCCAGCAGCACTTGAACGCAGCATTTCTCTCAGTTGCAGTTTTTCTCTGATGGACATCAACCCATCCATGTGATTGGCTCTAAAATGACAACCAAAGTCCCAGTTTGGACAGAAAAACTCCACAGATGTTTGTTTCCATCTATTTCTTTTCAATGGGGATATTATGGGATGGATTGATTGGTGACAGAAAGAACATGATGGCATGAAAACAATAGGAGAGAACAGAGAATGAAAGTCTAGGATTTCCATCAGCAACGTTTAGGACATGAAGGCTCAATTCTCCATGTTCTCCTGAACAACTGTGTCATCAGAAACTACAACGTCAACTCAACACAAACAAAAACGCAAACATATGTTTACATGTTTATTGTACATTATTGAACTTTTCCACGATTGGGAAGGAGCAGAATTGAAGAATACAATTCTTATAATTGTCTGCTCACTTTTAAACATTGTATAAATATTAAATTTCTCACACCATCCATCCATCCATCCATCCATCCATCATCCATCCATCCATCCATCCATCCATCCATCCATCCATCCATCCATCCATCCATCCATCCATCTTCCTCCACTTATCCCGGACCGGGTTAGCAGCAATTTCAGACACTTGTATTCAGGACATCTTTCTTTGGGTCATGACCATTGGAGAGTGTTGAACAAAGATCAACCGGTAAATTCAGAGCTTTGTTTTCTGGCTCAGTTCTCTCTTCACCACGACGGACCGATACAGCGACCACATAACCTCAGACGCCGCTCTGATCCACCTGTCAATCTCACACTCAGCTGGGGTGATGGACAGCCTCCCCCCAAAGTCCTCATTCTCTGCTCCCTCCAAAGAAGGCGTGTCAGTGGGATTGAGGAGATCCTCTAAGTTCTCCTTCCACCACCAGACAATGTCCCCAGTCAAAGTCAACCCCATCAGCTGTGCTCACATTTCACCGTGTACAGTTCTAATCCACACAGGAAATACATTCCATTCATTTAGACCTTCTTATTTCTGAAATCTGATTTCATTCACAAACAGCAGGTCAAAAAGCTTTTTAACACATTTTAGCTTCAACTCAAAAAGTCATTTGATCAAAATATTGCACAAAGTAGAAATAGTATTGCAGCTGTTTGGAACCAAAACATTTTGGTCCTTTGAGGTAAAAGTGTTGTTCAAGTAAATCCATTTCCTGTTTTACTTTGTTCTCCAGTGTTTTCCAGTCTCAGTCTCATTCACACTGATGGATCCACTGATGAACACTTCCAGCCACCAGAGGCTGTGTGGGTTCAGGGTCTGTTAAAGGTTTCCATAAGTTCCTGACCCTACATGAAGAAAACAAAGGATTTTAGAAACTGAAGATTCCTGCAGAAAGATGAGAGATCAGAGAATTCAGGACTCACTTCTGGTTGTTTCCTCTGACAGACACAAACACAAACAGCAGAGAGGATCACTGAGGGAAAAAGTCCAAGAAGGATCCAGAGAGCCGGTCTGGAGCGACTGATCCAGATCAGACACTCTCGGGATCAACGACTCCTTCATGTGTTCAGTTATGATCCTACTCCAGTAGAGACATACAAAAGGGACGCGGCCCTGTGGATCAGGCTTGATGTCCAGTTTGGTCCACTCCACTTGGTCCACTCCACTGAAAAATTCTTTGAAAAAACTTTTTTTTCAATTTAATGTGTTATGTTCGATCAGTGTCAACATGTCCAAGACTTTCTTTTTTTTAAAAGAGACATTTCAGAAATAAATAGGTTTTATGACACAGATCACAGACAACCAAACA
Source organism: Oryzias latipes (assembly GCF_053564925.1). Lineage (NCBI taxonomy): Eukaryota > Metazoa > Chordata > Actinopteri > Beloniformes > Adrianichthyidae > Oryzias > Oryzias latipes. The sequence goes on along the minus strand of NC_136254.1, from coordinate 33,617,410 downwards.
TTCTCAGTGATAAAATAAAGTAAGAATATGAAACAATAATGTGTTATAGACAGTTCTAAATAATTATAAAGATGCAGAAATGTCCTTCACACAAGTGACCAAACAAAGAAATATGAATTTATTGTTGACATAAACATGTTTTTCACATTTATATGCATCTAAAATGTTGTTAATGCTTGATTTTATGTTTGGACAGATTTTTGCATTACTAACAGGATCTTTATGAAGCACAAACCCACAATGATCTGATTATGTCCCATGATGCATCTGTCTGAGGCAGAAATAAACCTGCAGAAACGCTGATCTTCTGTCCTGTTCCTTCTAGTGATGTCATGTTCAGAAAGTTAACCTGAGACCTGAAGAACCAGTTCCTCTGCTTCCTCTGCTTCCTCTTCCTTCACTTCTTCTTCTGCTTAAGGCAGTGTAATGATCAAGTCCTTTAGTTTATTATATAAACATTTTCTCTATCCTGGTTTCTCTTTGTCCGTCACACCAGGTTCAGGTTTCAAATCATTCACATCAGTCTTGTTTTCTCCTCAGTCTCCGATGTTCAGTTTGTCATTGTCAGGTCATCTGTTCTTCTCTGTGGTTCTCTGTGGGTTTTCCTCAGGTTCTGGTTGATTTCTTCAATGTTTCTGTCACCAAACCCGGACTCCTGCATTTTGGTTCTACACCAGCAGGTCCTGAAAGGCAGAGTTTAGTTGGGTTTGCTTCAGTCTTTCCACGCCTGATGAAGATGATGGAGAGGAGGCTGTGTTTTAGTGGAAACATCTGTTCCATCAGAGAGAATCTCCTCAAAAACAAGGCAGAGGGAAGAACCGGATCAGTCCATCCAAGATGAAGAAGAGGGAAGAACCGGATCAGTCCATCCCAGATGAAGAAGAGGGAAGAACCGGATCAGTCCATCCCAGATGAAGAAGAGGGAAGAACCGGATCAGTCCATCCAAGATGAAGAAGAGGGAAGAACCGGATCAGTCCATCCCAGATGAAGAAGAGGGAAGAACCGGATCAGTCCATCCCAGATGAAGAAGAGGGAAGAACCGGATCAGTCCATCCAAGATGAAGAAGAGGGAAGAACCGGATCAGTCCATCCAAGATGAAGAAGAGGGAAGAACCGGATCAGTCCATCCAAGATGAAGAAGAGGGAAGAACCGGATCAGTCCATCCCAGATGAAGAAGAGGGAAGAACCGGATCAGTCCATCCAAGATGAAGAAGAGGGAAGAACCGGATCAGTCCATCCCAGATGAAGAAGAGGGAAGAACCGGATCAGTCCATCCAAGATGAAGAAGAGGGAAGAACCGGATCAGTCCATCCCAGATGAAGAAGAGGGAAGAACCGGATCAGTCCATCCAAGATGAAGAAGAGGGAAGAACCGGATCAGTCCATCCCAGATGAAGAAGAGGGAAGAACCGGATCAGTCCATCCAAGATGAAGAAGAGGGAAGAACCGGATCAGTCCATCCCAGATGAAGAAGAGGGAAGAACCGGATCAGTCCATCCCAGATGAAGAAGAGGGAAGAACCGGATCAGTCCATCCCAGATGAAGAAGAGGGAAGAACCGGATCAGTCCATCCCAGATGAAGAAGAGGGAAGAACCGGATCAGTCCATCCAAGATGAAGAAGAGGGAAGAACCGGATCAGTCCATCCCAGATGAAGAAGAGGGAAGAACCGGATCAGTCCATCCAAGATGAAGAAGAGGGAAGAACCGGATCAGTCCATCCCAGATGAAGAAGAGGGAAGAACCGGATCAGTCCATCCAAGATAAAGAAGAGGGAAGAACCGGATCAGTCCATCCCAGATGAAGAAGAGGGAAGAACCGGATCAGTCCATCCAAGATGAAGAAGAGGGAAGAACCGGATCAGTCCATCCCAGATGAAGAAGAGGGAAGAATCGGATCAGTCCATCCAAGATGAAGAAGAGGGAAGAACCGGATCAGTCCATCCCAGATGAAGAAGAGGGAAGAACCGGATCAGTCCATCCCAGATGAAGAAGAGGGAAGAACCGGATCAGTCCATCCCAGATGAAGAAGAGGGAAGAACCGGATCAGTCCATCCCAGATGAAGAAGAGGGAAGAACCGGATCAGTCCATCCGAGAAGAAGAAGAGGGAAGAACCGGATCAGTCCATCCAAGATGAAGAAGAGGGAAGAACCGGATCAGTCCATCCCAGATGAAGAAGAGGGAAGAACCGGATCAGTCCATCTGAGATGAAGAAGAGGGAAGAACCGGATCAGTCCATCCCAGATGAAGAAGAGGGAAGAACCGGATCAGTCCATCCCAGATGAAGAAGAGGGAAGAACCGGATCAGTCCATCCCAGATGAAGAAGAGGGAAGAACCGGATCAGTCCATCCCAGATGAAGAAGAGGGAAGAACCGGATCAGTCCATCCAAGATGAAGAAGAGGGAAGAACCGGATCAGTCCATCCCAGATGAAGAAGAGGGAAGAACCGGATCAGTCCATCCCAGATGAAGAAGAGGGAAGAACCGGATCAGTCCATCCCAGATGAAGAAGAGGGAAGAACCGGATCAGTCCATCCCAGATGAAGAAGAGGGAAGAACCGGATCAGTCCATCCCAGATGAAGAAGAGGGAAGAACCGGATCAGTCCATCCAAGATGAAGAAGAGGGAAGAACCGGATCAGTCCATCCAAGATGAAGAAGAGGGAAGAACCGGATCAGTCCATCCCAGATGAAGAAGAGGGAAGAACCGGATCAGTCCATCCCAGATGAAGAAGAGGGAAGAACCGGATCAGTCCATCCCAGATGAAGAAGAGGGAAGAACCGGATCAGTCCATCCCAGATGAAGAAGAGGGAAGAACCGGATCAGTCCATCTGAGATGAAGAAGAGGGAAGAACCGGATCAGTCCATCCAAGATGAAGAAGAGGGAAGAACCGGATCAGTCCATCCAAGATGAAGAAGAGGGAAGAACCGGATCAGTCCATCCCAGATGAAGAAGAGGGAAGAACCGGATCAGTCCATCCAAGATAAAGAAGAGGGAAGAACCGGATCAGTCCATCCCAGATGAAGAAGAGGGAAGAACCGGATCAGTCCATCCAAGATGAAGAAGAGGGAAGAACCGGATCAGTCCATCCAAGATGAAGAAGAGGGAAGAACCGGATCAGTCCATCCCAGATGAAGAAGAGGGAAGAACCGGATCAGTCCATCCAAGATGAAGAAGAGGGAAGAACCGGATCAGTCCATCCCAGATGAAGAAGAGGGAAGAACCGGATCAGTCCATCCAAGATGAAGAAGAGGGAAGAACCGGATCAGTCCATCCAAGATGAAGAAGAGGGAAGAACCGGCTCAGTCCATCCCAGATGAAGAAGAGGGAAGAACCGGATCAGTCCATCCAAGATGAAGAAGAGGGAAGAACCGGATCAGTCCATCCCAGGTGAAGCAGCTGACGTTTAAAGATCTCAACCTGCACTGAGGACATTCATGCTGTTTGGTTGAATTTGGTTGGTTGAAGTTTTGTTTGTCCTTTTTTAAATTTGTGTAATAAGATGTTTGACAGAAATATAAATAAATGCAGAATAAATGCACAGAATTAGAAAACTATAGATGTGTTAGAAAACCAGCTCTATTCTGTAGAATTATTTTAGCTGATTTGTTCAACAAAAAGCTTGATTAAGGTGTTAAAAGAATGTTTTGTACCAATAAATACACAAAATGGGACATTTTTAGTCTTTTTGTGAAAACACATGAATGGCTTTTTAACACACAGAAATCCTAAACCAAGAGCCGTTCAGGATCCAAAAGAGCCAAATTCCCATTTCTAGTTCCTTCATCACATCAGTGTCCAGGTAAGCCGGTCCTGCTTGACATTTCAGGTCCAACAGTTGGTACCGTCATTCTCTGTGGGTCTGGACTTATAGCGCTCCAGTAGAACCTTGTTGGGTCTTGTCTGGTTCTGCAGGCCGTCAGGAGAACAAAACGCAGAAGCACCGATTCTGCATTAAGAGAATCTGAAACAACTAAACGATAGAAAACGATTTTTGTATAAAAACGTTCAATGTGTCACCAATTAAAGTTAAAGCAATATTACTCCTACATTTTTCTGGTCTCACTGATAAATAACAGTTCATTCAAGGGTTAAAGGTTGGAAAACATTAGAAAAAGGAGGAAACTCAATATTCATGTCATTTAGTTTTGGTTTTGTTTGCTCACTTTCTATTTTGTAAATTAATTTAAAAAAAAACAATAATTGGTTCTATTTTTCAAAGCCTTTGTTTACAGTATTTTTTCACCCCGGCCTAAAATATTTGCACATTTTTGTCTGTAAATCAAAACGTCTTGAAAGTCTTCAATGGCACAAATGACATCATCTGCTCTATATCTTGAATGGAGGGAATCCCTGCTGTGCTGTGACGTGTTTTCTGTTTTGGGTATCCATGGCAACAACTGGAAGGAGTCCCATGACTGGTTACCCAAGTCTCAAACAAGGAAGAGATGTCAGGGCACAAGACTGAGACGAAGGTCGGTCCATATTTGAAAGATTACTGAGAATTTTGGAATTTTTTTTTACTGTTTATAAAACCAACAGCTTCAATATATATATATATATATATATATATATATATATATATATATATATATATAAGATGCTGACAGGTAAAGCATACATGGAGCGCCACAATCAAGTGGCTGGAATAATATACAGGAACATGTGTGCAGAATATGAACTGGAAACCCCAAGGTCAAAATGGTAAACACCTCTGAAGGTGGTAGAGAATGAGAGGGCAAAGATCCTGTGGGACTTCCAGATCCAGACTGATAGGATGGTAATGGAGAACCAACCAGACATTGTAGTGGTGGATAAAGAACAGAGGAAAGCTGTTGTAGTGGATGTGGCAGTGCCAAGTGATGGGAACATCAGGAAGAAGGAACATGAGAAACTGGAGAAATACCAGGGACTCAGAGAAGAACTGGAGAAAGCCTGGAAAGTGAAGGTGACAGTGGTGCCTGTGGTAATTGGAGCACTGGGGGCAGTAACCCCCAAGCTGGAGGAGTGGCTACAACAGATACCTGGAAAGACCTCAGACCTCTCAGTCCAGAAAAGCACAGTGCTAGGAACAGCTAAGATACTGCAGGACCCTCAAGCTCCCAGGCCTCTGGTAGAGGACCCCAGCTTGGAGGAGAAACCACCCGCGGAGGGTTAAATGGGTCGTTTTTTGTGTGTGTGTAATATATATATATATACATATATATATATATATATATATATATGTGTGTGTGTGTGTGTATATATGTATATCTATATCAGTCATGGTTCAGGAGATTCACCCTCAACAATAATTCAGAGTTAATTCCCTGCTTGCCTGGACAGAAGCCAGAAACCCATATGCCTTTTAGTTTTTTTATGTTGGAGGTCGAAGATTCTTTTTATACTTTCATTTGTTCTTTTCTTTTTAGCTTTCGATTCAGCCTGAAAGTTATTTTTGGTCCAAACTTTGTCTTTTCTACTTTTACAACAAAACATTATGGTTCCATTTTTTGGATTTCAAGCACATGAGTTAAAACGAGACAAATAACACAAAGTTCTTGAAAAATGAATGAGTAGAAGAAAAGATCTTGTATGACTCCTCCTGTTTGTGCACTGTATGTTGTAATATGATTATTGTTTGGCACAACGCCACTGTAGTAACACGGTCTGATATCTATGTGGACAGAAATACTTTGGATCTTTTAGAAGCAGAAATCAAACATTGAGAAGACATTTTCACTTGGAGGTAAAGACTCAGATTTAGAAAAGTTTCTTCCTGTTTTCTTTGTTTCCAGGTGAACCAATCATTGCTGCTCCTGGTGATGATGTCATCCTGCCGTGCCGCTTGGACTCTCAGGAGGATCTGCAGGATCACATCGTGGAGTGGACCAAAGTGGACATGAAGCCTGATCCACAGGGCCGCGTCCCTTTTGTGTATCTGTACTGGAGCAGGACGATCATGACCAAAGTCATGATAGAGTCGTTTATCCAGAGAGTGTCTCTGGACCAAGACGGACTAAAACGAGGAGACGTGACGTTAAAGATCAGGAACGTGTCGCTCCAGGATGAGGGGAAGTACAGCTGCTTCATTCCTGGGAAGAACTTCAGGGAGACGGTTCAGCTGGTTGTTGGTGAGTTTGCTCTGCAGGTTCTCCCTCACATGAAGAACATTTGTCCTGAACAGCAGGCAGGAAATGATGTCATCTCTTTGTTTCAGAGCCAAACGGAGTCAGAGCTCCAACCATGGAAACATCCCAGGTTGACATCATCTCCACTCCAGATCCAGGAGGAGACCGGATCTGGATCAGTGGCTCCACACCGGCTCTCTGGATCCTTCTTGGACTTTTTCCCTCAGTGATCCTCTCTGCTGTTTGTGTTTGTGTCTGTCAGAGGAAACAACCAGAAGTGAGTCCTGAATTCTCTGATCTCTCATCTTTCTGCAGGAATCTTCAGTTTCTAACATCCTTTGTTTTCTTCATGTAGGGTCAGAAACCTCCTCTGGTCTGAAGACATCCCATCTCTCCAAAGCTGCTTTGCTCGTCTTCAAGGATTGAAGAGACTTTCTGAAGCTGCAGCCACATGGAGGCGTTTGTCCACAGAGACATGAAAACATTGTAATCATGATTCTGAGTTTGAATCTGCTGCTGGAGAGACAACAGGTGGTGTCATATGAACGTCTATGGACAGAACAAGAACCTTTAACAGACCCTGAACCCACACAGCCTCTGGTGGCTGGAAGTGTTCATCAGTGGATCCATCAGTGTGAATGAGACTGAGACTGGAAAACACTGGAGGACAAAGTAAAACAGGAAATGGATTTACTTGAACAACACTTTTACCTCAAAGGACCAAAATGTTTTGGTTACAAACAGCTGCAATACTATTTCTACTTTTTACAATATTTTGATGAAATCACTTTTTTGAGTTGAAGCTAAAATGTGTTTACATCTTTGTGACCATAGAGGTATTCCAGAAAGCATGTTTAAACTCCCCTGACTTTAAGCCTGAACTCTGGCTGAAATCTGCCTGAACTTGCTTAGTCCTGTGCTCAGGTCTCTGCACTGGCTCCCTGTACCTCAAAGAATAGACTTCAAAGCAGCTCTGCTAGTGTACAAGTCTCTCCATGGCCGAGCACCAAAGTACATCTCTGACATGTTAGTGCCATATGAACCATCTCGTACTCTGAGGACCTCAGGGGCCGGCCTCCTGTTGATTCCCAGAGTCAGAACTAAACAAGGGGAATCAGCGTTTCAATATTCTGCAGCTAAAATCTGGAACAGCCTCCCTGAAGGCGTAAGACAGGCCTCTTCTGTGTTCATGTTCAAATCTAGACTTAAAACATTTCTGTTTAGCCGTGTATATGACTGAAAGGTCCTATCTGCACTTTTTTTTCCTTCCTTTCTTTTTAAATCTTTTTTTTTCTTCTTTTCTTTTAAAGTAAATTTTATGTATATTATTTCTATGATGTAATGTGATTGTAATGTATTTTTCTGTTTTGTGAAGCACCTTGAATTACTTTGTGTACGAATTGTGCTATACAAATAAACTTGCCTTGCCTTGCCTTGCCTTACTCTGGGTATGTCGGTTCCAAAAGACCGGACATGAGTTGGCGTAATTACGCTCCACTTGGTAACCGTGGGTTAATGGGCGTGCACAGCAAGTACATAAAGACATTCTCAACAGATCGCCGATTTTTGGACTCACCATAGAAACGCTCGGAGAAAAAAAGAGAGTGCTATACTTCAGTGAGATGGAGTCTGGGATTTTAATGACGGCGTATGAAGATTATAAGGCCATCAAAAAAGTAATATGGCTGAATCAGCAAAAGAAAGAGTTTCTGCTTGGAGAAAAAGAACAGTCAAGTAAACGCACGAGTTTCTGATCTTGTTTTCATTGTGACTTTATATATATATATATACATATACATTATCCAACTTAAATTATTCAATTGTAGTAGTAGTAGTAGTAGTCTTTTTTATTTTGGACTAGTGAAACAAATGTAAAATAACAGAATAAGACAAGAACGAGACAAAACTTGCAAAAACAAGAAAAGGACAAGTAAATTATACAAAACAAAACAAAACAAAATTATATAAACACCAGTCCAAAAGGGAGTGAGAAGAAGAAAAATCTTATAAACTCTCACCCCCCTTTACCCTAAGCCCTTACTTTCCCACCATCAGAGTCCAGTGCCCTACCCAAGTGTATATGTACATATATACATGTAATTTTCATTTCCAAACAACATACAAATGAATAACAAAACGTATTGGCAAAGTATGCAGATTTATAAATGCTGACATTCTGTATTTTTTTGTATTTGTACATATTTATCCATAATCATATTTCTGTATCTATATTTAAATTCTTTTATGTTTGGACATTGTTTCAAGCATTTACTGGTTCTGTTCCACAACTTCACTCCACAAATTGAAACACAGAATCTCTTTTTATTTGTACGTGCTTTATGTATGACAAATGTATCTTTTTCCCTAAAATTGTATTTTTCCTCCCTTGTAATAAATAACCTTTGGATATTCGTCGGTAATAAATTGTTTTTGGCCTTGAATATTATTTGAGCGGTACAATACTCTACTAGATCGTAAAATTTGAGTAATTTGATTCTATGAATAATTTGTTTGTGTGCTCAAGGTAATTGACTTTGTGTATGATTCGTATTGCTCTCTTCTGAAGTATTGAAAGTAAATGTAACATTGTTTTATAGTTGTTCCCCCAAACCTCTACACAATAAGAAAAATATGGTAAAACTAATGTACAGTATAACATGTGGAGTGATTTGTGGTCCAGAACCAGTTTAGCTTTATTCAAAACAGAAATACTTCTGGATAGTTTAGCTTGTATGTAGCTAATATGTGCTTTCCAGGTAAGTTTGTCATCAATTATGACCCCAAGAAATTTATTTTCTTAAATTCTTTCAAGTTTCACCCCATTTATGTGCATGTCAATGTTAATATTTTTACCCTTATGGTGACCAAATAACATCATTTTTGTTTTACTTAAATTTAGTGAAAGCTTATTTACATCAAACCACAGCTTCAGTTTTTCCATCTCCTTCTTAACAATTTCAATGAGTTGCTGCAAATCATCCCCATCACAAAACACATTAGTATCATCAGCAAATAGAACTAGCCGTAATTTGTTAGAAACCTGAAATAAATCATTTATATATAAAATAAACAATATTGGTCCCAGAACCGACCCCTGAGGGACACCACAAACAATGTCCAAACATTGGGAACAAGCACCTTCAGGCTTTACAAACTGCTTTCTGTTGCTCAAATAGCTTCTGATCCAGTCTAGCACTAACCCCCTAATGCCATACCGATCCAATTTATGAATTAATATACAGTGGTTAATTGTGTCGAAAGCTTTTTTTAAGTCAATAAATACCCCGATTACATGTTTTTTATTATCAATAGCATTTGTTATATTTTCTATTACATTCATCAGGGCCAGTGATGTTGATCGATTTGACCTGAATCCATACTGTCCTTCGTCCAGTATCTTGTGCTTTTCGATGAAAGAGTTTAATCGGGTTATGAACATTTTTTCCAAAATCTTTGATAACTGTGGTAACATAGAAACTGGCCTATAGTTTGTGAAGTGATGCTTGTTCCCGGTTTTGTACAATGGTATAACTTTTGCAATTTTCATTTGATTAGGAAATGAACCTGTTTGGAATGATAAATTTAAGATATATTCTAATGGTTTCAGAATTCCACTGATTACTGTTTTCACCAAGGCCATATCAATGCCATTAACATCAGTAGAGAGTTTACCCTTCATTCCTCTCACGGTCTTTAATATTTCATTTTCAGTTACTGGGTTAAGAAACATGCTACTGGGATTTCTGTCAATTAACATTTGCACATCCTTTCCAAATGTTCCTGGATCCGGGATTTGCTTTTCTAATTCAGGTCCCACGTTTACAAAGAAATCATTAAATCTTTTAGCAATCTCTTCCCTTTGATCTATTTCTTCACTTACTAATAAAGGACTTTGGATAGGAGTCTTCCTTGTTACCCTTTCTTAGAATAGTATTAAGTATGCCCCATGTTTTTTTGATATTACTTTTGTTTTTTTTCTAAAAGTTTTCCATAATATTCCTTCTTGCATGTTCTTATGATCTGCGTTAGCTTATTTTTGTATTTCTTATATTTAATTTCGGCCTCTTTTGTTCTCTTTTTTAAGTAGTTTTTATAAAGAGTATTCTTTTTCTTACATGCATTCTGCAGTCCTTTTGTAATCCATGGACAATGGAAATACTTAATTTTTTCCTTGAACTTTTTAACTGGACAATGTTTATCATACATCGAACCAAATATCCGCAAAAAATAATCATAAGGCTCATCAACAGTTTCTTTTTGATAAATCACATCCCAATTATGCTCAAGTAGCTCAGCTTTAAATGCATTGATGGAGGTTTCTGTTTTAATTCGTCTGTATCCCATTGAGAAATGCAACTTGTGGTTGACATAACTACTGTCATATACTGTGAAAACTGGAAGATGGTCACTGATTTCATTAATTAGCAACCCATTAACTGTTTTATTTTCAGTGTCATTGGAGAATATGTTATCAATTAATGTTGCACAACTTGCAGTTATCCTACTTGGTTTTGTAATTCTTGGAAATAAGCAAATGCTGTACATGGTGTTAATAAATTCTTCAACTGCTTTAATCTTATGAGGATTTAATAGGTCAATGTTAAAATCCCCACATACAAAAATTACTTTATTTTTATCCACAAACATTTTCTCCATCCAGCCTGTAAACATATCCATATTTGAGCCTGGTGTTCTGTAAATACAACTAACAACTACATTTTTTTGATTTTCTTGAGCGATTTCGATTGTTAAACATTCAAGCATATTGTCAACAACAGCTGTCATGCTATTCACTACTCTGAAATGCAGAGTTTTATCCACATATAGAGCAACTCCTCCACCACCTTTGTTTAGTCTGTTACAGTATCTGACTTCATAACCCTCCAAAATAAAGTTTTCAACTCCCTTCTCTGCATTGAACCACGTTTCTGAGATTGCTATCACACTAAATCGTTGTGAAAAATTGCACAAGTATTCCTTAATGTTATCAAAATTTGCATACATGCTCCTGCTATTGAAATGAACAAGTGAAAACTTATCTTTACATTTAATGTTGACGTTATAATGCTCTTCAGTGTAATAACTGCAATTATCTGTGATGGCAGAGAAGAAATGGTTGATTGGGTCAATGTCATATTCCATGTCCTGTAAATTGTGATCAGTGTAATCCAATGATTCCATTGGTAACAAGTAATTGAGTTAAATTTATTCAAACTAATTTCTTACGTCTATAAAACTCAATACAGTGATCCCTTGCTATAACACGGTTTACTTTTCACGGTTTCGCTACTTCATGGATTTGCATCGTGCATTGTGTTCTGCATTCTGATTGGCTAAAAAGTCAGTCCGCTACTTCTCTACCTGTGCGTCAAGAATGTAACAGTTTAATATGTACACGTACGTAGAACATCAAAAAAGAGCGACAACAACTGCCTATCACTGTTTTTCTCCCGAACAAACACAGCTGCACCGCGGGCTTCAAAAGAAGAAAACACTGCAGAGCGGAGTCAGGATGCAGCGGCTCAGTATGAAGAGCAGTGAAATACACCCAAGTCACTATTTGTCAGACTGTACTTTGTATTTTTTTCATAATCATTTTAAATTATCTCTCCTTTAATCCAATTCTTCGGGTCGCGGTGGGCGGGGCTAATCTCCCCAATTTGAAGCTTTCTGTTCACATTGATTAAAATTATTATTTGACAGTACAGAAGATAGTTGTTGAAAAAAATATTTCTAAAGTACTTTTATTGGTGAAACAAAAGCTTGAGCCTGTAAAATGGTTTGTTCTTTCTTTTCAATGTATAATAGAGTATTTAATTGTATAATAACTGTAAAAATAAATAAAGGTTTCTACTTCACGGATTTTGCCTATCAAGGGGTTCTTTTTGGAACGTAACCCCCGCGAAAAACAAGGGTTTACTGTACTGTACCACTCAAATGTACATATTTATCTAACTAAATGTCATATTACTCCAATTCAATTAAATGTTTTTTCCATCTGTCATGATTTCAAGGCAGGGCGAACCCAGATGCTGGAACCCAGAAAGAGGTCCGGGACGTGGCAGGTAAGAAGGGTTTATTATTTTCTTTGAGGCTGGCAAAGAGGGTTGGTGAGAGGTGATCCAGATGGATAGTCTGTGGCACGGCTGGAGGTGCGGACGCGGCAGTTCTCTGATCCTTCCTGACAGCAGGCTGGAGACTGTGCTGACGTCACTCTTGGACAGGATTCCTGGGACAAGGAAACAAGATTAAGTGCTAGAACTAGAAATTCAACCAGATGTACTAGAGCTAGACGAGACCAGGCTAGTCACCATAATGGGCAACGATCTGGCGCTGATTATTGGCGTTGGGTCTCCTTTTAAGCAGCAGAGGTTGATGAGTTGAGTAACGGCAGCTGGAGAATAATCAGGAGCAGAGTGGAGCCAAGCTGGAGGGGGAGGAGTCTGACAGAGGCACCATGACAGTACCCCCCCCTCAACGACCGCCTCCAGGCGGTCCCGGACGCCGATCCGGGTGGGCACGATAGAAGTCAGAGATCAGGGAAGGGTCCAGGATGAGGGAACGGGAGACCCAAGAGCGTTCCTCCGGACCGTAACCCTCCCAATCCACCAGAAACTGGTGGCCACGACCCCGGCGTCGGACGTCCAGAATGCGGCTGACCGTATAGGCAGGCGCACCATCAATGAGCCGGGCGGGCGGTGGGGACGCGGAAGGCGGGCAAAGCGTGCTGTCCTGAACAGGCTTGAGCTGAGACACATGGAACGTAGGGTGAATCTTGAGAGCCGCAGGTAATCGTAGCCGGACACAGGAGGGACTGATGACCTTCTCGATGGTGTAGGGACCAATAAAACGAGGAGCAAGCTTCCGAGAGGTGGCATGAATGGGTATGTTCCGTGAGGACAACCAGACCCTCTGACCTGGCTGGTAGGTAGGGCCCACCACCCTGCGACGATTGGCTGTCCGGCAGTTGCTCTCCTTGGTGCGGAGGAGAGCAGCCCTGGTTAGATGCCAGATGTCTTGGCATCTCTTGAGGTGGTCCTGAACCGAGGGCACTGCCAAGTCTAGTTCATGAGAGGGAAACAGCGGTGGTGGGTACCCGAGGGCCGCCTCAAACGGAGACAGACCTGTGGCGGAGGAAGGGTGAGTATTATGCGCATATTCAGCCCAAACTAAGTACCTTGACCAGTCCGTAGAATTACGGTCAACGAGGCAGCGCAGGGAGGCCTCGAGCTCCTGATTGACACGCTCAGCCTGCCCGTTAGATTGGGGATGGTATCCGGAAGTAAGGCTGATGGTGGCGCCCAAGGCTGTGCAGAAGGCCTTCCAGACCTGAGACACGAACTGGGGTCCGCGGTCTGAGACGATGTCCAATGGCAGCCCGTGATGGCGAAACACGTTGTGAACCAGAGCGTCAGCAGTTTCTGTGGCTGTAGGCAACTGAGGGAGGGGAATGAAATGCACGAACTTGGAGAAACGATCAATGACAGTCAAGATTACAGTGTTACCCTGAGAGACGGGAAGGCCAGTGACAAAGTCGACAGCTATGTGGGACCAAGGACGGCTGGGAGTGGACAGTGGATGGAGCAAACCGGATGGAGGACGGTTGGAAGTTTTTGAGCGGGCGCAGGTCGGACAGGCAGCCACGTACTCTTTGACGTCCTTGGCCATGGAAGGCCAGTAGAAGCGTCGACGGAGAAGGTGTAGTGTTCTGGCTACACCACCATGACAGGCGATGCGAGACGCATGAGCCCAGGTAATAGTGTCGGACCTTAAAGATCGAGGCACATACAAGGTACCAGGAGGAGGATCAGGATGGTCGGTATCCTCACCTTGAGCCTGAATGACTTTAGTCTCGATGTCCCAGGTGAGTGCCCCAATTATGTATGTGGAGGGGATGATGTTGGTAGCGGAGTCGGGATCGTCGGAGGAGCTGTATTTGCGGGAAAGGGCGTCTGGTTTTATGTTGCGACTGCCTGGTCTGTAGGTAATGGAAAAATTAAAACGGTCAAAAAACAAACACCAGCGGGCTTGACGAGAGTTTAATCTTTTAGCAGTACGGAGGTATGCCAGATTCTTGTGATCCGTCCAGACTATAAATGGTTGTGCCGCTCCCTCCAGCCAGTGCCGCCACTCCTCCAAAGCAAGTTTGATAGCGAGTAGTTCTCGGTTTCCCACGTCGTAATTTCTTTCTGTGGGGGTGAGTTTCTTAGAATAAAAAGCACAGGGTTTGAGCTTCCCGGTTTTCTCCTCCCGCTGGGACAGGACCGCCCCAACCCCAGTGTCCGAAGCGTCGACCTCTACCACAAACTGCCTGGTAGGATCAGGTTGTATTAGAATGGGAGCAGACACAAAAAGTTTCTTGAGGGTGTCAAAAGCATGCTGGGCCATGGTGTTCCATTGAAAAGATCTGGTGGTAGATGTGAGCTGGGTGAGTGGAGCGGCGATACTACTATAATTCCTAATGAAACGACGGTAAAAGTTTGCGAATCCGAGAAATTGCTGTAGTTTTCTGCGTGTGGTGGGGGGTTCCCACTGGGAAACTGCTTCAATCTTAGCTGGATCTGGACGGATACCGCCTGCCTCGAAAATATACCCTAAAAATGGAATGACGGATGAGTGGAACTGGCATTTCTCGGCCTTGACGAATAGCTGATTCTCTAAGAGCCTTTGCAGAACCTGACGAACATGAGCTGGGTGTTGACTGGGGTCTTTGGAGTAGATGAGAATGTCATCGAGATAGACAAACACGAAACGGTTGATAAAGTCGCGGAGAACGTCATTGACAAGACGCTGAAAAACTGCGGGGGCGTTAGTAAGGCCGAAGGGCATGACAAGATACTCAAAATGACCCAGGGGAGTACTAAACGCGGTTTTCCATTCGTCCCCCTCCTTAATCCGGACCAGATGATAAGCGTTACGCAAGTCAAGTTTGGAAAAGATGCGGGCCTCCTGGATGGAGTCGAAAACGGAACTAATGAGAGGGAGAGAGTACTTGTCTTTGATGGTTATTTGATTAAGTTCACGATAGTCGATACAGGGCCTGAGAGATTTGTCTTTCTTCTGTACGAAAAAAAACCCGGCACCGACGGGGGAAGATGAGGGACGAATGTGACCAGAGGTGAGGGCCTCCTGTATATAACTTTCCATGGCGGCCTTTTCGGGCCCGGAAAGATTAAATAGTCGACCCTTAGGAAGGGGGGCGCCTTCCAGTAAGTTGATGGTACAGTCATACGGCCTGTGGGGGGGAAGCGAACTGGCTTTGGATTTGCTAAAGACAGTGCGTAAATCGTGGTAACATTCAGGGACGTTAGAAAGATCAATCTGCTCAGAAGTAATCACCGGGGTGACGTCCACTGAAGGAATGGCAGAGAGCATACAGTTAGCGAGGCAGAATTTGCTCCAATCAGTAAGCCGGTGATTACTCCAATCAAACTGAGGATTATGACGTTGTAACCACGAAAACCCCAATACGACTGGGTTCTGAGGGGAGTGGGTAACAAAAAACTGGATGGACTCACGATGGTTGCCGGAGGTGACGAGAAGTACGGGTTTGGTACGGTGAGTGATGATAGACAGATGCTGACCACCCAAACCAGCGGTTTTGACCGGGACTTGAAGTTCTTCTGTGGGCAGAGACAGCCGAGAAACAAGGCTTTGGTCTATGAGACTCTGTTCAGCTCCAGAGTCAATGAGGGCCTGGGACTCAACAATCTTGGATGCATGACATAACTTGACAGGAACATAGAGGAAGTGCTTGGAAACAGGGGATCTATCACCCGCCCGCGGCCTGTCGTCTAGCGGGGGGCTGCAAAGTTTAAACGTGCTGCACACTTATTGATAAGATGTCCAGTTTTACCGCAATAGAAGCACGCACCTTCAGCTCGACGTCTCTGCCGCTCCTCGGAAGAGAGCTTGGAGTGCCCGATCTGCATGGGTTCCTCAGGAGGACTGCTGGAATGTTCAGACGTGTGAGCAGGTGAAGAGTGCGGCGCATTACCTTGGGCTGAACGCACGGGACTTTTGCGGGGATTTGAAGTCCGTTCATGACGTCTCTCTTTTAGGCGGGTGTCTGAGCGCAGGGCAGCGGTGACCAGATCCTCAAACGAGTGCGTCTCCGGTTGCGTACATAGATGGTCCTTTATGTCATCATTCAGGGATTGATAGAACACTCCTCGTAACGCGGGATCGGTCCATCCTGCCTCCACTGCCAGGATCCTGAAATCTATGACATGGTCGCTGACGGACCGGTTACGTTGTTTCAGGGTTAGCAGCTTACGTGTGGCCTCTTCCTGCTTTTTAGGATGATCAAAAACCAGCTGAAACTCCCGTATGAAATGTTCAAAAGAGAGGTGAGAAGTAGGGTTGACTGCTAAGAACGCCTGAGCCCACTGTAAGGTTTTGTTGCGAAGAGAATTAACAACCAAGGTTATTTTGCTAAGGTCGGACTGATAATAACTAGGAGCTTGTTGGAATAACAAACGACACTGGAGTAGGAAGCCACCACATGCCTCTACGTTGCCAAAGAATGGCTCAGGTTGCAACCGGAAGTTTTCCGGACTTGGAGAGGAAACGGAAGTGACGGCGTTACTAGGAGCCGGAAGTGTAGCCGTAGCAGCGGGGCTAGCTACCCGACCAGATAAATCCATTAAAGTCTGCGTTAAACTATCCAGGCGCTGAAACAGTTCCTGCTGGGCGGACGCAACTTGAGAGAGGGCGTCGGCTTGACGCCCTAACGCGATACCTTGCTGGCTGACCGCGTAGCGGAGTCCCTCCGGGTCAGCTGGGTCCGGGGTTTGGCCAGATCGTTCTGTCATGATTTCAAGGCAGGGCGAACCCAGATGCTGGAACCCAGAAAGAGGTCCGGGACGTGGCAGGTAAGAAGGGTTTATTATTTTCTTTGAGGCTGGCAAAGAGGGTTGGTGAGAGGTGATCCAGATGGATAGTCTGTGGCACGGCTGGAGGTGCGGACGCGGCAGTTCTCTGATCCTTCCTGACAGCAGGCTGGAGACTGTGCTGACGTCACTCTTGGACAGGATTCCTGGGACAAGGAAACAAGATTAAGTGCTAGAACTAGAAATTCAACCAGATGTACTAGAGCTAGACGAGACCAGGCTAGTCACCATAATGGGCAACGATCTGGCGCTGATTATTGGCGTTGGGTCTCCTTTTAAGCAGCAGAGGTTGATGAGTTGAGTAACGGCAGCTGGAGAATAATCAGGAGCAGAGTGGAGCCAAGCTGGAGGGGGAGGAGTCTGACAGAGGCACCATGACACCATCTTAATGAATTAATCTCATATGTCTAAGTTTGAGCCTGTAGATATTCTCATTTTTATAACAATAAAATTAATCAAACAAAACATATTTAAACCATGTAACCATACACCATGTATCTAAAACTGTCTGTACTTTATCATATACTACGGGTGCTATATAAACTCATCATCCTCTTCCTCCCTCTCACTCATGGTGCAGAGATGCAAGCATAGTACGACAAAATAAATAAACGAAACACAGTAAAACAGCTAAACAACTAAACACATTTGGTCAAAAATCCACACTTAAACCCAAATCCGTCCAGACAAGCAAAGGGAATGGTATCCCACAATCCCTTGCAGTGCCGATCTAACAGCAGCATCAAAGTTACACCTACTTAATTGAATTGATTTGAATGAAAGGAAAATAATTGTCTGAAAACTTAGTGTTATTTTTAAGGTGACCTAACAAAAAACATATTCATCTTAACTGAAGCAAATAATAAAGTTAGATCAAAGTAAAAAGTTTATTTTTCCAACATCCATATGTGATCTTATCACCCTCTCATGGTGGAAAAAGTATTATCTGAGCTTCTTCATCCACTAAATCATCTTCAAATGGACACGCCATGCTGCTTCACCTCTCTGTAAACAAACTAACCTTCAACTAAACCTGCTCCAGACCAGGTTATGTTCATGAGTTGCTATGGCAACTTGACATACCCTGAAACATACCTCCATTTCTGGAACCAAAAGCTGAGGTTATCAACCTCCTTAGCCTCAAACTTACCGTGGGAGCTAGCAAAACCTGCTTCCTGAAATACCCCCCTGGAGTTTGTAAATATTTTCTTATATCTGCAGAAAAACGAAAACATTATTTTTTTCTTTTTTCTGTCATTTTTCTGTAACTTTAGTTCTAAACTGAGTTTCTAGAAAATGACATGTCTCTTTAAATTGAAATTATTCTGCACGGCTTTTCATTTAGGATTTTTTGGAGGCTTTTCTTTTACCATAACAAAAATTAGTCTTTTGTGTGTTAAAAAGCCTTTCGTGTGTTTTCACAAAAAGCCTAAAATTGTCCCATTTTGTGTATTTATTGATACAAAAACAGTCAAAACAGTCTTTTAACATCTTGATCAAACTTTTTGTTGCACAAATCAGCATTAAACAAAAATAATTGCACAGAATAGAACTAGTTTTCCAACAATCGTATAGTTTTCTAATTCTGTGCATTTATTCTGCTGAAACATTTGTTCATATTTCAGTCAAACATCTTATTACACAAATTTAAAAAAGGACAAACAAATCTTCAAAACCACCAAATTTAACTAAACAGCATGAATGTCCTCAGTGCAGGTTGAGATCTCAAATGGACTGATCCGGTTCTTCCCTCTTCTTCATCTTGGATGGACTGATGCGGTTCTTCCTTCTGCCTTGTTTTTGAGGAGATCCTCTCAGACGGAACAGATGTTTCTACTAAAACACAGCCTCCTCTTCATCGTCTTTACCAGGCGTGGAAAGACTGAAGCAAACCCTGTTGGATAAAGCAAAGTGGAGCTGTTGTTTGTTGTATCCGGTCGGACGTGATAGTAATGTGTGGTCTGGTTTATGTCCGTCCAATGTTTTTTTTTTATTGAAAAAACACTTTTACAACAAGCTTACAACATTGCCAAAATCAAAAACATAGTGTCAAAGCCAGACCTGGAGATACTTATTCATGCATTTGTCTCCAGTAGGTTAGACTACTGTAACGGCCTGCTCACCGGCCTCTCCAAACCAGCTGTAAAACAGCTTCAGTACATCCAGAATGCTGCTGCTCGAGTCCTGACCAGAACCAGGAAGTATGATCACATTAGTCCTGTGCTCAGGTCTCTGCACTGGCTCCCTGTACCTCAAAGAATAGACTTCAAAGCAGCTCTGCTTGTGTACAAGTCTCTCCATGGCCGAGCACCAAAGTACATCTCTGACATGTTAGTGCCATATGAACCATCTCGTACTCTGAGGACCTCAGGGGCCGGCCTCCTGTTGATTCCCAGAGTCAGAACTAAACAAGGGGAATCAGCGTTTCAATATTCTGCAGCTAAAATCTGGAACAGCCTCCCTGAAGGCGTAAGACAGGCCTCTTCTGTGTTCATGTTCAAATCTAGACTTAAAGCATTTCTGTTTAGCCGTGTATATGACTGAAAGGTCCTATCTGCACTTTTCTTTCCTTCCTTTCTTTATTTTTAAATCAATTTTCAAACATTTTCTTTTCTTTTAAAGTAAATTTTATGTTGATTATTTCTATGATGTAATGTGATTGTAATGTATTTTTCTGTTTTGTGAAGCACCTTGAATTACTTTGTGTATGAATTGTGCTATACAAATAAACTTGCCTTGCCTACCAAATCCAGTATTTACTAGAACCATGGACACAATGTTCTTCATCAAGTCTCTTCCGTGTTTTGTCCTGGTTCAACTGGTTTAGCTGAGATTTCTCCAATTCTTCACATTCTGCCCTGAGGTGTGCCTCAGGCCTCTGTTCTGGGACCTGTTCTCCTCAACATTAACTTCCTTCTCAGCAACATGTTCTGGAAATAGAAAATACCTTCTCTTTGCTGTGCCAACAACAGCTAGCTTACTTTATCCAAAAACCTGACTCCACAACTGCAGCCTCGTCCCTAATCACTTGTATTTGTGAACCAAAATCCATTTTCATCTCCAATTTCCCTCAACTAAACAATGACTGAACAGACATTCTTATTGTTGGTCAAAAGTCAAACCAACATTTAGTTTCAGTCCCTCTATTGACACGTCCAAAGTCTGGGTGTCAGTGTTGTGTGGTGAAACCTTTTCCTGTCATTTTTTGCATGCTTTTGTGTTGAAGTTTGTTTTGATGGAGGAAGTCTTCTCTGATTTTTGTTTGCATGCTTTTATGGTGGAGTTGGTTTTTGTGTTTTGTGTCGTTTCACCGCCATGAAGACTGAGTCCCAGATTGGACACACCTGGGTGTCCAATCAGTAAGCTGATGGCCCCACCCATAAAGCTGCACTGGCAGCAGGTTAAGGGAGAAGAGCAGCTGGTAGCCGTTGAAGGACACAGCACTGGAGCAAACTGGGTGGCTGGAGCTGCAGTCAGTGTAGGAGTTTTCTCCAGGACAGGAGTGCCACAGCGCGACGTACACTCATAGGCAGGGTGAGGAGCCCTGCCGGTGTGTGAGTTTCCTCTACCCTTCCAGTGGCACTCTCACTTGGCATATAGCCAGGCCTGTTTACCCCACACAACTGAGATACTCGCAGGATCTATCTTCACTTTGCTGGTAGATGTTGGGAGGAACAACCCACCATGCCAGCAAAGGGTGGACAAAGACAAGACTGTGGCTGACTGCAGGACCTGTCTCCCTGGTGTTTCATGGACTATTTCTTTTAACTATTTTGACAATGTTTTTATAAGGTCCCTCTTTAAAGTTTTTTACTGTTTTTACTACCTTTTTAAACATTTGGTCTTAGTTATTTAGGTTTTAACCGTTGGGGCTTTGTCGTGTTGTGGCTGCATCTTTTTATTGGCTTAAATTATTGCAGTTTAAAAAACAATTGTTCCTTGGGTTTTCTGTGTGGCACTCTTTCCCTGGTCCTGAATCTTTTGGGTGTAGCAATTTAACCGGACCCCCCTATTTGGCAAAGGTGGGGCCCGACATCAGTATTTGACAGAAAGACAGCAGGTACTGAAGGAAAACAGCTGCACTTTGTGACATCATGAATAAACAATCATCATTTAGAAAAAAATCAGCACAATGTTTTTATCTATTTCTTCAGACTAAAAACGCTAAATATATTGGTGCTGCTGTGTTAATGTTTCAGATCAATTTACATTTAATATTATTTATTGATTTATTTTTCTCAGCATCAAATGGTTCAGTTGGTCAAAATGTTTCTAGTTTAGATGCAAAAAATAATTGAGAAGCACTGCCATAGATTAACATCAATGGTCTCTAATTTTTCCTCACCCCACCATCTGACAATTTCCTGACCCACAGCCTTGCCCCCTCCCACATGAAAAACTGAAATTATTATCCTTATCCTTCAAGATCTCCAAAGACTAGCAGTCAAATGAACCATCATATAGTCAGGGAACAGTGTATACCTAAATGAAAATAGTATTTATTGTTTAGGAGAAGAAAGAAATTTGAGTGCAGGAGACAATTTGTGGAATAATTGTTTTATCTTTGAGTGAGAAGACATTTTCACTTGGAGGTAAAGACTCAGATTTAGAAAAGTTTCTTCCTGTTTTCTTTGTTTCCAGGTGAACCAATCATTGCTGCTCCTGGTGATGATGTCATCCTGCCGTGCCGCCTGGACTCTCAGGAGGATCTGAGTGGTTCCACCATAGAGTGGACCAAAGTGGAGATAAAACCAGATCCGTATAGTTTTGTGTGTTATTACCAGTTCAAGCGGATAGTAACTGAAGTCATGAAGGAGACGTTGATCCTGAGAGTGTCTCTGGACCAAGACGGACTAAAAAGGAGGAGACGTCGACTGCCCCACTGGAGGAAACAGAACTAATGATCTTCTTCTGAATGGATCTTCTGAATGGGATCATTAGTCATTGGGATCAACCTCTGTCCGGATAAAGAGGTTTTTTATACTGGGGGGGATGTAACTGCTAAAAGATCTGTCCTCGCTCCTGAAAATGTTGACAAACTAATCTTTTTGGCCAAAAACATGAAACTTGAATAATTCCAAATGGAAAAAAAAACGGCATGTTAATGCTTTTTTTTCAGGCCTGTGTTTATTATCCAAAGTTTTTGGTTCCTGCCAGCTAATAGTTTTATTATTTTATATAGCAGATCACCTGGATAAGTCAATTTTATTTATTGTTTTATAAAACCAATAAATGCATGTTCCAAGTCGTTTTTTTCTGCTCCTGAGTCTTTTTTGTACCAAAAAAATACTGTAAATGTAAAGAACCGAGCCCTATGAAACTCTGAACCAAACCGAAATGAGATTTTAGTGTATTGCTACACCCCTGCTTAATACAAAGAGGAGGATGTGTTTGACACAAACGGTTTT